>NC_134127.1:14761666-16080000 GCF_040939455.1 Microcebus murinus
AAGGAGAGGTGTCCAAGATACTTCTAAGGAAGAGTCATAATACAGACAACTGCTTTTGCTAGTCCCTGAGTGTTGCCTGCTACATCCTAACGCTTCCCTCTGTATGCTAGAGAGGACCTCCAGTTATTGATTACTGAATGAACCACACATTTCAATTATAGCATTTTTGGAACACTACATATTCTACTACGTAACAGCCCTTACAGAATCTGCACAGGACCTCAGCATGACCTTGGTCCTTAAGAAATCACTCTCTCATTGGTTCCATTTTTCTGTTCTCCCTTTGACTATCCTATTTTTCTGAAGATCCAGCCTTTTCTGAGGGTATGTATTCCCACAATGACACAGCCACTCTTATTTCCCCTAATAAACTCTAGAGGGGGGACCATTGGGTCTTCTGTTTCCCTCTATAACTGTAAAATCAGATTAAATTTTTATGTATAAAATTGATTCCTCCCAAATATAGGATAAGTCTAGCATATTTTGAACTCACTGGAACTTACTGTCAAGAATTATAATTTGAGCTTTTATCCTACTCATAAGCTAACAAGTTAGCCTGCCACAGTTGCATGGATATATATAGATAGGTGTCAGATTCCTTGTCAGAGATAAAGGACAGTTTCTTACTCAAAGCAATAGCACTAGCCAGAATAACTGCAATTTTCTTCTACTTTCCTGAGTCATTTCCCAGAGAGCGACACAAATAGGGCCAGATGACATCTGCACTTGAGTTACACAGCAGGAGAGGAACCCTAAGCTTTGGGAACCCAAATTTTTTATAATGGGCAGTAAGCATGTTTGCCCTTTGTTCTAGAGGGGTGAAACTATATTTATTTTACTAGAAAGTAAACATGCCTGCCCTTTGCTATGGAGGGGCCAACTACTTCCATCTTCCATGGCTGTACATTCTTTAAAAGCCAATCCAGAACAAAGGGAAGCCAGGGCCCTACTCACAAGTAATGTATAAATGTGAGAGTCCTGTGAAGTTATCTCCTAATAATATCTTCCCCTTGTCTGTGTACTATCCTGGTTTCTAAGGAATTTTCCATGAGTACACCACTCCAACGGCCACTCTGATTAATCTGACTGAAAGAGGCTGGAACACATCCTTTCGATTTGTCTTATGTAGCATTTAATTGAGGCTATTACCAACAGGACTCCAAGAAGCAGTGGTGACTTCAATCATGGCCCCTGGGATCCCAGGCTTAACCAGCTACACAAACCCCATAAACCATCAGTTTCTGTACTGACCTTTTCATTTGGCCCGAGGCATTAATCCAAGGACAGCAGGATGCATTAGCATTTGCACAGACTCTGCCTTAGCCTGCACACAGAAAATATAGGGCAATCTTATCATCCGTGACAACCTTGGCCAGTGAGCTGAAACTCATCTGATTGTCTTCCAGGGGCCAAGTTTGCATCATTGATCACTTCAGCTAAAGTCGGTAACAAAGTTTGCACCACCATTTTCTAATTGGAGGACTCCCATTCTGCAGATAACTGCCTGCAGGTTGCATAACATGTCAGTTACCCCTCAAGGAAGCTCTTTTGATAAACCAAGGAAAGCCCCTTTTTGGAGGGATCTCTGAGGTCATCTGGGAGCTCCCTTATCACCACCCCTAAGATGTTAGTCACCATGTTTTCAAGAGAGGCAGGAAATGCTTGGCTTCAGACAAGCAGCACAGTTCCTGGGAGAACACAAAGAAAGTGTTTACAATTCTCACGGCACCCTCAGTAGTACCTACACCAATTTTTGTGCAAAGCTTCCCAGAACCTCCAACGTAACTGCCCAGCTGGCTCTTGAGCTGGATCATCTCCAGTTCAGTTTGAATAATTCAGTCAATCCTTGTTTTGGAGGTATTGCATGAGGTCAGTCAGTCCAATCTGTCCTTTATGTTCATGCCACCAGCTGAGTGGCATTTGCCTGCCCTGCTGAATGCCCCGGAGTTAAATGATCAAACTGGAATAGCAGCAATGCAGACTAAGAACACATTTAGAGTGGTAGAACTCTAAATCCAGTACAATCGGTCTTGCAAGAATGGATTGAAGCAGAAACCCCAAGCAACATGGCCTCCCTCACCTTGAAATAAGCTGTTCAGATTCTGGCAGGAGTCACAAGTCTGGCTTGAAGTGGTTGCGTCTGCAATAGAAATGCAGAGTCCCTTCCTGTGAACCCAGTCTACACTGGAGGATGTGTTACCATTGCCTGGTACAATGGATTCAGGCAGCAAGAGTGATGCTCTGTGTGTTGCAGGCTCAATCAGTTAATTAAGGCTAGTTGCTCTCATCAGAAAACAGGCTCTCTACAGGTGTACCTACCTCAGTGAGCGAGATGTTGTGACGAGCATCTGTGAATTATTTCCCTCCTTCTTGGTCCCTAAGAGGGCTCTCTTTAATCTGCCAGCCTGTGTTTTCCCAAGTCACATAACAAACAACTAGGCCATTGGAAATAGCTGAGGACTCACTAAAAATGTAATAGAGTTCACCAAGGATTGTACTGGCCAGATCTATGAGAATGGCCTTGAGTTATACCCACTGCCTAGAGAGAACCTCATTCATTTTCTGCAGAGCTGCCACTGAGATGGAACATCCCCTGCAGCCCAGTTGATACAGTTGGGATTCAGCTCAAACCATCAGTGAACCAGGTCTAGGCATTTAGGAGACCACTGTGGATTGAGGGCTCCGTTGATGTAGCGGCAGAGCTTCAGGTGACAGAAAGGGATATAAAGTTTCCACCAAGAGGATATCCACCACTGTTTTATGTGAAGTTGCTGCCAGGATGCCGAGATACCACAGAGGCCAGCCTGGCTGCATTCTTCAGTACACTATTTCCTTTTGACAACCAAGGCTTACTGAGCCCTTCCCACCCTGTAAGTCATTGATTCTGAATTGAACCACCCCAAGATGAGAGTATCAGACCACAAAGTCACCAGCCCTCTGTGGGTCATGTTTTTCACTCCCACAAGAGCCCAGCCGCTGCTTTATAAAGGGGTCATACCTTATAGCCTTGCCAAGGAGAGGGCAAGTCCAGAAGCCCAGTGGGCACCTTTGGACAGAGGCAGCTTCTGTTTATCAAAGATGAAAACTAGCAAAACCATTGGTCACTCAAGGTAGATATTGGGGTACCAAAATGGAGAGTGGATTGAAGTTTGCTGAACAGCTGCCAGTGGAGACTGCTGGCTTGGCTCCTACTCAAAAGATGCTGATTTTTGGACGAGCCGATATAAGGAACCAGTAGAACACCCAAGAGAAGTACATTCTGTCTCTAATCCCTAAAAAGCCCAATAAGTTATCAGCCCTCCTTTTGGCATTAGGCTCTGCAGACAGTCTTTCCTGAACTGCCAGAGGGACTTAGCAGTGTGGATCCACCCCTGTATTTCCCAGAAGCATTATGTGGTAAGCAGTCCTCTTGCCTCATTTCAGGATTTATCGGGCACTTCTGCTGGAGGATGTGCGATCATACCAGAGTCAGGGCCTTTGAGGATGAGTATTCTCACTTGACAACATTCTACATACGGTGAAAACTTTGGAAATTAGAAAAAAGAAGCACTTACCCTAAAGCCTCACCTACCCACCAGTGGCAAATGGCAGGGAAGTTCACACAACTGTGGATGGGGGGATTACTAAGTGAGTAAGAACTGATCCAGATCTTTCGGAGTCAGTACTAAGGCAAAACAGGTGTCAGCAAGGGCTAAGACAACACACCAAGTGCTATCAATCTGTGTAATGGACTCGATGACTCTTGCAATGTCTGCAACTGCTGAAGCTTTGGGAGCAGTAACTGGGTGAAATTGCTGGCAACCCACTGTCAATCTCCCGCTCCTGTTGGTTATGTTCACTGATTGCATAAGGCTGTTGGATTGAGCTATTGTATCTCCCAGTTACCATGCTTTCTACCTGTACGTCCTTCATCAAGCTCGTGACTTTCCCTTCTCTAAGATGCTATACTGTTTCAGTTAGACCACCTAGGGGAGGACAGGGACACAAGATGGGGAGCAATTTCCATGTCCCCCTAGGAGTTCTCTATGTGTAGCTCTTCCCAATCAAGAAAATTGTCTCTGACACTAAGGGACAAAGAAATAGAATCATAATACATCAATGTCTACCACGCATTCAGACATAGAAGCATCAACAACAGAACATTGACCAGGCTCACGATGTCACATTAACTTCCTTTCCCCCCTGTGAACCCTTTAACAATCCCATTAGCCAAATCCAGACACTTCCCTCCCCCCCCCAACCATGGGGCTGCATAGGATAGTGCCTGGTGGCTTTTCCAAAAAAGCCATAGAAGTCCTGGAAGCCATAGAAGCCAAGAACTCAAGTTCCTCCCGTTTTCAAAATTCCCAAACATATTCTGGTGGATGGATATAGCCTTTGGTTCCACCCTAGGGATAGGGAAACCTCAATCCCACCACTAATCTTCTTGAAGTGGCTGAGACCAGGGTAGAGAAAGGATGAAGGACTGGGGACACAGAGGAGGGTCTGTGCCACTAAATAGGTCTTCATACGCACCTTCAGTCTTGAGCGATGTGGCAGCAGCTTTGGCTCAACCAAACGAGCTTCAGATACTTCCATCCCACCCAGTACTCTGATCTGGTGGTGAGACCCTCTTGGGTACATCTCGGGAACCCCTTGACGCGACAGCACAGTCATACTGCTTTCCAGCCGAGACCTCTACGTTCGCACCCTCTGATCAACTCAAGCTTGGCTCACACAGGGGCAGCTTTTTAAAGGAATTCACTTTAATATGGGACACCTGTGGCCCTATGGCTATACTAACATCTCTTAAGCTCTTGCCTTCTTTCAACATAGGATTAGAGAAATTTTCCATGGTGGCAGTACTGACTACAAGGATTTACATGGATTTTCTTGGGTCAGCCTTTCACTCTCCAGTGGGTCTCTTTTATCAGCATCATAAATCCAATCAGGGGCAGTAAGAGCCAGAATACTAGCTAATGTCTCTTCTGTGGTTTCTCTAGAAGTTTAACTGTCCCAGGGAAATCTGAGAGGGCTAAAGCTCCCTCTTAGAAGCCAGAATAAACAAAAAACAAGACAATCACCTCTGAGTCCCTGTACAGTTGTCTTTCGGTGTTCAAGTGGATCTACAGTTGGCATGAAAAACTGCATGAGAATTGAACCGTAAGATGGCCCAGCTGGAACCTTTCTTCCTTTCCTTAGCGCATGTCCCAAGGGAACCAGCCAAAGTTCTAATAATTAGCCTAGTTCTGCTAATAGTGGTCCCGAATTTTCCTCCTTTCACATTCAGTATAGACAATGCCTCTGTAACTATAATATTGTCTGAAAGGGATGAGAAATGTTTGGTAGCCTGGGATGAATCTTAGTACTAGTGCTACAATTCAGTGCATCTGAGCTGACCATAAGATTCTCAAAGAAGTTCCTCCACCTGGAGCAGAATTAATAATAATGACATGCCATTTAGTAGATGTTTCTAGACCTGCTTTCTGGTACTGTC
Source organism: Microcebus murinus (assembly GCF_040939455.1). Lineage (NCBI taxonomy): Eukaryota > Metazoa > Chordata > Mammalia > Primates > Cheirogaleidae > Microcebus > Microcebus murinus. The sequence continues at coordinate 14,767,143 of NC_134127.1, forward strand.
AGCCTGCGACCACCTCCCCAGTTTCTTCTCATCAATGGGCAATAGTGAAGGAACATTTGTTGTCCAGTTAACCATACAATTTGGTTGACATATTCACTACCAATTCCCACGGGATTCCCTCAAATCTTGTTAATCAGTCCACAGGTCCTCATTCTTTCTCTTCTAGAAAGGCACGTCGTTGAAAGCATTCCACCCTTATTTCAATAACTGTAGAGTAATTACCCATCTTGCAAGCTAACGAGATAGCCTACCCCAGTTTCATGGATGTTGACAGATGCCATGAGACTCCAGGTCAGAGATAAAGGACAATTTATTACTTTAAGTAATAGCTGTAACCAGAGTATCTGCATTTTTTGTGCCAGTTTCCTGAGCTCTGTATCTCACAGGACAACACAAAAAGGGTCAGATGACCCTTGAACATTCAACAGGTTGTTCTATAGGAGAGGAACCTACAGCTTTGAGAATCCCAATTTTTTTATAATGAGCAGTAAGTATGTCCAGGGAAAATACTCCTCTATTTTCCAAGGTTGTAGGCAAACTTATCCTTTGCTGCAAACAGAAACGCTACTTCTAATGTCCAAAGCTGCTCCTTGAGTAGATAGTCCAGAACACAGGATAATCAGTGCCTTGCTCACAAAACTTACAGAAACATAAGAGACTCGTGGCAAATTAGCTCTTTATAGCTTTTCCCTGAGTTCACCACTTCGAAACTACATAGATAAGATTTCCTCCAGGGGATGAGCCTACTTTGGAGCAATGCTGATTTTATGACCCATCCCTACCCTGTACTACCTGCTAACTTGCCAGCATGCCCTATAGAATGCAGAAATTTGAAAGGTGCCTTCTTTGTAGTTTATGCATACTTAGACATTCATAGCACAACTATAGTCCTACCATTCTATCTCAAACATAAGAAACATGCCTTCATTTGCTACAGTTTTCACTGGTCTCCTTCTATACCCTAGATTCTAGCATGCTTGTTTTAAAAACGCCAAACAATATGGCTAGAGATTACTCTAGTCATTTAATGATCTACATGACAAATATTTACTGAGCTCTTTTTACATGCCTGCCACTGTTCTAGCTACTGAGAAAAAAACCCTGAAAACTGGCAAAATTCTTATCCCCATGAAGTATACATTTCAGAGGAAGAAAGACAAAAGGAAGGACAGAGAAAGAGAGAGAGGGCTAGCTGCGATGGAGAAAAATAAAACAAGGGAAGGAAAAGAGAAGACGTTGAACTGGGGTTGTGCTGCTTATTTTACAAGACACCCAGGGAAGCCACCTAGGACGACTGGGTGCAGCCCTAACGTAACTGAGGCTCCATCGATGCCCACTGGGGCTGAGAAAACAGCAAGTGAAAGGCCCTGCTTAGGGCTTGAGCCTGCTTGGTGTTTTTGAGCCGCACACAGAGAGATTCCATGGCTGGCGCCCAAGGAGGACCGGGTCAAGTTCTAAGTAGTGCAAGCAGGGAGGGGCAAACTCTTCTCTGGACCATTGTCAAGCCTTTGGGATTTTACTGAGTGAAAAGGAAAGTCAGTACAGGGTTTAGAGTAGGGAAATGACCCACGATCAGGCTAATAATTTAAAAGGATTATTCCGACTGTTCTAAGGTGATAGACAAGGCCCAGGGGTTGGGGAAGAAACAGGAGACAAAATCTGGAAGCAGAGACTCCATCCCAGGGGCTTTCCTTAAACCAGGTGAGAGGGGATGCTGCTTGAATGTGGAACAACGGCAGCCAGGCGGCCCAGACACTCAAAGCAGGTGGAAAGGTTAAAAAAAAAAAAAAAAAAGGAATCATGGATGACTGCAAGGTATTTTTTTTTTTCTTTTGAGCAACTGCATGCAAAGAGTTTTCACACAGTTGCACCAATCTCAGGATGATGCCTGAATTGGGGTGGGGTGGGAGGAGGAAATGGAGCTTGGTTTTAGACTCACTGATTCTGAGACGTCTAGTTGTATTCCAGTGGAGCAGCCCGTAGGCAGTGGGGGTGTGATTCTGGAGAGGAGAGGCCCAGGCAGGAGATGGAGATTTGGGAGCTGTCAGTTTATACCCGTATTGAAACCCACGAATGTGGAAGAGATCAGGTAGGAAAGTTGTGTCGATACAGATATTTGCAGGCACAGCTCTGGGGGCATTTCACACGAAGTCTTCAGGAGAGGAGGAGCCACCAGTTTTGGGGACTAAGAGAGAAGATGGGCCAAGAAGCAGGAGAAGGGAAAGAAAAATGGTGTTCTGGAAGCCAAGTGAAAGAAATGTTTTGGAAAGGTGAGTGTGAACTAAAAATAAAACCCCAAGACCCCCCCATCCCAAACTCGGACCCTTCTCAGCCAAGGGGACCCCAGAAGAAAAGCTTTAAAACCCGAGCTCCCAGCCATGAGGGGATGGCAGGTGAAAAAGCACCATTGCACATGCGCGTTTTCTCCTCATAAATATTCATGACTCCTGGGCTTGTTCAATATGTATATGTGACCACACTGCTCAGTGTATAATCCTGTTCCCTTTTGTCACTCCCTTGAAACACGTGTTCCTTCCTGGCTTATGGCAAGTAGTGTTTCCCAGCCTGTCAGAATGGCCGTTGCATGTTGAGACCCCTTCACAAGAAATAAAGCTCTCCCTTTTTAAAAATGTAAACCTCATTTTTTTTTTTTAAGTAACAAGAGTATCATCAGCTAAATCAAATATTGCTGCTAAGTCCAGTAAAATGAGGAGTAAGTGCTGCTCCTTGGATGAGGCAGTGTGAAGACTGTCACCTCCCCAAGGGCAAGTGCTTCACAGTGACTTGGCTAAAGTGAGTTCAAGACACAAGAGTATTTGGAAGCGGTGGACTTAACTCTTTCGAAAACTGTTTCTGCTAAAGATGCAAAGAAATGGAGTAGAAACTAGAAGATCAAAGGAGTCAAGTGAATTAAAATTTATATATATATAAATATATATATAAATATATATAAATATTTATATTTATATATATTATTTATATATATATTTATATATTATATATAAATATATATAATAAATATATATTAATATATATAATATATATAATATAAAATATATATAATAAATATATATAATAAATATATATAATAAATATATATATTTGTGTATATATTATATATTTATATATATATTATAAATAAATATATATATATATATAATTTTCAGACCACACTTGATCATGAGTAATTGAAACCATGGAAAGTGAAACCTCGGATAAGGGGAGACCATTGTAACTATATTAACAGTTCTCAACATGCAGCTTTCTTTACACTTGGCAATGCATGACTTCTCCCAGCCTTAGGGAAAACATTCAACCCTATACCCCTCCTATTTCTTAGAACCCTAATGCTTTTAAAACTCTAATGTGCATATAAATTACAGGCAGAATGCACTTTGTTAAATCACCTAATTAAAATGCAAATTCCAATTGAATAGTTCTGGGGTAAAGGCCAAGATTCTGAATCTCTCACATGCTCCCAAGGGATGCCTCTGCTCCTGGTTCAGGGACCACACCTTGGGCAGTGGGGCTTAAACAGCGGTTCCCAAAGAGTGTGTCCTTGGACCAGTCCTCAGGTCCTATCCCAGACCTACTGAATCAGCAATTCTGGGAGTGTGACCCACAAATCTGTGTCTTAATAGGTGATTTCCACGTGATTCTGATGCACTCTGTAGCTTGAGAACTTGTGTTAAAATATATGTTAAAACATTTCTTTCCACACCAATTTATTATAAACAAGATGTCGAATATCCTGTCGAAAGTCACTTTGCACAGTGAGAAACCAAAACATGCCTCATATGCAACCAGTAGGTTATAATGTGGAGTAGATACAAGTAATTTGCAATTTTCATTTTCCCTACAGGGCGCTGATATGCCAATATTGACTTTATACCCACATATCATGAAAACAGGCCAAGGTATTCTGGAATATCTCACATGATACAAATAGGTGATACAAGATGCCTAAAAAACGTGGTGTTCAGAAAACAAAAACAGCTTTTTCCACTCTTCTAAGCGCTAGGGTAGGATTATAAGGAAAACAGATAAAAATACCTCCTCATCTCGTGACCATTCCAATCTAAGGGGTGTAGACATAAAACAATATTTAAAAATTATAGCATATTAGAAGGTGATCGTGGCAGGAAAAAAAATCAGAATGGGAATAGATAATCAGAGAATACCACCTTAAATGGAAAAGTGGGGGAAGTGGCAGTTAGGAAGGGCTCAGTGACAGAGTCACTTTTGGGCAAAGACTTGAAGGAAGTGAGGAGTGAACCATGCAGCTGTGAGGGGGTGGAAGGGGCGTTCCAGAATGAAGCAAAAGCCAATACAAATGCCCTAGGCAGGAGCATGGCATGTGAGTTCAAGGAGGAAGTTGGAGCCCCATGTGGCTGGTGAAGACAGAGCAGGTGGAGAGGCATCAGAGATGAGGTAGCCTGACACTTGACTGATGTGAGTCTGCAGGGCCATAAGGATTTAGAGTCTACTCTTGTGCAAATAAACAAAGAACACCAGAGGAGAGCAAGCAGAAGCTATACATTCAGGGCTTGCTATATATAGCAAAGGAGTTGGCCACCATCTGTTGCATTTCACAGAGATTCAAGGCAACCAGAGAAGTGGGAAGGCTTTATAGTGGGGAAGAGAAGAGAGAAAGGTTCTGATAGACTATGATCGGAGGGAGCTGGCATGGGGAAGCTGGGTGGGGTTAACAAAGAAGAGAGCATGTTCGCCTTCCTCTGGTTGGCATGAGATGGAAGTGTGGGTAAAAAATAGGGAAGCTCCCAGCCCAGCTACTGCAGAGAATGCACTTTGGCTTCTTGTACTGGTGACTGCAGAATTTGTGGTTTGGCTTCCCCAGTGCACTTCTGCAGAGGTTGGGGGGCAGAGTTCTATTGTCATATTTGGTAGGGTCATTGCCCTATTATATATTCAGTCTCTTACTCTGAGCAACATGGAGAGCCATTGCAGGATTTTAAACCAAGAAATGTGGTATTTTTCTGTATACATTACAATGATCACTCTGGCTGTTATTTGGAGAATAAATGGTAGGGAAGCAAGGATGGTGGCAAGGAAACCTGTTTGTCCTGGCAACCTGTGATCCTTGGTGGAATCCGGGTGCTGTTGGTGGAGGTGTGAGCTACAGTCCAATTCAGAGACAGCAGAGTCATTAAGATTTGATGACAGATTGAACATGAGGTGTGAGAGAGTGACTACAAGGATGACTACAAAGAATTTGGCTTGAATGAGTGTGACAGATGAAGGTGCCATCAACAGTGTAGGGGAGAGCTTAGTGGTACAGATTTAATGCCTACAAAGCATTCAAGTAAACATGTCATGTAAGGAATTGGATAAAAAAAAAAAGCTCAGGATAGAAGTCTGGATGGCACGTAAACTTGGGAAATGTCAACATATAGATGGTATTTAAAGCCATGTGATCGTATTGGATCCCCAAGGGAGTGGAGGTAGGCAGAGAAGAGCACCAAGGACTGAGCTCTTGGGTGACCACAGTAACAGATCAAGGTGATCAGGGTGAGATCAGGGTGATGAGGCACAACCAGGAAAGATGACAGTCAGGCAGGGAGAAAACCATGAGGCTGCAGTGGTTTTCTCTGCAGAGAAGGAACCAACCAATCCTGTCCCAGGCTGCTCCCTTGCCTGCTGAACTGAGACACTACCCACATGGTTAGCAATGCAAGGGTCAGAGAGAACTTCTTCAGTGGAGCAAAGGGGCCAGATATTGACTGGAGTAGTTTTGAGAAAATCTAGAAGAAAGAGAATTAGAGACAGGTAAACATAGGTACCTATTTTTAAGAGTTTTCTTGTTAAGATGAGGGAACTAATAGTAGGATAATTGGGTTGACAAGATGTCATGGAGAGATTGATTTTGCAAGAGAGGTGGAAGCATTGCTGGAGCAATGTTCTTCAGCTGATGAGAGGGCCGGGGGACCAGTGCACACCTGGGGAGGGTGGCCTTAGACAGGGGTGATGATACCAGGAAAGGCAGAGCAGGTACGTACAGCAGCTGAGTAGGTGTGACAGTGTGAGCTTATAGTCTCCTTTGATTGCTCTCAGTTTGTCAGCCCAACAAGAAGCAAGATCCTCAGCAAAGAGTGAGGAGAGAGGGGGAAAAAAAAAAGCGTGAGAGAATCATTTAGGAGACTAGAAGTGGAATAGGCTTGGGAAATGCAGCATGGGTGTCTTGCACCATTTACGGATTCATTGTTGGTGGCAATTGCATTAATTAGGGTAAGCAGATGAATCTGACAAACAACCCCCCAAATCTCAGAGACTTTTTGTTTTCCTCTTCCTTGTTAAATTCCAAAGAGGTTTAGGGGGAAGAGGTACTGTTATCTATACTGTCTTCCCATCAAGTGTGTCTAACCACAACCCTTCCACACCCCACTCCCGACTTCAAAATCCTCCATTAAAAATTTCTTCCCAGAGTCATCAGAGAAAGAAAGAGGATGTGGACAATTTCATTCATTTTAATGAGTCAAGCCTGGAGGTGGTGTACATCACTTCTGCCCACGTCACTGACCAGAAATCAGTCCCAGGGCGTCAGCCAGCTGTGAAGGAGATTAAAAAATGTCCTCAAGCTGTGATTACAGACAGTTGGAGCTGACCAGCACTGGGGGTTGCAGAACAAACACAAAGAAGCAAGTGGGAAACGCAAAAGAAGTAGAGGGTGTGAGCAACCAGGTGAATATGAAAAGTGACCTTTGAATTCAATTTGGAAAAGGCAAGTGAGGAAGGGTAAAGGAAGTGAAGAGGTGGCAGAATCAATGGACTTTTAAAATTTTAAAGCGCATAGTTCTTTGATCATGTCGTAAGGGTTAAAAGAACTATCTGGAGGTAAATTATGTTTTCAAGTTTCATTGAGGGCTGTCACATTTGTCTGATGTAGCAAAAGCCTGCATAAAATGGCCAAGCCAGTTCTCCAGTTACTGATTTCTGCAAGATTAAAAATAGAAAAGAAAAAAAAAACAGTAATAGGTATTTGAAGAACAGAGGGTTTTATGTTCTCTTTGATGATAATCCATTAAAATATTTTGCCCATGGTTTTTCATTGACTTAATTTGCATTCCTTTTATTCTCCAAAGAAATAGGACGCAGGATGCAAGACTACTTTTATTGGTTTTCTTGTCAAGGTTTTGGGGACATCCAACTTAGATGAGAAGTTTTAATTGTATTGTCAGCAGGCATTAAAGTGCATCTTATGTTGAAATGTATTTGCTGCCATGAATATAAAGCTTATAAACAAATAAGTACTCAATGTAAAATTATCTGGTTTTTTTTCAGCTAGAGGATTGTAGATTAAAAGGTTCAAAAGAATAACAAAAAGCAAACATTTAAAAGGCATTGTGGGAAAGTAACAACATTCAGGAGACTTTCTATATATGTTCTATTTCTAGAATCGAAATTTGAAGGAAGTGAGAGTGTACACATTGATACAACTACTAGTGCCATAATTTTGAAAAATTTTTTGATTCTAATATGTCATTTTTCTGTTAAATAGTCCGAGAGATAGCAATAGGTAGATAAAGACTTGTGACTACTATAAAAATATGGCCATGGTTACAACCAGTTGGGTCACAGGTTTTATCTGCCTCTACTAATTTCTCGCTGAGCAAATCCATGTTCTCCTGGCCATGTGCATTCAATGCCATTTGTCCCCAAAAGGCCAGCTTATGGGGGTAAGAGGACACTGGGTGTTGGAATAACTCCCAACAGTAGGAAATGGACAGAAACCTACTAATAGTATGTGACTGGTGATCTCACATAAGCATGTTATGCCTCATTCCATTGATTCCAATAATTCATGGAACATAAGACATACCATGATTTTATAGAACACTAAGAAAGGAAAAAATGCTGCCATTAGTCCAGGACACGATGCTCTTGTATTACTGGGAATTAACAATTTATATTTACCGGAAGAGTTTGCTTCAATTTAGACATTATGTAATCAGCCAAAGGAAAATGTAATGGAACTAGATTGGTTAAAAATGTTCCTGAAAGTTCTTCCACTTTGAAGTGTGACTCATCTGCAACAGCTTTCAACTCAAGGTAGCAGAGCCATCTGTGCCAGGAAGAGTATAGGTGATGCAGCGTTTCTTTAAATGCAACTCACTCCTGTCTCGGGGATTTTCTTCTGAGTTTTTAATATCATCCTGCAAGTTCTGATACTGGTTCCTTCTTGAGCTTAGCAGAAGGCATCAGATGGTAATAACGACTCCCTCACAATGGCCCTCTTGCTGGAAGTAATGAAACAATGCTATAAATTTTAAGGCACATTTTATTTTAAAGTGATACAAACTGTAAGAATGTAAATGATTCTAAGAAATGTATCATTTGTACATTTTAATCTATGAAACATAATGTGTGGGAAAATGAAATCATTTTAACTCAACAAGTGTGTAATGAGTCCCTACTATCTATATACTCCTGGTATAGATGAAAATAGCTTATTAACCCTAATGAGAGAGAGTTTTCTTTAGGCCATTCAATATTATTCTTCCATCGTTCAATCTTAGTGCTATCAAAATATTATGTTCAGGCAGTATAATGAAGTAGTGAATCACAGACCCCTACTTGGGTCTACAATCTAGCTTTGTGACACTGAGCAAGTTACTTAACTTCTCTGTGTCTGTTTCCTCATAGTAATAGTATCTACCTCACTGGGTGACTATGAGCATGAAATAAGCTAATGTCCATAAAGTATTTAGAACAGAGCCTGGACATGCTTTTGTATTATTTCATACAGAATGCTTTTTTGTATTATTTTGGTCCTATATTAGAAAATTATGCACCTTTTATCTGTACCTTTGGGACATCATTTAAAGAATTTACTCACTGTTGTCATTTAGTCTTATAGAGTATCAGTGTGTTTCTCCTATCAGAAATGAGAGATCAAGATCTCAGTTTAATTTTTGGCTTACTTGTAGCTGTGCTTAGTCTGTCTGTGACTCTGTGTGTGTGTGTATGTGTGTGGTATTCCTACTAAGTTCTATGATAAAACAGTAATCACATCTTTTTTCTAGAAGGATGAAGACACATGCCTACCAAAATAAATTAATATTTTTGTCCTACCTGACCCCTTGCAGGAAAAATTCACATTTGAATATGAATCGCAAATAGAAAAAGTGAAGGAAATGCAGTTTTCAATCTTCCAAGATGTAAACAAAGATGCCTCACTTTGAACCACCCCTATACAATACATTGCTAATAAATACATATTTGATTCAACAGTTAGTCAATTTTCTGGGGATTTCGGTAGTAATGCACTTTTAGTGATTGGATTAGTTTAAGTTCACAAATATTTATTTGCTCAGAAGTTAAATGAAAACTATACAATCGTGTTCACACAAAAACACCTATATCTTATCAGTCCTTTTCTGTTTGTTTCAATTATCTAAAAAGTTACCTTATACAGAGTTTTTCTCTTGAGGAAACCAAAAATTCCAGTTGACCCAGGAATTGAAAGATTTATAATCAGTAAATATTTTAAAAGTCAGCAATCTTGTCAAATAACTAATTATATAAAAATATTCATGAATAACTTGCCATAGACTGAAAACCAGTTGGTTCAGAATTCAAATATATATTGGATGCCTACTGTGTACTTACTAGTAAAGTTAGGTGTGTGCTAACTAGGACAGAAATATAAGACATGTGGGTTATAAGACATTGTTTAATGTTTAGTTGATAGGAAAATACATCATGAAACAAATAAGATACACACAAACAAATTAAATGTTACTATAATTAAAGGACTACAGATACAGGTAATGAGACAATGTGGTATAATCAAATGTATTAATTGTATATAAACTGTTAGTAAATACTTGGTGCATGAAAATGTCAGGAAGAAAGTGATTGTGAGCCTTCCAGGAAGGTATTGTACTGGATGTGGATCTGAAGGATGAATAGAATATTATTAGAGGGGTGGTAGAAGGGAATTCTAAGGAGGGAAGAGCAGGCAGAAATCCATAGACACAATCATGGAGGGTTCCTGGGGATGGAATAGGGAGGGATAGTAAGGAAGTCAGCATCCTGAATCAGATGCAATTTCTGGGGGATATAACAGGAAGTGATATTTAGTATTAAGGGTGGGAGGGGGTAGATGATGGGAGGTGCTTGGTGGCTACAATGTGCATTGCTCTAATTCTCAATGAAGGCCCTGACTTCACCACCATGCAATTATTAATATCAATGTAGCAAAATCACACTTGTACCCCATATATATACAAATTAAAAGAAAATAAAAAAAATTAAAAACTGAATCAGATTTTAGAGACCCTTAAGAGGCAAATGTGCTTTTGTTGAATACAGTAGGCTACTAGAACCTACTGTAAGTTTTTGATTGGGCTGGCAATGTGACAAAGCTCAAACCAACAGCAAGTATGTATGGGAAATTCAAGCAGGAAAAGGAGGAATGCAGGAAGCATAATTAGAACTGGAAACAGCAGAATCTGTCAGTGATCTCTGCAGGGTAATTTTACCTATTCCCAGGACAAACGTTAGACAGAGCTGTGCCTTTCTAATGTTCAGCAAATCCCAGCTCTTATGGCATTCTGCCTCTCATTTTCTTGTCCTTTGAACAATGAGTTCAAATCTCTTGATTCAGATAAATTACATCTCAGTCCCTTATTAAAGAACTTGCAGACAGTATCACTAAATGTTTTCTAAAGGTGAGAGCTACAAATTATAGAATAGCAAACTTGGCATTGTTTCTAGGGAAAATTCCAGAATAAATTATCATATAGAGCCCTTAATATGGTAGAAGTTCTTTTTAAGTGCCATCATGGGCCCATAAATAGCAAGTCATGGGATAAACCTAATTGCTTTTTCTGGCAGGATTGTCAGGAGGAGGAGGAAGAGGTACTGGAGATTATATATATATATATATTCCAGATTTCAGTGAAGCAATTTACCCAGAGTATTGGGTGAGCTTTCAACATGAATGACAGTTAAGATGAATGACTGTATTTTCCCAGTTTGCAGCTGTCTTTGGACAAATGTAACCTGGAGGGAGGTTTAGGAGCTTCTGTTGGCTCTATCTTTTGCTGTGCCCTGGTTAATGAGTCATATTCCTAAATTATGTCAACAGATTTAGAAGAGAATTGAAGATGAGTTTTAAGACGGATAGTGGAAAGTCTCATTCTTTGATTTGGGCCACCCACTGCACAAGTGCAGGCTGAGAATACTGGAATGTTAAGAAAATAATGGAAGGGGTGGTAATATATGCATTTTGACTATTCTGAGAACAAATGCCTGATTTAGGCCACCTGGTATATTAATAATTCTAACAGTGAACATTCTGGCAATAAATTAAGAATGGGACAAGAAAGATGATCAAGGCATCATGGGATAGGTAACAACTACTGATGATCAGTGGAAGAAGTGACTCTTCTAATCCCAGATTTGTGGAGTTTGCTGTTTCTACCTATTGAGAGACTTTAACTTATAGGATGATTTCCCCCCAACAATCAGTTCATTTAGCACAAGTGTTTCGGGCAAGGCTTTTAACAACATTTTTATCTCTACCACCTGGAACATAATGCACTCCCACACTCCCAGTTTAGAGCTTCCCCAATAACTAAAGGCCATCACAAAGTAGCTGCATTTTTGACACTCAGCACATAATTCGGTGTCATTAAATGATATGATGTAAGTAACTGACAATCAGTTTAAAATGATGTAGAATTGGAGATTTATGGCACCTAGCAGAACCAGCTCTCCCATGTTATACATGAAAGTGAAAAAGTAAATTCTTTATTCCTATTTTTGCTGCTCCAAAATTCCCCCACTTTATTTTGTTAGAGAATAAAATCTAAGATGTGAAGGCCAATTAGTAATTACTAATTTGGAACTTGCTGTTATATATGTATGTGTGTGTATATATATATATATATATATATATATATATATATATATATATATATTGAGTTTGGCAGTAATTTCCATATATATTGTCATTATCTACCTAAAAGAGACCCTCATTTCCCTGCAGACTCCTGCCATTAATGAAGGCACTTAGGGTATTTCTTTCTTTTCAAAACTCAAGTGGGCTTTTCTCCATTTGTTATGTGGACACGTGAGGTAGTAGAATAAGCACAATTGTGAAACTATTAGTGTTTAGGCTGTAACTTGGTGGCTGTCCCTCCTCTCAACACCACCTTAGCACTTTGGTTTCTGAACAGAGAACAAAGAAATCAATACTTGAAATGTACATGCTCAAAGGGTAACAACATGGTGCACTTAGCAAACACATGCAATGAACTGAGAGTACGAGCAGCAAATATATTCATTTTATGTTCACAATACCTTGTAAGTAGTCTACATCCACTGAGCCTTTGCCAGGTGGAAAAACATTGTCCTGAGCATGACTACATACAAAACATAAAATATGAACTACACCGTGGGGAAAAATGACAAAAATTGTGTCTATACTTTTGCCATCAAAAGATATGCTTTATTTTTTAGGCTGTTGACATATGTTAACATTTTGGGAGTAAATAATTCTTGCCTATTTCACCTGAATGAGATATACTATTTGAGATCCTGGTAAGAGGAATTATTCGATTCACCAACTAAACATTTTTTGAGCACATTCTATAGGTACTATGTGTTAATAACAGCAATTACTTTTCAAATATTTCCTATACTCCTAGGCACTGTCTTAGCACTTTATATATATTATCTTACCTATTCCTTGTAAGACTTTCTATGAAGGAGGTATCATTATCTGCATCTTCTACATGAAGAAATGGAAGCCGTGAAAGGTGAAGTAACTTACTTAACATTTCATAGTGGATGAGCTGCAATGGTGGGCTCTCAGAAACCAAAGCCCTGGCTCCTAACAACGACACTGTGCTTTCTTCTATTAATTATGCTGATCGTGTGTGGGTGTGTTGTGTGTGCATGCTAAAATAATAAGGAAATTGCATCTAGAACCCATATATACTACCTCTCCCAAGAAGAAAATTTGCTATTAGGAACAGATACCAAGTAAATAATACCAAGAATGTTTTCTCCCAACATTGTATATCATAGTGTGCAAAGTTGGAAAAATATTTTAACCAAAATACAATTGAATTAAACTATTATAACAAGAAACCATTCATTCATTTCTTTGAAAGTGTCAACCACACACACACACAAAGCATAAAATCAGTCTCTTTTTTCAAAGAGCACAATATGCAACCAACAAGGAGAATAGCAAACTTTCAGCTGGTTGAAGATGGATAGGCTGTAAAGAGAGGATCTGAAAAGATGCAGACTTGTAATATAGGAGGGCAATGTTCTTTCTTGAAAACGTATTCTGCTTCTGGAATTTTTATTTTGGCATTTTCCCAATTTTTTCCCATATCCTTTGCCAATAAAGAATTTGGTCCTATGTCTTGTTTTCTTATTGCTTAGGTCAGTGGTTCTTAAAGTGTGGTCAAGGGGTCTAAAAGTGTGACAGCTACAGCATCATCTGTGAACATCTTAGACTTGTGAATTCTAAGACCTCACCCCAGACCTACTGAATCAGAAGTTCTCAGGTGGGGCCCAACAATCTGTGTTTCATCAAGCCTTCCAAGTGCTTCCAACACATACCAAGGTATGAAAACCACTGTCTTGTGTGAACAGCAAAGTATAAAGAATCTACAAAACAGAAATTTTAAACTATGCTAATCCCCAAGAGCACAAACCAAAGGTTTTGGATGATGCTCATAGCTCTCTCTATATATATATGTTGTCAGAGAATGAACAAAATAAATTTACTCATATAATAATTAAAAGGATGGGGAAATAGTATCATCTAATTGTAAAAATAATGCTCATTAATATTTTGGGATGTACTGAAAACCCAGTGACCTAGGACTCAAGCATTTGAGTGCCTACTGTATATTCAATGCTAATAATAAAGTTATACATATCTTTACTAAATACTACTTAACATGAGAAATATTAATGACCCATATGATGCTTGGAAGCTAGCTGATGACAAAAATGCATACATGAAATCTAACATTATATATAACCATATTAAATGCTGCTATTATAAAAAGATTATCAATGTAGACTATTTCATAATAGTGTGTTATATTAAAAGGTATTAATTGTCTGATAAATTATCAATAAAAGCTTAATACAGAAAAATGCCCACCAGGAAAGACATTCTGTAGGCTGAGCCACCAGGGAAAATATCACACAGGAGGTAGAACTAAGGCCCCGAGTCCTTGAGGTTGAGTGAAAATTGATCAATGAAGAGAAGGTGGAAGGGAATTCTAATAGGCTGAATAGTAGACCTTGGTCAAGATCACAGAGGTTTTGAGGAGGGTGGTTGGAAAAAGAGTGAAAGAAAGCAAGCAGTCTGAATTAGATGGATTTATGGATTTTATGGGAAAATCACAAAAAATCAATATTGAATTGTTAGCATTGAGCCAGATTTTAGAGAGCTTAAAGATGGTAGAATTATTTTTACATTTTTACTAGACACAATAGGGTAATAGGGCCTATTGTGAACTCTTGAATGAGGCAGTATAAGATGAATATTCTGCACTTGAAGTTCAAACCAACAGCATGTGTAGCAGGGATTCCAGCTGGGGAAAAGGAAGGAAGAAATGAAGAACAACAAGGGGACAACTACTAGGGTCGTTGGCCAGAGTCACATTTGTAACTTTCCTGATTTGAATGCTTCCAGATGGAACACTTTTGGAGAAACAGGACCAGGAAGCCAGAGAAATTTTTGGTGTTAAACAGTTATATACAAAGGGTCACTAGGCTGGAAATGGCCGAGCAAGAATGTGAGTCTCTTAGTAATGACCCAAGACAGAGAAACCAATCTAATCCAAGACAAGAGAAGATACAGTCAGGATCTTATAATGGGGAACTTAGAGGGAAGCAGAATGTGGAATCCAGGATAACAAATTCATCCTTGTAGAGGAGTTGACACAGCTCTAAAAATGTAGGCAATTGGTTGTCATCTAGTAGAACTTGAAAGGGCAAGTTGGGATAAAAATGCATAAAGATCACAATATTTATGCATAAGAAATTTATTAGAGATGGACTGGTCAGAGTGGTTAACTTAGAAATGTATCCATGAGCGTCATGTATCCATGAAGTCTAGTAAAAAATGTCTGATTTTTTAAAGAGTGATACAGGTTGAGCATCTCAAATCTGAAAATCTGAAATCTGAAATCTCAAATTTTTGAATGCTGACATGATGCCACAAGTTACCCTGAGGACATTAGTTGTTCACTGTATTAATGGCATATCATATTTTTATACTATTAAGTACTTATGTGTAAATAAGTATAGGAAAATGATTGCTTGTCAGTAGCATATACATTCAAAGTCAGGAATGATGGTGATGCCAAACAATCACGAATTGCCTATATGGGTAGATGAGAGGGTGACACCTTTGCTTTCTGATGGTTTAATGTACACAAACTTTGTTTCATGCACAAAATTATTAATAATATTGTGTTAAGTTATCTTCAGGCTATGTGTATAAGGTATATATGAAACACAAATTTCATGTTTAGACTTGGGTCCCATCCATAAGATATATCATTGTGTATATGTGAATATTCCAAAATCTGAAATCCAAAACAATGCCTGTTCCCAGGCATTTTGGATAAAGAATACTCAACCTGTACATGGCAACTAATGACCCAAATCAAGGTGTCCTTGTAGATCGAGACAAGAGAAGCAGAACATGAGTGTATAAAGAAGACTTTGAGTTTGACTTTAAATAAGAGCATATTGTAATTTATTTGAAGCAACTCTTGGGTTTTACTTTCTGTTTTTCTTTCTGTTTCCTTGATTAGTTCATATCCTTTAATACATTTTGAAGACTTTCTGCTTTACGGGCATTTTAGCAATTGCTCTATCATTTTTAGTTAATTTTCAACTTGTTTCATTATAAAAGTAAAGTTCTTCAAATTATCATTATTTAACCACTGTCATTGTCCTAGTAAAAGTACAAAAGATGGGAGCTGTGGGTTGAGACTTTACTTCAGCAGGAAAGTGAAATTAAATACTTAAACAGAGAAATGATTTCAGGGAGAGGTGAACAATTAAGAAAAAACAGCAATTTCTCAGTTCCTTTCCAGGTAAGTGAAATCTTCATATTGTGATTTTATCAATTTATTTGATGCAAGTTTGTTCAACATTAGATTTCCTCATATTTAAGCATACATACAAAATAAATTTAAGCACATCTTTACTATTTTATATTATCAACTCTTCTATTTCTTTCCGTTGGTATGAATTACTAAGATTACTCACTGAGAAGACTGCGTTGATTTTGACAGAAAGAGCAGGCTAAGAGAGAAAAATTATGAATTAGCTTTGGGCCGGTTGATGCCAGGCCAGTTATGTAAGTCCAACAGGCAGTAAAACGTATGGAATGCAAACTTACAATAACTTGTGGTAGAGACAATCACGTGAGAATCATTAGGAAAAAGGCCATTGTTGGACCTTTTAGCCCCAATGTGATTGATCATTGGCATTTTCACAATCATATATTATTATTCTCATGTTTTTGTGTTTGGTATTATGACAGATACTTCACACGTTATTTTTGGTCTTTACTTTAAACATTATACTAAGCTTTGTTGAACCTGCATCACAGTTTGCCTTCTTCCTCTCCAGTCCTGCTTCCTTCCTCTTCCTCTTTATAGGTGTTGATACCTCCTAAAGATCTTATCCCCAAACATCATCTCCAGATAACTCAACCTACGGTGCTGATGAAAACTGGGGAAAGATGAGAGGAAGAGAAACCCAGTCAAATGCAGTAGTTCTAGAATCAGATCAGAAGCCGCTGACCCATACCGGTGATGCCAGGAATGGAAACCAGGAGGCTGTTGTGAAGGAAAGAAAAGAAGAACAAATAGCAGTCTAGGTGATTATAAAATTTCAGGTCTAAATTCTGAGACCTTGGAGAAAAATAGAGGTAAGATTAGAGAAGTTAAATCAGTAGTACAAATACTGAGATCCTTATGGGATTCTGTCATGGAATGATGTCAAAATAAACTTTTAAAGACTTTCCTTTCCTTAGTTAATGTGCTAAGAAAAAAACTGGCACATGATGGTCATTATTCTTTTTCATGATTGAGAGAACATGTATTCAGAGATAAACACCACATAGAGATTTCACCTACCATTATACTACTTCAATAGAAATCCTTTTCAAACAGCTTTTCGGCTTTTCCCTTAGAGCTGACTTTCCTTTATAAATTATTATTATGCTTTTATGCTTTATAAATTATTATTATGCTTTTGCCTTTTTAAGATACCTTCAAATGTACTCTATTTTTAATCTTCACAAAATTGGCGAAATTGAATGTTCTTAGATCTGTTGATTGTGCAGCTTGAATCTTATCATTTCTCTCATTCTCTCCACTCAGCCATTGCATTTGACAGGTGATTAAAAATGAGCTTCTAAAGAGTACAGAGATCTTTCATTTCCCAAATCCTCTGTGATCGACACTGAGGATCAGAAGAAGAAATTTAAGCATAATGGTACAATGAGACTATTTCACTTTTTAAGTTTTTACATATGAAGGGTAATCATAATTAAGTCCTGCAACTGGGATTCATGCTTCAAACTACTTATTTTTTAAGAACGAAATATTAATACCATTGTACTTGTTTCTGTTACAAATATGAATTAAATTGTTGCTGCCCCAACTTAATACAATCACATACTTGCCATTCTGGTTTTTGTATCACTGTTAACTTAATAGTGAAGGCTCTATTTAAATATGGAACATGTTCACCTTGGACTTCATAATAAGATAACTCAATAAGGACAAAAATCATTCCTTTTATCTGGTGAAAATTCACAGCATTCTTGATTCTACTGTTTATTTCCTCTTCCTCCATCATCAAAATTCATGGATGGGTGTCTGGAAATTTATGTTTAAATGCAGTTTAGCATTCTTCCAGATGTAATGTCATAGACTGCACATCAACTATTAAGACAAATGCCTATAAAGCATCAGTAGGAATTTTCACATAGAGTGTGCCCTCCTAAATGTTAATCTGCTATCATCAATGACACTACCACCTTCACCACCTCAAATTCAGTCAAGACGAATAAAGATGTTGTCCAAAGAAATCACACTGGATTAGGATTATAAGGAATAAAGCTAGAATCTGACTAATTACATTGCTGATAATAATTTGATGGGGAAACAGACTCCAGAAATGGAAAGCCTACAGAAGATGAAACTGTTGGTTTGTTACTCTCAGGTTTAGGACACAAGATTCTTGGCTACTTTTTTTTTTGAGACAGAGTCTCGCTTTCTTGCCTAGGCTAGAGTAAGTGCCCTGGCGTCAGCCTAGCTCACAGCAACCTCAAACTCCTGGGCTCAAGCAATCCTCCTGCCTCAGCCTCCCGAGTAGCTGGGACTACAGGCACAAGCCACCATGCCGGGCTGATTTTTATTTTTATATATATATATATATATATATATTAGTTGGCCAATTAATTTCTTTCTATTTTTATGGTAGAGACGGGGTCTCGCTCAGGCTGGTTTTGAACTCCTGACCTTGAGCAATCCGTCCACCTCGGCCTCCCAGAGTGCTAGGATTACAGGTGTGAGCCACCGCGCCTGGCCATCTTGGCTACTTCTTGATGCAAACTCATTAATTCAATAAATATTCTTTAGCACTTTCTGGGTGCCAGATATTATTTTAGGTTCTAGGGAAAGAGAAGTGAATAAAAACAGGCAAGAATACCTGCACTCATGAGGTTTATGTTCTAGTAATGTCAGACAGATAATATACATAATAAAAGTTATAATGTGACAATTTTCTTGGGAAAAATAAAGTAGGGTAGGTGCAGTATACATAAACTTCAGAGAAGCGGGGAAGATTCCAATTTAAATGAGGTGGCCAGAGTAGATCTTAATGACATTTAAAGATTTAAGTCTTTGTGTGGATGTAAGTTTTGTTTCCTAGGAGTAGAAAGGCTGGGGGAAATGGAAGTCATGTATTAAACTTTTCAAGAAACTTCCCAACTGTTTTTCAAAATTGTTTTACCATTTTAATTTCCCACTAGCAGTATAGGAGAAAGTCCTGTTGTTTCTCATCCTCATTGACACTAGGTATTACTGATCTCTGTAATTTTAGCTTTTCTAATGGGTGTGTAAGGTACTTCACTGTGGTTTCAACTTGCATTCATCTTATGACTAATTCTGTAGCGCATGGTAGATATGATTGGCCATATGCGTTTCTTCTTTTTATAAAGAATCTATTCAAATCATCTGTCCATTTTTAAATTTATTGTCATATCTTTGAGTTGTGAGAGACTTATTTATCCTGGACACAAGCATTTTATCAGATATATGTTTTGTGAATATTTTCTCCCATCTGTGGCTTGCCTTTTAATTTTCTTAATGGTATTTTTGTAGGTCAGAAGTTTGTAATTTTAACAGAGACCCATTTATAATTTTTCTCATGTATTCTGTGGTGATGGTATTCTTCCTAAGAAAGCTTTGCCTGTCCCAAGTATGGAAATATTTTCTCCTATGTTCTTTTCTAAATTTGTTATAATTTATGTTTCACATAAAACACGATCTTTTAGGTCCATGATCTCAGATCCATGATCTTTTGCAATTTAAGTTTTGCATATGGTGTGAGGTAAGTGTCAATTTTTTTATAGACATACATATTCAGTTGACTCAGTATTTGTTGGGAAGACTTCTTTTCCCATTGAATTACCTTTCTGTATTTGTTGAAAATCAACTGACCATATATATGTGTGGGTCTATTTCTACACATTCTATTCTGTTCTATTATGCTATATGCTTAATTTTTAAGCAGTATGAAACTTTTAAGTGACTGTAGCTTTAGTATAAACCTCAAAATTAGATAGAGTGGTTCTCCAACTTTATTCATTATTTTAAAAATTGCTTTGGCTATTCTAGATCCTTTGTATTTCTGTATATATTAATATTAATTTTAAGGATCAGTGAGTCAATTTCTTAAAGCATTCTAGAATTGAATCCATAGATCAATTTGAGGAGAGTTATCTTCCTAACAAGTCTTCCAATAGTGAGAATTCTAGTATAAAGATTACCATTGATTTTTAAATAATAATTTTATGTCCTGTGACCTTGCTGAGTTAATTTATTAGATCCAGTTATTTCAATCCCCTGGGATTTTTTTCCTTAAATAATCAAATCACCTACAAATAAAAAAGGGTTTCCTTTTTCCTTTTCTAATCTTTCTTCCCTTTATTATCCCCCAGTTTCCACCCCAGCCCCACATATATCAATAGTTAGGACCTCTAGTACGATATTGAATAGAAGATGAATTGTTACTCTGTTCCCAATCTCAGGAGAAAACGATTCAATCTATCACCAAATATGATGTTGACTGTGTTTCTTTTACAAGGACTTTATCGGTTTCAGGAAGTTCTCTACTATTCCTAGCATGTTGAAAGTTTTTGTATGAATTGTTGTTAAATATTATCAAATGCATTTACTGAGTTATATGGTGTTTCTCCTTTATTCTGTTAATATGTTAAGTTACATTGATGAATTTTTAAATAACAAACCATGTATTCGTTGGATATACATACTACTTGTTCATGATGTATTATGCTTACTGTATATTACTTGATTCAATTTGCTAATGTTTGTTAAGAATTTCTACATGTATATTCATGAAGGACATTGGTGTGTAATTTTATCTGATTTTGAAGTAGTTATGTTGGCCTTCTCCAAAAGGAGTTCAGCACTGATCACTCCTTTTCTAATTTCTTAAAACTTTTCTGTGAGATCAGTGTCATTTCTTCCTTGAATATTGAAACCATGTGACCTGGAATTTTCTTTTAGGAATGGATAACAATTTCAATTTTTCCATCTTAAGTTCTTTAAAATATGCATTCCTGTTTAAAGTCAAAATTGTAAAATTATCTTACGAGGATGCAATATATATGATGTAATAGATAATAGAATTATAACATAAAGAGGGGAAAACTGACTTTTAGGTGCACCCAGCTACTTACTGCTTTTGTCACTCTTAAGAAATAGATTTCTGTTTCTCGATTTCTCTCTGATACTATTTCTTTTCAACCTGAAAAATTTCTTTAGCATTCTTTCTGTAGAGCACACTATCTGGGTGACTTGAGCATTACAAAGGCTATCCACGTAACCAAAAGCAATTGTACCCCCTTAATATTAATACTTTGAAATAAAAAAGGCAATTGTTATTGTAATTAGCAGGAGAATTGGATTTTGTGGGCTTATGCCATCAAAGTGGAAATAAATTCCTAAATTCTGTTCTTAAAGAATTCTGTTTTCTTTGGTGAAATTAGACTACAGAAAGATAAGGAAGGATACCTACTGGGATGCTATTACACATACCCAGCTGAAAAATGACGGTGATCTGACAAGGCTGGTAGCAGTGGAGGTAGTAAGATATAGACATTTTCTAGATATGTTTTTTAAATCCAACAGGATTTTTTGGTAAATCGGATATTGAGTATAAGAGAAAGTGATGTATCAGTGATAACAGTAAAAATTTTGGCTTGACCACATGTACTCACCGGCAAATTGGTATTAACTGATCAACACCTAAGTGGACATATAGGAATAACATTTATGGGGCATCGGGCAGATGGGGGGGTGGGGAGGGGATGGGTATATACATACATAATGGGTGCAATGTGCACCATCTGGGGGATGGACACATGTGAAGCCATGACTCTGGGGGGAAGGGGGAAGGGCAACACACATAACCTAAACATTTGTACCCCCATAATATGCTGAAATAAAAAAAATTTTTTGACTTGAGCAATTGGAAGGAGGGGTTAATCATTAACTGAAATAAGGAATACTACAAGTAGAAAAAAATGGGGGAATTGTCAGAAGTTTAGCTTTGACATGTAATGGTTGAAATACTTATTACATATTCAAGTGTAGAGATCAAATTAGCAGTGATATATAAACCTGGATTTTAGAGGGAGGAGACAAGGCTACAGATTAAAAACATTTTTTGAGTTCACACGTTACAGATGGTATTAATAGTTCAGATGCTATAAAAACCCTCCAGGGAAATGTTTTTCAAACTTTATTATTCAAGAGAATCACGTGCAGTGCTTGTTAAAACTCAGCTTGCTGGACCCTAATCCCAGTTTCTTTATTAATTAGGTCTTTGGAGGGATGTGAAAATTTGAATTTCTTGTAAGTTTCCAAGTCGTGCTGATGCTGCAGGTCTGAGGACCACACTTTGAGAATCACTGCCCTGGGGTGTGAAAGTAGACACAGGAGAGAAACCTTTCAGGGACTGAGCTCTGTGGGACTTGTGTTAAGAGGTCAGAAAAAAGACAGGGAACCAGCAAAGGAGACAGAGAAGGAGCATCCTGTGAGATAGGAAAACCAGAAGGAAGGGGTTCTGGAAAAGACTGTTTCAAGGAGAGATTATCGCTGTCATTTACTGCTGATAGGTCAAGTAAAATAAGACTGAGAATTGATCATTGCATATACCAATATGGAAAATATCAATGACCTTTACAATGTGTGTAAATTTGTGTGAAATTTAGGGCAAAAGCCTGTTTGTGGTGGATTTAAGTTATATCCTTATAACATAGGTTTATTGTCCTCGTGACTCAATGACACCAGCCATTAAAATCCTTTGCTTTTGTGTTATGCTTAACAATACTGTTCATTGTAGATTTTCTTTAAAAAAAAAAAGGGGGTGGGGAGGATAAACAGATCAATCAGTGTGATTTTTCTGTTTGCTTTATGGTTAAAATCTTCAATTCAAATTAATATATTGGCTTTTTGCTTATGGCATCAGTCTTTTAAAAGTCAGTTTAACCTTTGCCAGTTCTCAGATCCTGCTTAATTCCAGCTCTGTCACCAGAATGGGTTTTCTGGAGCTCTCACTAAAAGTCAGAGAACAGTGGCAGCTCTAACAACACCCTGTTCTTCGTGTGAAGTCCAAATTTATATTTTTCTTTCTTTCTTTTTCTTAAAGCAGCCATAACATAAGTTTTATTTTATGTGAAATAAGAATTTTGGAGTGGGTAATTTAAAAAAAAAATCACACTCATCTTTAAAATGCTATGATTCAATGATTTAAATTTAGATACTATTTGGTAAAGCAAGCAATAAATATTTCTTTTCCCAAGTTTCCATATTTTCATACTGGAGTCAGTATTTTAGGGGTAAGTCTTATTTATTCATTATTGTAGATGATCCCAAATAAATAATACTATAACCTATTTGAAGTATTCGATTTATTAAAATCTGAATTTACCAAAATTTTAGGCAAATATCTAGAGTATAAAAGCAGCTTTGGACAAAGTAAGGTTTCTCCATATAAAATGTTTGTTCTTAATTATAAACCCGTGATGTAAACACCTCTTATTTAGAGAGAAGTAGCAACTGGATCTAAAACATCAGTGTAGAAATCAAGCTCCTAACCCTGCAGCCAAATCAAACTGAAACTAGAAAGTTTCATCTAGTTAATTAATACCACCCCGTGTAATTGGTATATTAGCAGTAAAAAACAAGAATCTTTCTGTTACAAATCTCTTAAGCATTATTTATTATTGTGGTTTCCATTAAGGGACAATATGGTCTGAAACTGAGTATGATGCCCCTCTTGTATTGACTACAGCACTGAGAAAAAGTAAATGCAAGAAGCAATGTTTTCTATCATCTTAATAAGGTTTTGCTTCTCAAAGAAATAATTTTAAATTTTCAAGTGAGAAAGTGTTTAGAACTCAACTAGGTACATTGTATTATAAGAGGAGGAGGAAGATGGGGTCCACTAAGTGCATGGTGGCCCTAACTTATGGCAGAGCTGAATTGAGAATCATCATGTTGTCTCATAAAACAAAATAGTCAAAGAATAGGAACACAGCTTGTTATTTATTATTAGTGTCCAATTATCAAGTGATGCATGAATCATGTCACAGTCTCCCCAGAACTTTCAAATGTGTGTTCATACACAGAGCACAAGTGAACTTAACACTCAGCAATGTTTTCCTAAAGCAGGTAAATCCATCAGCAAGGTATGACCATCAACCAAGAAGCTTAATATATACAATTATTGTGCTGGGACTCTTTAAAATCTATGGAGATGTTCACTGTTCTATATCATTTCTATGTCCTTATCACAGAATCCCCATGAAGAATTTAAGCCAATCTGTTTTTTCTCCCAAGGCATAGCATTTCCTGCCTCTCTTGAGTTGGAATGAAAAATTTTAATATCTGTTGATAAAATTCAGTTACAATGCCATTCCTGCCTTGCTTGAGCATACATTTGTTTTTAGTTCTATATCAACTAAAAACTTGAGACATCAAACCTAAGCAGAAAAATAGTTTCAAAATAAATAAGGCAAAAAAAAAAAACCTCTTGAGACTAAAGTTAACTTTTCTGTAGTTAATTCATTTAAATGTTCTAAGCTGATATACATGAGAATAGTAACTCACCTTTTATCTAAATCCTATGACCATGCTTTTATGTTTTCTAAGACATTCCTGCTCCCTAAAGTAGTCAGAAATGATAGCCAGTGCCAAGGGAGGGAAACAATGGAAAATGACAATTTTATTCACTTATTTACTCAATCTACGTGTATTTATATTTTAGGCTGGCAACAAAGTGCTAGAATACTCAAGCTAAGTCTCTAATAAGGGCACTGTTTTTATCCTTAAGGAAGTTAAGGTCCATCAGAAGAAGGCAGACATGTACACAAATGAGTGCCTTGAAGTGTTAATACCATAGATACTGGGAGCGAGACACACATTGAGATTACAAAGCAGAGAGACTCTCCTGTGTATCTTTTGCTGGTAAGGCCTTAGCTCTTGCAATTATTTTGCTGGTGAGGCCTCACCTATTTTACCTTAAGTTCATTCTCTTTAACATATGATAATTCCAGTGAAATGACTGATAGAGAACAATTATTGAATCATTGAACAGGGTTTTACAAAAACTCTTCAAATAAGAAGCAACATACTTAAAGAACTTCTTTGCTTGGGAAAATTCATGCAGAGACTTGAACACATTAAAATAAAAATTTGCTGATGTGACCCAGTTTGGGGCTCCTAATAAAATGCTATCAGCATGTCATTCTGCACATCACTTGTATTTCTAGGTGGAGGTATGCTGCCTCTGAACAGACCTCATCTAGTGTATAAACATGATGCATGGATCTGATTAGTTTAAATAAAGAGTTCATGCATTCTTTGTAAAATTTTAGGGATCGCTTAAGAATGTCATTTCGGGAGATGGCATATTTGGCTGCAGTGGGCATTTTGACATTTATGGAGCTACTCTGGGTTATTGGATTATTTGAGCACTAACAGGATTTGGCCTGCCATACTTCAATTGTAATCATCCTTCCAAACAGCAAGCATGTGACAAGTGAAGATTAATTAGCACTTTCCATACTTTTAATTGTTACAATTACTTTTCAGGAAGTTCTTTCCTGAACATACAGAAAAATAAGGTTCCTCTGGCTTTGTAATCATGCACATTCTATAAATCCAATGGAACTGTTTAGAGAAAACACTGCTCACTCACTGTACCCAAGAGTAAATGACCCAGGTTTGGATTTTTATCTGAGCTATTTTTTCCTGCTTTTAAGGTACAGTGCTGCTACCTTTTGTGGAAAAAAATGGATAACACTCAAACGAGGAAAAGCAGAGGCTATTTATTTAGAGCTTGCTGTAGCATACGAATCAGCCACCATCACCTGTATTTCATAGAGATTCAAAGGTAGCCAGATGAGTGGGAAAACTTTATAGTCAAAAAAACAAAAGAGAAATCTTCAGATATCCTCTGATTGAAATTTTTTGGTATGAAGAAGCTGAAGATGGAATGTCTAGGAGGGGGCGTCTTACGTGATTAGTTTCAGGAGCATATTGGGCCTTCCCTGGTTGGTCCTGAGTTAGAAACTAAAAAAAAGGAGAGGTCTCAATCCTTACCTCAATACTGATCATTATAGGTTGGTTTTCTGCAAAGGTTGTGGGTCAGAATTCCCTTATCATAAATGGTCTGCTCATTGACCATTTGTATATTCAATCTCTCCCTTTGAATCCTCCCTCCCCCAGATTTCTGACATTAGCATCCCACTGTCTTGTGTCTCTGAAGTTTTCCTTACTAATATGGAGGAAATTTGGAGACTATGAGCACACCCCTCTCTATGATTCTACAAAACTGATGGAGAAACACACTGGACTTCAGTATGAGCATTTATAAAAGGAGCATGTGATCTCTTATATAGTGCTGACATTCTAAGATTCTAACTGATGTATGGCTGAAAAAAAAAAAAGATACCATTTCTAGAGGAAAAATGTCATACTTAAGACATATTAAAAATACTTCCTTCTCCAATTATGTTCCACCAAACACTAGTGTCATATGTACTATTCATGACTATTCTATTAAAAAGTGTGTGTGTGAGGGATATTCTGTACAATAAATCCTGAAGACAATTGGGTATAAGTTTAGAACAGCTTCAGTAGGGTTGGGTAAGGGTTGCACCTTGTACGGAGTGGGTTCAGTTACTAGTGTTGAGAGTTTGAATTGGGCTTTGCTGTGTGATATTGAGACAGATAAAAAAAATTTCTCTTTGATTATTATACAGATAAAACCTGTGTTTAGGTTAATAGAAGTAAAAATGGCTTCCAAAAACTACAAAATGATAGGCTTTATCTCTAGAATTTAGGCTTGAAATTGTTTCTATGGACTCAATCATTGTAGTGTTTAAGAATAATTTTTACTCCTCGATTTTGCTAATTGGTGCATATGGTCTTTGGACTTAGATCTTTTATAAGTCAGAAGTCCCTTAATAAAATTTACCAGTAAACTTAATCATTGGCCTTAGGAAGAATCATACCCTGAGTCTCACCCATAACTGATCTGGATAATTCAGGGGTACTCAAACTATAGCCCCCTCGAGGGCCACATGCAGCCCACCAATGACATTTATCTTGTTAGCTGGGTGTTTTTGCCACCGCTGCCGGTCCTGCTTAGCAGCCGACTCATCCCGGGCCCACAGTGTGCATGTGTGGAATGTGCACCGCACTCTCCAACGGTCTGAGGGACAGTGAACTGGCCTCATTTAAAAGTTTGAGGACCCCTGATTTATATGATAAGACTTGAAACTTTAAGTTGACGATATTTAGATGATAGTTGATGCTGGATGTTGAAGAATTTTGGGGGTGTTGGTAGGGGGTGAATATATTTTGCACATGGGCAGGACATCAATTTTGTAGGGCCAGAGGGTGGACTATTATGGGTTGAATCGTGTCCCCCAAAAAGATATGTTAAAGTCCTAGAAACTAATACAGAATCTGATGACATTTTTTTATCTGCAGTTTGTGTCACTAGGTTTTATATCAATCAATATCTGTAGGTGCCCATAAACTATGAGACCCTTTACCTAATGTCCTAGTCTCTGTTACCTTTGAATAGAATACTGTTTAACTTTACAAAATGTTAACTGAATCTTTTTTTGTTTTCTACAAGTTACTCTTGAAACTTTTCTAATAGCTAAAGTGTTCTACTCAGCTTTCATTTCAGTAAATCTGAACAAATAGAAATTATATATATTTCCACATATTAACTAGAGAAATTGAATACAAAGGCATGCATTTACTATTGCTTTTGGATCAAGAAAGAATAAGATGTTAGCAAATGTCAAATAATAGTAAAATGGGAAATACAGTAAAACACAGTGTAATATCTAATATTGGACTTTTCAGTTAAACTGTGATACCAGAGACAGAAGGCTGGAACAATCGCTGCTCACTTATTTATATCTTGATAGAAACCATGCTAGATGCTGGCTGCCTAACAAACTCACTAAAGCTGCAGTCGCCTTTATGTTTCTTTCTTTGTGTGCTCAATCTTATTATACCATTTGTTTTGTCACTGGGGGAGGACGGAAAGACAAGCAAACAAATGTTGGAGTGAAAGAAACTACACGAATCCACTAAATATTTAAATAGCAGTTTCCTGTGTTGACATAAAGCACGAATTGGGAAAAGCATCTAATAGCAGAGTTCTGCCAACGTCCCAACTCATGCTGTTTTATCCATTTTCTCCAAATTTTCACTTTTGTTTTATTCTCATACCTACTATTCCTCTAACTTTTGTTTCCATATTTTATTATTATATGTATGTACTGCAACTCATTTAACCAGTTCTCTAATAAACAGCATTTAAATTTCTAATGATTTGCTGTTAGAAATGTGGTTGAAAAGGATGATCTTCATTCATGGCATTTTATGTGTGTTTCAGTATACATGTGTGATAGAGTTTTGAAGTAGAAGTGCTACATACATTATGGTCACCTGTACTTTGGGTTTTGAAACATACTGTCAAATTGCCTTCCACAGAAGCTGAGGATGGAGATAGCCAATTCCATAGTTGATCATAATGTAAAGTCCTGATTTCTTCACCTTGTCTCACCAATTGACCCCCTCCCTGCAAATGTGGCTTTCTAAAAGAAAGCCACTCTGTGCTCTGAAAATATCTTACTAGCCTTTGCACAGCTTTTTTTTATTGTACACAGGAAATTTTGGTTTGGTACCTCAAGATGTGTCTTTTACCTCTGAAACTTCTTTCATGCATTTATGGGACTGTACACCCAATGTTCCCTTTTTCTGATTCATTTTGCACCCCAGTTAGAATATCAATGCTTGGTAGCCATTCCAAATGTTTTGAGTTTAGAGTTTTAGATGATTTCTATTTTAATCAAGCCACAACTATAATGCCAAGATAGTTCCATTTCCAGACTCATGACCATGAACACCCTTCTATCACCTCTCTTTCCAGATTTTTTAGTGACAAAGTCTCTGCATTCAGACCCAAATCTTGGCCCATTTCCAAATCCAGGAGGTTGCCCTGTCTTTCAATGGGAACCTTCACTTAAAAAAAAATTCAGGAGAGCAGAAGCAAAGAATGAAAAATCTTAGAGATTTGTGGTAGAAGAGAAACTCCATGTCTAGGAGAAAAGAGCTTGGAAATTCCATAAATAAAATTACTTAAAAATGTAAAAGGAGGAAAAATGTAAGATGGTAACAGGGCATAGAAGAGAAGAAAAGTGGGTAGCTTTCTAATTTTTGAAGTCTCAAAGTTAATTTCTCATTAACACTCAGTACCTTCTTACTACTTGGTATGAAAAGATAGTTCCTGCTGAAAAAGAATCAGAATAAATAACAATGAAAATTTTGGCATGTTTATCCAGAAAAATTCCATCATCCTCAGAATTTTTATGATTTGAAAGAAACAATAATGACTCTGTCTTTCTAAAATTAATCATATATCCACTGAGATGTCAATGCCAAAGTGAGAATTACCAATGTATGTAAGTCCCTGAGCTCAAACTAATAAAATAAGAAGGAAAGTCAATAATTTAATGGCAAATGGAGTGCATATATATGGATTAAAATTGAAACAGAAACTTCTTTTTGATCCACTGTTTTAGTGAAGGTGGTTGACAGAGGACATTTATTTTGTGTATTTCAAAATCCATTATTAACAGCACTAGGAGTCCCTTTAGCCCAATTAAAACCTGTGTTTGTATTTTCCATTAGCTGAAGTTGTTCCCCAGTTTGTCATTAATTATCACAGCCATGTACCCAATATCCAAATTTATTGTTCATATGCTCTTCAGCTAGTGTAAATCTTATAATTGCGTATATCTATATCTTGTTATTCATATATATATTTTAAAAATCAGTTTGTTTTAGTGTCTGTATGTCCAGAGATAATGGTTCCAAACTCTATAGCAGGTGTCCTCAAACTATGGCCCGGGGACCACATGCCACCCACCTAGGACATTTATCCGGCCTACTGGGTGTTTTTGCCGCCGCTGCCTGTCCTGCTTAGCAGCCAACTCGTCCTGGACCCACAGTGCGCACTCTCCAATGGTCTGAGGGACAGTGAACTGGCCCCCTGTTTAAAAAGTTTGAGGATTCCTGCACTCTAGCCTATAGGTCAAGAAGACTGAGGGTTGGAGTATATATTTTAATACAATTCATCATAGTAATTAATAAGTTTCATGGAAATTATGCAGTAAATACATTTACTTCCTAAGGTCAAATC
This sequence comes from Microcebus murinus, assembly GCF_040939455.1. NCBI lineage: Eukaryota > Metazoa > Chordata > Mammalia > Primates > Cheirogaleidae > Microcebus > Microcebus murinus. The sequence continues at coordinate 14,797,215 of NC_134127.1, forward strand.
CTTCCTCCTGTCTTTTGCATGTTAATTTTGTTCATGGAAGTTTTATTCTAACATAATCACCCAAACTGAACTAAATTGTATTATTTTCTTAGGAATCTGTCATACTAATCATGATTATGATACAAAGAATTAATCTTTACTTTGTTATGAGACAACAATGTTCTTTGTTTAGTGTATAACAACCAACGCATTTCTTTCACTCCATTTAGAAGGAATTCAGTTTACACACAAGCCATCTATACCAAATCTCAATGTTTTCTATCTGTGACTTATTTTAAGCTTCTAAATTTTTCCAGTTATGAATATATTCCTTAAAAACTGTAAAAGAACACATTGTATGAAATCTATTCTATAAGATGGCTCTTTTAGTGACTTGCTAACTGAAAGTTAGTTTCCAAGAATGTTACTCACATTCCTAACTCCTCACAATAGTACAGCCATCATTTGACACATGTTTATTGAGCACCTACTGCATACCAAGCACTCGTCTTGGCATTAGAGATATAGCAATGAACAAAATAGACAAAATACTTGCTCGCTAGAAGCTGCATCTTAAGAAGATGATTACGAGTCAGTCTGACTTAGGGTAGAAGTGCACCCCAACTAATTAAGAGCAGGGTTGCCTTAGGCTGATCACCTAATAGTTCTGACCCTCCTTTTCTTCCTCTGTAAATCAATCCTTACCTCATGTGGCAACATTGCAAAAATATGTGAAGATCAAATATGATATTCTAACCAGAGCTCTTAGCACAATAATTGGAGAATAAAGGCTTGATAAGTTCATAATAACTATATTTGATTATTTTATCCTGACAGTTATCAAAGATTGCTGGATCAGAAGCAGACTGATTATTTACTTACTGGTGATCTTAGCATCAGTTTCCCATGCCCAGTCCTCCACTGGGGAAACACAATGAGGGCAGTTATTTTCTGTGCTTGCAAAGTAGGATTTGAGAGAAGCCCTGAAATTATGAATCTCGGAGCTTATAGAGGAGCTAAACAACTCCTCCTCCTCCCTCCTGAGAGAGAAAAACTTTTGCTCTGTGATATAAATAAATCCTCTCTAGGAAAAGAAGAGGGAGATTTTTAGGTGTTTACAACCCTTTGGAAGGTGAACAAATGGCTCCAAGGGAGATAAACCTGTATATCTCCCGAGGATATTTCACCGTCTTTAGCTTTCAGGACTTTTACCACTCACTTATCCTTTTAGCCAGTTTACCAGTAATTTTTGCTCAGAAAGCCCGGATCCCACAGAACATGAAAATGTTCATGTTGGTTTTTTTGACAATGCTCAATAATCATGAATGATGATTATTGTTATCATTCTTTGTGGCAGCCACAGCATAAGAACAAAATATATTTTTCAGGCTCTGCGCTCTCAAGAAAGGGAGGAGACAGAGCTTTTGGGAAATGGTCCATGCTCTGCAAAATGATGGCGTTTATCCTCGTGATTTTTTCCTCCCTGCCCCTTCACATCAACAGCGACGAGACACAAAATCATGCTACATGTTTTAAGAAATTCTGCAGAATGTTATTTAACTTGTTATTTTCAGAAACTCCAAGTACAGGAAGCAAAACTTAAAGGAATAAATCTATAGCAATGGGGGTCTCAGATTCTCAGGTGGTTGGATAAAAGAGATAAATTTGACAGTCGGTCTTTCTTAATCAAAAATCACTTGAATAGGTGAACACCAATTTTAACAAAATTTAATATATATTAATATATATCAACAAAGTTTTATATATAAAGATCTATCTCTATATATGTCCAATGTTTCAGACTTTATACTTAAGTACTGGGGATACAAAGATGTCTTATGAAACATGGCTTTCCTCTTGAATATCTGATATAGCAATAAGATCTGTCCTGAACTGTTAATAAAACCTATAAATACTGCATAGATTCTCCGACAATTCTACCTTAGACCCCATTGATAGCGTTTGTGTTTAGAAACTCAATCTTTGTGGTTTACTGGGAGATAGAATAAAAATCGAATTTCTGTCAAATCCTTTAGACATCCCTTTTCAAATATCCTAATCAATTCCAATCACTCTATAAGTTCATTACTTTCTCAATTTTTTCTATCTCTAAAGCAGCAGTGGCTTCTGCCTCCCCCTCTGCATTTTAATTCTTGCCGGTGTAGTAGAATCCACCATAGAAAGAAGCTATTTTAAAGAAGAGATGGCAACATTTTTATTTGTTTAAGGTCCCTGTCCATGGAATAGGCAGAACATTGGTTTATTTACTTCCTTTAGTCAGTTATGAATTCAACATGTATCTCCTGAGCATTTAGTGTGTGTTACACATTGTACCAGTTACTGTGCTTTCATAGGACAATAGGACAGAGCCTCAGTCCTTAACAAGCTAAGTGTCTATTTGAGAAGACAGAAAAATAAACAAACCGAGCAAATATGGCCTAATAAATCAATGACAGAGACATTTTCAAAGTATAGGGAGAGAACAAAAGAGGAATGATGAACCCAACTTCTGCCTGTGAAGAGAGAAATGAGATTAGAAAGAAAGGTTATGGGTTCATAACTCAGAACTATGCCACTTTTTCCCACCCATTGATATAGCAAAAATGAAAAGATAATGGGTGCATATTAGTATATAGATAATCTCCATTATTGCAGTGGAATATAACGTGATAACCTTCAGTTGTCTACTGGTCCTAGGAAAGTCATACTTTAAATCTGAGGATTAAGATTAGCATCCTATGACTTTCAATAGAAATGATACTGCCTAAGATATTTTAAAGCCTATTTATCCTAGAATCTCATTTTACTTTAAAGCAATTTAATATAGCAGCATGAATATCTGATGCTCTGAGAACTATCCCTGTGATTATCATGAGTGCCCTTAAAATTTTTTCTACTACCCCTTAAAGAGACATATTACACTGACATTTCAAAATAACATTTCAAAAAATGCAAGGAAAACAAGAGATCAGAAAATACAGTTATTCAAATGGAAATAGTGCAACCTAATTAAGAGTCCCTTTTATTAATAATGTAAGCCCATCTAGAAAGTTGCTAATGGGGGCATGTAAGGCATAATCATGAATTAGAAGTGAAAACCCTGGTGGTTGACTTCAGTAGGTGATTTTAAGTCCCTTGGGTAATGGGTTGCTGTAATTTGGGTGGTCAGTCTAATCAGATGTGGTCTAAATAGTAAGATACGTGAGAATTGCTCCAACACCAGTTAGCCATCTGACCCTGGGCAAGGCACTTGAGCTCTGAAAAGTGAAGAGTTCTGACTTCACTGAGGGTTCTATTAGCTCTAGAAGTCTTAATCTGCTAACAAGAGGCTAAGGAAATCCCTGAACTCCCTAAAATGATATGCACATTTGCATTAATAGGAATATGTGCATTATTTTCAGGAAGAGAGCCCTCAAATTACATTAGATCATCTCTATCCCCCAAAAGGTTAATAACTGCTAAACCAGATGATCTCTAACACTGCCCGTAGTCGCAAACATTTTAAGGTTCTTTGACTTTTACAGCTTAATATTTTGGCCACATTTTCTCAGGGCATAGCAAGTATTTGGAATGAATTTGGGTCCTATGAAACAACTGACCCATTTGAAGCCCTGAGTTTTCATTTTTTTTTTTTTTCCAGGGGAGAACAGTATTTTTTTCTGCTCTAAGAGTCTGGAAAAGTGAACCCAATAGCCACAAGCCCTTTACTCATTTCCATTTGGCTTCTTTCACTATAGTTATATGTATATTCAAATATTAGGGGCCAGTATTGGTACTTATCTATAAGAGAATTACAAAGCTGTTCTTAGGACAATTCTACTTTTTCACTGCAATTCATTTAGATAGAAAGATCGAGATTCCTGCATTCACATAGCCTGTGCAAGTTCATGTGCCTCAACTTTTTCTTCTCTTTTAAAATTTTATTTATTTTTATTTCAGCTATTATGGGGGTATAAATGTTAAGGTTACATACATTGCCTTTGCCTTCCCTCCCCCATGTCTCAATTTTTTGAAAGGGTGCCTAAGAATGGTAAACAACAACAGAGAGCCTGGAAATCACAATTTAAGCCAGAGATAAAAATGATCCATGACAGGGCTTCCTGTTCCTCACATTCCCTACGCATGGCCAACTCCCAGACTTGCAAAGACTGTGGTCTCTGTGAGGAGTTTGGTCTATCTCAGTGCAAGACCCAAACACAGAGTGAGGCCACGATTTTTGAAATTAGATACATCCTCGTTCTTCCATCCTATCTTATGGATTTCAAAGAGACTTCTGGGCAGGTATGCATGGTCTGCAAGGATTGGAGGCAGGAGGAAGAGGCAGGAGAAAGAAATTTCAGCCACTGAGTTCTGCCATATATGTGAGGGTATGTGTGAGACAGAGGAGAGAGGTGAGAAGAGAATGTATTCTTAAATGAATTCTGCAGCAAAGAAAAAATTATCTGGATTGCACTTGGTTAATTAATTTCTGTTTAATTCCTTTTAGTCTGCTCTTCTAATTTCACAACCTGCTCTCTGGGTACAAATCTCTCACACCAGGTGTTTGACTTTGAACCCATTTAAACAGCTGTCTCCATGTCCTTCCCGTGGACAGAATGTGTGCACGGGCTTAGCTTCTTCCTCTGTGCCTCCATCCTCATTGGCTTCTACTTTTCTGACCTGTATTTTCCCACCCAAATGAGTTTTCTCTAGATGAAATCATTTTCCCTGCTGCCCTCTCAAAGGCAGCTGTGAGTTGGAATGGAAAGAGTAGGAGTTTAAAAGTACTTTTAAAAAGCTCTGATTTGGAAGGCTAACTTTTCCATTTTTTCAGCTTTGTGATCTTAAAAATGTTACATGACTATTCTGAGTTTGTGGGAATTCAACTCAGAGTTACAGCATATGCACAACTTTTGGATCTCAAGTTTTATTATGTCTGCTTTCCAATAGAGTAGGAACTGAGACCATCTTTGTACTCCTGTGTCTAACACAAAACCTGGGACCCCTAAAGGCTGTGAGTGAACATCTGCTGACTAAGCAAGTAAGCTTTCTCCTTATTGAAGCTACAAGTAATCATATCTTGTAAGATTGTTGTGAGAAATAAAATCATTCATTCATTTGGCAAATATTAACTGCTGTATATAAATCACCCATCAGCGGGCCTGGGACACAGTGAACATAAGATATATGTTAAGTTGATTTTTCCTTCCTTTCTCCTTTCTATGGCTCACTATGGGAGGGAGCTGGGAGCATTCTTCTTCCTTCCCTGAACTAATTCTGGCCTATCGTCCTGTCACCCTTGGCTTTGCCAGAAGTGAAATAATTATGTGTCGCATCTGTCTGTAGTCAAACACAAGATTGGGCATCATGGATCAAGGACCTGCATTCATCCTATTCTGTGCAGGTCACTTCTCCAAGGTGACCTTGGACTGACACATTTCTCACCCCTTTCTCGTTTGTAGTTCTCAAGAATAACTGCAGCATGTACTAGGAATGCAGCATCCTGTGATATGAGAGTTGCTGACTGGAACAGCCGGGGCTCTTTTCCAGTGACCCCCTAGACACAGGATGTCCTCCAATGCTTTCTCTGAGGTTGTCCTGTTGCCCTGTGGTATAAAAGTCAGAGCAGGCTGCATTTTGGGGTCCCTGAGATGCGGTGCAAATGTGGCACACAAAGATGAGACTTCAACCACCCCGGGCAGCTTCCTGAGCCTTGGGGCACCAGTTTCTGTTGTCCCTTGTTGCCTCTTTGTGTGTGTAGTAATAAACCCACTTCATGTAACTTGTGGCGTATGGGGGTCTAACTCACTGGACTCAGACCAAGTTGGTGACCAGCACACAGTGACATGGTGAACCTGCTTCATGCCCTATCACAGCAGTGCCACAGTGAGTTTGGAGTCAGGAGCCTTCAACTTGGAGTTAACAAAACATTTTTGAATAGGTTTCTGTGTTTATATGGAGATAATGTCTTTGGGACTAACTTCTACATTCCATAAAACAAAGGTGTTGAATTAGTTGATCTCTTAGGTGCTTCCTGTTTTAAGTTCTAGAACGTATGTGGCTCTTAACCTCACAGACTACTATGCAGTACTTACCTTTATATCAAGTCTTACTTCTTTATCTCAACTGAAGATCTTTCACAGGTAGAAATTATGACATATTTCTATATCCCTTACATATCTAGAATACTTTTAATGAAGTAAGAGCTCAAATGCTTATTCTCTAGTTAGCAAAATCAATAAGAATTTTTCAGATTTGTATAACAGACTGAGAATGGCCTGTATCAAGAAATCCCAAAACGACAAATGCTGGCGAGGATGCAGAGAGATAGGAACACTCTTACACTGCTGGTGGGACTGCAAATCAGTGCAACCTTTGTGGAAAAGAATTTACAGATACCTCAAACAGCTAGAAATGGAAATACCATTTGACCCAGCAATAGCATTGTTGGGCATCTACCCAAAAGGACATAAGTCACTCTATTATAAAGGCATCTGCACCCGAATGTTTATGGCAGCACAATTCACTATTGCACGGTCATGGAAACAACCCAAGTGCCCGTCAATTCATGAGTGGATAATTAAAATGTGGTATATGCTCACAATGGAATATTGCTCAATTCTCAGAAACGACAGTGAGCTAGCACCGTTTATGCTATCCTGGATTAAGCTTAAACCCGTTATACAAAGCGAGGTGACACAAGATCTGGAAAATGGGCTCCCCGTGTACTTGCCATCAAATTGGTACTGACTGATTAAAACTATGGTGCTCAAAAAATGGTAGTTTTCACCAGGGATTTGACGGGGGAGACCCAATCTTAGGGATGTGGCGAGCATTGTGGGGGGTGGGGGGGAGGGATTACCTCTAACCCTTTTTAGGGAGAGGCAAAGATATACATTGTAACCAAAATGTCTAAAAAAAACCCCCGTTATCAGTAGGTGGGTGGGTAGAAGGGGGGAGGAAGGGAAGGGTGTGTACTTACATAATGAGTGTCGTGTGCACCACCTGGGGGTTGGACACACTTGAAGCTCTGGCATAGTGGGGTGGGGGAGGGGTGGCAGGGGCAATATATGTAACCCTAACAATATTTGTACCCCCATAATATGAGGAAATAAAAGGAAAAATTATAAAAAATAAAATAAAAAATATTCCATTTGGTCAAGATTCAAACATTCAGTTTGGGGCATTTAAAAATTATAATGGATTCCACTTCTGTCATACTACTTAGGGGTAATTATATATGCCACTTTATACCTAAAATCATATAAGAATAACATTTATTTCATAATGGGGACTTTCACTGACACAAACTGGATTACCCCAGAATTCATTTTTATGAATAGATGATATACCTTTCTTGTAAAGATCTATCAGTTTCCAAACAAGAAAGTTTTCACATGGTGAAACCGAAAATTAAACATACTTGGCTCTGGGGAAAAAGTATTGTGTTAAACCTGTAGGAGATAAAGTAAAAGAAAATAAAAGAAATATAAAGCCTACATCAAAGAAATCTATCAAGAGGTACAATCTCCCCTGCAACAAAGTACGATTTCAACTGGCCATCCTTGGGCACAGTCTTTGACATTTTTCAGCCTCCCTGTCACACATGGGAATCCTTTTAGAGAGCCTGCAGGATAAAAATAAGGATGTCTGTGACAGAGCCTGGCTTTGCAGAGCCCAGTGTGATGTCAATCAACTGAGTGATTCTGCTTCCTGCCCAGGCACAATGAACTGCTCTGATTTTATGGCCCTCTCTTGGGTTGAAGTCTACACAAGGAAAGCAAAGCAATCTTGAAACCAGACTTTGTGTGGTTCACCCCACTGCCAAGCTCCAAGAGATCCAGAGCATCAATTTCAAAGTGGTGAAGGAGAATAAGACAAGGGAAGCTGCCATAAAGAAGCCTCAGTGTTTAGAACATTCTGTCCAAGTTGTTTTCCATTAAAGGTAACCTCTGATACCATTCATCTTCAACTTCCTCTGTCTCCTTGGGGCTTCTATCTCCACATCTGCTATCTCAATCCTAATGTGGCTGTGATAGTGATTTATCAAACTGGTAGATCTTGTTGTTTATCCTTTTTTTTTTTTTTTACCATAGCTTTATTTTTTAAACATTAAACCTCTGAAACATCCAATTTAACTTGCCTTTCTCAGTAAGGTATATGGTGCTCTGAAACTATGCAATTAAATATTGAGTGAATTATTATATAACATCAGTATTTATGCAAAATGTGTTATTTCACAGAGAAATGTTGAGGTAGCATCATTAGCCTCTAAGTTAATATTTGTTCTCAGTAAATCTTTCCATTTTAGGTTTGTTTTCCCATAGCTGATTGCATAAACAGCTATTCCGATTTGGTTCTGTTATTTATTGTATAATAGATTTTACTTGCTGACATTTATATAATTATTTTATGCCTATTTAACTCACCACTGATATTTTTCTACTATTAATAACATACTTATTGTGCAAATGTTGTTTGATATGCTCATTTCTCATACAGTATTTTCAGCCTTATTACTGTATGAAAAGGTTCTCTCTTATCAACTCTGTCCCATTATTTCAATTCAATCATCATGAGTTATCATTGGCTTTCAAAAAATTCTATTTTTCTGCCCTATTGTCAACCAACATTAATTAAAAGAATGAAAAGATTTTCTTTTTCTTCTTTTTTAAACTTCAAAATATTAAGTGGGGAAAAATGTTTCCATTACATGGATATAAGTTGGGGCTTTTACTGTGCCCATCACCAAAAAAAATGTTCACTATACCTCATAAATAAGTTGTTATCCCTTACTCCCTCCCATCCTCTCCCCTTCCTGGATTCCAACAGCCTTTACATATCTTTGTGCCCACGTGTGCCCACTATTTAGCTCCCAATTATTAGAGAGTACATGAAGTGTTTGTTTTCCATTCCTGAGATACTTCACTTGGGATACTGGTCTCCAGTTCCCACTAAGTTGCTTCAAAAGACATCATTTCATCCTTTTTTAAACATTTTGTAGCCATTTATTATTATTTTTAAAAAATATATAACTTTTTAAAATTTCAGAATATTACTGGGATACAAACATTTTGGTTACATGTATTACTTTTGTACAGTTTGAGTCAATGTTGTTACTGTGCCTACCATCCAGATATTCTTATACCATTAGGTGTGAATTTACCCAACTCCTCCCCTCCCCACCTGCTGGACTTCTGTTGAGTTTTACTTCCATATGAGCATATAAGTGTTGATTGATTAGTTTCAGTTTAATAGTGAGCATATGTGGTGTTTGTTTTCCCATTCTTATGATACTTCACTTAGAAGAATGGTCTCTGGTTCCATCCAGGTTGTTACAGAAGGTATTAGTTCCCCATTTTTTATGGCTGAGTAGTACTCCATGGTATACATATGCCATATCTTATTAATCCACTCATGTATTGATGTGCACTTGGGTTAATTCCACATCTTTGTGATTGTGAACTGTGCTGCAATAAACATTCTAGTGCAAGTGTCTTTTTTATTAAATGACTTTTTTTCCTTCGGGTAAATGCCCAATAGAAGGAAATCAAGGTTATGCAAATGGAGGAAGAAGAGATCAAACTATTAGTCTTTGCTGATGATATGATCTTATATCTAGAAAACCCCAAAGATTCTGCCAAGAGACTCCTGCGACTGATAAATAAATTCAGCAAAGTCTCAGGTTACAAAATCAATGTACACATATCAGTAGCATTCCTATATGCCAACAACAGTCAAGCTGAGAATTAAATCAAAGACTTAATACCTTTCACAACAGCAACAAAGAAAATAAAATACCTAAGAATGTATCTAACTAAGGAGGTAAAAGGTCTTTTCAGGGAGAACTATGAAACATTGAGAAAGGAAATCACAGAGGATGTAAACAAATGGAAAAACATGTCCTGCTCATGGATTGGCAGAATCAACATTGTTAAAAATGTCTATAGTATCTATAGTTATTTACAGATTCAATGCAATCCTCATTAAAATACCAATGTCATTTTTTGCATATCTAGAAAAAATAATTCTACGCTTCTGGAACCAGAAAAGACCTTGCCATAGCCAAAGAAACCTTAAGAAAACACCTTAAGAAAACCTTAAGCAAAAAGACCAACCTACAGAATCGGGGAAAATATTTGCATACTATACGTCCAATTAAGGGCTGACAACTGGAATCTACATAGAACTTAAGAAAATCAGCAACAGAAAATCAAACAACCCCATAAAAAGTGAACAAAATACATGAACAGAAGCTTTTCAAATGAAGACAGACTAATGGCCAATAAACATGACAAAATGTTCAACGTCTCTAATCATTAGGAAAATGTAAGTCAAAACCACAATGAGATATAGCTTAACTTCAGTGAGAATGGCTTTTATCAAAAATTCCCAGAACAGATGCTGGTGTGGATATGGAAAGAAAGGAACACTTATACAGTGCTGGTGGGACTGCAAACTTGTACAATCTCTGTTGAAAGCAATATGGAGATACTTCAAAGAACTAAATATAGACATACCATTTGGTCCAGCGATACCACTATTTTATTCCTTTTTATGGCTGAGTAGTACTCCTTGGTATATACATATTCCACATATCCTTAATCCACTTACGAATTGACAGGCACTTAGGTGGATTCCACATCTTCGCAATTGTGAATTGTGCTGCGATAAACATTCAAGTGCGATGTCTACTGATAAAATTGGGTATATACCCAGTACTAGGATTGCTGGTTCAAATAATGTCTACTTTTTTTTCTTTGTGGACTCTCCATAATGTTTGCCACAGAGGTTGTACTAATTTGCAGCCCCACCAACAGTGTATAAACATTCCTTTCTCAAAAAAAAAAAAAAAGAATGAAATGAAAATGAAATAATTTGAAAAGAAATTGGAGAGTGGTTGATAAATTAATTTTAAAAGGATATCATAAGAAGATTTTAAAATAAAGGTTCTGAGATGATATTGAAACAAAAAAAATGAGTTTGTCATATATTGTGAGCAACAGAAAGGGCCACACATAGTCTTTGGATGAGTTCCATTTCTAGCTTTGATGAATTCCTGTTCCCTGTGTTCCTATTATTATAAAATACTGCTTCCCTACAATGAGGGAGCTTTTTCCTTTCTGAGTTCTGAGAGCAGGGAAGGGTATTCTTCACTATACTCTAGGTCTTCATTTTAGTGGGAATGGTAGGTTCTCTGACTGGTTTTAATAAACAGGTATAACATGTATAAGTCAGTGGATGCCGCTTGTTGGAAGGTAACACTTTAATGACAGCTCAAAATTAACAATCTAAAAATACATTTCGTCTTATGGCCTCCAAAATAGTTTCCCTTTTGACTTCTCTATTTTGAACAAAGCCCTGTTATTTTTCTGGTCTCCTATGTGAAAATAATAACAATAATTTGTTCAACACATTATTTATTCAGTATCTTCTATGTGCCTTATGCTATTCCAGGTGCTCGGAATACTTCAATGAGCAAATCAGACAAAAGTCCCTGGTCTTATGGATCTCTCATTCTAGAGAAAAAAGAAAGACAATATACAACAGGCAATTATTTTATGGAAATTATGATGATGTGACGATAAATGTTTATTGAGCAATTTCCTATGATGAATCTTCGGTGAATTTTTTATAAGTGTTACACCATTTAATTTTCACACACAGAAAACTGCATGGTATGAGTTTTTATTTTCATTTTACAGATAAAGAAACTCTGCTTAAAGAGGGAAAAATAATTTTACCAAGGAGAAAGGACAAGTGAGCAGCCTGACCAGGAATTGAACCTTGATGGTTCTGACTCCAAATAAGATTGTAACTACAATACTCCACTGCTCCTCAGATCAAGGTTAACTGACTTCTCCATTTCCACATTTTTCTGACATTTTGAGTTGACCTTTCTTCTTCATTTCGCTGTGAGCATTCCAGTATAAGCTTGCTGGTTGCTTTCTCATGACGTGCATTCCTGGCATCTCCGGCTTCTTCTGTACATTACACTGAGAATAGTATTCTTAAGCCAGTGTATTTGTGATTTTTTCAGGTCTCATCACCTTCTCATTGAGCACATACTGTCTTTTGAAACCTTCGTCTTGGTGTTCAAAGGTCTCTTCAATGTCACCCCAATCTACATTCCCAATTTTGTTTTCAATGACCACTATACTCAGAATTTCCATTCCAAATTTACTATTCTCAGTCCTCCCAAACACAACATGAATCCTCCCTACCTCTTGAGTCTGTTTCACACATTTATAATTCTTTTATTTAAAATCTAGTTCACTATTGCTCTGTGAAAACATTTTTGATCAACCTGGCTCATGTTGACTTTTGTAGTGTCTCCTGTCCCAAAGTTTTATCATGTAACTCATTTTCTACAGTGACTTGTTTTGCAAAATATCATTTTAGGAATATTAAGTTCCAAAATTGTGCAAGCCAGACTTAGCTGCAATTCTCATGTAAACAAGGCCACCCCGAAGAGCAGACAGCCATAGGAGTGTCCTCTTTGCAACCACTCTTCAAATTTCTTGGCCTTTGAACAGTTGTTCTTTTCCTACCCCTCTACCTCCATTTTCTTCTAAGTATGTGATACTCTGTGCCTTCACCTTACCCATACCCTACTTCACTGTATCCTATTACCTAATATTTCTATTTCTCATCTCACTCTAGCACTGGTCCAAAGAAGATGTGCTCTGGCAGTGCATGTGGAGATGAATAAGGGAAGGGAAAATCCAGGCCCTCATTCAGTTATTCCTTACTCTGCACCTCTGTTATTATATCTCTACTTCCAGGAATGAGCCCCATCCAATTTACCTTCCCTCTTTCTCCTGACCCTGTGCTCAACTTACTTCCAGGTCATTGCACTGAACTTATCAGTACTCTAGCCCAAGTCTCACTTTTTTGCATTTAAGAGTATGGTGAGAATTCATCTTTAAAAATCCATGTATGATCTTGTTTTTTTATCTATCACGTCTCAAAGAAAGTCAAAGAGATCAACTTTTGGTTTTGGTATTGATTGAAGTGGTGAGATGGGAAGGTAAATGGTAAATGCTAACGATGTACGTGGTAAATGCTAACAATATGCCAAGCAATGTTGTAGACATTTGATAGGTATAGACTCAATCATCACTAGAGTCTGATGAAGTGGGTATTATTCCTATTTTATAGATGCAAAAACTGAGACACAAGAGGGATTAAGAAACTTGTTCCAAATTATATAGATAAAATATCTATTAAGCAACAGGATAAAATATCAGACAATCTGGCTCTAAAGCCAGTCCTCGAATCCTCTGTGCTATGGCTCTATGTGCTACAACTGCCAGCAGAAAGGGAAGCAGCAAAGATTCCTATGAGGAAAGAAATGATGTGTCCAGGGAGCTGTCTAGACAAGCAACATTCCCAAGTGTTTATATAACTTCTTACCCTTCAACCCCCTGAGAGATCCATCTTTGCCCCTCCCCCTACTGAAGTCCTAGCCTTGGGCCACATGAGTTATCATTAGACCGGAGGAGGGAGCAGAGTTCCCTTCTGTGTTAAAAAAAAAAAAAAATGCTCGCAGGTGTTACCAGTAATAGGTTGAGTTACTAGTGCATTCTGGGTACATGCTTCATTTCAGGTAATGTATGGGCAAACTGAATTTTATTATTGTGTCACACGTCTATGTAAAATCACTTTGCATTCAAAACAAACTTATGAACAATAAAGTCAGCAATGCCTATGTTTCTCCCATCCCATCTCACGACTCTAAACGTAGCTGATTTACTGCCCTTCCCTTAGTTCCCTTTCCCCAACCACCATTTCACAAACAGATGCCACCAGCTAGTAGGGGGTCAAGAGAGAGGCTATCCTCACCTTCACAAGAAAGATGAGCAATAAATCCATGTAGTTGAGATTTTGGATTCTCCCTCGAGCTCCTGCACAGAAAACACCCCTTAATGTTGAGGTTTCACTCATGTCAATCCATCTGGACCTCCTTTCATTTAGTATCTGCCATGTCCAAGACTTCTCTCCTGCAGACAAGAAGTAAAATACAGACTTCTTAGCACAATTCTGTTTTACTTCATCATTTTAGGATATAAAAGCATGAATTCATTTAAGCTATTTTCATGACCTCTTTCTCAAGCAGTTAACAAGCAATTGAGTTGTCATCTAACAACAGATGTTTCGGTAAGAAAATAAAAAGATGTGAAGGACCTTGAAACAAACAATAGCATAGCTACCCCTAGTTTTCAGAGAGGAAAAAGTAATTTTATTCATACATATTCATAGCAGAATAAATTATTACTTTTTTCATAAATATAGCAGTGAGAGTTAGAAAACATCAAATTACTTCTTCGAATTTGCATAAGCAAAAGAAAAGATGTATAATGTAGTTCTACTCCTGAACAAAATGTCCCTTATTAATAGACTAATAGATCATATTAATGCTACCTTTATAAAAAGAAATGGACACGGACAAATTTAGCACAAATTTTCTCAATAAATAAAAAGGGCAATATAACTGTATATGTAATCATATTTTTCCATTTATTGCTGTACATGATCTTCATTTAAAGTAATCACATCATTATAATAGTGTAACGGTTGCAGAAACATCACCTTAGAACAAATGAGATAGCTTTAATCCTCAATATATGAATAGCTCATGCACTTCCCTGCTTTGTTTTGCAATCTAATACAAACTTTTGTGGCATTTTTAGATAGATCCGAATAAAAATCAATCTGGGATTTACTACAACTTTATTCTCTGCATAGTCTGTATTAATGGGGTACCAGGGTGAATTTGTGATTTAAAAGTCCCTGTCTGCCCCGCCAGTCTTGGTCCATGAGAAAAAAATGTACCTGACACTCTCATGTTTGGTTCTTGGACCCCAATGAATTGAACTGGCTTCGGAAAATCCTTCTGAATCAGCTTAAAATATAAATTATTTGAAAAGGAATAAAGTTATTGAACTGCATCTGTTTCCCTAATGTTATATGAGAACCCAAAGGCAAAAATTGTTCAGCAGGGTCCATAGATTGATTTATGTAAAAGATTTATTTCCCTGTTTTGACTTCAAGAGGACTTCCAAGCCGGCTGACAGCCAGAGAATATCCAGGTGCTGAGGAAGCTCAGATTCTTTTATTTGACAGGCTACTTCATCAGTAAACATAGGCAACAATCGTTGCTACCAAATGTCCTTGAATGTGAATAAGCTACTTCGTGGGTCAAAATTTCCCTTTCATCTATTTCTCTGAATCCCAGATTTTAACTTTTGAAGGTGCTCTTGTGAACTCTGAATCTGTAGTTCTTATCTAGGTTGTTGATTAAAACAAAACAATAGCAACTTTCCCTTCATGATAGGCTACAAATCATTATTAAAGAAGGAAAATGGAAGGATTATTCAAAATGACACACAAATTTATTTACCATTAGCAGTTCTATGATTTGTGATAACCAGCTTAAGTATTGATTTGCAGAGGTTTTGCTGTAACGAATGAGGGAGTATAAAATAGTGGAAAGAAAAGAGATTTAGGAATCTCACATTTTGTGGATTGTGTCATTGAGTAGCTATAGAATCTTGAACGATGTGCTGCATCTTTCCAAACCTTATCTAAATCACCCCAAAGAGTCTAGCAACACATGACTCTTCATTAGACTACAAAGGTGCATTGGCGTCACACAAAATGGTATTGATTTTTATATATTCATGGAGGGTGTTTTGGCTTTACAAGACGACTATATCGCCATTGGAATAAAGTCTGTTTAGCAGAGTTTTTTCCTTAGACAAGTACAGGGACACTTAGAACGGTGGTGATGGCTTCGACACAGGACAGTGTATTTATCATCAGATTTCACAGATTCATCGCAGACTTAGTCTCTTTTACATGGACTTACTGTGCTTTGGAGACAATATGGTGTCAAGGTCATGAGATGAGGCTTTTCATCAGATTTCTTGCCCTTGCCATTTATTTAAGCTGTGTCACTTTCAAATTATTTGACTGCTTAAGTGATGCTCTCCTCTCTGTAGCACTGTGCTAACAATACCAAATTTACGTGGGCACCGTGGAGTTTAAAACTGATGATGTATATGCGGTACCTGTGTATAACTGAGGTAGACGTCTGAAAGAGGGCAATGCAGTGTTTTATGAGCTGTCTCTTTAAAACCTCCCACCCTTTTTGGGAATTAAAACCTGCGCTCCTTCCTAAGGCCAGTAATCAAAGGGGCAGCAAAATGTCCTTTGCTGTTTGTTTTCTGTTTTCTTAAACCATGGGAAATGGTTCAACAGAATTGTCTGGACAAGACTGTACTCACCAAAGACAACGTCAAGGGAAACCACCAATTATAGTTAAACACTAAATAGCCTGAAGCCACATCATGAGACACTGGTCAGGAGCCCACTAGCTGAAAAGCCCCCTTTAAAAAGCCCTGTTTTTCTACTTAAAGACAGGACGGTGGTTTTTTTTTTTTTTTGCTGCCCTACTTATTTGCAGGCAAATTAATAAACTTCTCTTTTCTTTTTCTGAAACCACTTGTCTTTGTTCTTCTTTCTCACTGATTTGGCCTTGGAGACAAGAACAAAACTTTCGGTAATACCTGTCTCTGCGTCACTTCTCCCTTCCTTTTCCAGTTTTTTGATGGCCAGGAGAAAGCTGTATCTGTGATAAAGTTAGTACATTTAAAAAAAAAAATCTCACTTCTGGCTACAGTCAGCACATTTTAGCACACTGCTGAGCAACACCTTCGAGAGAGAGTCTGCGTCCTCCCAACTGAGTGGCTTTGTGCAAAGCTGCCCTGCTCAATTATGATTAGGACATCCAATAAAATCTAAATAACTTGATAAATTGGCCAGTAATAGTATTTGTAGGCATATGAATTTGGGGGGAAAATGTAGAAGTGATCTAAACATTATCCACCAAACATGGTATTTTATAATTTATTGTATTAAATATCTAGAGCATCTTTCTGGTAATTTGGCTTTCAGAAAGAGCTCACTTTAGAAGAGGGCTAGAATTAGATGCCAAAGGTTAAAAAACGAAACACAGTTTTGTGAAGGTAGAATTTTCTCCAGTGTTCTCACCCTGAACCCAGCAGGAATGAATCCCCTCCTCTTCCTTGCATATTCTATATATCTATAGTGCCCTGCTCAGTGTGTGCTACTCATATTGTACACTACGCTGACTTTATTTGCATGCCTGCTGCCCCTGCCAGTAGACTGCTAGCCATGTGAGGTCAGAGTCTTATTTACTTTTGTATTCCCACAGCCTGGCATATAAAACATTTTTGGAACAAAATGAATGGATCAATAATCACAAAGTCTGCAAATGCGAGAGGCGTTATTTAGACAATTATTACCATTTAGAGTACATCGATAGCTGTGCATTAAAAGGCAAGAAGAGAGAAAGTATACAATCAAATACTATTTCTTAGAACAAATTTTTCTCTTTTAAGAGACTAAATTTGTGGGACTTGAGTATTGCTGATCTCACTTCCTTTCTCAGCGGGTGGTCTTTGTTACCTGAGGAGCCATCAGGAATTAGTTTTACTGTCTCTGTCACTTGGCCTTTATCTGTGTCTCCTGCATTTGTCTCCATCCTCCCATCCAAAGTGACAACTTGCCCATAACTAACATCCTCTTCAAGTCTCCTTGTCAATTATTTTGCTCCTTTTTGTGGGCAAACGTCAGATCTTTCCACGACAGTGTATTTGGTCCCCAAGGTTTCTTTTGTGTGAGTAGCAACTCAGGCACATTAGTTTACTGGTGAAGTAAACACACGTCACAAAACAAGTGGGTTTTTTGCTTGTGTGAGACAAATAGCCTAAAGTCAGACTGAGTAAATATTTCCCATCAGTCTGGCTTGGATCCAGCTTTTTAGGAAAAAATTACAATCCTCTTCCTGTCCCCCTATTTCCCATATTCCCTTATTACATGGCATAGCACTTGATTTTCACCCTGCCTCCTCAAAAGCCTTCCATTTCCAGCTGATCACACTCGGTATTCATAGGGGTGAGCTTCTGATTTAATTATTTTGATTCCCTTTGTTAGCAAGGGATGGAAGTGGAGCAAGTTTTGGTAATTCACTTGGCCACAATGATAATTTTTCCAAGCAGTGGGATTCGAGCTTTATTCAAATGACCATCATCCATGTATTTAAAAATGATCATAAATAATATGCCTTAAATGTGTTGCTTTTACTTTGTTAATCATGGAAAATGGTTCTCTTATTAAATTACATTTCTTTTGCTCCTTTCCCACTCTTGAAGCCCCATATTTCAATTACTTCAATCACTGCTTTGTAGAGAAATAGAAACTACCCATCAACAGCTGGACATGCCATCATTGTCACTCTCATTCATTAGTTTCATAAGGGCATTGATGACACTGTACTTCAAGAGCTATTTGATTTTAATTAAAATGATTAATTCATATTTAATCAAGTTGGTATTTTATATTAGTATTGCAAAATGTGTAATTGTCTACTCTAAGCTTAAAGCGATTTATCTGTTCAAACATGTAACTCCCCACACTCCAGTGGATTAAAAACAACAAAATTTCTAGTTCATGTACAGTCTAAGATGATCAAGAGAGATCTAAAGGGTAGAAAAAGTGATGCTTTTAGACTACAGTATATTAACCTGAGAAGGAAGCTTGATTGTCTTCTATTTGACATTTGATTAATAATTACACAGCCTTTGCTACAGAATAATTAGGCTCAACCTAATATAATACAAACATTATTTTTATAAATGTTAGTATATCTAAGTTACAGTTATATGTATCCTTACTGAAATTTATTCCATCTACTATTTTACTATTAGAAGAGAAGGGTAGCTAGCATTCCTCCAACAAATGTATGTAGCATCTATTTTTCATGTTTCTTTCTTAAGGATATAACTTACAATTTGGAAAATGAACATTTGGTATGTCAAAACCTGATGTGTAGAAACATTTCAACGGTCAAAATAAGTTTTCTCATACTAATGGTTGGAACAGATCAAAATCTTACATTTCTATGCTCTCCAATTTAAGGATTAGAATGCAACTTATCTGGAAAGCTGTCTAGAATAGTCAATGGGTTGTTCTTGGCAATATACAAGTGACAGCCGTTCTACTCAAATGGTAACAGTGAGGGAGAGGATGTTGGCAGGAGAAATACATAATCAATAATGTGCTCATAGAATAAAATACCTTTGTGAAAATGCGAGTGTAAAAGCAATGGCTGCTTATTACTGATCTTTACTCATAGCAGAAACCCCTGTATTGATATAGATTTGAACTTGCCATCAATTTTCCATTTCAAAGTGTTGCATGGTTGGGTTCAAATCTACCATGTTGCTATTCATTTTTTTGTTTTTCTCATCCGCTCTTTTTTCCCTTTGTTCTTCCTTTCCTGACTTCTTATAGATTAAGAATTATATATAGACAAGTATTTTCAGGTATACATTTTTTTCTTCTCTATTGAAATTTTAACTATTCCTCTTCTATTTTAATGTTTTATGTATTTTGATGGATTTTTTAGGGATTAAAATATGCCTCCTCAATTTATCATAATCCACTGTAAAAACTTTACAAGAATATAATTCCATTTACTCCTTTCTATTATTTATCCTATTTAGTATTTAATTTCTAAACACGTTATAAACCTTGTCATTTATTATTGCTATTTTTTCTTCAAACAGTTAATAATAGTCTTTTATAGAAACTTAAAAATATACTTTTATACTTATCTACATAGTTGTACTTCTATCTCTCTCAAAGGCCCAGTAAAAATCTTATTTCCTCTGCCAATTCTCTCTGTTCATCTCACAGAAGTCCTGGTAAAGAATATTTCTTTCATAGTTAGAATAAATGATTCAACTTTGGCTTCTATGGTGGTTACATGTGGACACACACGTGAAATATCTTCCTCTACTCATTAGCATTTAGCATAGGGCTTGTAGAGAGCAATTAGGGGCTCTTAATATATATTTAGTTTCTTGATTAATATATGTTTATCTTGACAAGTTTTTCTGGATTTGCCTGATAAATTTTTCAAATAATATTGCTCTATCCTTTCATATTCCTTTCACCATTGCCCACAGTTTATGATCTCAACTTGGATTTGACCAAGAATGTCTCCAGGCAAGCTCCATTAAATTTAACATTTCTATTTTCTTTGAATGTCTGCAATGACTATTTTATTCCCTTTCCTTTCCTTCCCACCAAATGAAATCAGCTCATATATCAGATTTTCATTGTGATTTCCATTTGCATTCAGGAACCATCTTTTCTGACTCAGTTGGCTCTTATTTAAAAGATCTGCTTCAATGTGAGAAGCCTGCATGGAATCTATTCTACAAGTTAAAATGCTAACTTGTTCCTTTCGTTCAATGCATATTTTCATTATAACATTAATTCCTTTAATATATGGTACTTCAGCAGGAGAAAATCTAACATTTGCTTTAGCCATACTTGAACAAGTCTCAATTTTACTCTACTATGGTAAAGATTTGTTTTCATTGAAATTCCAGCTAATCAGCTATATACTTTCCTACAAATAATTGCATTATTTTTACCTCATTATTCCCACTTAATTTCAAACTCCTAAATTCTCCATCAAACTATAAAGATCCATTCAACTATGTAATTCTTCTGTTAATCATTCCTGTGTATGTGTGTGTACTTAATACGGTTTGCATGGAGGAGAGTTTACAAAACAAAAATTCATAGCTGACTGGTTTATCACAAAGCAAATACTCATATTATGCAACTATAGATCAAAAAGAGAATATCAGCATCAAAGAAACTCCTTTCCTGTGGCTTCCCAATCATTATTCACCTTCTTCCCCAACAAAAGTAACCACAAGGCTGATTGTCTTGCTTTATTTTATAGCTTTATCTACCAGACATGTATCCCTAAATACTATCATTTAAGGGAAATTAAATATGTGATCTTTTTATAGCAGGCTTCTTTTCCTCAATTGTGAGACTGTATGATGTGAGATCTATTTTTGTTCTCTCTCCTTTTTTTTTTTTTTTTTTTTGAGACAGAGTCTCACTCTGTTGCCAGGGCTAGAGTGCCGTCAGCCTAGCTCACAGCAACCTCAAACTCCTAGGCTCAAGCAATCCTTCTGCCTCAGCCTCCCAAGTAGCTGGGACTATAGGCATGTGCCACCATGCCAGGCTAAATTTTTCTATATATTTTTGGTTGGCCAATTAATTTCTATTTTTAGTAGAGGCGGGGTCTCGCTCTTGCTCAGGCTGGTTTCGAACTCCTTACACCTTGAGCGATCTGCCTGCCTTGGCCTCCCAGAGTGCTAGGATTACAGGCATGAGCCACCACGCCTGGCCCTATTTCTGTTCTTGTGTGGAGTCATTCATTGATATATATAACTGTCTTCTATAGTATTCTCTTGATAAATATAACACAATATATTAACCCATTCTACTACTGAGGGACATCTTGGCTGTTTTCTTTTTCTTATTTACAATAAATACCTTTATAAATTTTTTTTATCATTCTCTTTCAGGCACATACAATTTTGGGGTATATACCTAAGAATGGAATTACTAGATTGTAAATTACATATTTGTTCAGCTTTTATAGATATTGTCAAGCAATTTCGCAAAATGTTAGGACCAATTTATATACTTCCACTAACATTGTAGGGAATTCCATTTGTTCCAGATCCTTGTTAACCTTTGGTATTGTCATTCCTTTCATGTTTAGCAATTCTGGGTATAGTGCTGTGTCAGTGATGGTATCTCATTGAACTTTTAATATGTATTTCTCTTGTAACAAACAAAATTGAGTATCATGTTTATTGACTATTTAGATATCTACTTTTGTTAAATGTTTGGGCCTTTTGCCTATTATTCCACTTGGTTGCTTGTTTTTTCTTTAATTTTTAATTTTTTTAAAAATTCTAGACACAGGTGATTTGTCAGTTATATGAAGCTTGTGTTTTAACTCTCTTACATTGTCTTCTGTTGAACTGAAAGTCTTAATTTGTATGTCTGTGTGTGAGACAGAGTGTCACTCTGTCACATTGGGTTGAGTGCAGTGGCATTATCATAGCTCCCTGCAACCTCAAACCTAAGTTCATGTGATCTTCCTGCCCCAGCCTCCTGAGTAACTGGGGCTACAGGCATGTGCCATGACACCCAGCTAATTTTTCTATTTTTAATAGAGACGGGGTCTCATTCTTGCTAAGGCTGGTTTAATTTTTATGTGTCAAATCTAATAATCATTTCCATTATATTTAGTTATTTTTATGTTTCCATTAAGAAGGAACATGTTGACTTCATGAAGATATTACCTTTATTATTTTTTTAAATTTAGATCAACAATCCACCTGGAATTGATTTCATGTATAGTGTAAGGTGTCGATTTTCAAATTTCCTATTTATGAATATCCATTTATTCTAGAATCAATTATTGATTACAAAGTCCACCCTTACCCTACTGCTCTGCAGTGCCACCTTTATCATAAATAAATTAATACACCTGTGGGTCTGTTTCTAATCTCTCACTATACATTGGTCTAATTGTCTATCCTTCCTACAGTGCGACATTGAGTCTTGTAACTTTATTGCATTTTGATATCTAGTAGAACAAATCCTTACACTTTCTGTTCTTCTAAAAGTGTGTCTTAGTTCATTTTGCCATTAGCCTTTTCACATAACTTTTAGAATTAGCTTGTCATTTTTTACAAAAATCCTGTTAGAAATTTGTGATTACAATAAATATATTTGGAGGGGGACAGATATCATTAAAGATTGTACCTTCTAATACATAAGCATGAACTATCACTCCATTTATTGGGTTTTCTTTAAATTCTCTCAATATTTAATAGTTTTTGCAGAGGTATGGCCCATCTTTATATTTATTGACAGTTATTTGACATATTTGATACTTTTTTGTTTTTAGTATTTAAAAATCCAAATTTTGTATATCAACCTTATAAAACTCTTTGAATAATTCATTTGTTGATTCTTTATATACACAGCAATATCAACTACAAATAAAGACAATTTCATTCCTTTCTTTCTTTGCTTTTCATTACCTTTCTTTTCCATTCTTTACCTTACTGACTAGAACAACCAGTATAATGTTGAACAAAATTGATTGTAATGACCACCCGTGTTTCATTTTCAATCTAAAAGGGAATATTTTAGAATTTTATCATGAAATGTAAGCTTGTCGGCTTTATGAGATTAAGGAAATTTAAACTAGATACTGAATGACTAGGCTCTGGCCTGGAGAATTATAGTGTAAGATTTTAAAAGTTAATCATAAAGAAGATTCAGAATACATATTAAGGTTAAGATTGTGATGAAAACTCTTCCTGGATAGTGAGAGAGGCTTTATAAGAGAGGCGTTATATGTAAAAGAGTGAATCTGAAGGGGGTTTGTTTCTGTGTCCTACCAGAGTTGAACTGAAGGGTGGGAAAGATAATAGGAGTGTTTGCAGATCAGAGGATAAAAAGAATTTTTGCCTCACTTCCTTGATGATTTTCATGGTGCTCTAAATCCATGGTGTCACTTCAAGTGAGCAAGAATGGTTTCAGTAGATCTCCCAAATTGAAGGCATGAGATCCAAACCTCTTTTGTTCCAAAGTGGGGCTCTCCAGGTTCAGGGTGAAAAAAAAAAAAAACTTCAATAAAGGTGCTGGGTTCTTTGAATGGGGATATTGGCTAAGAATTAAGAGTCAATGTTTCTCCCAGGTAATGACAGCAGCATGGAGCTAGAAAACCTACAACAGAATACTGAGAGCAAGGAGCTAGATGTAGGATATCACTGAGTTTTAGGGTCAAGAAGCAGTCATAGATAAGGGAGGGGGCTGAGCTGCTTGAAAGGTACCACTGCAATTCCCTGAAAGAAAATAACGACCCACATTAGAAAACAAGGAGGAATGAGACAACACCATGGTAGCCAGAGGACAGCAGGAAGACCACATGTCCTGTCTCCTCCCATGGTGTTACACAAACTTCTACTTTGTACCCAAAATGGGGAGAAGAGGAAGAGAGGGTTGGAAGAATACTTAGGATTTGTGGTTGGGGGCTCAGCCACAAAAAAAATATTTAGGAAGAACAACTTAAAAGAAAAAAAATAATAATTCATGTGTTTTCCCAATGAGTCTAGACTAGTGGAACAAATTTACAAGGCTTCTGTTAAATTATCTTTGCTGACTTGTGCTTTTGTATGATGTCATTCACCCTTATTGAAACATGCTATAATAAAAGTTCTAAGAAATTCATCAGTTTCTGTTGAGAAGAGGTTGTTATGGACATTTTTTTGTTATTATATTTCCCAATGTTCCCTTTATGAGAAACCTTAGGAAATATTTCTGTCTGGTTGTAAAACAATGAACAACTTCTGAAAACTTTCTTTATTGCCATTTTGAATTCCATAACTGACTATAGAGTTTCTGTGTTTGTCACTGGAAAACTTGGGGATAATTTTGTGATACCCTGGTAGCAAGATATTAGAATTTTTTTAAATTATCCATTTTAAAAAAAACTATTATGGAAACTATATTCAAACATACGCACAAGTAGGATAGTATCATGAACATCCACTTACCTAACTCTGGGGTCAACAGTATCAACAATGGTCACACCTATTTCAACCACAGCTCAGCCACCTCCCTCCTACCCCACTGGACTATTTTGAAGCAATTTCTAGACATGATATAATTTTCTCTGCATTTATTTCAGTATTTATCTCTGGAGTATAAAGATTCAACCAGGGAACCTCCACTTGCACTAGGAATGTAGAGTTATTAGACAACGTGGCTCTCTTTGTAAAAAGAAGAGCAAACTTGGTAACCCATGAAACCATTTTAAAAATTATATCTAAGGATGCAAAGTAACCTAGATATAATAAAACCTAGAAAATAGTGAGCTCCTGTTTTAACAGAAGAGATCCAAGTTTTCCTTCATTCTTGGCAGAGCAGTAGGAGGAGGGGAAAAAAGCCCACCATAGATGGGGTGAAGAGAAATCAGCTGATGACTTAACTGATGTGTTCAATGCTGAGTTTGAACTGGCTTGCTGGTTTAGAATCCCGAGAAACCCCAGACAAAAAGAGTTGGGCTCACGTGGCAACTCTTTCCAAGATGGTTCATCATCAAGTGCTCATGGGGAAGGTTGGAGGTTTAGCAGGAGGATGGGAGAAATCATGTGAAGCATGACTCAGAGGTTGCCCACGGCTGGAGGAGCAGGAACACTGAGAGGGTCCCGTGTGAACCACCCTAGGCCCACAGAAGGCTGAGGCTGGGAGAATCCCTCCAGGCCTCCCTGAGCTCAGCGACCCAGGGGGGGACGAGCAAGCTGAGACACCTGCCCGCTATATCTGGGACCTGCTGAAGGCTGAGGGAGGGCAAAAGACCTCAGAAGAGCTGCTCAGACAATCAGATGTCAAGCCCTGCTGACTGGGAACTTCTGATCTTGCCCTCCAATCATCTGAAGCCAGCGATAAGCTGAATCTACCGAAGCAGCAACAGAACCCAGTCCCAGTGCAGGGACAGAAGAGGTTGACTCAGCTACCACCGCACCCTGCCTCACCACCTGCCACTAGATCTTCACAGAAGACAAGCGTCGTTTTCTGAGCATTTTTTACTATTTTAGACACAATGTCTGACATACAATAAAACATTTTGGGACACCATAAACAATCAATAAAAGAGACCCATCATCATGAGGGTCTATGGCATCAGACCTGGAACGGCCCAAATGTTAGAACTGTCAGGGACTTTTAAAAAAGGGTTCAAAAGAGATGTGGAAACACATGGGCAACTGCAGCAAAGACCAAAATTATTTTTTAAACAGCCAGATGGAAACGATTAAAAAATCAATCATTAATCCTTCTGTGCATTTGAACAATAGAAACCGTATACAGTGGCATATAGCACAGATAGCAAATCTTTCCTAGCAGACTTGCATTCAGACAAGACCACAAACTTCTAACCTAGTAAGATCAGCAGAGCAGAAAGAAGGAAGATAAAATGGCAACCTATTTACAGTGATTTCTGCTATTGATAAAACCTCAGAATAATTTATCTGACCCAGTGGCCTTAAATCTTGACTAAGTTTACACTTACGGACCATCAGTGCATCTGGGCTTCGGAGCACTTCCAGATCATCAGCACTGATCCGACTTAGGTGCAAATCCTCCCGTTCTATGCACCAATAACCTTTTAAAATCCCTTCTGAAACCTCATATACATCAGGGCTTTTTGGTTGTCATTTCTACTCGCTTAGAATAAAAATATCAGAGCAGGGGAAAGCCAGTGAAAAAGGATGTACACAAAGGTAGGAACAAGGGTGGACAAAATACCATAAATATCAAGAAAGTTGAATTTTTGATAATTGGATTATCAGTTTATCACTGAAAATCCTGTATTTACTGTATATAATATGCACATGTGTATGGAATGTGTCATAGAATATAATCAATTGAATTCAATTTAATAATTTCTGCAGAGATGTCTTTTATTAAACTGTTTTTTCAATAGCTTCTTTTATTCGTATCACCTGTGTAACCATTCAGAGTTGGGGGGGGGCAGTATGTTAGATAATTCTTGTGTGAAAGTTCTCTCATCCTAAAATAAGGGTGACAATAAATACACACATTGCCTAAGGTTGTGACAATCAAATGGGTATAAATGAGCATATTTACTATCTCTACGTTAGGATAAGGAAGCACCTACAAGAGTTGAACAGTTGAACAGGTTCACAATTTTTGTCATTAAAATTAAATGCAAAATTATGTATGAATTGGATTATCTAGAGTGGACTAGAACATGCCACCAGCTGTGTTAGCATCCCATCGTGATGGATAAAATGTAATTCATTAGAATCCCAAAACAGCATGTTTGAATTAAAAACTAGGTCTTTTGAAAGGCCTCAGTTTCTCTATTTGTAAAATATGAATAAATCTTTTATGGAGAGTTGTGGATAATAAATGTAACAGTTTATAAAGTTCTCATGATATTAGCAGGTACCTAAATATTAATAGTACTTCCTTTTCTTCTCCTTAACTGTAAATGATTTGGTACTACAAAAATTTTTCTACTATAAAAATATTTTCTGTATCATAACTGATAGCAGCGACCACAAAACTTTAAAAACTGAAGCTAACATCTTGATTATACACCCTGACATTCTTCTTTTGCTCTGAGTATTGTAAGTGAATAGAATTTTCACAAGGGAAACCAGATTATATTGCTTTGAAAGTAAATCAAAAGTGTCTTCTCTTTCAATAAACCACATTGTACCCTTCCTTATCCACAATACTGCCTAATCAAAACCACGGCTTTTCTGCTACTGGAGTTTTGAAGTGTTTCTTGTTTTAAGTGAATTATTTTTACAATGATCATAATTCCCTCCCATAAATATGTCCAATCTCTTGATCCATTTGCATTCCTATGGAGATTCAAGTTTCATAGGAAATGCTTCGATCATTTTTGAAATTCTCTAGCATTTTTTTAAGTAAAGGAAACTGAATGCCTATTGTCATATGTTGTTAAACAGTTCACAGAACTGTTATATTACAACCTAAAATAAGCTTGAAATGTCTCTTTGACTAAAACTTTTAGTTTGTACTTTTATTCTTTAAGGATGGGATTTGTGAAACTAATCATATAAATCTAAGTTTCATATAAAATTATTTCAAGACGCTGAACAGAAATTTGTTTAGAATCTTTAGTACACATTTCAGCTGTAAACTTAGCATTACATTTCATGAACATTGGTTTAAATGCATTAATATACACAGGCTGTACTCCCCATTTTAAAGCTGGTCTATTTTAAGGTGTCAATAGAGACTTTGGATATGTTAAAGTTTTAACTATCTTAACGATCATTTAGAGTTAAAAATTTATTGTCACATATACATACATGCTTTCATGTAGATGTCTACCTAGCAAAAATCAAGTATGACAAACGTTAGCACTAAAGAGATTTGGAAAAGTTTTCTCAAAACATTCTTGTGCACTGTATAAACCTTATGTAGGAAAACTTGGATGTAAGATGTTTATATCCCCCATTTTCATTATCATTAGAAGTTTCATTGTTGTTTTCTTTCCTTTTTTTGCCACAGACAGTAATTATAGTCAATTTACTATTATAGGTTGCCTTGATCATAAAATTTTAGACTGGGAAAGGAGTTTAGAAATCATCTAGCATATCTCAAACCTGAATGATCTTCTGAATCACCTAAGATGCTTTTATTAAAAAACCCAAACTTTCTCACTCCTGGAGACTCTGGTACTGTGTAGGTGAGGGTAAAAACCAAGAATGTGTCATTTTAAAAATGCCCTAAGATGATTCCCAGTGATGAATGAACCACATTTGACAACTATCCACTGTAGAATTTAATCTTCTCAATAACATCTTTGCCAAATTGTTATTTGGTCTGTTATTGAACACCGTGGGTGCATGAGAATTTTCTCTCTCCAAGCAATGATTTTTCGTTTTGGATATATCTGTTGCAATAGTTTTTCTTATATTGGATAAAAGCTACTTCTCTGTTGCTTTTACCTACTGATCTCAGTTATCATTTGTGACAAAAACAAGACTCATTCTTGTTCCACATGACTTCTTTGAATATTTGAAGAAGACTTGGATGTCTTTCAGAGTCTCCTCCAGGATAAACAATCCAAATTCAAGCACATTTTGTCTCTCATGATTTTTTAACTTTTATCCCCTTTGGTGGTTCTCCTCCAGACACCTTTCCATCTGTCCGCCTGTGTTCAAGTATGTTTCTCTAGCTGGTGTGCTTTAAATATAATAGTTTGCTGAAGTTCCTAAAATTATATTAGTTTCAAATAGTCCTGTTGGGGCCAGGTGCAGTGGCTCATGCCTGTAATCCCAGCACTTTGGAATGTCAAGGTCAGAGGATTGCTTGAAGCCAGGAGTTTGAGACCAGACTGGGCAACACAGTGAGACTACATCTCTACAAAAAATTAAAAAGAGCTAGGCATGGTGGTGTGCACTTGTAGTCCCAGCTACTAGGAGGCTGAGGCAGGACTTGAGCCAGGACTTCAAGGCTACAGTTAGCTATGATCAGGCCACTGTATTCCAGCCAGGGTGACAGGGTGAGACGCTGTCTCTAAAAAAAAAAAAAAAAATTCTGTTAATTATTAATTCATATGGTTCTTGCTCTCAATTAAAATTATTCTGTTTTCTTACCATGTGCTAATGCTAAGTTTGATCTTTTCCATCTAATTAATGTGATGATTTTTATTCAATGCTAAGTTTTTGCACTCTAGTTTAAAGTACATCTTGTTGAATTTAAGCCATCGGCACACATTTTAATGGTGCCAAGTTGGGGTTTGGTTTGTCCTGCCAAAATTCATGTTGAAATGTAATTGCCAATCTAAGAGTATTAAGAGATGGAGCCTTTAACAGAGGTGATTAGGTTGTTAAAATGGGTTTATCACAAGACTAGGTTAGTCCTTGTGGGAATGAATTGGTTCCTATAAGAGTGGGTAGTTATAAAGTGAGGTTGCCTCACGTGGTTTGTGTCTTTGCACACACAACTCCCCTTCCTTCTGCTTTCCACTGTGAGCTGGTGTGCAGCCTCCTAGTACTTATTTGCCAAGATTTCTCAAAAATTACTGGCAGTGTTTCCATGATCTCACTTATAGTCACTCTGTGAGTCCAACTACTTTTCCAAACCCCTCTACGTGATTTTGAACTTCCTTTGTGGCAGTAAGATACAAGAAAGGAAATGAAGGCAGCATGCTGGCACATTGGTGAGTAACTCAAGCTCATTATCCACAACTTTTAGGAATGAGTTCTACCACTTCCAATACAACACTACTTATGGAGGAGGACAGGGAGAGGCCATACAGACCAATATTCTTAGCTTACTGGTACTATGACCACGCTGGCACTAGATATAACAGAAGAATAGCACTTGAGATGTTTCTGAAGCCACAGGCTCAGTAAACTCATTTTATTTAGAACCCATTATCATTTATTCCTGAGGTCATCTTTTGTCTTAAACTTCTCCCAAACTTTCCCCCCACTGACTTTTCCCACATCGTGGAATTAACTAGAACATGCATTTGCTCAAGCTCACATTATTAACTCTTCTCTCTGCATGAGGAGTTCCATCGCCAAGATAACTTTGAGGAGGTTCTGAGCAGCACAGACACAATCAAATGAACTCCAAATAATCGAGTCTCCTTCTTGTAAGCACAGTGCAGTCAACTTTTCCGGTCTGTGTTTCTCAATATCATACCACAATTTAATGGATTGGCTAACACTTTTCTTTTTGTCACAAAAATGTTTCAGTGGGGAACCTATGGCCTTGGGGCCACGTATGGCCTTCTGGATCCTTGAGTGTGGCCTTTAGACTGAATCCAAAGTTTGGATTTGGTGGAAGGGCCACACTTGGGGATCTGGAGGGCCACATGTGGCCTTGAGGCTGCAGCTTCCCCACTCCTACCAGAGAGTTTTTATTCAATCACACTTTTCTTCAGATATTTTTGTTTTTCTTCCTTCATCGAGATTATTTGCATTTTCAGTTCAAATTAAATTTTTGAAAGCTTTCAAATCTTTTTGACTTTTCATATCAAAGGATTTATGGTCCTTTATCTCTTTGAAATTTTGAGATCAACCTCTCCAAATTATAGGTTTCACAGATAGCCAGATCCTACTCCTTGCTTTTACAAAACAGAGGAGAGCATGATTGCTTTTTTATGTGGTTGCTGTGAAAGTTCTTCAAAAACCAATTTCTTCTTGTTGGTCACAATTGCACCTGGAGTTGCTACTACGTCCCCTGCTTACTTGATTAATTTGTATCGTGTCAACTGCTTTCCCTGTGATTTTTTTTTTTTTAGTTTAAAATTTTCATTTGTTTTGTGCCTTCTCTGAAATCTTTAGTTATTCCTTGATAAATAAGAAACAAAATAATACTATCTCTTGAGTTCTTGGTGAAAACTGTGTTTTTCTCTGAAGAAACAGCACCTTTTTATTGGTTTCTGAAAAAAATCAGACCTCCTCGTACATGAGCATTTATCAAAAGTCCACGTTTCTTGTCATTTTTATTGCTATGGGAATTGTATTCATTAGTTTTGATCAATATTCTTTCTAGTATATTTATATGCTAGCACTCTAGCATAAAACTATTATTTAAAACCTAGTTTTGTATTAAATATATTTGTCTTTGAAATGAGGAAAATAGAATATGGATTTTAAAGGAAAAATGTATACTGTGCACTATGACAAACTAAGAAAAATACTTGATACAATTTTAATCTCTAAAGTAATGCAAATTAGATTTAAAAGGAGATGTGAAATCAGAAAATTTTCTTAAAAGAGCTCTATAATAATATTGAAAATTACTTTGCACAGTCATATTTTAAGTTTGGTAAGGATTTTTATATAATATATATCACGAACTTTTAAATATATGTTACATATCATGAAATAGTACACAGGACTATTATTGGAAATGCTTGCAGGCTGTGATGCTATATACGTATTTTAAAACGCTAGATATTTAATAGAAGTTTGTCAGTGATTAATGGTAGTAATGACCTTTAAGGAAATAAGGAAAATGTCAAACTTTTTGGGACAAGTGAATCAATAAAATAATGTATCCACCTCTAGTCAGAAAGTTTTTGGTGCAAAGTTTTGACTGAATAAATCCATGGCATAGCTTGATTATATCTGAAAATCAGGAATGCTTTCTCTGATTTATATCCCTGAGACTATTTTTTCTACCTCTAATTGAAATGGAGTTACTAAAACTCATGGTTTGACCTATTATAATTGTAGCTTCTTTGACAAATCTGTGTCCAGGAGTGATGAGAGAAATCAGAGTTAGGTGTTAAAAATGTACTCAGCTCATTTCAACATCTCCTCCAACGGTACCTACCACCTGCCTGTCTTATCAACCTCCTTGCCATCTTCTATTGGTTACAGACAAGTTCCAGGTCCTGTCCATATTCATGGGCAGAAATCATACAAGGCATGGACACCAGGAGGTGGGACTTAATGGGATCACCTTTGTAGTCTATCAAACACATGATCATACCTGGTCCTGCATAATCTCTTCTTTGGCAGAGACATCCTGTTTGACTTACTTCAGTTAAGTCCCCTATTTGAGACCTTCAAGGCACATTAAAAATGCTATTTCTTATTATCTACTTTGATAACGTTTAAAAGACTTTTTATAGATACTGTTGCTTGATAGACTTTTGTTCTTTAGTGTTAAATCTCTTTTGTTTTTTTTTTTTTTTTTTGAGACAGAGTCTTACTTTGTTGCCCAGGCTAGAGTGAGTGCCGTGGCGTCAGCCTAGCTCACAGCAACCTCAAACTCCTGGGCTCAAGTGATCCTCCTGCCTCAGCCTCCCAAGTAGCTGGAACTACAGGCATGTGCCACCATGCCCGGCTAATGTTTTCTATATATATTAGTTGGTCAATTAATTTCTTTCTATTTATAATAGAGACCAACACCTGGGCTTAAGCAATCCTACTGCCTCAGCCTCCTGAATACCTGGGACTACAGGCATGTGCCACCATGCCCGGCTAATTTTTTCTATATATACTAGTTGGCCAATTAATTTCTTTCTATTTATAATAGAGATGGGGTCTCGGGGTCTCGCTTTTGGCTCAGGCTGGTTTTGAAATCCTGACCTCGAGCAATCTACTCATCTCAGCCTCCTAGAGTGCTAAGATTGCAGGCGTGAGCCACCGCGCCCAGCCTAGTGTTAAATCTCTTAAGCTTACAATTAAAAAGTCTCAAGAAATATAATGGTTGTTTTTTACATTTGCTATTTTTAATTTTAATTGCAGTATATTTTCATATTTGCTATTGTGTTGCTATTACATTGCAATGTTGTGAGGTGTAACAGGATAAACAAATACATTTAATAATTTGAAAAGTCTCGGCCGGGCGTGGTGGCTCACGCCTGTAATCCTAGCACTTTGGGAGGCCGAGGCGGGCGGATTGCTCAAGGTCAGGAGTTCGAAACCAGCCTGAGCGAGACCCCGTCTCTACCAAAAAATAGAAATAAATTAATTGACCAACTAAAAATATATATACAAAAAATTACAGCGCATGCCTGTAGTCCCAGCTACTTGGGAGGCTGAGGCAGTAGGATCACTGAGCCCCGGAGATTGAGGTTGCTGTGAGCTAGGCTGACACCACGGCACTCACTCTAGCCTGGGCAACAAAGTGAGACTCTGTCTCAAAAAAAAAAAAAAAAAAAAAAAATTAAAAAAAAAAAAAAAGAAAAGTCTCAACATTTCTTAATCATTTATACAATGTAATTCCTTTGTGGTTTTCATTTACTTCAGAATAAGACAATTGCCTCGCTTCTCCTTTATTGCTTCTGCCTGAGAATTCTTGACCAACATGTTCTGGTTTTAAAAATAAATGTTACTTTCTTGGATTTGTGAGGCAGCACATGATGAAAAGTGGATTTATTTGTTTTTTACCTGGACTACCAATAACACTGTCACTTCTCTACTTTGCTTTAGTTCTGGCAACCTAAGCCTGAAGAAATGCCTTCACATTATTTCTTCTTTCACTTGCCAAATCAGTCATTGGGATAGTACAAAACACATAATACCCTGTCTCTTTGGGAGCCTTGGAAGTAAGTTTAACTGATTTGCTTTCATCAATTGACAGGAAAGGCAAAGGATAGTTTGTATGTTCAGCAAAAGAATAAGCTTCAAAATAAAAACTCAAGTGCAATTGAAAATAACAAACTTTAATCTATATAACTATATAAAACCTTTGAAAGTAATCACTATTGAATACAAATTTATAATTTCAATTCTGGCCATGCCAGTGTCCCTGGATTCTTACAACCAGAAATAATGCTATATTTCTGCTATGACATCAGGAAGCACTAATGTTTTACTCTGTGTTTCTGACAGTAAGTTTATATTTCCATGGTAGCCCAGAACCCTCTGCATAGGAATGTAGAAGGTGCCAAATAAAGTTTATTAGGTAAGTGAATGACAGATTTAATGAATGAATAAGTATTCTAATTTCTAAACATATGTTTAATATTGATAAGTATCTGAATATAAATATTTAATATAGAAGCATAAAAGTATTCTTTGTCATTTAGCCTTGTGTGAATTTGTTAAATTTGGTTCTTAAGGACTGCAACTACACACAGTGATGGGCAAGACACTTTGGACGGTTCCTGGAAATAAACAATCATATATTGCCTTAGGCATACTCAAGGCTTTTTCCCAGAGTAACTAAGAGTTTCAGGAGAGTAATCTCAACAAGAATTAGCTTTACAGATCAAGAACTTTTTGCCATGAAAATTAATTGTATCACATCCTATGATGTAATGTTTTTAGTATGTATGAAACAAGCTATTTGCTATCAGAACAGATAGTATTAAGTTGTAAAAAGCATTCTAGATTGGAGTGAAAAGAATTGGCTTTGAATTCTGACTCCTGGCATGGAGGTTTCTCTTACGCTCATCTCCAACAACTGTAAAAGAAATAAAATAAAATGGGGGTAGTGAAAGCTTCCTTTCCTACTTTCCATGGCTGCCACGCAGTCCCAAAACACATGTGACAGTACTTTTGTAAACTATAAAGCCACTGTAGGGTCTTATTAGGAGTAACTTCTTTAAATATATGTATTTTCTGCAATTATACACAAAAGCTATAGCATAAAAACTCATGATGCAGTAATGCCAAGCACACAGAGGAAAGCTAAAGAAAGATTAATAAGGTATGAGAGACCAGTAAATACCTCAGTGGAAAATAATTTTTTTCTACCTACTCTGTATTGCAAAGTTAATAATATGTCCAAAATCCAGGGAAAGCTTTTTATCTGGTCATGTTGCCATCTGTAACCCCTTGTATGAGGAGGCAGGAATGAATGGCCAGTTAGAGAAGGCAGATATGCTATCAGAAATATCATTCAGATTATAAATAAAAGTATTAGGAAACTCCCTTGGAGAGGGAAGACTTGTAAGAAACTGTAAACAGGAAATATTTGCCTGAGAGATAAATTCTTCACACAATATTTAGTTTGTCTCCTTAGAGACGATTTCTTTCCATTTTAGAATAATACTGCTTACTGGGGTTGTGAATTTAAATAACTTTTCTACGGCCAACTGTGGACTCCATTCCAAAAAAGAACAAAAGAAGCAAGAACATTTGTAGAAAGAGAAAAATGCTACCTAGCTTGAGGTACTTTTTTCTGGCTCCTATAATCTAGGCATAAAGTGTGCTTAATGTACAGTGTACTTATTTTTTTTCTTCCTTTTATTTCATCATATTATGGGGGTACAAATATTGTTAGGGTTACAAACATTGCCCCTGCCCCTTTCCTCCCCCCAATTTGCCAGAGATTCAAGCGTGTCCAGTTCCCCAGTGGTGTGCACCACACACATTATATAAGTATACACCCTTGTCCTCCTCCCCCTCCCGCCTGCCCACCACCTAATAAAAAGTTTTTTTTTCTTTTTTGTTTGTGACATTTTGGTTACTGGCAAGCTTAAGAGATTATACTTCAGAGTTTGCTTGATCGTGGCTAGAGGGGAGCTGCTAAAAAGTTATTCAGAGATCATTCACTGCATATGTGTGGCAGCTCCTGGTGGAAAGTGTCTTTTGGTACAACTGTTAGGGATTCTCGTTGAGGTTCTCCTTCTCAGAACACAAGTCTATAATTTGGCAACTGCCTGCGCACCAAGGATAAGCCCTTGTATTCTGCTTTTAACAGATGATCCAAACTAACTTGCTGTAGTAGGGCATCAACTCTTTTTACTCGATCCCTCCAAGGATGGAGTTTATCTGGATGGTGTGAAGTAAAAGGCTCAGGGCTGTTGAAGAGGCCTTGCCCAGGGGCGCTGAGGGACACAGAACAGAGAGCGACCTGCCTGGCAACTCTGCTCCTGCATATGAGGGGTCAGACCCTACCCTATGGAATACCAGTGGCCTGGTCTCAGACAAGGACCTTCTGCAACCCAGGTGGGCCTTAGTCCTAAAAGGAGACTCCTTCACTGCTGCATGTTTCCAGGGCTGGGGGCTGATCCTTTGGCTGAAGACTTTGCCTTCCAGGCAGCCTCTAGGATATGAGTTCAGGTCTCAGCTTGGGTATCCGTCTAGAGAGGCTGTTACTAAACCCTTTCAGGAGAGGGGTCTGGGCCTTTGGTGAAAAACAGGCCAGCAATGGATACTAAGCAATAGGAGATGAAGTCCAGCCTCTGGTTTCAGCTTGAATAATGGTTTGTTTCATTACTCCGCCTGGGGGTGGGGTCTGTAGTTTTGGAGAGAAGCACCTATCTCAAAACCCCAGAACGTGCTGGTGGGTACAGTTGTCCCACGTGAGAGTTAGAAGATCTCTTTCCTATTTCCACCATGTTAGGGTGGGTTCTATTCATTAGGAGCAAAGCAGAGGCAGTTGGGTGGGATGGGGAACTGCCTGACGGGGGACACCACCTGGGGAGCAATCTCTCTCCCTCTTCCCTTTCCTCCCTGGTGGGACTTGAGACACTGGGATCTGCCAGGAGGCTTCACCAAGGAGCGAGCTCCTTCCCTCTTCTGCTTCCTCACCAGCAGCGCTTGAGCTGCCAGGGACCACTGAGAATCTCCACTCAGGGGTGAAAACTATCCCTTTTCCGTGTGTCACCAGCAGAGCTTTAGCCACTGGAGACCCTTGGGGAGGGTCCGCGGAGGATGGCGCTCACCCCCTCTTCCTCTCCCTCCCTCGCAGTCTTGGGCTGCCCGAGTCCACCGGACAACTCAGTCAAGTGAGTAATCTGTCTCACTTTTCTGTCCCTTCACAAGTGAGGCATAAGCCGCTGGTGTTTATAGATCTCCCAGCAAAGGCAACCTTGCACCGTGCAAGAGATTTCAAATTACTTTCTGCTCCTGCCTCCTCTCCAACCTGCCTGCCTGTCCATGTTACCTCTTCACGCTGTCTTCAGGCACTACCCTGTTTGCATGGGTGTGGAGGTCAGTGAAGGAGCAGTTGTCCCCCTGTGGGATGGATCACACAGCTGTTTGGCTGGCCACTAAGTGTGGCCAGCTTGCACTCCAATCCCTGCAGTACCACTCGGATTCTTGGAACTTCACAGCAAATCCAGTGAGTCACTTTCCTCCTTTTCCCAGCACTGCTGCCCCTCGAAGTTTCCCTGCAATTTCATGAAGCCGATCCTGTAGGAGAACTACCCACTCGAGTGATTCAGGCCGCCTTCTTCACCTCCCACTCCAAGAACAGAGAGCCAGGAGGTCATCCCTGATCTACCATTTTTCCAGTGTACTTATTTTAACAGGCACTCTAAACCCTACTTAAATTTACCAACTTGCTGAAATGGCATCAATTCACCTTTCTGGAATGCTACCAGGAAACTTCTGTGGATTTTTTTTTAGACATTATAAGAAAAGCAAATAGTGACAGAGTATCAGTAGTTTAAAGGACAAAATGAATGGATTACTTTAGACAGCAAACTTAACCAAGCCCGTCTACAAAAAACAGTACACCTTTGAGCATATGTATGCACATACTTCCATATACATACACAATGGCAGGTTGAAACCTTCACTATAGAGAGTGATGCCAACAGAGTCCTCAAGAAATATGCTTTCTCTTTCAGACAAGCTACACTGTCACAGCAGGCTGGATTCTTTTCCATAGCCAGAAGCGCCATAGCTTATTCATAGAGTAGATCAGTACATTACCAGAATGATATAGCAGAAACATGTTTCCCCAAACTTCAGGTAGTGAAAACTTCAAAAAGTAGAAAAATCTCTCTCTAATCTTGATTATACTACTGATTTGCAGTAGTTCTTGAATCAGAGTAATAAATAAATGGAGTACAAATCCCTTTTATTAGATTTCATGGCAGGGGACATTAGTCAGTAAAGAGAATTGCAAAGGACCAAAACAACTAAAGAAAAAGTAGAACAGTTTAGGCTGATTTGATGAGTAGGAAGTTTCTTTTCATCTCATCCCTACATTTTTGTGTATCTCAGTATAACAATAACTGTCATTATTTTGTTGTTGACCACAGAGGCTTCCTTTTATGAGGGATAAAATCCATCAAGAGTTATTGGTGAGTTCTGTAGTTAATGTTTCAAACCCTCACAGACCTGGAAGGCATGTGTTCAAAAATCCCTTCCAAATATATGTATTTAAACAAAGTTGTACGCTGGTTTTATCAAATGAGTCTGTTAAAATTAAAAATGAAACAAGTAAGCAACCCATAGACTATTTATAGTTTAAATCAATAACTCATCCCCAAAAAGCATGTGTATCTACAAAAATATATTTGCTATTAGTTTCACTTGACCTATTTCTAATAACTGCATTGTTGATTTTATTTTCCTGTGAACTGAATATATTTGCTTAAAAAAGGAATTTGTAAGCAGACACATGAATCTTTAATTGGGAGAAAATTTGAGGTACCAAACAATTTCACAGAAAAGCTTTTCTAAGTTTCCATCATTAAATCTGGTAGATTTGAGGTGAAGATGAAGGTGCTAATTCATATCTTTAAATAAACAGGGAAAAAAGTGTTCAGATAGTCATATGGAGTCTTTCCTCCAAACAGGCCCTGTAAAAAAAAACAAAAAACAAAAACAAACTAAAACTACTTGGATAGAACCTTCCCTTCAAAAAGGTATATGCTTTCCAAAAGAATAAGTTAATTCCCAAATGAGTTAGAATGAACATATTAACTTTTCTCTTAATGAGAAATCTTCCCCGAAAGTAAGTGTTGTAGCCAGTAAGTGTTGTAAGTGTTGGATCTCTGTAAAACTCAGATTATATTTTAAAAGATAAGAATGTACATATATGGGCCATGGTACTTACTTGTTATCCTGAGTAGTGTATTTAAAATCAGTTCTATTCTCACAGAATACTGAACATTTGATAATTATAGACTGAACCATGCAGTTTTCTTGCCGGTATGTGTCATACCTTGGAATGAAACTTACTTTGATGAATTATTATTAAAGTCTTTTCTCAAATGTTACCTTTTCATTGAGACCTTCTCTCATCACCCTATTGAAAATGTTATTTCTCTACCCTGTCATCTGGGTCCCCCCTCAGCTGCCCTCCTTTATCTTTTTTTTCCATAGCACTTTCACCTTCTAAAATGTTATAAAATTTACTTGTTACATTTATTGTTAATTACTTATTTATCTCATTTGCTAAAATGTGTGGATGTCACCAATAATGTCTTTATGAGTTGGATGAGACAGAAGATAACTAAAAGAAATTTCATACTACCAATATAACAAAATGAAAGGAAAGACAAGCAAACCAAAAATTCAACCTTGGTTTTGACTAATACCCACCCTAAGAAGTGCTGGTTGGAACTGAAACCTCAATATCTGGGCTTCTAGGGGGGTAGGTATTTGCAACAAGGTAAAGGGTTGGAAAGCGGGAATTAAGGGAGAGTACGAGAAAGTGGTCAGGGCTGGACATTCTTGCAGACAAGCCATGCATCTGTGCTCAACTCGGGAACCACTGGCTCCTCTCCTTGCAGTCTTGGAGCTTAGAAAACAGAAAAAAGAAAGTACCCTAATCAGTGGAGCCAGGAAACTTAAGGTATGCTTGTACTGCCTTTCTGTGATCTGAATGTATAAAAGATTCTTTGTAAAAATTCATTTTCTTTTTTAACTTTAGAATCAAGATCTTACTCTGTCACCCAGACTGGAGTGCAGTAGCAGGATCATAGTTCACAGCAGCCTCAAACTCCTGGGCTCAAGCGATCCTCTTGTCTCAGCCTCCCAAGTAGCTGTGATTACAGTTATGAGCCACTGCATTAGGCTCCTAAAAGTTTCTTAAGTTTGAAGATTTTTCTGCATATTATAATATCAGAAATTTTGAGATATTAATAAACATCACAGATTTGTTGGTTTAGTCTTTGAGAGAAAATATATTCCATGTGACTTAGGGCAAAGAGTATTGGGATACATAAATATTTCAGGATCTTAAGAAACAGTAATTTGAAATGAAATGGTATTCGATGGTTTTATTTCTTCCATCATCCTATGTGAGCATTTAACAATTTGAAGAATCAGGTTCTGTCTCTAGTAATTCACATACAAAGTAATAGGAATTACTAAGTATTCTTTTCATAATGGGGGTTATCACTAAATTTTCTTTACAATTTCTGAAATTTAATATGCTGCTAAAAGTTTAGTTAGCATTATTCTCTAAATATTTGTTATCACAATTATAATACATGAGGTTAAAATGACCTATCATGAGGCCTATGATAGAGAAGTTTAAAATAAAAAATAAAATGCTTACAAAACACAGGTATTTTAAAGAATCACAAAATTAACTTAATGTATTTCTCTTTAATTTATATAAACTTGTATATGAAAAAATGCCATGGAATAAAATACGCTCTATTACATTTGAGTTCGGGAGAATTCTCTTCTTATTTGGGTATATTTGCAGATATACATAGAGATAATGTGGGCTAATGTCACTGGCACTCCCAGGTTGTATATTATTCAGCTTTTAGGGAAACAAGGTTGGCAAAACCTAAATTTAGCTGAATATGTAATAGTTGCACCAGTCTAGGGAGGACTTACAAAATAACTTGGGCAATGACAGCCGCACACAATTTTATCCTCATATTCTGTAGCTATGAATGATTGAATGTGTATTGAACTAATTTGTGGGAAGATGACGAACATGTCCCTCGCTTCCTTACTGTTATTGTTTTCTGTATTATGCAATTACTTCCACCCCACCAGATGTGGCACGATAAAT
Source organism: Microcebus murinus (assembly GCF_040939455.1). Lineage (NCBI taxonomy): Eukaryota > Metazoa > Chordata > Mammalia > Primates > Cheirogaleidae > Microcebus > Microcebus murinus. Next base: position 14,837,859 of record NC_134127.1, read on the forward strand.
ATAGTCAGACCTGATATTTATAAATTTAAAACTTGGGGTAAAAGTACCCTTAGGAAAAAAAAATGAGCCTATTTTTAAATATATATACTGAGAAGAAGTGTGGGTGAAGGAAAAAGTTTACAGAAAAGGGAGCAAGCTCAAATGTATCATGAGAAAGCAGAATTTTAAGCAGGCTGCAAAGTTTTATTTAAGAACTTGACTTCAAATACAACCTACTCTAAGCCACGATAAGATGGAGTGATGTTTCAAATGTAAAAGTTAGATCGCTCCTGACAGATTTGGGCCAGGCGTGGAATTGGAGTATTTACACTCTCAGGGACTCTTCCCAATTGCTCAAAAGTCATCCTACCTTCTGGTATAATAAGAGAGCTGCTTTTCCATTTAATTTGCCCGGTATAGCTTAAGTAAGCAGTTTACACTTTTCTTTTCTGGAATGTAATGAGGATTTATTCATTTTACCTTCTTTCTAATTTGCTCACTTATGAGCAAAAACAGACAAAAGGACCTGGCTTTCACATGGAGAGCAGAACCGCCCATGTGACAGGGGCAGCTGCAAATACTATTTCTGTGCTGACAGCTTGAAACTGGTTGTTACGTTTCAACAAGGATGAGAAGATTTAGCAAGGGAGACATTTCCCCAGTTATCTAATTAAAATACCAGACAATTCACAGGAGAAGTGCAATCTATTATTCTCATAAAAGAAGAGAACTGTTTAGCCTGGGGGAAAACAATAAGAACCTTATATTTTCTACCTTTTATGCAGCTACATATATATTATATTTCTAGGGGCGTCAACATGCCCAGCAGTCATTTCAGGTCAAGATGTTACTTTACATGGCTTACATTTGGTCACTATGTCAACAATGAATGCTATTTTTGTGTTTTTGATAAAATGGAAACTTGTGGATATGTTGCCAAGGCTCAAACATACTGGTGCGCTACTAAAGGGCTTCTGTAGGTAAGAATTTGGTTCAAAACATGCTCATTTTCTGTAAATTTCTGATGAGCAGTGAACAAACTGCTAGGATTCTGGATGTCCTTTTAAATGCACAATTTAAAGAAAATGCTACTTATAATTGCCTGGCAAGCTGTCCCTCGGTAACTGCTGATGGAACACCGCTGGGTAAAGATTCACTGTGTTGGATGTGGCTGACAATTGCAATTTAGGTAGGAACCAGATTCATGGCTCAAAGAGTTAAAATCTAATTCTACAGTCAGAGTCCAAAACTCCTTCCAAACGTATTTAGGAACCAATTGCTGTACATATAGTAGGTTGTCTTGTCATATAATTTCTATGAGATAGTGCTTTATTCTCCCTCAATTTTTTTATTTTTTGAGCATAAAAATGGCAAACCTAAAAGAGCTTTTGCCTTTTTTTCTTTTAAAGAGAAGGTGTAATCTGCAGAAGGTTACTTATATTCAGAAAGATTAAACCTGGCTTCCCCCACAGAGAGAGATTACTCTTTTTTCTGTACCTAGGAATAGCTATGTCCAAAGGGATGAAAGGGCTTTTTGACAGAATATGATCTAACCCCATGTGAATCATTTCCTCACGTGTAGAAAGGGAGAAATAAATAAATGCTTATTTTTATCCATGAAGAAGTAGTAAAAACTTTTGTATTTTTTTAGTAAGAACTGGGGATAAACTCATCTTTTGCTTATTATGAAGGCTGTTTGGTGAGGGGAGAGAGTACTGTCGAGGTGATTACAGGGGTAATCACATGTATTTTTTTTTATCTCTTTGTCCTATGAAAAGCCTGACACTGCTTTCTAACCGGTGACCTTGGGCAAGTCACTTAACCCCTGGGTGCCTCAGTTTGCTCAGACACATAATGAAGATGAAGAATACACTTATCACATGAAGCTTCTATAGGATTAACTGGGATAGTGAATATAAATATCTGGAGTAGTGCTAGAATGTGACACGTGCTCAATAAATATTAGCTATTATTCTGTAATAACCATTTGCTTTAATATTTTAAGGATCAAGTGTCGATAACTTCCACACATTGCATCTTATTTTATTTTCCACACACATAACACATGCTCATGTGTGTTCACTCACACATATGCAAACAGGTTATATAGCTGTGGCTATCATTCTCTGCTCTGTGAGCTCAGTTTTGCATGGCTTACCATGCATGGGTCATATGTGAACTAGTCAGTATTTTGATTTCTAGTTCCATGTCTTTACATGATGACATTCTGCCTTAGGGATCACTTGACTGACAATTTGGATAATACAGGCAGCCAATCTAGATAAGACTGGCCTAATTCTTTAGTTAAATAAGAGCCCGGATTTACGCCTTTAAGAGAATTGGGTTCAATTTTACTCAAACATGGGAATAGATTCTTTTCTGAGAGATGAAAATGTAAGAGAGAAAATGATCTGGTGGGCTTATAAAGTGCTTGTGACTGTTATGTCAAAGAGCTTGTCAAATCATTGAAGCCCACAGATTTCCAGAATGGGAGATAAGACTGAACAATTTTAGTCATTTTCTCAGGCAGCTTTGTGTTAATCTTTTCAGATTCTGTATAAAGTACATTCACTTCAAATGGAGACTAAGTCTTTAATTCATTATATTCAGCCTAATGATGGAGAAGTAATTCTACAATTACATTATCAACGCAGCGTGCTACAAAATTTCAGACAAAGATTACTCGTTCACTAGTCTAAATGGATATTTAGTGAGCCATTTCTACATAGCAAGGATTTTGAGGATACATGGGCGATGAGGAGGATATCTTTCCTGCCTTCGTGAAACTTCCATTTTAGTTAAGGAGACAGAAAATTAAAAGTAGACAAATAAGTGTTGTAAATTCAGGTTACATTAAATGTCATGAAGAAAAATGGAGTGGATTAAAAGGATTAAGAGAGATGGCTGGTGGTAGTGGGGTGGGGGGAAAAGGAGGGTGATTAGTGAACGGGTCAGTTAGGACCAGCCTCTTTGAGCAGGTAAGATTGGAGCAGAGACCTGGATGAGGGGAGAGAAGAGCTGGATGGGGAACATTTGGGGCAATGGAAGCCTGTGTAAGTCCCCTGTGGGAGAGGTAAGGTTGGACACCAGGGTAACTGGGATGGGTTGAGCAGAAGCTAGAATGACTAGAGTGAAGTTTGGACAGCTGACAGGGGCAAGAGCACGTGAGCCCTTGCTCTCCTTGATGAGTAGTTTAGATTTTATCTAAGACACATGGAGACTGGTGTTTGCAAAAGATGATGATTCTGCGGTGGATAGGCTATAAGGTGTTGAGTATGGGAGAAAGGAGGACAGTTGTGGTGTGGCTGACAAAACCCAGGTAAGAGATTGAGATACAGGACAACACACACACACACACACACACACACACACACACACACACACACACAGAGTAGGAAGATCAAATCAAGCAAAATGGTTCTGCTGAGCCAAGGAGAAGGAGAGAAGACTTCAAGTGACCTAAATATTGTCACCTGTCTCCCTATGTCTAGAGGATGAGTCCCCTTCTGTGAGTTATCTTGTTCATGTCCCCAGAATCTTCTCTCCTTTTCTTACTCTCTTTCTCACAAAAATGATCACAATTTTCTTATAGACTATCTTAACAAATTAGCACAATTATCAGTAATTCCCAATCAATAATATCAATAATCCCAATCAATAATAAATATTGCTATTAGTGATATAATAAATATCACTAGTAGCAATAATCACCAAAAAATTGAAAATGGCAGAAAGTGCAAGTTTTAAAATTTCACACTGATAAAAATAGAAGAAGAAAATAACCTAGACTGCCTTTAAATTGCCAAATATGACCTGCAGGATTCATACCGGGCAGGAGAAAATAGCCACAAAAGAAAATGTGTAATAGCAAGCAAAAACTAATTTTAAGATTTGGTATGGACCAAAAAAAAAAAAAAAAAGAAAAAGAAAAAATAAGAATCAAACCTTACTTGGAAATCTTAAGTGGAAAGTACTAAAACTGATATAAATAATTTTAGTAAGTTCATAAAAACAAAAAATTATATGAGAAGTTTATATCAGTTAATAAAAAAAATGGGCTAATAGAGTTTGTTTCTAAAAAATGCCTTCTGGATAAACATTTATCTGTATCAATATAATTGTCATTAAAATATTGTGTTAAAATGATCTGGGGGGTCAAAAACAGCAGAGACGAAATATCTCACTTTACTTAACACAATACATAGTAGAAAAGTAATATACATTTTTGTCTTTTTCAAACTTTCTTTAGACTGGGAATATGAAAGTGAGTAAAACAACAAACTAACAAAAAACCAATGACTTCCTGTTCCTGGATGTTACAGGCTTAGAGAATAAACAAACTAACACTCGTAACAAATAAGCTACAGGAGTAGGGAGTCAGTTCTAGTCTAGGGTAATGTTCAAATAAAAATTGATCTTGCTAAACTGCTGTTCAAGGAGTGGGCCTGGATAACTGTTTTGCTAAGCAGCATATTCAAGTTTGGGGACAAAACTAGGGTGGCTGGGATTCTAGAGAAGAGGATGGGTATAGCTGCCAGTAGACCTTCTTCTCATCCTCCTCCCTTTCTTCTTCCTCCTCTTCCTCTTTCCCCCTCAGCCTCCAAGCCTCCAGGCCTTGACTTCCCTTCTACAGATACGCTGAAGAAATATTTAAAGATGACCTGTCTCTAGAGAGGAACTGTACTTTCATACTCACCAAATGAAGACATTAACCCTGATCACAATAATTACTGGTAATAAATAATAATTTTGGAATTTGGGGATTAAGTATTAGGGAGTAAAGACTTGGGAATGGAGAGTGTTGTTATCTCCTTCATAATAATGCAGACGCTCATTTGGAATAAAATGTGTTTTCCCTGAAAAGCAGAAATTTAATTAAATTAATAATGACCTTTTATCAAAGTTAAATGTTTATCTTTTCTCCTGAATTAATTAACTAAAAAGTTAGGTAATATATTGTTAAAATAGTTTAGCATATGAGGGAAGATATTGACATGATTATGTAATCCATATTTTGTTTTCTTTGGAAGTATATGAAAAAATTGTCACCTCTGATAAAACTTTCACCCTAACAGATAAATAATACTTTGTTACATAAACTATGTATAAGATAATCTAGATATGAGAGATGACTAAAAATCTTGTGAGTTAATAGGCCAAACCCTTAATTAAGGTAATAAAAATATTTTTTACAGGTTAAAAGTATAATATAAAAAGAAACTATAGTCTTTAAGAACTTAAAGGGTAATTTCCCCAGGGAAAATACACAAGGGCAAGTCTAAACAATCTTATTTTAACCTTAGAAAGATTAATGGGAACCATGATCTCTCTGTCTGAAGCTGCAAATCTACATCTCATTTCAAATTAGCTCTCTGAGCAGATAACCACAGCATGGGGATATATTCCAATATACAAACTGATTTTTTTAAAAAATTAAAATTGATTTCCTATATTTTCTCCTTACAAATAAAATGATCCCATCCATAAAGCTATTATTACTGTAAATATATTAAAATTATAGCACTGATCTGGGAAATAGGATCTATTTTTTTTTCAGTCTGATTTGTGCCAAATGTGCTATCAAAGCAGGCTAAGAAATTCAGTCACACATTATTTAATGACTTGATAATTTGACCTCACAGTGAAAAAAAGCATCTTTATGAATATTTTCTTTGTAATCTCCCATGTATTTCTAATTCATATTTTTAACTGATGTTACTCTTTCAGAAGTAATGATATGTCAATCTGAAAGATCTATGCTTGCTGAATTTGAGTGACTTTATAACACACACACACATTTCAATTTCAATGGAGAAGAAAGTGAGCAAAATATTTCAGACCAGTTTCACTTGCTCCTGATAAAAATGATTTCTTCTGAAAAGTTGTACAATGATTTCACAACCAAAGTTCTTTTTGCAGAATGAAAACAATCTTGTTATAGCTGTGAAATAGTGTTTTATGATGAAATAAGCAGTATGTGTGCTATTAGCCATGCAATGTCCTTAATACCATATTTTCGCAAGAATTGCTATATCATATTGAAATTTAAGCTTAGAAATAACATCAATAGTAGTTACTGAACCCTTAATCTGTGTATGCTCGGGCAGTTTGCTAAGTGCTTTACATTCATTAACTTATTTGATCCTCATATCCATCTTGTTTTACAGATAAGAAGACAGATTCAGAGAATTTATACAATTTTTGCAAGCCCATGTGAAAGCAAGTCGCAGAACCTGGAATGGCTCTTTCTGTCTCTCATTGCTCAGTTCCTAGGTATTATTGTCCTGTCCTCTTTGGGCTTTTATCATTCCTACTAGACTGTGAGAAATTATAAATAAAGAGCTTTGCAATATATCAGTCTATTCTTTGTAGTAATTCTATCAGATTTTAACAAATCATTATGCAATCTGCTACTACCTTGGACATGTGAAACAAATTAGAAAAAACTGTGCTTTGTGCTACTATTTACATAGTGTAAACTTAAACGATTGAAATTATAAAGAAACAGATAATCTATGTATAATGAATTATATATCAAAAAGCAAAACAATGAATATTAGGAAACATTTTTGAAACAATATAATACATTTCTTTTATAAGTGAATAAAAAAGTGAAAATCACCAAATGTAGAACCTGATTCTTCCAGCTTAATCATGGTAGGAACATTTAGCTGACGTTTTAATAAGTACTTATTGAGCACCCACAGGGACATAATTTAGTATTAGGATTTTGAGAATATGATTCCGTATTTCAGGATTTTAAAAATCAAATTAAGGAAACACACAATCAACAGAATCCCAGTGTATTAAAAATGATTATAAAAGTGAGTTGGAGGTAAGGAGTCAGAAAGGGAGCCTCACTATAAGCATCCATAACATTAACTAGGAGAAAGGGAGGGTCATGGTTTGAGAGAAAGTAATGGAGTGATGTTTCAGGCAACCTCATTCTGATGATCAAATACCATTTTACTTGTGGTAACTTCCTTGACGAGTGATTGGTAATCGGTCTTGCTCATTTCATCCAGTACTCCCTTCTCTGTACTTTTGTAAAAATGGAGATATGTCTCTATTAGCTCATATCTTGTCTTAATACTTAATTTGCAAGTGCATTTCCTGAGGATGAGTTTCTTTATGAAAAAGGCCATGTCTTCCTCATCTTAGTGAGTTTCGCACTCATCGCCATGTTAGCATACTGTTGGTGCTCAATAATGAATAAATAGCGAACAAATTAATATATCCATAAGGAATGACAAAGAATTTGGGTCGGGAGGATTTTACATCTTTTCTGCTCACTATTTCTTTCCTGTTCTCTCTACATCGCCCACTGATCATGTGTAGTTTACATTTCAAACTCTCAGTGGCTTATGTAAAACTACTGAAAATCCCGATGATTACAAATACACCAGTGACACTTTCCTTATAGGAATCTGAGATTTCTCCATGAAAAAGGGAATACCCAAATAAAATGTTAGCATCCTTGTTCTTTCCCCATATTCTACACAGCATGGGTAGTTAAACAGATTTTCTGGTTTGAGGAAGTCTACTTTCATTCAGTAAGTGTTTACAGAATACTTATTATGTACCTACCCATCATTATATTTGATGTCATAAACACTGAGTTGAAAAATCAAAGCCTCTCTGAGCTCAAGGAACTAATTGTCTATTGAGGAGATAGAAAATTATAGCAAGGTTTAGTAAATATGATGTTAGAAATGTGCACAGAATGCTATAAAAGAACTTGGGATATCACCTGATGTAGCTGCAGGGGTCAGCGAAGTAATTCTAGCAGTGTTCAAGAGACGACGTAGAAGTCTCTTGGGGTTGGTCTGTGGTTGGAGTGTTTTGGGGGGGCCTTGGTTTTATGAGAGGAGCAGAAATCAAGGGAAATGAAGACATTGGTAAGGGTGTAGTTGAGGTAGTGAATGAAATGGTTTAGGAAGGAAGGGAAGATACAGGGAAATAACTAAGAGGGAAATGAAAATGGGAGGGTCAAGAAATTACAAGTCTAATTAAAGTGGAAGAATAGCTGCAGTGGGCTGGAAAGAACAGAGGCTGAGATATGGGAGTCTGGAGAGTGTTTCTTGGGGGATTACAAGGCTTGGGATGTGCCCATTAATTTGAGTTTCTGGAATGGAGTCAAAGACTCTTACAATTAAGGGAGGCAAGGAACTAGCAACCTATAGAAACATGAAGCAGCATGATTTTCCATTACTTAAAGTATCTTGTGTGCAAACAACGTATTACTATGCTATTTTAAATGTGTTTTTGTATAAATGTTTCTCTGTTTACAACTTTAATATTACAAGTAAACACTCCCTAAAAAGCCTACCTAAAGCTTGTTTAAAATAACTGGAGTTTATTCTTCATGCAATCAATTGGATCCTTATTTTTTTCTCCTTTGTCTTCTAATACAAAAGTTAATATTCATTGGTAGTCTGGAACAGTAACAAGTGTTCTGGTTCTGTCTTCTCTACTAAGGTTGCACTTCTGTGAGAAGCAATGGATTTTGTGTCCTTTAATATTATATATTACTTTGTCTCAGCAACTTCACTTCTCCTGTGGGAGGTTTCTTTTGATGAAAACTTACAGCCCCTGGGAAATTCCTGCTACATACACTTTGGCCAGTAACACAAGTCGGTCTGGAAGGCAGGAGGCACCTGCCTAAATCAATCTTTATCTATATGTGTCCTTATACTTGTTCAATCATTGTGTTTTCACTGACCACATGGCCAAGATGAAAAGGATAGAAAAAAGATACCAATTTGTGTTTAGTATCATCTAACTTTGGAAACAGTAGCCATAATAACTCCTGGCTTCTTAAAACCACCTCATGGATTTTATTACTTCATAAACAACTTGAAATTGAATACTTATTGATATTGTTGATTATTATAAGATGAGCCTACAGACAGTGATTACAACATTGTCTTCAGGCACAGCTGAAAAAGAACTATGTTTAAGCAATAAACTTGCATTTTGTCTCTGTGGTACAAAAATATAATGAGCCAATTACTGTACACTTAGCTTTTAAACTAAGAATTCTCATGGAAAACAGCTCAGCATGGTAAGAGAAAGAAAAACCATTGGTAAAATACATGCAGCTTATGCTTTTAAGTTATTTAAATAACATGAGCACATGAGTGATTAGAATGTACTGAAGTTTTAAAATTCTACATGTATCATTAATGATTATCCTAAATGAATCCATAGATGCAAAATATGAAAAAGAATGTGCCCATGACAATACAGTGGCAATTTAGTTGAGGGGACAATTGAAGATACATAGATATATGGATATACAAAAGAGGATTTATTAGGGGAATTGGCGCACATGATTATGAAGGAAGGCTGAGAAGTGTCACAATATGCCACCTACAAGCTGGAGAACCAGGGAAGCTGGTGTGGGTTGGTCTGAGTTTGAAGGCCTGAGAGCGAGGGAAGCCAAAGATACAACTCTCAGTCCCAGGCTGAAGGCCTGAGAACCTGGGTGGTCTCTGGTCCTAGTCCCAGAATCCAAAATTCATAGAACCTGGAGTTATGATGTCCCAAGGGCAGGAGAAAAAGGATGTCTCAGCTCCAGGGGAGAGACAGAGAATTCTCTTTCCTCTGCCTCTCCTCTGTTCTACGAGGGTCTCAGCTGACTGGATAGTGCCTGCCCACATTGAGTGAGGTTGGATCTTCCTCAGCCTACTGATTCAAATGCCAGTCTCCTCTGGAAACACCCTCATAGACATACCTTGAAATAAAGCTTTACCAGCTATCTGGGTAGCACTTAATCCAGTCAAGTTGACACCTAAAATTAATCATCACAGAATGTGGTCCAGTGGTTGCAGCATATCTGAAGAACAAGGCCAACACCAGAACCTCATTACTACAAACTGAACGTGAGAAGTCAGGTATGTTTTCACATTGGAATGAAAATGTGTATAAATCCATTTTTCTAGCCTGTGATTTCATATTATATTTTTTCTATAAGAGACACATCTGATTTGCCAAAACTACTCTTAGTGGTGACCCAGCTGGGAACTTAAGGGAGATGGGCTATTCTGGCTTGCAAAACAGTAGGTGATTTTATTGTTGACATAATGCCCAGTTGGCATCCACGGGGAAAGGGCATTAATCTCTTCTGTTTAGCTCACAGAGTATATCATATTATCAAGGAAAAAAAAAAACCTTTGTGCATTATAACATTTTACAATCACCTCTCAGAATCTGTCTCCTATCATGTAAATCTGACTCCTAAAATTGATAGACTGCACATAAAATAAACATAGATCTATTTCATTTGTGAATACTGATGAAAATATCTTAAATAGATTTTTAGCAAACAGAATTCAATAATGCATAAAAATATAATATGAATATGCGGAATATATCACAGAAATATAAGGATATACAGGTCTATACCTCTTTGGAGGAACATTCTTTGTGTTTTCAGGAAGCTTGTACAGTCTCAAATGGTATAGACTGGTATTTTGGAACCAATTCTCTACTCTTTTTCTGAGGGTCCTGCTTGCTCAGCAATTCAAGGGTGTCAGAGTCAATCTCTCTGCTATTCTTTTGGCATTGGGAAAAAATTCCTATTCAAAAATAGTGCTAGGAAACTTGGACAGCCACACGTAAAAGACTGAAACAGGATCCACACCTCTCACTACTCACAAAAATCAACTCATGATGGAAAACAGACTTAAACCTAAGGCATGAAACTGTAAGAATTCTGGAAGAAAATGTTGGAAAAACTTCTAGAAAAACTCTAGGCAAAGAATTTATGAAGAGGACCCCAAAGGCAATCACAGCAATAACAAAAATAAATAATGGGACCTGATCAAATTAAAACGTTTCTCCACAGCCAAGAAAACTATCATCAGCATGAATAGACAACCTACAGAATGGGAGAAAATATTTGCATGCTACACATCTGATAAAGGGTTGACAGCTGGAATATATATGGAATTCAGGAAAATCAACAAGAACACAACCCCATTAAAAAGTGGGCAAATGACATGAGTAGCAACTTTTCAAAACAAGACAGACTAAACATATGGAAAAATCCTCAACATCTCTAATCATCAGGGAAATGCAAATCAAAACCACAATGAGATATCACTTAACTTCAGTGAGAATGGCTTTTACCAAAAAGTACCAAAACAAATGTTGGCTTAGATGCAGAGGGATGGGAACACTTATGCTTCTGATGGGACTGCAAACTAGTACAACCTCGATGGAGGCTAATATGGAGATACCTCCAAGAACTCAAAGAACTACTATTCGATCCAGCAATCCCACTACTGGGTATTTACCCAAAAGAAAAAAAAGACAGTCCATATAAAAGACATCTGCACTTGAATGTTCATAGCAGCATAATTCACAATCTTAAAGATGTGGAAACAATCCAAGTGACCATTAATACATGAGTGGATTAATAAAATGTGGCATACACACACATACACCATGGAGTACTACTCAGCCCTAAAAAATAATGAACTAATTAATACCCCTTGTACTATCCTGGATGGAGCTGGAGCCCATTCTTCCAAGAGAAGTATCACAAGAATGGAAAAAGAAGCACCATATGTACTCACTATTAAATTGGTACTAACTGATCAACACTTACATGCACATATGGAAGTAACAGTCATAGGGCATCAGGCAGGTGGGAGAGGAAGGAGGGGATGGGTAAATTCACAGCTAATGAGTGCAGTGCACGATGTTTGGGGTTTGTGCACACTTGTAGCTCTGACTTGAACAGTGTAAAGGCAATATGTGTAACCAAAGTGTTTGTACCTCCATAATATTCTGAAATGAATAAAAAGACAACCAAAAAAAAATTCATCCACTCCCTTACTAAATCAACTAAGACTTCAAAGGCATCAATCTCCCAGCATCACAAGTCAATTTTTTCACTTAGAGAGTAATACTGAAAGTGAAAAGCTAGACAAATATCAGCCTTAGAGGTATGATGTACAATCTTTTCTCACACCTTTTTTTCTTCTTATGCCTCTAGTCTTTAGGTGTCTTTGAGCCCTACCTTTTGAATCCATTTCATTTTCTTCCTGTGCCATTGCTTAGTTCTTTGCCATAGACAGTGCTAGCACCAACAATTCTTTCCCCTTTGCTTAATAATACATAGCAATTTCTATTAACCCTAACTAATAACCCATTGGCACACTGCACATTGTAGTGTCAGAATGATACAGGCAACGTCCTTTTCTATTGCCCCCAAATCTGTGCCAATCTGTCTTTCTGGGAATCTTGGTCTTATTTTATAAGAAATGGTTTAAAGGTCTTTACTCTCCTCTGGGAAAGAGCTTCAAAATAAAGTGCTTATTCCTTGAGGATACAGAACAACATTTAAGGAAAAAAGACTTACTTTTGGAAATAATAGAACAAACCTGTGACAAATGGATTGTTTTAGTACCTGAATATTTCCTGATTAATATTTTAACCTGATTGCAATTTCTCAGAGGACTTTGGGTGTGCAGAGATACCTATTGCCTCAATTTAATATTTTTTCTACTCCCTAAAGCCAGTTAAGAATGTAAAGAAAAACAAATCAAACATCAAACAACTACAAATTTACAAATAGCTCATATGCAGAAAGTTGTATGAGCCAATGATAAGAGGTTCATGAAATCTTCACATAAAACCAAAAATCAATCATAGCAGCTCAGAGAAAAGTGGCCTGTTGGTTATTTCTGATTATAGCCCCTAACTGAAACACAGTATTATTCATCTAACGTCATTACAATTATTTCCTGGCTATTTTTGTTACAGCCCCAGACTTTTTTAAAGAAAACACTAACTGAAAATACAAAATATTGTAGCCATTGCAGTTTTAGTGAAAATGCACTCATTTTTTAATGGAGTAAGTATGCTATGCATATATGCTGTATGAAACCAATTATAATATTCTCATGACCATTAAAGGAATAAATCATTCATCTTTCTAGCTTTTTGGCCATAAAATATAACTTAATGTACCAGCGATGCAATTAATAATGTCATGTAAGAAACTTTCAAAACTGGGAAGATTTTAATTCCCCAATACAAATATGCCATTTATTTAATAAAATTTTGTTTGAAAAACAACGTGCCAAATGAAATGACCTAGTTCTCAGTATTTGAGGAGTTTCCCCACCTGCCTCTTTGCAACTTCAGTAATTGTAAACTGAGCTTTTGGCAGATTTACAACCTTCCTTAATTTTCAAATAAATCTGGATGGGGAAAAATTATCCCAGAGACGAATTCCCACACAATAAAACTAATTCCCATAAAGGGGTAAATTCCCACTGAGATAGTATTGCAATTTTTTTTCAGTCTTATGCAAGGGCATAGAAATTAACAATAAACAGGCATCTTTGAAACCAAGTATTGAATAGAAAAGCTTCATCTGCTGCCGATTTTTAGAAGGCAGCAGGGACCTGCGTGAATGTACCTCTCCTGCAGATCTTGAAATATAAAGTGCAGGAGTTTTTTCCCAATTTAGAAAGGAAAAATAAGAAGTAAATGGAAATAGATTTAACGAGAGTAAATTACTCCTCCAGGAATGAAAAATTTATATATTTTTTTCATGTGTAAAGCACACTGGCACGTACCTTGTATTACTCAGTGTAATTCAGTCACCTATGAAAGCAGACGCAACTTGAACTAGTTAAACAAACCAGGAGAATTTGATGCCTTATAACTGCAATAGTAACCAGAAACCAGGCCATGGAAAAGGTGGGGACAGATCTGGATATGGGAAGCCCTGGATCCAAGGGCTCAAACAATGTAAGGGTTTTCTAAGTGTCTTCTATATCCAATGGCTCTGTCCAATTGGATTCACCGTCACAGATTGGGTTTTTTTTATATGATCTCAGGACATTGTCTTGAAACCTGAAGGCTCATTCATTTGTTTTTTTTAATACAAATTTTATTTCTCAACATGAACTTCATCAAAGTAAAGAAACTTTGTAAGCAATGATACCAGCCACTGGGTAGCATAGTGGTAAAATCATGGATGTAAATCATTGATAGTAAAATCAATGATACCAGTTATCCCTAAAGAACTAACGGTCCAGGCTGGGTGTGGTGGCTCACACCTGTAATCCTAGCACTCTGGGAGGCGTAGGCGGGTGGATTGCTCGAGGTCAGGAGTTTGAAACCAGCCTGAGCAAGAGCGAGAGCCCATCTCTACTATAAATAGAAAGAAATTAATTGGCCAACTAATAAATATAGAAAAAATTAGCCGGGTATAGTGGTGCATGCCTGTAGTCCCAGCCACTCTGGAGGCTGAGGCAGAAGGATTGCTTGAGCCCAGGAGTTGAGGTTGCTGTGAGCTAGGCTGATGCCATGGCACTCACTCTAGCCTGGGTAACAAAGAAAGACTCTGTCTCAAAAAAAAAAAAAAAAAAAACAAACAAACAAAACTAATGGTCCTGAATTTCATTTAATGCAGTCATTTTTACATTATTAAACTGAAGAAAAATGGGTGCCTTTACAATTCTGAAGGCTCATTCTTATAGCTTAACAAGGCAAAGATGAGGACTCTATTTCCCTGGGATGTGTCTCTCCTTGAACCATTTCCCACAGCCAAAGAGACCCAGTAATAGAATCTCTTGGGACGGACCCACCTGGGTCTCATACCTGCGACTGCTAGGGTAGACTACTATGATTGGCTACCTCCATCTGACGCATGGTCAGAGCAAGGACGTCGGAGTCACCCAAAGGAAGTTCGATATATATCAAATTATATTAAAATTCCTTAAAGTTGAATCAGTTTGTGCTTTTCACTATAGAGAAATATTTATTTAAAGCAGTGTTCCCTAAAGAAATTACCCATTTACAAATCCTTTTGGTGTATGCTTTTCAGACAAACCATATTGACTAATTTTCAGGCTTATACACATAGAGCTGGTTTTTAAGGTTGTTCTTCAAGTTCTAAAAAAAGTGAAATACACATGGAGAGAAATAGATTTGAGGAAAATCCTAATATATGAGTCCCAAGTCTGGTAAAATCTCAAGGGCATTTTCTGTATTTTTTAAGAGATCCTGTCCTCTATTCATATGCCATCTCACAGGCCATGCAAACCTTGCAGTGGCCTTACTTCTGGCCTTGCCTGACAAATTCTCAACATAGCCACTGTTTGTAATCCTTCTCAAAGAAGCTGAAACTGCCAAAAGAAAAAAGAGCAACACTTGCCCTTTTAACTAACTCAGACTAAAGGTGAGTTAATTAAAAAAGAGGATGCTTTCCACTCTTCCAATTTTCCTGCCCTTTTAAACAACTCAGGCAAAAACTAAGTTAATTAAAAAGAGAAGGTAGTTTTCACTCTTCTAATTTTCCTAGAGGTTAGAGAATTCCTCGTTATTCTACCTGAGAACAAGAAGGGAAGGGGTTTTCTTCACTTCTTTCTTCCCTGTTGTACTAGGAGACATTCATTCATCCCTCCCCTACCTTGTAACTAGCAATTCATAGGAAGACATCTCTCCATCAAAACCCTGAAAGACCCTGCTCTACGTTCTAAGCATTCCTGATCCAGGGTCAAAATTTACAAGGCCTCCAACTCACCCTCTGTCCTTTAAAAGGCATGCCATGTGGTTGATTGCAAAAATGTCCACAAACTTTTCTTTTCCTTTTATCCATGCCCATTGGTAGTGCCTATGCATACTGTGTAAGCTATCTTCAATGACTTGCTTTTGCAAATGGAACATTAGCAAATGTGGTTTTTACATAGCAATATCTAGCTGATAAAAAAAATGATACTATCATTAGATGCTGGCAAATGGAGCCCTAGAACCATGTGGCTCAGGAAACCCTGCAATTTGTAATGCCTTCCTCCAGCTGCCTTAAGTCTCCCTTCAGTGGCTATGACCAGGTAAGGCAAAGCAAGTCCATTTCTCCTTCTTTGGGGTGCTGTCTAAATCTCTAATAACTCCTTCTCCTCGCTAAGAAGAAGAACTAGAAGATGGAGAGTGAGCAGGAATAGACAAGCTAGGAATGCAAAAAGAACCATAATTGCAGAACTAGAAGTGAGTAACCATATGGAAACTCTGGAAACAAATTTGAAAACTTAAAGAAACATAGTTGTTCTAGAGCACCAGTCTATTCAACCTTTGAAGAAAAGATGATTCTAATGTGAGTGAGTAAAATGATTCTAATGTGAGTTAAAACTCAGTTTCACTTCGAGGGCCTGTTTCCTACTGTTCCCTTCCATGAACTGACTCTGGGTTTTCCAGTCCTTATGTCCTTACTTCCATAATAAATTCTGCTTGGGATACTACTTTTCCTGACTTGAAATCTCATGATTTTCTCCAGCTCTACTTTCTCTATATAATCTTTTCTTATCTCAGATCAAGTGTAATCTCCCCATATTCAACCCCCTTAGGACTTTTTTTTATGCTTTTCTGTGTAAACATAGTGAATTCCGTATGGTAGGGTAAGCTCTTTGATAACAGAAAATATGTTTCACTTATCTCTGAAGTGTTTAGGAAAGAATAATTGCTTGAGATATTATCTATTGAACCTGATACATGAATGAAAGAAAAAGAAGGTTCTTCTAGGATTACCAGAATTTTCTACTCAGAAATTTTCAGTAGTTTTTCAGAGTCTATATTCAAAACTTTCCAGCATAGAATTTGAAGCTCACAAAACTTACTATTCTAGTCTTCTACAGCTGTAATCTTTTATTTGAATTCTTTCCATTTTAATTATTTATACTCACTAAAATATATGTGCATTTCTCAACTTTCCTCTATTTGTGATTCTGTTTGTTCTGGTATTCTGTAAATTCTTTGAGGGCAGGAACTATTTCTTATATATTTTACTATTTTTATGACTAAACAGTACAGGGCCATAGAGGTACTCAGAACTATTTCTTGGGAATAAATGCTATTTACCAATCTATAATGTCTTTTTATCTGCTCTTCAATTACCACATGCTAATGAGTTCCTTGAAGCTCAGTTCCAATACTACACTGATCTATAAAGCCTCTATGATCACTTCACATGGGAATAATGCATTTCTTTGAACCATAAATGTATTACATGCACTACTTTAATTTGGAGATTTTTAACCCAGCCTCAGTTGATATCTTAGTTTCATATGATCTAGATATGCGTTCCAGATAGTAAACAAGCACCTTGAGAATCAAATCACTTCCTATATTCATTTTACATGTCTGACCAATGACAATGTGTTATGTAAGTTCAACTTCCATTCTATTTCAACAGCTGAACTGAGCCTACACCACTTCTAGAATCATACAGCACATTTTTTCCCTTAAAATTTCTTGTGACATTTTAGTTTTAATATTTATAAGTCATTTACAAATATGAGTCATCTCCCCTATGAAACAAAAGTTCCTAGAAGCCAGGAGAACCTGTATCCAGAGTATCTTATATCCCTTCAATACCTGGTATAGTGGGTAAGGAAAGCATTACATAAACATTTGTTTAGTAATATAGTATAATACATATTTGCTGATAAAAGGTAACAGCTTACTTTTCAAGTTTTTTACAGCTGAATTTTTTTTAACAGATAGGGTCTCACTGTGTTGTCCAGACTGGCCTCAAACTCCTGGGCTCAGGCGATCCTCCCACCTTAGCCTCCTAAGTAGCTGGGAATACAGGTACATGCCATTATACCTGGCTACAGCTGCACTTTTTAATTTGATGTATTTATCAACTTTCCTCTAGTTGTGCTTTAAATACTTGCTGTATGTTATTTTTTATTTATGTTATTAATATAATTATATACAAATACAAAATATTAAAAAGCTCATTTGTTTATCTTGAGATCCTATTTTCGTGTACAAAAAAGTTCTAACATGTGTTAAGTCATGTCTTTTAGTCTTACAGCCTTTTAGTGTTTTAGTCTTTTAAAGGCATGATCTTGGACATATAAGAGCTTTTAAATAGGAACTAAAATACATTATAGTTATAATTAAATGTGCAATTATAAAGTAATACAAGTTACATAAGGCAAGTATTTAAAATACATGTTACCTATTACTTGCTTTGTGGATTTAGTCATGACATTAAACATGTTTATGTTAGTTTCTCTATCTGTGAATGGAAATGAAAATAAAGGCACTGTCTTTGCTACAGAGCTGGTGTAACACTTTGCTATTATGCTTTGTAAATGGAAAATGATCCAAAAATACAAAAAATTTATGATAGACAAAACTAGCCATTTTCTAAGTCCTAGTATTCCATAATATGTTAATGAGCATTTTATTTAAATAAAAAAAGTACTCGGACATCTATATGTAAAAAAATGCTACATTTCATTTGTCGAAAATCACAATTCATTGTATCCTATAAAGAGTGTAAATTCGTTCATTACAAAGAACTGATTAACTTTTGTAACATTGTGTTTACTAAATTTATTTAACCCAGAGTTGCCTCTTTTTTTTTTTTAAATAACATCCATTAATACTTGGAGGAATTAATATTTCTCCACATCCAGTGTGAGCAACTTTGGATGAGACACTAAAAACTTAACCTTTCATGTAAATCAAAAGGAAAAACAAGCAAGCCCTTTCTATCTAACAGAACATTATAAAAAGCCAATTAGCAACATTGTGTATATAAATCACTATTAGGGAGTTAATTTTATAAATTGGGGAGATACTCTAACTCTTTTGACCCCCATGGTGCCATATACAATGCCGGAACAGTAATTTCCTCAATGTTACCCCCGTGGCCAAAAGAAGTTAATGCTCCGATCAACATACTGAATTCCCTTCCAGGATGTAATTTGCACACTGGGGTAATCTGGATGAATATATAGCTTTTTCTGGCTTTTCTTAAATCTATAAAACTTTGAATGATTCACAAAGGACAAATTATCAAGCTGTACAAACTAGCAATCAATAATTTAGTGCAGAACTTTTTTAAAAAACAATTTTGGAGGGCAAATAGTACTACAGCTTTTTAAAATACACAGAAAAATATCATCTGACAAGGTTTAAATAAGATTTTTGAATTACTTAAGAAAATATCCTGTTAGTTTTATATGTTGGACTCAGGAGCAAAAGACCAAAGTTTGGGGTGCCCTCTTAATGATATTTACAACTCAGGGTTAGACTGGTCTCTCCCAATTCACATGTGGCAAGGGCATTAGGAGCTTATTTGTTTACATGGAGTTGGATGGATGGGTGGATAATGCTCTATTCTGTACCTAAGGGCATGACAAAGATATAAACATGAAAGAAAATTATATTCATGTGACATTATACAATGAATCTTTTTGTTTTATCATCTCCCTTCACTTTACCAAAATATAAACTTTGAATATTCTTCTCTGCCAGTTGTCTTAGAAGTGGTGGTAATTACTGTTTCATTGATATTCAGAAATAGTCATAAAAATGTGGTTTTTCACTCTCTACTACTCATCTCTGCAGACTTTTAAGGCTAGAAGCCACAGCATTAAAAATCATTTATTTGTGGAAGCATCTCAAACACAGAGATCAGTCCTTTTTATTGAGGTTTATTAAGAAAAAATAAAAAAGGAGGGAAATGTACAGAGTTTGCAAGTTTCACTGTTGATTCTAATTTGCCTGGTAGAAGTTTAAACCCCTACTTAGGGTATTTTATTTACTACTACTATGGAAAAATCACAGCTTTAAAGATGAGTATCTGTCTATAGGAATGATGCTCAATAAATATTTACTGAATGCATAAAGGATGTCTTGCTTAAAAAGCTATCACGTAACACTGTTTTCCTCTCCTCTTTCAAAATAAGCAAGTAACAATAAAACACCTTCAGTGTGTCTGCTACTTGGTTTTAGGTTAGATCTCCTTAGACTATCATAAAAGCTCTTTCTTATTTTGGAGTTTTGATATTTTGGCCACGTGTTAGAGGAAAGAGGAAGGGGAATATGGCCCAACAGGCAGGATTATCTGAAACTGCCCTTGTTAGTTTATGCAGGGTTTCGTGGACAATGAGATGGTTAGGACCTCGGCTGTGTTTTTCACTAGAACAAGAGGACCAAATCCAAGCAATTCAGTGTCTTTACAGGAGCAAGCAATTTTTCCACATGTACCCTTGCCCCCAGGAGAGAGGACTAATCTGCCAAGGAATGCAAGCTTTCCCAGAGCAGGGCAGTAGGTGATCCCAGACAAGCCTTGTAAATATCTTGTCTGGTGCCAAGTAGCCTGTTTATTTCCCCATTGATATGCCTCCTTTCTTAAGATGACAGACCCATGGTGGGAGGGTTCCCACCCATGCATTGGAATCCATGCTTTGTCTCCAGAAATTATGCCTCCATCAAGACTCTACAATTGAGTACAGACAGATCAAGAAATCAAGTATATGTACCGACTCTGACCTTCTGAATTTTCTCTTACCCAGTGAAACCCATTTTTAACCAAAGGTTTGTGACATTGTGGAGAAACCCAGAAAGATCTTCTTTCTGTAACAAACATAATTCAAGCAATCAACAGAAATCCACCTGAAATTCATGCAAGGAATAAAGGCATAGTTTAGAGCAAATTCTAAAAGCAAAATAAAATAAGAGCTGAATAAACAAAATTCCAGAAAACAGAGGCACAGTTAAGTTCAGAATTCTGTAGACACAATTGAAAAGGCTGGCTCCAATTCAAAAGGAGATATAGATAGTCCACCTAAATTCTAACAGACAAAGGAACAGATAGAATCAGTGAGAAGAGGATGTGAGAAATATGAGGAGGTTGTCTTTGGCTAGGAAGTCATGAAATTTAAAATCAGACATGGCAATTGAAATCTTCTGGAGAGAAGCCATGGACAAAATTTTGCTTGCTACTTCCTTGAGCCCAATACCAGAAATATGTCTTCTTCCAAACCACACCAACACAACCGTGTAAGCTAAGTAAATTAATAACAACGCCTGACTCGTATGGCAAAGAGCTTGTATTGGCAGTGCATGCACAAAGAATGAATTAGTAGCATCAGCAATTTTCCTCTGTGGTTTCTCAGTCTTGTTCCTGTGCTGGATATCAAATTTTCTTCCCTTAGGTTGGATATAACTATTGATGGAGATATTGGTAGTAACTCCTTTTGAACCAACACCACTGCACCCTTATTTGAGTATTTTTTAAGGGGGAAGTCCAGCTAGAGCTGAGATCCCCATAGACATAAGCAGGGTGCACATTGCCTATAACTAGAGTCTAATCTTCTTATAACTTCCTTTATCTTCATATCACTAGAAACTACAGTTTTCTTCTCCCTGCTAATTTCTCTTGAGTGCTATATCAGAAATAGGCCCTTCACGTTTACTGAATCAACTGCTTTTATATTTTTTAATTACAGGAAAATTTAACACCAGAAGAGAAATTTTTTTTTCTCCTCTATTCATGTGAAAATTTTACATTCTACTTCTATTTTTTTCCAGGGCTTGCCCTCAACTTTTTAACATATGTATGTAACGGGTTATTGAATAAGCAGGATTTATAAGGTGTAATAAGAATACAACGTTATGTTTGTCTTTTACTGCCTATTAAAAATTGATGAACTGTCTTCCCTGGCACTGCCATGACACTTCTGCTGGGTGTCATGGCCACATTCAGACCCCTCACAAAGCCCAAGATGGTCAAAAAGAGGACAAAGCAGTCCGTCTGGCTCTAGTCAGACAGATATATCAAAATTGAGTGTAACTAGAGGAAACCCAGACATACTGACAACAGGGTGCAGAGAAGATTCAAGGGCCAGATCTTGATGCCCAACATTGGTTACTGGAGCAACAAGAAAACAAAGCACATCTGCCCATGAGCAGCCCAGCCAGCCATCAGAGGGCCAATCCCAATGCCAGTCTGCGCAGCAAAGAAAATGAACAGAGAGCTCACCAGCAGTTTGTCTTTAAATACAACCATAAAAACTGCCCACCATAAGCAGTGAACTGAAGCAAGTTCACCCTTGGTACTAGGCAACCTGTGACCTATTCGATAATTGTTAGGTAATACAATATCCTATAATGACTTTAAGGTAAAACAGATCAAAAATAGCAAAAGGCCTGGCATGTGTACTTTTACTAAGTTCTCAGATGACTCTACTTCACCAAGAGTTTTGGGACCACACAAAGCATATCTTGATTTAGAAATCAGAATGCCCGATTCAATACATGAATTTCTATTTTAGTAATCATGTAAAGAGAAAGCCTTTTCTTTAATCTCTAAGATGAGCTGCCCTCTGCTGGAAAAGAAATGTGGTGCATACTCTTTCTCCAGAAGTCCTGGGTCCATCCTGGGTCCAAAGGTTAGCTTTGTTAACAAGTTTCGAACTCATCCTGAGTCAAAACAGGAAGAAGAAAGATGGAAAGGGAGTAGGAAAGTTCCTTTTTAAGTGCCATGCTTAAAATTTTGACACATACATTTTGCTAATACAAGATTAATCAGTACAGTTATCTCCCACCTGAAGGATATAAGAAACTTAGAATGTTTCAGCTCTCATTAGCTTACCTAATCATAATTATTGTCTAGTATTTTAGCTTATGTGTTTTTTAGTCTTACCAAATTAGTTATCGTTTTATACAACTAAGGTTTATTTGTTCAGTTTTACTCACATTTCTCAAATGTTCCAGTTAGTATTACCATTTGCATTTTATTGCACTTTCAAAGTCTTTCTTGTGTTTCTTCCCAACATTAGCCCATCCTTCTTTCCTATATACACTCGCTATCCTCAATTCTAATATGAAAAAATTACTTTTGCCTATTTATCCCTCACTCTTGAGGGATATTTTCACTGTATATAAAATTTCTATGGAAAGTAGTATGGAGACACCTCAAAGAACTTGAAGTAGAACTACCATTTGATCCAGCAATCCCACTACTGGGTATTTACCCAAAGGAAAAAAAGACATTCCATAAAAAAGACATCAACATTTGAATGTTTACTGCAGCACAATTCACAAATCGCAAAGATGTGGAAACAACCCAAGTGCCCATCAATCCATGAGTGATTAAGAAAATGTGGTATATGTATACCATGGAGTACTACTTAGCCATAAACAATGGTGAACTAATACCTTTTGTATTATCCTGGATGGAGCTGCAACCCATTCTTCTAAGTGAAGTATCATAAGAATGGAAAAACAAACACCACATGTACTCACCATCAAATTGATACTAAGTGATTGACACTTATGTGCACATATGGAAGTCACATTCATCAAGGATCAGGCAGGTGGGAGAGGGAAGGAGGGAATGGGTAAATTCACACCTAATGTGTGAGGCACACATGGGGGATGGGCACATTTCTAGCTTTGACTGGAGGAGTGCAAAGGCAATTTATATGACCAAAGCATTTGTACCCCCATAATATTCTTAAATTTTTTTAAAAAAGCAGCTTATAAATAAAAGAATTTCAGATTGTCATTACTCTTCCTCCACCTCTTGAAGTTATAGTGGACAATGTAATTTGTGCCTGTCTAGCATCCACTTTTGCATTTTCTCTTGCTGAAAGAATAATGCTAAAGCCAAGTGCTTGCTAAGTATCTCCATGCCCAGACTTCATTGCTGTTAAGGGGGGTGGTCATTAATGTGATTCTTGCTTGTAAGATGCAAGCGAAATTCTACTGGTCATTTCTGTGAAAGATTTTTTCATAACAAAAGATGACAAATATTACTGACAAACTCCTTTGTGCTACCTACCTCGAGGTTATATGGATTCTGTAGCTGTAGCAGCCATCTAGTGACTCTGAAATCACAAGCATGAGGAATCAGTAACATTTTGAGGACGCCACTCTGACATTGCTGAGCTGCTTAATCAATGCCAGCAACCACCCATCTGGTTTTACATTTAAAAATCTTATATTTTGGACAGTGTCAAATATGACACGCTAGGTACATTATTTTCTCTGAAATTCTGCACTGGCTCTTCTCTCTCTGCTACTCCTTGCCTTGTATGTTTCTTGTCATTCATGCTTTAAGTCTGATTTAAAAATTTACTCCTTTCGTGAATATTCCTTGAATCCCTCAAGGATTCCTTGAAACAATCTATTCTTTCATGTGTGTTCCAGGAACAATATAACCATGTCTGTATTACCATTTGCCATACTTTATTATAACTCATTTTTGAGACTGTCACTCTCATCAGATTGCTCTTCAAAAAAAAAAATGTCATGCTTTTCTTTCCTCTGTATTTTATCACAAAATCAGTGTTTAATAAACACTTATTTAATGAATTAATCTATACCTTGTTAGCCTGGCTGTCACGTCCAAATACAAAAAATATTATTATTTTTTTTCCTGTGGCTCTCTTTTTTTGAGTATGTTGTATTTAGTCTCTTTCTGACAAATAAATGTACACAGAGCTCCTATGGTTACTTTTCAGTACAAGTAATTCCTCCCAAAACCTCCCCAGAGATTACTTGTAGAGTTGTTTAGTATGGTCTTAATGAGCTTTCTGTTTCTAGAATACTACATAAAATGTTACTGTTAATAATACTTTCCTGTTATTTCTTTTCTTTCTTCAAAATGCTATTCTTTTCCCAAAATTCTGATAGTGGAAATATAGGTTTCTCTAAATGAAGAAATACTATTTTAACATCTGTTAGGCTTGAAAAATGATATCCATTATTCATAGAGGACTTGGAGACTAAAAACCAAGATAATGTTGAATAAGACTGTCTAGGAGCAAAGTGATTTTACCATTTAAAAATGATTTTACTCTTTTACCATTGTGGTTAACTAGATTGGAGAATATTTATCTCTTTTTTAATGGGATTCAATGAGCTTTCTAACTAGGATTTACTTCTATAGTTGTTGGTTATTTTCCTATCTGGGGTATTATCTATGGTTTTAAAAACTCTTTGTGTTTATAGACAAATAAGCCAGACTCAGATGATCAGAGAACTTACTGTGAAATATCAAAGACATCTTGCTATAAAGGATTGGTAACTAAAGGATGAAGACAGATGAAGAATCAATTTAATCAGACTGAAATAATTTAAATCTTGGCAGATTAAAACTACTTGGAAAATGATACTACTAAACTGTAGTAAATT
Source organism: Microcebus murinus (assembly GCF_040939455.1). NCBI lineage: Eukaryota > Metazoa > Chordata > Mammalia > Primates > Cheirogaleidae > Microcebus > Microcebus murinus. The sequence continues at coordinate 14,862,801 of NC_134127.1, forward strand.
AAACCTATCATGGTTTTTAGACTGGATATGAATAAAGTATTTTAGTCTTTGCTAGGGAAAAGTTTGAGAGATTGCTAAGTTCTTCTTGAGTTGTCATTCTAACCAAGTACAAATTCAAACTACAAATCCTTTAACTATGTATGATATGTTTGGTTTCCCAGCTACTCAAATTTCCTACTGCCAAAAAACACTTTTATTTTTTCTATACAAATATTTCCCCCCATATTGCATTTCTTCCTGGCTCTACTCTAGTTTTTCTTTGTTTACCTGCTTTAATTAAAACAAACAAACAAACAACAAAAAACTTCAGCTATGTTGTTTTCCTTTTAGGCAGAAAGTTCTGCATGAGATGTTGCCAACTTAAAGCCCTACAGGAGATCTGCAGGTAATATAGAAGAGGGAATAAGCCAAGAGTAGGACATTGGGGAGTAGGTTTTTGGGAGTTTGGGTTCAGTGAACACACATCCCATCTAAAGTGGGAAGCTGCTACTTAGCTCTTGCTTAATTTTAATGGATTATTTGATTTTTTTCCCAAACAAGTCATGCATCCCGATATTTCTGTGAAATCTTCATTTGAAAAAATGCTGCCATATCTAGACATTGAGCATCAATGACTTAACAGCACAATAAGAGAAATGAAGAAATAACCTATCACTGCCTGTGAAGCAGTCCTATAAAAGAGAAAAATTGAATGTGAACACAATGTAACCTCTAGATCCAACTCCCAATTTACAAGGATGCAGAGAACACAGGAACTCGTTAAAACACACCACAGGGATGCAATCAGCAAAATCCAGACTGCAGGGAACTGCAAGACCAACAACACAGTTTCAACAAATAATTGAGAGGAAAAAAAAAAAGAGATGAAGGGGAAATGTATAGATCAAAAGATATTTAAAAGATATGTTAACCAATTGCAATGTATAGACCCATATAGATCTTAAAAATTATAACATTGATGAGATACTGACTGGATACTTCATATCAAGGAATTATTGATTTTTTAAATTATGATAAAATTAATGTGGCTATATTATAATACCTCATCCTCCTCTTTAGGAATACATAATAAAATACTTATAAATGACATTTTTGAAAATGCATTCACATTTTGAAAAACAAAATGCTGGGCAAATATGGCACGTGTCTGTGAGCCACATGTGGTTTGTGTTCTGCCGGTTTGCAACTTCTGATGCTTGGGACTTCAGGTGCCCTTTGAATGGCATGGGTTTGAATTGTGAGGGTCCATTTATTCAGGGATTTTCTTCTGCCCCTGCCACACCTGAAACAGCAAGAGCAACCCCTCCTGTTCTTCCTCCTCTTCAGCCTACTGAATATGAAGACAAAGGATAAAGACCTTAATGATGATCTACTTCCACTTACTGAATAGTAAATATATTTTCTCTTATGATTTTTTTAATAATGGTAGGCTATTAGTAGTTAAGTTGGGGTAGGAATCAAAAATTATGCACAGATTTTTGACCGCATGGGGGTTAGGTTGACGCTCATAACTCCCACGTTGATCAAGGGTCCACTATAGATGCAATTAATTTACAATTCTTATTTCTAATTCACATCAAAAACTGAGTATTTCAATTATATGTAAGAGATGCAAAGATATATAAAAGTACTGTTTTCTTGTGGAGAATAAGAGACATGTAAGTCAAACCTTAAAGAATGGTACGCTATTGCCACTCTTTCCCTCACTGTTTTAATATTTAAACTCCTTAAATGTATTCCTAATAGTTGGACTACTTGAATGTTTTCTCAGATTTTCAAGCTTGCAACAGTTAGTACAATGCTTCTGAGTAGTAAGAGATTTAAGTTAGCAAGTGGCTTATGGGTCACTTCTGCTCCAAAGGAGACTTCTAAGCACACCGTGCCAGGGCTGCCCATCATAGCACATGACATATTCAGAGCACTTGTTGCCATTATATAAAACTATGCAAAATGAAACCACTTGGGAACCATCCACCAGTGTCCCTGGGGACATCCTTCAGTGTGCCTGGGGACTTCTTAGATCATTCATTGCTAGGATCACTGAACTTGAATTCCCTAAATCCTACCTGAAAGAATTAAACTTAGATATTTTGGACATAAGCCTCATTGTATGCAAAGTGGCTCAGGTGGGCATGTAGCAATGGTACAGCAACTAGCACTTACAGAGTGCTCAATAAATACTGGTTCCTTTCCCTGTACCCTGCCCATTGCCCACTGAAGCCTGTCTAGTGGATAAGCAGAATGTAGCACAGTGCTTTTCAGTCTGGTGATGGGGCATCAATGGTGGGCATAGAGAACACATATTAAACTTACCTGGAGAGTACTTTTCAGTGTCTAAACCCTCTCCCTGTAGGTGAATCAGAATTCTTTGTCTCATTTCATTGCCATCAAGTTGAGTTGTGATGAGCACCCTATTCAAGCTATAGCTTCATATCAATATTTCTAATATTTTATGCTAAATATAGGTAAAGTGGTTTAGTTATGGTTTTCCTATCTCTCCTGCCCCAAGCATTAAATTTTAGGCTAGACCTTCAGCTGTTACGAAAAGCACATTGAAAAATAATAAACATCAGCACCATGGACAGAAGAAAAAAAAGACTGCTGAGAAAAAAAATCTGAAAAACCTCCCCAAACAATTCTAACATGTCATCTTTCTGGTGACACCTCTATTCCTGTCCCCTGCTCCTCACTAAAATCCCTGGTTGAGAACCACTGTTCTAACAAAATGAGTCTCAGAATATTAAATGAGAGAATTTGAAAATGCTGCTATTCTGGTCTAACTCATCATGCAACTTAGAAAATCTGTAATTCTATAAATCACTTAAGCATACCAAATTTGAAAGTAAATCTTAAAATCACAACAAACATGTTCTGTTGGTCTCTGTTATTAATAAACAACACTTCCATTTTATGCCACAAATGTTAATTTTATTGTCTTTTTCAGAAAGAATTATCTTTATGTTTAATATTCTTATAATTATTAGAAAAATGAAGTAGAATACTTGCAGACAGTTCAAGAAATAATTCCCTACAAAGCAGCATAGTTACAGATATGAAATAAGTCATATAGAAAGATAGCAGAAGGGAAGAGAAGAGTTTGTCCATTATTAACGAGGCAATGCTATACAGAATAAGGAAGAAGAAAACAGAAATTATCATGAGCAGAGAAATAGGCTTCACACGTAGATTCAATGGTGCTACTATAGTTTTATATATGTAAATAGCTTAAAATGGGGTGGACCTGAAGTTAATGACCCTTAATGTATAATTAATCAAATTTACCAGAGTTAATTCTTCCTTTTAGGGATCTCCTATCTTGGATATGGATATCTTTCATTTGAAATATCTTAAGGAAGTCATGTAACCTACCCTGTGCATTTTCCCTGTTTTTTTTTTTTTTTTTTTTTTTTTTTCCGAAGTGGGAAATATACTAACATAGATTTTTGGTACTCCAGATTTGCTGGCACAAGGTGCCTATCCTGTATCATCTTTTCATCTTTTTGTGAAAGGTATATATGTACACATGTTAGGGTTGATGATTTCTTATTTTTATAAAAATTTTAAAGGTCTTAGCATAGTTTGTTGATTGTATTTTTTAAATGAGTGTACTAAGGAAAGCAGGTTACTCTTTAATTCTTGTTGATTTCTGTTGTGTTCCTCATTAAAAGAAAAAAGACACCTATCTACAAATGAAAATTCATTTGAAGATCATAAATACACAAAGTACAAATCTCAGGTTAAACATATTGAGTGAGATGCAATTTCTTTATTTTTCTATTACCTGTCTCAGTAATTATGATGTACACTCACCCACTGTGTTAGGTGGCAATTTGGGGTCTCCACTCCCTTTTCCTAGAGGTGTGCCAAAAGTCTGGGAGACTTTAGTTGTCCAAGCCTTTGACACTGAGAAGCCTTGATCCCAGTTAACCTCTGAACCTGTTGGCAGCTTTCTGCATCGCAGGAATCACGCATGGTTCTTGATAAGTCAGCGTGTGCAGGTTGTGGCTGTGTTAGCTCTCATTCCTGTCAAAGAGATCTTGTCCTCTTCTCAGCAAGGGATTTATCTGCTACTTCTCCACACCAAGTTACCTAATTGTGCAGCCATCTTAAGGTTTCTTCTAATTCCTCATCACCCTTGAGGCAGGGGACAGACAATTCTGCCGCTTGCAAGCCATGCTGGGCACATAAACTTCTGTGACTGTCAGGGCCCTCAATATACTCCACAAACCTTTACATTGGGGATCTTTTTTTTTTTTTTTTTTTTTTTAGAGACAGAGTCTCGCTTTGTTGCCCAGGCTAGAGTGAGTGCCATGGTGTCAGCCTAGCTCACAGCAACCTCAAACTCCTGGGCTCGAGTGATCCTACTGCCTCAGCCTCCCGAGTAGCTGGGACTACATGCATGCGCCACCATGCCCGGCTCATTTTTTCTATATATTTTTTAGTTGGCCAATTAATTTCTTTCTATTTATAGTAGAGATGGAGGTCTTGCTCCTGCTCAGAGTGGTTTCGAACTCCTGACCTCCAGCAATCCACCCGCCTCGGCCTCCCAGAGTGCTGGGATTACAGGCGTGAGCCACCACGCCCGGCCTACATTGGGAATCTTGTCCCTATAGAGCTCTAGCAAGGAAGCAAGGAATAATAGATTTACTTTCTTAGTATATTAGAAAAATAGCTTCTGTCTATTGTGGGGCTTGGTCTGGTATGGGCTGCTTCTCCTTTTTCTTTTTCTCTTCCTCCTCCTCCTTTTCCTTTTAATCATACTTCATTGTGATATAATTTGTTGACAGATGCTCATATCCATAAAGTCATCACCGCAACCAGGATATAGACTATTTCCATCACCCTCCCCTCTGCCCTTTGAAATCAACATCTCTGATCCCAGAACCAGGCAATCATAGATCTGCTTTTTGTTACTACCAATTACTTTAATCTATTCCAGAATTTCATGTAAATGCAATCATGAGATATGTACTCTTTTGTTTTTAATTTTATTTTCATAATGATTTTGAAATTCCCACGTTGTGTAGGGTAGCAATACTTCATTCCTTGTTATTGCTCCCATAATTCTGTTATAGGAATATACTAATGTTTGCTTATCCGTTCATTTGATGGACATTTGTGTTGTTTTCAGTTTGGAAGTATCACTGCTGAAGTGTTCAAGTGCAAGTATTGTTTATATACATGGTTCGATGTCTCTTGGTTAGATAGCTAGGGGTGGATTTGCTGGGTTAAGTGGTGTTTGATTAACTTTATAGGAAAATGTCAAATTGTTTTCCAATGTCAAATTGTTTTCCATCATTCTACATTCCCTTCAGCAACGTATGAGAATTCCAGTTCCTCTACATCCTTGCCAGGCATTTTCATTTTAGCCATTCTAATGAGTCTGTAATGGTTTCTCAGTTTGATATTAATTTGCATTTCCCTGATGAAAAATGATAATGAGCATCACCCTATAAGCTTGTTAACCATTTCTACATTTTCTTTTTAAATTTTTTTTAGTTTTTTAAATCCCATCTCAAAGACATCTTCATTTTTCCTTCGTGAAATATCTGTTCAAATATTTTACTGATTTTATAAAAGGATTTTTGTCTTGTAACTCAGTTGTAGCAGTTCCTTAGATATTGTAGATACAAGTCTTTTGTCACAGATACATGTATTTTAAACATTTTCTCCCCATTCATAGCTTGTCTTTTTATTAATAGTGTCTTTCAAAGAGAAAAAAGTTTGATCTTAATGAGGTCAAATTTACTTTTTCTTTCTTCTATGATTTGTGTCCTAAGAAATGATTGCCTACCCCAAATATGGAAAGATATTCTGTCTTCTAAAATATTTGTAATTTTAGTTTTTGTGATATGTCACATCTATGCCCTATTTTGAACTTTTTGTGTATGATTTAAAGGTATTTTTCATGTATCTAATGATTTCAGCATAAGTTATTGAATCATTAATTGAAAAGATTTTCATTTCCACATTGAATTACCTTGAATCATTTTTGCAAATGAATTAATGGTATATGTGTGGGTTATTTCTGGAGTCTTTATTGATTTCTAATTTATTATGCAAATAGTACACCCTCTTAAAAATTGTTTAAGATTTATTTTAAGCCTGAAACTTTTCTAAGTCATTTGCATTTTCAAGTAAATTTTAGAATCCATTTATTAAATTCTACATTACTGTCTGCTGAGATTTTAACTGGTATTGCATTGAGTCTACAGATATATTTGGGGAAAATTGAGACCTTAATAACATTTAGTCTTCTAAACCATGAAATTGGTATGTCTCCATTTGTTTAACTTCTATAATTTCTCTCAGCAATGTTCTTTGTCTATGCCTTACTAAATTTATCTCCAAGTATTTCGTGTTTTTAGATGTCACATAATTGATATTTTTTTTAAATCACTTTTTAAATATTTGTTGCTAATATACAAAAATATACTGGATTATATATACTAACTTTGCATTCTATGAATTTGCTAAATTCTATTATTCCTGGCAATTTTGGTTTATGTAGATTCCTTAGTATTTTCTACACATCCATCTTGTCTCTGAATAGATAGTAATTTACTTTCAATCTGTATGACTTTTCTTTTTCATGTATTATTGTACTTGCTAGGACTTCAAATATAATGAGAAGTGGTAAGGGTTTCTGTAGCCTTTAAACTAGTTTATAAAACACTTTTTGTTGTTCTGAAGAATAAAGAAAATAAGTTTTATATTACATAGATTTAGATTCTAAAAGCAGAATAGATGTAAATTAGTATTGATTCAATTCTCCTGCTGATATTTTCTAACATTCCTTCTAAATATAATTTCTAAATATAATCTATAAATTAGGATAATGCTTATATTCACCCCTTTTGCTTGTTCAGTGTACAAATGTTTAAAAATATATATACCTATATACTTCAGTTTTTACAACAATCTTGGCATTGTCTTTAACAAAGGAATAATCTGAAATTCAGATGTAATGCAACTTATACAAGGCAGAATATTTAAATTTTTTCCATTAAAAAAAATTATGGACTATTTAGCATTTGGAGAGAGGAAAAAAGTATTGGTGAGAAAAGAAAATGTAAACAAGTGACACAAATAAATTTTATTATAAACTATCTACTAAATAGAATAGTATTTTGGCTTTTCTTGACCAAGGGTAATGTATTGTTATGTCCGAGCTTCTCATATTTGGTAGTAACTACCCAAATATTTTTGATAATGATTTGCATAATTCTCTACAAAATCTTTAATTTAAATATACTATCTAAAGCTTCATTAGTCATAAATTGTTCTCTATTTATAAAATAATACAATTCAAATAACTTATATTTTTCTGAGTGAAGACACTATTTGATATTTATTGAATAATGTTTTTTCATGTTTATAAAAATTTCCAAAGAGATGGTTCCCATAGGGATGTTAATTTTGATTTTATAGAGTAATCCTGTGGTTTCTAGGATGACTAGGAAGGAGCTGGTTAATAAAATCATTTTGTTCTTTGAGCTAGTCAGTTGTCCTATATAATTTAAACTCCATTAATAAGATAGTAATTACAAATCTGGTTTGGAGACTGATTTATCTGAACTCACAGTTGAAAAACAAAAAAAAAACTTATTAAATTAAATATTACTTAAATGTATTAAATCTTACTTTTAACAAAGCTAGCTATACAGCCATCATTTCTTGAGTCTGAACCCCTCATAAATGTTTTGGAAAGAGTGAATTGGTGCTCATTGGACAAATGACAGTGGACTTAATGGTGAAATTATTTCTAGTACAGAAATAATTTTTGTTTTAAATTGTTTTTGTTTTAAAGTATTCTTAAAATGATATATTGGTGATATTGACATAGATTTCCTGCCAATTTACTCTATCATGTATACCATGAGAAACAATGAAGAATTCCTTGGAAATATATGAAGTGTGAACTACATTTCTGCATCTCTCTTTTGGAGATTCACATCACACAAGTTCTGAGATGTTTTACAATAAAGACATCTCTAATTTTGTTCAACAGGAGACATATGTGATAATAGGTTTTTCTCCAAAGAATTTGACTATAAAAACTTTTTGCTTAATACTCATTAGCATCTGGTTATATTAAAGTTCTGAAGAACACATGATTTAGATTTTAGAAAATAGTGAAAGGCAAAGATAATGATTAGGTCCATCCTTGTCTGACTCATTCAGTGGATAGAAGGGGTAATTACATGCAGTGTCTGATCTTGAAGATATGTCGGAATACTGAATTCTCTTGGTCAGTAGGGCAAATGAGATGCCAGCAGCAGAACTTATTCTGCTATGGTTAATTATTGAAAGTTTATTTTTGCTTGGGAGCTCATTTTTCTCTCCCTGTCTCTCCACTCTTGAGCGCTATGGGTCAATTACCTGTCAGGAAAAATAAATTCTAATGATTTCCATAACTGGAACTGTTAATTCCTGATAACACAGAGTTAAAGAGAGTCTCCTGAGGGCATTAGAAACAACCTAAAGCCTTTTCTCCTGATCTTCTTGTGTACATGGGAAATGCAGACTGGAAAACTGCTTTGAACTAAAGGAAGAGTTGGATGGAAATGCTTATCTTGTCAAAGTGAGGTCTTAGCATTGAGATATATATTAAATAAAATAAAAAACTGTTTTTAAGGATTTGAAAAATAAGCTAGAAGTGTCTGCATTTAAAAACCCAAGGTGACAAAGATTTAAGTAGAAATCATTTTGACTTCTGCTTATAAAAAGCTTGTCTGTGGTATGACAAGGCTATTCTGTCAAAAATCAATACAGGAAGATAAATAGATGAATTAGTTTTTGAAAATGCTATATATATATATATATATATATATATATATATATATATATATATATTTTTTTTTTTTTTTTAAATGGGAGTTAACCTTTACAAGTCTACTGGCAGGATGTCATTACCAGTACAAGGAAGGCACAGTGCAAGCAGAGATCATTACAAAGGACCAGGGGTCAGGAGAAGGAAGATGGAAATTGAGGAAATATGAATATCTAGGGCTGATATAGTAAAAAAAATTATATACTTTACTGTCTTATTTTATATTATAGAATATTAACACATATGTCTCATATTCAGTTTCTAGACAGCCAGATGCTTCCATTGGCCCCCTGTTCATGAGTTATAATCTCCCAAGACTATATTTGTTGCCTTCTCCACAAGTAGAAGAATTTGGCTTGGGGAGTAATCCAGGTCCATTTATTTCTTAGATAACCTGTCATCCTCAGGGTAGTTATGAATGGCTTTATCCCCCTTGAAATGCCATTAAAGCCATGTTCTCATTAGTGTTGGAAGGGATGGTAACCGTCTTCAACTATACATATTTCCCCAGAGGGAGACCATACATGATTTCATTCAAACTTCGTATTGACCCAGAGAGAGAAGCATTCTGGTATCACTTTGGAAGGTGTAGAGAGGTTAGATACTTAACCCTAAGATTGGGAGAATTGGAATTTGAATCTACCTTTGACTGTAGCCTTCGCATTTATTTTATATTGTGGGTCCCTATATGAAGATGATTTTTTTTTTTTTTTTTTGCAGAAAGAGGGAGCTTTTATGGAGAATGGAGGCTGAAAAACACATGTTCATGTCCCATTTTCTCTGTAACTTTTTGTGTAGCAACAAAAATGAGCACATTGATGGAGCCTTAAGGAGGTGTCTGAGACTGGTTTCTCCAGGAAAGAATACTTGTTAGGTGTTCTCTCTAGTGAGCAGCAGAGACAAAGAACAGAGCAGAGCAGAAATTAGCCTTTCTAAGGCCTTTGGCAAAGACCAACTCTCACAATACCTAAGTGGATTAACAGAGCTATTCATGTATACCTAATATAAAATATTTATAAGAGTTTCTACAAGTGATTTTGTCCTTGGAGGAGTAGCATGGATTTACTTGAATTCAAGTTGCTTTGTGTATAGCTTTGAGGACATATAAAAAGGAAAGCAAATATTTCCAGGTTTTGCCAACGTATTTTTTTAAAGGGAAGCATATCTCAATATTTCTTCCAGTGTTGGAGGAACTTATTTGGTTCTGTAAGCAGCACGTGTAAAAATCTCATATAAAATGCATGTAGACCTTAGGTTGAGATGTATCAAAACTGTTATCACAAGAATTTCTCCTCCATTCACCTTATGTACAGGTGTCTTTTGCAATTTTTATACTTTGAAAAAATGTCCTCATCTTTCATATATATATCTGCAATCCCAACTCCCAAGGAAGCAGTGTGGAAATTTTTCGGAAAATATTCTCAAAGGAAACATTTAAGGATGAGAAGAAAAATGGTTGTTTTGATGTTACAGCTAGGAGTCAGTAGTGTATCAATTTGTGACTTTACGTCATTCAAGAGTCCCCTGGGGGTCACAGAGACAAACTGGTAGACACCATTATGCTCTCTAGGAGAGACTGGTGACCTGGGGTAGAACCAGCTCTGAAAACCCTACGTCAGGGAAAAAGAGTAGGCAGATCTTTAATGTGGTCAGAAATATATGCATAGAAATATAAGGCAAGAAGGGCTCTTCAACACATTCCAAGTATAAATCTCTTATTTTCCAGATGTGGAAAAAGAAACCCAGAGAGATTAAGTTTATTTGCCCTTGGGTCACACCATCAGTTAGTGATTCCATAATACCTCACTTCTTTACCTCAGTTAATGACCACCTGGCATCTCAGAGAACTGAGGAGCAAGCTGGTTTCCCTGTACTAGTTAAGGAACAGCAGAAAGTCTCTGTAGAAGAATAATTTCCAGCACTGAATTAAATTATCTTCATATGCATGTGTATATTTTAGACAAAACTATAAATTAAGAAAAAGAAAAGTATTTCAATGACCAATGCTATTATAAAATGACAGAAAACAGAAGGGCACTATTTCCCAAACATTAGTACGCCATTATCACCTGCAGGGGTTCTGTTAGATTGTTGGACTCCACCCAGAATTTCTGATGCAGTGGGTCTGGAATAGGGCCAAAAACACTGCATTTCTAGCAAGTTCCCAGAGGATGCTGTGATCCAGAAACCACATTGTGAGAATCATGGTGTTGGGATATGGGATCCAGGCTTCCTCACTTTTTGCTCAATTTTACCCAATCCTCATAATTTTCCTCATCTCCACCCAGGCCACTACTCACCTATCCTGAAATCTATTCCTGTCATCCTCCTCTCAGGGAAAGAAAGGACCTTTCTTTAGGCCCATCCAGACTTTGCAACAGAAAAGAATTCGCTAGTGCATTGGCAAAGTTGTGTGTTTATGTTACTCATGCACTTTCTTTTCCTGAGGAGGAAAAATGATTTCCTGAAAAGATGGATTTTATTGCTTAACAATAAGTGAGCTGGTTAAAACTAAAGTAACTAATTTCTAGAATGTCAAATTAAAAGACAAAGTAGCACTTGAGCCTGCAACAGCTGCAAAGGCAGTTGCAGAAGTCAGCACTCAAATCAATGCAAATCTAAACCAGCTGAAGTAGCTTTTTTTCCTAACACTTAAGTGCTTTCTTCTTTCATATAACTCATATTCATTCAACTGCATGATGATGCTCTCAAAAATGCCAGCATTGTCATTTCTGTATATATCTGTAAACCAGTTCTTTCAAAGAGATGAAATTAAATTTTCTACCTCTAAGGACATAAACCAGCACCACCTGATATCTTGCTGGATATAAAATAGACTTTCTCTTCTTCAAGACCTGGAGGGCCTGGTGACAGATTTTAAAGAGGATGGAGGGACAGCCTTTCTCTGCACTCTGCACTCAGACTGACTTTTGAAGTGGGTTTATGATTTGGGCTCCTACTGTGCAGGTCCCATGTTCATGGGCCCTGACATGGCTTGCCTAGGGTGACCAGAAAATTAATAGACATTAATTTTGTGAATAAAATATATAAATTTGTAATTTAAAATTGATAAATTTTATAAATAAAATTGATGTCTGTATTAATTTTCTAGCACTGCCATAACAAATTAACACAAATTTGGCAGCTTAAACAAATGTATTACCTTACAGTTTTGCAGGATTATGATATCCAGTACAAGTCTCAGCAGGCTAAAAATCAAAGGTATTGTTGTTTGTATTTGGAGGCTCTGAGGGGAAGATTCATTTCCTTTTTTGCTGTGTCAGCAAATTCAGTTCCTTGAGGCTGTAAGAATGAGAGGCCCATTTCCTCGCTGGCTGTGAACAGGGGACTGTTCCCAGCTTCTTGAGGTCACCCACATCCTTGGACTCTTGTTCATCTTCAAGGCCAGCCAAGATGGGTTGAATGTCTCACACACTTGAAATCTTTCCTCTTTCTCTTTCTGCCGATCTTTCTGACCTACCCAGGGAAGATTCTCTGCTTTTAAGAACTCATATGACTAGATTGTGCTTGCCTAGGATCATCTCCACATTTCAAGGTCCATACTCTTAATCACATCTACAAAGTCCCTTTGCCATATAAGGTAATATGTTCACAGGTTCCAGCAATTAGAGCACAGGCATCCTCGGGGACATTATTCTGCCTACTACAATGTCGGAACAAGGTCATCTTTGAGAATACAGTGGAGCACTATTAATAATTATGCCATGACAACAGGATTCAACCAGGACACATGGTCAACTATTTATGACATGAAGACTTAGCAGAAGGATCTAAAATTAGGATGGGGGGTGTGTAGGAGGGAGAGACTATCTGTGTGCCAGAGTAAATGGGTTGTGCAATGTTACCAGAATATTATCTAATCAGTTGAGTTAAAATAAATATTTTAATATACCTTCCAAGGGTCAGGTAGTGAGGAATGTGGTGCTATAGAGATAAGGAAGAACAGCACTGTGCCTTCGAGAAGCTTCCAGCTAAATGTCAAAAGATGTTTTTATGAATGTCTACCCTGACTCATCTACCCTGGTCTAGGTCCACATGAGTCAGTGGGGATGGACAAGCATTTGATTTCAGAGGAAGGGCATTGAATGCAGAGAAAATGTACATTTTCCTTGACCACGAAGGCACGTGGTGTGTGGAATGATGAGAATCTATTCTCTAACCCTTTAGGCTGGGAAACCAGGACCACGGGGTATAACTGAAAAGAAGATAAAATGAGTGTCCTATTTAGAACATCCCCTTAATTAAAAAGTAGACTATTGGGGACTCTGCCTTCATTAACCACAGTGTACCACATTAACCTTTTCTTATGTAGTTATAAAGATGAAGCTCTACTCCCCTAGGTAGAATTTCTTTAAATGCATTCTGCTATCCTTAGGCATATACAGATTAAAAAAGAAATAAAATATGAAGATGTTACAGATACTACTTTCATTAAAAGGCAATTATAAAACTCAAATTATGCATGTATTCATACGTGCTTGTATAATGATTTAAAACAAGCAATTACTTTGAGACATTCATTGGTCCTAATTAGAAACACTTGCATATTTTATAAGAATTAATGTTTTATATTTATTTACATTTGAATCATTATATTGTAAAATGAGACTTTTTGGCTTGGCAATCTTAATATTATTAATTTATCATAATCTTATTTATACAAGAAGAGCTATGATTCCGAGTTACATGTTACTATTTAATATTCTTATAAGAATATGGCATTTTATGCATTATTTGAAATAATATTTTTCATAAGCTGTTATAACATTTATACTAAACTTTGGAATTATTTCTAGCTAAATGTATTTGGAGATTTTCATTAACAGACACATATGAGATAGTTTAATAAATGACAGTATACTCTCACAATCATTAAACAGAAAATTGAACATTATGAAGTATGCTAAGTTTAAGATATTTATAATTTAAGAAGTTCAAATAATGCTGAATTACTTTGAATACCACATTATTTCTGGTAAAGGTTTAAATTTTAATTTCCTTAATTGTGATCAGTATGAATTACATGAACGTGTATAATGCTAAACTTTAAATAGAACTATGAAATAAACCCATTTCATTAGAGGAAAAATATGAGAGCAAACAAAGAAAAGTTATTCCCTTAAGAATCTAAAAACAAAGACATTGAGATTAAATAAACAGATAACCACTGAAAATGATGTGATTGCTATCAAGGGATGTAAGTTTTTAGAATAAGCCTATAATCAAAAGAAGAACATGATGTCAAAACAACTTAATTTTACAGAGATTAGAAAATACAAACATTGAATTCTATTATAATTTTCTATTATGTGCATGTAAAGCAACATTTATGTGATTTTTTCAGGTTTTTAAAGTTTTAATAAATACATTTAACACAAAATACACATTCACCAAAGAATGTGTATATATAATAAATGTAAATATTAAGGAATTAAAATTTCTTTTCATCTGGTATTAAGCACCACAAACAGTAAACCATGCCTGAAATACATTTGGAAGCAGCATGTAATGGGGGTGGGAAGTGACTATGTAGTGACAAAATAGGTGAGGGACCAAAAACATTGGGACAGTGTGGAATAAGGAGATAAATGGCATTGGCTAATAATAGAATATTGGAAAAGTCTGGGTCCTCCAAGAGTTCACAGAGGTAGGGTCTGATTTTGAAAAAAAGCACTCAAAATAGATTATCAATATAAAAAACTGGAAAGGTCTTTAAGTGTGGTTGAACAGTATGATGTCAACTAAATATATAACAGCTCTATTGTTTAGATATGAAAAATTACATATAGGCATTCAATGCACATGAAGAAGATGCAGTATAACCCAGGGAATATGTTAAACACAGCTGATGCAAAGACAGGTAAGACGTGATCTTTGTCCTTCCAATAAGTTTTTGAGAAAGGGAGACATGAACATAATTACATTACACTATGACAAGTGCTGTAAGACACATGAATACGAAATGGTATGGCATCATGGCTTGGAATGTGTCAATAACTAGGCATGCATGGAAGTGTGGCTTTACAGAGGTGGTAATTTCAGGTTGAGACTGTGATTGAAGGAGTTCAATCATGTGTAGAGTAAGGACAGAAATACCACGGGCAGAGAACAAATCCTGAGTACAAGCACAGAAGTACATAGGTGCATGCAGGGGCCTGACAGACAATGACAAAGGGCACTCAGAGGCACAGCTGGACCCAGTTATAAAGGACCTGAACAATCACAGCTCATGCTTTGGTCTCTATTTGTAGAAACATTAACAGCATCAAGGATGTTTCTGCAGGGGATTTGTATATCAGATGGTTCAAGATAGGGAAGGAAGAGATTCACAGAAAGGGTGACCTGTGGCAATGCCTCTGCAGTGGTCTAAATGAAAGGGAGGAGACTTTAAGAGTAAAAAGAGAAAGGTTGGAGAAAAAGGGTGGACATATAATTGGGACGCTTCCCATTGCTAACTGAAATAAACCTTATGTGGATTACAGCAAGTTTGGAGACACGTTGAAAAAGATCAGAAGTCCTCAGTTGGTTCATGCTGAATTTGAATTGCACACAAGATTTTCTATTAGATGTATACAGTAGGCAGTTGAATATCTGAATCGAGCTCAAAAGAGAGGTCAGAAGAGAGATACAACCTTGTCCATGTGGTAATTTAACCTATGAGAATGGGACGCGATCACCCAGAGAGAGCAGGTACATCAAGAGGTGACCTCCACTATTTAGGTGGCGAATAGGTGAAGAGCTGTGAAAGAAGTTAGAAATGAGTTGCTAGAAAAGGAAGAGGACAGTCAGGAGAGGGTCATGCGAGTTTGACACTTGCGATCTGTGCGGCAGGTGTAGCCTCTTTCAACGCCAACATGCAGTGACAAATAACATCCACAAATTAACGCAGCCTCTCCTTAATTCCACAGCCAATCCCTGCGGAATGGTCATTTGTTGGGATTTCAAGCATTATATGGCTTTCTCACTTCTCTGAAGCTTTTACTTTCTGAATACTGCTCAATAAAATATTTATGAATTAATTTAATGTGGCACAGGGCTCTGTACACATGTATATGTAATTTATCAGTTGTCCCAAAGTCAGGTAAAGCTGTAACACCAGCACTAGGTTCAATGAGTAAGAAAGGGATTAGAAAAAAAAATAATTCAGGCACTGCTCAGGCACATTTATTCAGGCCTGAGAGTTATATAACTTGAGACATGGAAATATATGTTTGGTGGCCTAGATACAGTTGCCCTTAGTTCTGCAAGCGATTTCATCATTTGTTTCACATCTTAAGATTCAAATTTACTTTTTCCAAAAGACATTTTGGAAAATGCAAACGCCATTGGAAGACTAAGGCATTATTAGCCATTGATATTTTTAGTAGGGCAATTGCATCAGAATGGTTTCTAAATGGCAGCCGGCTAAGAAGTAGTGGTATATAGAACAGGAAAGTTAAGATGTGAATAAAGGGAAATTTGAGAGAATAGGGTATTTCAGAGGTGCATGTGTATTGGACGTGACTCAGCTACAGGAGAAGAGTATGACATGATCTAATCTGGGGCAGAAGAAATCAAAAAGTAGGAAAAGTGTGCTAAAAAGAGGAGGGAGGGAGGGGTGGATTCTAAAAATGAACTTCAGCTACTTAAGAATTTTGCCATGGGCACTCATTATTTCTGCATTTTCAATCCTCATCCAAAACATTCATAAAATATGCTCTTCCCCCCCATAGAACGCTCTCATGTCAATTCAGGTCAGAAATGAAATATCCATGCAAGCAAACTGGCATAAAAATAAAATCGAAGAACACAGGATGGTGAAGGTAGTATTAATAATTCTTTTCAGTGGTCTCTGAGAAACATATTGCAGGGTATCACCCAATGCCTAGGACTCAGGCTCATAGCAACTAAGTTGGTGGCTGTCTCAGAAGCAAAAATTCATGTACCTCTAGTTCACTGCAAGTGATTTATGTTTGTAATCCTTCAAGACACCTTCCAAAATGATGGATGGTTTGGTATACAACTGAACATATTTTCTGGTCCACATGCTCTATGAGTAAAAGAGTACTGATATTCAGTCCAGCATCCAGCAATTTCATGAAAAGTTGAATATATCAATAAGAATGCATTGCTTGCTACTAATTTTCAGTTAGTAAACAGCTGAAATTAATAGATCTGTGTTGTAATAGTATCATAAAGTAATATTCTTTCTTACCCCATTACTGATTTTTCAGCTGGATCAACTGAAACAGCCATTTGAAGAAAAAATTTTTTTGATCATGCTCCCCAAAATTATATTTCTTCACTCACAGATGATATTCTTTTGTTTTTTTTCTATCAGTAGTAAAATCAGTAATAATGTAACTGAAATTTGGATGAAAAATGTGAACAATGCAAAATGTGAACATTGAATGGAGACATCAATGGTTGAGTGATCCCATTTTTAAATGCTCAGAAAAATGAAATTCTTTTTTCATAACAAGACAGTACACAGATAACTTCTTTCTCCAAAACCTCAAGGTAGAGAGAGCTTTTGAAAAACAAGGGTGAGTCAACAGCATAAATTCAGCATAAGAAAATCTATGTCATTCTGCCAGCCTTCCTTAGAGAAAGTAATACAACTAGTAAGGAACAAGCCTAAGGCACCTTTACATACATTTCTTTTTATTATGTCACAGAATCACAGCGCAGCATGAATGACCTAGGAGCCAATACTTCTAGATAAAAAAAAGTTCCTGAGATGATTTCAGCACATAACATCTAAAAGTATTACTCCCATTAAATATTTGTGTTTTATACAAGTGAAGGAAGACTATTTTGAAACATGTGTAACCTGAGTGATAATTATTACTTATATCCATAATCTCTTTTTTGAGGACATGACTGGAGAACCTAGCACCAGAGAATAAACATAATCTCATAATATATAAAGCAATCGTTCCCACAATTGGGAATTTAAATAAATCCTTTAAGTTTATTAATACAGTGAGGATATTAAATGAACCAGATAGTCATAGAATTTTGAGGAGGGAGAAAATTTAGTGTTTAAATACAACCCTTCTAATTTTTCAGCTAAGTAAGTATATTTTAGATAAGAAATTTAAAATCCTAATATTGACGTATCAACTCATTTTTAACATGGCTTTATATTTTATTAAAGTATTCAAGCAAAGAGGACTGGTATCTCCAACATTTTCTCCATTTACTGAATTGAATTTATTATATTTTATTGATACATAGCAAATGTACATGTTTTTGGAGTATGCGTGATAATTTGATATGTTCATGTAATGTGTAAAGATTAAATCAGGGTCATTGGGATACCCATCACCTTAAGTATTTATCTTTTCTTTATACTGGGAACATTCAAATAATTCTCTTCCAGCTCTTTTGAAATGTACAATAGAATATTGTTAACTGTAGTCACCCCACTTATCTATTGAACACTAGGTCTTATTTCTTCAATCTGTGTATTTGTACCTATTAGTTAACTTCCCTTCATCCTTTCTTTCCCCCTACCCTTCCCAGCCTCTGGTAATAATCATTCTACTGTATCATCATGAGATCCACTTTTTTAGCTTCTACATATGAGTGAGAACATGTAAGATTTGCCTTTCTGTACTTGGCTTATTTCTCGTAACATAATGTCCTCCAATTCCATCCATGTTGCTATAAATGACAGGATTTCTTTTTTATGGCTGAATAATATTTCACTCTGTGTGTGTGTGTGTGTATCACATTTTCTTTATCCATTCACTGATTGATGGGCACTTGCATTAATTCTATATCTTGGCTATTGTGAATGGTGCTGCAATAAACATGGGGATGCAGGTATCTCTTCCATACACTGACATCCTTTCTTTTGGCTATATACCCAGTAGTGGAACCGCTATAATAGATCATATGGTAATTCTATTTTTACTTTTTTGAGGAACCTCCATACAGTTTTACATAGTGACTGTACTAATTTACATTTTCACCAGCACTATGAGGGTTTCTTTTTCAAATTGAATCTCTTTTGACATACTACATACTATTGTCATTAGTGCTGATTCTACTATATCTTCTCAAAAAATGAAATATTTTTAAGGTTTACTTGTCATAGAGTCTGGGGTTTTCATGGCACTCACACTAGTTTCCAGGGAAAATAAATTTACTCACACTCATTATTTTGGCTTAATGTGGATGCAATCAAAGTTATACTATTGATATAAGTCAGATATTGCTTCTGGTAGGCAATTTTGAAAATATGTCTTTTGGTTATAAATTCAAAGAATCATAAGAAAAATATGAGGACATCTATGGTTATGACTTTGCATGTAGTCTATGATAATGATATAAAATACCTGTTGTTCCTTAGTTCTTGAAAATTTTATATAAAGAGGAGCATTTCATTTTAGGATAATTTAAATAGTACTTCATTATATGGGAGTGATGTCTATAGGATATTAGATGGTAACTAGAAAGTTGTGTGCACATGTTTATGTAAATGTCTCATAAAAGGTAGGATGGGAATTTTGGCAACAATGTGCCAAGGTCCATGTTGAACTTGGCTTAGTCAAATATTCACAAAACTTCACCTTTTGTCAAATAGCCATGCAGACCTTGGATGCTTAAAATGGAACTTACATATTTAAAATATAATAAACAGTACTTGAGGCTACTAGTTCACAAGTACGGTGAAGTCAGCCTTTTTGTAATGTGGTCTTTGAGAATAAAAATATGTGATAAATGTGAATATTTGGTGAACAGTAGCAATGCCTGTTAAATTCCTGTACCTGTCAATGTCACCTTTCAGACTGATCTTTGGGAAAGTTATCAATTTCTCATTTTTAGACAGCCATTTTTGTACTGTTCAACAACCGTTTTTATATAATTCCCTGAATGTCTTTTCTTACATTAGCTCTTTTCAAACCACTAAGATACGTTAATGTACTGTTGAATAGCACTGATTTCCAAACCCCACAAAGTCAAACAAAACAAAAATATGCCTGACTGTCCCACCTTTGCAAATGGCATCAATATAAATTTTAGAGCTCATAAAGCTCAGTGAGCTTATTTTATTTCATTTCTTTTTAGTCTGAACAGGTTTTATGTAAACGAATTTTGCAACAACGTGTTTCATGTACTTACTTACTTTTTGACAGTTTCAATAGGTTGTACGGGCATCATTCACCTGGAATGTACTTATACCTATATTCCCTTTGCTTATTACAACTTTAAATAGCTCTTTTCCTTTCTCCTGAGAATCATTTTTCCATTTCCCATGCAATACTCATTCCCAGCATGGAGATTTACCTTTGGAAATAAAATGTTGTGTTACATTTTCCAGGATTATTTTTTGTAACTCTTGGTTTTGGTATAGGTTGTAATTCACAAAAAGTTTGCAAGCATTTCATGAGAAATTCCCATATATCCTTTAACCACATTGACCAATTTACATTTTGCCCAATTTGCTTTATCATTCCACCTATGAGTAATTTTTTTCTTAATTGAGTATAAATTGGAGGTGTTGCGCCTATTTGTCCTGAAATAATTGTATGTTTCTTAATAACAAGAACTTTCTTTTATATAACTTCACTACAGTTCTCAAAATCAGAAATTTGAGCATTGGTACAATATCTAATTCACAGCCCATATTCAAATAATCATCAATTGCCTCATTAATGTCTTTTGTAACTATTTTTTCCCATGAAGAATGCAGTTCCACATCAGGTGTTTTGTGTATCTGTCATATTGCTTTAATTTTTCTTCATTTTCATCCTTTATTTTTCTTGACTTTGACATTTTTGAAGAGTACAGGCCAGTTATTTTGTGGAATGTCCTTCAATTTGGGTTTGTCTGATGTTTCCTGATATTAATAAGATTCAGGTGATGCATTTTTAAGAGAAAAACCACAGAAGGTTATATGTTCTTCTCAGCACATATCATTAAAAAAAAAACCCAAAAACTAGACACCAGTTTGTTCCAACCAGGATTTTTAAAAAAAAATAGTCTTTTTCTACCTTTGCCCCTTTAATAGCAAATGAATAGCCCAGATAGCCAAAAATGAAACATGGTCAAAAGCAATCTAGCTTCTGAGCCTCTTGAGTAAAAGAAAAAATAAGATATTGATCACATAATATTAAAAGGAATATTTTTCCAACTTCAGAAAGCTCTTTCTTTTCTTCTATATTTTGTTTTTATGCCTACATACTATTTTTTTCAACAAACACACATTGTATATCTGCTAGGTATAGTTATTTTTCCTTTCTTGAACCAAATTTCATGAAATTAAGTTTTTGCTACTCCATGGCTTCATCTTCTGTTCCAAACAATCCTGTTTCCATTCACTATGATTTTATCAAAATGTCTTCAATGAGGCCACGATTTCTTTTTTTTTTTTTTTTTGAGACAGAGTCTCACTTTGTTGCCCAGGCTAGAGTGAGTGCCGTGGCGTCAGCCTGGCTCACAGCAACCTCAGTCTCCGGGGCTCAGCGATCCTACTGCCTCAGCCTCCCGAGTAGCTGGGACTACAGGCATGCGCCACCATGCCCGGCTAATTTTTTGTATATATATTTTTAGTTGGTCAATTAATTTATTTCTATTTTTGGTAGAGACGGGGTCTCGCTCAGGCTGGTTTCGAACTCCTGACCTTGAGCAATCCGCCCGCCTCGGCCTCCCAAAGTGCTAGGATTACAGGCTCGTGAGCCACCAAGCCCGGCCCCACGATTTCTTTTTAATTTCCAGTTCAAATCAACATGTGTCAATCTTGTTGTTTTCCAAGACTGCAACATTTTACCACATTTACCACTCTGGTGTCCATTCTCCCTAGATGTCTACAGCCTCATTCCCTTAAGAGTCTCTTGGCACATTTCTGGTGACTCCTATTCATTCTTTTCAGTTGGCCATCACTCTCCCAAACCACTGCCTGACTCTACACTTCCTCAGTTTCTCCCCGAATAATCCCTTCACCTATTCTCAAATTAGGATTTGCAGTTCTGACTTTCCCCTGGAAACCCAGACCTATATTTAATAAGCACCTTATGGAAATTTCCACCTTGACATCATACAACTACCTCAAAGTCATCCCTACCCCTCACCTATAACCCTGTTTCACTTCCTGCAATTCTCATTCTGGTTAGTGGCATCCAATCACTTGATATTGAAGCACAAGAATCGCATTTCTCCATCTACTCAAGGCACCCACATTCTTCCAGCACCTGGGGCTTATACCTGCTATCAGCTCTCAACTGTGTCTCTCCCCAGGCATTGCCTTAAAAACTGAAGAAAGCTCTTGCCTTAGAGGTTATACCCCTTCTGAGGTTATCCCCCTTCTTTAGGGGCAGCTTATATCCACTGACTGGTTCTCGGGAGCTCCTCCTGCTGCAATTCAGAACATTGCAAGAGCACCCTCAAGGGGGTAGCTTTGGCCTCTATTGAATCTGCACCACTCTCAACTTCTCTCTGCCGAGTCTTGCTGCCTTTATCACTCCTGAGTGTTTCTAAGAGCACTCGCCAATACACAGAAAACGGAAATCTCCAAGAATCTCTTTCCAAGGGAAGCCAGTTTATGAGACAACTGCCAATCTATTGGACATAGAGAATTTAGTAAGTTGACAGAAAATTCTACCTACAACAGTGTTTTGGGGGAAAGGAGGATTTTTAGCATCTTGAGGAGTGACTGGTGACAAACTGTCGAGTAGCATCCTCATCCAAAAGCCTTCAACTGAGGAAACCCTCACACTACCCTGCCCCAGCCCATTAAAGCAAGCAGAAATTTTATTCAGACCTCCAAAGCTGGATTTGCTGGAGCAATGAGGCTACCCTGTGACCTCCACACTTTTTTACCCATCTTTGAAGGCTCCGCTCCATGAGGTGCTGAGATAATGCAACATTTTAAGATTCATTTTGTGATTTCTAGAAGTAACTCCCCATGTATTTTTGAAATGCTACAATGGTTGGTAATATATTTAAGTACTGGAATATCATCCCTCATTTTAAGCAGATTTATAAAGCTAAGAATAAACACAGCAAGTGACTTCAAAAAATGAAGAAAAATGAATTATTAAATGCATCAATTATTAATTGTAGTAAGAGTGGATTTCTACTGAATGTATGTTTACACTTACACAATTTGTGAAGCCATTTTGAAAGGGAACAGAATTATTATTTCTATTTGCAGTGCTAAATTGTACCATACACAAATATATATTATACTTGGACATGATGAATTGCTTGAAAGTTAACCATTCAATTTGAGTATTTAAAATATATCTGGATATATAAATTATTACCCTTTTTATTCCTTGCCTCTACAGAAGCTGTTTTTACTGAGGCTGAATAAAGTTTATACCAAATCTATTTATTAGGTATAATTTTTATCATCTCTATGTCCAGCATAAATAGTTTTGTACTTTCCTCTTTTCTAAAATTTGTAGTTAATATTAATAGATTTTAAATAGCAAATATATTTTGCATACTTTATTTATGTCAGGTACTGTACCACACACAAACCATGGAGCTAGAACTCAGAGTCAAGCATATAATCTGACCCTTAAAATGCCATGTAATCACTTTTCTGAAAATATATGGATTTTATTGGAACCCCAATGAATTAAAAGTGAGAAAATATTCAGGAAGGATTGAGTGGGTTCCTTACCATTAGGAAATTTTTGCCAGGTTATTCAAGTCAAAAATAAATAACTAGCTTTTGCTTTGAACAAGGTGCCAATTCTTGACAAAACTTGGAATCATATTTGTTTCATTTTTCCTTTGCCTAAGAAATACATTGTAGTTTTTTATGGATGTTTCTATTTCAATGGAAATATACATATGTTTATATTACACAATAGTAAACACATTGTATCTGGGTGTAAAAATACTTGGATATGATAGATAATTTTTGAGGTGGGAAATAGCTTTTGCCAAGTTTTCTTAGCTACTATGTGCCATTGTTTTTGAGCCACATTTAATGTTTCTGATTTCTGTTAAATGTATGTTTACTAAAAAGTTTTTCTCTTTAGACTGAATATAAAGTTGTATTACTATCATAAAGTTAAAATTTTTAAGTAGTCTCTACATTTTCTACAAAAGTTAGTATTCAATGTCAATTTTCCAAGCATACAAAAATATCTTAGTACCGCAGATAGAAAATAAAATATATGAAACTTCCAGAAACACCTGCCAGTCTCCACTGAATATTCTGCAATCAATCTGTGCTATTATAAAATAAAAACAGAGGTCTTTGCTTAGAATTACTAGCACACAGTACCTCATTAACTAACCCAGCCATTCAATTAAAGTCACCGAAAGGAGCATGATAGGTCTTTGGGGAAATATAACCATTTTCCTCATTAAGTACTAACAAGGCAGTTCTCACACTTTCCTGATATCATTATGTTCCTTACATTTCCTTCCCTGCCCATTAACTATAATCCTAATAATCACCCTTCTGCTTATAGCAGCCTGTCTTTTTAATTTACCTACTGTATCACTTTTGAACACATTTCCCTGGTAGTCACACATTTTCTTCCTTTGGCAAAGCTGTCAATCCAAAATAATCTTAACTTTCATTTATGCACCTGCTTGAATCTTTTAAGCAGTCTGGCAATAAAACGCATAGTTGAAAATTGGAGGGAATATAAAATGAACCACATTGGAAATCGGTACAGTGTTGCCGTATTAATAATGACAGGATATGTCCCCAAAAGGAAGCTCTTCGTGGTACGAGGAGGCTAACTAACTAATCAGACAGGAAACTCCATGAGTGAGCAGAGGGCACTCTGTTTACATATGTGACTCCACTGACGCTTGTGACAAGGGTAAAGAATCTTCTCTTGGGTCTTAATAGGATATAAAAACTCTCTTGCAGAGATCATTTACACAATCGCAAGAAGAATACGCATCAGTTAAGTGACTCTTATTATGTAGGATATTTTTCTTAAGTTTGTGATGTTTTTGAAGTTATATGTAATAGAGATAAGTTATTTATATTTGAGTCTGTGACTCAAGTATATAATACTGTATGTGAGCCCATATCTTTGTTTTAATACAGGTTCTCTTTTTCCTCCTTAGTTTCTGCTCCTCTGTCAAACCTCTCTCTCTCCATTTTAAAGATTTGTGGCCCAATTCTGTAGGTAGTTAAGGACATTATAGGTTGTCTTTCAGGGTGCCTGAATTCTTTTGCAGAGGACAAAGCTCTCATCTGTGAATTCTTTGGAATCACAGAAATTTGCCTAGCCTCTTTTGCAAAGAAAATATTCAATCTGGAGCTGAGTCATTTTTGTTTCTATCATTCTCCTAATTTATATAAAACTTGCTCTTTTTGTGCTATTTTTCCCAAATGAAAAAGTACAAAAACATTATTATTACTAAAGTTAAATAGCAGTTGATGGTTTATGTCATGTTATTTTCAGTGCCCTTTGTTAGCCAGCCATTTGAAAAAGATGAGTCATTTTGTTTCCCTTATTGTTTTTGGAGAACACATTTTGATATCCATACAGCCTATAGAAGGACTGTCCAGAGTCAAGGAAACTATGAAATGGTCATTTAGCCTGAATTATTTAAGTAGTTCCCGTCACTTCCTGGATTTACTTTGGCTACAGACATCTTCTCCCCATAAACCCAATAAATTATGGCCACTCATACTGAATAATACATGGTAACTAAAAAGCAATAATATTTCCATGAGTGGTTGGCATGAATTTTAAATAGCTGTTAGATATAATTTAGCAAAATTTATTATTTAGCATATTTATGAGGTACATTATTCATGTTCCATGTTTTTTATTTTTATTTTATAAAAATGTTTATTGATACATTGTATTTGTAAATATTTATGGAGTATGTGTACTATTTTGAAACATGCACACAATCTGTAATGATCAAATCAGGGTGTTTAGGATATTCATGACCTCGAACATTTATCATTTCTTCATGCTGGGAACATTTCAAACCTTGTCTTCTGGCTATTTTGAAATATACAATATATTGTTATTACCTATAATCACCCTACTGTGTTATTCAATATTAGAATTTATTCCTTCTCACTGTATGTTTGTACTCACTAACCAACCTTTCTCCATCCTTCTACCTGAACTTCCACACACATATCCTTCTCAGCTTCTGGTAACCACCATTGTACTCTGTCTTCACGAGATCCACTTTTTTGACTCCCACGTATGAATGAGAACAAGGAATATTTGTCTTTCTGGGTTTGGCTTATTTCACTTAACATAATGCCCTCCAGTTCCATCTGTTGCTGCAATAGATCAGAATTTCATTCTTTTTTTATGGCTGAATAGCATTCTGCGGTGTATATGTAATACTACATTTAAGTTATCCATTCATCTACTGATGGACACATGTTGATTCCATATCTTGGCTATTGTGAACAGTGCTGAAATAAACATGGGGATGTAGGTATTCCTTTGATCTACTGACTTCCTTTCCTTTGGATAAATATCCAGTAGTGGGATTGCTAGATCCTATGGTAGTTCTATTTTTAGTTTTTTGAGGACTTTTCATAATATTTTCCATAATGGTTGTTTGCATTCCCACCAATAGCATATAAGAGTTCCCTTTGCATTCTCACCAGCATTTGTTATTTTTTGTCTTTTTCATACTAGCCATTCTAACTGGTATAAGATGGCATCTCATTGTGGTTTTTAGTTTGCATTTCCGTGATAATCAGTGATGTTGAACATTTTTTCACATACCTATTTGGCCATTTGTTGTCTTCGTTTGATAAATGTCTATTCAGATCTTTTGCTCACTCTTCAATGCGATTATTATTTTATTGCTGTTAAGTTGTGTGAGTAACTTGCATTTTCTGGGTATTAGTCCCTTGTCAGATGAATAGTTTAAAAATATGTGCTCCCATTCTGCAGGTTATTTGTTCACTCTTTTGTTTGTTTCATTTGCTGTGCAGAAGCTCTTTAGTTTAATAGCCCCATTCATATTTGTTCTTTGTTCTATCTTTGTTCTTATTGTCTGTACTTTTGAGATCTTAGCCATAAAATCTTTGCCTAGACAAATGTCCTGAAGCATTTCCCCCATGTTTCCTTCCAGTGGTTTTATAGTTTCAGGTCTTATGTTTAAGCCTCTAATCCATGTTGAGTTGATTTTTCCATATGGTGAGAGAAAAAGATCTAGGTTCATTCTTCTGCACATGGATATAAAGTTTCCCAGCATCGTTTATTGAAGATGAAGTCCTGCCCCAAATGTATGCTCTTGAAGCCTTTGTCAAAAAGGGGTTGGCTTTAAATATATGGATTTATTTCTAGGTGTTTGCTTTTGTACTAATACCACACTGTTTTTGTCACTATAGTTTAGTAGTATAATTTGTAGTCAAGGTAATGTGATGCCTCCAGCATTACTTTTTTTCCCCCTTATTGTTGCTTTGGGTATTTGGTGTCTTTAGTATTTCCATATTAGAATCTTGCTTGAAATTCAAGATTTACCTATGGCATGATTAGACCTTCTGATGAAAAACCAAGTCTTCTATACTATACATAATGTTTTTATGATTTTTATTCATAGCTGATTTTTAATTTCCATCATCTTTTTTCATTAGACATGTTTTCTGTTTTTATTGCTGTTGTTTTTATAGATGGGAAAAGAATCAATGGATTAATTGGTTGAGTAAATCAATAAGATAGTAAAGATTGCCTGTCTCTGATGGAAAGGAAATCTACCTGATTCTGAAAGCACAGCATTTCTGTTACCTATAAAAAAGAATTACTGGTAAACAAATGACAAAGAACCTAATTAGAATTGTTTGCCTTATGCTTGATGTTGCAGTGAAAACTGCACAAAGAGGAGGAGGTATTTTTCTCCTGCCACATACCCTTCCTCAACTAATGATAATTTGGAACTTAAGAACAAGTTTTGAGGTTTTCACTCTCTTCAGTCTTGACATAATGAAACTAGACAGCCCCTGTTCCCCACTGTGATTTATCCAGATGAAGAGAAAAAAAATAAATAAAAACAGGTGACTTCCCAGATTGATGCTTGCTTTTAGGGCTGTTGTAGCTTTACGTTACCACAAGATGCCAGTGTTTTAGAACATTGTTACTTATGAATAGATGGTTGGCTCGTTATCATTATCCAATTACTGAAAGAAATGACAGCTATGCTGGGCAAATGCATACTGATCTTGTATTCTTTCTCTCGTAATAACTGAATTCTATACAAAAGTGTTTGAAGAAATTGTGGATTGTCCATAGTAAAACCCTTAAAATGAAACAAGAAAAGGTAGAGGCATCATTCTTTAGGTAAAAAAATGACATGAAGTTATCTTCGCTAATTGCTATACCAAGGACTTCCAGCACTATGATGAACAAAAGTGGAAATAGCAGGCAACCTTGTCTTGTTCAAGTTCTAAGTGGGAATGCTTTCAATTTTTCCCCATTCAGTATGATATTGGCTGCAGGTTTATCATATATGGCTTGTATCATTTTTAGGTAATCCCCGTCTATGCCTATTTTGTTGAGCATTCTTATCATAAAAGGGTGTTGAATTATGTCAAATGCTTTCTCTGCATCTATTGAGAGGATCATATGGTCTTTGTTTTTGCTCCTGTTTATATGGTGAATTACATTTATAGATTTGTAAATGTTGAACCATCCCTGCTTCCCTGGGATGAAGCCCACTTAGTTGTGATGAATTATTTTCTTGACAAGCGCCTGGATGCGATTGGCTAGGATTTTGTTGAGAATTTTTGCATCTATATTCATAAGGGTTATTGGTCTGTAGTTTTCTTTTTTGTTGCATCCTTTCCTGGTTTTGGTATCAGGGTTATGTTTGCTTCATAAAATGTGTTGGGGAGGCTTACATCCTTCTCCATGTTGTGGAATAATTTCTGCAGGATAGGCACCAGTTCTTTTTGTAGGTGTGGTAAAATTTGGGTATGAAACCATCTGGTACAAGAGTTTTCTTTTTAGGAAGGTTTTTTATTTCTGTTTCAATTTTAGTACTTGATATTGGTGTGTTCAGGGATTCTATTTCTTCCTGGCTGAGCCTAGGGAGGCTGTGTGTTTCTAAGAAATTGTCCATTTCCTCCACATTTTCCAGTTTGTGTGCATAAAGGTTTCTGTGGTATTCATAAATTCTATCTTGTATCTCTGTGGCATCAGTTGTAATTTCTCCTTTATTGTTCCTGATGGAGATTATTAGAGATTTTTCTTTTCTGCTTTTCATTAGTCTAGCCAATGGTGTGTCAATTTTATTTTTTCAAAGAACCAACTTTTTGTTTTATTAATCTTCTGTATAGTTTCCCTGTTGTCAATTTTGTTTAGTTCTGATGTGATCTTGATTTCAAGATTTCTTGATCTTCTTTTGCTGGGTTTGGGGTTGGTCTGTTCTTCTTTTTCCAGCTCTTTGAGACAATTCATTAGGTTGTCTATTTGTGATCTTTTTGACTTTTGTATATAGGCATTTATGGAAATAAACTTTCCTCTCAGGACTGCTTTAGTGTGTCCCACGGGATTTGGTAACTT
This sequence comes from Microcebus murinus, assembly GCF_040939455.1. Taxonomy (NCBI): domain Eukaryota; kingdom Metazoa; phylum Chordata; class Mammalia; order Primates; family Cheirogaleidae; genus Microcebus; species Microcebus murinus. The sequence goes on from NC_134127.1 coordinate 14,892,114, forward strand.
GTGTCACCTCTGTCGTTTAGTTCAAAGAATATTTTGATTTCCATCTTGATTTCCTTGTTTATGAAGTGATCATTCAGCAGAAGGTTGTTTAGTTTCCATGACTTTGTGTAGAAATGAGGACTCCAGTTAGGATCGATTTCTACATTTATTCCATTGTGGTCTGAAAAGATACATGGTATAATTTCTATTTTTTTAAATTGTTTGAGACGTGCTTTGTGTCCTAGGATATGGTCAGTTTTACAGAATGACCCATGAGCTGATGAGAAGAATGTATATTCAGTGGATTTGGGGTAGAATGTCCTGTAAATGTCAGTCAGGGCCATTTGTTCTAGGGTTCTGTTTAAGTCCATTATTTCTTTGTTGATTTTCTCTTTGGAGGATCTGTCCTGTCCTGTCAGTCAGGTGTTAAAGGCTCCAACTATTATGGTTTTTTTAAATCCATTTGTTTAGATCCAACAGAGTTTGGTTTATAAATCTGGGTGCACCAAGGTTGAATGCATATATATTTAGAATTGTCATGTCTTCTTGTTGAAATGTACCCTTCACCATTATATAGTGACCTTCTTTGTCTTTTATTACTTTTTTTTATTTAAAACTAGGTTATCTGTTATCAGCACAGCCACGCCAGCTTTCTTTTGGCTTCCGTTTGCTTGAAATATTGCTCTCCACCCCTTTACATTTAGTCTAATTGCATCATTACAGGTTAGATGTGTTTCCTGAAGACAGCAGATACTTGGCTTGTGTTTTTTTATCCATTCGGCCAGCCTATGTCTCTTTAGTGGGGAGTTTAAGCCATTCACATTTATTGGGATAACTGATAGGTGGGGTAGATTTTTTTTTCATTATGTTGGGTTGGACGTTGTTGCTTTCTTTTCTCTCTTGAGCCATTGTAGTGTCTGGGCTTTGATCTTTAGCTTTGAGTAGATTTACATTTGTGAGTGTTTATTGTGCTGATCCGTGGATAACACTGTTTTGAGTACTTCTTGAAGGGCTGGTCTTGTCTTGGTGAATTCCCTCAGTCTTTGCTTATCTGAGAATGTCTTGATTTCTCCTTCATATACAAAACTTAGTTTTGCAGGGAATAAGACTCTAGGCTAGGCATTGTTTTGTTTCAGAAGAGTGAGCATGGGGCCCCCATCTCTCCTTGCTTGTAAAATCTCAGTAGAGAAGTCTGGTGTTATTCAAATTGGCTTCCCTTGTATGTTACTTGCTTCTTTCATCTTACAGCTTTTAGAAGGGCCTCTTTAGTTGATATTTTGTTCAGTCTGATGACTACATGTCGTGACGTCTTCCTGTTTGCATTGAATCTCCCAGGGGTCCTCTGAACTTCTGGAACTTGTATATTGAGATTTTATCAAAGCCTGGGAAATTTTTCTCTATTATATTTTCAAATAGCTTGTCTAACCCTTGAGTGTTTTCTTCTTTCCCTCTGGTAACCCTATGACCCTCACATTAGGTTACTTCACATAATCCCACATCTCTTATAGGCTTTGCTCTTTTCTCTTGTTTCTATGCTCTATCTCTGTGACTGCTTTCTTAGAAGGTATTATCTTCAATCTCTGAGATTCTTTCTTCTGTTTGATCTACCCTGTTCTTGAGGCTTTCCTGTATTTTGTAGTTCCCTGAATTGATTCTTCATTTCCAGGAGTTCAGTTACACTTTTCTTCATTGTATCGATTTCTTTAGTGAATTTTTGTTCCAGGTACTGGAGGCTTTCTGTGGTTTCTTTGTGTTGGTTATCAAGTTGTTCTTGCAGGTCGTTGAATTTTCTTATGATCCACATTCGAAATTCCTCTTCTGTCATTTTGGTTGCCTGATTTTGGTTAGTGTCAGTTTCTAAGGGGCTGGTGCTCCTCTTTGGGGTGTGGTTTCCATTTGGTTCTTCATATTTCCGGAATTCCTTCGCTGATTTATTCTCATGTCGATCAGTTGTTGCTTCTCTCCTTTAGGTTTTTGTTTGGGTATTCACAAGCCTTGTTTAGTTTCTGAGCCAGTAGGTGGTGTCTGTGGGTGAGATTTGACCACTCCCTGTATGACGAGTCAGTAGGTGCCGTGAATAGGGTATGCAAGATGTCCTCCCTGTCAGTAGATGGCGCTTGCTTGGAGGAACAGGCTACGCTGTTGTTTTTGTGTCCTGTAACCAGCTCTTGTTCCTCTCTAGAGGCACTCTAGTGCCTCAGGTGGTGGGTGTGGCCCTGGGACTTCCAGGTGTGTCCTTTTCTCCCCCTCAGTGAGGGCTGGTCTGGCAGTGAGTCTGGGCAGAGCTGGGCTGGGTAAGCCTGCCCTCAGGCACCACCAATGCTGTTAGCAGGCGTCAAAGTTCTTTTTTCTGCTTCCAGGAAAAGCTGTCAGGGAGGGGCCAGAATGGCCCCGCTCAGTCAGAAAGTCTACATGTGGGGTGGGGCTGTCTGAGACCTACAGTCTGGAGCAGGCCTCGCTTCTTTCCACCCTCCCCAACTCCGTGGCTACTCCTGAGCCTCTGCCATCAGGCCAGACCTCACTCCACCAGGCCTCCCCTGGCTGTGATGCCAGCCTGGAGATTCCCTGTGAAGGAACACCACCTGGGCTGGGCGCACGCCCTCCCTTTGGGAGGAGCATTGCCCTCTAGGATGCTGATCTGTCCCTGAAGGCACACACACCTCACTAGGCTGTTCGTGTATATCCCTTCTGTGCCTGGGCAATGCAAGACCTGGGTGCATGGGATCTAGTCTGCTGGTCTGACCTGTGGGCTCCAGAGTTCAACGTATATCCCCACCAGGGAGAGGAGCGCCAGTCTCAATTCATTCATGGGGAGCCCAACCTGGGTCTATGTCTCTCTGCCTCAGGTTGGACCTGTTCTTCTGGGATCACCGTGCCAGCAGCACTTGGATTGGCTGGCAGGTAGGCAGCTCACCATCTCAGTTCCCCTCAGTCAGCTGTAGGGCCCCAAAAGGGAAGGTCCCTCCGGCTGGTGGCTATATTGTCTCTCTCAGCAGCCACGGATAGGGTTGGGAGAGGGGAGAATGAGACAATATGGCACCTGCCACGTGGCTCGGGTTTGTGCACAGGGAACTGCCCTGTGGGAGTTGGGAGCCTGGTGCCTCGTCTGCTACTGGCTTACTGCTCACTGGCAGTGGCCATCTCTGGGCTGGTGTCTGCAAGTCTCTCCACCCGCTGGGGAGCCCACTAGCAGTCCGAGATGTAAGGGAGGGGAAAGTTAACCGCACCACCTATCCTTGCTGTTGGTCTCCAGGCTGCTCCAGAGGTCTCTGCTTCCAGTTATCCTCCACAACCTCCTCCTGTGGAGTCTCCCATGGTCTCAAGTACCCCTCCTTCCAACCCTCGTCCGATGTATGCTCGTCTTCTTACTTCTTCTAATTTCTGCTAGAATCTGTCTTTTCTATAGAGACACTCTGTCTGGTGGTGTTTCTTGGCCACCATCTTGATTATCTTCCTATACATAATTTGTTAAGACTTGATTCAGCTATTTATACTTGGCCACTGCTGTTCTGTATTAGATGAGATCACTTCTTCCTTTGAATTTTCATGGCAATGTGCATATATTATGTAATTTTTTGTTTTCTCATACCATTTCTCTCCTTTCTTTTTCTCTACTCTTTAGCTCATTTTCTTCCCCACTTATCAGACGTAGACTTTTGAATGGGGAGGGACCTGCCCTGCTTTTCCCATAGTAGGTACTTAATAAATATTTGGTTAATTGAATTAACTTCCTGAGAAGTATTTGTCTAGGGATCAAGATTTAGTTGCCTATGTTTTTAATTCTTTACCCCTCTTCAGCAGCCAACTGTTGATTTTAATCATATGGAGAGTTAAGTATCATAGTGGTTTGTTTACTTTTAAGCACTACTTTTTGACTCTGATCAATGAGGTGAAAAGCAATTTACATTTGATATGTGGCTCCCTTATCTTAACTGGAATGACAGCTGCCTGAGTGATAACTTGTTAAATGGAAACTATGTAGTTACCCCTTGCTTCCACAATATGCTTTGTCTTAACACAATCAGATGTAAATACAGGCTGGTAATTACTTTCTGTTATGCTTCTCTGCATTTATGGTGCTAAGTATATACAAATATTTCAACAAATTACTGCATAGTTATTCCACTTCCAATTTGGTGAAGGAAAAACAACTTTTAGGGATTCAGGGCTTAATAGGATTCTTCTACAAATAAAAGGATATCATCAGAATGTTTAGCTATTGTACGCCCATCATTAATTCATTTAAGATCAAATGATGTTTGATCATTAAATGTCTGACAAACCATGGAAATTCAGTTTGGTAATGATTCTATGTCTAATGAAGACATTTAATTACTTTATTATAAAAATCATCTGTCACATTTAAAAAACTTGAAATGGTATTTTTAAAGCAAAGTAAAATTTGATGCTCAATAAATTATTAAACTTGTTATTAGTACTCCTCAATGTGTGATTCTCCTTGAGGTCTTCAAAGTGAACATGGTATGACTCTAGTATAGGATTAAATATATTATAGTTAAGCAAAAGCCAGATGAGATGACTTTTATCTAGAGACTTAGTAGGTTAGGCAGTATTTTCTATTCTACAGAGAAGTTAGAATTCCTGTTATACCCTAGTGAAGTATTTTTGAAGCACAAAGGAAAAGGTATCTCAAGTGGTGTATTACTGCTTATTATATGCAAAAATCTAAAACCCCTCTCCTGTCTGACTTTAGTGTCAGCAGTCTCATACCCTCTGGCCACAAAAGATATTCTATAAGTTAAAGATTTTAATGACAAAAGACATGGAATTAATAGGAAATAACACTTTTGGAACTTTGTTTAAATCTTCCTGGTATTTCCTATGTAGAATATCTTATCCAGAATGGCAGGAATTTTATAGAACATAACATGGAATATCTTTCTATTCACCGGCTTACAAACAGGTTCATCTCTTGTAAGAAATTTTAGAGATAGTCACTTGAAATTGCCTTTTTACAAGTATACATTTACATTTTCTACATTTTAGCACTTAAAAGACATTTTCTGTAGAAATTGACCATATTGGATGACTGGATAATAGACATAGACATATATATATATATATGTGTGTGTATGTGTGTATATGTGTGTGTATGTGTGTGTATATATATAGCATACACAACATTTCAGCTTTTAAAAATAATGGCCCAAGGCTTAAATTAGTTATCAGATCTGAGTTTGAGAGGCAACCAACTATATCAAAAATAATACTAGAGAAAGCAAAGCTTATTCTCCTGTTTAACTGTGTTTTAGCCTGCAGTTGAGTAAGCCTTGAGAATTGAACCTGCATTGAAAAGATTTAGTTTGCCTTCCTACTCTGATGTATCAACTTGTTGTAACTTTGCCCCTAATAGTCATAGATTGTTTTTCTATATAAATGCAATTTATAAACTTGATGACAAACAAGACATTCTTTTTTATGTCCACTTCACTATTATTAGATAAAAATTATATATAATAACTTTGTGCCAGAATTAGAAAGGTTATGATTTATCTCTGTAGCACAGAGCTTGGGATAATGCTTCATATGGCAAAGAAAAGTATAACCTTTTGATATTTCTATATTCATAGAATACTTTATTTTCTGCTTATATTGTTATGATTTCTGATTTATAGTTAATAAAAATCCATTTTGTTGATATGGATATACTTAACTGTATTGTAATTTATATGTTGGCAGTTATATTTTACAGAAGTGTTATTTACCTGCATTTATATCAAGTAATATGTGCAGGTCTATCATTGTGCTAATTCCAAGGTTACCCTTTGTGAAGTCCTCATGAAGGCAGGACCTATGTCTTTTACTGTAGCTTCCCCTCACCATGCCCACTACTGTGCTAGCTTATTAACCCGTATCTGCTGAATAAATGACAGCACAGCCTTTTATTTAAATGTTATAAATAAAAACTACCATGAAAAGAATCAGCTCAAGATTTTCATGATATCACTAAGTTGTTGATTTTTGGACTGTGTTAACAATGAATAGGAAGGCATATAAATTATAACATTATTGCTAGGATATACCTGTCACGTAGTTCCATAAAATGCTATTGTAACCACTGTAATACTCTTTGTATGTAATAGCACATTTAATTTTCACTATGAAACTATGCTTTAGATACTCTTTTTATCCTTATTTTACAGATGAGGAAATTTAAGCTCAGAGAGGTAAGACATTTGACCAAGAACACAGCTAGTTAGTGGCAAAGCTGAGATTCAAACTCAAAGCAGTTGGCTCATGAATCCATGTTCTTAAAAGTATGCTAATTCTATGTCCATAAAATGGTCTTTCTTTAGTAATGTGAACAATAATAATACCTTGTATGTGAACAGCATTGTGCTTTTCAGTTTGCAAAACTACAAAACTACATTAAATTGGAAATCTAAATTAACATAATTTTAGTGTACTACATTCACCAGGTTAGAGATTCATTCACTTGATAATCTTAAGTTGGCAGAAGAGAAGTTTATATATTGGTAAAGTCAGTTATTATTGAGAGACTTTTACATGTTTTTAGATTATAATAATTTAGTTCCTTTTATTCTCCATAATTCAAATGTGTGACACTATAGGACAGGAGTCAGCAAGATTTTTCGTATATGTTGTTTTAGGTTTTGTGACCTACATATGGCCTCTCCCATATATTCTTTGTTTTTACAACCCTTAAAAAATGTAAAAATTATGCTTTCGCTCACAGATCTTACTACAAAGAGGCTGCATGGACCACTTTGCCCAACTCATATATACAACATAAATTTGGAGATTCAAGCAAGAAATACTGTACCCACAAAAGAATTAAAATACTGGGCACTGAGATTACACAGAATGTTAATACATTTCCATTTTTTAAAAACTGCGTTCTACTGCTGTTTCTTTTGGAAGGATTCTGGCTTTTTATCCAAGTGTGGTTGAAAAATTCTACATGATCAAAATCTCAGCAAGGCATTTTGTAGAAGAGCTTATTCTAAAATTTATATGGAGAGAAAGATGCCATAGAATAACTAAAATTATTTTTGCAAAGAAAAACTGTATCTTGAAAAGGAAGAAAAAAATGAGAGGAATCACTCTACCTGATATTAAGGCTTACAATATAACTATAGTAATCAAGACAATACAGTATTGGCAGAGGGACAGATAGAGCTCAATGGAACAGAACAGATAAATCCACACAAAGATACTCAATTGATTTTTTCCCTCAAATGTGCAAAAGCAATTTAATGGAGGAATAATAGTCTTTGCAACAAATGGTGCCATAGTAATTAGACATCCAAGGTGAAAAAAATAAACCTCAACCTAAACCTCACATTATATACAAAAATTAATTCAAATCGATTATGGAGTTAAATGTTAAGCATACTGCTCTAAACCTTAGGAAAGGAATAGGAAAAAGACTTCTGGTCTAGTCAAACAGTTCTAAGACCTGACACTAAAAGAATGACTCTTTTGCAGGGAAAATTAATAAATGGGACCTCATCAAAATTAAAAACTTCTGTTCTGTGAAAGAAACACACTGTTAAGAGGACAAAAGGACAAGTTACAGTTTGGGTGGGAGTATTTGCAAACCATGTATCTGACAAAGGACTAGTAGTTAGACTATAAAGAACTTTGAAAACTCAACAGTTAAAAAAATAACCCAACTACAAATTGGGCAAAAACCATCAGGAAATACCTCACTGAAGAGAATATACAGATTGCAAATAAGCAAATGAAAAGATGTTCATCATCAACTAATAAGAAAATGTAAATTGAGATGACAATCAGATACCCTCATTGTTGTTGAGTGCCTATCAGAATGCCTAACTTTAAAAAAAAAGTGATGACATCAAGTGCTGATAGGGATACAGAGAAATTGGATCACTAATGTTAATACATCGCTGGTGGAAATGTAAAATGGGACAGCCATTTTGAAAAACAGTTTGACAGTTTCTTATACAACTAGATATGCAAGTACCATATGACCCAGCTAATGCACACTTATCTAAGAGAAATAAAAACAGCGTTCACATAAAAAAATCTACACAAATGTCTATAGCACCTTTACTTGTAATTTACATAAAGTAGAAACAGCCCAGGTATCTTTCACTGGGCATGTGGCTAAACTCTGGTGCATCCATACCATGGAACACTACTCAGTAGTGAAAAGGAACAAAGTATTGATAAATGAAACAACTTGGATTGATCTCAAGTAAATTATACTGAGTGGAAAAACCAATACCAAAAAGTTACATAGTGTATGATTCTACTTATAGAGCATTGTTGCAGTGATAAAGCTATAGAAATGGAGAATAGGTCAGTAGCTGCCAGACAGTGCTGAGGGGGAGAATGTGGCCATGCAAGAGCAGCAGAAGCAGGAGGGATCTCCATGGTGATGAAAACTGTTCTGTATCTTCAGTGTTTCGATGTCAATATCCTGGTTGTCATTTCATACCATACTGTTGCAAGATAGCTTCTTTGGGGGAATAGGGTAGAGGGTACACATGATCTTCTGTATTATTTCTTAAAATTCATATGAATCTATAATAAGCTTAAAATAAAAAGTTTAATTATATAAAATGTAAGATGAATACTGGAGAAAGCCCAATAGTGACACCTCAGAGACTCTTAATTTTTAAAGAAATTCCAACTGTATTTGGATTCTGTCTTAGTTCATTTTGTGTTGCAATAACAGAATACCTAAGGTTGGGTATTTTTATAAAAAAAGAGGTTTATGTGGCTCATGATTCTGGTGACTGGAAAGTCCAAGAGCATGGTGGTGGTGTCTGCTTGGCTTCTGGTGAAGGCTTTTATGCTGCATAACACAGCAGAAGGTCAAAGGGGAAGCAGACACATGCAAAGGGGGACCAAACAGGAGGAGAAAACCCACTTTATAATAACCTGTTCTCACGGGAACCAATCCATTCTTATGAGAATGAGAACTCATTCATTACTATGAGAGGACATTAATCTACTTGTGAGGGGTCTGCCCTCAGCATCCAACACCTCCCACTAGGCCCCACTTTCCAACACTGCTATACTGGCAATTAAACTTCAATGTAGATTTTGGTGGGGACAAACCACATCCAAACCATAGCAGGCCCTAACTTACTTTTATGATCTGGCTCTTAGAGGCGAAGACATTTTTTATTTTAAAGGATATACAGGCTCACAAAAATCATAATTCTTGAATGGGTTGGTACTATGGCTTGAATGTTTTTCTTCCCCTAAATTCATGTTGAAATTTAATCCCCAAAGTAACAGTATTAAGAGGTGAAGCCTCTAGGAGATGATTGGGTCATGAAAGCTATGCCTTCATGTATGGATTAATCTGTTCATGGATACATGCACAGTGGACTGTCATGGAAGTGGGTTAGTTATCAAGAGAGTGGGTCTATTGTAATAGCTAGTTTGGTTCTCAGGGCACCCCTTATCATGTGACACCCTGCACTGTCCTCAGGACTCTGCAGAGTCCTCAGCAGATGTGGGCACCTTGACCTTGGACTTCTCAGGCTCCAGAACAGTAAGAAATACCTTTCTTTCTTTATATACCCAATCTGAGATATTCTGTTATAGCAACAGAAAATGGACTATGACAGATGGGCAAAAACTCTCAATGGAAGTGTTTGCTATCTTTCCTTTGATGTTTTCAATATTTAATATGGTTTATTTATCAATCAAATATTTCAAATTGTCCCATGTACCTCAGATGGCATAAGTTTATGTGTGATTGTAGGAAAAACAAAAGCAGTGTGCAAAGAAAGAGTAAATTTAGATAAGCATATTGTATATACCTATATTCTATGAATAAATTTGGAATGAGGCAAGACATTAATCAATGTATACATGCAACATCCCCAAGGAACTCTCTCAACTATTTACTCATTTGCAAAAGCAATGGGCCGTGAATTGCTTTAGGTTTATATGGGTTTTTATTCTTAGCAGAATTATACTGTTAGAGAAAACTTAATATAAGGTTTCACAAATTCCAATATTAATATATCTCCTCTTGTGGATTATTACTCTTTCAGGTTAAATATATAGAATTTTTTTTTTTTTACAGAAAACAGTGTTTTGGGCCTTTGGGTACTTTTCTTGTCCCCATGAAGATCTGATTTTGGTAAGATTATCTGTGCTATCTTAGGTGTCAAACTCTCATGATTGAATGGGGTAGTTAATCAAGAGGACCTGAGCAATCAAGGATCAATTCTAGAACATATATGCAAGGATCATGGAAAAAGAGAGCACAGTTGGTCTAATCTTCAGGAAGGCTGACTTTTCAGGCAGTACACACCTGCCTGCTATGTATGGTGGCATGATTCTGATTGGTTGGCACATATGCCTTATTAGGTCTTAGGAATTTTGAACATTATCCCTAGTTCTAAAGCCCTGATAGTCCAGATATTTTACTTTTGCCTTCTTCTTTACCTGTTAACCCTTTTGATCTTGTGTTATGGAATGACTGTGGAGGGCAATTTAGTGCAGAGATTTCCAGTTATCCCACTAATGTTTGAGTGGTTCTCAAATATTAGTGTGTGTCAGAATCACTTCGGAGGCTTGTTTAAATGCAGATTTCTGGGCCCCACCCCTAGTTTCTGATTCACCTGGTCTAGAATGGAGCCCAATAATTTGCATTTCTAACCACATTCCAGGTGATGCATAATGGTTTGCTAGGTAGCACAGAGGTGCTGGATATTGATCTCCTCAGCTGTGGCTGCTGCAGCACTTAGACTTGGTAACTTCAACTTGCTAACATGCTTGTCTGATTACCCCATTGTGACATACAAGTACTGTCACTTTCTATTTGTGTCATAATGTGAAAAGGCTGGTAAATGCTGATTCCATGGATTTCTGGATAAGGAGTAGGGAACAACAACAAAAAAAAGAACTTGCATTATTGAAAAATTAAAGGTAAAACTTCATTTTTTAATCATGGGTTAATATATTTACTATATAGAAGAGGGCAGAGGAATTGTGTGTATGAGGCAAATATATCTAGTTCTAAAAACTTAATTCTGATTACAGGAAACGACCAAAATAATATAGGGTTCATAATGAAGTTCAAGGTTCAGATGTGTATGTTGGGATGCCGGTGGGAGGGTGGTACAAAGAGGGTGGGAGGTACGCAAGGCAAGTTTCAAGGCGACAGCTTGAGTGTACATACCTGGATTCCAGCCCTCCTATATAATTTTATTTCCCTTCCTCCCACAACTAAGAGAATTATGGGATAATTATTCATATGTAGATTGATATGTTAGCATCTATTAAGGTTACAATTGGCATCAATATTATGAGAGTGGGACTGTGATAGGGTAGGTACACTGCAAAGAGTAAGTCATATAAATCCTTGAATTTCTAAGTAGAAAAACTGGCAGTTCCATGTTGTTGCATGTTGTATCATGTGATCCTTTTCCTGGTCATGCTCAACTGCAAAGACATCTACTGTCCCATCTCCTAATGGACCAAAAACAATCAAATAGAAAACCTTCTCTTGCATAGTGCCAATCCACAGAAAACATGGTGATAGGCATGATCCTACTTTGGCTGTCCATAGATGATAAATCCAGAGGCAAATAACTGACAAAATTCGTGCCCATTAGAATCCTTCCCAGGAATTTGCACATTAGAACAAAGAAGGAGTTAGAGCGGTAGTTGGACATTCACAAAGAACGCTTGTGGACTGTTGGAACCCATGCTGCCTTCTGTGTGAGGAAGTTGGTTGTCAATAAAAGAAAAAAAAAAAAAGAAAAAACAATTAACAGAAAGCAGCAGAGACTACAGTCTGAGCAAGTCTTGGCAATGATGGAGATCATTCTCCAGTTATCTCTGGGGAAAACCTCCTCCTTTACTTTCCATTGTATCCTTATAAATGTGGAGCTATTAGTGATTCCATGAATTGTTCTAGCTTGTCACTTCTCGAGACATGAGATTCTTTTTATTTGGGGGAGGGGATATCTATCTATCTATTAATCATCTATCTAATTTATCATCTATCAGGTCTCATATTAAAAACTGTACCAATTTGTTTGCTGCTTCTAAACATAACTTATATAGTAAAATTGGTTCCTCATTTATTATATATGACCTTATAAATATTTTCTATATTAATTTTGAAAGCTATTTTTCCCCACATCCTATCCATTTAGAGGAATATATTGTTTCTCAGTCACTAAGGTGTCTTTACCATCCTACATGAGACACAATGTAAATCAATATGCAAAACTCACTGCCTTCATTTAAATAATAACTTCTTTTTTATGAGATATATTCAGAATAAAATAAGTTAGGTAGCAATACTATGGAATTCCTTCCCATTCATAATTTTGTCTCATCTACTTGGAATAGTTTGTACTCAGTTGATGGTTAATTCTTAAGTTTCCTTTTTAGAGCCATGCATCATGGTGGACATGCTTTATTTTATCAAGAATCCTCTATGTGCTATATACACTCACACTTATGATTCTCTTTCTTAAGATTATATATAATTTAAATGAAATCATGCATTTTTTTCTCATGAAAGTCTTGGGTTGTTTTTGATCTTTTTAGAAAATTTCTTCTCTAGCTATCAGTTGTGTCAAAGATATATTCAAGCAGCACATTATTAGAGAAACTACTCAATGTCTTGCAAGCGATCTCTCATCTGGATGTCTTCATTGGATGACCCAGTACGGTGATATATTACTGGAATGTCAGATACCATAGCAAGCATTCTAAAGGTGGTACATAAATTGGTGCATTTTAAAAAATCACCAACATGTTTTTCTTCGAATTTCAGGTTGATTTAGGAGGTGAAAAGATGCTTTTGATATAGAAGTTTCAAAGACTTTCAGAGTCTTATCAGATCTGCAGGTATGCAGGAGAAATAACTCAGTAATGAATCAAAAACATTTTTGTCAAGACTCTAGTTTCAGTGTTATTTAAAAAGTCCAATTTCTTCTGAGATCTAATCTATAAATACCTATACAATTTTTAAATTTCCCTTAAACTGTCAATTTTTCTGAAGCTAAAACATACTCATAATTATCTTAACTTTCATAAATTGCTTCTGATTACAAAGGGAATATATACTATAATAATAAGTACATAAAAGTCCAAAGAAGAAGAAAATAATTGCTCTTTACACAAGAAATAAAAATTATTATCTTGATGTATTACTTTCAACCTTTTGTCTCTGAATGTTTTTCCCACTGTTGAAATCATGGTGTATATAAACATTTTATTTGTGACTTTTTCACTTAATATTTTAATACCAGCATATTCTCTGGTACAGTTTTATAAACCTTCTAGGGGCTCTACAGTTTCATATATTATGAATAAATCTAAATTTATATTACTATTTATTGGTGGCCATATATGTTGCTTCCAATATTTTTAGAAACATAAATAGCACTTTAATAAATATTTTGGCACAAAGAACTTTTCTTTCTTTTGGGTTATTTAATCTGTATAGATGCTCAGAAGTATTAACAACTGTATCAATGATTATAAGTATTTTCACTTATTATGCTGCAAAATTCCTTTCAATATTGCTCAAAAAGCCAGAAGAAAAGGTGGTTAATTTCAGTGTAATAAGGGCTCAGTATCATTAAGTAGACATAATTAACCAGGATAATTTGATAAAGAGAAATGGAGCCCAAGTTTCATAATATTATTTTAGAGTTACCATGAGGGGTTTTTCTCTTTACGTATCATTCACTTTCATTCTTTTTCTGAAATTCCAGTAAAAGAATACAAAATCAGGTATTTGTATTAGAGAGAAAGCACCCAATACAAAATCTACATGAAGGGTAGTATAATTTTCACCAATGCAGCATTGCTTAAAAAATATGTTTATAGCATTAGTTCCTTTGTTACCTACCTGTCCCAGTTTGAGCCAATCAGCCATCTCTAACAACCACCATGCAAAACTTATATACTGACTATAGAAATACTTGTTCAACAAGATAACATGGGAGAAAGGAAGAGTATGGTCTGTCCTTCTTTGATCAGAACAAGAACAGAACTCACAGTATGAGGTGAGGCAAGGAAGGGATTATTTATCATTTGATTAAATGTGCCATACCAGTAAAACTGAAGCTACTGAAACCATTTCCCATTTCACATGTATTCATCATACATCCTCTTAGAATTAGCCTATGGACTAATGTCATATATTATCTGATGATAGCCCAAAATTTCCTAAAGAAAATTCAGCAAGATTTAATAATCAACATAGGTTCTTTGAACAAGTATGGTAAGTGGTGGTTTGAATGCCTGAAGGGACACAATGTTAGCCTATTTATTTTTTGTACTAGTGTTATTACTCCCCTTCTACTCATTTTGATGTTCTGAAATTTAAAATCACTATTTGATTAGACACAAAAAAATTAGTATCAGTATATTTCATATACAGAGGACTTTGATTAGATTGCACATCATGTTCTTAACATATCCGAACAACTCTATTGGATGGCAACACTTTCTATTGTCATTGTATTTTTCAACAATTATTATTTTATTCTCATTTTATATTTAGGATAAGAGATGTTTAGGAAGGTGGTCTGCTTTGCTCAATGTCATTAATTTAGAAAGAGTAGATCTGGTTTAGCAAACCCATGTCTTACTGATTTTCGTTATTGGTCTTTTCAATTCACTAACCTCGTGACTGATTCTTGGCTCTCAGCTATTGACTTCTTAAAAATTTTAGTAAGTTGAAATTTTGAGAAATGCTAAATACATATGGGTAGAGGAGTTGGCAAAAATAAATGAAGAAAATGCAGATCTACGGAAAAAATATGGGTTGATGCCAGGACTTTGTAGTATATTATATTTCTTTTTTACAGTGAGCATCTTTTCAGATTGATAATTGATTATGGCGTCTTTTGATTCTAACTTCTTGGTGGCTATTACTTTTTTCCTAATATTTTGAGGAAGCCAGAGAAAGGAGATGCAGAAGTCCAGCTGTTGGCTTAATTAAGAGAATAAAACATGTATTGTTTTTGTTTTCTGAATTTACCTTTTTTCTACCAGTACTGAAATAAATTTTAAAAATTAAAAAGACAATGTGGTACATGGTATCTGCCAATATAATACTACCTGAACAATACAATGATCTCAGGATTTATATTCCTGAGATTATAGTTATACACATTAAACACATTCATTTATTCTGTTAGATTTTGTTGTATTGATCTCTCTGCCTGGCTGATACTAATTGCCATCCTCATCAACAACTTCAATGGCAAACCCAGAGCTCATCGAGCACACAGATTGAACCCATCTCCTGGGCAGAGTACATATTGCCAATTACTAATCAGTACCTGTGGATTCCTAAGGAGCTTCTGTCTCCAAGGTTGGTAGTCCATGAACTTTCAGAAACACTAAAACTTATTCAGTTAAAAGACAAAACAGAATAAGAGAAGGAGAAGGAAGTCTGAAAGGTCAATTAACTTATCAGTTTAATCACAGATACTGAGAACAAATGCTAAATTTGTCATTTCTATATTTCAGAAAAAATATAGCAGCCAAAAAAGTATGCTAGATTACTTAGGTCATAGTTTCAAATGAAAGAGTTATATTTTTCAAACAAAAATGTCCCTTCTTACGGATGCCAATGCTGCCTAGCATTCTGTTATCATTTGGTATATCACTTTGTGACTTTATTACTGCCACTGGGCAGCCACATTTTATTTCAGAGCAGTAACTCAGTCATGTTAATAACTCGAGAATCAGGTGTGATGGTTTAATGAGCTAATAATCCTTTAATGAAGACTCAGTAATAGTATTTCACGGCCCTATGGAATTGCTCCCCATTGCCCATTGATATGCTGTGTTTTAAAAGTTGTACTAACACCACAGTGCATTAATAGATCTTTGAAAAAAAAGATTTTATGAGATTTTTTTTTATTTTGTTTCATAACAATCTCCTGTTGATTGCCTATAAGTTCCTAAGAGAATTGAACTTTGGATTAATTTAAAAAATTTGCATCATGTTTTCCTGGTTGTTGGTTCCTAGCATTCTGTAGATTAGTACAGAAATAGTTTTACTGTTCTTAAGCATTAAGCACAAAAGAGGGATGCCTTCCAGGGGAAAGAAAACATATCTATTTAAATGGAAGTAGTTTGTTAAACCACTCTGTAAAATTTGCTGTTATAATGGAAATATCTAAAGGATAAAGCTATGTATAACAAAGAATATCATGTACTTACAAAAGCCCTAGTTGGAAATTTGTCATGTAAGCATAATTTTTCCAGTTTTCTCTTGTTTTCTAAATACCATTATATTTTTTTAAAAAAAATATCAAATCATTTCTCAAGTGTGCTTTGGTGATAACTGCTGGAATATAAATGATGCAAACTTCTTTTATATTTCAGAAAAATTTCATGGATTTCTGAACCATTAACCAGGTATTTAGTCATATTTTCTTAGATCTTATAACCTTTCCTAGTAAAACTCAAAGTTGGCTGCCCTTTTAGAATTTCTAACAGTAAAATCAAGTTGGCAATTGCTCTACCTTTCCATATTCAGACACTTTATTCTTGGCACTCTTCACATATTATTTGGATCCTTAAAAATTTGGGGTTCCTTCAATCGCAAATGAAATGGAATCTTTTAGGAAATTTCAAAATACAGCAGATATCTTCAACAATAGTCTAGATCAAACAGAAGAAAAAATTTCAGAGCTTGAAGACAGGCTTTGAAATTAACCCAGTCAAAGATGCAGAAAAAAATAAAGAAGAATGAACAATCACTCAGAGAAGCATTGGAATATGCAAAGCAGGATAATATACAAATCACAGGCATTCCTGAGCGAGAAGAAAAAGCAAAAAGCATAGAAAACCTATTCAAGGGGATCGTTGAGGAAAATTTCCCTGGTATTGCCAGAGATTCAGATATTCAGATACAAGATGGGCACTGAACACTGGGAGGTTCATAGGAAATAGGACATCTCCAAAACACATAGTTATCAACCTGGCTAAAGTCAAAATGAAGGAGAAAATTCTACAAGCTGCAATATGAAAGCAACAAGTAATCTACAAAGGAAAATCTATCAGGCTAAGAGCAGACTTCTCAGTAGAGACCTTACAGAAGGGATTGGGGTCCATTTTTAGTCTTCTTAAGCAAAACAACTGCCAGCCAATGATTCTGTACCCTGCAATACTAAATTTCATAAACAATGGAGAAAGAAAGCCCTTTCCAGATAAGCAAATACTAAGGGAAGTTGTCACTACTAGACCTGTCCTACAGGAAATACTCAAAACTTCTTTATACATGGAACAGCACAATAGATACCCACGAGTGTAAAAATACCTGAAAGTTAAAGCTCATAGCTCTAAGAAAACAATAGTACAAGAGTGGAATTGTATTAGTGCCCATCCCAATGACCTCATTTAACCTTAATTGCTTCTTTAAATACTATTTCCAAATGTATTCACATGCTGAGATACTAGAGGGTAAGCTTTCAACACATGAATTTTGGGGAGACACAATTAAGCCCACAACAGCTAACAATCAACTGGCCTGATTAACCTCTCTCTAAAGATGGTTTTCTCTTTAGTTTCCTATCCATCCCCCAATCTTTCTCATGGATGCCCAGGGGAAACCTGTAAAAAAGAGCTTGTGAGCATGAACTTGTCTCGTGTGTGGGGCCTCCCACTATTCCAGACGGAGACACTAGTATACACTCATCCTTCAATGATTTGTTAAAGTTTTGCTGATTTCTTCTTATCCATGTTTATGGTGGGTAGTTCTTTTCCTCATAATCTGCCACAGTTGGGACGTGTTCTTTGAAAATCCTTGATCCTCTGAAATTCAATTATGTTGCCTTGTGACCTCAGCTCTCTAATGGTCTCTTGAATACTCAGGATCTTGTATTTTATCTGGATTTTCCTCAATATTTGATTGCAGTGACCTTCTTTGCAAGGTTTTTACACACTACTTGGAAGCAAAACTACTGTTCTTTGTACACAAAAGTTAAGCATTTGTCTGACTTCATCTCTGAGACTCTGTTTATAGTACTTCAACAAAATCTAGTCTGTTTATAAACAATAATTCATA
Source organism: Microcebus murinus (assembly GCF_040939455.1). Classification (NCBI taxonomy): domain Eukaryota; kingdom Metazoa; phylum Chordata; class Mammalia; order Primates; family Cheirogaleidae; genus Microcebus; species Microcebus murinus. Next base: position 14,910,124 of record NC_134127.1, read on the forward strand.
GCACAGATAGCTTCCGGAATGCTTCTGTTTTTGTTCGTCCCCTTAGCACTTTGAGGATGGAGATTTCTATCTCCACAGTTGCTCCACATCTCTGCTCATTCCATACTACACCTGGCTCTACTGAATAAAGAAAACGAAGTATCTGAGTGGACATAGAGAAAACAGTAGAAGAAAAAGCATGAGCAGTAAGGGAGAGTACATGATTTTGTCTCTATGGAAAGCAGCCACTGTGCTGTATGGAATGGCTGTGAAGTTCCTTCATATCGTGGCTCTTACCTGCATCTCCAGCCTAATTTTCTGCCATTCCTGTCTATAAATGCTAGATCATAGCCATACTAAACTGCTTATCATTTCCCAAACATACTTCAATTTATCTGAAAATTCTTATTTGTCTTTCTGGAATGCCTTCCTATCTGTGCATTCCAATTTCTACTTGGCTAATTCCTACTGAGAATTCAAATGCCATCTTGTCTGTGTAATGTTTCTCGAATCTCTTACACAGATACAGTTACTCCCTCTCATACAAAGAGGAAATTATTTCCTCTTCTATGTTTTCCTAGGGGTCTGTTTGTACCTGTGTTGCACTCAGTATATTGTATTGCATTCAGTGGATTATCTGCCCCAAATCTTATGAAGATGAGAGCCTGCAAAACCTGCAAAGGGAAGGCTGATAGCCAGTACAGATCCAGACATATGGCCCTACCTGCTAATTTATTAGTGACCAAATAATGTCTCCTTTTTGAATTGCTTGAAGTCTATCAGGTGATTATTCCCCACTTACAATGATCAGGACTTTGAAGTCCATATTTTCCTAAGGGGAAGAAAAATCTGAGAGTCACAGGTTATGGTATACAAACATACAAGATCTTTTTCCAGGTTTTCCCAAGAATCCTCAGCTAATCTTAACTTCAGAGAACAGGGTTGGGAGCTAAGGGCAGCAAGAAAGGACAAACTAGTGGATATTTAGCAAATTCCTTTTCTTAATCCAAAGACACTGGCCTTAGGACGTATGTGTGTAACTCCAGACTTTGATACAGAATACCATGCCTGTTTTTGTGTTCTACGATAAGTTACTTTCTGGTTTGCAAAGATTTGTCACTAATTCTGCAGCAAATGAACTATGTGACCATTACACTTTGAAAAAAAACTCTTATATGATTGGTGGAAAGGTGTAGTACTTTCTGGTTATTCATATCTCCGTAAGATCTAGATCCACCATAAGGTTTCTCTTTTCTGAATCAGCTAATCAACTTTCCTTTTTTTACAAGGAAATGGAAACGTGGCTTCTTGTGTTTTACTTTATATCCTTTCAAACAATAGATCTGAAAGTGGTTGTGACTGAAGAACCGCAGTACCAAGAGGGAGCTAGCTGTGCTATAAAGTGTGGCTATTCTATTCATTTCCCAGATCATGTTTGAGGTTGGTTGGTTGATTGATTCATTCATCCATTCATTCAGAGATGGGGTCTCACTGTGTTGCCCAGACTGATCTATGACTCTTGGACTTTAGCAATCCTCCTGCCTCAGCCTCTCAAATAGCTGGTACTACAGGTGTGCACCACTGCATTTGGCTCACGTTTGAAGTTTTGTGATTTACTGGGAGTAAATTTTCTTCCTACCAACAACAAGAGTGATTAACTATACCTTGAAGAATACTGCCTAAATGTTAAATTTAGTTTGCTTACTCTGGAAATAAAAAGTACTTATTTCTATGGATTAAAATATTCAACTTTAATGTTCTGTTCACTTGGTTGCAATATGTTTTACACTTCCATGCACAGCATGTGCTGGGCTCAATACAGTGGGAGGAAACAGGATTCAGGAAATGTTACTGCTGATTATATTCCTTTTTGCTTCCTTTTATTAGAGTTATTAATTCACGTGAAATTGTGAGCCAAGTGCAGAAAGCATTGTTGCTGCCCTCATCTCCTATTTTAGATGGAGAAACAATTTCTATATACAGTCATAGAAAAATTATCCTTAAATGTTTCTATAAAAGTTTCAGTTATTTCTTTATGAGTTTCCTGTGTCAAATGAAAACTGCATAAACAGGGGAAATATATGAAATCCTCAAAGAAATAATGAAGAATGATTGGATCACTTGAAATTGCTTGGCACAGGATATATCAAAATAACTAAGTACATTCAGTAATACGGAGGCTTCTTGAAAAATTAGAAGTTACAAGGCAGAATGATGAGCAGTATATTCCAAAGAAAGTGACCTGACCATTTCTGGCCCACATTCTCTTTCTTCCTACCTCCTCACAAACAGCCCAATCAGGCAACAAGAACAAAATGGAGATGAACAATGCTTTGTCTTCCGCAGAAATTGATTCACTTACTCATTCATTCTTTTTGTCCCTAGGATAATGGAAGTTAAAGACCAAATCCTTTTAGAAAGTAGAAAGTAAGTGATGTGTGTGCACATGTATCTCTGTGTGTGTGTCCATGTGTGTTCACTAATGAAGCAGTGTTTCTTAGACATGGTCCCCTTACTTCAGGTTTGCTAGAATTTGAAACCCAGCTAAATACTTTAAATGGGTAAGGAGGTTCCTGAAGTGACATACAAATTTCTTTCTCTTCCACGTGCCCCCTGGTTTGTAAATATTGCCCTAGTCCTTAGACTACTTCTAAAGTGCATGTGCTTAACACTAGAGAAAAGGTTCAGTGATGACCAGAGAAGTCATACTGTTTCATTTTGCCTCTTTACAATGGCTTCCTGGCAACAAGTTCATCCTTGCGATAAAATAGGATAAAATAGCTTCTTTTTTTTTTTTTTTTTGCTTTTGTCTATAGCACCCAGTTTTTTTTGCTGCTTACATTATTCTTAGTATATGTCATGCTTTCTGCCATTGTCTGAATTCCTGAGGTCCCTTAACCACCACCGCCATCTTTGAAAAGCCTGTCTACCAGATTTCTCTTTTGTTCTGGTCCACTCAACCACTTATTTTTCAGATTGGAGAAACTTGATCTTTAGAACATACTCCAGGAAGTCCTTGGAATCTATATGGCCCTGCCTTTTAGATGCAATGGAGTCGATTTTCATCATGCTGGCTCCAAACCTATTAAGTTCTGGATTTTTAACCTCACTTTCCAGAAAAGAGTAAATTTGACCCCTAAACCCTTACTTGGGAGTGAATTTCCTCTTCTTTTCTGAAGTCCCTATTTTGTTTGTCTTTGAGGAGCTTTTAAATAAATCAGCGTGAATTTGGGAGCCAAGTGCAGAAAGCATTTTTGTTGCCCTCATCTCCTATTTTAGATGGAGAAACAATTTCTATATACAGTCACAGAAAAACTCCTGAGGAAGCGACATCCAAAACAAATGTGCGAAGTGCCATGTCCCAGGAATGAAAAAGTCTTGACCACCAGGCAAGACTTGGGGCAAAACAGACTGCTTCTCCACCTGGTAAAAAAGCCATATTCTGCCTGCATTTTGTTTTCCTCACCTATAAAGTGGGACTAAAAAACATGCTCATAAATTAATTATGGTAGATAAATACGAAAATACATGCAGAACACTTAATATGGTACCTGGCACAAAGTGGTACTTAGTGAATGTTTCATTCCCTTCTTTTCTTGTCCCTCCTTCCCAATCACCCCCAGGCCAACTGAGTCTAGCTCTAAATAGAAAATGTACAAATAATTTTAACACAACTGAAAATAGGGAAGCTTCAATGTCTGATGAACAACTATGGAACCACACTGGTGTTAATGTTAGTCATCTTCTGTGTATATTCTGGTGATAATTGCCATGATTTCTGTCCCAATTAGGTCAATTTCTCTGATTTTATATAAAAAAAACATACATACATTTAAACATATTATATATGAGCACCTGTTCCAAAGAGATCTATTTTAAGCTCTTCTGAATAGCAGCTGTATTATTTCCAAGAAAACTAGAGAGTGGCTTAATTTTGCTTCCCTATTTGTATGCTTATCAGAAATGACAGAAAACTTTGCTATAACCGAAGTTTAATTCTCTCAGGATATTTACATTTTCTCTACTATTTATTGAGCAAAATCTGTTGTAAGTCAGAGAACTCCCTGTAAACAGGAAGCACTCCAGGTCAGGATGTTATAAACTGTCAAAAAACGAACTTTCTAATGTGATTACAAGTTTCCCCTCTCTGGCTATATTACATCTGATAATTGAACTGTCACCTACTTGTTTTATTTATTATGATAATGGATGCAGTTGGTAAATGTACAGAAAGTATAGAAAGCACGGTTTGGGCTTGTTAGGAAGCCAATTTGATATCCATGGATTTGAGCATTTGGGAGGTGTCAGTCAAAATCTGCGATCTGTTCAAGCAAATAGCTGGAATTTGACAGGAATGATAACCCATTAACCATCTCTGCAGGAAATAAATCATTTATCTACCTCCAGATACTTTTTAAGTTAATAAGATACATTTTAAAATGCATTCAAAACTACTTTATCTCCTCCCCCCTCCTCCTCTTCCCTTTCCCTCTTTGCTCTAAAGTGAATGGAAAAGACTATGCGCTAAATGCTCATACATCTTTGCTCTCATCCTTAGTTGCAGAATCCAGATTTTATTTGGGGATGCAATGTTACCCATCTAAAGTATTTTTTTCCTGTTGTTCTGGTCAATGAGATGTTATCAAGTGTGTTCTGTGGGCTTTTCAGGGAATGCTGCTAAAAAGCAGCAGATTCAACTGCTTCCTGGACTATGAACAAAATGATAGAAATTTTGGTAGCCACGTTGGACTATGAGTTGAACTTGGAGACAGAACCCCAGGCTGGGAGGTAGAACAGAGAGATGGAAAGAGCAGGAGCCCCGATGACCTAGAAACTTCCACAGTTTTGACTGCATACTCCACATTCCTTTTGCCTGGGAGAAAAATAAACTTTCCTTTGTTTTCTTTTCTATTTATTTATATTTTTCTGTAACATGGAACATACAAAATTCTAAGAGACAGGAAAAAACATTTTCTGTTATTTCATGAAATATTGTACTATTATGCTGACTGGTTTTTGATCTTCCAGCCAACCAACCAACCATCCAACCAACCAAATAACAACAAAAACCCACCACTAAACAAACATATATACAACAAGAAAACAAAACAAGAATTGGGGGGATAAATTAAGTTTGTTCAATCTCATGCACACAGGGCCAGTGTGAAAACCCACAGTCTACAGAAGCAAATTAAAGGCTCTGTAACTGCCACAGAAGAGAAAGATGGTTAAATTTGACTCAGCCCTTTCTAGCATTAATTAGCTGATAGATTCCTTTATTGTGAAACATTTGTTAATATCTTATAGAACAGGAGTCTTATTACTTGGAAACATTTTAGGAAATATCGCTTGTGAGACTGCACAGAATACTGGGAATAATGAAGCATTGAGCTACACTCAGGAATGAATATATTTATTTTACATACACACACAGAGAAAGCAAAGTCCCATATTTTAGATTCTTTCCCAGTACCAAAGAAACTGAAACAATGGAAGAGGAATTAGATTATGGCTCTTTTCTCCCATCGAAGTACTAATCAGGCCCAACCTTGCTTAGCTGCTTAGATCAGACAAGATCGAGGGCATTCAGGGTAGTATGGCCATAAACAGACTATGGCTATTTTCTAATGGCTTTGTTTTTTTTGGGGGGGGGGGCTTCCTTCACATTCATCATAGTTTTCTCTCTCATGGTTAGGAATGCTAGTCATTTTTAATTAAAATATGGAACAAGTCAACTAAGATGAATCTTTTTCTCTTTGCAACTAATTTAAAGCTATCCACCTTGCTGATGTTTGACTTGAAAATTGTTGACTAAAGCAATTTCAAACTACTTCTCCTTACAATGAAGGTTGGCTTATGGTTGTTGTCATCTGTAGGAATGTGATTGTTTATAAAAAACTGACATGTCTTCTAATCTGGCTGCATATTAATTTCCCCCTCTTCCTCACTAACAAAACCCTGGCTTTGTTTAGTTATCATGAGACCACAGGAAAGATGATCTCACCCACAGCTTGGAACAAATTCCAATTAATGTTAATAAAAGAACACATTGATCGCCTTTGATTGATTTGGGTTGGGCAAGTGATGCATATCAGACCAACAGTCTTTTGGAGGAGATTTCAAGAATGTTTCCTTATCAAGAGCTAAAAAACCAATGAGAAGATGTACTTTTTGCCAAGCCCCCTTCCTCCAGGTATACTGAGTCTAGACCTAACAAGAGCAACTTCTTCAGTCCTCCTACAACAATCAAGAAAGAGAGTCTTAGAGCAAAGACAAAAACACTTAGAGTGGTAAAACAAAGAGAATAACCTGGTTCTTTGATATTATTGTTCTTAATGATTGCAACTCACCTGGAGCCACCCTAGCTGTAAAGCTCTTGTTATGAGGCATGCATTTCCTTATTTTTAGAGCCAATTCGAGACGGCCAAAGGTATTATAACTGATACATGTAAATGCAATTTATAATCTTATCAATTATGAGATTACAGAAATATAGGATTTGTATTTGTCAGAGAGAGAGAGAGTAAAGAGATATAATATAAAAAACTGGCTTCCATGATTGTGGAGGCTGAGAAGTCCCACGATCTACTATCTGCAAGTTGGAAACTCAGTGTGAAATACCTGCTTCACGCTCAGGTATAATTCAATCCGAGTCTGAAGACCCGAGAACCAGTAGAGCTGATGGTATAAATCCAAGTCTGAAAACCTGAGATGATGGAGGTAAAATATCCAAGCTCAAGCAGGCAGGCAGGCAGCAAAAGGGGTGAATTCCTCCTTCCTGTGTCTTGTTCTATTCAGACCCTCAGTGGATTTGATGATGCCTAGTGACATTGGAGAAAGCAATCTACTTTACTGAGTCCACTAATTCAATTGCTAATCTCATCTGGAAACACCCCCACAGACATCCAGGAAATAGTGTTTAATCTGGGCACCCCATAGCCAGTCCAGTTGACACAAAATTAACCATAAAAATGTTGAAAGAGTTCCTATGATTTAACTGAGAAAAAATATATTTTTTAAAAATGGGTACAGGCTGATCATTTTATATTTCCATGGCACAAAACTACTTTATTAGCAAAGTTGCTATAGAAAAATGTAGGCAGTTGATGATCCTATAAAATACGTGATAAGACATTATTTGAGATGCCTCAGCCTCTTCCCAAACATTCTAGAAGTATGTTTTAAACACAAACATCACTGAGAGAAGAAAAAAGGGCTTCGAAAAAATTGGAGGACATGAATCTGAATCTCTAGTCAGGCAAGAGGGAGAGGATATCTGGACTAAGCAAATTTATTAGTCTGCTCTTAAGAGCATTTTTTTTAAATGTTGATGAAAATCCCAAGTCATGGGAAAGTGCCCCACATCGATAAGCTCTCTCCTGTCTGATCCTATATTCCACCTCTTCTCCAGTCCAACACTCTGGAGATCCGTTCCCACACATGTTGCCCTGGTTCCCAGCAGTACATACTGGCCAGGTCCCCAACTCTTTCAGGCTCCTCCCAATGCAATACAGCTTTAATTCTAACTGCATCTCAACTTTCCAACCTGCACAGATAGAGCTATCAGATTCATCTTTCAAAGCGTAAATCTGATCACCTAAATCCTTACAAATATACAATTTCTTTTTTTTTTATTTCAGCATATTATGGGGGTACAAATTTTAAGGTTTCAAATAATGCCATTTCTCCCCCTCCCCCAAGTTTCCAGCATGACCATCCCTCAGTGTACATCTCACTCATTATGTATGTATATACCCGCCCCACTCCCCACTCCCACCTGCCCTATACCCAATTACTGTAGTTCCTATGTGTCCACTTAGGTGCTGCTCAGTTAATATGTTTGCTGGTGAGTATATGTGGTACTTGTTTTTCCATTCTTGGGATACTTCACTTAGTAGTATGGGTTCCAGCTCTAACCAGGAAAATATAAGATGTGCTGTATCACCATTGTTTCTTAGAGCTGAATAGTACTCCATGGTATACATATGCCACATTTTATTAATCCATTCTTGGATTGATGGGCACTTGAGTTGTTTCCACAGCTTTGCAATTATGAATTGTGCTGCTATAAACATTCGAGTGCAGGTATCTTTTTTGTAGAGTGTCATTGTATCTTTTGGGTGGATGCCCAGTAATGGGATTGTTGGATCAAATGGTAGATCCACTTGTATCACTTTAAGGTATCGCCAGATTGCTTTCCAAAGAAGTTGAACTAGTTTGCAGTCCCACCAGCAGTGTAAGAGTGGTCCTATCTCTCCGCATCCACGCCAGCATTTATTGTTCGGGGACTTTTTGATAAAGGCTATTCTCACTGGAGTTAAGTGATATCTCATTGTGGTTTTGATTTGCATTTCCCTGATGATTAGAGATGTTGAGTATTTTTTCATGTTTGTTGGCCATTCTTCTGTCTTCTTTAGAAAAGTTTCTGTTCAAGTCCTTTGCCCACTTTTTAATGGGGTTATTTGATTTTTTCTTGCTGTTTTTTTGAGTTCTAAGTATATTCTAGTTATCAGCCCCTTAGCAGATGCATAGGATGCAAAAATTTTCTCCCATTCTGTAGGTTGTCTGTTTACTTTCATGACTGTTTCTTTGGCTGTGCAGAAGCTTTTTAGTTTCATCATGTCCCATTTATTTATTTTTGTTGCTGCTGTGATTGCCCTTGGGGACTTCTTCAGAAACTCTTTGCCTAGGCCGATGTCTAGGAGAGTGTTTCCAACATTTTCCTCTAGAATTCTAGTAGTTTCATACCTTAGGTTTAAGTCTGTTATCCAGCGCAAGTTGGTTTTTATGAGAGGTGAAAGGTGTGGGTCCTGCTTCAGCCTTCTGCAAGTGGCTATCCAGTTTTCCCAGCATCATTTATTGAAAAGGGATTCTTTTCCCCAGTGTATGTTTTTGTCTGCTTTGTCAAAGATTAGATGGCTATATGAGGATGGTTTTATATCAGGATTCTCACATCTGTTCCACAGGTCAATATTCCTGTTTTTGTGCCAATACCAGATTGATTTAATCACTACAGCTTTGTAGTATAGTTTGATATCTGGCATATTAATACCTCCCATTTTGTTTTTGTTGCCTAGAATTGCTTTTGATACGAGGGATCTTCTTTGGTTCCAAACGAAGCATAAAATTATTTTTTCTGTATCTGTGAAGAATGATGATGGGATTTTAATAGGTACTGCATTGTATCTGTAGATCATTTTAGGTAGTATAGACATTTTAATGACGTTGAGTCTGCCAACCCACGAGCATGGTATGGAGTTCCATCTGTTTACATCCTCTGCTATTTCCTTCCTCAGTGTTTCATAGTTCTTCCTGTAGAGGTCTTTTACCTCCTTGGTTAAGTATATTTCTAGGTACTTCAATTTCTTTGTTGCTATTGTTGCTATTTCTGTGTTGCCATTGTGAACAATTAGATTGTTGTTACCATATATGAATGCCTCTGATTTCTGTGTATTGATTTTGTATCCTGAGACTTTACTAAATTCATTGATCAGTTCCAGGAGTTTCTTGGTTGAATCTTTGGGGTTTTCTAAATATATCATGTCATCAGCAAACAGTGAAAGTTTGATCTCTTCTGTCCCAATTTGGATACCTTTAATTCTACTTTCCTGTCTTATTGCTGTAGCCAGGACTTCCAGCACTATGTTGAATAGAAGTGGAGATAGTGGGCAGCCTTGTCTGGTTCCAGTTCTAAGTGGGAATGCTTTCAATTTTTCCCCATTCAGTATGATGTTGGCTATGGGTCTGTCATATATGGCTTGTATAATTTTTAGGTATGTCCCTTCTATGCCTATTTTATTAAGTGTTCGTATCATGAAAGGGTGTTGAATTTTGTCAAAAGCTTTTTCTGTGTCTATTGAAAGAATCGCGTGGTCTTTGTTTTTGCTTCTGTTTATGTGGTGAATTGCATTTATAGATTTACATATGTTGAACCATCCCTGCATCCCTGGGATGAAGCCCACTTGGTCGTGATGGATTATTTTTTTGATAAGTGTCTGGATTCGGTTAGCTAAGATTTTTTTTTTTTAATTTTTGCATCTATATTCATTAGGGATATTGGTCTGTAGTTTTCTTTTTTTGTCACATCCTTTCCTGGTTTTGGTATCAGAGTAATATTCACTTCATAAAAGGTGTTGGGGAGGTTTCCGTTCTTCTCCATGTTGTGGAATAATTTCTGCAAGATAGGCACCAGTTCTTCTTTGTAAGTGAGGCAAAATTCGGGTGTGAAACCATCTGGACCGGGACTTTTCTTTTTAGGGAGATTTTTAATTGCTGTTTCTATTTCGGCTCTTGATATTGGTCTGTTCAGGAATTCTGTTTCTTCCTGGTTGAGCCTAGGGAGGCTGTGTGTTTCTAGAAATTTGTCCATTTCCTCCACATTTTCCAGTTTGTGTGCATAAAGGTTTTTGTAGTATTCGTAAATTATATCTTGTATCTCCTTGGAATCAGTTGTGGTATCTCCTTTTTTGTTCCTGATGGAGATTCGAGATTTTTTTCTTCTTTTCATTAGTCTAGCCAATGGCATGTCAATTTTATTTTTTCAAAGAACTAACTTTTTGTTTTATTAATATCCTGTATAGCTTCCCTGTTGTCCATTTCATTTAGTTCTGATTTGATCTTGTTACTTTCACTTCTTCTGCTGGGTTTAGGGTTGGTCTGTTCTTTCTCCAGCTCTTTGAGTAGTTTCATTAGATTGTCTATTTGTGATCTTTTTGACTTTTGGTTATAGCCATTTATGGAAATAAACTTTCCTTTCAGTACTGCTTTAGCTGTGTCCCAGAGGATTTGATAACTTGTCTCTCCATTGTCACTTTGTTCAAAGAGTATTTTTATTTCCATTTTGATTTCTTCATTTATGAAGTAATCATTTACTAGAAGGTTGTTTAATTTCCATGCTTTTGTGTAGAAATGTAAGTTTCTGTTACGGTTGATTTCTACTTTTGTTCCACTGTGATCTCAGAAGATACATGGTATGATTTCTATTTTTTAAAATTTCTTGAGGCTTACTTTGTATCCTAGGATATGGCCAATCTTAGAGAATGTCCTGTGGGCTGATGAGAAGAACATATATTCAGTGGATTTTGGGTAGAATGTCCTGTAGATATCAGTCAGTCCTAATTGTTCTAGAGTTTTGTTTAAGTCCATTATTTATTAATTTTTTGTTTGGAGGATCTGTCCTGTGCAGTCAGTGGGGTGTTGAAGTCTCCAGTTATTATGGAGTTGGAGACCAAGATCTGTGCCTCCTTTTCTGGGAGCAGGAGTCTGGGGGGTTACCTTTACTACACCATTTTCCTGACCTCTCCAAATATACAATTTCTTTACATCACCAACTGTTCTGCTTTCAAGACTCTGTCTCCACCAATTCTACAGTGTTAAATCCTCTTTTGGTTTCATTCACTCATCAAATATTTACTGGGAACTTACTAGACATTTGAAATAGAATGGTGAATCAGAGTGGCAATAAAGCTCATCTTCTAAGTAGGGAAGATAGACAACCAATAAACATACTAATCAATAGACATAGTGATAAATCAGATAAATACAGACCATAGTAACTAAAATGAATGGTATAAACAGGCTGATAGTATGTAAAATGACTAGGGGAGGCAGATTTTGATAAGGTAGTCAGAGGCCCCTCTGAAAAGGTAAACTAATGTTATGCCTAAGGGATTTAAATGGAGTAGCTGTGCGAAGTAGGAGGGATGGAGGAAAGGATGTATAAGACAAAGAGAAAAACAAGAGAAAGGGCCGAGAGGTAGTAGGCCTTCGTTTGAGTAAGGAATAGATATGAAGCCATTAAGCGAAGGAATGAGAAGAGTAATGAGGCTGGAGGGGTACGTAGGAACAATATCGTTTAGGACTTGTAGGCTATGGTATGAATTGGAGATTTTATTCTAGCTGTACTGAGAAACCACTGGAGGGTTTTGAGCAAAAGGATGACATGATTTGGCTTATGCTTTGGAACAGTGTCATTTCATAACACTCTTTTAGAGGGCTAAGAATCTTCTCTGCACTGTTCAGTATGGTGGCCATACTGGACACAAGATGTGGCTCTTGAGCCCTTGAAACTGGCAGTGAGACCTAATTATTTGAATTTAAAATTTTATGTTTAATTATAATTTATTTAAAGCTAAGTAGCCACATGTAGCTCTAAATTGCCACATGTAGCAAGTAACTACCATACTTGACAGCACAGCGTTGGAAAGACTTTTCTGGCTGCTATGTGGAGAATAAATTGAGGGCAGAGGTGAAGGCACAAAATGGATACAGAGATGTCAATGAGGAAACTGCTGAAGTAGCATCTTGGCAAAAGATAATGGAGGATTGAACCATGGCAGAAGCAACATCAGAGACAGACAGTTTGAAAATATTTTGTATATAACTAACAGGATTTGTTGCTGGATTAGTATGGGGAGGAGGGGATGACAGGGATAATCCAAAGGTGGCTTCCCATTTTTTGACTCAAGCAAATGAGTTGGAGGTGCCAATTATTAAAGATGGTAAGACTAAGGTAGAAAATATTTGGGACAGGTAGAACTACCTCTTTTGGAACATTTCATTAATAAGTTTGAGATGCTTCCTTTTATATTCTCAAGATATCTATATGTTGCTACCTCTTGCAATTCAGTTTTTCAATGATTTTGATAAGTTAGACACCACATTACCTCTATAGCACATTCTACGTCTTTTTCCTATCTGTGCGTTGTTTATGATGTTACCTCTGTTTGAAAAACCATCTCTCATTCTTATGATTATACTCCACGCAACGTCTATAAACATTGCTTTATACTTTAGCCAAAACCAATTGAAAAAAATATATTTTACATCATGAGCAAGGCATATACATACATATACTTTCAACTAGAATTTTAGGAAGCAGTACTATGATTATTGCCTTTGATGCATTCTGGTATTTTATTTTCTATTTGATTTGATTTAATTCTTTATGATACTTCACATATCTGATAAATTGATTTCCCCATCATTAATGGATCACGACCTACACTTTGAAATTCACTTAAGATCGATGTCAAATACGACCTTGCTCCTCCAAGCTTCTCCCTGTAAAAGTACATGCAGCAATGGGGAACCTGAGGTTTTGGGGCCACATGTGGCCTTCTGGGTCCTTGAGTGTGGCCTTGTGACTGAATCAAAATTTTATACAACAAATTCTTTTAATAATGGTATTCATTTACTTTGCTTATCCATTTGCTTCTGTCATGGTTAATGAAATGATTATCTTCCCTATTGCATAGAACAAAGTTGGTCTTCAGATATGCGTGGAATTGAGTTGAACTGGCAGATGGATTTTACAAGACCGAGTGCAGAACAGCATTACCTCAACACCCAGCAGCTTCACATTCTTGCAGAGAGCAGAGCTACCTAGTCAGTACCTGACCACTGCTCTTCAAGGTGGGACTCACATTCAACTAGCAGTAGGAAGGACAACTTCTATAATATATAGAACCTCTGAATTTTAGGGCTATAAAAAAAAAAGCAATAAAGAGTAACTGAAAAGGGTATAATAGTTTTAACTCGTGACTAATGGTTTACTCTGTGATTACATTTTAGAATGCTGGTGCAGCCCAGTGATTCATTTGAGAAAGTTGTGTCCCAGTGCCTGGCCATTCCCCAGGTGGCCCTTCATTCTTAAAGTCTCTGCATTCCAGGAGTAAAGTCTTTTCGTGTATTTGTTGGCAGAAAAGGAAAATTTCATGGTAGACAGAGTGCCCAGAAGAAAATCTCTGAAGAGGCTTTTGTGAAGCCCTTAGACTTACATAAGTGATTAAGCTGAGCTTATCTGAATGCAGAGGTTTGGTAGGGGTTGGGGGGGGGAAGACTGGTTGGGGGGGCCCTTGGAACCTCCATAACTGGAAAGAAGGATAAAGGATTTGCCAATGTCACAGAGAGTTGTACCTGTCCAAACAATGCTTCTCTGAGGGGGGTGAATTCTGGAAGGAGGTATCTGCTTAGTGGCCTGTGAATACTGAACACTGAGCTCTGCAGCCTTGGGCAGGAACCCAGTGGATAAAACCTTCCAGTACTGTTGCTGGCATTGGCAGGACCACATAGACCCAAACAGGGATCCCCACAATGGCAATCAGAACCTGTCCTATTTCCCAGGATCTTTTAAAATATGGTGCAGGTTCTAGGAGTAGTAAAGGGGCTATTGAGAATTCCACCAACCTTGGTGTCTGGAAACTTCAGCAAGTATTTAAAAAAATGACATCATCTGTAATGCAAGTGCCGTGGAGCAATCCTTTTCTGTTATACAATAGTTTTAAAGGGGATTAATTCAACCAAAATATTCTCAGTGCTCTAGAGGTGTCTGGCTCAATACATTTTCATTTCATAATAAAGTAAAGCCGGCCAAATAAATTGCTCTCTCATCGATATTAAGCTCCTTTTCCTTTGATATGTTGGAAAACCAATATTGCTTGGTAGGATGCAGTGCATTTGGACTCATGAGGTATTAGTGTGCTTTCCTGCTAAGAAATTCTTATAATGTGATTTCTGGCAGTTGAAGGGAATGTATTAATGCTTCACTTACCCAGATACTGTAATTGCATAAAACCAAGGAAGGTAAGTTTTTTCTGCAGTGGACTACAGTAGAATATAGCATACTATTATTTCTCTTAAAAACAACTACCTTATCTTCCTTATCTAGATTCTTCTCTTTTCTCCTTCCCTTTATACAAAAACTACTCAAAATAAGTGTCTATCATCCTTGTCTCTTCCAAACTCTCATGCCCACATCACTGCACCCAAAACTGCTGCTGATCAAGGCCATGAATTTCCTTTATCACTAAAGCAAATCACCAGTTCCCTGTTCTCACCTTTTTGACCCTCACCACCATCTAATGTGGATAGTCTCTCCCTGCACTTGATACACAGCCATCACTTGGCTTCCAGACCCCACCCTTGCCTGGTTTTTCTCTTGTTGCTCTGAAACTTCTGTTCAGTCTGTGTTGCTGTTTTTTCACCTCCCAGACTCTAAATGTTGGAGTGCTCAGGTCTCAGTTCCGTGTCCTTTTCTTACTTCTACCTGCACTTGCTTCCTCAGTGATATAATACAGTATATCATGATTTTAAGTACCATCAAAATGTACTTGACTCTAAATTTTATCTTCCGTCTGGGCCTCTGCCCTGAATTCAAGGCCTTAAATACAACTGCCTTCTCAGCATCTTTACTTGGATGCCTATTAAGAATCACATGTAAAGATGGGTTGATTGAAGAAGAAATGAATAAATATCTTAGTTGTATGAACAATCACAGTCCATGTGGGATACTACCATTCCCAGTATTTGTATTGCAGAGTATTTTATAAATATGTTTTCTCCTTTCTCTTCCTGTGACTTCTTAGATACTTGTGGTAGTGACAGAATTAACAGCTCGTGGTCTGTGGGATTCAAGTTTTGGATAACACATTTTAATCAGTTTATCAGAAAGTTTTATAAACACTCCAAGGAAGGAAGGACTTAGGGAAGGATGGAGAATTTATTTATTTATACAACAAACGTGAGCCAGGCTCTCTTCTAGGCACTGGAGATGCAACAGACAATAAAAAAGACAAAATTCCAACTCTCATAAAACTTACATGCAGCATGTGTGTTGGGGGTGCTTAGAGTGAAGGAGAGGAAAAGTCAGGACTACTTCTAGGGAAAGAGTTTTCTAGGCAAAGAGCATGAGCAAGGCAAAGACCCCGAAGACTGCTAAATGTGTCTGCAGAGCACAGTGCCTGCTATCTAGTTCTCAATATTGGTTTAAGGCTTTATGTTTCTCCTCTTTTTCCCCCAAGTTTTACTAAAATAGATATTTGTAAAAGTATCCAGCATATCTATTAAATTATATTATTTTAGTTTAAAGAAGATTATGTCATTTACATGCTATATTCTCTTTTTCTGTCCCAGAAAGAAATCATTGTTTCTCTAGGTAAGAATGGGAACACAAAATGATAGCCCACGCCATCTTAATGGAAGCATCAATCAAAACACAGTGTGATATTGTCTATGGATAAACAATACTGCAAATGAGCATGAACAAAAATATGCAGGCTCACTTCTGTTTCTGTGAAAAGCTCAGCACAAGATGTTTTCTCCAAGGTAGAACATTTGTCATACTGTGTTTATGGCCACAAATATGGTACCTAGCTGTGAATTTGGACAGGTTCTTGTTTTCCTTTCTCCTCTTGAGAACAATTTAAATTAACTGAAATCAGAATATTTCAATACATCGTTACCTCTTGTCACAAAAAAATATCCTATTTTGTTTGATATGATTCAATTTTGAGTTGCATTCTCTGGCAAGTATTCTTCCAATGTTTCAACCTCATTGCACTGCAATGCACTGTTTGTTGGCTACTTTTGAGTGTTTGAAGATTATGGCTGGAAAAAATGATTATCTCTATTATGTTGCTGTAAAGAAAAGCTGTACTCATCTTTCCGGGAAACTCATTTTCTTAGACAAAGCATGCAGCAGAAGGAAGAAGGTACAAACCGCCTTGCCAGGCAGTGAGGTTGGCCAGATCACACAAAGCAATCAATGAACTGAAACATGATCCAGCCCAATAATCCAGTTTCCTATATTAATAAAGATTTTTAGAAGAGATTTTCTATCTTTAAGGTAGAAAAGGTAGGTTAATTGAAATAAAAGAGTTGAACTAGTTGCTTGTATATAAAACCTTTGTTTCTTACATCCCTGACTTGACTATTACAAATAGTTTTGGCAACTTCTTCACTTTTTGTTTTATTTTGTACCTATATAAAAGCAATCTGTATATTATTTCTTCTTAGTACTTTACACTGGATTTCCCAAAAAAAAAGAAAACCTTAAGGAAGTACATTGGTAGTAAAATTCTCTTCATATATCATCTTTTGACTTATTCAGTTAAACAGCTCTCAGAACCCTGTAGTGAAAATTATTAAAATCCTCCCAATTTTAGAGGTTAAAAAATAATTAAGTCTTTCCACTAGACACCTAAATGATAAATATCATTTTACAACAAATAGGGTATATAGATGTATATATTAGAGAGTTAACATTGAACATATTGCGTTTAACTACATAGGCCATGCAGGCCGTATTTTATAAACAACTTCCATTCACAAATAAGAACAAATAAGTTTTCTTTCTGTGTATGTGTTTTTATGGCAGAGTCAATGGTTTTACATGCAACTACTTCTGCTTAATACAGTTGATTTCATTCTACTAACTGTGTTCTGAAAACAGGGGATTGTGTACAGGTGCCTAGGTCTTAAATCTAGTAAATATTTAAGTTTTATACTTTGCAGTTAGTGATATTCACCAATAATACTCAGCTTGCTAATGATGACTACAGAGTTTTACTTCCCTTCCCACACTGGTAAAATGTATCAGAAATTACAGAGCTGTAGGGTTGGAGGGCCAGCCTCCCTTCTACTCTCTGGGAAAGTTCACTGACATGATTGACAATAGATTAATAGAAGAAAAATTTATTAATGCATGAAAGCAAACACATAAAATATGAGACTCAAAGAAGGGCCAGATAGTTCAGGCTTATGTATCCTCTTCATAGAGCAAAGGGAAATGGGGGAAATGTAGTCAACTTGAGGGGTTGTGAATGATTTTTAGTGGAACTGAATGAGCTCAAAGTATAGACAGTTGGCCTGGGTCAAATTTCCTCTGAGCTGAAGGGTAGGTGGCAACAAATGGCAGGTGAGGGGCGAAACTTCACTGTCAACAAAGGTTGTCTTACTATGCAGATAGTCGCCCAGGTAATCTCTAGAATCTTCCTTCAAAAGAACAGATAAAAATTCTGTCTGGGCATGGTGACATCATGGTGGATCAAGGAATCTAAACTAATAATAAGAAAGGTGGGAATTGACAGCATTTCCCAATCCTGCTCTAAAAAATTTTTGTTTTTCTATTTTTCCTCCCTTTCCCCCATTTCTACAAATTCTATCTTGCAAGAGCTTGAAAAACTGAGAAAATTTTCCATGAGAGGTAGAAAATAATAGGAAATAGTGCCAGGCAAAGCCAGAACCCATTTGAGCAGGCAGAAGAAGAAGAAAGCCTGGAACCATCTGTATCTTAGTAATTGCTGCCATCGATTTGGTTTTTTTTCCTCCTTATTTAAGCTTTGTTGGGACTCAGAAAATGATACTCCAAAATATGTGTCTTTGGCATACCACTTGCTTTGAATTAAAGGAAATTGAAAGGCCCCAGAAATAAGCCACTGAACCAATGTCTCCCTCTCTTTACTCCCTCAATCCCCCAAAATCCCTCCATTGTTCTGGTCTGGACAAACCAAAATTCTAATTAATATAACCTGTGCCAGTGACACTGGATGAAGAGAAAATACAGTCATCCTGCAGGTGACAGTGGATGAAAAGAAAATACAGTCATGTTTACGTACCTTTACTTTAAGTGTTTATAAGAAATTTCTAGTTGGGCCTCAGCACTGCCCTTTAATAATAAATTTCCATAGTCAGTAAACATTTCCACTCTTAAAACCTTTCCTCTTTTTTAAACCATCAACATCCCCCTTTATAGTCTCATTTTCAACTGATGAATATGCTTTTTATTTGAAAAGTGAAACAATCATGAAAGAATGGACTTCCTCTGCCAAACCTGCCTAGTTGCATCTGGACCCTGTCTTTCCTTGGATTATAGGAATGAACTGTTCTGCTTCTGTCTACGTGAGTCCCTCCATTTATGTATAGAATACCATTATTTTCTACTCAAGGGTTTTGTTCCTACAAAATCTCTCTCTACCCCTCTCCCTACCTGCCTCCTTCTTTTCCTCTTCATTCTCTACAAGATTTCCCCTACTCTGGGATCATTTAAATCAGAGTGAGATGGACCATCTTCCATCTTGCAACAAAACATCTGCCTAAATGAGCTTACCTTTGCAAGTAGCTGCTGCCTGTTTTCATTGCTCCCCCTTACAGGAACAACCTTGGAAAGCATTACGTCTATCTGCTGTCTCTACATCTTTCCTTTCCATCCTTTCTAGAAACCTTCCCAATTAGACCTTGTCCACACCCTGCTGAAATTAAAGACCTCCATCTTTCCAAAATGCAATGCCCAATTCTGGATATTCATGATACTCAACTTCCTATAGCATTTAATGTAGTTAATTTCTCTCCCTCTCCCTCCTTCCCTCTCCCCTCTCACCCCCCCTACCCCTTCCCCTCTCCACATCCTCTCTTTATCTGGCCCCAGGAATACCACACTCCCCATGTTTTGCTCCTACCTCTCTGGATTCTTGTAGTAGAATGAAAGATTCTATTAGTCTCTTTCATCAGAGCTCCTTCCTTTCTGACTTTTAAATGTTGGCATGCCTAGGGTTTGTTCTTCCACATGACACCTTTAGGTAATCTCCTCAGATTTTACAGCTTCTTAACATGTAATGTGTTGCTGATGACTCCCAAATTTATAATGCTTGAGCTCCACGCTAAGAGCTCCAGCCACATCTTTGATATCTAGTATGATGTCCAAGAGGTAGCTTAAATTTTATGTACCTAAAAAAGAATTTACAATTTCCCCTCATGCTTGCAAATGACTGCTTTTGAAAGTCTTCAACTTGCTTCACTATGTTTAACTCTAGGGTCTTTTGGAAGTAGTTTAGTATTTTTAATTCTATTAGAATTTTCTATAGAGTACCTTTTTTCTTTAATGATTTCCTATTCTGAAATATATTGTACTTCCACACTTTGATATGATTTAAAGATTCTTTTGATGGTGGGATACAATATGGCAACACTAAGAAGGCGGCAGAATTATTTTACCTTTATTCTTCAAATGAGAGAATGCTACTCCTCAAGGCCACACAGGGGGCTGTACCAGGGGACAGGGTGACAGCAAACTGGAGCTGTAGGGGGCAGCTCATGTATGGCAGGTGGGATGGGGTTACCTAGGTTTCCTTGTATTCCTGGAGACAGGCTAATTTGTATAATTTCCATGGCTCTGGGGCATAGAGGCTGTTCTTAAGTGTCTAGTAACTGGCCCAGGAAAATTAAGGCAGGTGAATGGTGGCCCAGAGTGTGAGAGCCAGATAAGGGAAGTGCTGGGGTGTAGATTTAATCAGCTGCTCAAGAAGAGAAACAGACTGGCCTGTAGTCAGGGTCTCAAAACTGGGTCAGGACAGTCCTAAAGAATTTAAAAACTATATTACACATTTGACCTGATACACGGACACAAACAAGCATACACACACACACACACACACACACACACACACACACACACACACACACACACAAATGTATTTATGTCTACATAGATTGACACGTAAAGACTTATTGACTAATCCCCATGGGCTTTTTTCATCCTTTTCTGATACTTTTTGGCTTCTGTTCTGGTATGTTAAGACACTAGTACTTTTCCTTTCAGAGAGAGTACTCAGATGATAGTTTCTCTTAGTTTTAACTCTGAAATGAAATAAAAGCTAGTCTAGGATTCTTGAACCACACTGTTTCTCTTGCAGTGGTTGGTAGCTGTTCTTTCCCTGTCTTCTGGCTTCCACTGTTGCCGATGAGGATTCTGACTTTTGTTGCCTTTGCTTTTTCTACCCTGAATCCTGTAACATTTATTTTCCCCCTTAGAATTCTTAGAGTTCAGGAACTTTACAGGATGTCTGAGGTGTCTATGTCATTTCTCATCAGCCTGGCCTAGATCTTAGAGAAACTATGTAATTTGTGATATTGGGTTTTTATTATAGTTAATAAAACAATTTTGTTTTCATATTGTTTTTTCTTTTTATTGAAATCATTCTCTTGCTGATTTCTTTTACTCTCACATTAAGTATCCTGTGATATCCTCCAAGATTCATTTCTTTTCCCTCATGGCAATGGTATTATTCAATGACAGATTTGATTTTAAACTTTAAACCATTTGGGAGTAAATAGAAACAATCTCAGTAAATAATTAATTTAGCAAGATACCTATATGCACTTACAGCTACTGTGGTGTTTGAGGGGAAGAAAAATGCTTCTAGAGATTGGGTGTCGTATGCATAGAAACAAAAGAAAAAAAAGCAGAAACTCTAAAAGAAAAATCTTGGAAGAGGCACAAAAAAACATACTGTTGTCTATTTCTGAGCACAGAGTGTAACTTACTATATTATTATTTAGTACATCAAAAAATTAAAATTATTAAGTAAAATCATTAAATATCATTAAAGCACACTAGAATATATATTCAATTTTTATCTGCCTTAGGTAAGTTTGGAAGACTTTAGACAGACAAAAGAATAAAAAATGGTTAGTTTTCTAAATCATTTGCATAAAATCTACAATGTATTTCATTGTAAGTTTATTTAACTTTTACTTATGTGTGTGTGGCTGAAGGAAAAAACTAGAAAAAAGAAAAGTAACATAATATCAAACTAATTCAGTAGGTGAATACATTGTGTTAGAAATAGCTAGGAAAGATCAAGTGAATCAATTTTTCAGCTAAGCCAGGTATGTTAAACACAAGTTTGTAGATGTTTATTTGTATATATCTTCAGATATATGTTATATATAATAGGGACTATGTAGGTAGGTATCCATTCATAAATGAAAGATTTTTGACCCAGATTTGTTCCTATTAAACAAGTTGAAATTTGCACCTTCTTGTAAAATTCATGCATATTACATTATTTATAGAATGAGAATAAAGAAAAATAACAGATCTAAGCACACATAATAAATATCTGATTTTAACCCTGACAGTTTGTTTTCTTAACACTTTTGGGTCTTAAATTTGTTTTTTTAGGATGAGGATGTTTGACCATATGATCTTCTTACCATCCAATCACAGAATTTTAATGACTAGAATGAATTTTGGCTTAAAAAAATTCTGATTACATTTAACCCTAAGTGTGGAATTTGTGTGTATGTCGTGTGGTGGTTTGTGAGCATATATGCACATATATATGTAAATATATGCATGTATATCCACACACAAATGTGCGTATTTGTTGGTGTTTACTAAAGTGGAGTCCTCAGTTCAAATGTTAAATGTGAGTAAAAACAGTTAATTACATGTATATGAAGTCATCTATTATTTTAAGCAACTGAGGGACCAAATGAAAACCTATATAATTCTGACAGCAAGAATGTGGCATTGCTTAGGTGTTTGTTTGGCATCTTTTGTCATGGTGTAACAAGTTCTGAAGGATCATCTAGCTTCTCGTGTGAAGTAGGCAAGCAATGAGCTATATTGGTGAACTTCAGCAAATATAATGGGTCCCATTTATTACGTATTACCTTTGTCAATGATGCTCAACAAACATGGTTTTCTATTCCAAGAATTCATATGCCTATTTATATTATGCAGGCTAATAGGTATATTGCTTTGAAAGTAAGTTTGACTCATTCTCAAGCTTGTCAATTTAAACTTTTTCATAGACTTAGATAGTTGTTAGAGCATTGACATTCATAGATTTAAAAGGCATTGGTAATTTGCTCCTAAAGACACAGGGATTTTTTCCCCCCATAAATCTTTTTCTTATAAAGTGACAATACATGCATTGTGTGCTTCCATTCTTGTATAAAACAGAACTTGATGATTATATTTTAATGAGGGCTGTGGTTTCAATATGTGAGCAAAGTAATTGCTCAGAAACCTTTTTGCAGTCTTATTCAAATCAGACTAAATATCTGAATACTACACCAGCAAATTAAGAGGACAATTTTCAACCATTCTTTGTCATTGAACAAATAGAAAGAAAAACAAAATTGCTCATATCACACCTTGTAATTATGTCTCTCCTGCCGAGGTATCCCAAAAGGTGCAATTAAAAGATAACTATATGGAAAATAATGCCTTAATTCAATATTAAATAGAAATATAATGATTTTGAGTATCCAAAAAGGAGATTTGTTTCTCAGTTCTTCCTCATAGTCATCTGTCCCATGAATAAACCCTTCTTTGAACTAAATCATCATTAATGAGAGATACTCTTCATATGGAATGACATGGTCTCTGGCTGATTGCAGGGTTCAGAGTGCCTCAAACTTTTATTACAGATGAGGGGAGAGGTCTCTAACTTTTCTTTCCTTCTTTTTCTTTAGAATAAATGCTTTCCACCTTTGAACTATTAGGATGAGATATAAGTAGTAAAATGCATTTAGTTATACTTGATGTATCAGTTTTCTTTTGGTGCTATGACAAATTACCCCACATTTAGTGGTTTAAACAACACACATTTATTATTGTACAGTTCTTTTTGTTTCTTATTTTTTCTTTTTGAGACAGGGTCTCACGCTGTTGCCCGGGCGAGAGTGCCGTGGCATCAGCCTAACTCACAACAGCCTCAAACTCCTGGGCTCAAGTGATCCTCCTGCCTTAGCCTCCGGAGTAGCTGGGACTACAGATATGCACCACCATGCCCAGCTAATTTTTTTCTACTTTTAGTAGAGACAGGGTCATGCTCTTGCTTTTGCTCAGGCTGGTCTTGAACCTCAGCCTCCCAGAGTGATAGGATTACCAGCATGAGCCACCATGCCCGGCCTTATCTTACAGTTTTACATGTCCGAAGTTTCCCGTTTCACTCTGCTAAAGGTGTTGACAGGGCTGTATTCCTTTTGGAGGTTCTAGGAGAAAACACTTTTCCTTCTCTTTTCCTGCTTTCAGAGGCCTCTGAAACATGTATTTCCTAAATTTCTGATATACTGAAAAACTGGATGAAATTTAAGGCTTATAAAGCAATTGATGTAAAAATAGTGTTAGATATCTAGTTTGCCTGGTCCCTAATCTCCTCTTAGGTCTCTCCTCTTGTTAAGAAGATAACCAGTCTGCTCTAGGTGTGTACACAAGGAAAAGAGTGAATGGCACGAGAGTTAGTCCGTGCTATGGTCTGAATGTCTGTGTCTCCCCCAAGTTCATTACATTGTTCTTCCATACCATGTTTCCCCAAAAATAAGACCTACCCCTCAAATAAGCCCTAGCAGGATTTCTAAGCATTTGCATAACATAAGCCCTACCTGGAAAATAAGAACTAGTGATGGACGTGGCTATGCAGCGTATCTGTACAACCCATGCATTGCGTCGCAGAGCTGTAAAGATGATGAGTAGCCCTTCTCATCTGTCCCATCATGACAGCGACTATTCCAGAGGTGACCAGAAAGGTGCGGGCAGCCCCACCAACAAGGTCGGCTCCCCCTGTCAGGTCCCAGCCATCCTGTGTGCCCTGCAAGCTGAGGATTTGAGGGGAAAATAACACATCCCCTGAAAATAAGCCCTAGGGTATCTTCTTAAGGAAAAATAAATATAAGACCCTGTCTTATTTTCGGGGAAACACGGTAGTCAACTATATTCACTTATTGTCTGTCAATGCCTAACTTAGTTCCTCATATGTCATTTATACACGATGCTACTAAAAAATATGTGAGGCACCTTTTTTGCCAGAGAGATACAGTAGGTAAATAAAAATCACTAATCCTGTGAATTACATAGTGGTCTATTTTCATTCATTCACTTATCAAATTCTTTTTCACATTCCTATTAATATATACATGATACTAGGCTGGCCTTTATGGAGATTAATTCTCCGTGTACATTTCTTCTTAGCAGTTCTAGCAGGAGAGACAAGAGTTGTACAAAACTTACAAATGCTATAAGGAATAAGTCATAGTTTACTACCATTTCCATTCATTTTCTTAGTATCTCAGCCTCCTGTAAAATCATTCACCAATCAAATATTTTCAGGATTGATCACTTTTCCCATACCCAGTAGATGCTGGGCCCTGCCATTTGCTCTGTTGTCTACTCTCATTGTCACTTTTACTTCCTCCAGGTAATGTGGGGATTGGGGACATCTCTGCCCATTTCATTTGACACTGCCTCATTCTCTTGGCTCAGAGCTATTCTGAAGCTCCATAGCTTCTCCAAGGGGGCATCTCCACATTCTCCTGTCACCACTGTCAATGTCGAAGGGACATCGAGACATTAAACCTGTGAAGCTTTAATGAGGGGAAAAGGCCATTTTTCTCCCTGGGCAATGCACTGTGATGAGGATTGCCAAAGCACATCCTTTATGTTCCAACTTCTTACAGAGTTTTAGTGAAATATCTTTCTGCTTCAACCTGCAACTTTTCCTCCATTCTTTTGTCAGAAACATCCTAAGCACAGACATATCCAATACCAAATTCAAGTGAAAGGCATCAAGTACCACTCACCACTTCCCTGCAAAATAAAGCTCATGTCCAGCATCCTTTTCTCTTAGAAGAGACACTCTCCTTGCAGGTGATGTAGTCTGAGATTTAAGTAGTTGTCGAGCTTAATGCACTCAACAATTTCCCAGACGTATCCACATGTACTAAATGATACATTCAGACACAGCCTAGCCTCTAACTGGCAATTCCTTCTTTTGACCATAAAAATATAACGGGAAAGGTGTCAAAACAGGCATGTAGAGATCAAGTCTGAATCTGTTTAGTGGAGGGAGAGAACTAGCATTTGCTTGGGAGACTCAGCCAACTTCTTGGAAATGTTTACATTCTGCCTGACCTAAAAGAATACTTTATGATAATTCAGGGATAGAATAAATGTTTTCTAGAGTTGATGCAATACCTTCCTATCTGTCACAGAGACAAGAAATAATAGGGCATGTGGGGGGAAAAGCAAGTAGGGCTATTTCCCTAGACAATGGAGATATGTCAGAAATAATGATAGTGATTTGGAAGAGATAAGGAGTGGCCACTGCACAGAGGAGGACTTAGTAAATGGAATTTAACTCCCTTCCAAATGAAATGCCTCTTTCTTGTCAGTCTTCCTTATAAACAGGGAAGGTCATTTCAGTGAGTTTCTTCCCTTCGTTATGTAGCTAGTGCTACCTTGATGAGAAAAACAGATATACTAAATGTTTAGAGACTAATGTCTGCTAACTCTTGATCATGTCCCTGTCAGGCCAAACCTTTTGTGTGTAACAAATCTGAAAAACAAACACAGATTTACAATTCGTGTCCAGTCAGAAGCAAAGTGTTAATAATTTAGATGTGGTCTTTCTTGTGGATTGTTTTTCTCACTGAAATGCTAAGTGCATCTCGCAGGTTAACTGAATAGTAAAGGTAAGATTATAAAATCATGTCATTTATGCTGTGCTTTATATATATATATATATATATATGTTACCTAGGATCATCATTATTTCCATTTTTCAGATGAGAAAACTGAGGAGGAGAGAGGTTATGTAATTTGTCCAAGGTTAGCTACCCGACTAGTAGTGAAAGTTATCAATCTAGGAAAAAAGATTTGTACTGTAAAACCTCTGTTCTATTCTTATTCTTTTTAATGAAAAGCAAGATTATCTTTTTCTTAATGTCATGAAAACAGCTTTAATGGAAAAGTCCAACCATTTTAGCAAATATTAGCCAATATTTATATTTTGCACTGAGAATCAATAGTGACAACTGTTAGGTGTCTAAATGAAGTTGCCAATCATTTCTTCTCTACCCAGGATTCCTTCCCAAGGGAACTGGGTATACAAAGCTGGGGCCAAAACCTGCCACTGTATTAGTAGCTAGTCTAGGGCCTGATAACTCAAGTTCAGAGTCCTAGTGAAACACTGTTGGCACCTGCAGTTTGCAGGAACTACATAGGATGTCTTTCTATCAGCCTAAATCCTAATCTTGTTAATTTTTCTTTTTTCTACCTGGAAGCATGATCCAAATTGATGACCAGTCTACTCTAGGTGTGTATACAAGGACAAGAGTGAATGCCAGGAAAGTTAGTTGGTGCTATGGTCTGAATGTTTATGTCCCCCTACAAGTTCATATCCTGAAACCTAATCACCAAGGTGATGGTATTAGAAAGTGGGGCCTTTGGGAGGTGATTAGGCTACAAGGGATTAGTGCCTGAGGGAGCTGTCACTCCCTTCATCTCTATCCTGGGAGGCCACAGAAGGAACCATCTATGAGGAAGAAGACCCTCATGAGACATTAAATCTACCAGGACCTTGATCTTGGGTTTTCCAGCCTTCAGAAATTTCTATTCTTTACAATTATCCAGTCTGAGGCCTTTTGTTATAAGTGGCCTGAACAGGCTAAGACAGTTGCCTTACTGATGTCTCCTAGAGTCAATGGGAAGCTGGACAGAGATAAACACAGGTGTGCATTTCAGGCTGCAATGACTCTGCCCATTCATAAATATGGGTTGGCTGGACTCAATGGCTCACACCAGCAAGCCCAGCATTTCGGGAAGCTGAAATGGGAGGATTGTTTGAGGCCAGCAGTTTGAGACCAGCCTGGGCAACATAGTGAGACCCTATCTATACAAAAAATAAAGTAGTTGGGGCATTGTAGCACACCCCTATAGTCCTAGCTACTTGGAAGGCTGAAGCGGGAGGATTGCTGGAGTCTGGGAATTGGAGGTTACAAGAAGCTGTGATTACACCACTGTACTCTAGCCTGAACCACAGAGAGAGACCCTACCTCAAAAAACTTAAATTAAAAATAGAATAAAATAAAAATAATTAAATGAATAAGTAAATATGGGTCAATCAGTGACTTGGAATATAATCAAGGAATGAGAAAGTGATAGAAAGAAGGAACACAGAGAACATCTTACCCTATAAAAAGATCAACATTTAAAAATAGCAAACAAGTTCAAACTCAATTGGCAGGAAGAAAATATGCCAGCATAGATAGTGTTTAAAACTATGGAGAAATTTTAGGAATTTACTCTTTAGCTATCTGAATGAAAAATTCCTTAAGTATGAGACCATATTCACTGGAATCATTATATAAACTATCACAGTAGATGGTATTAGCAGATAATAAATTCATTTGAAGTTATACTGGGCTTGGTCTTAAAGACTTTATTTAATTTTAAATTATATCTCAGATTTTTTTCCATGCAATATGTTAAAGATGCTTATATTCCCACACAAACACACACACACATGCACACACAAAGTGTGTGCCTAGGAAGTTAAAGACCACATAAGAAAAAAAAAATTCTCCCTCAAGAGTAATTACTATACTTAGCTCCAAGATAAATAAATCTATTTAATAAGCAACAAAACAGACTCAGCCTTCATTTATATGTTCAAAGAAAACAGCTCCAGGATAATATAATTCATGTGTCCTCAACCATATTCATATTTTTCATATCTTTAATATACTCTGTAGTTCTCTGAGTTGAGAGTTGGGAGTTGGGAATGAGCTAAGGATTTCAGTGGGTATTATCTAAGAAACTCTCCCAGGGATGATCTCACTCTTTCTGAGGGTACATATTTAATTGATTTTCTATTTGTAAGCTATTTTATAATGTTGCAGGTTAGGAATTCATTTGTAGAGAACTGTTAGTACATGAATAACTTTTGTCCATAGTGATGCACATAAATTTTGACCAATGCCAATACAAGTAATTTCTACCATGTAAAAAGGTTAACCACAAACATCATGTTATTGCCTTAAGGGATATCAATCAGGTTAGTATCAAATAATATATTTATTTTAGCAAATATATGCACTTATGTGTATACATACATGTATGTATGTTCTTCAAATTCTCTTTTGAGTCAGTCTTTATGTCTCACCAGTTCGCTTGTTAATTTCTGAGTTTAATAAAATGACTGAAGTATTTATTTTGTATTTGCATGAGATTCAGTTTTAATGTTTCAAAAATTATAAATTACCATATACATATCAATAAATGTATTTCATTTGAATGGATGCATATTAATAATTAATGTTACTGGGAAATTATCCAGAGTGGTTGTAATAGTTATTAGATTTCTTTACCACCAATGCAATGGGGACATTTTTCTCATTTCATTAAGAAAATATGATAACTTTCTGCCAGACACATTCAAGTGCAGAACCATACCTTTGGCCACACAGCCAGTATATTACAGAACCATAGGGATGCCATTCACATGGACTCTAATGACAATATGATAGCTCTGTTAAAGTGAAATAATATTTAGTGAACACTTATTATGCTCTAGGTATTTTTTAAATACTTAGTTTTTGGTTTGATTTAGAAAAAAACAATAATAAAGACCACTTAGTTGTATGGGGAATTGTAGGCTGATATTAATCACCTTATTGACATAATGAATACAGGAAATATGAGGTGGTAGTGGTGGAACACTCTCAGAAGACAACCATTTGTACATACAGGAGAAATATTTGTTCTTCCTTGTAATTTATAGTTTATTTCAATCAATACAATTATCTTTTCTTTTTCCTTGTTCTTTGTTGTCTTTTAAGACAACAAAAGTCCTTACAGGCAATAATTTTTTTTTTTTAAGATCACAGAAAAATAAATGGGAACTGTACCCAAAAAAGGAAGATTTGCTTCTTTAAAATACTCTTTCAAATTGATTAAAGCTTCACAAGAACACTGAGGAAATCTAAAATAATTTTGACAGGTTACTGTACTATTCATGTCAACATTAATCCCTGCTAAGTTAACATCAAGTCATCTGTCTATGACATTTTAAATTAATTTTAGCATTCTTGGAAGAATGGGGAGGTAGGCCCTTTTGCATATATTGCTAGGGGATTTAGGTCAAAGTACCATATTTAACAGCACTTGTGGCTTTAGAAATAAAATTATTTGAAGATTATTTTATTAACATTAGAATTTCAAGATTCAAAGGAGCTTAAAGATAATCTTATAAATTCACCCTTATCATATTTGAATATTAGCAAGGAGATATTCTTCAAGTATGCCAAACTTTTCTCCAACATTTATAGCACTAAAAACAAAACCCTCAATACTTCCTTAGACAATGTAGGGTATCCATAGAAATATCTAATTTTTAATCCTTTCTTCCTGAGGTTGAGCAAAAACTATTCCCAGGAACTACTCAACAATTGGAGGAAGAGGGTTGAGTGTAAGTCTAATTTGAGTTCCAGCTAGAAATAATAGATGTAGGTGGAAGAAAAATTATCTCCAGGATTTGTAGGAAAAATGAATGCCCAGATTCAGTATCACCAGCAAATCTGACTATAAATAAGTCAAATTCATACCTAGGCACACAATGTAGTAAAATTTACAGAACATCAAAAACAACAATCTTAGCAGCAACCAGAAAATAATTTACTTTAAAATAGAGAATTAGACTGAAAGCTGACTTCTTACTCCAAAATGAAAGCCAAAAAACCATGCAATATTTTCAAAGTATTGAGAAATAATATCTGTCAGCACAGTATTGTTCCATAGTGAATATATTTAAAGCATGAAGGTGAATCAAAGACATTGTAGATGAAAAGGCTGAGTTAGTTTCCAATATGTAACTATGTAACTGGACTTTCACAAGAAAGGGAAAAATTATCATAGTTACCATATTATATATGTCAGCCACAAAAAAGCAGCACCCTCGTCATAGTTCATTGTCAGTCCCCGCTACTGCCCTCTGCATGACACCATGTTTGCCTTGAGGGCTTAACTACCCTGGTGTTGATCCTAGTAAATAACCAAACACAGCAAGTGTACTAGCACAGCCCATTCCTTTGACTTCTCAAGGGCAGAAAGGACTTCCCATCAGCCTGGGGGGGGGGGACTTCCTTAACAGCTGTACAATAGTCCCAAGATTCTACCAATCCTTCTTCCTTCCCCCTCTCTGTAATCCTATTTTACTAATATGGCTTTAT
The DNA here is from genome assembly GCF_040939455.1 of Microcebus murinus. NCBI lineage: Eukaryota > Metazoa > Chordata > Mammalia > Primates > Cheirogaleidae > Microcebus > Microcebus murinus. The sequence goes on from NC_134127.1 coordinate 14,940,676, forward strand.
TATCTTTGGGAAAAATTTATAATCCACACTTGGTGTGTCTTAGGAGAACTGCTAATTGTCCATTTCCATGGGGATAGGAGGTTTGTGAAGTGAGCAGGCAGCATGCTGGGATTTCTTAAGTGGTAGGTGTCCTGGGTTTGCCCATGATGGACTGGTGGCCACTGTACAGGCAAAATAATTGGGAGAATGCAGACGCAAGCAGTGGGGAATTGGTGGGGAAGAGCTATCTATTTCCTACAGAGCCTGGAGCATCTGTAGGTGAAGGAAGTTGCTCCATGTAGTAAGGAATGCTGTTTCCCTACTTCTGTTGTTTGCTTCCACAGGAGGGACCCCCAGCGGTATTACACTGATAGCCTCTCTGAACCCTCCCTAGCACTCTTCCTCTGGGCAGGAAGACCACCAGCTGATGGGTGGTTTTAGACAGAAACAAAGGGCACGTGTTACATACTCCCTTTTGTTTTCTTCCCTTAGAGATCTGACTGGTCACAGGAAGCCCATGGTCTGTGTCTTCTCTATACCATGTGCCTTAGACAGGAACTCCCACCCAATATCTTGCCAGGGAGGCTTGTAGCATTTTGGCACTGCCTGCAACTGGGTGGGTAAGTCCATTTAATTCAGGGGTTCATTATTACGAAGAGTGCTTGCTTGCCTATAAACCTAAGTCTACATTCTGCAAAACCAGCTTTAGTAGTTAATAAGCTGGTATTTCGGTCTCCATCTGTCTTTCGGTTTTTGTCCGATTTCTTAATGGTTTCAGAACTGAAATGTAGAAATGAAAAGAATGGTATTACTAGAGCCATCTTGAACCTGTTAATCCCCAGCCCAATGCTGGGGCATAGTAAGTAATCAAAATGGAATGAACATACAAGCAAATCTGTCATTCCCATAGGTTGATACTTGCATAAAAATGCCTTGAACAATTTTACAACTTCTAGTACTACAGATGTAATCTGCATTAACACAATTTTTTTTCAAGCAGAGGATTAATGCACATTATTTTTCTTTCCTCCAATTATTCACAGGAAAGGGGAGAGTTTTGCCAGTTGCCACTTTTACAAATTCTCATTTAGCTAAGCGCCTTGGGAAAACGCTATGTTCATTTCCTGAAAATACTTTGACTCTTACAGTAAAATAAAAGCTGCAATAAAATCTATTTTCCTAATTAGATAATATCTGCCATAAAAAGGTAATATCGTGCACTCTGGAAGACCTTGCCAATGCTATGTCTGCTACAAGGATGCTGATATCAATAATATGGACACTCAAACAGGCTAGGGCATGTTAAAAAATATTGCACAAAATCTTCCCTTTTTTTCATTCCAGTCTGCACATTTTTTTCAGTCCTATTGTTTATCACATTCTCACCATGGAGAAAAGTTCTTAAAATGTTTGTGGCTTTTTAATCTATACCCTGTTTTATAAAACACAACTTCCTTTGTGGGGCTCTGGCTTAAGTGTGCATTCACTGGACATTCTTGTCACCAGGTCATCTCTGATGGGCACCTTGGTCTTTATGTCCATGATGTTGGTATCTGATTGAGTCCACACTCTTTGGCTGTAAATAAAATCTGCTTTCTCTTTAGAGAAACTTAATCTCCTTTCTGCATTCCCTTTATATTTCATTCCCTTTTCCTATCTTCACTTTTTTCCACTTAGTAGAGAAAGCATGACTTTCAAGTGCAGCCTGGGTATTTACTACTCAAGGTTGATGACTCTCTTATAAAAATGGATTTTGCTATTCTTTCAATTTTCTCCTGTTTTCAGTTCAAGCCAACCCTGTGTTTATAGCTGGATAAAACAGCCTGTCTTCAAATCCCGGTACAAAATAAAACTTACTGAGACTTCCAAGGCACTAAACACAATCATGTAGAGGGATTTTCTCCTGTAATCAGAATAATTATGAAATATATTGTTCGCAACAGGTGGCAAATTAATGGTTTTAAATACAAAACACAATTTTGATTGAGTTTTAGGAAATCGGGAACGGTGACTAAGGATGTCTGTCTACCTTCGAGTTCACACAGACTCACTGTGGTCTATGCAGAACTCCACGTAGTTTGCGCAGATTCATGTCCCATAATCAAATGAAAGCTAAACTCTGTCTAGGCAGTGGTTGTTTTTTTATTTTAACTAGATACCTGGTGTTTTAAGGATTATGCTCCAGTTATAAATGTAAGGTTTGGGAATGTCATAGTCAGAGACAAATATTCCTAGTGACTAAAACTTTTATGTCAAAAATCTATAAAGATGAGATGTGGGGAAAAAATTTAGAATTATGCATGTGATTACACAACTCTCACATTTTCATAGCAATGATGTTAGACCTCAATAAATTATCCAGAACTCCTCCATTTTGTAGATCAGACAACGGACACTGAAGCAGGATAAACATCTAGGAGACACACATTTAGAAAATTCTAGCAGGCATCGAGTAAGAGCCAGATCTGTCACTTAGGGCAGAGAATTTTATCATATCCTGTCCTGATTTTTTACTTTACTACTTAAAATTGGAAAAGACATAAATGTTATCTTCAGAGAGCCAGATGTATTTCATTTAGTCCTTATAAGAATCTTGAAAAACAGAAAATATTACTCCCATTTTATAAAGTAGAAACCTAAGGTGCTAGATTAAATAGGCCAGTGCCACACATTAAATGTTCCCACATACTCCATATTTGTACAACCTAGCCATCACCAGTATGCCCAGCAGATGAGATACATTCTCAACCAGACCATGAAAGAGATGATAGAGAAAATAAGAATTGCAAAGCTTACAGAAATCAATAGTGTGTTATAATCTATGTGAGGAGCAGCAGAAACTACTTCCAGGCAAGCTATTGGAAATCTGTGTGTGAGAACAAATTAGTCTTACTTTTAAAAGCTAAATGACTCTGAGGTATTCATTTAATACTTATTTAGGCTAGGCCTAAGTTAGCAAAGTTTAGTGGAGAATTAAGGCTTGTCCTACCATGCATCCATTATCCACTGCGTCTTGCCTGAAGTGGCTTTTCCTTGGCTTTCGGGCAATCCATTTCTTTCTCTCCTTCCAAAACACACTCGACAGGGAAGTATAAAAAGAAGCTTTCGCTGTTTAAACACATTCAGCTATAGGAAGTTCTTGACTCTAGGGTTAGTTCTTGACTCTAAGTAGGGTTAGGGTTAGGGTTCTTCTCATAGATAAGTATGCATATGTTTTATGTTTGTGATTGGGTTATTATAATTATCTTTGAATACAATAGAAAGAAGATAATCAATATTCACTGACTCATATTGAAAAATCAGGCCAAACAATACCCTCTCATAAAATGCCCAGGTGGTTTTTTTGGGGAGGTTGAATTGTTGGGATCATAATTTTAACTCTCCTGTTTTTCTCTATTTTTGTGACTATGGATTTTGTCTTCAATAAATATATTGGAGGAAGAAAAGATCATTTGTTAAGAGGAACACCACTCATTTAAAGCTTACTATTAATAAATTTATTTTTAATGTAATGTTTACTGTTGGATAGGATAACAGAAAGCAAAACTGAATCAAAACTTTGAAATTTGGCAATATTTAATGATACACAATTTGATTTTCTTTCCCTTTAAGGGAAAAACATAATGACAAACCACTGAAATTACATCACAAACAAACAAAATAATATTTCTTTAGATTATATTACCATCCAGAGTTGGCCAAGAGTGAGCATATAAACTTTGGTTCTAATTTGTCCTAGAACATTTAATATTAGTTTCTAGTCAAGAGAAATATGTGATAAAAAAGAAACAAACTATTCCTCTTTTAGTGTTGTTAAATATGATATCTTTTTTTCAGATCTTTTTTTACAAGGTTTTTTAATATGGCTTATAATAAAAGATATATACAATAGAAATAGAAAATCAGAACCAAAGAAGGTGGAAACACATGCCAGCCGTAACATTCAATAGTATTTAAAAATTTTTCATGCCTTAAGTTTAAATCTGTTATCAATCTTGAGTGGATTTTTGTGAGAGGTAAGAGGTAGGGATCCTGATTAATTCTTCTGCATGTAGCTATCCAGTTTTCCCAGAACCATTTACTGAAGAGAGATTCTTTTCCCCATTGTATATTTTTGTCTGCCCCATCAATTCATGAATGGATAATTAAAATTTGGTATATGTTTACAATGGAATATTACTCAATTCTAAGAAATGACAGAGAGCTAGCACTGCTTATATTATCCTGGATTAAGCTTAAGCCCATTATCCAAAGTGAGGCGACACAAGATCAGGAAAATGGGCTCCACATCCACTTGCCATCAAATTGGCACTGACTAATTAAAACTATGGTGCTCAAAGGATGGTAGTGTTCACCAGGGATTCGGGGGTAAGGGGGTAGACCCACATCTTAGGGATGTGGTGAACATTGTGGAGGGGAAGGGTATACCTCTAACCCTTTCTAGGGAGAGGCAAAGATGTAAAATGTAACCAAATTGTTAAAAAAAAAAAAGAAAAGAAAAAGAGAACATTTATCCATTTATCGGGTGTCGGGCAGGTGGGAGGGGGAGGAGGGGGTGGGTACATATTTACATAATGAGTGCCATGCGCACCAACTGTAGGATGGACACGCTTGAAGCTCTGACTCGAGTGGGGAGGGGAGGCAAGGGCAATATATGTAACCTTAACAACATTTGTACTCCCATAACATGATGAAATAAAAAAGATTTTCTTTGAGCTTCCTCAAAATTATTACAAAAACAGAAACCTGATTTGTTATATATCAATTTTGAAGAGAAAAAGCAAATCAAAACCTTAGGGAAATATGAAACTTCCCTGGAGTAAAAATTATTAATTTTTTTTTTTTTTTTTTTTTTTTTTGAGACAGAGTCTTACCCTGTTGCCAGGGCTAGAGTGCTATGGCGGCAGCCTAGCTCTTAGCAACCTCCAACTTCTGGGCTCAAGTAATCCTCCTGCCTCAGCCTCCTGAGTAGCTGGGGACTATAGGTGCGTGCCACCACACTCGGCTAATTTTTCCTATTTTTTAGTTGCCTGGCTAAGTTTTTTTCTCCTTTTTTAGTAGAGACAGGGTCTCACTCTTGCTCAGGCAGGTCTTGAACTCATGAGCTCAAGCAATCCTCCCACCTTGGCCTCCCAGAGTGCTAAGATTACAGGTGTGAGCCACCACTCCCAGCCATAAAATTATTTTTAAAAGTTATCTTTGACCTAGTAAAAATTAAATATTTTAAAACTTTACTATATAGTCTTTATCTTTAATATACAAAAATAAAGTATTAATATTTTAGGGCACACAAACATTACATTATGATATTGTCTTCTCGGTAGTTTTTTATCTGTTAATGACAGGATAGATTTCATTGTATTTTATATATACATCAATGTGTGTGTGTATCTATGTACACTTTTTCCTACAATAACATTTAGATGTGTTAGCCTTCTTACAGGCTAAAGAAAAATTACTGAAGTAACTGGGAAACTACTCTTCAGTGGCTTTATATAGGTGTTTAGAGCTTGTTTTTTTTAATCGAAAGACACAGATCATGGGTGGTCCTTTTCTTTCAATGTTCAGATTCTCCAAGACTGCAATGCTTACTAAAAAGAGGAATTCCCTGTTGACTGTAGTTTTGGAAAGATCATTTTAAGATCATTTCCCCTTGAATCTTCTATTAGACCAGAAAAGACTTGCTTCTAGGAATCTGATCTTCTGTTTTATTAAAACAAGTATCACAAAATCTACCACTGGTTTGCAGTGGATACCTATAGACGGTTTAGCTGTCATGCTTCAAATAAAATCTGCCAGTGAATCCATCATGTTATCTGATACTCTGCTCTGCTTAAAACAAAAAAAGGCTCTGTGACAATCTCTTCAAAGAAAGAGTTCCTTAAAAATACATAGGCATTACCTCAGTCTATATTAAAAATACCCAATTTGTAAATATTTTTTCTTATTTAACTTTTTAATTGTTCTTTTCTATAGTGGACCAAATAAACTGATTTTGGGCTTAAATCCAAGAGTATCATCAACATATGACATGAAAATTTATAATTATGGAATGATTATTTTTCATAGCATTGCTTATAGCAACACAATTTTACAAAACCTAAATGCTCAACTCTAGTTGTAGAGTATCGGTTAAATAAATGGAATGCTATGTGTTTATTAACATTCATTTATGTAAAAACATCTAAAGGCATGATGTTTAGTGATAAAAAGGAGAAAAAATTAGTAATTCCTGATGTGATGCCATTTGTGTGTGAAAAGATATATTTTTCAAAAAGACCAAAATTAGATTGACCAAAAAATTAATGTTGGTGGGATTTTAATAGTTATTGACTTCATTGTGCTTTTCTGCAGAGAATAGTTAAATGTGTTTTCTACCCATAATTAGAGGGTTTTTTTTTTAATGTAAGGAGAAAATTGACTTTGGAAAATGCTGTGTTTAGAATACTTGCTGAGCAGGAATGTCATGTAAGAGAGAAAAACAATTTGGTTTGAGAAAATGAGAGACATTTGTTTGCTTGTTTGAGAGGAGAAAGGGTGTAAAAGGAATGGTGTTTGGGTGGAAGGAAGAGTGAAGGAACCCAGTAAGGTTGGAAGGACCTCAGCCATCACCAAACTACATTTTGGGGGCTCTTCCAGGATGTATGAACTGAAAGTACATTTCCCCGCGTGTATAGGATGAAATCCACACACCAGTCTGGTAGAAATGCAATGTCAATGTGACTTGAAAACTGTTCGACATGTGGAATTAAGGGAGCAGAGAACAGTCCTGCATGGGTCATTATTGTTCTGGGAATACTACTTAAAATGGAAACTATTGGTAACAGACATGGCTTTTAGGACAGCTTGTTATAGATACAGGTATTATATAAGCTTATTAGAGTGGCAAAATCCATGAAGTTTTCTCATGAAGAAGCAAAGGAGAAAAATACCATGCATCAAGAGATACATAATGATGTCTTTTAAAAATGAGTTTCTCATGAGTCAAGAGGGTTATGGATGATTTACAGAAGACTCCCAAATGGTCCCTTCCCTGCAGATAAGACATAATACCCTGGAAAGTGGATGGCTATCACGGTTCTGTTTATTCAGCATTCTTTAGGGCATTTCTCTCTGAGAAATCAGAGACATTCCCAAGTAGTGCTGTGCTAAAGCTTAGAGAAAGAGATTCTGAGTTGGGAAGAATATACCACCAGAATGTTATAGGATTGTCAGCCCTCAGAGGTAGAGAAGAAATCATTGTTGTTAGCAAAGTTTTCATGAACTATCCTGAAAGAGCTGTGTGTTGTGACACATCTAGCTCTTTCTGAGCAGCATGTCTGAGCACACTCCCACTGGTATCAATAACACAGAAAATCTCAGGGACATGCATGTGTGTTTTCTAAGCACAGTCTTTTTACAAGTAGGAGAAAAGATCTCTGCATATTGTTAAGTTACACTTTTACAACAAGACATGAATAGACTCAGTATCAGTGAAGGGAGCTTAAGAGGTAGAAGACAAGGAAGCAACATTAACTTCCACCCAGGGAAGACAAGAACGGAGTTGAGACTGCAGACTGAATTCCAACTTGGGAGGAGCTGGATGTGATGGTACAATCAGCCTCTTGAAGTTCAATATACAACAAGCAAGGGCCCAGGCATCAGAAATAAGGAGATGTCTACTTCAGGTCTGATGAATCCCTAGAGTAAGCCCTGTGACCTAAGCTGAGATTATGCCCATCACTTTGCTTGTCACATGCAGAATACTGTGAGAAACAGGATCTTTAGGAATGACGGACATACACATCCTGGTACCTAGCAGGCTACAGTCTATACAGGGCAGGGGCAGAAGAAAATACAGTATTTGCAGGAGCTCTGGTCACAGAGAGAATGGGGTTCCTGTGGCAAGTGGCCTCTACTAGATATCAAGGTTTGGAAACAGGAAGGTGCATTTAGGGAGAGGTGAGCTTTACTGGCCTCTTGTGCAGAAAAAGGGTGATGTTCCTGATACCTCCCTTGCATGTGAGGGTTGGACATAAGGGGTTTGGAACTTGCTTTGCGAATGGAGGCAGTGTGCCAAGAGATTCTGAATGGGAATGGTTTTTTACTTATTTTCTTCTTAAACCTTGCTCTTTTATTAAATACTTAAATACATCTGAACATTTCTTGGCTGACATCACGGCCCATATGACACTTGTGTTGTAGCAGAGGGAAGGGGAGGTGCTTGCTGGTCTTGAATGCAGAAGAGGACCACGGTAGGCAATAAATACTCTCAGAGGACAGGGACAAATAACATGGATAATTCGGGAAACAGTACCTTTCTGGGGCCTCAAAGAAGAGTCCTTCGGAACTGCAGATTAAAAAAAGACACAGTTTGGGCCAAGTGAGTGGGCCTGTTTGTCACTGTGCTTTCGTTTCACTCACAATAAGGTTCAAGGAGAGAATTAATAAAGTAAATTTGCAAGGAGCTATAACTGTTTTGCTCACAGGAGAATGTAATGAGGGAGAAAATTGAGTTCTCATCGCCGGTAGGGAAAAGCGACTTCGGGATCAAGCTGCCTTCGTTTGGAAAATGCCTTGATTAGACCACTTGGGAAAATGAGTCTCTGCAGGGCATGGGCATGACTTGGTATGGGGACGTTAGAGATGAGAAGATTCAGAGACGGAGCAGCATGAGAGAAAGAATAATCCACTGTGTCATGTGACTCCCCAACCTCTACCCCTCAAATGCGCTGTAAAGTTATTAAATTTACAAAATGCTACATTTAAGGCAGCAAGTGTGTGAGGCATGTGTGTACTAATCAACAGGAGTCAGTTTTGCATGAGGTTCAGAATGAGATAAAATAGGAAGCATATACAGTATATCAAAAATAAGGCAAAAATTGAGGGAAGCCATAAATTAGCACAATTTTGTTTGTTTTGCAGAGGCAGGGCTTAATGCTTTGCCATATGGAGAAATTTTATATGAGGACAGTATAACATTCATTCAATAAACAAAGTTATCTGTCTTAAAGGCAAATTACTGACCAGTCTATCCCATTAAATCCTTAACAAATTATTAGCCAACTAAATCTAGTAATATCAAAATAAGAATGCATCGGGACCAAGTGGGATTGGTTTCGAGCATGCACCATAAAAGATTAGAAAATAAAACAATCAGACTTATACAGAGAAAAATTGGGTATTTAGATTGATGTAGAAAACAAAAGTGACAAAATCACCAGCCACTTACGATAAAATTTTAATATACTTGAAATAGAAATGAACTTCCTTAATTTAATAAAACTACCCATAAGAAAATCTTCAATGAACATAATCAATTATAAAATATTTAAAAATTTCCACTGAGATCAGAAATGAGAATAAATGCTCACTACTGCAATTTCTATTTCACATTATACTAGAAATCTTATCAAAATATGGCAAGAAAATTAAATTATAGGCATTAGAACTGGGAAGGAAAAAATAAGATAGTAGCTATTCATGGAAGACATAACAGAGGACATAGAAAATACTAAAGAATTACAGACTCAGTATAAGAATAAATGAATTTAACAAGAGAGTATAAATTAATGTATAAGAATCAATTGTATTTATAGATGTTAGCAATAAGGAGAGATGGAAACTACAAAATCAAACTATTAATAAAATTTAAAAATCAAACACTTAAGAATAAATTTAACAAATGGTGTGCAAGACATTTTTACTTAACACTGTAAAACATCATTGAGAGAAATTAAACCAGACTGAAATAAATGTGAAAATATAGTACGTTCCAGTAAGATTCAATATTAACACCCCCAAAAGTAGAGATTCAATGCATCCCCAATCAAAATTCCAACTTTTTTCCCTAAGGAAACTGATTCTAAAATTTATATAGAGATGCAAAAGGCCAAAAATAGGCCAAGAAATCTTGAAGGACGATTAATAAGTATAGGACTTATCATCCCAGGTATCAAGAATCAGACCTAATACAAAGCGTAATAATTAAGACAGTATAATATTGGATCAAAGACAGAGAAGCTGACAGAAAAGAAACAGACACACACATACATGGTCATCTGATTTAGGATAAATGTAACAGTACAGTGTGCTAAGGAAAGACTTGTCTTTTCATTAAATGTAGTGGAATAAGTTGATATCCATATAGAAAGCAAATTTTTCTTGACCCTTACCTCATACCAAAAATAAAAATCAATTCTAGAAAATCTGTAGATCTCAGTGTAATAGGTAAAACAATAAAGCACTTAGAAAAAAATGTGATTTTGGAGTAGGCTGACATCCTTTTAAAGAACAAAATATTTACCAAGAAAGGAAAAAAAATGGTACAATTGACTATAGTGTAATTAAGAAATTATGTTCCTAAAAAGTCATCATTAAAAGAATGAAAAGGCAATGAACATAATGGCAGCAGATATTTGCAATACATATGCCTCACAAAGAACTCATATTTATAATGCATAAAGAAGTCCTCTAAGTAAGGAAAGCCAGTGGACCCAACAGAAAAATGAAAACTCCACAAAAGATATCCAAGTATCAAATAAATATGAAAATGTGTTCAAGTTCAATAGTTGTCAAGGAAATGAAAATTGAAAACACAACAAGACAACTACACATCCTCAAGAATTTTTAAAAGAAAAAAGTGGACTGGCTTTATCAAGTGCTGACACATATTTGAAGCAACTGCCACTCTCATTTATTTATAGTTGTAAATAAAACTATAATTTCATGCTGTTAGTGTAAATTGGTACTAAACTTTTGTAAACTAAAAGTAATTCCCTCCTATAATGTTGATTGCCTGTCAAGCTTCTTTTTGCAGGTGGCTCAGTCTTTCTTGTTTTCAACCTAACCTACTGAAAGAATGAAGAAAGAGAGGGACAATGGAAACAGGTGCACAACTCATTTTTCATTTTTTTCCCCTCTCAAGTGCGACCAAAGTTCAGCAAAATGTCATTACACTTTGATGTCATAGGCAAACATGACCAAACCCATATCAGTGGGGGCTAAACTGAGATACCCCATTAATCACAGACAGAAAGTTACATATACATGTGTACATATTAGATAATCAAGTTCTATGAAGTATATCACACCTTGATAGATTAGGCAAATACTGAAAAGGAAGCAGCAGGTTAGAGAGGGATTAAAAGAAACAAAATTAAAGCCAATTTAACAAATTAAACCAGAAGTAACCACATGTATGATAGAAATAGATTTCTTCCATTATTAATCTGATATAATAAAGTCCTGAGTCCAGGGCAATTAAAACAAAAGCTACTAGAATACAAAAGAAATTAAGGACCTAACACAGCAACTGAAATTATTTGAATCTCACCAAATGAGTTCTATGTGACATATTTTTCTTTCCCAATCTGGGCCAACATAGGTTTGATATATAAAGTATTTTAAATAGACTTAAAGATGTGCCTATGTAAGGATAAAGTGTCCTTGCTTTTCCATTTTCCACTCTCTTTTTAATTCCCTATTATTTCCATCATTATCACTCTACTTTTGTCAGTGAATTCTAAAAGACAGCTAGCTTAGAATAAATGTCATTAGTCCTTACATAATGGTTGCGGATACAGTTGTTAGGCTGCTTCTTCAAAAATGTTCATTGCAAGATCACGAACTGACATTATTACCTTCACCTTTAGGTGATGACAACTACCTACTTTTTTGATTCTAATAAAAGTAGATCAATGCTGACAAAAGCTTGACTAATTAGCCCCTGTGACTTTAGGATGGTGGAATAAAGCTTCATAGAGTCAGTCTGATTTTTATTGGCCAGGTATTACCTATTGTGATATTTATTATAGGTATTGTTAACAGAAAAAATATAATGAGGTTCATAATTGGAAAGGAGAGCTTTATTTGTCACAAAAGGTTGCAGCCTGCAGGTGGCCTTTCTGGCAGGCTGGAAAACAGAGCCTAGAGGCACAAGCCAGGAATCGGTGCTTCCAGGCAGAGACAGTGGGAACAGGAATTTATACTGAGCAGGGAGGCCAAATATACATATTTAATAAGCTATAGGAAGAGTCATGAGTATTTATGAAAGGAGAAACACGTGCCTGTGCAGTCATGCTGGATACCACTTCAGGGGGTCCATTCTGGGCAGGGAGACTTAGGATTTTATTTTTAGTTCATCATATTTACTAACTATCAATACTTTCTGATTTCTATATTTCTCCAGTGAGCACATGTTGAATTTTGATTTTTTTCATTTTTGATGAATAGTGACATTTTGATTTACTCAAATGGTTGGAGACATTTATTTTCTAATCATGCAATTCCTCTTTTTCCCTTCCCTCCCTCCCACCTCTCTCATTCCCTTTCTTTTCTCTTTCCTCCTCGATTTTTTCATTTCTCTACTTCTTCTTTCTCTCTTTTCCATCTCCCCCCATCCTCCATTCTTTTTTGGTTATTTCTTTCTGTAACTATTTGATGAGTTTATATTCTATGCTAGTCATGATGCTTAGTTCCAGCAACACAAGCACAATTCCTGCTATTGAGTAGATAAAACTAAAATAGTGTTATTAATAATGTGATAAGGGACAATCGAATATTTACATGGTACTGTGGGAAATGCCAGAGCAAGAAAGAGACAGTTTCTTGGAAAGGTCAAGGGTGGAACGTAAGGATTGGGAAAGTTTTCATCTCTTAATTATTGAGGAGTCTATCAGAGAAACGAGGACATCTCAAGCAGAGGGAAAAATAAAGCACGTGTACAGAGATATGAAAATGCACAGGGCATTGGTAGAGTTGTGAGTAGCCAGTTTTAGCACATGCAGAATAAGTGACGGGACTTGAGGCAGGAGAAGCATTAGGTGTAGGAAACTTTTTTTTTTTTTTTTTGGTAACAGAGTCTTGCTCTGTGGCCCGGGCTGGCAGAAAGAAGAAGCCAGATCACATCTCCCTGCAGCCTCAAACTCCTGGGCTCAAGCCATCCTCCGGCCCCACCCTCCTAAGTAGCTGGGACTATATGCACGCTCCACCATGCCCAGAGGTGGGAGATGGGGTGGGGACAATTTTAAAGGGTCTTCCATTCTATGATAGGCACCCAGCATTTTATCTTTTAGGCAATGCTCCCCTTCAAGGATTTTCAAAAATGCTAGAGTGACTTATTCTGATTTAAAAAAAATAATTTCCAATATAACTTGATGAAAGATATTCCAAGGAAATTGATAAACAAACATACAAAAACCCTTTTATTGATGATTCCCTCCCAAAGAATTTTATAAGCAAATAGCCTCACACAGTGTTCCCAGGAACAGCCGGGACATGCCGAACAGATTACTTGCCTCAAACCTCAGGCTGTATGTGCCCGGCACTGCTCAAAGAAGAGATGCAATCTGTGCAGATTCACAACTCCAAGCTGTTCCTGAGCCTGTCTCAAGTTTCTCAAAGCTCAAGTCCATTCCAAGTATATCTTGAGAGCATCCAATCTGTGTTACAACATTCTAAAATGGCGGGCAGGAGGGGATCCACAATAGTATCAGAACAAAGGAATCTATTTAGTGCATTCTTCCTTTCACCCAAAATGCCTAATGGCAGCACATTGCTTCTTGAGCAAGATTTTAGTTATTTGTTGTGATTGTTAGCCATTTTCAAGGGGATCTAGTGGCAGCTCAAGTTACTTCGCCATTGATTTTAATCAATGGAAAAACTGTGGAACATTTCATATAAAATTGCAGTGATCTTCTTTGATAGGTTCAGCAGAAAAAGTGGAAAATTGCAGAAGATTGTAAAAAAACGCACAGTTAAAATGGTTTACAGTTATTGCCAACCTCTCTCAAACCCTGCTATTTTATCATTTATTTAATGTAATCCATGATTTTAGCTACCAGCTTAAATTTCACTTTTGATTTTCTTCCTTGTGTTAAGACTTCCTTGCCCCCTGCTTCTGGCATCCCAGCAGAAATCTTTACTGATTCCTGATTATATCAAAATATATTTTGAAATATATAAAGCACTTGGGCAGTTACACATTCAGGTCTACAGCTCTATGTGGTGATGAACATTTATTAAAGACTGCCATTTTCTGCACAGATTATTTCGTCTTCAATTAAATTGCAAACATTCCAAACTTTTTGTTGCAGGCATTTCAAACTCCCTTTTTAATTACCCATAGGGGTTTAGTCTCTAATAATCAGTAAGCTATTGGCTTCACAAATTATATACAAAAAAATAAAAAGTGTACAGAAAGGTATGTACTATTTACTAGAGAAATATTTTTAAATAATACAATAGGATCAAAGCATTGATCCCAGTAATAAAACTTTTCTCTTCTTTGAAAATTAATTGGGAGTTGAAGATTTATTCCACTTATTTGTCATCTAATCCAATAGGATCTTGTATTACTTACTTTCCTATACAATCATCTGTGCTGTAGATTTTCTCACCATAAGTAAACTATAAACTCCCAGAAAGCATGACGTGCATGCCATTCTCTTCAAGCCCCTGAAACTCCCTAAAGAACCATACATTTTGCTTTGCAAATTTAATATTAAAAATATTCCCTTAGAATTAAACATTTTGATAAGAAACTTGCTTCCTCCACTTCAAGATGTTTAACATACAACTCAGGAAAGCAAATTTGCCAAACATTGCTTAGAATCCTATCTGTTTATCTTATTTTCTTTCTTTCTTTTAAAGTTCATAAGCTCACTTGCTATGAGCTTTCATTCTCCCATTATTACAAATCATCACGTATCTTTACTCACATGTGTGGATCTCCAGAATTCTTAAATTCAGACTGTTGCTATCTTGTAGACATTTTAACTTTGTGTAATAGAGGAGGAGCTAAACTGCTTTCTCTGAGGATAGAAAGGTAGGTTGGGAGATAAATTATATTTTGAAATATATAAAGGGTAATTATCTGGCCCAGAGAGGCACCTATAACATATACTTCACATAATTCCTCTAATGCAACTTAGGAAAGCAGGTAGAAAACCAGATAAATGAGAGGGGATATGAATGCTAGTATAAAAACTGAGCAAAGGAGCTTAGAAAGAGACAGAAGGAAAGAGACATAAAAGAACACAATTCATTCTGGCAAGGAATTTGAAAAAGATCAGAAATTGACTTTTATAGGAAAGGAGTAAATTTGCAAACAAATGATAGGAAACATAAAAGTGAGCTGTGATCATATAGAGGGTAGAAGACAATACAAATGTTCTTTCTAAAGGAACTCATCATAGTAAGAAAAAATTTCCTCCTTAACACTAGGACTAAAAAGCTACAATGTGTAAGTTATAAATAAGCCTTATAAATCAGTGAAGGATACTGGAGAAATAGAGAACGAAACTTATGCTCTAGAAAATAGATGAAAAGTATATATATATTGATATATATATATTGAAAAAGAACTGACATAACTCTTGAGAAAACTTTTAAAAAGATAATTCTAAATAATGGCAACATCTTCCAATCATATGAGTAAGGAAAACATGTTTTTCAACATATAGGAGGAGGAGGAAGGTCATTCAGTCCCATTTAAATTAGTCAGGTTAACTTCAGTTTTTTCAATACACCCTTTGGGAAAAAAGGCAGTATTTTCAAACTTCACAAAATTTTCACAACACAGTTCACTGCTCTGGAATTTGTTCCCATCTAAAATAACAGTACTAGTCCTTCACTGCAAATGAAAAAATAAAATAATAGCATACTTAAAGTGAAGGAAATGAAGTTTTTTAAGATTAAAAAATAGATTTAGGGAGGCAATAGGCTTTGAAAGTTTCAGAGATTGTCAGCAAAATGAAGATACATTCTTATTCATGATATAAACACATAAATTGAAGTATTAAAAACTGATTTGCAGAAGTAATTCACACTCACGTTCTCAAGTCAATTGTCAAACATTTATTGAATTCTTCCCATGTACAAACAAATGTGCCAAGTAGACAAAGATTTATAAGATTTATAAGTTGCAAGTTTGTCTAGAAATCCAATATTGCACCTCTCCATTGTGTTTTGCACATGGAGCAGCAGCCAATATTGTCACTAATAGACTTACATATCAAGGGAATGTGGCAATGTGATGCTTTAAAAATATGCCATTGAAAATGTGGAGTTTAATATTCTTCCCAAGTAACGAAGAAGTATTGTTTATATTTTTCTTAGAGATATCTACATAGAACCTATAAGCTGTGAGAAGTGGGGTTTGGGGCTAGAGACTTTAATAGCTTGGTTAATATTAAACAGACACAAACATGATAAATCTTTGATACAGCATTGCTCTCAGGGAACTCTGACCCAAAGAAATATCTAGTTTTCCTGATGGAATGGTGCATGTAAGTGGGATGCCTCAGTCAGGCTAATGTTTATTCTTTCATCAAACTTACAGAGAGTACTCATGGAGGAGACAAGTTGGCTGACCAGTGACATCAGCTGCTAGATAGTCTGAGAGAGGAGGAAACCTTTTACATGAAAAAGAAAACAAATATGGATTGGGTGTAAATCCGAGGGAAAAGTGGCAGAACCTAGAAGACATTCCACAGGAAGATGTTGCAGAACAGAACAAGAAGGAGAAAGATATTAATTGGAAGAGATCAACCCCTAAGAGGCTTTGAACCCGATGAAAAGGGGGAGGGTTGTTTCTCCCTCCCTCACATCTCTGGCAGTCAGTAGGCTCCTTAGCTACCCTCACAAGCCCAAAAGCTGCTGCTGCCAGTGAAGTGGGAGCTTCTTGAGGACAAAGCACCAGGCTGCCAGCCCCGTTGGAGTCAGTTCTCATCACCAAAGACTGGAGCTGTGATGGCAGAAGCCGTATTGCTCCACCCACCATGCACCTTTGTCCTCCCCAGTGAGCTTCAGACCCTCACTTTTCATCTTGCTCATTCCCACACAATTTCCCAATCCACATCAAAATACCAATAGCATATTTCACAGATCTAGAAAAAAGAATTCTATGCTTCATTTAGAACCAGAAAAGAACCTGAATAGACAAACAATCTTAAGTAAAAAGA
The DNA here is from genome assembly GCF_040939455.1 of Microcebus murinus. NCBI lineage: Eukaryota > Metazoa > Chordata > Mammalia > Primates > Cheirogaleidae > Microcebus > Microcebus murinus. The sequence continues at coordinate 14,957,598 of NC_134127.1, forward strand.
ACAAGTCTGGAGGCACCATATTACCAGCCTTCATACTGTATTGCAAGGCCATAGTAACCAAGACAGCATGGTATTGGCACAGAAATGGGAACAGACCAGAGAATCCACATATAAGACCATCCACATACAGCCAACTGACCCCAGTGGCAATTACAGCAACAATATAAATAAACAGGACTTGATTAAATTAAAGCTTCTGCACAGCTAAGGAAATAATCAACAGAGCAAATAGACAACCTACAGAATGGGAGAAAATATTGGCAAACTATGCATCCAATAATGGGCTAATATCCAGAATCTACAAAGAACTCAAACAAGTCAGCAAGAAAAAAACAACCCCATTATAAAGTTGGCAAAAGACATGAACAGAATTTTTTCCAAAGTACACAAACGGCCAATAAACCATATGAAATAAGGCTCAATGTTACTAATCATCAGGGAAATGCAAATTAAACCCTCACTGATATAGTGCCTTAGTCGTGTTAGAATAGCTTTTATTAAAAAGTTCAAAAACAACAAAGGCCGATGTGGATGCAGAGAGAAAAGAACACTTATATACTGTTGGTGGGACTGCTTTAGTACAACCTATATGGAAAACAGTATGGAGATTACTCAAAGAATTAATAAAAGTAGAGCTACCATTTGATTCAGCAAGTCCATTACTGGGTATGTACCCAAAGAAAAAAATAATTTTATCAAAAAGACACCTGCACCCAAATGTTTATTGCAGCACAATTCACAATCGCAAAGGTGTGGAATCAACCGAAATGCCCATCAATTCATAAACAGATTAACAAAATGTGGTATATGTATACAGTGGAGTCCTATTATTCAGCCATAAAAAGATGAATTAATGCCTTTTGCAACAATTTAGATAGAACTGAAGACTATTAACCATTACCCTAAGTGATATATCTAAAGAATGGACAAGCACCAAATGTACTTGGTATTAAAGTGGAACTAACCAATGAGCCCACATGTGCAGAGGGAAGTAAAACTCAGTGGACATAAAGCACGGGGGAGATAGGATGAGAGGATTTGGAAAAGCCTACTTAATGGGTATAATAAACACTATTCGGGTGATGGGCACACTCATAGCCATGACTCAAGCATTACAAGAGCAATCCATGTAACCAAAAACATTTAAAATTAAAAAAAAAAACAAAAAATGAACCTACAAAGAGTACTCGTGGCCCAAATAAATGTAGGGCACCTAATCTTTTACCCTTTTCCTAATTTATGCCTACTCATATCCACTTGTATCAATTTAATTTTTTCATACTGTTATGAATCCAAACTAATATCTCCTTCATTAGTGTATTTCCATAAGTTCATAGGAACAAAAGGTTCCCCATGCAGTGTCAGTGAGAGATATGTTTACATATTATTTCTATTAAAAATCCATGCCTATCCATGCCCTTTTCCCTGCTTTTGTGAAAAGCTTGAAATATGAGGCTAAATTTCCCGATAACCAGGGCTTTTAGCAACATCCTCATCTAATGTAGAGGTTTACAGTCAAACAACCAGGTGAAATATGGAAGATGATTTGCATGTTACTGGATCAATTATTCTGTCCTGCATCATTTTAAATTATTATGGAAAACAGGTGGGAAGGAAATGGTCTTCCTCATTCTCATCTCTGGGAAGGTTTTACACATTCTTTTAGGCTGTTTCCTCCTAATTTTGAATGTTTATGCATTTTCAAGATGTACTTCTCACATCCATTTAAGTCAGTAACTCAGGGCTTTCGTTTTCAAATGTAAACATCTGATATCATTGTGAACGCTATTATAAAAATTAGATAAAAATATCAACAAGTAGCAACATGTCTTTGAAAAATATGGTTATCAACAGGAAGATACTGAAAGTTATCCCAGTGAGAGCAAGGGTGGAATTGAGTAAATTAATTGATGAAAGCTCAGTGTAAAAGATATAATTTTGAAATTATATGTATGCTTTGGAATATCTCAACATGTAGGAAGAATCTTTTGATGGTGCTTGTCTTTATAATCAGGCACATTTACATTTAGTTCTGTACCAGAATGAATTGAAAAGGTCTGATTTTGCAGTATCAAAATTTCACGAAAGTACCCATAACAGAAACATATTTTTGTCTTGCAAAAATGTTTACAGAGGAAAGGTATGCTGAAAGTGGGCAGAAACCAGTAACTTTGAAAATATTTTAGCTGAAATATTTATACATGTTAATACAAAATAGAATTGAACATGTATTCCATCTAGCATATTTTTCACCTGCAGAGAATAATTTCTTAAAAATATAATCTATAGAGAAGAATCAATTGGAAACACCGACAATTTCAAAGTTTTTAACCATAAAAACTTTGTATCTTGGAAGAAAGTTGCAACCATGGCAGCCTCGAATAGCTATTCTTTCTGTACCTTATGTTAAATAGAGTGGCTGCTTCTCTCCCCCTGAAAGAGATCTCTTAGCAGCATTTAACAAGTATTCGAAGTCCCACTCTATCAAGCACAGTAAGCAAAGATTACAGTTCTCAAGTAGTCACTCCTACAGAAGCCACCCCACTCAAGCTTTCTACCTGGGGCTTATAAACACCTGGAAGGCAATTTAAGAGAGCGCCACCTGTCTACCGATAACAGAATCTGCAGAGAAGGATCCTTCATCACGCTTCATATTTCCATATTTTAGCTTGTGCGAAGTCTAGGCTTTGTACGCCATCTTTCTTTTACCTCTATACCAAAACTCAAAAATCATCCTCTTTTTGTTGACATTTACCCTAAGTTTGATCTTTGAGTCACCTATTACATATTCTGTCAAAAATACATAATTCTGTGCTAACATTTTCTTAGCAAAGATCCTACAACACAGGCAGAGGCCTTCTACAAAGATACTATTTTCCCTCCTTCCCAATCATCCCGCTAATTAAGACCTAGAGAAGCAAAAGGAAATGGAAAGGGGTGGATGAAGAGAGAAAGAAAAGGCTTTTTTTTTTTTTGAGACAGAGTCTCACTTTGTTGTCCAGGCTAGAGTGAGTGCCGTGGCGTCAGCCTAGCTCACAGCAACCTCAAACTCCTGGGCTCGAGTGATCCTTCTGCCTCAGCCTCCCGAGTAGCTGGGACTACAGGCATGTGCCACCATGCCCGGCTAATTTTTTTTTTTATATATATATCAGTTGGCCAATTAATTTCTTTCTGTTTATAGTAGAGACGGGGTCTCGCTCTTGCTCAGGCTGGTTTTGAACTCCTGACCTTGAGCAATCCGCCCGCCTCGGCCTCCCAAGAGCTAGGATTACAGGCGTGAGCCACAGCGCCCGGCCTAGAAAAGGCTTTTTGATTGCTCTTGGTTCACAGACTATGTGCCTCTACCTGGATTGCAGGCCAGGGCCAAGCATTTTCTGACTTGTAGGCAGGTGAAAGATACTATGAGGTCTCCTAAGGAAATAGTAAGATGAAAGTGGTCTAAGAGGCTACTTTATCTTAGGTGTCTTGATTAAAGTTCTAACCATTTGTTCAAAGGCAGCTGTAACAAATGAAATGATTGCTATACACCTGGTCTATCAGTCCCAGTTCTCAGACCATCCCTGCTTCCAAGTCTCTTGGAGTTTTTCTACCCACATTCTCAGTACTCTGAGAGTCCCACACCATGACAAATGGTTCTAACATAGTATTAAATATAATTTAGTCTCTTGTCACTGTTTCAGCCCGGATCTTACCTGTAATCATTTTATCTCATTCCTTTATCATTATCTTAGACATTTTACAGAGACAAACTTACACTATATATGTAAATGAGTGTATATATTTAACTTACTTTATAATTTTCATTTGCAAAATTCTACACATATTTCTTGACTTAGAATGAGGTTCTGTCCCTATAAACCCATCACACATTGAAAATATCACAAGTCAAAAATTCATTTAATACACCTAAAGTAAATCCAACATCATAGTTTAACCCAGCCTATGTTTTTTCCCCAATAATTTTCTATTTATTCACCTATGTGTTTAACAAAAAAAAAAAAACATTCTACATATTCTGCATACTTTTTTAGTTAGCAAAAAATTTGTGATCATTTACAACTTCAATAAATGTACATCCACAACTTCATTTTTAAACCTTTTAGTAGGAAAATCTTCAAGTATTTATAAAGGCAGACAGAATAAAACAAACTCCTGTGTACCCATTACTAAGATCAACGATTATCAACTCACAGCCAATTTTGTTTCATTTATATTTCATTCTCCTTCTCATTATTTGGAAGCATTTATCATTTTATCTGTAAATACGTAAACAACTAGAAAACATAAGCACTCTTTAAAACTATAACCACAGTAACATCATTTTATAGCTGCACTTACGTTTCTGACAGCGTCCTTGCCAAGAGCTGAAACAACTGTATGGACTGGCTGAATCCAACCAGGGCCCCTGAAACCCAGGGCCTACAAAAACATTCCCTCTGGTGTCTGGAATGGAGGGAACAGCAACTGGTGGAGGAATGGAGGGAAGGAGTGGAGAGAAATAAAGCCTCCGAGCTCTGAGTCCTAAAGAAAAACAACACAAGATCCTGGATCCAGGGAAGTTTACGAGAAGTATCTACTAGCAAGGTCAGGGAGACAGCTGAACTGCATTAACAGGCTCGTGCAGACGTCAGTGCATTGACCTCCCATCACGCTGGGGGAAGCTGCAGGTTTCTCTAGGTCCCTTAATGGTTACCACTTTTTATTTTCTTTTTTACCACTTGTTAATTACTAATCAACGAGATGTATTTCTCATCGAGGGCAGCAACCTGTTGGGCTGCCATTCTAAGAGATTGAGAAGCAGAGCCTTGGCCAGACACCAGGCACACATGTTTTAAAGAAGAGACAAAGGGGAACAGGATTTTACACTAAGCAGAGTAATCAAATACACATATTCCACAAGCTATAGGAGAAGTCATGAATATTTTTGAAGGGAAATCATATGCATTTAATTGTTTTATATCTCTCCCATCCCGCCATGGCTGGGAACTCAGTTTCAAAGTGTTTCTTAGCCAAGAGGCCCCCAATCAGTTACCAGAGGGCAAGGATTTTATTTCTAGTTCACAACTATAAAATTATTTGTTGTTTATTTTCAATTCAAATTCCAAATAAATATCCTGTGTTATCATTTGCTAAGTCTGGCCACCCTATTAAGAATAGATTATTGACTATATCTCATTTTGGTTATTACTATTAAATTCTTATCTCGTGTCTTAATATTTTAGTATGATGTTCTGGTTTTGCCCTCATTTGAGATCATTTATTTCTGACTTTACTTGGTATATAGAATTTCCCAGACATTGTTGCCACAGGATTAACATTGTTGTAAGCATTTAGTTAAATACTTGAGCTTGGCTGCTTCAAGAAGACGGCATATAGTTTTACAATGTGTTATGCACAGATAATGAGTTTTTAATTGTGAATGTATTTATTGAAGGCAAAGGAAGTATTAAATGTGTTCTCATGGGTCGGTAATTGCAAATTGAGGAAGGCTTTTCCTAATCCTCACTTCTCATACTATTTTATTTCTTCTTGTTTCTCTTTTGTGTCTTCCTGATTCTTGGATCTATCCCTTCCCACCTCTCATTTTTCCTTTTACCTCCTTAAACTGAGACAATAGTTGGAAACTCTCTCCCCGTCCCCAAGTTCAGTTCATTTTTAGGTAAATTTACCCAACAGTACTCAGACTGTAGATGTTTTTGGCTGCTTCTCATGTACATAAAATAACCTATATTCAAAGCAACTGAAGCCCATAAAAATACACAATGCATAACTACAAGCACCTGCTTTGTCATTAGGACTTCTCAGGAGATGCACTGATTATAGTATCTGTTGAGAAAACTCTCCAGGCTAGCTTTGCTTTAAACTATTCCAGGCCAGCTTACAACACAATTCGGGTGGAGTAAATATATCTTTCCTATACATTGTCCCTGTCTCTACTTCACAATTTCCAATTTCTCCTCAACCTCCACTCCTATGACGCCAGTCAAACTATTGCCACCAAATCAACAAGAATATTCTAGGTCCTTAAATCCAAAGGATACTTTTTACTTCTTACATTTGAACTTTCTGCAGCATGTGACACTATTCCTATTCCCTCTTTCTGGGGAAAAAATCACCTTCAAATATTGTACCTTTACAATACTTTTCCCTTTAAAAATTTTAATGAAATTATTAAAATGACAAAAAGGTTTGGATAAATAATAGGATGTACACCAATAAGGCCACCACCTATCTAGAGAGTTAAAACATTATAAATATAGTTGAAAACTAGACTTCCAGTACCAATCTCTTAGCTCCTCAGTATGTTGACATTTGTTTTCAGATTTTATCATAGTGAGACAGATCTTGTGGATTGTTATCTCTGAGATTTTGGAGAATGTGCTTCAGTGCTATGATACCCAGATGCCTCTAGGTAAAACCATTGCAGGCCAACAAAGTCCTAATCATTAACCCCTAAATAACAAAGACCGTTTTTTAAGGGCTTAGTGGATAAGCACTCAACGATTGTATTCAGAGATCTATGAGGGAAGTCAAGAATAAGTGATTTCCTCTTCTGTAGACAAAACAGCCTTCAGTTTAAGTACTGATCTAACCTTGAGAGAGGATGTTTTAGAACAACAAGCAGAAGAATGGAGACAAATAGATACAGTTGCTACCTCTGTTGGGTTAAGCTGGGACAGGGTAGCAACGCCAGCTCCTTGGCCCCTGTGTGGTGCTGTGCTCACTCATGTCCTCCTTACTGCAGAGCTCAGCAGCTCATCCTGTGCTAATGCTGAGTGCTGGGACCCAAATTCCTCATTGTCCTTGGATTCTGCCCCAGTTTTGCAGGCTCCTAGATGGCCCAGAGTCATCTGTTTTTATTCCATTTTTAAACACAAGTGTGAGTTTTCGACAGGCTCTATCCTCTTGCTAGTCCCTTTCTTGGTTTCTCATTGGTCCAGAAGTATCAGCCGTTATCCATGAACAAATATCCCTAATGCCGATCACTGGTGTGATCATCCAAGAACAGTGTCAGAATACAGTGTATAAGGTTTAGTAAGTCTTCCACTGAGTGAGGCCCCCTGATTACCATGCTTCTTTGTGATAATTGTTATGACATTAATGTTATATAAGACTTATAGAATGTTACATAAGATAATGTTAATAGATAAGGCTAGTGAGGCTAAGGAAGTTTAACTAATTTGACTAAGGTTATATAACTAGGAAACTAGCAAAATCCAGAGTCAGGATTTGGCCTCAGATCTCCTGGACTTCAGATTGTTTCCTTTCCATTGTGCATTTTCACCCACCATGGTACCCACTTTAATTCCCCGTTTCTATGTTCAACCCACAGCTTGGGTAATCTCAATACATCACATCAGTGCCTCAGTGCAGAGTGAGTGTGTGATTGAACTTTGACAAATCTCTCAGCCAAACCCACCGTATGTCCCATTCTGTTCTGGCTTGGGGCAGAGGGGTGCCATCCTGCACCCTCCCCTACCACTCTGCCTATGGATGAATCCTCAGATTCAACAAATGCTAAGAAACCAAGAGTTCTCTCCATTCTACCACTTTTCTTCTTATTTCAACTTCCTTCTCTGTCTCCATTGTCTAAAAGCTGCTGATTCTGAGAGTCTACCATTTTCATGTGGGAGAATACTCAGCTATAGAAAAAGTTTTAAAACCAATTTATTATAGTTTCAACTCATTTGCTATTTCAGGTATAAATTGTATTACATTAATTTTAATTTGTTAAAATGTGCTGTGAGAAGTCAGAAAATGTTCAGGGAGCCCAGTTAATAGGCCCTGGTACCAACACCCAGGAAAGGTTATGCCTCCTTGGTGGAGCAGATGCTTAAGTCATTTCAAGGCTTATTTTAAAGTTCAAGAGTGAAATTATTGCTGCACAGAGACATCAACACAGTGCTTAGATAAAGGGTATGGTAGGAAAGCAATGAGTGATACTTTATATGAACAAATACCTTTTTATGCTCTATTAACAATTCCGTGCTTGTGCTAGTAGTGATTCACATTATCTTCGAAATTGACCATTGTTAAAAAGCACCAGACTGTAAAGTTAAGTATAACATTACCAGTAGAATAAAGTGATAAAAGAGTTGAACTATTTTGAAATAATAACTGGAGAGCTACTACGGGATCAATAAGTTTAGTGCAAGAGATGGTTAGGAAGTGGTCTAAGTGAGTTCCGCCTCTTCCGAACACTAAATGGGATACATCCAAAGGATGGATACTTTAGGTGGGTCCAAGTGACAACACGAGAAATCAGGATAGAAGGGATTGCAGTTTTCATGGTCTCCCTTGGTATGAGCAGGGATACAATTAGGGTTTACTAGACCAGAGGACCCAGATGGACCAAATGGGAGGTGTTGGCATGAACTAAATCGGACCATAAGACCCTATCAAGCTGGGCAGGGTCCCAAGAGGTCCTCCAGGCTGGCAGGGAACCCCTATGATAATGAGGCATGGAAACAAACATCCAATAATTTGGCCAGATAACATAGGAGGGATACTGAGAAGGCAGTTTTGGAAGGTAAAAAAGATACTCAGGACTCTCTGGAAATAAGATAGATACCAGGAGTATAGCTGTATCAATAAATTGAGATTGAGAATCCCTGTCTGGATTGGGATTAGGCTTCTAACATGTTTTCAGTCTTATTTAAAGAACTGGCCAGATGGAATCATTAAATAAAAGAGCCTATTTATTTGCTAAAGTCTTCTGCTAAACCTGAATAATAAACTCAGTATGCCTGAAACCTTGGTGACTCTGCCTATTCACCTCTTATTGACCAGGACATCTTATTGACTTTTGTTTCCTCCCACAATATCTAGATAAATGCTTGCCTGTTTTTACTTTGCAGTAAATGTATGATGATATTCTCTCTTTAAAACTAACCTATGGAATGGGGGAGAATATTGTTTTAGCAGCTCAAAATAGATCTCTTAGATAGAATGCTAACTGTATTAGTTAAATGTTTGCTGGTAGATTTACAAGAGGAAAGTAAGATTCCTTAGTCAGGGACATAGTTAAAAAAATAAAAGATCAGTGATGCACAAGCAATTAATAGGCATTTGGGTGCTAGAATATAGCCAGAGAAGAAAGGAGTTGAGGAAAGAGGTATCTGAGAAACAAAGAGGAAATAACATAGACCAACAAGATATTCCCAATGGAGGGAGATTTCAACAACAGGGATGCTTAATACTTGGTTCTGAGTTGTTTATGTTATTGGGAACTTACCTGTTTCTCTGAATCCTCAAACTTTATGTTTCTTATATTTTTATATAATGGAATTAGTGTTTATGATGAGACAATGCAGGAAAAGAAAGGTACTCTTGGAACACTACGATGAACCCTAAATTTAACTAAGAAGCAGCAGGAATGGAAATTCCAGTTGAAGAGATAAAAGTGTCAATTCTGACTGCTCACTCCAGTAAAATACCAGAGAGGCTGGAAGGGGTGCGTAGGGAAATCAGTTTAATATCAAATAACTTGTTAATTTTTTCAAGACATCCCAGCTCCAGGCCATTAGAGCAGAAAGAAGTTCTCTAACATTTTGCTTCCCACTCTGTAGCTCATTACACATCTTGCATTTTTTAAAAAAAATTTGGACCTTAAGGAACTTCTCATCACTATAAAAACACGTTTATAATCCTTCAAAATAATGAATTTTTAAAATTAGCCTCTTATTGCATATTTTCACATCCTGTAAGTTCATTTATTAAAGACTCTAGGGGTGAGGTGCTAACATACAACCCACAAGAATTAAAAGAATATGTAGAATTCTGTCCATTCTCCTTGTTACTAAAGCTTTTCATAAAATGCCCATCAGTATTGTCTTTCACTTGAGAAACTCTTCTTCCTAGGTGATTTCTTATAGAATTCCAGTATTTAAAAATTACCTTAAATTGCTCTCACGTTATTTTTTAAATTTTCAACAAGCACGTATTTTTATTGACCCCATACAGGCATGTGAGAAGATTGATGCTCATGGATTGATGCTCATGGAGTTTAACTTTTAGGTGGTAGAACCAACACCAACCTCATTATCTTCTGGCCATGATGCCGAAAGAACAGGAATAAGCAAAGGCTGAGCCATGGCCTGTGCCCCAAATTCTTTCCCTAAAACTTAACACAGGACACTGCACCTTTTATATTCCAAGAAGCACCTCGCTTAAGTCATTTAAGAAAAATATGGCATTATAAAGTAGAGCCTCTGATACTAAGAATACTGGCACCTGGCAATGTCATGACATGAATTATATAATAAAGCAATGTAATTAGGCTAAAATGATTTATCAGAACTACTAAGAAACTTATATTATCATATATTAAAAACTTACCCTACACCAATATATCATTCTGAGTACAGAATTATACCAAGCCAGACTTACTCCTTAAGTGCAAAACAGAAACAAGTTTTCTCTTCCTCTCTCTCGCCATCTCTTCCTAGACAGCAATAATAATAATAATGCTAATTTCAATGTTATTAGACTGCACAGCTTACATGGATTTTCATATCAGCATCTAATTTTATCACACCAGTGACTCGGCGAGGTCGAGAGTCACGATGCAAATACCTTATTTTAAAGGTGAAAAAAATGCTAAGCAGAGATAATGTCCTCATCAGGGGCACTGTTGAGGCTCGAATCCTGATTTTGTGACCATCTCTGATTCACTGAGGAGCAGCACTTTCAGCTCAAGGAGCCTCATTACCACTCCGGTATTATGGATAAAAAACCAGTCCCTCAAGCTTGCAGACCACCAGCTTTCCTGCTAGTCCCAATCATCATTAGATAGTACTTTCCTTTCCACGACTTTACAGTGCTTCCCAGATGTCTCTTAAATCCAATTAAAAACTCCTGAGTTGAAGCTTTCCTTCTTCTAGCAACTGGTTTGTGTGGTTTCAGCTTTTAGTGTTCCACGCTGGTTGCTAAAAGTTTATCCTGTCACAGAACCGCTTATAAAAATCTCCGCCGTGCAAAACCACATTCTTCTCCTTCAGATCATAAATGAGCGCAACGGGGATCCACGTTTTGTTCTTTCTTGTTGCCTAGTTCTCTGGAACCTTCTGCAGCCTGACTTGGATGACGGTGTGTGCTGTGTCAGATGCTGGCAGACTGACATCATGAGTGAGTGCTTTGGAGGAAGACCATGGCAGGCATTCTCCAGGACTGGCCAGATTTAGTTTAGCAAACTTTTAAATGAAACCCCAGGCCCTTCTGGAGTAAGAAGAGAAAGTAAAAACACAGTAAAGATAGGAGAGCCCAGAGGAAAAGAGAGAGAACTAAAAAGGCTGCAACTTTGGAAGGCAGGAGGAGGTAGATTTATTTGGGGAGTGTTTTTGCCAATGCATCCTGATCTCAGATTTCTGCTGTGGCTTCTTGTTGCATCAGTTTCTATGAAAATTCCTCTTTCTCTGAACTCCTACAGAAGCCTAGAACTGGCTTTCTACACCAGACAGGCCAAGTATTTCCAGGCAGCCTTGGAAATGTCCCCCTTAATGTGTTTTTTTTTTTAAATGTTTTTCAGTTTACAAGACAGTTCCTTCACTAAATTAGACTAAGCTGATTCAGGCAGCATTTTTCCCTCCCTGGAGATCTGGGAATATTAAAAGTTCTAGCTACACAATAAACTTTCTATAATTTACAGAGCACTCTCACATTGTGAACCCTAATAAAACCATGGCATGTGGGAGTCTCGGAGTCATGTCAAAATGAAAAGGACACAGTCTGGAAAAACAAAAGCAACTTCAAAGTAAATTCATTTTTTTACTTTCATTAACACTGTCAAATGTGGGAGGGCTGGGGGTAGATATTATGGGCACTTGAAAAATTATTAACTCTTTTGTCTTGTCAGTAATACATGTTCTCCTCTGGTCCTCACAATCACAGCCTAAATTAGGTAGGTCACAGATATCCTATTTTACCTGCGAGGAGGCTGAGGATTAGAGGTTAAATGACTCACTCTTAGAATGTGCTGGCAGCAAGAGGCAGACCCAATATGGCCTGGTATGCTGACCACATCACATCGCTTCCTAACAAATGCTAACCAGCTCTTTTCCCTGACCAGACATTGCTTTCCTTGTTCATGGAGAAGGCATTGGCAAATAGTAACGAACTGTTTAAGTTTTTATTCTCTGCAAGAATAGCATCATCCGCAGATAGAGAATATTGTGCATTTGTGCTTTATCTCAATGTGGTATCATTTTACTCAATGTTGATAATTGGAAGATAATAATTCATTTTGTCATTTTATTTTAAAATAAAAAATATAACAAATGCTGTTCTAGCATAGGAAATGCTTGATATGTTGTCTATCTGTGAACACAAGTTAAGTTTTGGGGCAGAGTTCTTCTCCAAATATAATCTAATCTGAGTACACATATACTGGTGGGACATGTTTTATGATAAATCTGTTTCTCTGAGATTTCTTGACTTTCTTACTACATGAAACATGCAATGAGACTGTTTTTAAATAGGAAGTGAACTTGGGGATTTGAATATTAAAATAGAAATAATTATCTAATATTATTATAGTTCCAAGGGCCTTTTCTCTTAATTAATTTGTTAGTTCTTCAGCATAAGATGAAATATCACAAACCAACCTACCTTCTAATTCAAAATTTTGGGCCTATAATGAAGAGATGATTAGCAAATTTTCTATTCCTTGGACCTCCCTTTTTTTCTTTGCTTCCTTCCTTCTTCGCTCCTTCCATTTCTTCCTAAATTTCAATATATTCCATTCAATGTATAAATTATTATATGAGAAAATTACACTTAAAAACCTGTGGAAGTTGAAATGGTTTAAATATAGACATATAGTAAGAAGGTATTCAATATGTTTATTCAGTAACTTAAAAAATTCTTATACTTTGGAAAATATTCCCAATCTCTTAAATATTCATTAAACTGATTTTATGGGAAAAAATAATAAAAATAATTTTTCTGAACAACGATTTTATAAAAGTGACTGAAAATATGATGCATTATAAAGTGCAAGTGACTCCAGCATCTTCAGAATGTGTACAGGCTCTCACACCCCATTGTCTGATTTTACATTGTTCGATGGATGATTCTCTCCCAAAACAAAATACTTCATTCAGCCATATTGGGCCAGTACCTGCAATAATCAGATATAAATCCATAAGTAAGCATAGTTGTGTGTTTGTGTGGGGTAAAGCCATTAATTCATTCACTCATTAAACAAGACAGTGTTGATCATTATCTATATGCAAGTTCTGTGCTCTATTAGAATTTAAAAATTAATTCCCTGTCTCAGAAAACGTTATACTCTATCAATGTGTAAATTACTAAAATACAAAGCCATAAGAGGTATAACAAATGCACATATACAGTTCTATTGAAGCAAAGATTAAAGAGTGATTGATTTTTTTAAAGGACTTAGTTTATTATTAATCTAAAAATAAGGAAGGCAATTAACCTTAATTATTATGGGTTTATGTATTAATAATAATGTGATGATCTAAGTGTATCTAGATCTAAAGGGTCTTGGGGTGCATTGAAACACATGATATACCAGAGAAGGGAGAATTCAATAGTGGCCTCTTTCTCCCTTTCTTAGCTTCCATTGTATTTCAATTTACATGAACCTGTTTTACCAAATATATTATCTATTTTTAATTAAATGGATGCTAGTCTCAAATTAGCAAAGGGCTCAAACTATCCTGGTAAGGAAACCATGGATTAAGAACATCACATATTACAAGCACAAGCGAACAACAAGAAAGTGACAAAGCTAATACTTACTCTCTTTGAGCTCAACTCAGATACATTATAAGGAAAATCAATGGCTGTCAGCAGTAGGCTAACCTAGCAGATACTTAACTAACTAAATAAATAAGTTTAACCTCTATTTATTTGATAAAGACACTATTTTATCAATGAACAAGAAAAAAATGTTTTTTTGAGAGGAGTCCATGCTATCAAAAGATAACTTTGAAAATAAATATTTGGAAATGTCTTTCTTATATTCTCTAGTTCTCCTTTCTTTTACACTTAAGACTTCTGAAAACAGAATCTTTGAGAAACTTCTACATGAATTATTTAATCATATTTTGTTAAATATATAAAATTGCAAACTCCCTGATGAGCTTTCAAGAACATTTCATGCCATCAAGAAACCAATGAATTAGTAGTTAAATTTCAACAAACACATTTGTAAAATTGGCGGATGGTAAATAAACACCTTAATACTGTAGGCATAATAACATATTTCTTACATTTTGATCAGTAAGATGTTGAATGGTTCTCCTTCAGTCACAAGAGATATATAAAACATATTTAAAAATAACTTCAGTAGCTGGGCATGAGATCACTTGAGAGCAACCTATGCAACATAGTGAGACCCCATCATAAAAGTTTAAAAAAAAAATACTTCAACTTAGAAACAGACCTCTGTGTAGTTACATGATATAGTGTTAAATGAAGCCTTGCTTTTCAAAGGCCTATATAATAATGATATATTCTGTGAGCTCAGTGAATAAAATATAACAATATGTACATGGTTAATAATGTGTATATAATTGTATAGTAGTGTGTATATATATAAATAAATTAGCAGATATTAGTGATTTTGTAAGTTACAGTTTGGATAACACTGGAGCTAACCTTAAAAAATGGAGAGGCTTTTCATATGTATAAAAAAAATCATTCCATATGTAGGAACAGCATGAAAATGCTTGATGTATTAAAACAGTTAACAGTCTCCTTGCATCTAAAACCCAAATATATTAATGAGAGGAGGAAGACTCATCGGTAAGGTTAGGTAGAAAGCTGGGGCCATATTATAAAAATACTTACATTTTATATTATGAGTCACTAAAATAAATGACATCATCAGATCTATAATTTAAAAGAGTAGGTCTGCAGAAATGTTGAAATTGGATTGAGAAGAGGGAATCTGTAGATTAGGAGAGTTAATGGATGTCTATACAGACATTTTGTTTGAATACTCATGTTTTTATTTGCACTAGAATTAGACACAACTTTTTGATTTCTACATGTAAAATAAATTGGTACATTCATTTAATTTTTGAATAATTTTTGCCATCAACAGAAAGATTTAAACATGAGACAAATTATATTCTGGTGTGCATTATCAAGTTAATCATGAAAAATATATTTTTTATTTACTATAATCATAATTAAATTATTGGAATTCAAACAATGATTCTATTATAAAAAAGCAAAGGTTTTCCTGGGCTGATCAAGTATAAGAGTAGTAATGGTAAGCTGGACAGCTCAATTATTTTTTGAGATGTTTATAAGAATTGAGGCTTTTCAACTTGGAATTTTAAAGCAGACAAAAAGGAAAGAATAAGGGAATATGATCTCAAAATCAGAAACCTTTCAAGGGACAATTTTTGGTTTCCAAATTGTCTTTGTTAAAGATGGCACATTCCCTTTTGTGTTTGTGATTATTTATATGTGTGAACGTGTTTGTATGTGTAGGTGTGTTTGTGTATTTATATTTCCTTTTAAGTATTAAAGTCTATAAAAACTCCCAAGGACTACTTAAAAATACAAGCAAATAAAAAAATTGCACAAATAATAAAACTATTCCCATATTAACAAAAGCAAAGCAATGTCCTACAAAGCAGTGGGACATTTATAAGTTGTATTTCTTATATTTATTGATGCTTATGAATTATTGATATATAAATAAACAGAAGTTAATTTTTGGTGAAAGCCATGGCTCTGTCCTAATTTTGGGAACACAAAAATGGAGTGACTTCATGGCTTCCGGACCCAGGGGACTGTGATACTTTTGCCCTATATTTTGTAGATCTAGTTACTGGATTTAGATTTCAGCACTGCAGAATTTTTATCAGCCAGGAAAAGAAAATTAAGAGTGAGAATCAAAGATGGCAGACAAGAAACACCGTCAGAGTGTCTCTGCAGAAAAGACAGATTCTAGCAGAAATTAGAAGAAAAAAGCAAGAAGATGAGCATACATTGGACAAGGGTCAGAAGGAGGGGTACCTAAGACCATGGGAGGAAGTTTCAGAGAACTGGAAGCAGAGACCTCTGGAGCAGCCTGGAGATCAGTGGCAAGGGTAGGTGATGCGGTTAACTTTCCCCTCCCTGGCATCTCAGACTACTGGTGGGCTCCTCAGCGGGTGGAGAGACCTGTGGACACCAGCCCAGAGATGGCCACCACCAGCGAGCAGTAAGCCTGTAGCGGACGTGGCACCAGGCTCCCAACTCTCGCAGGGCACTTCTCTGTGCACAGACCCGAGCTGCGGGGCAGGCGCCATATTGTCTCCTTCTCCCCTCCCCCATCCCTAACTGCGGCTGCCAAGAGAGACAATATAGCCACCAGCTGGAGGCACCTCCAGGGAATGGGACCTTCCCTTTGGGGCCCTACAGCTGACTGAGGAGAACTCAGACGGTGAGCTCACTACCTGCCAGCCCTCCCAGGTGCTGCTGGCACGGTGATCCCAGAAGAACAGGGCAGCCCCTGAGGCTGAGAGACACAGACTCAGCTTGGGCTCCCCATGGGTGAACTGGGACTGGCATTCCTCTTCCTGGTGGGGATTTAGTTTGAACTCTGGGGCCCAGAGGTCAGACTGGCAGACAAGATCCCGTGCACCCAGGTCTCCCATTGCCCAGGGCACAGAAGGAATATATGCAAACAGCCTACTGAGGTGTGTGTGCCTTCAGGGGCAGATCAGCATCCTACAGCAACCTCCTCCCAAAGGGAGGCCTTGTGCACAGCCCAGGTGGCGTTCCTGTGCAGGGAATTTCCCTGCCAGCATCACAGCCAGGGGAGGGCCAGTGGCATGAGTTCTGGCCTGCTGGCAGAGGCCCAGGAGTAGCCACAGAGTTGGGGAGGGTGGAAAGAAGAGAAGCCTGCTCCAGACTGTAGGTCTCAGACAGCCTACCCCACACGCAGCCTGAGTGAGGCCATTCCAGCCCCTCCCTGACAGCTTTTCCTGGAAGCAGAGAACAGAACTTTGACCCCTGCTAACAGCATTGGTGGTGCCTGAGGGCAGGCTTACCCAACACAGCTCCACCCAGACCTACTCCTAGACCAGCCCTCACTGAGGGGGGGAGAAAAGGACACACCTGGAAGTCCCAGGGCCCCACCCAACCACCTGAGGCACTAGAGTGCCTCTCGAGAGGAACAAGAGCTGGTTACAGGACATAAAAACAACAGCGTAGCCTGTTCCTCCAAGCAAGCACCACCTACTGATAGGGAGGATATTCTGCACACGCTTTTCATGGCATCTACTGAGTTATCATACAGGGAGTGGTCGAATCTCACCCACAGACACCACTTACCAGCTCAGAAATTAAACAAGGCATGTGAATACCCAAACAAAAACCTAAAGGAAAGAAGCAACAACTGATCGACATGAGAAGAAATCAGCGAAGGAATTCCAGAAATATGAAGAACCAAACGGAAACCAAACCCCCAAAGAGGAACACCAGCCCCTTAGAAATGGACACCAACCAAAATCAGGCAACCAAAATGACAGAAGAGAAATTTCGAATGTGGATCACAAGAAAATTCAACAACCTGCAAGAACAACTCAATAACCAACACAAAGAAACCACAAAAAGCCTCCAGTACCTGGAACAAAAATTCACTAAAGAAATCGATACAATGAAGAAAAGTTTAACCAAACTCCTGGAAATGAAGAATCAATTCAGAAAAGAACAAAATACAGTGGAAAGCCTCAAGAACAGGGTAGATCAAACAGAATAAAGACTCTCAGAGATTGAAGATAACACCTTCCAATTAAAGAAAGCAGTCATAGAGATAGAGCAGAGTAACAAGAGAAAAGAGCAAAGCCGACAAAAGATGTGGGATTATGTGAAGAAACCTAATGTGAGGGTCATAGGTTTGCCAGAAAGAGAAGAAGAAAACACTCAAGGGTTGGGCAAGCTATTTGAAGATATAATAGAGAAAAATTTCCCAGGCCTTGCTAAAAATCTCAATATACAAGTTCAAGAGGCTCAGAGGACCCCTGGGAGATTCAATGCAAACAGGAAGACGTCATGACATGTAGTCATCAGACTGACCAAAATATCAACTAAAGAGGCCCTTCTAAAAGCTGTAAGACGAAAGAAGCAAGTAACATACAAGGGAAGCCAATTTGAATAACACCAGACTTCTCTACTGAGACTTTACAAGCAAGGAGAGACTGGGGCCCCATTCTCACTCTTTCCATAAATGCCTATATCCAAAAGTCAAAAAGATCACAAATAGACAACCTAATGAATCATCTCAAAGAGCTGGAAAAAGAAGAACAGACCAACCCCAAACCCAGCAGAAGAAGTGAAATCATTAAGAGCAAATCAGAACTAAATGAAATTGACAACAGGGAAACTATACGGAAGATTAATAAAACAATAAGTTGGTTCTTTGAAAAAATAAACAAAATTGACACACCATTAGCTAGACTAACGAAAAGCAGAAAAAAAAATCTCTAATAAGCTCCATCAGGAACAATAAAGGAGAAATTACAACTGATGCCATGGAGATACAAGATATAATTTATGAATACCACAAAAGCCTTTATGCACACAAACTGGAAATGGACAATTTCTTAAAAACACACAGCCTCCCTAGGCTCAACTAGGAAGAAATAGAATCCCTGAACAGATCAATATCAAGTACTGAAACTGAAACAGCAATAAGAAACCTTCCTAAAAAGAAAAGTCCTAGACCAGATGGTTTCACACCCGAATTTTACCACGCCAACAAGAAAGAACTATTGTCTATCCTGCAGAAATTATTCCACAACATGGAGAAGGATGGAAACCTCTCCAAAACATTTTATGAAGTGAACATAACCCTGATACCAAAACCAGGAAAGGATGCAAGAGAAAAAGAAAACTACAGACCAATATCCTTTATAAATATAGATGCAAAAATTTTCAACAAAATCCTAGCCAATCAATTCCAGGTGCTTGTCAAGAAACTAACTCATCATAAGCAAGTGGGCTTCATGCCAGGGATGTAGGGATGGTTCGACATTGGCAAATCTATAAATTTAATTCACCATATAAACAGAAGCAAAAACAAAGACCATATGATTCTCTCAATAGATGCAGACAAAGCATTTGACAAAATTCAACACCCTTTTATGATAACGCTAAAAAAATAGGCATAGATGGGGCTTACCTAAAAATGATACAAGCCATATATGACAAACCCATAGCCAATATCATACTGAATCGGGAAAAATTGAAAGCATTCCCGCTTAGAACTTGAACAAGACAAGGTTGCCCACTATCTCCACTTCTGTTCAACATAGTGCTGGAAGTCCTCTCTACAGCAATCAGATAAGAGAGAAGAATTAAGGGCATCCAAATGGGAGCAGAAGAGATCAAACTCTCACTCTTCACTGATGGCATGATATTATACCTAGAAAACCCCAAGGATTCAACCAAGAGGCTCTTTGATCTGATAAATGAATTTGGTAAAGTCTCAGGATACAAAATCAATACACAGGAATCAGAGGCATTCATATACGCCAACAACAGTCAAATTGAGAACCAAATCAAAGACTCAATTCCCTTCAAAATAGCAACAAAGAAAATAAAGTACCCTGGAATATATTTAACTAAGGAGGTAAAAGACCTCTACAGGAGAACTATGAAACACTGAAGAAGGAAATAGCAGAGAACATGAACAGATGGAAGAATATACCATGCTCATGGGTCAGCAGAATCAACATTGTAAAAATGTCTATACTACCCAAAGTGACCTACAGAGTCAACGCAATCCAAATCAAAATACCACCATCATTTTTCACAGATACAGAAAAAATAATTTTACGTTTCATGTGGAACCAGAGAAGACCCCATATAGCAAAATCAATCCTAGGCAATTAAAAAAAAAAAAAAATAGGAGGTATCAATTTACCAGACTTCAAACTATACTACAAGGCTATAGTCATTAAAGCAGCTTTTTACTGGCACAAGAACAGGGACATTGACCAGTGGAACAGAACAGAGAACCCAGATATAAAACTATCCTCATATAGCCAACTAATCTTTGACAAAGCAGACAAAAACATACACTGGGGAAAAGAATCCTTATTCAACAAATGATGCTGGGAAAACTGGATAGCCACATGTAGAAGACTGAAACAAGACCCCACACCTTTCACCTCTCACAAAAATTAACTCACACTGGGTAACAGACTTGAACCTTAGGTGTGAAACTATTAAAATTCTAGAGGAAAATGTTAGAAATACTCTTCTAGACATTGGCCTAGGCAAAGAATTTATGAAGAAGACCCCAAAGGCAATCACAGCAGCAATAAAAATAAACAAATGGGACCTGATGAAATTAAAAAGCTTCTTCACAGCCAAAGAAACTGTCAAGAGAGCAAACAGACAACCCACAGAATGGGAGAAAATTTTTGCAAACTATACATCTGATAAAAGGCTGATAACTAGAATCTATTTAGAACTCAGGAAAATCAGCAAGAAAAAATCAAACAACCCTATCAAAAAATGGGCAAAAGATATGAACAGAAACTTCTCAAAAGAAGACAGAATAATGGCCAACAAACACATGAAAAAATGTTGAACATTTCTAATCATCAGGGAAATGCAAAACAAAACCACAATGAGGTATCACTTAACTCTAGTGAGAATGGCCTTTATCAAAAAGTCCCCAAACAACAAATGCTGGTGTGGATGTGGAGAGAGAGGAACACTCCTACACTGATGGTGGGTCTGCAAACTAGTTCAATCTCTGTGGAAAGCAATATGGAGATACCTTAAAGCGATACAAGTAGATCTACCATTTGACCCAGCAATTCCACTACTGGGCATCTACCCAAAAGATCAAAAGTCACTTTATGAAAAAGACACCTGCACTCAAATGTTTATAGCAGCACAATTCATAATTGCAAAGCTGTGGAAACAACCCACGTGCCCATCTATTCGTGAGTGGATTAATAAAATGTGGCATATGTATACCATGGAATACTACTTAGCTTTAAGAAACAATGGTGATATAGCACCTCTTGTATATTCCTGGATACAGCTGGAACCCATTCTACTAAGTGAAGTATCTCAAGAATGGAAAAACCAGCACCACATGTACTCACCAGCAAATTGGTATTAACAGATCAACACCTAAGTAGACATATAGGAGTAACATTTATCGGGTGTCGGGAGGGTGGGAGGGGGGAGGAGGGGATGGGTGTATACAACCACAATGAGTAAGATATGCAACATTTGGGGGATGGACATGCTTGAAGCTCTTACTTGAGCGGGGAGGGGGGCATGGGCAATATATGTAACCTTAACACTTGTACCCCCATAATACGCTAACATTAAAATTAAAAAAAAAGAAAAGTGAGAATCCTTCCAATAGCTGCAGCCTCAGGAAGGCCATCCCCACAGAGGAAGCACAAGAAAGAAATCGTTTGGTCAATTAATGTGTTGACAAGGTAGCACACATTTTTAAAAAATACGGGAAAGGGATTCATACATGTTAGCATACCAAGGCTGTGGTAATAATAATGAAAATTTAAACTCACTCATTTAAGAATTTACTAAGTGGCCGGGCGCTGTGGCTCACGCCTGTAATCCTAGCTCTTGGGAGGCCGAGGCGGGCGGATTGCTCAAGGTCAGGAGTTCAAAACCAGCCTGAGCAAGAGCGAGACCCCGTCTCTACTATAAATAGAAAGAAATTAATTGGCCAACTGATATATATATAAAAAATTAGCCGGGCATGGTGGCGCATGCCTGTAGTCCCAGCTACTCGGGAGGCTGAGGCAGAAGGATCACTCGAGCCCAGGAGTTTGAGGTTGCTGTGAGCTAGGCTGACGCCACGGCACTCACTCTAGCCTGGACAACAAAGCGAGACTCTGTCTCAAAAAAAAAAAAAAAAAAAAAAAAAAAAAAAAAAAAAAAGAATTTACTAAGTGGCAGGAAACATTCAAAGCACCTTTGATATGTTATCCCACTGAATCCTCAAACAACCTTAAAATATTAAGTGCTATTATCGTTCCATTTACTGTTGAGGAAACTGAAAATCTGAGAGAATAAGTAATTATTGTAGGTTACAGAGCATTCCCACCCTGTGTCTGCTCTGAGCCAGCACCTTAAATGAAGGACTTACTGCAATCCCTTGCATGGTTTGATTCAGTCATTCAGCAAACCTGCCTTGGATGCCTAATGAGTGGACAAAACCAAAATCCTTCTCTCTCAGCCTGACCTCTTAGTGAGGGCTTATGTTCTAGTTAGATAAAGCAATTGAGGTCACATATAGAATTAGTGGCAGAGCTGATCCTTGCATCTAGAACCTTACATTTTTATTCTAGTTCTTTTTTACCAAGGACACAGGAATGTGACAAACACATGGTGCCATTTAATAACTCTGACTTTTGCTACATGGCAAGGATTCAGACACAGTGAACGTGGCTTGAGTTCTTGGGTATAAGACAGTATGCTAAGTTTTCATGTCTAACTTTACATTTACTTATGATAATAACCTTGAAAAATAATGGAAGTTATCTCCATTTTATGGATAAATTAACTGAGACACATAAAGGGTGTATGACTTTCTCAAAATGACAGAGAATAGAGCCAAGCAACAGAACATAATGACACTTAAAACTTAGTGATACTCATTGGTTACACAGATGAGCAAAGAAAGTTATAGAAATAATTTCCAAAGATTTGTTGTTTTATATTAATATATTCAGGACTATTGGGCCTAAGGGAAAAATTTATTTAATACATATTTCCTATCTCATTCCAAATTGTTTTCTGCATTAAAAAATTAATGCAAAGACAGCATAAAATTCATAAAATTTTATCCTCATGTAAACCTAAGAGATAAAAAACAAATTTGTTTTTATTTCTTTAGATAATAACTGTTACTCACTGATTTTTGTTGTTGCTGCTGTCATTGTTGGTTTAGGTTTTTCTTTTTGCCTCTGAACTCTTCTTTGTCCTCAGTAGAAAGCTATGCAAAATTGATGTGTCTATCTTTAGATAGGCTTTTAGTCTCTCCTCCTCTCTCTCCTTCTCTCTCTCTCACTTATCTACCTATTTTCCCATGCATCGATACATCTATGATTTCTTTTACAACCTAAGGGCTATAGAGAGGAAAAATTGATCGATTTTGTGTTTCTAAGAGCAGATGACAATAAAGGTGTTGTCCATGGCTTCTGAGTTTTATGATCTCAGTTTATGATGTTTGAAAATATACCTCACAGAAGATACTATTTTCTCTTAACCTCTTTATAAAAAAGATAGATATTGACATTTCTTTGGGGGATTTGAGTATATTTAATATTACCAACACTTTTATGGAAAAAAGTAATCAGTTTTCATATATTACCAAGATATACCATAATAAGACTTGAGATTAGCTGTTGAATAGAGAAGAGAGTAAGCAAAAGTCACTAATGGTTAAAAGTGTCTGAATGTATTTTAATTATACTTAGTCAGGGCTGGGTGACATGAATCAGTATCACTTTTAAGATTTTTATTTGGGAAATGCCTTTGAACAGTGTCTCCTTTGAGATAAACATTGAGGTTTTGTATTAAAGTTGAAAATGTCATGGGAATCAGAATGGAGACGAGGTCAATGTCAACTGTAGTTTGGATTCCAGTTTTGTAATTTTGGAGAAATTGTTTAGTTTTTTGCAATTTTATTATATGCAGAATAAAAGAATGGGGCTACAATAGTTCCAAGATTTCATCCACCTTTAACATCCTATGATTCTAAGATTCTGGAGAAGCAATCTTCTGAGAAATGAAGTTCTTAAGGATAAAGAACTTAGAAGGATGTTCTGTCTCATGGAAAGAGTGTGGTATGAGAGTCAGGTAAAGGCATGAGTCTTGACATTCCTCCACCATCCCCCATCAGCACCCTAAGGGCCATGAAAATTTGAAAATTTGAGCAAGTTTGGTGATTTCTGTTGGCCATAATTACTTTCTTTATGAAAAATTGGGGTTATAATATCTATTTCTCCCAGACATTGCAAATACTACACGAGATCATATAGTACACACTTGACAAATAATACTTTTCCATACTTAGTACTGTCTTTGTTACTGTAAGTAACAAAACAGATATGTTATAAATTCTATGGCTCTATATTACTTTCCATAATATTCATTATCCAAAAATTTACATTTAAAAACTTTCAACTATATACTGCAGAGAGCAATATATAAGAATTTGAGTTCTGACCCATTGATATATTTTATTTATCTTCGAGATTATTTTTACTTCCACTCACTAAAGGATAGTTCAGAGGTGCAGAGGTATATTTTTCGACTGCCTTCTGTTTGCCTTGCATTTTTTTTTAGAATTCCACTTAGAAAATAACAATCATAGAATGTGAAAGTGATAATACAAAAGCAAACAATAGGCACCTAAGAATTAAGCTAATTTAATAAGCCAAGATTTAAAAATGACATTTTTGTTTAGAATTTTCTTTTGTTTCTATTTTCAGTTTTGGAGCTTCAGCATCATGAACTTAGGAGAAGATGCAATAGCTACTCCAAGACCCAGCTCTGACGTCCTGTGTTAGCATGCATATAGGCTCAGATATACCTGGAACAAATTTCCGTAAGTACCACCATTTTCTGATAAAGCTCATCCGAGTTTGCTACAGGGAGACCACTGGGACAAGAAGTTGAAAATTCTGGACAGGGAGAGAAAAGTGACTCATTCTCCCTTCCCTACCCTGTGTAATGACAAGCACCAGATACCTCTCGGTGCTTCCTTAATTTAACTTGTTTTGTCTACTCAGGAAAAAGAAAGAACATTCCACTTTATGCACAAGGTGCATCCAAATGAAAGAACCTATTTAAAGGAGCATGCTTTAAGCTTTATTCCCATAAATCATTTTGCTTGCAGCTGCAAAGCTAATTGTTCTTAAAACTAACAAGGATTCTATCTGGTAAGCCAGGTTTGCTATTTGAAAACCAGAAAAAAAAAAAAAAGCAGGGGTAGGAGGGAGGTGTTGTGTCTAGAAAATTATATTCTTTCTATAATGGGGGAAATATACACAGGGGATACATTTAATTTTTTTCTTTTTTGTTTCAAGTTTGGTAATGATGTACAATATCAGTCTGATTCTTCTTACTTTACTGAGAGAATAACAAATAATTAAAACTCTAATGCATGTCTCTTTTTCACTCCCCTACCCTTCCACTCACATTTCTAAGTTTCCTTTTCTGTCTCTATTCTGCATACAAAATTGCTTTCTCTTTTCCTTCTGAGTGAAACTGTAAATTTAAGGGGAGGAGTGAAAAAAATAAAAAAAGAGTTTAAACAGCTTTGCATAAAAAGGTTGTTCGCCATGTCTAATCCCCAATCAGTTCACAATGTAAGCCTGTCTCTTAAAATACAACATCCAATGAAGCAGATCATAAAATTTATTTTTCACATTTTTCTTCTTTCAAGCAAATAGCCTTATTTCCGTTTTTATTTTTTTTTCTCCCAGCTCATCTTGCTTTATTATTTTAAAATTCTTACAATCATCCTTCAGTTGTTTGATACTAAACTCTAGGCAGAGACCTGAACCAAGAGCTTGGTCTATATTGAGTAGAGTGGGGAGATGATGAAAATTTCTATGCAGTTTTCTCCTCCAAGAACATCTTTGTACAATGGGAAGTCACATTTAACTTTCTGACCCTTGGAACATCACTGATATCACTATGTAATATGAGACTGATCTGACTCTTTCAAAGAGAATGGCAAATAAACTTGTCATGATACAGTCTGCATTACTGCTAGCAGTGACCTCTGTCAGTATTGAGTAATGCTATGAGACATGTTTTGTAGTAGGCACTTTCCATGTGCTAGTTCACTTAAGATTCAAAACAAATCTGCCAGGTTGGTGGTTATTATTTTCATTTTGTCACAAAGGAAATTGAAACTCTGAGACATAAGTACCAGAGCTAAGGTTTCAACTCATATCTTCTTAGTTATAAAACTCCTCATCTTTCCAGTTTGCTTCACTAGATGCTATAATATGTGAAAGGAAAACCAAAATCCTGACATACTTTATTGTTTTATTATAACAAAACTGTGGAACAATGTGTAAAATCACCAGCTACCGTAAACTCACAGCCTCATTAAAAGCAAACACTCGTATTAGACATGTAGTCAATTATGTGAAGAAAACTCAAGAGATGTCTCTCTACACAGGTAGTAAATAATTTCACCTGAGACTAAACTTTATTGTTTTATTCCTTATTTAAATAGAAAATTTTTTTGCCAGTATCCTTCCTTTCTTATCAGTTCTTTAGACCACAAATTCCTAGTGATATAAGGAGGGATGAGTAAAAACTTTCAGGAAAAAAATATTTTACTTGTGAGACTAGGCCTTAAAGTTAATAACAGTCTTCAGCCAATAGTCTCCAACTGTGTGTTTCTCACCTATGTTGGGAATGCCAGTGGAAAAATATCTTTGAAGTCCATGGCAAGGCTTCATGTTCAGAGAAGAAATAAAGCTGGAGGCAATGTCCTGTTCATGTCCATACCACAGGCTGTATTTGCCAAAGCTTATTAGTTTTCTCTGAATTAAAGTACATACACTGCTGTTGTTGCCCTGAATTTGGTTTTCTCTTTGTAGTAGATGAAAAAGGTTTACCTCAAGACATAATAGGTTATTAAACAGCACTACTGGGCTAGTTTCTTAAAGAAGCTAAACACAGAGTTGTCAACTCTCTGGATAATGTAAACACTCAAAGAATCCTGATTAAAGACATTTTAAGATATTTTTCTTTTTTTGAACTCAGCTAGCCCATGTAGATTAAATTACCTGAATCATTGGCAAACTCTGTATTTTGTTTTGTCAACAAATGTACATCCTGAGAACCCAAAGCATGCACATGCTGTTATTTCTAAAACTGAAGAGTTTTCAGCCATTTATCAGGTGAGTAAGACACCATGGATGAGAATTGGGTGTCCTCTGTTAGACCTGCAACTGTCCTCTTCATAGATGCTAACAGTTATTTGAAATGTTTTATACAATTACATATTTAAAATAAATAGCCTTTCATTCTGTGGGACTTCGTTATCACAGAAATAGATTCTCTCGTCATACAATATTGTGGACACTCAAATTGGCAGCTCAATCTAGCTGAATGATTAACTGCATCATTGGATTCTCTAGTGAACAAGAGTTGGGGATTTTTTTTGTGTGTGTGTCTTTTTCCTCTTCTCTATAAAACAAGAAAAAAAAATCCAGCTTATTGGCTTCAAAAACATTTTACTTTGGGAGATCAATTTTACAGGTACAAGAATGATTTCAGTTCCACACTTTTCAACCTGGGAAGAGTGTTCTGAAGATGTGGTAGAGATGGAAAATTTGAAAACTCCAGATATCTATTTAGGGCTGTAAATTTATTTCCTTTGTTTCTTGCATTCAAACATTTAATGCCCAAGTTAAAAACTGGCCGCCAGGGGCTGAACCTGGGTATAGAAACTCTGGCATATCACCTATGAAATTTAGATAAAAGAATAAAGGAAATAATTGTGACCTTACTGTTACTATTCAGGTTTGTTTAGCACAATGTCTGACATATAGTTATTACTCAAAAACCATAGCATAATATCATTCAAAAATATCTTTTAGGTATTTGATAAACCCATCTTATCTTGTTCCAGTCTTCTGATGTGATGATTTGACATACTCCCCTATTTTATCACTATAGATAAGATTATCTGGAAAGGCTGCTATTTTATTTCTATAATTTTTACATACATAATAGCTTCCTCTCCATTTTGCCAGCTTGCTCGTATGTATCTAGAATAATAAAATATATGAAATCAAGAAGGTCATATCTCTTTTTTTTTTTTTTTTGGTCAGCATTAACTTCAGAGAAACCAATTTATATCAGATTTGAATAATAGGATAAACGAGTAGGAAATATTGACTAAAATCCTAGAGAGAATGTGTACTTCTGTGTGTATATGTACATATACATACATAACTGTCATCTTTTTGTCAGAGTTGAAGCATTGCTATATGCTTAATTTGTATATATTTAATTGTACATAAAACTTATTATAAGATGTCAGTTTATAAAATCAATGAGACAGTCAAAATTTCATAGGTATACGTTCAAGCAGTTCGTCCCTTGCAATTTCTCCTCCTAGCCCTTTTAATACATTCATGGACCAGGTTACTGAGTCACCTAGGTGAAAAAACACAAATGTATATGCAGCCAAAGAATTATTCAATGTTTTATCAAATCAAAATGGAGGGGAAAGTAACCTTTCTCTTTCCTTATTTCCTGTCATGTCCCTTAAAGGAAGGTACGCCAGAAGCAGTTGCAATTGCTCCTTTCTCTTTGATGACTTCTCACTGTCCTTTGAGAATACAGGTACTCCATCAGGGATGAATAATATATCTTGTTACTATCCGACATCGGAGGGAGGTCAAAGGGAAGGATGGCACTCTCCCCTACAGTTCCACAGAAGAGCGAGTACAAGCGAACATGTGACTTTGCTCAGGTGCCCACCAGACCCAGTTGTGCAAACTGAGCTACCCTGGGAGGTGTCATGTCTTGTCAATAATTCACTTGTCCCTATTGTTCTTTATCTGCCTTACCAATTACTCTAGTTTCCTCTCTGTCACTATTCTCCAACTAACCATTTGAGTCTACATGAAATCAAAACAGTACAGGTCATCTTAGAGCATGCCATTTGTTTATAATATTGCTGTTTTAAAAGTTTCATTTTCTAGGTAAGGACATTTAAAAACTCCTACACAGAATTCTTTCCTATTATCCCATGTGTTCCTGTCTCTACTTGGTGCTATGTTGTTAGAGAATGCCCGTTTCATTTTTTTAGAAAATAGAATGTTCTCTAAATTACCTTGTCCAAAATGAGCTGCCTTGTGCACGCTTTGAACGCCCTGGTATCCCAAACTTCTACAGATGACCAGTCCAACGCGCAATTCCCAGCGATCATCACAAATTGTACCCCACTGGCCGTTGTGGAATATCTCCACCCTACCCTCATGAGGGCCTCCACCACCAACCAGTCGAACTGTCCTAGATAGAGCTGTAAAAAAAAATAAGGGTTATTTATGTACATATTGTTTTATAATACTTTTTCTTTTTTAAAAAGTATTTTAGCACATCTTTAAAAATAAATGCAACTATTGGAATAAATAGTAAACTTTCTAGCACCACCTATTGGCAAAGAGTTTAACTGCAAACATTGCATCTGTAAAAGCAGAAGAGGAAAATGCAGTCCCTCTATTTTAACATTTATGCAAGTTATATATATTTGAGACACTTCAAAGATTATATTCCAATGACTTTAAAATTTAACAGCTACAAGTTTATTAATGCCATAGATTTTTCATACTATTTATAGAAATTTGTAACAGTGATTCATTGTTTTCTTGACACTGTAACACACAAACTGGAATACACAATTCAGAGAATTTCAATGGAGGCCAAGGAAAAGATATTTTATAATGTAGTAAATGGAAAAATAGGTGACCAAATTTCATGTCTTTTACTAAGAGAAACAAGGTAACTATAGTGACAGCATTCATCTAGAAATAGCAGGGATATTCCTTGTTGTGAGGCACCTGGATTTTGTTCCAAAATTTTTTGTGTGTTTTTCTGGGAAAAAAAAAATAGGATAAAAAAACCATATGATTTTTGTGTGTTTTGAGAAATGATGAAAACAATAAACCACAAAGAACAAAATCCTTTATCATCAGAAACGTCATTTTTTTCTGTAATGCCTAGCATTACCAGAAAAAATATTTTGAAAAATTTAATTAGTGCTAAATAAAAATAACAATATTCCATAATAGTCATAAAAACCAATTAATACAGTTCTATTTAAATATATCTTTTCAAATATAAGTTTGAGGAATACTATATTATAAAATAGCAAGATGTAGTTGCCACAACAAGAATATCTAATGTGAAGATGGAGTTTTAGGGTAGGTCTTCAGAGCTCAGTTAATTGAAGAAATATTCAATAACATTTTCCCCCCAATTCAAGCAAATTTTGTTGAAACAGTAATCCAATAACACTTACAGAAAATTGACAATTTACTGTAACAAAAACTGACTGAGCCACTCAGAAACATAAATAAGTAGCATGTTAATATGTATTATTATAACCATAATTATTTTACTGATTCTTCCAAAATATAATTCAGTGCTAAATACTAAATTAGTATAATCATGTCCAAGTACACAGCCATTCATCACCTAATAAGCATAAGTTAAAATATTTTTTAAAGTGAAAATAATTTGTTGTTACAGTATTCAAACTTTCAATTATCTAGTAAAATACTTGGG
Organism: Microcebus murinus; assembly: GCF_040939455.1. Lineage (NCBI taxonomy): Eukaryota > Metazoa > Chordata > Mammalia > Primates > Cheirogaleidae > Microcebus > Microcebus murinus. The sequence goes on from NC_134127.1 coordinate 14,987,892, forward strand.
TGACCCAATCATTCCCTGTAATTGTCTAAGAAAATGAGAAAGTATAATCCAGGAATGGATTGTGTAAAGTCTTTACATAATAGAGTCATGTTGTATTAACTAGTGCCATGCCCAAATGTTTATTATTACATAAGTCAGATATATCCAAGCATAATATATTTATCATGCATATTATGAAAAAGAAACAGGCATATTCAAACATTTGTTTACATGAATCTGGTGATCTTATTGCCCAAACAAGTGTATGTAAGCATTCTTGACCTCTTACTCCTCCCAAAATGTTATTATGAGCCTAGCTTGTGCTGGGGCAGTGGTTCTCAAACTTTGGTAGGCAGCAGAATCACAGATTGGTAACTCCACATCTAGAGTTTCTGATTTAGTAGGTCTTGAGTGGGGCCTAATAATTTGCATTTTTAACAATTCCTGAGGTATTGTTGATCCAGGACCACACTTTAAGATCCACTGACCTAGACGATTGCATTATATATTTAAAATAGAGCAGGCATGTTATATGAGAAACAGATGATGATACTTATATAATTACTGGTTTCATTTATTGCAAAGAGATTGGCTGAACATTTGTAGGAACAAATCCCCTATGCTAATGGGACTCTGAGGGGGAGTAAGTCTCTATTTGCATTCTTTAGAACCAAATATAACTGGGTATGCCAATCCATACCTGTCACCTGGAGTATTTTTCATTTATAAATCAACTATTGACAGGTGATCGTATTTCACTGATCCTTGACCACTTCGGAACTAATATAGAGGAAAGGTCTCTAGATAGGTCAAAAGATTCATTTGCGAGTTGGCTTCACACACCACTCAACTGCTCTATCTTGGCGATGGTGAAAAGTTCATTTTGTCATCAGCCTCCATCACAGCATTTTCTCTTTAAGACTGCAGCTGAGAATTTTCTCTGAATCTAGTTAACTCATCGTTATATGGATGTTAACAATGTCGGTGGGTCCTTTGACATCAAGCAAACCTATTTATTCAGACAGATTTTCCATTTGGGAAATTTTGCCTTGTATATAAAAATTTCAGAAGAGAGTAATTTTTATATATTTTCTTCTACATAGCTGCCTTAATTCTCCTTTTAACTTTATTAGTGTAGACTTTTTCCTGATTCAAATCAAATCAACACACATAAGCATTGATTATGTGCCTCCTGAATGATTCTATGTATTATTACTTTTCAATTGGCAAAAAACAAAAAAAAAAAAAAAAAAAAAAACACACACAAAAAAAACCAGAAACAGAAACCAAAGTAACTTAAACCAAAATGGAAATAATATCTTTTAAGGATCATGGGATTTTCCATGGAACCCAGGGATAAGACTATAGTTAGGTATCTAGAACAGATGAACCAAGACTTGAATCAACTCAGGACTCCAACTTTTATCCAAGCTTCATGATTCTTTTTTGTTGGAAGCTGGATACCTTTGTTGTCCAGTTCACATGATAGAACATGTCTGCTAACAGTTCCTAAGCTTATATTTTATAGTCTTTTTCTCAGTGACAGACTGACAGCTCTGACAGTCACCTGAGTTTATATTTTACAGTCTCTTTCTCGGTGATAGATTTTAAAATATCCAGGGAAGCCCTTCTATGGCCTAGTTTGGGCCAGATGCACATCTGTGTACTAAACATCCTAGGCAAGATCACTTGTATGAACACGGCATTTTTGGAGTGAGAAGGAGGAGGCATTTTTTTTGTTGTTGAAGCAGAAATTTGTGCAAAAATCTTGAGTCCATTCCATAAAAATATTTTCACAATCTTGGTGTATTTGTATAATATCAATTATACTTTATGTTTAGTCCTATACTCTTTTTGCTACCTGTGACTCTAGAGTATAACTGAAATTAAAAATCTAGAAGTCAGATAATCTGGGTTTTAGTTCTGCTTCTAACACTGTTAATATGACATTGATAAACCATTTAATCTCTGTGGGAGCAAATTTTTTAATTGTTAAAAAAGAAAGTAACATCTGCCATAATTTAAATGCATTTAAACACAACTCTGCCAGGTATTTTCCTGGTTTCTAGGAACAATTTGGCTAAAACATGTATCCTGTTTTCAAGTTTCATAAGGCGATATTAGAAGAAATAATGCATTCTTTAAAATTCTGTACAAATATAAAGTTTTTATTTTTATAAGTTTTGAAAATCTTAAGGTTTCTATTTTGCGATGAAAGCAACAGAATCAATGTATTATCTGTGATATTAATCACCTTTATACATATGCACACATATATTTACTATTAATAATTCTCAATTTAATACTATCTTCCTCAAAGAGGAATTATTAACCTATGAAAATGAGCTTCTGCCAACAGATAAAACCTGCCATATGATTGTAGATGTCATGTGAGTTTAGTTTGCCTTTATTATTTCCAAATATTATTTTCTATTTTTTTGGAGGGACTCTTCTAGACCAGTGGTGAGGCGAACTTTGGCCTGTGGGCCAATTCCAGGCTGCTATCTGTTTTGTAAATAAAGTTTTATTGGAATACAGCCACACTCATTGGTTTATGTATTGTCTTTTGTTGCTTTCAGGCTATGACAGGAGAGTTGAATAGTTGTGACAGAGAACAAATAGCATGCAAACCAAATATTTGTTATCTAGTCCTTTACAGAAAAACTTTGGCAACCCCTGGTAGAGTTACATACACAATAGACTAGAATGACGGAGGATTTCAGTGGGGATTCTCCTGCCAAGTGACTCCTGGAACACATAAAGTCATGATTTATCTCTGCTCACCTCTCTAGTCTAACCCTTTGAGAAATTCTCCACCTATGCATCCTTTTTCCTTTTCCTTCCAGTTATATAACTACTCACATTTTTGGAAAAAGCCTCATTCTTCTTTATTTCCAGGGCTTTGGTCCCTGTCTGCAAGGCTTCCTTCCCCTCCTCCCCTCTCATTTTTCCACACTCAAGCCCCATATTTGGATAGGTTAACCCTTTCAACTCCTATACCATTATTACAACTACTACATTAAAGCCCTGTAATCTTGTTTAATTCCCCACTAGACTGAAACCCTTATGGTTATCTTTTCAGCACCTGACAGAATGTAGGTTGTCACTTAGTTGTCACTTGATGAAGAGTTATGGTGTGAGTGAGTGAAGGAATGAATGGTGAGTGTCTCTTGATACATGGACTGCCTTACCGGGTGAGATTAAATTGGCAAATGCTTAATATACCAAATAATAGAAAAAATAGAACTTAATATTTTATGTTGTTAGAAGGAATATAGTTTCTATGTATAGAAACAGGAAGAAAATCATGAAGAAAAGACTGATTTCACTGGCACAAACATGAGTCCCAGTACGGGAAAAATCTACAAGGCTGGTTACTGAGAGTCTCCCAAGGTGGGAAGATTTGGTGGGAAGGTCTGATCAGAAGCCTTAAACATCACAAAACCTGATTTTGTCAGCTCCTAGAGAGGATCTATCTCTTACAGGCAGACTAATGTTAAACAGAATCTTGGGACAAAATGTCAATTCAATTGACAATGAGAAATGTAATTGCCTCAAAAACTGGAATGTGTGAATCTGCTTGACAAGGCCATTTTCTTCCCAGGGGCAATCTGCACGGGAAGTCAACTCACAACCAGTGAATAATTAGTTTAATTTATTTATTAATTTACAATGAGACTTAGCAGTGAGATTTTGCCTCTGGGACTGCCCAGTGCTCTTTGGTTAGCACATCTTTCTTTATACATGTTAATCCATTCAATCAGGTTAGATGAGTTGACATATCTCTGCTCTGATTCATGGTATGTTCATTCTATAGTTTAACTTTCTAAAGGCAGTCCCCTGATTCTTTTTCCTATTTCCAGAGGGCAGAGTATCGTGCTAAGTTCTTTATATTTTCTAAAGTCTATATATAAAATTAAAAATGTATATAAAAGTTATTACAAACATAGCTCATTCATATTTATATGACCATGAGACACCAAAAAAAAAAAAAAAGTAATAGAGAAGATAATTTCCAAAAGAAGGAAAATTTGCAATCTAATCTGAGGAAATAACTCCCAATAGAGTAAAAGGTAACAATTTCAGTGGTCATTTTTATCTTGTTTATTGCAGGCTTATTTGTAAACAGATATATATTAAATATCCCAGAAAGAGAGTTAAATTAATTATAATATATACATTTGATGGATAGTTTTGGAAGCTTGAACTGTTAAAATGACCATGTAGATAATGGGGAGAAAAAGATGATAAGTGGCTACACTAAGATTAAAAACTTGATTATAATTACACCAAAAATATGGCTATATTATAAGACTAGAAGGAAGTTCCCAAGCATATTGACAGTAATTTTGTAAATGGGACTGAAATTGAATATATAATCTTTTTTTCTGTTTTCTATAATTATATCCTTTTTAATGAGCTGGCTATTCATTAATATCTTTACTGTTATAAAGGGTCTTTGACTCAAATAAAGCTGGAATTCATAAAACTGAAGGGAAAGGACAAGCTCACAATGAGAGATACAGTATAACGTCATTTATGTAAAATAACAGACAAAATAATACCATGCATTATTTATGCATACTGACATACATATGTAGTAGATGCATAAAAGCATGAATGGAAGGAAATGTAAAAGCTTCAGGATAAATGTTTACCCTGGAAAGCAGGAGAGGTGAACATAAGGGGGTTTCAACTGTAGTCATAGCATTTTATTTCTTAAAAAACAAATACCTATAGTCAACATGGGAAATGTCAACATCTTAAAAATCCAGGTAGTGTACACATGACTATGTATTAGACATTTCCTATAAATATTCTTTCTTCTTTCCTTTATATTGGAAACATATTTTAGTTAAAGAAGGAAACGATAGATTCACAGCAGTGTTGATAGAGCTGTACCTGAACACTAAATAAATTATGGAAAGTGCTTCATATACAGGTCTTTCTTTACAAGGTAGAAAAAAGATATTATGAATCTACTAACTTTTATTAGACAGACAAAATTCTAATTTGAAAAGAAAAATTAGGGAAAATGTGTTATCTAAGGACTTCTTTGCATGTGTAAATCACTACTGTGTGGAAGTAAAGAAGTGAAATTAAAAGTGATTTTTGAGGAGTAGCACTTTTATTTCAATTATTATCCTATTGTTTACTTCAGAGTCACTTTCTAATATAATTTATTGGAATTAGAACTTAGGGTTAAATTTATTACAATGGTAATTATGATATTTGAGATCCAAATATAACAGAGAAATTTTTTAAAAAAACTGGTTGCAGTTTGACCTTATGACATAGCAAAACTCTTCTTGGAAAGGAAACTATTTAAAATAATTTCCTTAATAATGTACTTAGCAATGAAATGTATAACCAAGATATCAGATGTCTGGAGAAACAGAGTTAAATTTCCCTGGAAATATAACAGATTTTGAGTCTTTCCCAGAAATTTGGGGAAACAAGGATTTTGGAGATTCTAAGGCAGAGTTCAGAAGAGAAAACAAGAGGGAGAGGGCCTTATTCTGGGAGAGTGTGAAAATCTTATGATGGCAGGAGACAGGCTAGGAGACTCACCAGTGAGGAAAATATGGTGTCTATGATAGCTGAGGAATTTCAAGACAGTGCAGTCTAAGATTCAGCTTTAAGTTTTAGATTTTTCTGCTTAACTTTCCTGTTATGCCTAAATCTTCAGTAAAATTTTCTTTGATCCACAAGTAGAGGTGGGGACATTCCTCAAAAGAAGGGAAAGATGGGATGTATGGTGTGCATTGCTGAAGTGAAGTGGTGTGGAGGGAAGGTGTCATAGTTTCCTGGTGCTGCCATAACAATGATCACAAACCATGTGGCTTACAAAAGATGTTTATTCTCTCACAGGTCCAGAGGCAGAAGTAGGACACCAGGCCATGCTTCTTCTGAAGGCTCAAGGGAAGAATTCTTCCTTGCCTCTTCCTAGCTCCCAGTGGCTCCCAGCAATTCTTGGCGCTCTTTCACTTGTAGTTGTGTCACTTCAATCTCTGCCTCCATCTTGACATGGTTTTCTTTCTTGTGTCTCTGTCTGTGTCTTTCCCTTCTTACAGATATTAAGGCCCACTCTAATCCAGTATGACCTCATCTTAGCTTAATTACCTCTGCAATGACCCATCTTCCAAATTAGCCCACCTTCTGAGGTTTGGGGTGAACATGAATTTTGGGAAACACCATTAAACCCATGACCACAGAGGTGGCCAAGATTTGAATAAGACATAGAAGAATATAATTTTTCTCTATTTTCATCAAAATGTTGTAGATAGGAGGCACCAGAATTGCCTCAGAACATGGAGTTGGTGCTCAAACAATTTAATTTGATATTGAAGAACAAAATGACCCCCAACATTTGAAGACTGCAGAATAGCTGGGCAGTAGATATTTTAATTATGCTGGAAATTGATTAGTTAGCAAAGTCAATCATGATCATACTAAACACTTACAGTTCAACTACTGAACAACTAAAAGATTAAGAATTTGTTGCTTCAAAATGAACTATACTAAACTCGGATGATATTCTGTAAATCTAACCTAATTTTGAGTAAATTACTTTGATGTATGAAAATGAAAAAGTGGAAGACCATTATTTCTTATATTTAATTTGTCGGTTTTTGAATTGAACCATAAGATAGGACTTCAAAATAATCTTGTTACAAGAAATGGTAAATATTTAAGATGAAAAAAGAACTTAGCATTTGAAAAGAGTAAACCTCCCTAGTTGTATAGATCACCACAGGGATGTCATTGTTAAGAATAAGTCTCTGTGGGAGAAAAAAACAAACAAAACTCAAAAGTCAAGTGAGACAAAAGCAGCGCATGTTAGCACAAGTTCTCTTCAGAGTATCATGAACTATAATACTGTGACTACCTCTGGATTTTTCAAATTGCCAATTAAAGAAAAACATCTGCATTTCAAAGAGCATACTGTTGTCTTCAATGATAGTGTTCACATTTTGGGATATTTGCGGTCTTCTTAGAGCAATCTTGTTATTATTTAATATTTCATTACTGAGTCTTAATTTCTACAGTTACTTAGAAAGAACTTTTAAAACTTTATAGAAGGAGAATTTTATTTACATATTTGTAGAGTATTTAAAATTTTGCTTTCCACTTAAAACCCTGAGGAGTAAAAATAATCAAGTCATTCATTAAGATACTGAACAAAGCTTACTTAGAAAGCTCCTATCATAAAATAGCATAAATTATTTTACTGTTCTTTCTGATTTGTGAAAATGTAGACCTTAGCCAGACCTTGTAAAAAGTCCTGGTGTCTCTCCTTATAAGCTGTTGAGACATTGATAAATGATTTAACCTTTTTGTGTCTTCATTTGCCCATTTATAAAATAAGTATAACACCTAACTCTTAGGACTGAGGTTTTCAATGTGACAATATGTGAAAAAATGTATTTTAAACTGTGAAGTAGTATATTAACAGTAATAATAGAATTATTGATTATATTTTATTCTGGAAGTTATTCTGGGAGCCTGTGAAATCACAAATTGTAGGGAATTTGAGATGCTTAGAGAGAAAAACATCCCAAATTTGACCCACTAAAGTTTAATCTGTCAAATTGTTGGCAGGACCAACAACTTAGTACAGAATTTTCTGACTTTTTATGAAGAGAATATAATTTTCCAAGATAACTGAGTGTTTGAACCTTGACTTGGAGTAGGGGGTAATCGAAAGACAATATACATTCTCCACGGCACTGTGTGCTATATTTTGTTTGTGCTCATAAATGTTCAGGTCCCTGCAAGCTGTGATCAGACTGACTTATTGCATTTAGTATTAGAGTATAGTGTGTATGATCTTCATTACGTCTGCACCTGACAGGAGATACCATAACTCATGTCCAACAGCAGTGACTAGAAGTATTAGGGACAGATCACTTGAAATCCCAAAAATCCAATAAGGAAGATGTTTCTCCTCTCCATGAAACATTACTTCTATTTGCTTAACTTAAACCTTGATCATGCTAGTGTAAACAAAGTAGATACTGTTTTAGGAACAAGAAAAAAATATGCAATGGCACATTTTGTTTGGGTAATAACAGAAAGAAAAACAGAGAAAAAAACTTGAAAAAAAAACAAAAACGATGTATCTCAACATGTAGGCTCTTAGTTAGGTTGAAGTACCACATGCTGTATGGCAACAGAGGACCCCAGTTCTTACTCATCAGAGAAGAAGCAGAATTAGTATCATAAAACAGGATGTGTCTCTAGACTAGAAGCCAGGAGACCAGATCTCTAGTCTCAGCTGCACTACAAACTTGCTTTATGGCTTTGGCCACACCATTTTGCATGCTTTCACTTTAATTTCTTCATTTGTTCTGACATCGTTTGTAATTACCTGATAGGAATGTTGCAGGGATTAATTTAGCTCACAAATGTATTTCAAATTGGTTCCAGTGGTAAAGTGAGGTTAAGGTACGGTATGTTATCCCCAAGTCTGGAATTTAAAATCAGATAAACCAAGATTAAAACTGTGGACCTACCACATAGAGATTAGTTGTGTGATTTTGTAAAGTTTACTTAATTGCTCTAAAATCCTCATGGGAAAAACATCAGAATGATACATTCCTTGTGAGGCTTAAGTGAAGGAGGTATATAAGTGCTTTACAGAGCGCCTGGTATAGAGGGGTCATTCTATAAACTCTAGGTGTTATTGCATCTATTATTTCTCAAACAACCGTATCAGAAAGTGGGCAAAGGACATGAACAGAAACTTTTCAAAAGAAGATAGACTTAAAGCCAACAAACATATGAAAAAAATGCTCAACATCTCTAATCATCAGGGAAATGCAAATCAAAACCAGTTACCTCTAGTGAGAATGGCCTTTATCAAAAAGTCCCAAAACAATAAATGTGGGCGAGGCTGCGGAGAGATAGGAACACTCATACAATGCTGGTGGGACTGCAAATTAGTACAACCTCTATGGAAAGTAATATGGAGATATCTCAAAGAGCTACAAGTAGAACTACCATTTGATCCAGCAATCCCATTACTGGGCATCTACCCAAAAGAACAAAAGACATCCTATAAAAAAAGACATGTGCACCAGAATCTTTATAGCAGCACAATTCACAATTGCAAAGATGTAGAAACAACGCAAGAGCCCATCAATACATGAGTGGATTAATAAAATGTGGTATATGTGTACCATGGATTTCTACTAAGCCACAAAAAACAATGGTGATAAAGCACCTCTTGTATTATCCTGGTTAGAACTGGAGCCTATTCTACTAAGTATCACAAGAATGGAAAAACAAGCACCTCTCTGTAATTAATATATTACATGTCCTTTTGATACAGAAACAGTATTTCTAGGTATAGGAGATGTAGTGAGTAACAAGATTAAGTGGGAATATAACAGGAGAGAGTCTAGGGTGGAAGATGTTCTGTAATAGAACCGATAATCATTTTTATAGCAGACAAATTTTGCTGTAAGCCATGTAAAGTTTTTATGAAAATATTATCCATAGAAACTGAACATTTGTATTCAGTTAAAGGGGTTTACCTGTCTTTCAACATTTCTAGGAAATAAAAATCCAGAATTACACAAAACATCATTAGGAAAGAGGGCCATTTTGCTGAATAATTAACATAAGAATTCCTTTAAATAGCTCCCTAGACTACCAGAGATTCAGGTATTTTACTTTGAAGTGGATTAAATGGTATGTGAGTAAGAGTTTAGGGGAAGCAGAAAATGAAAATAAATGCAGCACCTCAGAAAAGAATTAAGAATCTGTAGATTAAGCCATAATGGGAGAATTTCTTAGACATGCCATGTGCAAACAAGCTAACTGTATTGTTTTATGAAACCAACTCACTGAGATGCACATTATAAAGGCAGAGCATTTCCAGTCATGTTATGCTGAGGGAAGCAAATAATAGGCCATGAACCTATATTCAGAAAGTGCTTTAATTAGAACAAAATAAACCATCTTGTATGAAGGTAATGCTGAATTTCTTATTACAGAATTGGAAGCCAGGAGCCAATTCTCTGAAGAGGGGCAGGAAAGCTATTTGGTCCTCAGAGGTTGTGGAGGAATGGGAAGCAATGTGTTGGGTCTCTACTTCATCTGCATTTTTGCACACTGCTGGATGAATTTCAAATTTTGCTAGTACAAAAGACCTGGCTGATGTGTTTTGGCTCTGTTGAATCAGCAGGGAAAGGGACTAAACAGACAAGTGCTAACCACTAGATCTATAACTGATTAAAATCTGTATTTGAATTTTCAAGGCATATGGGCATACCTCATTTTATTGCACTTTGCTTTATTGTGCTTCATAGATACTGTGTTTTTTAGAAATTGAAGGTTTGGGGCAACTCTGTCTCTGGCAAGTCTATAGGTGCCATTTTTCCAAGATTATGTGCTCACTTCATGTCTCTGCCTCATATTTTGGAAATTTTCACAGTATTTCAGAATCTTTCATTATTATACAAGGGGACTTCAAAGAGTTCATGGAAAAATGAAATTAAAAGATAAAAATAAAAAATAAAATTTTATTTTTCAACATAAGCTCCACCAAAGTCAAGACACTTTTTTTTTTGCATCATGACAATAGCCATTTAGTCCATTGCTAAAGTACTGGGAATTTAACCATGTCAATGCTATCTTTTTACATTATGAACTGAAGTTCATTTTGTAAGGCTAAAGCTGCCACAGATGTAGTGATTTCTCTGATGGATCTGGGAAAAGTCAATTGAAAACCATTCTAAATATCATTATAAGCATTACTGATTCATGGGGAGAGGTAAAAATATCAACATTAACTAGAATTTGGAATAAGTTGATACCAACTCTCATGGATGACTTTGAGGGGTTCAAGATTTCAGTGAAGGAAGTCACTGCAGATGTGGTGGAAATAGCAAAAAGACTAGAATTAGAAGTGGAGTCTGAAGATATGACTGAATGGCTGTAATCTCACGACAAAACTTGAATGGATGAGGAGTTGCTTCTTAGGAATGAACAAAGAAAGTGGTTTCTCGAAATGGAAACTACTCCTGCTGTAAATGCTGTGAACATTGCTGAAGTGACAACAAGGGATTGAGAATATTCCATGAACTTAGATGATAAAGCAGCGGCAGTCTTGAGAGGATTGATTCCAATTCTGAAAGAAGTTATAGTGTGAGTAAAATGCTATCAAACAGCATTGCCTGCTATAGAGAAATCTTTTGTGAATGGAAGAGCCAATCGATATGGCCAACTTTATTATTGTCTTATTTTAGGAAATTGCCACAGCCACCTCCAACATTCAGAAAACACCACTCTGATCAGTCAGCACCATCAACATCCTCCACCCGCAAAAAGGCTGCAGTTTGCTGAAGGCTCAAATAATTGTGAGTATATTTAGCAATAAAGTATTTTAGAATTAAGGTGTATACAATGTTTTTAAAGACACAATGCCATTTCACACTTAATACACTCCACTGTAGTGTGAACATACCTTCGGTATGCACTGGGGAACTAAAACCATTTGTGTAACTTTCTTTATCATATTTACTTGATTGCAGTGGTCTGGAACTGAACCCACCATATTTCCAAAGTATGCCTGTGCTAGTGATACAAACCATTAAGGAACACATCTAGTGTGTTAATGAATGGGGCGTGTTTTTTCAAGCAACAATTTGCGGAATTACAGAAAGCTTTAAACACCACCTCACTGTCAAGAACGTGCAGCATTTGTCTAAGTTAACCAGAGCCACCAATGCTCAGATAGTCTCAGCTTTGCTAAGTCATAGCTAGTGCTACTGAGAAAGTACATTGTGGAGTTACAGAAGAGATATAATAAAAAAAGAAGGACATCATAGCAGTCAAATGATCATGAAAAATGTTAAAGCTAAGCCAGTTACCAAAATAAAGATTGAATATTAACATGTGGCTCTTCCCCAGGTGCGCGTAAGCAACTCTCATTACTGATAATGGAAGCTTCGTGAGTGTTCCAGGAGGTCTATGTTTCTGAGTAATATGCTTTGGAGAGAGACTTAAGGCAGTCACTGGGGTAGTTATAAAGGTGGAAACATAAGCAAATAAAGATTAATTGAGAATGCTTATTTGGAATTTGATATGCTGTAAGAATTTTTATCTCCGTAAGTCTTAAAATTATTGGGCCCATCCTAGAAAAACAAACTGTTCATTACAAATCTCTGTTTCTTCTCTCCCTACCACTCCCACTCTCTCCTTCCACACTCTCCACACTACACCTTCGTGGCATTTATATATAAAAATACATACAACTAGCATGGGAGTATTGAATGGAGTCATAGGGACTTAGGCAATTGATAGACTCAGCTTTGAGTTTCTGCTTTCCCACTTATGAGCAGTAAGCCTCAGTTTCTAATTCATAAAATGGGGATAATAATAGCTCTTAACAGGGTCTCTTCTGAGGATTAGGTGTGAGGATACATCAGAAGCAGCAGGTACACAGCAAGGGTTCTCTAAATGTTTATCACCAGAATTATTTGGTGATTGCAAAAGAAGGTTTGACTCTGACCAACTGAATACTTTGAGAAAGATCAATTTTCATTTTAAGATTGAGCTGAGTCCTCAATAGAAATCAAATGAAAGAAAAATGGATTATTTGTTATCATTGTATGAGGTTCAAAAGAATAACTCAAAAGTCACATTTTAGTTATAGTCTCATTGGACATGAGCAAATCTTAGTAAAAAAATACTACCAAATCACACCTTGGAAATGGGATATTTAGGACAGAGCCTCACACACGTGTTTAACTGAATGGTAGGAATTCTTCTGTCTGACTGAAACATGTACTCTTTCAAATTTGGGTAAGAACATAGCAGACAATCCATTGTGAAGAGCATGAAAGCTTGGTGCAGACTTCTTTTCTCTTCATTATGTTAATACATTATTAATGTTGATGTCATTGGTGCATTTGAGTTTGGCATTCAGCAGCTATTTTTGCCTAAAGAGAGACGAGAAGCCTTTCACCCCTAATTTGGAAAGTTTGGGTTAGTATTTCACACTTAACAATCTACTGAGCTAAATCCCCTGGAGTTATCTTCCCAGAGTCTCAGGGATCAGGGCTTTTCTGTGCCCAAAGTAGACCAAGGTCTGCTGAATAGAGTTTCCCATTATTCTACATGGTCTCCAGTGCATAGTGGGATAGGAAGTTGCATCAAAGTAAATCACAAAGAGATACAGCTTATCTGTAGATGTTCACATTAACCAGCCATTCAGTGTTGCTAGCTTGCTAATATTCAGGGCTATCTGGAAGACTGGCTAATTCCTCCTTCCCCCACCTTTTATATTTTCTGGAGTTTTTAGTGTCATGCAGGCATAAACCCAGACTACCATCGACAATTCTAATTTGTTTCAACCCTCCTTGGAACCGTCTCATCAACAGCGTCTTGGGCTCATGCTTTGTCCTTCAGAGACTGGACTCTTGTTTTATTAGCCTGACATTTTGTTCTGACCTCTGTTGACAGCTTCTGGCCTCTGGCGTGCACTCTGTTTAGTAGCTTCTTTTATTTATAACTAATGCTCTTCTGCTCAACTCAGACAAGCTCATTGATTTGTGCTGTGGGCATACTTGTGTTGCTCTATCTAATATAAAATCTTCTGTTTTTCTCTAGCATCTCTCTTTTTGTTCATGACATTTATTTGGCTTCTTACATTTTCATTTCTCTGTCACTGATGTTCTGATTACCGATTTAAAATGTCTGCATTTTGCCAGCCAGTAACAGCAGTTCCAGTTCAGGAAGACCACTGTGAACCACCTCTTACGTCTTTAAAGTACTTTATGATTTTACAGAGCATCGTCAAACACACAATATCTTATTTCATCCTCACAACAACCCTGTGAGGTAGGTGTCAACATGTCCATTTTATAGGGGAGGAAAGGGAAAAGGTGAGACACACATAGTTATACTACTTCGAATTCTACTAGAACCTTAATGGTGCAAAGCCAGGGGCTATGTGTTAAAAGGTCAAGGAGAAGACAGCTGTGAAAATGTGGTGGTCTTTTAATCAGTAAATAAAACCTCAAAATAACATGGAATCCCATGTTCTTCCTATTCCTTTTTTTGTTTGCCTTTTCGTACTTTTTCTCTTGGCTCTTTATTTTTCTTCTTTCTTTACCTGCATTAAATATCTCCAGTTCTACTGAAGTATTTCTTTTTCTCCAGGATATGTATTAGATACTTAAAGCATAACATGCAAAGAATTTTTTGGAATAAAAAAAAAATCACCAGTATTTTTTAATGATCAAAATGTTTTTGTTTGAAATGGCCAGGTAATATAAGAAAACAAGTTTTGTTTTGGGTTTAAATGTGTTGAATACACTGTTCAAGCTCCACTTTACCTCACTTTAAAAGTTAAAAAAAAAAAATGCTGTAATTTGGAGAATAAGATTGGAAAGTAAACTGAGTAAATCAAAATCAATTTCTTAAAATATTCTAAGGAATTAAAAAATCTTTACCTCCTCTGAATACCTATCCAGCCCTGTTCTTCCCCCAGTATAACTTTGATATAATTGCCTGTTTATTTGTATATGTCTCTCAGGGACAATCATTCTATAAGCCAGGGACAATATCTGTCTTATCAGCTGTTACAACCAGCTCATGGAGGTACACAATGGAACTATAATGAATGAATGAGTTAATAAATGATTGAATGAATGGATTTTCTTCTATGTCATCCCTAACCCTGGTTGTGAATAATGTCTTGAATATAAAGAACCCACAGCTCATCAGTATCCATGAGATTTATCCTAGAACCCAATAGATTAAATTGGGTTCAGCGAGACTCTAGGTGAGTAGGCAGCAGAGAACTCCTGGCTGGTGTCTGAGGACTGGTTGGAGCAGCTCACCAGTTAAGTCAGCACATGGAAGGTGTCCAGGCAAGGGGTGCTAGGGGATTGGGATGATGGTGGGGTAACTGGAGGAAGAAGAGGTATGAACATGGGAGCAGAGGCCCAAATAGCACCAAGAACCAGGAGAGGAAGTCATGTGGAAGTCAGGCATGACACGGGAACCAAGGTCATTTGGAGGAGCCACAAAGGGATCTTGAAAGTCAGTTGTGCGGATGACTTGTCCAGAGGTGAAAGGCCTTTTAATGAGATGGTAGCACAGGGTGTCTCGCCCAACCCACCTGATCTTAAAAGGGCCGAGAGAGATGTACTGGTCCTGACACAGATGTAAAAGAGGAAATCAATGATTATTTTTAGTATATATAAATCACACCTGAAAAATATTTTTAAAAGTATATTAAAATATTTCAATACAAATTTTCATATATCAGAACTAACTAAAATATGGGAAATTAGTCACTTTCCTACAGAGTAAGTTGGTATAACTTTGTTGGAGGCATTTACAAGAATTCATCAAATTGTCAAATGTATGTAACCTTTGAACCATTGATTCTACTTCTAGCAGATTCTCTATTAAGAAGTATTCCCACAAGATCACATATGACAATGCCGAATGTAGCACTGTTTATTAAGGCCAAACCAAAGCAAACAAAAATCATTAAGTGTTCAGGACTAGGGGATTGAATGGCTATATTAGGGTAATTATGATAAAGCTGCATCATGGAATAATGCGTAGCCATTGAGAGAAAAGAGGTAGAGGCATAAGCAATGATGTGGATAAATAACTGGCATATTATGTAAGCGAAAAGCAGACCACACCATATTCGATGTTTACGTATAGGATTCTTTCTCCCTTTTTGAAACATAATGGAGTTGTTTTACATTCTACATAGAGAGGACATGAAGGGGAATTCAGAGGCCAAACACACTTTTACACAGAAATATCTCTCTCATTGCTTTCTCAAAGAAAGTATGCTCTTAAATGCCAAAATAGCCTTGAAAATATCTAACCAAAAACATTTTTGAACATATCTGAAAAATATGTTCAAAGCATGTGATAACCTTAGGTAACAAAAGGCAGGGTGGATGCTCGGTTTACAGACTAAAAATAGAAAAGTGTTTTATTTGACTGTAGTCAGGGTTTAGAAGCTGAGAGGAAGCCTCAGGAAAAAGAGATAATGAAAACAAAAGATAAAATAAGGGTAGAGATAAAGACTGGGAAGAGAAAGTTATCAGAGGATCTTAACCAAAAATAAATGGTATGAAAAAGAGAAAGAAAGGGTCTTAAATGGAGGAAAAAGTATACAAAAGAATACATTAAATAATAAATTAAATTAAAGAATAAATGGACACAAATGAGGAAAAGATATGCTAATGTTTCTATTATCTCTATATAATGAGAACAATAATAGTCATTAACACTAAAGCACTCAATAGACAAACAATAATACCCTGTGTTCAATTTTGAAAGTGTCATGGTTACTCTAATTATTACTTTAATGGCTGGTATTCACAACCACACCCTAAATTGTCTAAATGTGACACCTATATACAATATTAGGTTAACACTATTCTTGCTAAAGCAGAGAAATTGGTACTGTATATTTTTGCCCAATGATTACAACTAAAAACTGCTAGATTTGGGTACATGAAGGGATTTGCCATAATCTCTCTAAAAGAGATCCCCACTGAGTAAAGATTATCATCACTGTGTTTGTATCAGCTATTCCCATAGAAACACATATCACATGTAGCTCCTATTGGTAATACAGAAGGAGGAGCCTGTGATTAATTCTGAGAAATCAAGTGGTGATTCTTCATTCCTCTTCATAACCATTTCATTATATCATTGTACATTCAGCCTAGACATACCAATTAATTCATGGCATGGCAAATCGACCATATCTCATCTACTATTTAGCTGTTACTGTCCAATTTAAAGATTCTCTACATTGCAATATGAGGTCAACATTCCACCTGTCATGATTCCTGCTGTAAAATCTATTCAGTTACAGGTTTAAAGGTCTAAGGCATGGAACACCAATTTTGAAAGTTTTTAATAAAACAAAAAAAAATCCCAGCCATTATAGACTTAATCTTTCAAGGTTCTTAAGTTGTCCAAATTCCTACCTAGGAGGTTTCAGTTAACTCAGTTAGTAAGTAAGGAGGCTATCATTGTTTCTTTTCATAAGCTTGATTTTTCCTTCTGTGGATGGAAATCGACTTGAAAACTGAACAATTTTCCATGTGGAATTTTTTAGAAAAGAGTGCTCATCACAAAAACAAAACACAAATGGATAATGGGATTGCAAGAGTCGCATAATATAATCTATTTGTTTTACTCTAGTTAGCATGCTTTATTTGTAGAAAACAGTCGTTGGCTTCCAGAGACTCCCTATGGATCAATACCAAAGTTCTCAACATTTGTCTCAAGCCCAGGTCACTAATATCCCAAGAGTATTTATTACAGAAATGCACACAGAAAATAAAAAACAATAAACTTACTTGATGTGTTTCCACTTCCCTTTTCCCCTTTCTGGCCTTTTTGTCCTTGAAAAAAATAGCAAAAAAAAAAAAAAAATGTTTTTAACCAGGGCAATTCACAATGCTTGGTTTAAATGGATAGAGCGTGACAAGGTAATCTAAAATATAAATATATAACAGTTACATGTTTTGAAATATAATAATAATGTTGATGTTGATTGTCATGAACCCACTATGTGCTATCTCAAGTTATTTATTTACAAAGGCACAAAATGTCCAATTTTCTCCAAAGAGGCAATGCTGAAATGTAAGAAGTTTGTTTTGTACTTACTCATTCTCCTTTTGTCCTCTTTCTTTGACTGTGTCTTCCTCCCACCCCCAGGAAGCCCAGAGCCTTCCAACACATTCCACACCTAGTTCTCCCATTTCTATTATTGCAATTTGTTTATCTTATTTTCCATTTTTTGAGATGGGAATATCCCAAAGACTTAACTGTCAATAAATCTCTGGGAGTTCTGAGATTTTGATGATCTCAGTCATGGGGAAGGGTAGGAAGAGCCTTGGGCCATCCAAACCTACAGGCTGGGCACTTGGTTTTGAGAAAGCTCATCCATTTGCACAGGGGTATGGGACAAATATCATCATTTTATATGAAGGTCAGGCTTCAAATGCATGTGGAGACATTGCTAGACCTTTTGCTAATGAATTGCCACTTCATCCATAGTACCATTTTTAAAGGGTTCTTC
The DNA here is from genome assembly GCF_040939455.1 of Microcebus murinus. Lineage (NCBI taxonomy): Eukaryota > Metazoa > Chordata > Mammalia > Primates > Cheirogaleidae > Microcebus > Microcebus murinus. Next base: position 15,005,956 of record NC_134127.1, read on the forward strand.
AGGAGATCTTTCTTTAGTGCCAACAAGAGATTTTAATCATGACAATTTCATTTCATGAAAGTGGTGCTGTTCTTGCTTATTGATTTTTTTTTTTTCCAACAGCCATAAGATATCTACTTTGCAAGTAATTATCATCTTGGCATAAATGTAGAGCTGATCCTAGTGTTGTCAGCCTCTAAATCAAAATCTTTGTTTTTGACACCCTCCAACAGAATCAAGGACCCCTATGTTTCCATCCAAGAGCTCAGAGGATGTAGTTTAAAACTCATGAACTTTGAAATAATAACAATAATTCAAAAACCCTTGTCTTGAATTATTTTGCTCTGCCACTTGCTAGGGTATGTGGCTCAGGACAAGTCTTTACATCTTTTTGAGCTAACGTTTATTCTTCTATATAAAATGAAAAAATGACACCTTCCAATGCAGAGCCACACTGAAAGTTAGCAACAATGTTCATAAAGCACCTTGTCCATATAAGATGCATGTATGAGACGGTAGCTCTTATTATTTCAGTTTTTCATCTACCAAAACTTAGTTAGAATCTGCTCTCTGTGATTTTATTTTCAGTTTATGAGAGAGAAGGGCTTTTTCACCTCAGTTCCTTTTTATGGTATGATTATATTTAATTTTAGTGTTAACATTTGCTTATTTTTTGGTTTTTATTTTCTAGTTTATTTTATCTATGCTTCATTTTGAATATTTATCTTTATGCAACTTTTAGAGAAGATTTTTGGGCCTTAATTTAGGAAATTAAAAAATTCAATGTGTGATGAGTAGCATGAGACTTGAGGCACTTAAAAAGTGTAAATTATTCCCAATTGAAATTTTATGTTCAAGATTTAATGAAATGCTAACCATTCCATATCAGTACTATGACAAAGAGAATTTTTAATTCTCTGATTGTTTCGCATAATGTGATTACACTTTATATCACTAAATTCACTTCTTCATTACGATTGAGTCATTTTGGGTAATATTAAACTAGCAAAAATCATTGCTAGCACAAAGTACCCAAAACCTTTCCTAATTTTTTTTGATGGTATCTTTTTATGAAGGATAGTATAAAATTTCAGATTGTTCAAGAAGAAAAGTTTTAAAAAGTTAAAAAAAAAATGGGAAGGGGGAGTTAAAGGTGTAACTGATTAGTTCTAATTCACCTCTGAGAAGATGATATAATAAACAAGCTTAATTTTATCATTTTAAAATCAATAAAGAAAATGAGACCATGCATTATTCTTGGAAGTCTTTTCACATAGCAATTTGTCTTGGATATTTGGGAATAGAATTGCTCAAGCCAGAGCACTGACCGACTTAATATCCTCGTAACTCTAGGACTCTATGATAAATAAAAAATTAATTTATTGTGCTTTTTTCATACATTACTCTGACTTTTTCTTTTAAAATGCTAAACGTCTTTTCTTATAAATAAATAAACGTAAGATTTTTGTCTCCTTTTAACATGATTCATATATACCATTTATATGATCACAGCTACAACTTTGTCTACCTCTGGCCTCTCCTCTGAATTCCAGGCTTATATATTTGACAATCTATGGATATCTCCATGAATGACATAAAGAAAATATTCAATACATGTTTTTTGAACAAATAAATAAATTATGTATGGTCTAAAGTTTTAGAAATCTTAAAAATGACCAATGTGCACCATCTAGGGGATGGTCATGCTGGAAACTCAGACTTGTGGGGGGCGGGGGGGAATGGGCATTTATTGAAACCTTAAAATCTGTACCCCCATAATATGCTGAAATAAAAAAAAATTAAAAGAAAGAAATTACAGGTCGGTCAGTAAAAAAAAAAAATGACTAGAACTCCCCCTTTGGGGAATCATCAGACTTTGGATGCACTTCTAAAGGCTTACTGGAGAGAAGTGCAATATTTGCATGCTGGAAGTTCCACTTTGTTTAACAAGGTTTAACAAGTTAAAACAAAGTCCTCTAGGGATTTTGAAGACGTGGAAGGTTACACTTCAATTAAACCCTCCAAACTTTCTGAAGTAAATATGCTAGATCTTATAAATGCTCTACTCTATAGATCTGCTGTACATGGAGACATTGTAAAGTCTCTTTTTCTCATGTTTGTGTATCTTATTATAGACTGTCTTCTTCACCTTTCATTTCCCTGTATCTAGCATTGTATCCTATATAGATCGTGTGCACTCAATACATGTAGAAGGAAGGGAGCAGGGTTGGGAAGAAAAGGAGAGAGAAGATAAGAGAAAATAAATATGAGGGGCTCTTTTCTGAACTTCTTCAAAATCTGATAATGTTTTGATTACAGTCTAGGCTGTCATCAGTAACACCATGTCAGTTATTGAATTTATTTCTAATTTTACCACCTTCTTTAGATTCTCATAGAGGAGGGACTTTGTATCATCTCTTCTTTTAATCTGCAACATAATTAAAGCAGCACCAGACACTGCTGCTCACATTTTTACAAAATTTGAGCATTTTAATAAGGAAGTAATATCCTAAGGATATCTTTTGGATTTATTACCTTTTTTTTTTTTCTTGCTTTTCTTTTCTGAAAAGTTTCTCTGTTCATCCACCCCTTTGCTTCACCTAAAGATGTGGTTCTCAAATTGTGGTCCCTGGATCTGCAGAATCACCCTCCATCAGCCAGGAAGCAAGCGCAATCCCAGACCTATTGCATTGGAAACTCTGGGGGCAGAATTCAGTAGGCTGCTTTATCAGGCCCTGCATGTGATTCTGATGTCTGCTAACGTCTGAGATATACAAACACAAAGAAATTCTAAGCATCTAACACTACTTCCTCTGTACTACATGTTCTTGTGGTATAGAATGAATCACTCCAAACTCTCCCATAGCATTTTGTGCAGCTTCACAAATGTTGATGATTCGCCACATCACGTTATAGCTAATTGCTTACACATATTTCTGCCCCTGCTCCTTGAGTGCAGCAGCTGTGCTGTGTCTATCTCCAACATGCAATGAACCTGGATCAAACTGTGTTGACTAGGAGAATGCATCAAAGAACACTCTCCCAAGTAATTTGACTAATTGAGTATTTGTTGAACTCTGGGAGTTTGAGAATAGAAAGAAACCTTGAGCTTGTGCAGGCTGTACCTAATAACTAAAATATATAGAGAATGTGCTATGGGACAGGAACTTCTGGAAACAATTTAAGGCATTTATGAATTTCTTTACTTTCTACAGAAAAATCTAAATCATGGGTTCTATTATTAGCTTTGCTTTGTAGATAAGCAAACTGAGACAGAAAGAGACTGAGTAGGGGAATAGGACTCAAATCTAGGATTCAATATGTACTATACTCACTATTATGTTCCCTAAGAGGGAAGACAAAATAATATAAATAGAATAAGTACATGTTACCATGAATTTCAAGTTCAAATCACCCTGACAAATGTTTAATTGCCCAAAGTGAACAACCTAAGATTATATACTTGACATAAACTTTACAAAATCATCCTTTTGATTAAACTTTAGAAGAGAGGCTATTTTCTCATTGGGTTATAGGGAGAAAACTCACTGTTGCCTCTTCAACTCCTGACTGAGTTCAAGTAATCTTCCCACCTCAGCCTCTTAAGTAGCTGGAATGACAGGCCAGAGTCACCGCTATTCTCTTAATGATAATTTACATTGAAATTAGGAAACAACCAGCCTAACCCTTTCTAGAATTACTGTGCAAAGCTCGCAATTTAAGCTTAGGCTACTTGCACAGCCAGTAGAAATTATATCATCATGTGTGTACATTTTAAACTGCTACAACAATGTTGATTATTAAGCACTAATAGATAATAGCAGGCAGTTTATTTTGCAAGGGCTAAGATTTCAGACTTCTCTGTATTTTGCTAACTGTAACTTTGCAGGGTTTGGCCAGTGGTGATTAAAGGAATATTTATACTTTGCTTGTTTGTTTGTGTTTTTTTTTGCCAGTCTTTCCATTCTATTTTTCTAAGATAGACAGCATTCTTCAGGATGACTTATGATTGTATAGAATTTATAGTTCCTGTGGGGTTTTTTTAAAATTATTTTTCTTGGGGACATGGAAATGTTCCTTGGATGAGCAGAAATCAGTTTCAAAATGTTTTACACCATAAGATAAACTGTATGTGAATGCTACTATCCATACAATGATGACTATTTTTTGTTATTCAAGAATTAAAAAAATATGTATATATATGAACTGGTGTCACTTTTACATATTCTATAAAGAAAATACTCATTATCATAATACCTGGCCTGCCTGTTGATCCCGGGAATCCTCGACTTCCAGGAAAGCCAATTGCTCCCCGATCACCTTTAAGACCTGGAGGACCTACGTGGTTAATAAAGAAAAAAAAGTGAGTAATAATTCATTTTTTATACAGATTTGAGAGTTTAATGAAATCATCTAGTTTTATAAATGAATATAAAACAGGTGAATCTCCAAACAGAGGGATAGTATCTTTTCTAAAATATCATGTGTGACATTGGAAGGTAGTATACACAGTAAGTGTAAACATTTGTGCATTTAGTACATTGTAAATCTTCAATAAATAACATTGTTAGTAGAACTAAAAGTAAACAAGAAAAAATAAACCTCAGAGTTTCAGTCAGAGGGCTTATGTAGTCAACCAGGAATTGTCAAATGGCAGGATTTTGCCGCAGCTGAAATGGTAACTTTAAAGTGCATAGCTGAAAATCGAATTCTTATGATTTACCTTAGAAAAACATAACTCAGTCAAAAGTACCAAAGAGTATTTATAAAAAAATTTAGGTCCTAGTTCTGGAATATATTACTTTATCTTTCATGGACCCGTTTTTTACAAAATCCATTGTAATGCCAAACAATGTAAACACACACACACACACACACACACACAAACACCGATTTACTTATGTGTATACATTATATACTTATACAAATCTGAGGTTTCGTATGCTTAAATTAATACTGAAAATGGCCAATTTTTTACTCCATATTTCTATGGTGACCATAAAAACCACACATAAAAGCAAATGTTATATTACTATAGAATAAAACATTTTATCCTAGAGTTCAGTGGTTTGAGATAAACTACTATAAAATAGTTTGTATGTTATTTGAAGTGTCATTACCAATTCACAGAATTCCCATTAATCCAATCTTTGGTTGACTCCTTGGGGAGGCACATTATGAGAAATTTATTATATATCTTTTTTTGACATCAATCTTTTAGAATGTTGCCTTTAGTTTGTAAGTTCCAGGAGGCAAGGCTTATGCATACTTAATTCATTTAAAAATCACTTTTTGAGGTTCATTCATATAGATACCTAAAACTGGGCTAATTATCCCTAAGAAGTGCTCAGTTTAAAAAGTATATTATTCTAAATAGTCAAGAAATATTGTTCAATCCAGTGTAAAACTTTGATTCCAACAGAAATTAAGCAGATATATAAAGAAATAATGATAAATTATGTTTAGAAATATTAGTAAAGGCAAGACATTTCAACTCAATTTATACTTTGTAGTATATATTGGCTGGATTTCACAGCTTAAAAAAGAACCTAACATCTGTTTTCAGGACAAGCTGATCAATTATTATTTATTTATACCTTACTTCATTATATAAGCAAGGTAGTCAGACCTCTGTTCTTGTAGTTGACATCTGTCACTCAAATTTACAAATGAAAACACTGATACTAAATTCTCTCATTAAAAAAAAATTTTAAAACATTCCCCCACTTTTTATAAAATGCTACTCATAAATAACTCCCTTTTTTTTTGTTTTTTACCATTTTCTCCATTAATTCAACAAATATATATCGAGCACATATATTGTGCCAGTCTCTATACATTCCTGGAATTTAAAAATGTCCTTATGCAAACAGATCTTCCGGTGTGGAGAAGTAGGTAAGAGACATGTTGAGAAAGGTAACAGATAAATTAAGAAGATAATTTTGGAGGTTATAACTTTAGAAACAACTGGGAAATATGAGAATGTCTTAAGGTCTGCTTTCAATAGTGGGGACAGAAAGGGCCTCTCTGATGATGACTTGTTGGGTACGTTACAGTGATACTCAGAATACAGTTGTTCGACTATGAATTATAATATGAACGTTTTCAATAGGTGAGCAAATAAATCCATAAGTGAAGCACATGGGACACTTTCATAGAAATCAGTCCATCATTAGTCCCCTATTAGGGGAGATGTTTAAGTAGACCTTATATGGCCTATAAAATTATGTAACTTGTTTATTCAATGATGTTTGAAAATGTGGCCTCTAAATATAAGCATTGTTATTGAATTTTATTCCAGGAGACCAGAATTTCTGAGTCTTTCAGGTAGCAATTAGTTAGTTTTCTATAATAATATGTTGACAGTGGAAAGGGTCTGGCACCTGCTTCTAACTCATATGCAATTTAGGTACAATGACATAGAATCTCAGTCATGGAATGTTAGAGTTCCAAGGACCTTACATTATCCAGTCCAAATCCATCATTTTATAGAGGCAGGGGCATAAGACTAGAGAGATCAAATCACTTGTATTAAGTCTGGTCTGATAAATATTCACATATCCTAGGTGCCTAGCTCTTTCTTCAGTCTTCTTTCTGTGGTCTAGCAGACTGGTTAAAAGCACAGACTCTGCAATCTTGCCCATCTGGGTTTAAATACCAGCCCTGCTGCTCACCAGCTGCTGACTGACCTTGAGCAAGACATTTAACCTCCCTGTGGATCTGTAAAATGGGTATATTATTTATTCCCACATCATCAGTTTGATGTGAGGATTGAAAGATCTAATAAATGGAAAAGACTTAGAAAAGTACCTGGCATGTAATGAACATTTTTGTGTTAGCTCTTGTTGCAAGGAACCAAACAAAATGGTAACCTGAAAAACTAAAAGAGTCAATGTATCACCTCAACAACCATATATTCCATAACTCCCTTTTATGAAGGACTGGATAATGCCTATTTGTGTAAATGAGCAGTACCAAGAACAACACATTATGACATCACTTTGTGTCCTCTAAATGTAAACAATTATACATCATCAATTTATAAGCAAGAACCCTAAAAGCTTAAAAAAAGGAAAAAGAATCTTTGCGATAGAATCTGTTTATGGCATTAGCAAAAGCTGAAACTTTTAAATCCTTTTTATTTCTTATATTCATAATTCAGAAAGTGCTGCAAAAGATGTTCCCAAGATGAAGCTTTTGTATGGCAAGTGGTGGCCCAGACTGAATTTTTATGACTGAGTTATAAAGCTTTGACAATTGCAGTTTGTAATGGAGGAGATGACAGACCCTTGACAATAGCAGTTCTGGGAGCTGATTTAATACTGGTTATTTAGCATGCTATGACATTAATACACCACTGTTAATACCTACTGAGTGCAAGTAGAAAGATTTTTCTTAATAAAAATTCTTACCTGATACTACTTTCAAAGGCACATCAACACCAACTCATCCAACACACACACACATATATATATTTTAAAAATATTTTTTTAAAACTTTTTTAATGTAAACTTTATATATTGCTTTTTAAGCATAAGGAGGTAGAGGACAGGAAGGTATCAAATTTATGCTTTTCATTTTTAAAATTGTTTTTCTGATGTAACTTGGGCTAATCAATACATTGATCAGGAAGAAGAACATTTTATATAATCAAAGACAGAAAAATAAGATTAACAACATGCTATTTAGACACTTTTTGGCAGCACAAACCATTCTAGTTATAATTAGACCATGAGATATACTTCCTTCTTTCAAACAGCATGCAGAGTTATTTGATTTCCAGCCAAGAGTAAGATGACAATCACGTTATTGTTACTGTCTTTAAAAAAATTTTTAAGAACAAAGAAAGTTCCTGCTCTCTCTTCTTTTCTTCTTGTCTTCTTTCAAAATATTGCTTTCAAGATTAAATATAGACAGAGGAAAATAATTTGAAACAATTTTGCTCTCAGTAAAATACAGAGAGCAGCTGACAGCAAAGGTAAAAGTCATCTATAATTTAGCCAATATTTACATTCAGATTTTATGAGTTTAAGCAGATATATTCCAGTCAAAGACTGTACAGCAAATATAATCCAATTTTCCTTGGACTCATAAGTCACTAATATGAGTTTTTTATGTCTTAAAAATCAGATAACTTGCAATTTTTCAATGCAAAGATGATTTTTCTGTTTTCCTTCACATGTGATCTATAGTTGGGTCTGCCATTTACTGTTTGCAGTCTATGATATAGATGACACTCCCTAGACTTATGAACAACTCCATGTGGTGACTCTGGTTAAAGCATTTACTTTTCTTCAAAAATCATGTCAATGCTTTGCATTCAGTGTATTATATATAATTAGGCTACTAGAACACTTAATATCCCTCTAACACACACGCACACACAGAATGCAAATAAAATAACTATTCTCCCCTACACACATACTTGTATGTACATTACTTAGCATCATAGCATATTACTAAGTAGTTATGATTACCATACCTATTGGACCTGGAATGCCTTGTGGACCACTTTCTCCAGGGGCACCTCTATCTCCTTTTTCACCTGGGGGTCCAGGAGGACCTTAAAAAAAATTACAATTACTGACCATGGTTGTTACACACAGGTTAAACAGATTTGTCATCTGTCAAGACAGTTATATAAGGAGATTCACAGTCTTTTATGTGTTGTGTGATAACATAGAATGAATAAGACTGACCTTCCCAAATGGAGGAATACTCTACTATTGAGTAATGTGATGCCTTATAATGATAAGGAAGACACAACCCCAAATTAAACAATCTAATTACATATTAAATATTTATATATGCCTAACACTTTTCTAGGTTCTAAGAACCTGAGGGCAGAGAAAAAACACCATGATGGCACAAAGCCACATGGGTGTTGTATACATACTAGGCAGTTAGATATTGAGTTAGATACTGGGTGGAATTGTATAAATAAGGACTTATAAGACATTGGGGATACCCTCAAAGGAAAGAAAAAAACCATACACAGTAGTCAACCAAAAAGCATATTGTGGGAACTGACCATAAACTCAGATATTTGTCAGAGAGATAGAGATCAATGTGAGTAATAATGGTTGAAGAATTCTCTGTTGAGGGGGCAGGTTTGAGGAGTACTTGGAAGAATGGGTAGAATGAGAGGGAAGAGAATTCTGAGAAAGTGAAAGAGATCTGAGGAAAGAAAGAACGGTGAAAATGAGTAGAAGAGTTCTTTTTCAAGTAAAATATTAGATAGAATTCCTAGATATAGATATTCTCTTGATATAGATACCATCAACAAGATGGAGAGGTTGCAGGGAAAGCTTTGACTGCTTGCCTTCACAATTTCCCAAGTGACTCCTGAGTGCTGAGTTTGAACATTAATTCAGTCATTTGAATTTTCTGTGTCCAGCAAAACAGAGATTATCTGGCAATCACCTCTTTAGAATGATTGCACTATGTCTTTAGAACTTAAAGATAATCCTACCAGGATAGTATAGTATATAATATATAGTAATATATTACTATAATATTTAGTAATGATATTATTATAGATCAGAATTACTCAGTAACTGGAAAAGCAAATCCAGGCATACCATATTTAAATTCCTCAGATGATAACAGCACTAATAATATCTGCCTAAATTTCCAAAGCTATCCTTCTTGCTTCTCAATTTCCTATTCATTATGATCATTAATTTTCTACTTTGTTTTCAATCTTGCCTCATATTCAGATCATCATAAAAATCTGCCAGATCTTCTAGGCTACTGCTGCTTAAACCTGCTTCTTCCCTTTTCTTTCCAGTTGTCACTGTCAAATGAACAAATTCTCAATACATAAACATAGATTATTAGTAAAACTGCAGATATTAAAGACAAAGAGAATGACTAGCAGATTGGTAGCAGTCATTTTAAAAGCAAAAAGAAAAGCCTGAAGCCAGGAAATAATTTCTTTGAAATACTGATAGAAATATTCAAAATAACTGTCAATCTAAGAAACGTGTATATAGTAAAATAATTTTAAAGATCAAAACAGAGAAAATGAAATCCAAATGTCTCACCACCAATGGACTTTCACAGAATGAACTTGCGAAAGATATACTTCGGTTGTAAGAATAATAATCCCAGAAGAAATGACTGAGATGCATTTAGAAGGGAGAAAAATTGGTAAATTTTATGAGCAAATCAAAGTAAATATGACTGTATAATATAATAGAAATAATATTGACTAAATTCTCGGCAAAAATGTATGAAATAGAAATGGACTATACTAAAATATAGCTGGAAGCTAGAGGAGAGGGTGATCAGTCAGAGTAACTGAGGTTCCTTGTTTATTTCAGGATGAAGGTTAAGATACTAATAAAGATACTAAATAAATAAAGTATTTATTTACTAAATAAATACTAAATAAATTTTAGACTTACAGATAAATTTTAAGGGTGACAATCAATAAAATAGAAATATACTATAAATTTTCCAAAATCTTTTTGGTAACTTTAGTGGAGAGAATTCAACAAGAGAAAAATATCAATCAATCCAAAAGTATCAAGAAAGGAAAGCAAAATAAACAAACAAGCTGGGGGAAAACAGAGCACATAATATGGTGAAAATAAATACAGTGAAAAGAGATTGTCAGATCATATTAGAAAAATAGGTAAGTGTTCATTACAAGAGACAAATGTCAAACAATGGATACTGAAAGTCAAATGGTTGAAAGTATAATATAGAAAAATATCTACAATGTAAAAATAATTAAAAGCTAGTGTGAAAATATGTATGTTTTATATATATTAATTAAAAAAGATTCAATTCACCTTGTTTTGCTAACAGGAACTGAAGAAAAAAATTGACAAATCTATCATTATTTCAGAGACTTCAAAAGGCCTTTTAAATTAATAAGACAGTTAAGTAAGAAGTAATAAAGACTCTGGAAGCTTTGAAAAGCAGTATTAACAAGCTTGATTATGGACAAGTAGAGAACTTTGTACTTACAGAAAACTTATATTCGTCTTCAGTACTTATGAAATATTTTTAACAATGAGAAACTCATTCGGCCTTAAGAGATATTTTATTGGTTTATTGGATACCAGCCTACTGGTTACCTTACTCTGTCTTGATCTGATTTTAATATTCCTTCCTCTTGGTATCTGTAGTAAATGTATGCTCAAAAACTCCTTATTTTAAACCATAGAATTTCAAATACAAAATCTCTGCTTCTATCAGTACATTTTAATATATACCATTTTCTGGAGAAATGACAAGACATTTTACCTTGAAGTAAACTGATATTTCTTAATGTCTGAGAATGTTCCCAGTCTTTCAGCCTGAGATCATTAGTGATGTTATTCAATACTTTCACTTCTCCTTTTATTTCCTGTTCCAAATGCACTTGTTCTTCTTTTATAGACATAATTTCTGCTGATGCATTGTACACACGCTCCTCTAATTTACTGATTTCCTGTAAAACATAAGTGAGTACCCACAACTTTTGTTACAGATGTAATTATCAAATATGTAAGTTCAAGAGGTCTTAGAAGTTCAGGTTTTTAAAAAACATGCCTTACAGGAGTTTTATGGAATAAGAATATGGAGATTAGAAAACAGTTTTAAAATGTTAATTCTTTTATTGTGAAATATGTCCTTTTTTCACTGATTTGCTGAATTTTTATACCTCTAGCCCCTCATCAAAATCAGTTAAATAAATATAAGATATGCTTCTATTCCTAAATAGATATCAAAATGCTACAAATTTAAAATTAAAAACATTTTTAATCAAAATTCAGATTTTTAATTTATCTGAAATTTCCTTACATTATATTTACAGTGACAACATATTATCACTTTGTGAATCTAATAGGTTTATAAACAAAATTGTTTTATAGCAATAACTAAAGTTTAATGTCATAACTCTCAGCCGTAATAAACATTATAGGTACATTTTCATATTCAATACAACCTGAAACTAGCATATTAATAGTACTTTATTTTCAATTTTTATTGCCTCTGTACTTGAGGCTTAATTAGTATTTTGTGCTTTCAAATATAAACATATTTTGTGTGTAAATATGTATATGTATGCATATACATATATAGAGAATGTGAACAAGAGAGAGAGATCATACTGTGTTCTGGAATATGCTTTTATTTTTCACTCAATGATATGGTAAGGATATTTACCTACTAAGTTACTTAGAGACTGACTTATTTTCAATAATTGAGTAGAACTGAATTGTACAAATTTTTCATAATTTTATTTGATTCCTATTGATAGAGTTTTGAGCTATGTAGTTTTTTACAACTTTAGACAATGCAGCAATCAACACCATTTTATATATATTTATATATTGTACAAGTGCTTCTGTAGGACATCTTCCTAGAAGTGGATTTGACCATAGGGATTAAACATTAAAATTTTTGTTCAACACTGCCACCCTGCTCTCCAAATACATGCTATCATTTCCCCTCCTTATGTACTGTGTATCAGTGTCTACTTTTTATACCCAAATACCGGGTACCATCAATATATTTAAGTTTGCTTACTTAATATATTTAAGTAAGAGTTGATATAATAAATCATTGTTAATTGTTTTTTTAATATAATGAGGTTAAAGTATCCAGTCATCAAATTTCTAACAATTAGCATTTTTCTTTATTTCTTTTCTTTTTGAGTCCTTTGCTTGGTTTTCTCTTTGAGTGTCGGGTTTCCACTTTTTGATGCACCAAACCTTCTCATCTATTCTGATAATGATTTTGTCTCTCTGTTCCACTTTTATCCCATCCTCTGTCTTCACGGTATGCTTTATACTTCTAGGTGTTTCTATGATAGACTCTCATTTCCCATTTGCATGTAGAAATAAACTGGTGGTGTATTACTCCTTGATTAAGATGTAAAGAGAAAATTACACTCTTTGGGACTGGACTGAACAAGACTAGTTGAGATGAGAGGATTAAGACAGTTAAAGTGTAAGACCTTTGAAAAGAAATGAATGTGTATCCAGACTTACCCCTTCAACAATACTATACTTAAGCAGAAAAGCTTATCAGCTTCCACTGCTCTGTGCTTTCTCTCATTTAAAACCTTGTTCTAGATTAGAATATCTCTACCCTCCACCTCCTCCTTCCCTGACCATTTAGCATTTTCCATACAATTACAATAAAAGTGGAATAGTGAGTGTGCAGATTTATAGGACATAGCACCATGATAAATGTGCGTGATTTAATTTAGGTGGCCACAAATTACTGCAGGTATCAGGTAGGTCCAGACAGCCACAGAGCAGAATTTAGGGGGGCTAGCAAGTAATTTTGCTACCTACAAACCAGGAATCACCCATGATTTTTTGGACCTAAAGCTGAGGATGCCTTTTTATTCCCTTCTTTGAAAACCACACTCACATTTGTCAAATTTCACTTCGAATTATTTTCATTGGGCGGAGGGAAAGTACATTTGATTTTTAAAAATCGTATAGAGGATTCATGCATAGCCTCCACACACTAGCACTAGTGACCCTCTTGGAAATAGCCATATAATTTTGCAGTCATACAGTTCTTCTATGAACAATAGAGATAGTAAATTCCACCCCTATCTTCTATTTAGTGCCAATATTCTTGTTTTGGGTTAAAGTTAATGTTTAGCATGTTTTTCATAAGTATTATGCTGGTATTACTTATAAGCCTTTTCCACAAGCAGCATTTACAAATTCAGGCATTCAATTAATTGACTAGTTTTTGGGTTGAGCTAAAGATTCAAAGATCAATAAATTTGTTCAAGCAATGGGAATGAGAGTCACAGTGTTGTTTTTCAGTGTGCATACACACAAACACCCATAGCACTCTGGCACTGACCTATTAAATTGTTTCTAAATTGCTACAAGTGACTACTGTCTTTTAAAAAAAAATAGCTTTGGAAGTTCCACCATCCCCCTTTTTCTCCTTTTCTGATGCTGGAATTCCCTTTTGCACTTCAAAATATAAGTGCAATCTATTCAAACTCAAACAGATCACTGATCACCAGGTTTTGATTCTTTCCATTCAGTATCTCTTCAAACTGGTTGAAAATTTCTCCTGCCTTCCAAATGGTTTCCAATTTGGTTTTGATTCTTCACTTACATGGGCTCAAGGCTATTCCATTGTCTCTGCTGGATTTGGCATGTTACTTGTATCAAGTATCTGCTTCTTCTCCTGCCCTACCCATTTTCTTTCTCCTTACCCATCTCATTGTTCCTCTGACTCTGTTTCCACATACAGTAGTATTTCTTCTTCCTTCCTCTTTCCCTCCAACTTAATCAGTGTCTACTCCTACAATTGACATTTTGGCTTTCTCTGTCTCCCATATTCTTCAACTGTAGGGACAGTCTCTCCTTTGTGCATTTTCTCTAATCCTCTCATTGCCCAGGTTCTTGATATCCCAATCCTATTTAATATGCTTAGGTACTTATGAACAATGTGGAAAGACTGTCAGATTTTGGAAGAGTTACATGGAATAGAAACAGGATATCAAGGTTAGTGTTGGGTTGAGGTTCACCAGTAGAGTCTACATATTTAAACTGTAATGGCTTTGTCTTCTGTCACCTTAAGATGAAGATCGTGTAAAAATGTAAATGTTCTGAGTGATTGACCCTTATAAATAATAAATATGTAGGAAATTCTTTCTTAACCTATTTATTTTCTAGTCAATAATTTTGTTGGTTTTCCTCTGATGTTATGACTTTAGAGATTTGCCTTTGCCCTATAGGTAACACCAACTTTTCAAAAATCACTACTTAGTAATATTGTTTCTATATAGAAAACAACCTCACTAATTAAGAATGGGTCTATTCAAGTAGAATTTCCTTTAAAGATTCCAGCATTGCTTAGCTAATAATGGAAATTTTACAGGCTTCACATTAATTATGATCTTGGGTCTTTTATAAGGTATTTGATAATATAAAGATTATTGTTTCAGATGAGTAGTGAAGTTTTAGTCCAATATTTATTTTGTATGGAAAAAAACAAATATACTTATTCAACAAAAAAAGATAATATGATTTTGAAATAAGTGATTTGCTTCTTAATTTCCTTCTCATCAATACAAAGTAATCCAGACCTTAGCCAGAGTTGGCCAAAGAATAGTCTAGAGAGAGATCAGAAAATTATGGTCCATGGGCCAGATTCAACCCACAGTCTATTTTTGTAAATAAATACTTATTGCATCACTGCTTTGATCACTTGTCTACATATGTTCTGCCTCTTTCATGCTATAATGTCAGCATTGAGTAGTGACAACAGAGAATGCATAGCCCCCAAAGCCTAAAATGTTTCCATTTGACCTTTTACAAACAAACTTTGCTGATAATTGGTTTAGAGTAGTCTTGCCCTCTTGACATCAATATAAGGGAATATCTGATCATTCTTCAGCCTGATTATAATAGTTCTTTTCTCATTGCTATCTTTCTCAATATTTAACGATTATGCACACAGAAGTAGAAAACTTAATGTGGATTTGATCCTATGATGCTAACAAGTATACGTTATTATTCTATGATGATACCATGATGATAATATGTATGCACTGTTCAAAATTTAATTCTTTATATAGTATTTATATATATAACATCTTATGTATGCCTCTTGGAAGTGGCAAAATAAATTATTTTAAAATTTATATTTTGGAAAAAATCCAGGTACATAAGTTTCCATTTTTTGATGGTGAAGAAATATTGAATCTGTTGTAAAATTCACAAATATAGAGTGCTTATCTCTTCAGATCTGTTAAGATAATCTAACAATTATAACTAGTTTAGAGAGTATAATAAGACACCTCAACAGGATTTATAAAATAAGAATACCTTTTGAGAGTCTAAATCCAATGGGAAAAAAATTTCGCATTTTTCTGGTAGTCTGGAGAAGTTACTAGGTAAATCCATTTGAAAACTTTTGGTAAGACTGTCAGAGAAATTAGGGTAAACAGGATGATGTTGAAATAGAGTTCGCAATTTTTGCTTTCCTTGACTGCCTGAGGAGACAGGTTCTGGATATATTCAATTCCAGCATGTGACCTTCCAATGCAAAAACTCTTACCTTTTGTTGTTTAATCGTATTATCTTGGATTTTGCCATCCAGCCTTTCTATTTTGAGCTGCAAATCCAGCAATGTGGTATTCAGACTTATTAAGGACTTGAAGATTTCATCCATTTCATTCCCATGTTCTTGGACCGAGGAAACCAAGGTACTTAGCTTGAAAAGGACATCACTAAATCTTTGATCGGTTGTCACACTGAAATTTTGGAAACGCTCTGAATCTATGAGATTGGCTTCTGTATCTGAAATACGCTGGATTCTCTTCTCCATGTTGCTTATGTGTTCCGTAACAACTTCTTGAAATCTCGCTGCTTCTTCACTGCCATTTCCTTTTCCTGTGAGACTTCGAGATATACCATTTTCATAAACTGAACCAACTGTGCAATTCTTCACTTCCCACTTCAGGAGCTGAGCTGCATGTTTAAGTAAAAACAAACCAAGTCATGGCTTGTGTCCTTAAACACACACACCATTCCATTCCGTATCATTCCATTCTATTCATTTCATTCCATTTGATGCCAACACTTTGAATGCCAGACTAAATCAAGTATTTATTTTAAATATACAACGTGTGGCCCTCATGGGGTATATAGCTCAGAAACACACAGAATCTCTTTCCTGCTTTACAGTAAAATTTATACCAGGATTACATCATGGTTTCTGAATTTCTGCTTATTTGAAACTCCTTGGCCATTGAATTTGGCTTTGCCAGTTAGGGAAAATTCTATAGATCATGAAAGGCATTGTATCTTACTTCATAGGATTGTTGTTAGAATAAAATGAGCTAACGCGTAATACAAATTATGACGTATGCATGTTGAATATGTCAATTATAATGATGATGACAAAAACAATATGTGGTAAGATAGTGGTGTCATCCATGATATGGATAAATTATTGGTTTATCTTCTTCATCCTCTCACTTAAGCTGCCAAGAATTGTCATACAATTCATACAATTGTCATTCATTTCATACAAGCATAATTCACAGTTGTGAGATCAGGAAATTGGGCAAATAAATATTTTTCACTTTAAAAGACTCCTCCTTACCTATTTTAAAATATATATTTATAGCAGAAAATTTAGAAAATGTAGATAATAAGAAAAAATAATATACCATGAATCTCACCATCCTGGGTTAAACTCTTAACATTTTAGTGTAATGTTATGTTTCTACTATCATATATTTAAATCTATTATGTTTCTACTATCATATAATTATTCTAAAAGTTTTATTTTATATACAATCTGGAAACTACTTTTTAATTTTATGCTATATCATAACTACTTTTTCATATGATTTAATGTTATTCTATAAAAATACATTGTATTCTAAGTATTGATATACCAGATTTATTTAACAAAGCCCCTACACTTAGTTTGCTTCTGTTTTCAGCAACAATTCAATGTTTTGATGAATAATCTTGCGATTAACTATTTCCTGAAGAAAAAATTCTATTAAATGGTATTTTGGGAACATACTGAGCTGCTGACACATATTTCCAAATGAGCATATGTTCTCTAAATAAGCCAATTATCCTCCTGAAACAATCTAGAGGAATATGTTTTATAGTTTCAAAAAATAAAAAGCATAAACATTAACTTTTCAGATAAAACTAATACTAATACGCAATAAAGAAAATGTTAAACATGATTTTATCACTCTTCAGTAATGGTTAATATTTTTAGCTTGCCATATCTTTATATACCTGAATATATTATACCTTTATCTAAATGCATAAGGCTTTCATATTTGACAATTATAGAGCAATAAAAAGAGTAACATCATATTGTTCAAAAATATATCTATATATACAGCTATACCTGAATTTTTCAGTTTTATTAATAAAAGTGATATGGTAATGGTACAACTTTATACATTTTTGAGGATTAAATGAGATAACACAAGAAAAACATTTAGTTCTACCCCTCAGGGTATCTGTGCTATAAATAAGAGCTTGGTGTTCACACATGACCAAGCTGCCTGATTCTAGAATGTAGTTTCCCTCCTCAGTTTTACTCTGGGCAAGTTACTTATCCCTCTCTTTGCTTAGGTGTCCTCAATTTGTAAAAGTAATAATTACATGAACAGTGATGCTAAGCATGAGATATAGAAATCACATAGCATATAAATAGACACATATGAAAACTCTATTAACTCTAAAGGGTATACATGAAAGATCTTAGCTAGAGAGTCTACTTTATTCACTACTTTTACTTAACAGATGATGTTTACTATTGCAGCTATTAGTATATTCAGAATAAATATTGTATAATATATGCCATTAGATTCCAATTTTAAAAAGTGTATGATATTGTATTTTTTCTGGTTGTATACCTTTAATGTTTGCTTATTGAAATAATAAAGTGTGTTACAAGATTTTGATGTGATCTGCAACAGACTGTATTGAATGTATGTTATTTTATATTTCTTAATTTATCAATAAATTGGACATAAGAACATTGTGTGACATAAAAATTTTTCTGGCGTGGGATGTTTCCATGAACACAGTAGTGTCTGTGCTTTATTTTACTAGGCACAAGGCTCTAATTACTCAACAATATAATTTTACCTTCATTAGAAACAAATATTTTTCACACTATGTAAAGAAAAGACCTGCGTTGACCAAAGTCATCTGATCAAAAATTTTTAATTTGGCAAGTTAAATATTAGTTGACAATAAAATGTACATTTTGCTAATAGATTCAAAAACAGAATTGCTAGTTTCACCAAGCCCTAAATGAAAACTAATTTTTCTTGAAAAATGTTTAATTCTTTATCCTGTATCTAAGTAAAGAATGCCAGAGTTTATATTCAAAAGCTCATTTGTTTTTACTGAAGAGATGGCATTTTGTGATGTTTCTATTTCACATATAAAAGGAGACAAATTTTCATGGCCTGTGAACACATAGAGGAGGGTTATAATTGTTATATTTGATTCCACAGATCATATTTACTCTTTCATGTTGGTAGTATTTTTTGCCTACTCCAAATTTACATTGTTTTTAGCTAAATAATTGTTGGCATTTTAGTAACAATTTATATACATTAATTCTAGATTGTATATTATTATATTATGGTGTTACACTCTGAGAGTGTTTCAGCAGCTTCTTTAAGAAAAAGTAGCATATACAGCAAATTATAGTTAAGAAATTATATAGTTAATAAATTATATAGTTAAGAAAATATCTCTTAATAGCTAATACACTTTATGTTAAATAGAGTTTTAATGTACAGCAGTTTATTTCACCCATTAATTCATATTCTATCATTTTAGGGCTATATTTTGCCTACATTTATAATTTTTATGTCAAGTGGAGGTATAGATTTTGTGCTTTAGTTTCTTGAAAATATTCTGATCTTCAACTTAAAGTTGTACATGGATTGTCAATTATTTATTATAAAGTCAAGATAGACATGGTAAGGTCTGTTCCAAATTCCGTTGACTTTGGTACTAATGTGAACTTATCAGAATGGAACATTTTTAGCTTCTTGTCAATCTTCTGAACTTCATTAGAATTTTGAATTGTTTTTAGACTTCTGTCTGTATTCTACTACTACTGGGCTTGTGAGAAGCTACACACCCTGAGGTTGGCTCTGCAGGCTGTGGTTTGTATAAAAGTGATGAAATTTACCTAAATTCTAACTGGCTTATAACCAACAATGAAGCATCTTTCAGTTACGCATTTGACACTACAGATAAGCATATACACAAACAACATACAGAAAACTTTGGTCATCACAAAGTTGATTAACGCCAGACACATCAGGTCCTTTTACTTAGATGGCTGTAGTTTGGTTGGCTTGGTTGTATGGTTAGAATTTTATTTCTATTTAATGGCCAAAATAAGAGTTAGTTTTTACCTGTGGAAAATCTTTTTCGGTGGTGACTTTGTTTTGTTCGTTTGTTTGTTTTTATTGGCCAACCGTATTTTTTGTGTAAAAACTCAATTACTTTGGGAGACAATATACCACAGAGGTTAGGATTTAGAAGTCATGGATGGGAACTCCAGCTCCATTACTGGGCAGTCTCCATTTTCTTGTGTGGATAATGAGCATAATTACAGTGTTTGTTCAGAGATTAATTATAAGGATGTATTAAGATAATTATTGAAATCTTATACTCCAGTGCCTGAATATTATAAATGCTCAAAAATGCCAGGTACTTTTATACTTGTTGTTGTCTTTATTATCATTCCTTTCTTAGTGGGATTTTGGCTCTTTGTTGGAATACTCCCTTCGACTGCCCCTTAGCAGATGTTAATGTAAGTGATCATGCTATATCTTCAGAATTAGCAACTAGAATGCTTATCATGAAATTTGTGGCCCACCACTAGAAGTACAGAGGACTTTAGAAAATAATATATATTTTAAAGAGCTTAATCCTTTCCATCTTACTTTTATTTTTAAATTAAATTTTATTTTATTTTTGAAATAGTATCTTACTTTGTTACCTGGGCTAGAGTGCAGTGGAGTCATCATACCTCATAGCAACCTCAAACTCCTGGGCTTGGGTGGTCCTCCTGCCTCAGCCTCCTGAGTAGCTGGGACTATAAGCACATGCCACCATGTGACTTTTTATAGAGGCAGGGTCTGACTCTTGCTCAGGCTGGTCTCAACCTTCTGGCCTCAAGTGATCCTCCCACCTCAGCCTCCCAAAGTGCTAAGATTATAGTCATTAGCCACTGTGCCTGGCATTACTTTTATATACCTATTATTTTTATCTTACTCTTCTTTTTTCCATTATATTTCTTTTTTTCTAATTTAAAAAAAAATCTATGAGTTTCTAGTAAACTTTTCAGAATCTATTTTTAATTTAATAAATTTATATTATACTTTGTAATAGAAAGTTTTCTTTATGAATCTACCATATACAAAAGATTGAATGCTTCTTTTTTGCTTTGCAATAAATAAATCATGGGGTGAATTGCTAAGTTTTAAAACACGAGAATACTTTACCTGCCACTATTCCAATGATAGGTATGAGAACTGCAAACACAAGGAGATAAAGGACAATCAGTGCAGCTTTGAAGGACTTCAATTTCTCTTGAAGGGTGGGGCCATTTTTAGGATCTAAAAAAGCAAAAGCCCAGCCTACTATTAGAAAACTTACTCTTCTTATTTAAATTTTTTTTTTGTAATCTCCAATTACATTGTTACTACTAAGCCTATTAGAATAAAAAGAGGGCCAAAAAAAAAAAAAAATAGGTTCTCATTTATCCAGTAGGAAGCAAAAGGAAAGTTATAGGAAAAGCCAAGACAGGTATGACTACAGACATTTGATTTATTTATTCATTCACTAAACATCCATGAGAAAGGCACTATCCAGTACAAATTGTGTTTGTCTCACTTTTTGGGATCAATTTGTAATTGTAATATTGATGCTGACATATGCAAATACAAATTTTATTCTTCTATGTATTTTACATGAGAATATGTTATGAGTGAAAGTAAAATTTCTCATGAAAATGTATAATGTTCATATTTTTAAATCAGATAAGAAATATTTATTTTTGATAACTATTATGCAAAAATATTGTTCTTTTCCAAGTCCATCTCAGGAATTTTGCATTTGGTTATCTCTTATGATTTGAACACAATATAAAAAAACACACCAAAAAATTGATTCATATTTTGACTAAACTTTAGAATGGATCAATGAAGCCCATCCTCTGGGCATTTCAGAACACATTAATAACAATAACCTTTTAGTCCTGTGCATTTCTATAGAAGGATGACTCATATAATGGGATGCTAGTTGTAGAGGATATCAATGCAGGGAGGAAACATAGTAGATAAGAAAGGTCTTTCTCTGATTAGGTGAATGAAACTTTAAAACTTAAAAGCCCATTAAAAATTTCTTCTCTGTGGCCATTGCTTTTATTGCTCAATAAAAAAGAAGTAAATTTTGCTTTCAGGTTCCAAACTCCTAAATTAAAAAGAAAATTTAGATCATTTTCCAATAATGTTCTTAATTAAAAGGAAAACAAGAGAAAATGTTTAAAATGTAAAGAAAAGGGAAGAAAAGATTGAAGGAAAAAGAACAAGAACAACCCATAATAAAAGCAAGATAGGATATGCCATCCATCAGGTTGAGTAAGTCTAAAAATTATCAATCATCTCCCTCATTCTAATTTATAATAACAATTTTTTTTGTATTTTATCTTGCAAATAAATTTCAAATGTTTTCGTTGCTTTCAAATGTTTCTGTTGCCTTTTCTTTGCTCCCAATGCTTCCTTCTTCAGTCTCTCCTCATTTCTATTTCATTCTTAACTCTTATCTCTTTTACATGTGTCTCACTGATGGCACATACCCCCACCCCTCCTTTGCACAGTACACGAGATCCACCATGCCCTGAGATTGAGATCTACATTCCAGGTTCGCCTATGCAAGAACTCATGTTTGACCCTTTAGTTTTGTGTACACTGTTTGTTCTAACTGAAATGTCTTTCTGACCCCTTTCTCTCCACCCATCCCCTTGGTAACAGGTTTTTATGCTTCAAGGTTTTAGCAGAATTGTAAGTATTTGTATCCTGCCGTCTAAAATGACCCCGTTCAGATACAGCTGAGTATTGTTTCATTTGAGCTCATGTTGTAACCTATACAAACATCTGTTCCAGCACAGTTGTGGGTTGAGTTATGTCCCCTAAAAAGATATGGTAAAATTCTAACCCCAGATACCTGTGAAGGTGATCTTATTTGGAAACAGGGTCTTTGCAGATGTAATCAAGTTAAAATGAGGTTATACTGGATGAGGGTGACCCTAATCCAGTGACTGGTGTCTTTATAAAAAGAGAAAAGAATGCATAGTTACAAAGAGAACACCATGTGAAGAAGACAGCAGAGGTTACAGAGATGGAGCTACAAGCCCAGAAACACTAAGAATGGCCAGGAGCCACTAGAAGCTGGGAAGATACATGGAAGTGTTGTTTTTTTTTTTTCTAGAGCCTTCAAAAGGCCACATGTCCCTCACGACACCTTGATTTCGGACTGTGACACTTCAGAACTATCAGAGAATACATTCCTCTTGTTTTAAGCTACCTAATTTGTGATAATTTGTTACAATACTCCTAGAAAACTAACACAGGCATCTACTGCCCATGATTTTCAATTATTAGTTCATAGTGCTAAGATCATAGTTATCTCTAGGACCTGTGGCTGGGAAATCAGAGGATCTGATTGATACTATAGGCTTAGTCAATTTCATATAATTGTAGCTTATTTTCTATTCTATCCCCAAAGAGAAGTAGATCTATATATCAGATAAGTTTTATTTTAACATCCGTACACATTTAAGGTAAGTCTCAAGACTATAATTGTATATATTGTCAATAACTCTTAAGAATAATCTCCATGGCTTTCTACTTACTCAAAGGAAGCAAAGCTGTCATTGAGTGAGCATCAAATTTCACAGATTCTGTGCAGCTGTCATTGTCTTCCTGTTGATCCTGAAAGCGATTCCACTGTTCCATAGTTCTGTCAAGCACAAGGAAAAATATATTAGTTCCATATGGAATGGCCAAGGCCCTTTAGCATAATGTTTCACATTGAAATGTATAAATAAAAGTTAATTTAAAAAAAGAAATAAGTATAATTAAACTTATAAATCTGCCATATATAGCAACATATTAAACTTACCCATATGTTTTAAATTTTAATGTAAAAAGACAAATTTATGGTAGAACCTACTCATGGATCTTTCTAGGTACAAATGTATGTCTGTGTTTGTAGATGCGTATTTTTTTTTTTTTTGAATGTGGGAAGAGAGCTAAAAAAGAAAATATTTTGCAACTGACAGAAATAACTGTTTCGCTGAAAAGACAAAAATTTCCCTAGAACAAACAGTTGTACACATTTGAAATAAATATTTCCTGTGATCTTTCCTCATGATTTTGGATTGAATGTTTTAAACATAGCTTCATGAGCCGGTTTTTCCTTGCCAAAACATTTGTTTATCACTTTAGAAAGATAAAAGAAAATCTAATCTAGTCGCTAGATCAAGAAGGAAAAGTTTTCTTCTACTTCTTCTTCTTCTCTTTCTCTCTTCAATTCTCTCTCTCTTTTTCCAGGGCTTTTCTCATTCTCATTATACACTGGCAGCAACACAAATATGTCCTTATACCTTTTTAAGCACAATTTATAATCTGTGACTCAATATGCTTATGTCTCTTTAACATGCATCAGAATCATTTGAAAGGCTTGATCAAAAGAGATTGATGGACCTCACCCCAAGAGTTTCTGATATTTGGGGTGGAGGTCAACAATTTGCAATTCCAACAAGTTCTCAAGAGATGATGCAGCTAGTCTGAGGACTACATTTTAAGAATATTTTCCATAAAAAGAAATCACATGATATTTTTTGTTGTTGGACAAGGTTCAGTCCATTTGATGGATAAATTTAGCATGAAGCCAACTGTTCTGATCATTTCTTATTTTCTCTAATGCTGAGTTTTAACTCAGCATGGTTTTAACTGAGTACACTGGTAGCTCTAGGACACCAAACTCAAGTTCAGTCCAGGAAATGAAGGGTAATCACTCATATGCAAACATGTTCATTCTGCTTTGGGGAGAGGCAATGCCATGGAAGGCTGTGACTCAACTTTTGCCAATATATTTTTTAAAATATTACTAAGGAGAGTCTTTTTTGGCAGTTTGCAATGCCAATATTTGTACATGCATCATTTCTGAGAATTGGTTTCCATGAATCTTATGTAGATCTGTCCAAGGACTGTTTTCTTTAAAGGATTTGACCATTGTGGAGGAAGAGAATGAAGTGAGATAGGTACAGGACCTAAATCTTGTTTTCTCAGGTAGAGGAAAAGTATAAAAAATAAACAATTATCTGGGAAAATTGACTATTGTAAGAAGCCAAATTGGATCATTCAGATCTAGACTCTCCTTCCATTTGTTCCCCTTTAATTTTCTCGATTTTTAGATTTGTATAACAGTTTCACTCACCAAGCAAACTAAATGAAAAAACAAGCCAATAATTTAAAAAACTGAGCTGACAATAAAACTTAAGCTAAATTCATTTTAAAACTATAGTTTAAAGTAATTGGGGCTATGTAGTAAAGCTTTTTAGCTTTAAACTCAGTTTGTAGAAGATGAGCCCATGGAGAATGTGTTCATATAGACCTGGTATGTTCAGTCATGTGTTGCTTAGGGAGAGGGATATGTTCTGAGAAATGCATCATTTCATTATTGTACAAACAACATGGAGTGCACTTACACAAACCTAGATGGTATAGCTTACTACACACCTAGACTGTATGGCATAGCCCGTTGCTCCTAGGCTACAAACCTATACAGCATGTTACGTTACTGAATACTGTAGGCAGTTGTAACACAATGGGAAGTATTTGTGTATTTAAACATATCTAAACATAGAAAAGGTATGGTAAAAGTATGGTATAAAAGATTTAAAAATGATACACCTGGATAGGGCACTTTCCAGGAATGAAGCTTGCAGGACTAGAAGTTGCTCTGGGGGAGTCAGTGAGTGAGAGGTGAGTCAATGTCAAGATCAAGGACATCGCTGAGCACTACTGTGGACTTTATAAACACTATCCACTTGGGCTTCACTAAATTTATTTTAAAGACCTAGTTTTGTTTCTCTTTTTTAAAATATATATACATATTTTTATTTCAGAGTATTACAGGGCTACAAATGCTTTGGTTATATAAATTCCCTTTGCATAACCCAAGTCAGAGCTACAAGTGTGTCCATTCCCCAGATAGCATCTGTTAGGTGTGTGAATTTGCCCATCCCCTAGTTTTCTTTCTTCAACAATAAATTAGCCTTAGCTTACTGTAACTTTTTTACTTTATAAACTTTTTTTAAAAGTTTCGACTTTTATAGTAACACTTAGACAAAAATATTGTCTCTTATTATATCTTTATTCTATAAAGTTTATAATTTTTTTGTTTTATAAACTTTGTTAAAAATGAGGATGCAAACACATACATTAGCCTAAGCAAACAAAGGGTCAGGATCATCAATATGACTGTCGTCCACCTCCACATCTTCTCCCACTTTTGGAAGGTCTTCAGGGGCAATAAAACACATGGAGCTGCCATCTCCTATGATAATAATACCCTCTTAAGGAATACCTACTAAAAACCTGCCTGAGGCTGGTTTACACTTAACTTTTTTTTTAATAAGTAGAAAGAGTAAACGCTACAATAAAAAGTATAGTAAATACATAAAACAGTAACATAGTCCTTTGTTATTATCAAGTATTATGTACTGTACATAATTGTATGTGCTAGACTGTCATATGAGTAGCAGAGCAGGTTTGTTTATCTAATACCAGCATTACCACAAACATGTGAGTAATGTGATATACCATGCCCTTACAATAGCTACAATGTCACTAGGCCATCGGAATTTTTCAGCTCCATTATATTATTATGGGATCACTGTTTTATGTGCAGTCTATTTAAGGAGAAAGATCTTTACGCAGTGTATGACTGGAACTAGAAATCTTTTTCTTTCTGGTGGCCTAATGATCCCTTCTCTCTATATTTGACTATGACTTTGGTCCTCATATTTAGGATACTTTGACTCCATTTTCACTTAAATGCAAAGGTAACATCTGAGATTGCTCTCTCTGTAATAGAGATGAGTAATTACTCATCATTCATCTACTCTACTAGGTAGGAATGTTTATGCAAAAAAGTGAAATCTTTTGAAGCTGATAAACATCTGTAGAGTAAATTATGAAGGAGCAGGGATCATGTCTGTTTTTGTTCACCTTATATCACCAGAGCCTAAAGCAACCCAGAACACAGAATATACTTAATGAATATTTGTTGAATGAATGATCAGATTTGGTTTTCGTAAGACATTCGTTTCATATATTAGTTTTGCTTTTGTCTTTTACATAAGATGAATGTTTGGAGAATAGTCCAAAAGGTATGCTGATTCTGACAGAGAAATTCTTAGAAAAATAAGTTTTATTAATAATTCAGATTTTTTTCTTTTCCATTCTACATTCTTCTTTTGATAGCTTCTTCGGACCTGAACCAAATCTTAGGCCTGGGTTACTGTTATGCTGTTGAGACACAGAAACACTCTAGCCTATTTTTGCATTTGTTTTCATTTTGTTGGGCCTACTTGGCAACCAGTTTTGGCCACAACCCATTGCAGTTCTTAGGGAAACATTACTAGACTGTTGGTTAGGACAATACTTTTTTCATCTGGGATGTCTTGGTGGTGTAGGATATTTATCAACCCAGGTTGTCACCCTCTAAATGTCAATAATGTCCTTTAACTATTGTATTCTGCAAACCACACTGCCAAAAGCCCATCCCCATGTATTTTCAAACACCCAGCCCTCTTTGAGAACCACTGTTCAACATGGTTCCTGAATGTAGACAGAGAAACAGAAACTGTATCATGCTCTGTGATATTTGCCTGGAGCCATCTGAATCTACATGCTTTTAATGAACGTTTGTTTTCGTGGAAAAAAAAAATATCTTCATGAGCTTCAGCAACAATGCAGATTTCTCAAATTGTTTGAGGAAATATCTCTCAAATCACTCCCTGTGTTTTTAGCCCTTTAAGGTCTATATGAATGCTTCTTACAACAAAAATTAAGCATTTTGTTATTTTATAGAGAAGATAAAAATGACAATTCCAGAATGGTAATTCAATGATCTACTCTTGGCCATAATAAAGTAACATAAATGTTATTTTTATTCACATACTCACTCAATCATTATATCACGTCATTTTATTGAGTTATTATATTAAGCACTGTGAAAGTTATTAGGATGTCAAGATCAATGTGTATGGAATATTCTCAACCACCAAACCACCAAAGATCTTGTCCACTAATACAGAAGACTGAAAGCTTTATAAATAATTACGTGGAAGTATGACATAAATACATAAAATGTACAGGCATAGGACAAAAGAAGAGTGATTAACTCTTTGGGGAAAGTGGGTAGTCAAGGCAGAAACACAAAGAAGATGACATTTAATCAGGGCTTTGAAAAATGAGCAGAGGGCACAGTGGCGTGCACTTGTAGTCCCAGCTACTTGGGAGGCTGAGGCAGGAGGATTGCTTTGAGCCCCGGCGTTGGGAGACCAACTTGGGAAACATAGCAAGACCCATCTCAAAAAAGAAAAGAAAAGAGCACAAATTTGGAGTAAGAGGATTATTCCATGATGGAAAGTACCATGTAAAAAGGCATGAAAAGGTACTTAGACTGGATCAACGTCATTGAAGAAAGAGCTCTGGGCATAGGACCCAGCAGAGGAGGCTGGAGTGGCATATAGCTGGTAGCATCATATTCATCAATTTCTTCTTTCATTTTTCTGATGGATAATCCTGATCTGGTTTTCACAACCTACTCAAAATACAATACTTTAGCCTTTATCTATACACATCAGTAAAGAATTATTCTTTGCTTTGGCAATAGCAATCTGGATTAATATTATTCATGACACAATATATATTGTTTACTAAACATTTTGCTCTTCTCCTTTTCACCCTAAAATAGAGATGAGATTCAATCTTGCTTTTCTTAAGTCTCTAATCTTTGATCTGTCTTTATTTAGCTTATAGAGATCATAATAAATATTTTGTAGATTATTGTATTTTTAACTCTTGCTTCTTAGAGCAGATTTATTTAAACTTTGAAAAAAGAAAACTCTCTAGTAAATGTCTACAAGTGGCTTAGTTTGATGACCATATTTGCTCTATATGACACAGCTGACAAGTGTAGAGGGCTGGAAGGGAGATGACAACTAAAATATACTGAATGGAATGATGAATGAAAAAATATTGCCCTCTAGCTACACGGGCACATCCTGGGATGTTCTGTTTGTTCTCTAGGGAAATGTAATGCAGGAGTCAGTTAATCATGAACTACATGAGATACTGATATTTATTTTTTCCAGGAACAAAAAATATTAGGTTAATCATATATGGTGCTGTCATATGATGGCTGACATCATTTTCTGTGGTTACCCTCTTTTTCTTAGTCTTCATTCTCTCTCTGGGAATCCTGTCTATTTCCATGGCTTGAACTACCTATTGGCTGACCAAGCTGATATATACTACTCAGATACAAAATTAGTTTTTTCTTTTTTAGTAATACAACTAGCTCCAATGGTACATTCTCTACATCAACCTAATTTTTCTTTTTCCAGGATTTTCAATGTTGGCATATCATCCATTTATAGCTATTTACTATTATAATTTGTTATTATTATTTACTTATTGCATAGGAGAATACATAATATAGTCAGGTATATGCTAATAAGACACAGTTACTCAAACCAGAAGCCAGGCCTTTATTCTAGACTACACTCACCTATAGGACCTATATCCAAGGCAGCACAAACCCTGACTTTCTTGGATCCATTTCTTTCACTCTATCCCAATTTTTGGATTTCAGCTCATTTTTATCTACCCCAGCGAAGCATCTATAGTAGTACCAATGGGGTAAGCAATTAAAAGGTAAATCCAAGGGCATTAAGAAGAGGCAATTAAAAGAATGAATTAACAAACATCAAAACACAGCACTTTCACAAAGACCAGGAGGAAAAAAAAAAATCAAACACTGGAAAATATTTTTTCAGGGAAAGAAAAAGACAAAAGACATAAGCTTGAGAGCGAACATATTTATTGGGCGAGCAAAAGAAGAAGACACAGTACAAAAAACAAGAAAGAATTTTGTTGACACTGCAGGATAAAAACAAGAAGTGGTCATGGAAAAGAAAAAAGAATTTCTACATACGCAAGGACACCCATAACCTGGGACACAGAATTGGAGCTGTTTTTCTCATGTGGTAGAACTAGAAGCGAGCTCTTGAGAGATCAACAGGTAGTCAAAGAATAAAAATGAAAGGCCTTGAGTGTAATCTGAAATCTGCTCATGTTCATGCTTTTCTATTGGGAAGAGAGATACTGATGATTCCACTGAGACAGTAAAATGAGAGGGGCTCTATTTTTCCCAGCTATTCCTCCTCAGATCCCCAACCTCTCTCAACATGGGAGTGAGCCAGGGCTCAGTTCTCATCCTCATTTTTCTCTTTCTATATTCACTCTCTTGGTGATCTCACTAGTTTTATTGCTTTAAATACAACCTAGAAGGCTGATGACTCTTACATCTTTATTTCTTGATCAGACCTCTTCTTTCAACTCTAGACCATACATGCAACTGCCTGACAACATCTCTACTAAGATTTCCAATATGGCCCCAGCCTGGGGGTTTTCCTTGACCCCCCATAGCAGATTGTATGTGAAAGACCCCCATCTTTCACATACAATCTGCTATGAGATCCTGTTGGTTTGTTCTCAAATCCTATGGAGAAGTGACAGCTTCCCATCACCTCCCTTGGGGCTGTCCTGTCTAAGCCCACCTCCTTTCTCACCTTGATTATTTTAATTGCTCCCTGCCTATCCCTACCAACTTCACTCTTAACACCCTCCATTTCATTCTCCACACAGCCTCCACAGGGATCTTCTTAAAAAGTAAGTGAGGTCACGTCACTTCCCTGTTTAAAACCCCTAAGTGACTTCCCATCTCACTTAGGTTCTCACTTAAAATCTCACTCTCAAGAAAGGAGACCTTTCCTGAGTATCAGATTTCAACTTACAACCTGCCTCTTTGACTTCTTGTTCCCCTTCTGGCTTGATTCCCTCCCCCACCCCCACCCCCACCCCCCAAAACATATCACCTTCTAGCACAAAATCCACTTTCCTTATTGACCTTGTCAATTGTCTGTTTTCTTTCATCCAAGTTAGATCCATGATATGGAGTTTTTACCTCTTTGGTTCAGCAACCAGAGAGTTCCTGCAGGTGTTCACTACACACACAATACAGTATTTAAAATGACATAAATAAAGGAAAGGCAAAATATTTTTCAAGCTGACTGGATTTTATATCTTGGGTTATGCCTCAAGAAAAGTTTGTATTTCATTAATGTGGGGATTTAAAAAATTCTGTTACACATTGGAAGCTAAAATGTTTCTCTCTGAATTGTATGTAACTAGCAAAGTGAAACAAAAAAGATTGTCCTCAATATCTCCACTTTGCCTCAAGGACATTTATTATTAGAATTTCCAAATTTTTTTCAGCTGTTTAATCTGGTTACGATCTCTGTAATAGTTTAGTAATGTTAGTGTATCTGCACAGGTGAGACTTTGTAAATTGTTCACAGCCAGTGAACAATTTACATCATTTAAATGTGCCTTTAAATATCATTTCCAAAGTTAGGAGAAAGAGTAACTTCATACAAAATTACTTTTCCTACCAAATGTCAATGTACTATCCAAGGATTGTGAAATCTTTTGTGTTCGTATAATCTACTAAAAGCACACTCTCATGAGAAGTGAAACACATTTCTGTAATATCAGCTTTTTATACAGTGGGTGAAAAGTTTACAGAAGCTACAGCAAGAAAATAATAATAAAAGAATTTTAAGGTTAACTTGTTTGCAACCATATTCTTTATTTTTTTTGTTTCTACTATTAAAAAAACATTGTAATTTAGGAAAAAATTTCTGTCATCCTATCAACCTAAAATAGAGAAAGAATATTTTATTTTTCCTGTGAAACTTGAGTTTTTATACATGTTGCATAATTAATTTTGTGCCTATCATTTGGTCTTAACATATTTCCCTTAAAATCATCTAAGTATTTTTTTTTTTACTACAAATGATTTTTTCAAATTTGAAATGATGAGCTACATAATAATTCATCAAGTATATGTTTATTTATATAGCCATTTTCTTATAATAGTATTTTTTCTTTTTAATTTGCCCCTTTTTTGGAGGGCCATGCTTCACTAATATAAATAATGATGTTGTAAATATTTTCATAATTTAGCTTTACTCTTTTGAAATGTTTCCTCAGGATTATTCACCAAATATCAAATTACCAGGCAAAAGGAAAGCTATTTTGCACTTCTTGGTAGCTACCGCCTTAGTGTTCTTTTAAAAGATCATATGTATTTTTAAATATTCTAGTCATATATAAATATGGCAATTTTGAACCAAATTCACCACTATTGGGTAATAAAGTTTATTTTAGAATAATTTAGATTTTTGAAAAGAGTTAAATGATACCTCAAGGTGGCTTTCATTTTCATTCTTTTATTATTAATGTAGAAGAGATATTCCATGTAATTGTCGTTTATTTTTCTTCTTGGGTTATTGTCTATTCATATTCATTGTTTATAAATCCCCAGGGTGGCTTTCTTTTGTGTGTGTGTGTGTGTGTGTGTGTGTGTGTGTGTGTGTGTGTGAATAAACCCTTTATACATAACATTTATTTACCATCTGTCTTTTCATATTTGATGTATATTCTTTCTTATAAGACTGCTCCCTACTTAAATTTGTCATCATATTCTTACAGTCAATCTCATCTTTAAGATGTGGAGTAGATAGTAACCTTGAAATATTCTTTTGCTATTTAAAAATAAAAACTTTGATATGTGTAAGAATAGTTGAAAATGTATAGAAAATGAAAAATAACATGATTTGTGAAACCAATAGCTCTGTGTTTAAGGAATCTGTCTGTCAGAAGGATTCTTGTAAGAAATGGGGACACCCATGTTGTGCCTGATGTCACTGATACTCAACCTTGGTAGCAAATAAGAACGAGGATCAATGGTTGAATCTGAAATCTGAATTGGAATATTACCTATGCCATTATCAAGGGCAAATATTGTAACTTCTCTGAATTGCAGTTTCTTTACATGTCCAATAGGATTACAATATGAATTTAAATAAGTATTATGAGGCTTAAAAATATTTTTTGTAAGATTCCTGGTACACAAAAAAACCTTCAACAAATGGTTTTTATTTTAAAATGCCAATTTTTAAAAAATATGCATTTTTCTTCTTTTATCCTCACAGCAGGTCCATGAGGGATACAGTAGTATTTTCTCCATTGTACAGGTTAGGAAACCAAGACTTAAAATACCCAAATATCTAGTCAGTATTACACAGCTAGGGAGTAGGGCAGCAGGGATTTGAACACAGGCAGGCAGTATCCTTTCAGAATATCAGCTCCTAACTACCACATAAAACTCCTAATCTCTATGTAAAACATTCACAATCTCATTTCTATGACTTTTTTTATCATGGTTTTCTCATGGCCAATGAGAATGCCAATCCCATTTTATGCTGTATAAATCCTACCCATTCTTCAAGGTCAACCTCACTTCTAGCATCTCCCTGAAGACTTTTTTTGGATAGTCATTTATCTCATTGCAGTAATTTTGCCCTTTCTTATATTTCCATAGTAGTTATCTAGAGCACTTTCATGCTACTTAGACGCTCAAATTACATTATGCCTATTTGGGTATATGCTTTAGGTATTTGGGTATATATGAACTTCCTGAGGACAGTAAATGTATTTTACTCTTGGTATTCCTTCCACACCTATAGTTCAATGAAACTCATATAGTAGATATGCTGACAACATTTACTATATGAGCAAGTAAAGATATTGAAGGCATTAGGTTAAAGCCAAAAATGTTTTTGAAAAGTAAGGAGAGGAAAATAACCAAAATATTAAATTATACTTTGAATAAAGTCAACATTTAAACAAAGTATGATAATTATATGACAAAAATTTCTTATTAGTTCGAACTACAAAGACTTAGTGTATTCCATGTTTATGCACATATATAACATTTTTCACTCAGAAAATTTAGCAAAAATCCCTAATTTTTATAATTGAAAATAACCAAACCAAATTATTGATGTTAGAATAAAATATTCTACTAGAAATTATTGATTATATACATACATATCTCACATATCACACACACACAAAGTAGACACATATAATCATTAGAAGCAATTCTGGAACAAAAAATTCAAAGTAACCTTTTTTACCTTTGGTCCTAAAGAAGGCAGCACTGATTTATCCACTTCCCTCCTTTACAACTGAAACCTAAAACCTTTATCTCATAATATTTCAGGGTCTGCCACATGAAGAAAGGAAATGACACATTTGTGTGTTGAAAACCTTTCTTAACAATGTCTTTCAATATCATGCTCATCAACGCAGAGGCTTGCAAAATCTAAATCTGTTGGATAACTCATTCCTCTTCCTATCTTGGCTGCTAAAAAAGAAAAAGAGAAGTGAAAAGGAAAAGAAACAAGGGTTGTTGAAACAACACACAGAATTCATGGCAGATTGATCTTTTCTTTTTGGGGGACTTATGTATGCCTTGTCTAACATTCATTAATTACCATTATTTCTTCTTTCGTATTATATAATGTTGGGGGGAAAATCCATGTTCAAGTGATTTGTATTTTTTCATCCTTTTCCCTTATAACTTTATCTGTAGCCTCAAACACAAAACACACAAGGAAAGGATATAATGCCTAGTTAGTAAAAGTAATGATCTAATAATGCACATGTTGGCTCTCTCTTTACGGATATTAGCATTATTTATCTTCTTGGCACCTAAGAAGTTGTTTATCTCCCCAGAAGTGTAGTGGAGGGAAGGGGTCGCAGGCATGGGGTCAGAGGAACAATGACTCACATAAAAAAAAAAAAATTCAACATTACATTACTGAGCTAACATTAATGTAACAACTGATACTTCTAGGAGAAGGCAATTAGTTTATATCTCATAGGTGCTTCTTGGGGCTATAAATAGAAAGGGTCATAGTTTCTACAAAAAGATGGCCAAAATTGCCACATGCACCATCTCTCAGAAGACAATATTCCTAGAAGAAAGAATGCAGAATGGTGCGCTGTGTTTGAGAGAGACAAGATAACCAGGTAACCATATCTCACAGCCCTTGTTAAGGTAACCACTAAAATGCTAATATAATAGTAATACAGGCATTAAAGCAAGCTGCAAACGTTCTAACCAGGCTGCTTTAAAACAAGGTAGAATCACAAGTTGATGCAGCCTGGACCAACATGAATGCTACTCGCCATTTCTTAGCCACAGTAGTTTAAGTGGTTTTGAATGTCCTCAAGTTCTCAGTAAAGAAGAACTGAAGACTAAGAACAGAACTTACCCTATTTCCTTTAGAATTACTTGTATCTACATGTTGTTTAAGAATACAATCCTTTGGGGGTTTTTACAAAGTCTGGCATTTAAGAACCCCTTCATATATTATCAAATTGGATACTCCTATCAATACTATGTGATTAGAAAAGTCAGATTCTAGGAATAACAAGCTGAGATATCGAGTTTTCAAAATTCTATCCTAATGACTTTTCTTTTTGTCAGAATGAGCTCCCTTTCTAGTATGTCTCTATAATATTGTTCTGTATATGTCTGTACTTCCACTCTGCTAATCAGTTCTCTTCTTGGTGACTGCCACATTCTTCATCTAATCTAATATATGCTATATATATTTATTATATACAGTTATGTATAGTTTTATATGTATGATAATGTATTGTGCAACATGGTATTACCTATTAGGCCTTACTCTGTGTAAGAACATCTTACCAAGGAACCACATAGAAAATGTTTAGTTCAAGCCAATGATTAATTGAAAGAACAAAAGCAATGTCTAAGGGATTGGGGCTTTACATTTGTCATTTCATTTATTTCACAGCAGCTTTCCCAGGTCATTTTCCTGATTAAGCAATTAATGCTTAGAAATAATAAGTAAATTTCTCAAAATCAGAGCTAGTATTCAAACTCATTCTGATTTCAAAATTTGGCAATATATATATATATTTTTTCTCAATATGAGGTAAGTGGATGTATTATCAGGGATCTATGAATTTGCCATCAGAAATGTTATATATAAAACTAACAACAAACCTGGGCACATTCTTGATCATCTGCATAATCAATCACCTTGCTAACAGTTAATGTGATTACATCCCAATGACTATTTTTGTTGTTGGATATATGTGTCTAGGGGAAAGGTCATCTTGTTCCTTCTGCCTTCCAATCCAACTTGATAGGGAAAAAGAAAAAGAAAAGAAATAGTCAAGAAACACTTGTGAAAGTCACGATGCAGTGACGTGGGCCCACTAAAAGACTGAGATTTAATCAAAGAACTGAATGTTTCTTATATGCGTTTGTCAATACCTTGTATGTAGTGCTTCAGTACTCAGAGAAGAACAACCAAGGAACATTCTATCATCTTTTTCTGAGTCACTGTCAACACTTATATATGGAAGTACTTTACGAAAGAACTGAATGTTTCCTAGGAGGGTTAGGCAATACGTTGCATGTAGTCCTTGAGTTCTCAGAGAAGAACAAGTCTATAACCAAGGGACAGTCTATCTCAGCATAAGTCACTCAAAACAGTTATAATATAGAACTTCTTTACGAAAGAACTTAATGTTTCTTACATGCGTTTGTCAATACCTTGTACATGGTGCTTCAGTTCTCAGAGAACAACAACAACATAGCAAGGAACTTTCTATCTTCTTTGTCCAAGTCACTCTAAACATTTATATACTGAAGTTCTTTATGAAAGAACTGTTTCTTATATGCGTTTGTCAATACCTTGTTAATAGTGCTTCAGTTCTCAGATAGAACAACCATATAAGGGAACATTCTATCATCTTTTTCTGAGTCACTGTGAACACTTAATATATGGAAGTACTTTACGAAAGAACTGAATGTTTCTTACATGTGGCTGTCAACACTTTGTACATAGTGCTTCTGTTTTCAGAGAAGAACAACTGTATAAGCAAGGAACATTCTATCTTCTTTGTCTGAGTCACTGTAAACACTTATATATGCGAGATCTTTACGAAAGAACTGAATGTTTCTTATATGCGTTTGTCAATGCCTTGTGCATAGTGCTTCAGTTCTCACAGGAGAACAAGTATATGAGCAAGGAGCATTCTATCTTCCTTGTCGGAGTCACAGTAAGCACTTACATACGGAAGTTCTTTACGAAAAAACTGAATGCTTCATATATGTGTTTGTGAATACCTTGTACACAGTGCTTCTGTTCTCAGAGAAGAACAACCATATAAGCAAGAAACATTCCATCTTCTTTGTCTGAGTCTCTGTCAACACTTACATATGGAAGTTCTTATGAATGAACTGAATGTTTCTTATATGCGTTTGTCAATACTTTGTACATAGTGCTTCAGTACTCAGAGAACAACCATATAAGCAAGGAACACTCTATCATCTCTGTCTGAGTCACTGTCAACAGTTATATAGAGAAGTTCTTTACCAAAGAACGGATGTTTATTATATGCGTTTGTCACTACCTTGTATAGTGCTTCTGTTCTCAGAGAAGATCAACCATATAAGCAAGGAACATTCTCTCATCTTTTTCTGAGTCACTGTCAACACTTATATATGGAAGTACTTTACGAAAGAAAGTACTGAATGTTTCCTATGAGGGTTAGGCAATACATTGTGTACGGTGCTTCACTTCTCAGACAAGAACAAGTGTATAGGCAAGGAACATTCTCTTTGTATAAGTCACTGTAAACAGATATATGTGGAACTTCTTTATGAAAGAACTGAATGTTTCTTACATGAGATTGTCAATACTTTGTACATAGTGCTTCTGTTCTCTGAGAAGAACAACCACATAAGCAAGGGACATTCTATCATCTTTTTCTTAGTTACTGTCAGCACATATATGGTAGTACTTTACCAAATAACTGAAGGTTCCTCATGAGGGTTAGCCAGTACATCGTATATAGCCCTTCAGTTCTCAGAGAAGAACAAGTGTATAAGGAAAGAACATTCTATCTCCTTTGTATAAGTCACTGTTAACAGTTATATATGGAAGTTCTTTATGAAAGAACTGAATGTTTCTTACATGCGATTGTTAATACCTTGTACACAGTGCTTCTGTTTTCAGAGAACAACCATATAAGCAAGGAACTTTCTATCTTCTTTGTCCAATCACTGTAAACACTTATATACTGAAGTTCTTTATGAAAGAACTGATTCTTTCTCATATGTGTTTGTTAATACATTGTTCACAGTACTTAAGTTCTCAGAGAAGAACAACCATATGTGCAAGGAAAATTCTATTTTCTTTGTCTGAGTCACTCTCAACACTGCTATATAGAAGTTCTTTATGAAAGAACTGAATGTTTCTTGTATGCATTTGTGAATACCTTGTATAAAGTCCTTCAATTCTCAGAAAAGAGCAACACATCATAGAATCCTCAATGTTTTCTGGAAACCAAATATTTTTGTATTTTTATAATAATTCACTCATTATTACACACAAGATTTTTATTTGAATAGTATAGAAGAATCATGCCTTTGGAACTTACAGTGTGACGTCAGGCAAGTTACTGGTTAGGTAGGGATAAGGAGGGAGAGGAGCGGATGGCACTAGGAGATGCTTTGTCTACAGTAAGAGGAAAAAATTGACCAGAGGGGGCTTCAAGAAGGAACAGATGCCATAACAAGAGGGTTTCCAAGGACTGAACAGATAGATGTTTGGTCTATGATGGGCGTCTCCCAGGACTGACCAACCACAAAGAGGTAGAGAAACCACAAATTGGAGATATGGCCACAAGGGG
The DNA here is from genome assembly GCF_040939455.1 of Microcebus murinus. Classification (NCBI taxonomy): domain Eukaryota; kingdom Metazoa; phylum Chordata; class Mammalia; order Primates; family Cheirogaleidae; genus Microcebus; species Microcebus murinus. The sequence goes on from NC_134127.1 coordinate 15,044,441, forward strand.
GTCTTTGGAGCATGCATAAAAGTAAAGTAGACAGTGTCCTCAAGTGATCTACCCTCATTAGCATAGTAAAAATCACACCTATCCACACAAGGATAGTTTACTAATGCCATGGCAGCCCTCAGAAATTACCCTATAAGGTCAGGAAAGGGGAAGGTTCCCGGTTCTGGAAATTCTCCACTCCTTTCCCAGAAAATTCATGAATATTACGCCCCCAGCTTAAGACATTATTAGGGATAGGCATAAAAGGACAGACCCTAACCCTGGGGGGCTTCTGTTCCTTATCATAGCAGTGTGCTCTCTACCAACTTTGAGAGTGTACTATACTTTCTATACTCTGTCTTTAAACTCAGGGTTATCTCTACTTGCAGAGATAGACTCATTCCTTCTTTGGAATGTACTTTTGTTATGCAATAAAGGCTGCTTCTGTGAATTGCTTTGTGCTTGTGATTGCTTCCTCTTACTGGCCCTGCTTGTGATTCTTCCAAGAAAGGAGTCAAAGAACCAAGGAACATACAAATCCGATACCTGATCTCAAACCTTACTCAAGACCTCAAGATATTACTTAAGCTCTGTTTTTCATCATTAAAGGACCTATTAGAAAAAGGACCTATTCTAAGAAGGACCCATTCTAAAAAAAGACCTATTAGAATTGAGTAAGTTCATATTGTTAAAACATGTATAACAGCGCTTTACATCCAGTAGTCCCTGTAAAAGTGTATTGTTAAATCCTAAATAGTAAATTAAAATATTAAAATTTGAAATTATAAAACAAACATTAAATCCTCTTCATTAATATTTTGTTTCTAAAAGAGCAATTCATTTCTTAGAAAATATTAACCCATCAACAAGATTTTTTCATCTTCAGTAACTGATTATTTAAGAATAGCTTTAGCATGCTATTTTACCCAATGAACACAATTGGAGAGTTCACTTTGATATAAGATGGGTAGTTACATTTTCTATTTTCTTATTTATTTGCCTCCCAATAGAATTTTTTTTGTCCTTCACAATTTAGCAATTTAAATCAGAGTTTAAATATTATAATAGTTGGAAATATTCTTATTATGTGTATCATCATGATTGATTTGCTTATGAATTCTAGTATTATAACATCATAGTAAAAATCATAGATTTCAGAGCCAAGCAATCAGGCCTCAAATCTTGGATCGATTACTTATCAACTATGTGACATTGGGTAAGTCATTTAACTTCACTGTGCCTCAATTTTCCTCATCTGTAAAACAATGATGAAAGAGTAAGCAATTTTATAGGTTTGTTGTGAAAATTAAATGAGTTTATAGTTGTACTTTCCCATAGTCAGTAATCATAAGTGTTAATTATCATTATTGGTATAGTTATAATAATTCTTGTTGTGATGTCATATTTTAATTTTGGTATCTATTTCTGGGTCTTTGATGTGTATATATGCTGTATATTTTGGTAGATATTGATTTCTTTGACATTGTCTATATTTCAAAAATATATTTACTAAAGATTTATTACTACTTTACCAACTTGATAGATATGTGAAATAAATATATTGAATAAATATAAAAATAAAACACTTCTGTGTTTAGGATTAAAATCTAGAAGGGACCTGTGGAGAACACTGCTATTAATAATACTTACCAGTAGTAGGTCCTTCTTTCTTTTCTGGGTGGAAATCACAATTTCTAACCCACTTGTAGGTCCATGCGACCATTCTGAACAATAAAATATGAATAGAAGTAAACTGAGTCACTTTTGGGTCAAGGCAATCAACAGTTCTAGTTCAGGTAGGAAGGAACACTAAAATCATATAATTATAAAACATGTTCAACAATGAATTATACATTGCAAAATAAACATATCAAAAAGAATATGCCATAACATGTAAAAATAACATTTAAATTAATATTAAAAAGTACTATTTCTTAGAATGATAATGTCTCATTTTAAATAAAATAGAACACCTTGAAATTTTAGAGAATTTTAGAAAATGTAATTAAGAATAATTTATAAAATTCAAATAAAATAAGTCCTATAGTTCTCTTAGAAATGTTTTTAAATACCTTTAAAATGAAATCAACTTTAAGATATTCATAGATTCTATGAAATAGAATGACCTTTTGTTCATAAATCTCATGCACTCAAATCATATTTTCTGTTATTTACGAAAACAAAAGGAAAATTGTGGAAATGTTATATGTGCATCTGTCATGGGATTTAATAAATGTTAAACTGATAAATGTTAATTAAAGACAAAAGATAGTGTATGTAGATTGTTTTCACTATGGATTCTTAATTTTTATTAAGTATTTTGTAAAAACCACCTCAGCATTACTGTTACAAACGAGAACTTTTATTTCAGAGAAGAAAAACAATGTATTTCTTTAATTCCTAGAGTTACTAGGTGACCTTGGTGGGTTCAAATCCAAGCCTAACCCCAGGATTTTCACTGTCATTTAGGTATTTTAAGTTTCATGAGGGTAGGGACTGGACCTTGGAATTTCCTATCTCTGTTTCACTTTTGAGCAGTAATACATCTGGAAAGTATTAGATGGAAGTAAACATTATCTGACCTTAGGTTAAAAGAACAGTGATCTAAACAATTAGCATACATTTATTGGTTTCCAGATATTAATGACATCCATTAGCTGATTTATTCATGCATGTGGTCATGATGGTGTTCATTTAACAATGGCTGTGAGGATCAAATCAAATCAGAAAACATATACAGGCCCTTTGTAAATTTAAATAGTACACAAAAATGTATGTTATAATTTTAACTATTTCTATGTAACTAACACATATAATGGTTATTGCCAGGTTAGTTGACACAGGGAACATTATGAAGAGGTCATTGGCAATCTGGTCAGAGCAAAACACGATCCATTATTGACTCTTATATAATAGGTAGAATTTCTATAATTGAGAATAGAATGAAAGCAGAAAAGTAAAGATACAAAGATAGCGAGTGAGAGAATATTTGATTTAAAAATGAAGTTGTGAAAAAAAATGTAATAATTAAATTTTAAAATACTGGTATGGAGAATCCAGGAAAAAATCATCAAAAATGTTAGGAGGAAAATAAAAATTTTCAAAGATGTAGTGCTTGCTGTGAAGATGTCTGACATTGATTCTGTAGCAAGCTAGGTAATCATGATTCTTTGTTATTCACCAAAAACATTTTCTAGATGCATAAAAATATCACCAGTTAATACTTTATCACTGTAGAATCTATAGTATATTTGAAAAAACACATTCTAAATGAAGAAAAGAATGAATTAAATATCTTATTTAAAATTATACAATTTTAAAATAAATTTTGATTAAATAATTATTTGATAATATTTTAATACTAAAATACCAAACTCTGATGCTGAGAATAAAATACCAGCTAGAGCTAGTGAGTCTTCAAGTTGAGAGAATTTCAATGTTAATAAATCAGGAGGTAAGAAAAAGGTGTATCATTACAATGAGGTAGTATCTCAGGATTGAAGCTAGTGAACCATTAGTCTTTCTACAAAATAGAATATTCTTACTATTTTAAATTTCTACTGAACATCAACCAGCATATTTTAATATTCATAAAACTGTTAGGTAAATATTTTTGAGCACTTTCCTATGTTGAATGCAAACTGAATCAAATCATATTAAATTTTATGTTATATCATAAGCTATGAGTAGAGCTTTGAAATATGAGAATATATTTTTTATTCTTGTTTGATATTAAAATATAGAAATAAAATATGTTAAGAAAAGTATTTTGACAGCTAATTTAATTTTTTCCTGCAATCCATTTTTTAACAATATTGATTCCTTCTGTGTAGTAATCTCGAATCTTCATAGAATTGATTGTAAATCTAACAAGCTGAAAAATTGCTGACTTTGAACTTGGGAGTAATAACATGACTAAAGTTAATAGCTGTGTATTTTACCATTGATATAATGATGTGCGTCACTATCAGAAATAAATACAAAGTGTCTTAAGTCAGAATGTGAATAGTAACTAGATTTGGCATGCACACCAATCTAAGCATATGCATGAATAACTGATGAACACAATTGAAAGATCCATAAATAAAACATCTATGTAATACTGACACTATATTAAACAAATTTTCTTTTTATCCAAGTGGGACAAAGAAATGTTTTGCAATAATTCTAAATTAGTAGCATAACAATCACCATTGTTTAAGATACAGAAACTTCAATTTTGGAATAAATAGTAAAATGAATACTTTTTCATAATTCAACATAAAATAAATAGGTCAACTCAAGATTAGTTATCTATACCTGCAACTACTCTTAAACACAAATAATCCATCTGTCCTCTTACTGTAATACCATATTTCATGTTTTCATTTAATTTTGAAAGTGATAAAGACTTTAAATTGCTTCTTTCACATTTCACTAATGCCTTTCAAATATTTGGGACACCTATGTGCAACTTAACAACAATTTGCATGTGATTTACTCTAATTTGGTAATAACTTTTATAAATAATTTTACTGCTATGATTAAAAAGATCACAATTCATGTGTCTACATTCTAGATATGAATGAGTAAAGTTTTAAAATATAATTCTATAATATTTCAGAGGACGGATCTTCATTTAAAAATGTTAGACAGACAACATGGGACATACCTTAGTATCGGGTAGTTGGAATTGAGAATGAATGAATGAGTCAAAAGTTTACCCAAGACCAATCACAAGTTCTTTTACCTTTGTAGCAGCTGTTGGTCTTTTAACTTTCTCCAATTTATTTAATATTAGTCTCTACCATTCCTGACCATCCAGGAAACAAATTTTAACAGTTAGAACTACTTGATCACTCGCAATTTCAACCAATTTTCCTTTATTTTTCCTTTATCTTTTGAGTGTCTGCCCTTCAAATCTCCAATTTTATTCAAACCTTTGATGTAAGTTCTGGGCTCCTATTCCAGGGCCAGTCAAGGACACACAGATGTCTCAGGGGACTGCACTACAAATTCATTATTTCCAATTTGACTGAGCCCTCATAACATGCCAATATTTTTACCTGTCATCATTCTATCTTCTCAGTATCTAATCTAAGCTTTTGGAGGTCTCTTCAGGCCCCAATCAAACTTTCCTTTCCTTTCCTTTATATTCAGCAAAATATCTAATTTCATGCCTCCCTGAGAAAAATGAGATTAAAAAGCTTGACCTTCTTCCAGTTACTGACTTCGACATGCACATTTACCTAGATGTGTTTTCATCAGGTTTGCTCCCAACATCAGAGACTTTCTCCCTACAGTCCCTGCTGTTCAAAAATAATAGGTTAGGTTATGAAGTATGAAGTGTCCGATTTCCTTAAGTACTAAGTTTGACATTTCGCTTTGACACTTCTTGTTTTATTTTTATTGTGAAGGTACATCCTCAGTCTTTAAAATGTGTGTTTCGGTTTAGGATTATCTTTCACATTTTTAAGAGCAGTTTTTGTGAAACCATGGATACATCAAAAATTTGTGTTATTTTCAAATATGAGTTCTGTCATGGAAACAATGCAATGCAGACAGCTTGAAATATCAATGAAGTGTTTGAGAAGGATGTAGCTAATGAACGCACAGTATCTTGATGGTTTGAAAAGTTCTAGCCTGGTGATTTTAATCTTGAAAATGAGCCACGTGGGTGACCTGAGACCAAGTGGATAATGATGAGCTGAAAGCTGTAGTGGAAGTGAATCCATCTCAACCTCTGTGCTAATCAGCAGCAAGTTCTGATGTTACTATTCCAACAATATTGGACCATTCGAAACAAATGGGCACAATAAAGAAGTTGGATAGATGGGTTCCACATGAATTAAACAAGTGTCAGAAGATAAACCATCTCAGAGCTTGTCTTTCTTTGCTATCATAACATAAAAGTCAATCATTTCCATGCAGTATTGTTATATGTAATGAAAAATGGATTCTGTTTGACAATTGCAAGCATTCAGCACAAAGGTTGGATAAAGATGAAGTACTGAAACACAATCCAAAACTCAATATTCACCCAAAAAAGCTAATGGTTTGTGTTTGGTGGTTCAGTGTTAGTATTATCCACTATGGCTTCATGAAACCTGGTCAGTCGATTACAGTGGATGTCCACTGCCACTAATTGGATGAAATGAAGAGGATGCTTGCAATGAAGCAGCTGAGACTGATCCATAGAGACAGGCCAATTCTCTTGCAGGATCACATGCTGCAAGAAGCTGGACTTGGAAACTCTCTGTCAATCCATTGTATTCTCCAGAACTTGCACCAACTGACCACCATTTCTTCCAGGCTTTAGACAACTTCTTGCAAGGAAAAATATTCAATTTTCAACAAGCTGTGGAAAATGCCTTTTGTGATTTCCTCGCCACTCACTCTCCAGGCTACGTCACTGTTGGCATAAACAAGCTACCGTTAAGATGGCAAAACTGTGTTGAAAATTTAGATGCATATTTTGATTAGTGATACTGCTTCTTGTTTGAGATATAATGTACAGTTCTGATTTGAAATCGGACATTTCATATTTAATGACCTCCACTTCTGTCCTGAAGGCTACCCTTTCTTCCAGCCTCAAAATCCTTCCCAATCAAGTGCCCTCCTCCTTTTCTGTTTTTTTCCTCAATGTTTTCTGTTCTTACAGCACCTTCTCCTTGGTTTATAAACATGTCTTAACAAAAGCAAATAAATCAGCAAATAAATATTTAAAAATAAAATTTCTCTTCACCTGGCATCTTAACAATCTATTGCTCTTTTTTTTTCCCTTTTCATTCTTACCACTATTTGATTCTTCAACCAATAGCACTATGCCTTCATCTGAGAAACTGCTCTAAAGTCACCAGTGGGTTTTGGCTGTTCATTAAAAATTTCTCCTCCTTTAACTTCTGTCTCTGTTCTTATAGCATTGAACATTACTTCTTAGTAAGTTTCACTATTTCTTATTTTATTGTTTGTTTTACTTCTCATGAAATTAACTCTGTCTAGGAAAGTTCAGTGATTACATGATTTTTAGAAGCATTTATATAAAAATAGCCCAAATACCATATCTCTCCATCTGGGGTCCACACAGTATTAAGCCCAAATTCATATATCCACAAACATTTTTTCTGGATACTTTTACCTTCCAACTTCCCAAAATAATTTTAGATTTAACATTTATAAAACTGAGTATAAGTATTTCAAGTATACAATGTTGGAAAAAAGTAATCTCCTTTCTAAAATCAATTTAAAACAAAACTTTTTAAAATAAATATATCTTTGAGATAATAAGAAAGCAGACATAATTGCTAACTACAATCTGTAAAGCCAGGATTATGAATTTCAGTAAAATGTGTTCTTGGAGAGAATACACACACAGATATTAGCTCAGAAAGTTGCCCCAAAATAGACTTCATATCATGAACTTCATCATTGTCCCTTTACTTGGAAAATAGAACCTGCCTGAGAACTTGTGATATTGCACATGATTTTGCATTACTAGACAGGAAAGTGAGAAACAAAGAGGTAAAAAATCTTTATATAAAGCAGGCTATTTGTATGGCACAGTGGAGACTATGGGAGAAAAGCTGGAATATAAACAACACAGTCACTTCTGATCTTGTGAAGAATAAAAATAACAAATATGGTTCTATGGTTTGAACGTCTCCCTCCAAAATTCAGTTAAAATTTAATTGTCATTGTAACAGTATTAAGGGGTTTGGCCTTTAAGAGGCAATCAGTCAGGAGGACTCTGCCCCCATTAATGGATTAATGCCATTATTTCAGAAGTACAGCCCCCTTTCTCTCTGTCTCCCACATAGTGTTTTGCCATGGGATGATCCTTGCCAGATGCAGTGCCATGCTCTTGGAATTCCCTGCCTCCAGAACCATGAGCCAGATAAATTTTCATTGTTTATAAATTACCCACTCTATAGTATTCTGTTATAGAGAAGACAATGGCTTACGACACATGGAAAGACAGAGCTTTCATTAAAGCTAAGGAGGTTTAGAAAAACTATACTATTGTCAAATAATACCCAAAGCAGATTGTTGAAATAAAATTCAGAGAACACAGACTGAAGCATGTGAGATATGTAGGGCACTTCACTCCTGGCTCCTTTTCATTCCATCTTTTAACAAATATTTGATATAGAAATTCCCCATTCAATGATAATTTATATCTGGAAGGGGTTCAATATGGTATGCATATACAAACTTTGCAGGAAAATATATGAATATAACCATGGAAACAAATAGCACAAGAATAACAAAAATATTCATGAGAGAATAGACAATATTATGAATAAACATTACTCCAACAAATCAAAGAAACTAAAGAAAACCTGTTTTCTGAAACAAAAGCTCACATAAGAGATACAAGGACTCAAAGAAAAGAGTTAAATCAACAAATCTGCCAAAAATCAGTAAGAAAATGATTTAAAAAATTAAGGCTATTTTAGAAAAGAAGAGAAATGTGACAAAATATTCCACAGAAAGCACAATTAAGCACAGTGAGAAGAATTTGGCCCAAATGAATAAGAGCAGAGCTGAAGTTCATACAACATGGGTATAATCAGTATCCAAGAAAAAGTAAAATAATGGAAGAGATCAAATGGCCCAGATATTCAGATCATTTTCTGAAATTAAAAATAAAAATCTATAGTTTATGAATGTACATTTTTAGAGGAAATATTGAATAAGAAATGAATGTCAAGACATACACTGGTGATGGTAATGAACTATGGGAATAGCAATCCTACAGGGCATCCAATATTTTCAAGTTTTTTGAAACATGTTTTAAGGCTCCCAAGTATAATCTATCTTGGTACATAATCTGTGAGCATTTTAAAAGAATGTGTAGTAGTTTGCTGTCATTGAGTGTTCTATAGATTTCAGCTATGTCCAGCTGCTTACTAATTTTAGCATTCCTACTAATTTTCTATTTCTTTTTTTAATCACTGAAAGGAGAATATTGAAATTTCCATCTATGTTTGCCTATTTCTTCTTCCAGATGTAACAGGTTTGCTTCATATACTCTACATCTGTTTTTGGATTTTATGTATTTATGATTTTATGTCCTGAATTTACCACATTATTATGAAAGAGCTTTCTTATTTATGTTAATATTTATTAAAATCTACTTTTTCTAATATTAGCCAGTGTGCATATAGGCATATGTGTATGTACTAACATGCAAATTTGTTTTCTATCCTTTAACTTTTAATCTAATATTGTTCCTTACAGGCAATCTTTACTTTGAATGATTCTGTTATGAATGGCTTTCAGTTACCACAGTTGAGTTGAATAATATTACTCCTTAAACAGCAGGGTTCAAATTCCAGTTACCATGGCATAGTCACTGAGAGTAATTTTATAAACTGTAACGTTGACACGAGCCACAAATCACTGCATTAAATAACAGATGTAACCTTTTTTCAAAGTTTTTCATTGATTGGCCATTGCACATCTGTTTTTAATTTCATGCACAGACAGCAAAGCATGTACTTATATTGCCTTCTTCCTCCCAGCAATAGACTCACACATCACTTCACAAAAATAGATATCAAAAGAGGAACCTGTGCAAGATGAAAGATGAAAGTACAGTCAGGAAACAAAGAGTGATAATATTATAAGGGAAATTCAAATCAAATGTAAATGGAGTTATAGGAGAAATAACTGACTGTGGGAATATTGAAATTGCCACTATTCACAAGACTAGAGCTGTGCAGCTAGAGGGACATAGCGAAGACAAACTTAACACAAATTGGCAAAGTGGTCGTGACAAAAAGAATTAAGGTATTCCAGAGGCATTGATGCTAGCAAAAACTTCACATTAAAGGATATCGTGGGGATATTTCACAACTAACTTGAAAGCAAAAGGATAAAATGTATAAAGTAGACGGAGAAAAGAGTATGACAAATTGCTAAGGTATGATCAAAAAGCATTTCCTTATGTTATACATTATACCAGGAAAAGGAGGCAAGCACTGGTCAAACTACTCCTGATATTATTTTTTTACAAATAAGTAAAACACTTAAATCCTGGATGTTTCTAATATTTTAAATTACAGTGTATTAAACTACTATTTTTCATTTTTCTATACATTTGTAACTAACAGTAAAGGGATCTTTAATATTCAGACAAAATATTTTAAAGTTAATGGGACAACTGCAATTTTTTCTTTGACCAAGTCTGTTTTTTTTTTGTTTGTTTGTTTTTGTTTTTTTTTGAGACAGAGTCTCACTTTGTTTCCCAGGCTACAGTGAGTGCCATGGCATCAGCCTAGCTCACAGCAACCTCAAACTCCTGGGCTCAAGCCATCCTGCTGCCTCAACCTCCCGAGTAGCTGGGACTACAGGCATGCGCCACCGTGCCCGGCTAATTTTTTCTATATATATTAGTTGGCCAATTAATTTCTTTCTATTTATAGTAGAGATGGGTCTCGCTCTTGCTCAGGCTGGTTTCGAACTCCTGACCTTGAGCAATCTGCCCGCCTTGGCCTCCCAGAGAGCTAGGATTACAGGTGTGAGCCACCGCGCCCGGCCTGACCAAGTTTGTTTATCACATTTTCAACTTGCATGGTTATTTTTATTGTTCTATACTACCATGCAAAGTGAGAACTGCCTGTATTTAAAGTGGGTTTTTCTGTAAGATAGAGAAATGCTTTTTTACCCAATTGGGAGTCTGTACATACTATGAAAACATAATGGTGAATAAGATAAAATAGTGATAATTTACAAGAGGAAAAAATGTTATTTATAGATAATTTCCAAATAAAACATAAGACAGAATGTTAGAAAGAAAATTTTAAACACATTGCTCTGTTTGATTCAACTCTGCCAGCAAGATGGTATCATTTTATAAGTTGTGATCTCAGCATGATCAAGTATTTTTAAAACGTCATTTTCTAAAATCAAATTATAATTAAGCTAAAATGATGCAGATTTAATGAAAATCTTAGTGAAAGGCCTGACAAATAGGTATTCATATGGGGTAGTTCACAAAAATCATAATAATTGGGATTCTTTGGCATAGTTTAAGTTGGTTTGCTTAGTCTGTTTTTTCTTTGTAAGTTCCCTTTATCTATAGGCACTATCAATATTGACAGTTTCCCATGGTACCACGATAGCATTTGCTCAACATTTTGCAGATGTGTGCACAAAGATTAAAAGACAAAAGTCAGGTTTTAATTCCCTAGCTTCAGAGGTTGCTCAGCCCTCAGCCTACCTTGATGTCATACAATTGTCAAGCTCTGCTTTCTGCTCACATATTTATGTTCTCAATACCTCTCAGTTCCTGTCTGAGGATTCCTTACACATAGTGCCTACCCCTTTATAAAATCAATTCCCTCACTATGTAAACATTTAAAGTGAACTCAGGAAGTTCACATCAACTATTCATAATTAATTTAATTTTCATTGCTTGCTTTAAAACTCAAACATTAGTAAAAATGCAACTAAAATGGATTCTGCTCCCACCTCTTCTCAATCTTAGTTCATTCCAGCTGCTATAACAAAATACCTTAGATTGGGTCATTTATAATCAGTGGAAATTTCTCGCCCTCAATTTTAGAGGTTGGGCAATCCAAGATTAAGGTGCAAGCAGATTCAGTATCTGGTGAGGGCTCTCTGCTTCATAGAACCTTCTTGTTTTGTCCTCACGTGGCAAAACAGAAACTGAGCTTCAGGTCTGCTTTATAAGGGCACTAATCCCATTCATGAGGGCTTCACCCTCCTGACCTAATCACCCCAAAGGCCCCACCTCTTAACACCATCATCTTGGGGGTTAGATATTTAACTTACAAATTGGGGCTGTATCAACATTCAGACCATTCACCTTCTCACCCCCACAATTCTGGGAGTCTTAAAGTGATGGAAAGTGAGGATTTTGATAAGGAGAGAGGTAAAAAGGGGAAGAAGGGAGGTCAGAAGTTTTTCCTTACTTGTCCCTTGTTGCCCTCTCTTGATTTGCAAGTTTTACATTGTATGTTTCTTATTTTAGTGGTAACTATTAATGTTTAATACTATAATGTATATTTTTCTATAAAATTTAATATTTTGGCAATATCATATTGCTACACAAAACAAACCTATTGGTATTCTTTAATTACCTATACCCCTCCCTTTTTATAATGTTTGTATAGAATTTGAAATCAGACTATTTTTAATATGAAAAAGAACATGAATTTTATATGATTTATAATTTATTTGATCTATATTTATGAGATGTGATTTATATTTTATATAACACTATTCTTTACACTTGTTTTTTCCATTTTATTTCTTCCCTCTAGATTTACTTTCTTAGTGCTAAAAGCATATACTCTAAATGCTTTGGTAAAATATTTTAGTTTTTTTAAATCTGTAAATCCCTTATTTACAATCAGTCTTAAAAATAGTTTATATGGGAAAATTCTAACTTAAAATTTGTTTTCTGTTAATTTATGGAGTAAGTTAATCTATTTTCTTGTAGTTTTGGTTGCTGTTGGTAATAGGGTGTCTTTAATAATCACTTTTTTTTTTTTTGGTACTCTCACTTGTCCTTGATAGCTTTTGACACTTTCTCCTTTTTCTTGGTGTTTTGTAGTCCATGATATGTGTCTGGGTGTGATTTTTTCTCATCCTTCGCATTATTAGATGGGTTCCTGCAAAACTCACATTTTTTTTAATGGAAATCTCTAACTTTAGCACTTCAATTCCAGCTCTTTATTCCTGGGACTATTCTTAGCCATACTGGAGTTGCTAAATCTATCTTCTATAAAACCTTAATGCTTTATTTTTCACATTTATTTACCTCCTTAAGTATGGAATAAATAAAAAAATATAGGAGCTATATTTAGTATTATTTTTAATTTTTTTTTAATTTTCATTTTACTTTATCCTTCTGAAGATTTTAAGTATTGTACTTTCAAGAAATTTTTTTATTTTAAATTAATTTACCTTCTTATTGCTAATTTGGTGTTAGTTTTCCTCATATTTGTAACTTTAACTTGAAAGCTTATTTTGATTGAAACATCATTCCTCTCTCTTTTTCTACCCATCTCTTTGTCTAGAAATCTTGTGGTTGCCTCCAAGCCATCATGAAGCACACTTTAAAATCAGATCTTTTACTGGTATTCATGGGCTCCCAACTGCAATGACAATGGATTCATTCCTTTAGCCAGGTGGGATTTCGCTTAGTTCTTGCATGAGGTGTTTTTTCCATCGCTCCCTCATCTACTGCAGCTAAACAGCCCTATGGAGCCACACGCCAGACGGTGGTTTGAGGTTTCTTTCACAGTCCTTTTCTTTTCCAGTCCTTTTGAGGTTTCTTTCACATAGGTGGAGTTCTTCCTCAGCCTTCAGTTAAATGCAGTAGAGAAGCCTGGATTGTCTATTCCATTACTTATGTGAACCTCTGGTCTCTGCTACTCACTGCCAGACACTTCAGTCTATTTCTGGGTCATAGTCCAGCAGACTCCCATCCTAGATTCAGCTCATATATTTCATCAACACCCTATATACGTATTTATTTGTGTCCTCATATGTTAGTCCAAGTTCTTGAGAAGCAGATGCAGATATCAGACAAGACAAATTATGCAAGACACGTATTAGGATAATGTTGCTGAGAAAAAATAAGAAGGGAGCCAGAAGAGGGTGGGGAAGGACCTGAGAGAAGGAGGCAGAGAAGGAAGCTTGTGTGTTCTAAAGAAAGTTGAGCAAGGCCACTGGGGGAAAGCATCAAGCCAAAGTCACATGTCAGAGATATCCTGCGTCTATTAAGAGCAGCCTGACTTGGTATCATTGTCACTGGCTGGGAGTAGCATAGGATGCTGTGTGAACACTGGATGTCACAGAATTTGACCATCAGTCAATTTGCTCCTCATAGTTGGAGATCTGAGAGGCGGGTTCTTATGGCCATCACGTCTTATCATGTTGTTTCACTTGTGTCTTTTCCAAGGAGCACAGATAATACTTTCAATTCAAGATGGCACAACTGATCATATATGTTGAAGTTTCCTCTTCTTACACCAAATACAAATAACCCAAAACAGAGGAAAATGAAATATATAACCACTGTCAAAGAGCAGGTAAGAACTTAAAACAGATGAAAAACTGAGAGGATACACTGAAAAGAGATGGAGTTTGATTGCTGAGTGAAATCAGAGCCCAGAAGACATTCAGCAGAGTCTTGCTACAAACAGTAGATGTCCCATAAATGATTCTCCATCATCAATAAAGTGGGGTACACAAGGGTCCTTGGGGCAAACCACAGGGTGACTGGATAAGGCAGCAGCAGTCAGTATCAAGATAGTAGCAGCAAATTCAAGACCTTGGGTCAGAGGGGCCCTAACTCTCCCCCTTATGGCTTCTGTAAAGACTGGTTAGATGGGTTAGACAGTAAGAGGACATTAGGTAACTGATGGGAGAAGTAGTTTAAAAGACCAAATATACACAGTGAAGGCAAATTGCACTTTAGAGTTTTTCCTAGGCTCTGACTTATTTGTAAAGTCTTATGTGAGCTGGTCCATATTGATAGAAAGTGAATTTTATCCTAAACTTTATTGCTTCTTTAAGCAGTACATTAAAAGAGAATATTCTTACAGCTTCTGTGGCTGTCTAAAAAAAAACAATGAATTCCAAGCCACCTTTTAAATTTTTGAATTCTAGAGTATCTCCATTTTCTTCTTCCTTTCCTCCTTTTTTCTTTATGACCCCCCCCCCCCCATGATGGCAAATACAGTGGAGCTTCATTACATTTACATGTGTTGTTTATGAAGTAAATGTAGGACTCCTGATATCTACCTTTGGAATTATTTGTCATACAACATGCCTTATAGCCAGAAAATACACTTTGTAGGTGCTTAATTTTTTTGTGAGCATCTTGAATGATCTATAGACACAAATATAAGTTTTTGAGAAATTCTCATTGGATCTTTGGTTGGGGCAATAAGACAGAGTTACTTCATTTTAGCACATATTTGACTAAAGCCCTACTTGGTCATTGTATTTTCTTTCTGAACAGATATTACAAAACTAAAAGTTTCATAGAATTAGTCTTATCTGCTGCTTATATTGGCATATCATGTGGGCTTAGGGAAAAATTAGCTTGTGTAAGACAATACAGTTAAAATACTTGAAGACTACCTAGGTGGACACATAGGTGCTACAGTAATAGGGTATTGGGCAGGGGGGAGCGGAGAGGGGGGCGGGTATATACATACATAATGAGTGAGATGTGCACCATCTGGGGGATGATCATGATGGAGACTCAGACTTTTGGGGGGGGGGAAATGGGCATTTATTGAAACCTTAAAATCTGTACCCCCATAATATGCCAAAATAAAAAAAAAATACTTGAAGACTTTCTTAATAAAGATGGTATTTTAAATAGTCATATAATAGTACAACACATCAATGTTTTATAAAGAATGTAATTTTTCAAACACTAAATATAATAAAACACTGTTCAAAAAATGTTAATATCAAAGTTCAAGAATAAAAAGAAATGTGCTCCAGAAAAATAATTACTATGAAACACAACCCTGATTACTCCTTCTACTACTTAATTAATTAATTAGATGATTTTTTCTTGCAGCACCTACTGTTGTTTAGGCATTACAGAGTGTCCTACTGATTTAAAGATATGTTTACTAAATATTTGTTGAATCAATGTTGGATACATAGAAGAACACAGTACTTCACCTCTAGGCTCTTCCACTCCACAGAAAATATGATAAAATAAATTCTCATCTCATATAAGACCAGAAAGACAAATATTGAAAGATAATTTCTGAATGGTTTGGTTCAAAATGAATGACTAGATTCTTCCCTGAGGTTAATAGGAGATGTGAAGCACAGGGGGAAAGTGTTCATTAATCACTCTCCTAGTACTGTGATGACTGCAAACACTTTTCTTGTTACTTGAGCAGTCCCTATGTCATCTGCTAGCTCAGGTGACATTAGGGAGCATGAGTAAATAACTGGTTACAGGGGAGCCTTAGGGCCCCACCTGGGGAAATTCTACCTCTTAGCTCTCTCCAGCAACCTGGAAGTTGGTTCTGAGCTTCCTTCAAATGATGGTAGCTGGAAACCAAGTTCTCTCAGGCATTGGGTCATTTGTACATCTGTTTAACGTTTTATCTGTCTTTCAAATAAGTCACTCTCATCAGTATTCCAATGTACTTTATTATTTCCAATTTAAAGAGAAATCTTTTATCCCCACACGTCTCCACTCTATCTCATACTTTCCTGTATTGGTAATTTCTTAAAAGTGTAATATACACAGGGTGCCTCCAGTTTCTCATTGATCATATTCCACTCCAATCTGGCAGCTAAACTCAGACATCTACTTTACAAAATCCAGTGGGCATTTTTAAAGTTCTTATCCTACCAAGAACTTGAACAGTGTTTAATTCAGTTGCACCCATCCTCTTCCTTCAACTTTTCTCCTCTCCTGGCTCCACCTTAACCACTGATCCTTCTGTAACTCTGAAATACTTCTCAGTCTGTTCTCTTTCAAGTTATTCTTTTCATACAATCTCTTAAATATTGTATTTCTTTCAAGGCTCACTCTCTGTTCCTTTCCTAGATGGTAGAGACCATTCCCATGGTTTTAAATATTACCCATATATCAGTAGTTCCCAATTTTATATTTCCAAACTTGATAAGCTTTAAACTCATATAGCCAAATCCCTAGTTAACAATTAGATGTGGATATCTCTCAGATAGCTCAGACTTCATATGCCCAGATAGGCACCTTGACATTTTCCTTCCTCTTTTTAAATCATTTAAAATACACGGAAATTTTAAGATAGTTTTCTTTTCCTCTATTTTCTAAAATGTAGAATTTTATTTGCAGAAAACAAATTAACTTGAGGTAACACTATATAAGAACTGTATCTTCTCTTATTATAGCAGACATATATTTATAGCACTCCTATAATCAATTACTTCTAAATCTCCTTAATCAACAAATATAATGTTAAATACCCCAATTTGTTCCTTTAGGTTTCTTAACTCCTGTTTCCAAACCTTCCACCTCTAATACCATTTCAAAAATTACACTAGTTTGTATTTTATTTTAGATCTAATATATTTTGAAAATACCAAATAAAGGCTCATTGGTTTCCTTCTGAATTGTTTTATAATTTATAGGTACATTTTATCTTTTTACATGTATAGTTTTCATTGCAGATTATTTTACATTTTGTTCAACACACATCCTTTTCTTGTAAGCAATGGCTTAAATTTTATCCCTTACATTTTTATTCCTTAACTTTTATTACTTAACCTCTTTAATAAAGACAGAAATCAAGAAATCTCTCCCTTGATAATATTTCTAGTAGACATTTTTCTTACAGAATAATGTATTCATGAGAAATAGTATCATATCATGATATTGGTTGTAAAGGCACAGAAAACTCAGTGTAGATCTGCAACCATTGGTTAAGCCAGGCTTTCTTAGTAATGAAAGGGCGAAATAACAAGACTTCTCTGATTTTTTCTCACATTCCAGAACATTTGTGGGAAGTATCTACTAGTAATTATTTAGAAAAGCTTTAGCAAGATCCAAATGTTCTGTTGCATCTTTTACTAAATAATGTACTTAGTTACTTAAGCTACCTTGCTTTCTTTCTGGAGTAGAATGGCCATAATTTTCTGTAATAAGACTGATGACTCTGATCCCAAAGGCCACTGGACAGTGTTGCCCAAAAGCTAGCCTGGCAGATGTTCCCCAACATTCCAACAAGTAAGAAGTAGGACCCTTCTGTGTGGCTCATACTCATGCTATTTTTCAAATAACTGATTTGAAAATTTCTGCTTCAAAATAAGAAATAGACTCTCAAACCTTGGTGTTCAAGATAGACATCCAAAAAGAGTAAGAGTTTTATTCTTGAAAATGATAGTAACCATAAAATATTTAAGGCATATAATTAAAAAATGATAATTATAGAAAAAAATATTATTACTGCCATGACATCTAGAACAGGCTACATTTAAGTAATAAGTTTACTCAAATTATACAAAAACTAGTAACACTTTAATTGAAGTATAAAAAGTCTCCATGTTTATAAGAGCAAATGAGATATATAATTCAATTTGTAGCATTTATTAATTTGAAAATTATGCAATTTTATGTTCTGAAAGTAATAAAGATAACTGGAAAATTTATAAATTAAAAATTAACTTGCATTTTCTTAGAAATAAATTTTATTAATATGTTGGGATATTTCCTGTCAGGCATTGTTTTTCAATGTATGCAATATTTATTATTTAATTAAAATTATAATTTGTGTACACGTTTTACTGCCTTTTAAGTTTCATCTTGTACTGAACATTTTTTCATGTCTCTAAATAGTCTTAGATAAAACATTTTTATTGGCTACCTATTATGCCACTGTTTTTACTGACTTATGTAAGCTTCCTGTATTTTTTTATGTAGATCATTTTCAGTTTAAATATTGTAACTAGCTGTTTGATAAAAATCACATATAAATTCCAAATCCACCAATACTTATGCTTTATTCTGTTTATTAGAAGTGAGTCTCTAGACATAGTCCATAGTTAAGGGGAGGAGTCTCAGGTTTGACCTTTTGAAAGAACAAACAGCAGATTTTGTGAACTTATTTTAAAACCAAAAATAGAAATAAAATGCTCAATAGTTGGTTAGAAAAGGACATGGAAATTTGATTGACAAATTGTATGAAGATTTCATGGAATGAAAGAAAATACAAAATAAAATGTTGCCACTAAGTAAAAGAAGAAGGACTTTTGGGTGTCAAAATATAAGATGCCTACTTTTCAAAAACAAAATACTACTTTATTTATATATATTGATACCTGCTCTTATATGTATTACTTTTCTTCTCTTTTTGGTTTGCTTTTTTATTCTTTTTTTTCTAAATAGTTAAATTGAATAAATATTTTACTTATTTTTTCTGATAAAAATGTTTAGGGGAGTGATTTTGCATTTAAGAATAGCATTGGTGTTAGCTCTGGTTATTTTTATTCTTTATTAAACTATAAAATACTGAAACTGCTTTAAACTCCAGACATGCTTACCTAGAAATATTATGTTCATTTCGAAACACTGAAAGGGAAATAAACGATGCCATTGCCAACGCCCTCTGAATTAGGAAACTTAGACCTTTAACACCAGATAACTCCTGATGCCACATGTGACCCAAGGAGCAGCTGAGACTTCCAGTTTCCATCTGAATATAAAATATAAAGGTAAATTTTAATTATCTCTGTTTTCTAATAAGATGATAAAAAGGAAAACAAAACTTCTGCCTTTAGTCATGATGGAGTAACAGGCAGTGGATTTACCCTCCTGCCTGAAACAACTATATAACTAGCTAAAATACATGAAAATGATTTTCAGGCATTTGACACAAGGCAGCACAAGACAGTGATTCCTCAAAGAGGGGAAACTATTACAAGATGAGCCCCATGTCTTACTGGCTTATTGTCTGAAGAGTTTTCAGACTAGAGTGTGGGGAGAAACATGGATGGTCTCAAACTCTTATCCAAAGTAAAGACTACTAATATTTTACAACCTGTAAATAACTCAGCAGCCAGTGGGGGAAAACAGGGTGTGATGGGAAGGCAGGCGGTTATTGTTGCTTATTCTTTGTTCTGTATTCAAATATTATACTTGAGAACTGCTCTTTAATGCCAAGTCTTTGACCCACTAATAATGCCTTCTCTGAAAATTTCCTTATCCTGGAATTGCACAATCCTGCCTTCAACTTTGGTTAAGTGGTGCCCTTCCCTTTTGTCTGTGTTCTTTTAACATTATTGTAAAAGTCTTTTTTTAACGAAAAATCTGGACAAAAATGTTCAAAACTTTCAGTAACCTATTATTGATACTAAGACCAAAGCATACCTAAACATAGTTACTAGACGATAGTGCCTATTGCCTGTTTGATTGATTCTGTATAAAAACCATTAGCGTGGTGATATAAAGAATCAAATAAAAGTGAGTAATAATGTAATCTTATTTTATGTTCATAGAAAATGACAACTTATATGGGATTCTATACTTTACATAGTCCCTTCCCATTACCATCAGGAACAAATAATTGGTGATCTGATCTGGAAGAATAAACTGATCCCAGGAGGTAGAAGAATCTAGATGTTCTCTTTCATAACTTTATTAAAATGGAAATTGCAGCATAACTTTACTCTGTGTTATTTTTTCAATTGATTCAGAATTGGATATTCAATCATTTTTTAATAGCTTTAAGAAAATACAGTTTATGTGTAAGAATAAATTAGAAAACCTCGGTAAATCGATTATGTTTCTAACATTAAATAAAGCCAGACAATTGATCCACATTTCCCGTCTACAGAATGCTGCATTCCAACTGACATTAAATCAGAATCAGGGACTATTTTAAGTTATATTATCATAGAAGAAATGGAAATTAACTCTCATTGAACTCAATAGAAGATATAGCAACATTTGAAAGAATAGGGGCTACTTTTCAATGGTAATTGAAAACTTAACTAGTTTTCCAGTAAATTTTATCTAATTCTCACTGAAAACTTACTCCAACCTCCGTGTCCCTTCAGGGCACTGGAGAAAGACCCACTACTCTCCCAGTGCATGGAAATCCACGCTTTGATGCGTGCCAGCCTATGAAATGGTCAAATAAAACTGAACAAAGGAGTAAGGTGATGGTAAGGGAGTCTGTGATTCCCAATCACTGGATGTGTCACTGAGGAACACCTTGGCACATAGAGGAGAATCATCGTCTTTTCACCTCACTCAATACCTTTTTCTGCCTGGCATCATGACCAAATCTAACAAAGGTGACAATATACACAAGCTGAATCTCACAGGTCTCCTAATCGATGGGCATTGACTGGGAGCAGAATATATGATAGTCTTAAGTATTAATGCTGGTTGAATTTCAGGGTCAGGAGTAGGCATTAAGTTCAGACCTATTACCTCCCTTTTTGTTTACATTTTATCATTGAACCAAAGAAGTATGCCCATGCCTTCCCCCCTACATACTAATGAAGTAAACTTTCATTAATTCCCCTTCAAGTTTTTTCATTATAATCCAGATGTATTTGTTAGAACTGAAGTCAAAATGAGCCTACGTCAATGTACAATTTATCCCATAATCCATAAGTCTTTTATAATGACAGTGTCATATATTTTTAAATTTTTTCAGATCTAAGGAGAGATAATTGGTAATGTTCTTTAGGAAAATCAAAGCAAATATTCTTGGAATGAGGTAAAAGAGATGTAACTGAGAGTCCAGAGAAGACTCAGAAACTCAGCATTCTCTTTAAAATAGCAACTTTGGAATCTGGTTTTTTAATTCCTCTTTTAGAATAATATGATTTTACCATGCATTAAATACCAATTTATGTTTATTACTTTCAGCATAATTATTTTTATGGATTATTTCATATTACATTTATTCAAGCTAAAAAAAAGAAAGTCAAGTAAATGTTGATGGTTTGCTGTTTGCTATCTTACCAAGAAAAATTGATGTAAACCAGTGGTACTGATTGAGGCAGGGAAAGTAAATGACCAAATAACAAAAACAAACATCAAAAACTTATCAAAAAATGCAGGATTGTTGTAACAGAAATATAAATCCTGCCATACTCATTCCATTAACACATATTTACTGAACAAGTGCTAATAAATCTCAGAAGTTTTGTTGCACCCTGTAGATAGAAAACATAAGGTATAATCCTGACCTCAAGTGATTATATTTTGGAGTTAAAATATACATTAGGAAAATACATTAGGAAATGTATTTAGGAAAATACATTCACATTAGGAAAAAAGAAGGTTAAAATCTGTAATTATGCATGTTATATATAGGTATGTAGTATTTGTCACTGGAACACATTACAGGGACACTACAGACTGCTATGGAAAAGGAACAGTCCTAATTAAAAAACAGAGTTAACTAAATAAAAGGAGACTGTGGGGTAGGAAAAGGTTTTCTGTGCAGAAGGAAAGACAAAGACAAAATAAGGTGGTAACAGAAAATATAAAATGTTGCCAGGCGTGGTGGCTTATGCCTGTTATCCTAGCGCTTTGGGAACCTGAAGTGGAGGATGGCTTGACACCAGGAGCTTGAGACTAGTCTGAGCAAGAGTGAGACCTCATCTCTAATAAAAATAGAAAATAGCCAAGCATGGTGGCACATACCTGTAGTCCCAGCTACTTGGGAGGCTGAGGCAGGAGAATAGCTTGAGCCCTGTAGTTTGAGGTTGCAGCGAGCTATGATGATGCCACCGCACTCCAGAGACCCTGTCTCTAAAAAACAACAAAAATCAAGATACAAAATATTTTAAAACTGCAAATAATTTAGTATGAAGGGAGGATGAGGGAAAAATTCATGCAAATATATTTATAATTTTGAGTTGAGAAAAAATGTTCTAAATCTGATACCATGATACCACATTAGGACGGGAAAGAATGAAGGAGAAGTAGGTAGACCTTTGGGCCCAACTGCTGTGGTTCATATCTCGACTAGTAAGTGTGACCTGGGAGAACAAACGTGTCAGATGTCAGCACTTCCATTTCCTTATGTGAGAATTGGGAATAATAATACTTTTTTAAAAAACTGCATGCAGCATTGTTTTCAGGATCAAATTTAAAATATCTTTAGAAGTTATCTAGAACCATGCCTGACACATAATAAGTATTCAATAAATGTTAGCAATTACTGATATTAACAAAATAAGAAACTGTGAAAATATTGATAGATATCATTAGATATAGCACAAAAATAAATTTTATAGTTATAAAATTGTGCTGAAGTAGGTCGATTACACACGGCGAGATAACTGAAGGGATTCACAATACTCCTCTGTGTGTACTGAGTCGTGTACAACTTTAATAAAGGCTGAAGATAAAGAAGGAGAAATGCAGGTGGCACTAGAATTACAACAGTTTTCAGGCACAGCCCCATAGGGGCCTTTCTTGGGCACACTGGACGAACTTCATCTCCAGATTATGAAACACCAAGATATGCCTGAGGAATCTTAGCTTCAGGAAACTTTTATACCCTACAGATCATGTAGCCAAGCCAGGCTGTAAAGACTGATAAAGCCAGGTACAGATCATCATTCCATACATTCCTAAGTAATGCAAAGAGGCTAGTCTTTGGTGTCTCAAGGATAATTTTTGAACTTTCACTAGTACATCATCAATCACTAGCTAGTTCATTTCATCCTAACCTCTGCCAAGTGTTGGTCTCAGACTTATAGATGTCTCCAAAGATGACCACAGAGCTTCCCCAGTGCCAATGTAAAATAATTTTATCTTATGTAGTCCACATTCCTGACTCATGTTCAAACTTTTTAGAATTATAAATCATTATCATATTTTTTGTGTATTTTTACCATTTATTAAACAGAAAAGGGAAATATCCAAAATACTAATTATCTGTATCATTCAGTAAAGTGTAGTATTTCTTCAAAGAGATATTTCAATTGCCAAGTATTCCAGCCCAAACATGTTTGTATTCATGCAAAAGCTCAACAACTCTTTTGCCTCTTTCACCAGTAAAATTTCAACTTTGTGAATGGTCTCACAAAGATCAAATCAAGTAATAACTTAATAATTGAATAAATCTAGTTACTCCCATAGCCAGCCTGTTTCCAGCATGACACTTTGTAGAGGTTTTAACATGATCGTCAATATCAGTATTATCAATCCAATTAACTGACCAATTACATCAATATTATGATTAAAAAAAAAAACAGTTGTATTGCAAATTAGAAAAAGATTATTAGAAGGTTAGTCAGTTTTAAATATAAAAACATTTTCTCAGCCTTTCCAACAAAAGCAGCCCATGCCTATATAAGAAATGTCATGGATGAGGGTATAAACCAAAAGTGAAATCTCAGCTAATTTTGGATTATAAATCTCTTATGGGAAGAGCCATATGTCTTATTTTATGATATAAGGCTATACTGATATGGGTTCCAAATGTGCTTTAAGTAATGCTCATTTATTCCCACTTAAGAAATCAGTCAAGTTTAATAGATTTCCAATTGCAACTACACTATGGGATATATATGGTTTTTGTTTATGAGTGGGGCCTTGGCAGTTAGAGGACACCTATTCAAATTACATTATCCAATTTCAAATTCTCATAGGCCAGGGGGACCATAAATCTCCCATAAAAATCACTCCTTGTGCTCCTGCTGCCATAATACCAGGCCATTACCCTTGAGCAGATAAAGCAACATTAGAGTTATTCTAAGTATTCTTTATAAGGTGTTGTTAGTGTCATCTCCACATAACAAATAAATGACTCCAGATTGAACTTCTTAAATTAGCAGAGGCACATGCTGGACCTTCAACTCAAAACAAATGAGGTAATTTCTGCACCTTTCTGGCATCAGTAAATATAGCTAAGAGACAGTATCAGTTTCTTGCTCTCCATCTATATTGAGGCCCCAAGGTAGTGTAGGCACTTCCTTTTGAATTACCATTTATCAGTTTCCTATCCAAGAGTAACCACCCCTCTTTCTTTCCATTTGTTATTAACTTTCACCCAAAGCCTCTAGGGGAGGGGATCCAGGTTCTGTTAAAGGACTGATGGCTTTCTGAATGGTGGCCAAAGCATTCTCTACTTGCATTACCAGTCATATGGAGTTATGTATAAGCTATACACAAGCTTATATAGATTATTTAATCTTCTGTATAACAAAGAGGCAGAGACCATTAATCCTAACTCAGACAGGTGAGAGAAACCAACAGCCTATTCCCATCACTCCTTTAAGAATTGGGGTAATAAAATTTTGAGGTAGTACTGTGGGTAATATTTAGCAACTAATCCTTCCACTGGAACCCATAAACTCAATCCAGATCCTTTCTCTATAGGATCAGGCAGAGAGAAAAATAGGAGTAGGAGAGAAGTTTATGTAATTCCTATGTCATCTCCCATTCTCTCCTTCCCTATATTCCTCCATAATATTTCAACAATGTGGCCGACAATGATCCATGCATATTGTTTCCATGCATATTGTTTAAAATTCATTCATTCAATTGTGCAAATCATTTCTTTAGTCTTTTCTTACTCCAACATTTTAGTAAGTAGGTGTATCAACTGTCAATTGTAATTCTGAATCAGTCCACTTCTTTGTGGGTAGTTATATGATAAGCCTATTCTATATGGTGCTTCTCAGACCATTGTAATATTGTGCCTACCGTAAAATTGTTGCCAGGATCAGATGTTATATCAGCAAGGGGTCCTAATGGAATAACATTTTCTGTGATAGGTCTCTTAGACAGTTAGAGCTTTGCTTCAGTTACTAGGCCAGCAAATCCAAATTAAGAATGAGAATTGATTTTAGTTGAGACCCATAGCTATTCACAAAGAGCTATGTGGGAAATAGGCCAATACATTACACCTGCCGGCTATGGGTTAGTCCAGATCTGTTCAGCAGGTATTCTGTAGTTATTTTAGTTTTTAATGGTCTTGTTGACAAACAGAAGCTTTCTTAGCACATTTAAAGGTCCTGAGTATGATATTGGGATGTATCTTTACTGTGCTTTTTTTACATTGTTTCAATGCCTCCACGGCCACTCCTCTTGTATACAAAATGATCACTTTAAAAAACAAATAAGAGCATCTGTTTGTCATTGTTTTTAATTTATGATTAGTTATCTTACAATATTAATGAGGCATAATTGACATACGATAAACTACAAATATAAAATGGGATATGTTTGATCTGTATGCATCCATGAAACTAACGGAATCAACATCAATGTAAGTAACATATCTATCATCCTTCAGAATGTCCTCACGCCCCTTTGAAATCCACCCCTCCACATTCCCTCTTCAGTTACCAGGCAACAGTGATCTGCTTTCTGTCACTAAATTTGGTTTACATTTTTCTAGAATTTGATATAAATGGAATCATATATACATATACAGCATGTGCTTTTTTTTTTTTTGATCAAGCTTCTTGCACTCAGTATAATTATTTTGAGTTCCATCCATGTTTAAGAATATTTTAGCTGTTCTTGGCTCTTTATGTGTTGATATACTATTTGGAAAAAAATTCTATAAAAACAACTCTTAGTACTTTAACTAAAATTTCATTGTATCTGTAGATCAATTTGTAAATCATTTATACCTGGGGAATAAATTTCTATCAATAAATACTGTATGTCTCTTCATTTATTTGGGACTTGCTTAGCATCTTTAAGTTTTAATTTTCTCCATAGATTACTACAAATCTCTCTTTAGATTTATTACTAAGTAACATATCTGAGTTTTTGTTACTGTAAATAAATCTTTAGTATAGCATTTGTAACTGTAAGATTTCTCTGTTTAGAAATGCACTTAATTTTTATATATTGAATTCATCTCCAACAATTTACTGAATTCCTTGTTGATTCTCTCTTTTTGAGTTTTCTAAGTAAAAACTTATTATTTGTGAATAATGACAATGTGGTTACTTCTTTTAAATTATTCCAGGCTGCGGTATATATTTATCCTGTTTCATTGTACTGTCAACATGCACAAGTACAATGTTGGATACAAATATTTAGAGGGGGTATCCTTATTTCTTCCAGATACTAAAGGGAATGCTTTAAACATTTTGCAATTCAGTATGTTTTCTGTGAGTCTTTTGTAGAGTTGCTTTATTTGTCACTAGGTTGCTGAATTAGTTTGCTAATTTTGGAAGTTGGTAAAGTTTTCTTAGGTGTGACAACAAAAGTCTGATCCATAAAATAACAAATTGTTAAACTGGACTTAATTAAAATAAAAAATATCTGCTTTTTGAAAGGTACTGTTAGGAAAATAAAAACACGAGCTACAAAGTAGAAAGAAGCATGGATAAGACTATTAATAGTAGCATTGTTCAATATACCAGAAAACAAACAAAAATCCAAACAATCCAAATACCCAGTAATAGGAGAATGAATAACTAAATTGGGTCTTATGAATTAATGGCGTATTATAAGGAGAGAAAATGCATAAGCAAGAGCTAGTTAGCATAAATGAATTTTAGGAACATGTTCAGAAAAATGTTAATTGTAGATGAATATATATACCATTATATTTTGTTTATAAAAATTATAAAAAATAGAAAAAAACCTAAATATTTTATTTGGGGGATACTGGCAAAACCACTAAGTAAAACAGGTGATTTATTCACACCAAATTCAGGATCATGACTGGATAGGTTTCAAGGTGCTATCTGGAGGAACACAAAAGGGTTTAAAGAACCTAGTGATACTATATTTTTAGTGTAATTTTAGATTTACAGAATATTGAGAAGGAGGTACAAAGAGTCCCTTTAAAACCCCTCCCTTTAGCCCCCTCCCTAGTTTTCCATATTATTAATATCTTACATTTGGGTGGTACATTTGTTACAACTGATTAGCCAACATTGATACATTATTAACTAAAGTTCATTGTTTACATTATGTTTCATTCCTTGTGTTGTACATTCTGAATGTTTGCATTGCACAGTGACGTGTATCCATCACTACTGAACCATAGGGAGTAGTTTCACTGCTCTAGAAATCCCCTGTGCTCCATTTATTAATCCTTTCTCCCCCCAAGCCCTTGACAACTGACTTTTTTACACTATCCATAGTTTTGCCTTTTTGAGAATATCATATAATTATTATAAAACATTACAGTATGTAAACTTCTGAGATTGTCTTTTCTCCCTTAACAGTATGCATTCATAGCTCCCTCATGTCTTTATGTCACTTGATAACTCATTGGTTTTTATCACTGAATGAAATTCTATTATATGAATGTACCACAGTTTATATATCCATTCACTTATTGAAGGACATCTGGGTTGCTTCCAAATTTGGGGCATTATAAATAATCTACTTTTTAGAAGTGTGTTGGGAATATAGATAATGTATTATTATTACTAAAACTCTATTTATTATACACATTAGATTATTATATATTTCATAGTTAATATAATAGAAGTAAATTATCGAATTATTAACAATACATGTCTGGGTAGATATATCTACCTACATATATGTGTATATACATATTAGACAGTTGTTAAAATAAAAATATACATTATATATGTATTTGTGAGTACATTTATCACCATGCAATATTTTTTTGACATATTGTTAGTGAAAAAAGCCTAGTTACAAAAAAGTGTTCATAGCCATTATGATTTTTTAGCTACACTGCTTGAGAGCAAGAACGGATACATAGGTAGATAATTAGATAATATCTGAAATTATCTTCACCCAGATGTTTACAATATTCACCTTGGGTTGTAGATTTAGAATACTTTTTTCTTTTATTTGTAGGGTGAATTTTCATTATTAATTATACCTTCCATTTAGAGCTAATTTAAGTAAATTTTATTAAATAATATTGAAACATAAAAGGTAAATTTACAAAAGAAAGCAGAAGAGGTTGTTAAATGGACAAAAAAAATAGAGAACAAAATAACATCCCTAAATGACAAATTGAATGTTAAATGTTGAGAAGGACGAAGCTTCCAGAAAAAAATATTTTATATATAAAAATAACACATCTAAAATATATGTAATGTATCATATATAAATAAATAATAATAAATTAAATTGTTTCCATTAGGTTCTTCTGTGAAACAGTTAAAACCTAAAAAGAGATGCAAATAACTTGAGGTGAATCCCAGTTAGCAGACCGAAAGCTGCTGGCTCTGCCTTCTAATAAATTAAGAAACTTTTTTGTTTTGTAATTAAACAAATCAAAACACTGGGAATTGATTTTTAAAGAAATTTGATAACCAATCTTCATATATCTATGTCATTGATAAAAGAATTTTCATGAGATTTAGTTAGTAAATTAATTTTCATAATTCATGAAGATAGGAAAGACATTATATTAAAACAAACGAGATAACTGCAGGAACAGATAAAGGCAATGGAGTGCAACAACTTGAGCAACAGCAAGAACAATTTCTCTCTGACTCAACTGGTCAGGAATTGCTTCTTATTGCAAAGAACATGCTCTCTATATAGAACCACTGAAAAAGTCAAGTTGTTAGCAAGAATTTTGTTTCTATTTCCATATGGAGACTATGTAGGAAATACAATATGGATTAATTTAAAATATATTTATAATAGCATATTAAGAAAAGTCAGTTGATGTTAAAAAATAGAACTCTGTAATAAACCAATATTACAGGTTGAATTGTCTCAACCCCCAGTAATTTAGAATGTGACCTTATTTAGAGATAGGGTCTTGACAGAGGTTATCAAGTTTAGGTGAGGTCAGTAGGGTGAGCCCTAATCCAATATATTAATACAACTGGGATCCTTATAAAAAGGGAAAATTTGGAGACAAACATAGTGGCAAGACAATGTGACAGGGCACAAAGAGAAGACTGCCATCCACAAGCCAAGGAGAAAGCCCTGGAACAAATCCTTCCTTCCCTCACAGCCCTCAGAAGGAGCCAACCCTGCCAACATTTTGATTTTGGACTCCTAGCTTCTACCACTATGAGACAATACATTTCCATTATGTAAGCTACCCAGTTTGCAATACTTTGTTGTAGCAGCCCTACCAAACTGTTACAGCCAATATATCATTTGCCTGCAGGTTTTAAATGATTACAGTTAAAAAAAAAAACAAAACAAAACTTTTCCACTAGTTCCCAGGCATTTATAGTTTTCAAAAATGAAGCTAGCAAGTATTTTTATATTTTTGAGAAATATCTTTACTTTCAGGTATTTCTCTAAAATATGGAGGCCATCATGCAAAAAGAAGTTCAGAAATATGATTAGATAAGATATGGATCATCTACAACTAATTCCTAAGAAATAGGCAAAGTATTTGGAGAAAAAATAAAATACAGTGTTCTGTAAGTTGAAGATTACCAACATAAAGAAAAAAAAAAGTACATAACCAAGGGCAACTAAATCCAAAATGTAATATCCTCCTGAGGAAACTAGTAAAACTATTTTCTCTTTTACAATCTTAGCACATAATGTGCCTTTGAGTATTTTTTGCTGCCTCCCCTCAGGATATATCTCC
This sequence comes from Microcebus murinus, assembly GCF_040939455.1. Classification (NCBI taxonomy): domain Eukaryota; kingdom Metazoa; phylum Chordata; class Mammalia; order Primates; family Cheirogaleidae; genus Microcebus; species Microcebus murinus. The sequence goes on from NC_134127.1 coordinate 15,074,392, forward strand.
TTAATAAACCATAACAGATAACATTAAATGTATATCAGAGATCTTCAGAAGATTGCTTTGCATTTTTAAAGTTAGGAAATGATATTTCAAATATACATTGAGTTGCACTCTAAATAATTTCTTAAAATGTCTATTCACACACACATATATATATATCCTCAAGTAATAACTAAAGAAAGCATTTAACACCTCAAGATAAAGATAAGAAAACACCCAGAATGAAAAGGAAAAAGAGAACCTGATATTCAGAGAAACTTAAATTGGAAAAACAGAGCTGAACTCATTTTACTATATAAACTGTCATTTCCTGAAATTATAGGAGTGGAGTCATTTTGTAAAAGGTATCCTTCATCTCATTTCAATGTGATGACTTCCAATCAACATTTATGTATCCAACAGATGCAATTTGCTAAACTCCAGACCTCCACTGCCATAGATTCCCTTGTTTGGAGTTAGAAATGAGGCTGGTGTAGAAGAAACTACAAAGTGTTCATAAAAAATCATGTTTAAATAAGTAAAAGACTTTCATATATCATGACTGCTATGCAGAACATAAAACGCATTACCAAGTGACTGAGGGTGCTAAAGTGTGGGTGGAGAGCCATTTTTGAAAGGTAGATCTGGTTTTGCATCTCTGAGGTGTGGACTTTATAGTTGAGACCTAGAGTTCTCTGACAGTTTGGGAGAAGAATCTACAGACTGAGCAACTTCACATACAAAGGCACTGAGGCAGGAACAAGCTTGGTATATTAAAGGGCAGAAAAACCAGGGTGTCTGGAAAGTGATGAGCAAATGGTAACATGCTGCACAGATTTAAAAGGATCAGAGATCAGGAAGGGTATAGAAAATGCTGGACAAAAGCTAGATTTTTGCATTACAAAGCCATTGCAAGGCTTAAATATGAGAATGGCATTTCCTGGTTTATGTTTTTGGATGCTCTGAGAAGAATGCATTGTAAGGAGAAAATAATATAATGTTGGAGATCAGTGACAACACTGCCTTATTCACTGATGTTCTTCCAGTGGTTAGCACAGAATAAGTGCTCAGTATTTGTTATTTTATAAAGGACTGAATAAATGAATTCCTGGATTGCAAGTCGTAAGTGTGAGCAGTTTTTAGAATTGTACGTTTAACCACTTTCGTACAGGGCTCACCGGCCCCGAAACCTTGCCCACGGCGGGCACTCAGAGTCCTCGAGATAGCTTGTGCTGTGCATTGACAATGAATCTGTTTTGCTTTTGTGTGATGAGGAAAGCTTTAAAGCACTGAAAGCTTGTTTTACTTTACAGGCAGCCTTACTTATAATGTAAATCAGAATAGGTAACATATACACATATATGTTTTCATTACATTATTTTTAAATGTTCACAATTTTATTTTGATAAATGAAAAATTAGAAAAGTCGCATCATGGCTGCCGAGTTGCGTGTTCATCTGTGGCTGTCGACTATAGTCGATGCGGGTACCGAAGTCGTTAAGAATGAATAGTGGGGCTGGGCGCGGTGGCTCATGCCTGTAATCCTAGCACTCTGGGAGGCCGAGGCCGGTGGATGATTTGAGCTCAGAAGTTCGAAAACAGCCTGAGCAAGAGCGAGACCCCGTCTCTACTAAAAATACAAAGAAATTAATTGGCCAAATAAAAATATATTTAAAAATATTAGCCGGGCATGGTGGCGCATGCCTGTAGTCCCAGCTACTCGGGAGGCTGAGGCAGCAGGATTGCTTGAGCCCAGGAGATTGAGGTTGCTGGGAGCTAGGCTGACGCCACGGCACTCACTCTAGCCTGGGCAACAAAGTGAGACTCTGTCTCAAAAAAAAAAAACAAAAAACAAAAACCAAAAAACAGAATGAATAATGGAAATAGAGACAAGATGCAAGATGGCTGACCAGAGACATTAGCTGTCAGATTGAAGAAAGAAGAAAAAGGTTTAGATGAAACAACAACAACAACAACAAAAACCCATAGATTGGGTGTAATTCTGAGAGAAAAGTATCAGAACCGACCAGAAATTCAACAGGAAGAAGTTGTAAAGCAGAACAAGAAGCAAAATACCGACAGAGATCAAACTCTGAGAGGCTTGCAGTCTGGAAAAAAGCGGAGTGAGGGTTGTTCCTCCCTCACATCTCTGGAGTCAGCAGTCTCCTGGGCTGCTGGAGAGCCTTTCTACCCTCACAAGCCCCCAAAGCTGCTGCTGCTGCCAGTGAACTGGGAGCCTCTTGAGGACAAAGCACGAGGCCACCAGCCCCCTTGTGGCCCGGACCACAAGCAGACGTTCTGGCCCGGTTGGGTCTCGAGTCCCTCCCTGGTGGTTTTCCCCAGCAATCTGGGAAGGACCTTTGACGCTTGCCCAGTTACCTTACCAGCTTTAGTGGAGCCTGAGGACAGGTTCACTTCACCACCACCTCAGCTGTAGTGGAGAATAAGGACTTAAAGTCATAGAAGTCTTCAAAGAAAGGAGGACCTGTAATATGGTCTCAAACTTCAAGCTTTAAAGGGAAAATAAAATGAGCAAAAGTGTAAAATATGCAAGCACATGTAACTGAACTTAGGGTTGATCATGGGGCTACCGGTGGAAATTAAAGACAGAATTATTGGACAGAGAAATGACATTTTTTATAACATAAAAATTATTAAGATTTTATGTTGGGGGTAACTGGATATTATTAAACTTTTTTTTTTAAATGATAGTAATGACCTACTTGCGAAATTGTTTCAGAATAATAATTTCCACCGCAAGTTGACCTCTCCAAAAATAATGATTTAGAGTCAATCATTTTCCTAATGGTAAAGCTATCAGAAAAACTAAATGAGAGCCCAGAAAAGGTGCCTTCCTAGGAGAAAAATAATAGTGCTAATGGGTTGAAAGTAGGAATGGAACAATTATGTCCAGGTAAAATTTAAGAGGCTGAATGTGATAGTTGTATTTATCCCTTTTGTTTACCATGATGTGCACAGTTTATTTCCATAGAAGTTGTGTTTTAGACCCAATATCAATGTGTTATATTTTAGACTCTTTACAGCAATAAAAATAAAATATTAAAAACTCATAAGAAAAGTTATGTTATCCTGACTGTAGTAGATATGTAAATAGCAAAGAATCTAAAATTGCCAAGAGCAAGGCTGTGGCTTGGTTCCTAGAAAATTTCCATCGGATTGGATTTCTGAGATTTTTAAATACTCCTCGATTTTAATGACTGCAGTTTTGTTGCCTTTCACTGCTCTGGTGGAAGGAAGCTTCTCCATACTTTTGCGTTCCCTTTTCAGCTTCTATTTCACATAGTTTAAGCCCCAGTTACAGAGTAGAGAAAGAAAGGAGAAAGGTAGCGAGAGAGGAAAGAATACTTAGCATTTCAGTGCTTATCTTTTATAACCCAATGGTTATGAATAATTTATTACCTATAATGTAAGGGTCCCCTTGCCTGTTTTCTAAGTACTGGAAGCCAAACAGCAAATATGAATAACAAAATCCAAGTCATTTTTATCACAACTTTATTGCCCCTATGTGACACTTTTCTGGGCATTTTATTGCTTTTCCACTTTTGTCCAAGCTAATAAAAGAGTCTGATGCTTCTTTCCTATCTAAACAATTCAGTAGCAACTGTGAGGATAATAAAAAGATAATTTATAATCCATTTGGATAATTTCTCCAAAGCAGGTTTAGAACTGTCTCATAAGTCTCAACCTAATGTGAAATAATATAATTCATAAAATCCTAACACTGGAGTGGAATTGAGATAGAGGTATAGTATAAAAATATCATGTTAGATCTAGGTGGAGTGATGCCTAAATCATTCTAAACAAAATTATTCTCTGTTTTTTTGCAAAATAAAATTAAAGGAAAATATTTTATGCATGATGATTTAACAAATATTTGAGAAAGCTTTGCCAATATGTGAAAGGATAATAGAAAGACCAGAAAAGGTGTTAGCCAACATTGGAAATATGGGACCACATGATAAATCATGACAAAGCCAAACAAAACAAGAGTTGTCACCCTGATATTCATTTCCAAAAAATGTAACTATTTTTTTCCTCTCTTGTGTCTTCATGCTTCTTTCTGCATATTTCATGTTCCTACTTAATTCTTCAATGGCATCGCATTGCAACTGGAATTCATTCCTAATGTTTAACCATGTCTATAAAACCTACATGATCCATTCTCTTTGTACATTCCTTCCCCTAATTGTCGTTACTAAGACTGTTCCAGCCATTCTGGCCTTTTTCTATTCCCTAAATTTGCAAAGCTAGTTCACGCCATGGTTCCTTGTATTCTTTCTGTGGGAAATGCCGTTCTGTAGAATGTTGCATGGCTCGTTCTTTTTCCTTTTTCAGATTTCATTTCAAATATGAGGACTCCTTGACCACCCAGCCAAAAGAAGCCTTCCGACCCCTTAGTTCTCAGGCTTTTTTTATTCCATTGCTTTGTTTAGTGTTTTTCCATCACACAACACTAAATGAACTTTTCATATAAGTTTACTTGTTTAGATTTGAATCTCTGCTAAAATTAGCTTTATGAAGACAGGGCCTTGATCTACCATGTGGGGGATGGACACGCTTGAAGCTCTGACTCCTGGGGGGAGGGGAGGACAAGGCAACATACATAACCTGAACATTTGTACACCCATAATATGCTGAAATAAAAACAACAACAACAACAAACACAAAAAACAACAAAAAACCCCAAATAACAATTTAAAAAAAGACAATATGAAAAATGTCCAATGAGAATAAGAATTGAATATACATCTGAAGAGATGTCTCTGTATAGTTTTAACACTGGAAGACTATTTGAAACAAGTGGTATGTACTTGTTCTGTATCATGGATGTTCTTTTAAAAGAGCAGAAATGTATTCAAAGATAATTCTCTACTTTTTCACTATCTCAGTACTATGTTATGAATGACTACAAAAAATACATACTTTTCATTTCCTTCATATTCTAAGAGGCATTTCATTATTTATTTTACTCTTGGGTATATTGAACTTATATTCCATTTACTTTTAATCCTTAGAGATATATATCATGTATCTTTTTATTAAGCTGTTTATTTTACCAGGATGTGATGTCTGTTGTAAAACTAATGTCTTCAGAACTTTGGAAAATTAAAAAGAGGAAAGAGGATTCTGAATATCTCTACAGAGGCTTATAAATAATTGCTTTTCTCTTAGGTAATCTTCAGAGAGGCTGCCTTTTCATTTTATTGGTTGTTTTTTTTTTTCTTTTCTGCCATGGGGCTACAAATAAAAGGGAAAATAAAAAATAAAATCAGTATGTGTATCATTGAACATAAAATCAATATGATATTCTTATTTAATTTGAATTCAATTTTCCCAAATGGGTACATCAGAAATCTAGACACATCCCTTCATTCATGCCTTATATATGCCCTTTCTTCTATGCTGATTAAGGCAGAGCATAATCTAAACAAAAGTACAAGTATTTCTCTACTCCAAAAATAAATAGACAGCCTGAAGTTCCCTGGGTAGATAATGTGGTTTGTGCAAGCTATCAGGTGATATTGTGGTATTGTGCCAATTGTTGGCACATCTAGCTTACATCCTTTAGGAAACATAATTCCAAGGAAAGGAATTAAGGCCAATGGAAAACAGCCAATATAGAAATGCTGCTTTATCATGATCATTGTAAGAACTGGTGTCTATTACCCCACAGTGTAATGACTTACATAGTCTCGGCCACATGAAACATGGGTGATTGGGGCAAAGTGAACGAGAGAACCAGGTAAGAAAAGCCACAAAGTAATCAGCCCTGCAGAAGGAACTGTCTTCTTAATACAGTCGTTCATTGTGGGTTCAGTGGTCCATAGGGCCCATAGTCTTATGGGTCTAAACCAATGAGTATGATATTACAAAATATTTTTGCTGCCTAATGAATGAAAACATAATATCCTTCATTTGGCTTCATTTTTAGAGACACATAATTATCAGGAAAATCTCCAGTGATCTCTACCTGCCTCCCCCAGAAGAAAAATAGACTATAAGCCCAAACTAGATTTGGTGGTAGTGGTTAGAAAAAAGGAAGCTAGAAAACAAAGTTTGCCTAATACCAAATGCTGTTGAACATGCTCCAATCTGAACACTGAGCCATTGGCCTGTAGCAAGCTGTGGTAACTAAACCACAGAGTCCATGCTATGCTAAAAGGCACTTGGAGGAGGAAAAAGTCCTGCCATTTTTCTCCTTCAAACACGCTGACTTTAAGTGTCTCAACTTCCAGAAAAAGTGGACATAAAACTTTTCTGGAAATGAACATTCTAAATATAGCAACTCATTACCACACAGATTTGGAACAAGCAATTATGAGTTCACAAGCACCACCAAAAACACAGGGAGGCAAGTCACAAAAGTGAACATCAATGCAAATGATAAGCAACTGATTAGGCACACAAAGGAATTTTAGGATGAAATTGTCAGAGACTGTAGAATTGCTATGTAGAATAATTATGATAATTATGCATAAAATGATTAAAGACATGTGAGGTAGCTACTGGTGATTATCAATAAGGAACAGAGCAGACAGATATGAAAAAAATAGGACTTCCGGTAAAAGTATAATTGTTGAAATTTCTTTTAAAAATTATCAGTTAACAGTGGATTAAAACAGAAGATGAAATGCAACTGAAGAGAGATTTATTGAACCTAAAGATTTATCTGAAGAAATCAAGGAGAATGTACTACAAGGCTGGGGAGAGGAAGTAGAAACTATGTAAAGAAACTTTGGAAATAAAATGTCTGATATCTCCTCTACTGGAGTTTCAGAATAAAGAGGCAAAATTTTAAGAGAAAATGCTAAAAAATATTTTTAAAATCACTGACATTTCTCTTCATATTGTTTAAACTAATTTCATTTTGAAATCTAAAATGTGAATCTATTGGGTGAAACAGAAAAAGAAAATTGAAAAATTATTCATCAATCTAAGGATGGCAGTATTTTTATTATCTCAAAGAATTGTTTGCCCAAAGTATGAAGATTAGTATGTAAGTAGTTTTTAAAAGAATAAATGGTAGTTAGCAAGAAGATTAGTGTGAACATTTTGAGTAATATTTTCATATTATTCTTAATAGAAAGGATTCTGTAGAAATTACTATCTAGCATTCCATTTTTATTACTATAAAGAAAAAGTATAAATCACAGTAAAATAGTTGGAGTGATTTCTTTGTCCATTAGAGAGCATTTATGTTACTCTTAAAAAAGTTCTCTATTTTTATACTCTCTTTTTGTTATATTATATCTTGTTTTCTATACAAATATCCACATTAATTTGATATTATTTAACAAAGTGTTTGCTGCTGTGAGCAGAACTGGAATTTATAAGCAAACTTAAAAACTCCTCTACATTCTACTATATCTTAATGCTACTCTCCATTGATATTCACTCATATCTGGTTCATTCTTTGTTTCCAACACCATAAATCAGAATAGTGTAAACTCAGATTATTTCGGCCATGTGCTTTACCAAAATAATGATACTTTAGATGTCAAATAATTTCTATCCTGATGATGACTTTGACCAAGCAAAGTTTTCAATAGTCTTTTTTTTTTTTTTTTTGAGACAGAGTCTCACTTGTTGCCCAGGCTAGAGTGAGTGCCGTGGCGTCAGCCTAGCTCACAGCAACCTCAAACTCCTGGGCTCAAGTGATCCTCCTGCTTCAGCCTCCCAAGTACCTGGGACTACAGGTATGCGCCACCATGCCCAGCTAATTTTTTCTATATATAGTAGTTGGCCAATTAATTTCTTTCTATTGATAGTAGAGACGGGGTCTCGCTCTTGCTCAGGCTGGTTTTGAACTCCTGACCTTGAGCAATCCGCCCGTCTCAGCCTCCCAGAGAGCTAGGATTACAGGCGTGAGCCACCGCGCCCGGCTTCAATAGTCTTTTAACCTCTTCTACAAGATGGCAGCTGTTGCTTATAGGAGTAGTGTAACATTTATTTTATGAGTCATTATAAAGATGAGACACAATTCTATAGATACAGTTGAGTTAATTACAGTGAAAATAAGCCTGGCTATAAGAAGAAATACAGAGCAAATATATTTGTAAGAAAATTCTTTACCTAAACTTTATCATAGTGACTCAAAATGTCTAATGAATTAATGAATGAAAAGTAATTAATAACACTTAACCCATATTACTTAGAGCAAATTATGATGAGTACTGTTCTCCTTTAGACATATGTAACTGTATCATTATAGCTCTGAACTTCAAACTAAATCAATAAAATAATCAACATTTATTAAATGTTTACTACGGGCCAGGAAATATTTTAAACATATTAAATATATTAATTTGAATCTTAAACAAGCCTATTAAGAAAATATTACTATTATATGCATTTTATAGAAAAGAAAACTGAAGTGTAGTGAAGCAAAACATTTGGTTCCATTGGTAATTTTATTTGTGTTTCTAAATTCAGAAAGGTCACTTACTACTCTTTCATAGTTTTGTCTCACAAGATTACCAATTTTTATGACTCCTGGAAAGGTATGTATGTGCTCTAATCATGAATTTTCTCATGAAACCTCCCTTACCTTTTATATTTTTTCATGACTAGGAATATTGCATGAGATGATTCTGATAAAGCCCTTAGCTCAGTGCCTTCTGAAAAAAAGTAACTGTTCCATTATGTACCTATAATGTTGTTGATGATGAGGTGGATAATGGCAAAATCAGGATAACATAGAAGTATTTTGTAAGCTCCAAGCAATGCTCTACTATTTTCTAAGCTTCAGGTAGGATTCCCTACAAATGAATTCCTACAGTACAGCCTTGCTATTAGCAGTAAGTCACTTTTTTATTCCCTTGAAATATAGAACATGCGCTAATATGTGAAGGATGGATGAGAAAAGGATACATAAGCAGCTGCTATACTGCAGGTAAAATGAAATTACTTTAGACAGAGTGGGCAAAAGAAGCCCTAGAAGGCTACCAGGCAAGACACATTGTCAGTTTTCATAAGAACACAAATTTAATGGATGCAGAGACGTTTGGGCAGAATAGTAGTAACAGGCAGGACAATAAAGCCCATAACCACAGGAGAGCTTGGCTGCTCACTGTGGGTAAATCTTGGGGAGGAAGAAAGAGAAGGGTGACTACACGTATTAGTTTAGGAACAAAGCAAAGTCCGTCTTCATTTTTATGCAACTGGGAACAACTTCCTGTCATCCTTTGCTAGACTTTTTAATCCCACCTGTACATACTGATAGCAACATTATCAATAGTATATTATCTGAAAACAGAGGACAGCAGTATGCATATCAATATTTCTGCCTTTATCCCATTGTGCTTAGGACTTTTTCCAAAAAATATTATTAAATTCAACAATATTCTTCAAGTGCCCAAGAGATAAGTGAAGCCACTGTAGTCTATATGCCACTGGAAATGTATGTTCTTCTTGATTATATGAGAACAGAGAGTAATGGCAGACAGGCGAGTTAACTGCTTAAGGCAGAATATGAATTATATTTGGAACTATAATGAGATTGTGGCCACATTCATACCATAGTAAAAGATGACATCTAAAGTTTTCGTTGTGCTTGCAAACAATTGTTAAAATCAACTTATTTCTATGCAAATGCAAAAATCACATTCTGACAGAGACTGTTTCTCCTTGAACTGGCAAATAACATCCCTGCGAAATTTAAGGCCCCATAAGTAAGCAGAGAAGACTAAAATGCAAATGAATATGACTGAGGAGAGGTGATAGAATCTGTTTTAATTTCAAAGCATCAAAGGAACAGATAGGCCTGGCTATAGAAGAATCCCTAAATCATGGAGATAGTTAAGTCACCAGGATTAGCATACATACATCCAATGTCATCTATTTGTTCAGTGACAAAATTTTCTAAGAGAGGAGAAAACAAAATTAAATGATGTGGGTAATGTGATAATAATGCCTATTCATTTTTTATGACCTTTTTTTCTGCAGCAGGAAATGTCTTCATTTATATGACAAAGAAGGTCCCCTTTTTCCTCTGACTGGAGGGTTTGGCCAATTCTCTGCTCAAGTGCTTTTAACTCCTGATTAACTGGCAATTGGACAAAATTATACTTTCAATTGCACTCTAGGCTCTTTCTATCAATTTAGGATGAATTGTCTTCAAAACAAATAAAACACTGGTTGAAAGTAACAAAAAAAAAGTGCTTTATGTGATATAATAAAAGGTCTTTTTTCTCTATAAATGTAACAATCACATTAACAATAAAAAGGAAAGAGAAAGACTAATAATTTGTCTTGCAATGGTCTGTTCAAAATTCCATGGAAAGCCAGATGAAAAAGATGTTTGTAATCTAAGGCCCTGGGAGGCACTGGCATGTTTCATTATGACATCGCTTGCAGCTCATCTCTGTGCTGAGGAAATGGTGGCCTCCCAGGAAGCCAGAGGAATTTGTTGCCTTTCTGGTTTTTTTGGTTCTCCTCCCTCTGGTCATGCATCTCTTTTTTACCAAAATCGATAGAGTAATAAATCTTCACATTTTGTAAGAGCCTAAGAAAACTAAGAAAACTAAAACACTAAGAAAACTAAAAAATAAGTATCCTAAGATTTTCTTGATTACCAAGGATTGCTTAAAAAATATCAAATATATGTCAAGGGATGTATACATTATTAGAGCATTTTTTTAAAAATTAGGAAGTAGTTATGGATTAATAACTAATGAACACATTAGATATAATTCTAAAGTTATATTTTATTTATTTTACAAAATTTACAAAATGTTACAAAAATTACATCACCAAATGGTGATGATATACTGATTTTGGGCAGTGAACAGTACTACTCACTATGACATTTTTTAGAAAATATTCTTGAAAATAAGTGGGATCCAGTCCCCCACTGAGCCCTGCTCAGTTTGCATTTAAATTTAGAGAAGCTCTCCAGGATGCATCATCAACTTACCTTGTTGGGTTCTAGCTCCATTTGGAGTCTTAGTTTTGATAACTGATGGGCTCAAAGGATTTCCTCTTTTAGTCTTGATTATTTCCCTCAAATACTTGTAACTAGGATTTTGGCATGTTTGCAAATCTGGCATTCCATGGCCTCTAATTCTTTCCTTTGATCTCAGCCCAGGAGCTGGAATTTTGCTATCTACTAAAAAAAAAGTATCTCGCCCTGGAGTTCCTACTTGGTACCACTAAATTCCCACATTGTCCTTGGCAATTCACCATATTCCTGTCAGGTTACCTGTATTTCATTTTGGCCCTGGCTCCTAATGCTTTTTCTTGGATTTGGTGGATGTGCCTTTGAGAATGATTGTACATTTAGCATTCTTATCAAAAATGGAGAATGAGAATTTTAGAACGAGTCATTCTCAGGGATTTCACCAGTCATGACCAATCCCAAGTGGCTGCTCATCAACCCATCATGTATGTGCTGTAGTCATGTCCTAAGCATAAGATACTTGGAACATAAGTATGATGCTCTAAGTATCACAGTATTTTTTTCCCTCCGATACCAACAATACACCCAACAATACTCAGGCTCTACCCAACTCCAGGGGACTATCCACATTAGAGTACAGCTTCTCTTAGGCTGACTTGCTATGTTGTATTTAAAGAGTCCATCATTGGAAAGTTCCACATATGACATCAAAAGTGCAAATGCCAGAAAATATATGTACTGACAGTAAGGTGCAGTAGTCATGATTAGTTGAATGTTTAGAATGAATAATAGATGCTGTATCTCAGTCTTAAGACACAGATCTACATGAGCAAAAGAGATAAGCATTGGGAATAGCTAAGCCTTTGCTAAGGGAGAAGAAATCTTAGCAGTAAGATTTGGAATATTTATGAACCAAAGACTGTCTCTGGTATAGAGATACACAGAGAGTAGAATCCCCTTTGATAACTGCCTGTCCTATTGGCAATATTATTCCCATCGTTAACTAGAGAATCTAAATCACTTAGGTGCCCATTTATCACTAGATCCATCCGACTTCCCTTGCTCTAAATCTGCGTTCACCAAGGAATTTTGATAATCTCTGGTACAGAAGAAAAAACATCCTGCTCATTGCAGACTCAGTTATTTCAATCTCTGTGATGATAGCATTTCTCATTACGAATGATTGAAATGGTGTGTGCTGTTAAACAAATAAACTACATCAGCCTAACAATTGAAAATCATGGCACTGCCGTGTCTTATTTTCTCCTCCTTTAAAAAGTTACTGTTAACGGTATAGTCTTCCTACAAATGGGATAAGATTAAATGAAACCATTTGCTGTCATAAGGTTTTCAAAACATTTTGCATTCCAAGGCAGAAATAACACTTGTTAGTGCAGACTTCTATAAATGTGTATTGCTTAAACCCTCTGGGCATTGGATCCTTGACTACAATAGTCAGGTATGATCTATTTAATACCATATATATCAATACTGAATAACAACTTCTCAAAGCTTTATAATTACTATATTAATAGAAATAAGACTGTGTATTTTAGATGTTCTACATAACCCAGTGATACTATCTTCAATAATGCTAGCTTTATGTCTTCCTTTTTAATCCTTCCATTTAAACATTTTTTTCTAGCTTCACTGCCTTGTGAAGCTATCTGATAAAATGAATAGAAGCAGGGAAAACATACATCCTTGTTTTGTTCCCAATCTCATTATAAAGCTTTCCATATTTCATTATTAAATGTGATATTTGCTGTTGATTTTTGTTCATACATCTACTGTGTGAAGGAAGTTATCCTTTGTTCCTAATTGGCTGAGTTTGGTTTTTATTTTTGGTTAAGAATGAATGTAAAATTTGAGCAAATGCTTTCTCTGTGTCTTTGAAATGATCTTATTAATTTTCTCCTTTATTCTTTTAATATGGTGAATTATACTGTTGGTTTTTAAATGTTAAATCAACCTATTAATATTTGAAATCTTGGGATACACCATACCGGAATCCTGGGATAAACCATACTTGGTCTTGGCATTTTACCATTTGTGTGTATTATTGGATTCAATTTGCTAATACTTTCCATAGGAATTTTGCATCTCTGTTCATGCTTGAGATCAGCTTCTAATTTTCCTATCATAGCACCTCTGTCTGATTTTGGCATCACATTTATGCTGGCCTCATGCATGAGTCATGGGGCATCTCCTCACTTCCTATTCTCTGAAAGTTTGTGTGGAATTATGTGCCTCTTCAAGCCAAGATAGAGTTCACAAGTGGACTGTGACTGAAGTGTTTTGTATGAGCATTTGTGCATGTGAATATTTTAAGTTCAGATTCAGTCACTAAGAGCTATGAGACTATTCACTTATTCAGTTTTGTCTTTTTTTTTTTTAAATAACTTGTGCTTTTCTATAAATTTGTTTTATTTAAATGTTCTGAATGATAAACCAAAACAAATGTTAGAAGTAAGGCAAAACATAGGAATGTTCATATATTCAGGGGGCCAGTTTCCCTTTACAACCACTTTGGAAAACAGTTTATATTTTCAATTAAAGTTGAGAAAACTCATACCTTTTGTCACAGAAACTCAATTGCTTAGATTATATCTATCAGAAATGCAAGTATATATGAACCAAGAGATAGGTATTGGAACATTAAGAGCAGCATTGTTTGTAATAACCCCAAGATGGAAATAACCCAAGTGTGCATCCACAATGGCACAAAGAAGAATAAATAAATTGTGATTTATCCATACAATAAAACACCATGTAACAATAAACAGCATAACTCACAGATATAAGCAATGACATGAATGAATCTCAGAAATTTTATGTTAAATGAAAAAGATCAAGCACAAAAAGAGTAAACCCGTGATGATTCTATTTGTATAAAATATAAAAAGCAGGTAAAGCTAAATTTAAGAATGCATGCTTAGATGATAATCTGTAAATTATAGAAATGATTAGCCTAAAAATAAGGATAGCGTTTACTTTTGAAGGGAAGGTGACATTATGGGAGGCTCTGGTATGCTGACGGTGCTCAGCATTCTGATCCTAGTGGTAGTCACAGAAGTGTTCATTGAGAATAATTTTTTCTATAATTTACAAATTGTAAAAGACCTCTACAGGGAGAACTATGAAACACTGAGGAAGGAAATAGCAGAGGACATAAACAGATGGAAGAATAGACCATGCTCACGGGTCAGCAGAATCAACATTGTAAAAATGTCTATACTACCCACAGTGACCTACAGAGTCAACGCAATCCCTATCAAAATACCATCATCATTTTTCACAGATATAGAAAAAATAATTTTATGCTTCGTGTGGAACCAGAGAAGACCCCGTATAGTAAAATCAATCCTAGGCAACAAAAACAAAAAAGGAGGTATCAATTTACCAGACTTCAAACTATACTACAAGGCTATAGTCATTAAAACAGCTTTTTACTGGCACAAGAACAGGGACATTGACCAGTGGAACAGAACCGAGAACCCAGATATAAAACCATCCTCATATAGCCAACTAATCTTCAACAAAGCAGACAAAAACATACACTGGGAAAAAGAATCCTTATACAATAAATGGTGCTGGGAAAACTGGATAGCCACATGTAGAAGACTGAAACAAGACCCACACCTTTCACCTCTCACAAAAATCAACTCATGCTGGGTAACAGACTTGAACCTTAGGTGTGAAACTATTAGCATTCTAGAGGAAAATGTTGGAAATACTCTTCTAGACATTGGCCTAGGCAAAGAATTTATGAAGAAGACCCCAAAGGCAATCACAACAGCAACAAAAATAAACAAATGGGACCTAATGAAATTAAAAAGCTTCTGCACAGCCAAAGAAACTGTCAAGAGAGCAAACAGACAACCCACAGAATGGGAGAAAATTTTTGCAAGCTACACATCTGATAAAGGGCTGATAACTAGAATCTATTTAGAACTCAGGAAAATCAGCAAGAAAAAATCAAACAACCCTATCAAAAAATGGGCAAAGGACATAAACAGAAACTTCTCAAAAGAAGAAAGAATAATGGCCAACAAACATATGAAAAAATGTTGAACATCTCTAATCATCAGGGAAATGCAAATCAAAACCACAATGAGATATCACTTAACTACAGTGAGAATGGCCTTTATCAAAAAGTCCCCAAACAACAAATGCTGGTGTGGATGCGGAGAGAGAGGAATGCTCCTACACTGCTGGTGGGACTGCAAACTAGTCCTCTGTGGAAAGCAATATGGAGATACCTCAAAGTGATACGAGTAGATCTCTCATTTGATCCAGCAATTCCACTACTGGGCATCTACCCAAAAGATCAAAAGTCATTTTATGAAAAAGACACCTGCACTCGAATGTTTACAGCAGCACTATTCACAATAGCAAAGCTATGGAAACAACCCACGTGCCTATCAATTCATGAGTGGATTAATAAAATGTGGAATATGTATACCATGGAATACTCCTCAGCTTTAAGAAACAATGGTGATATAGCACATCTTGTATATTCCTGGATACAACTGGAACCCATTCTACTAAGTGAAGTATCTCAAGAATGGAAAAACAAGCACCACATGTACTCACCAGCAAATTGATATTAACGGATCAACACCTAACTGGACATATAGGAGTAACATTTATCGGGTGTCGGGAAGATGGGAGGGGGAAGGAGGGGAAGAGTATATACAACTACAACAAGTAAGATGTGCAACATTTGGGGGATGGACATGCTTGAAGCTCTTACTCGAGGGGGGAGGGGGGCATGGGCAATATATGTAACCTTAACACTTATACCCCCATAATACACTAAAATAAAAAAATAAAAATAAGTAAAAGAATAATTTTTTGAGCTGTATATTTTGTTCTGTGCAATTCTCTGTTTTACAGTAAATCAAACCTTAAAATCACTGACTGATATGCATTGAATGATTTAAATTATAAAATTATTTTAGGTAGAATTACATACAAGCTTCTCTAAAGTAAGTAGACCTGTTATTTATCAAACTCTTAGTCAAAAGACTAAAAATATTTTCATCTCAAGTCCCAAATTTGACCCCAACCATCTCCCCAAAGATCAACCTCTTTCTACTAAGTGGTGCTTGCACCTTTCCTCCATGTGCATTTTAGGACTCCCACAGTCACATGCCAAGTGTGAGTTGGGAGACGCAGGAGAGAACTGGACATGAGGAATGTCGACTGTCTTTTCTGAGGGAAAACGCAAATGAAGAGCCAACAGAAAGAATGTAGGGACAAACATAGAGTAAAGAACCAGACACATTATGCAAAGGGAGCAGTTCAAGAAAAGGAAACTAGAGAAATAATGTGATAGTAGGCAGTTTCATGAAGACATCTAGAAGGGTTTGCCTGAGGATTTTGAACAAAACAGAAATAACTTTCTTACGCTGGACATACAATATTTGGGGGATAGTGTGGGAAGTAGGGAGTAGAAAACCCCTTTCAGTGAGCTACAGCTGTTGGGATAGTTTGTGTCCCACTCAGGCTCCCTGGTAAGTTTCATTCTCTTTTTTCCTTTACCACCCATAGCACCTTTTATTTTTGAATTGCTAAAAAAATCCAGATCATAAGAAATAGAGACATCATCAGTTGAATTCTGAATGAGGCTCTGTTTTATTCCAATGTGGCCTGCAAAACCTACTGCCTATGTTTTCCCACTTGTCAGTAATGTGCTATTTGGAGGGGTTGAAGGGTAGGGTTTCTTTTGATTCTGATAGAATCAAGTTTTGAGTTGTCTTGAGTTTTCTCTGCTTGTTGCCTCTGCAGCAAAGTTGTATGTTCTCCTTCCTTTGGCTGGAGGGTAGATTTGCATTAGATTGAAGTTGCAAAAAAGATTCCCCACTCTATAAAAATGTCTCAGGATGCTACTATAGTTCCTAGGATGCAGCAGCGTGGGGGGTTTACTGTTTAATTACTTTAACCTTATAAACTTGTAGGCCATATCTTGTAGGTGAAGATGCTACATGAGCTAAAGTCTTGACGGACTCATGTTAATTTTCACAGACATGGAGAAATTAACCACAGAATGTTTTTTTGTTCTTTACAGAGTTGGGGCAGATCATATGTACAATTAGGTAAAGAAAAATGCCTTTTTACCTAAATAAACTTAGATTATCCATTAATAGGAAATAAAAAACATTTTCTTTATAGCCTTCCTTTGCAATGCCTGGAATTAGATTTTTAAATCCATCAAAAAGTCTTATCTATTCCTTTTGCAAATATCAAGTGAGCATAGGACACAGACTTAAAAATATTTCATTCATGATGCCATATATTTCACACATCAATACTTTCTTTTACAATCTCAGGATTTTCAAAATACTGTTGAGCTATTTGGTATTTACAAAACAAAACAAATTGAAAACAGTTGTGCCTATTGTATCTTCTGAAAATCCTCTCTACCAATAAGGGTTCCTCTCTCTTCTAAAGATGATGAAGTTGGTATATAGAAAGAAAAGAACAGGGCAACTGAGATGCTCCGAGAGTAAATATCTCAGAAATAGTCAGCTTTGAGGGTAAGAGCCTTACAGAGGCATCTAAGAAAACAAGGTATCTTGCCTTCAAGCACCATTATTCCTTGCCACTTTCATCAATACTTTTAAAGTTACTTTGTTAAAAGGTGATTTAAAAAATGGTTTCATATATATAGGAAGATAAATCAAAACTAAAATTCCACCAATTCCTTCCTAACTGAATGGAAAGAGATATATTTTTTAAAAATAGCTACTTTCAACAAAAGATAGGCTGATTCCATCTGAATTTAGAGTGCATCACTTTTTTGGCTTTAATCTGCAAGCTGCTAGAACATTTGTAGTTATCGTTAATTATTTGGTTAGCCACGGTTTTATTACTTGTATAACTGGTGATTAGAGGATTCTCAATTCCTTATATACAAAGAAGAAAAGGTTTTATTATTTTTCAGTCACTGCTTTCAAATGTGTAATGTTGAAAGTCCCTTCATTGCTGGGTAGTTGGTCCCTTAACAGCATAGACTTTCAATGACATAATTATTCCACTGGTTTAAGTTTCTTAGCTTGAATTTTAGAAATTTCATATCATTTTTAAAACTCCACCCTTTCTCCTGTGCAGACTGGATTTGTGGCTTTAGCGACTTGGAGCAGGAAGCCCAGTTGGTTCTTGCATTCTTCCACCTCTAACACACTGAGGGAAATGGTGCAAAGGAACCAGAACTGAGGATGAGGGAGCAACAGAAGGAACATGCTCGTGGCCAACACACTGTTGCTCTATTAGAGAGAGCTGGAGGGGCAATTACACCTAATCACAGCTGGAGCTGCTAATTGACCTGAAGAGCAGGTTTAGGGAGCCAGAAAGGAACCAGATTATTTGTTACCACTAGGAGGCTGATTTAGTGAGGCAGAGGTGCCATATTTACGACTTAGTCTTCAAATCCTTTTTATCTAGAATAAAATGTTTTGCTTGTTTTACCAGTAGTCCATTTATCTTTAGCATATTTTTCAAGCTATTAAATTACTCTCTCTCTATATAATATCTCTCATGAAACCTGTCTGGATTCACATGCTAGTTATTTACTTACCATCTATACTTAATATTTTATATCCACCCTGGTTTGTTTTCCTGTTTTCTCTAGCAGAAGTGCATTTTCTCAAATAACAGAGCAAACTCACATTAGTCATGTGAAGGCAAAAAGGAAGAGGATTGATGTGAATTATAAATGAATACTTATCAGGTCCCAAACACTGTCAATAGGCACATTGTGTGTGCTAGATCAGTTCTGTTTTATCAGTAGCATGGGGAGAGTAAGGGCCAGGAGCGGTGGCTCACACCTGTAGTCCTAACTCTCTGGGAGGCTGAGGCGGGCGGATTGCTCGAGTTCAAGAGTTCGAAACCAGCCTTAGCAAGAGCGAGACCTGGTCTCTACTATAAATGGAAAGAAATTAATTGGCCAACTAAAATATATACAAAAAAAAAAAAAATTAGCCAGGCATGGTGGTGCATGCCTGTAGTCCCAGCCACTCGGGAGGCTGAGGCAGGAGGATCGCTTGAGCCCAGTAGTTTGAGGTTGCTGTGAGCTAGGCTGATGCCATGGCACTCACTCTAGCCTGGGCAACAAAGCGAGACTCTGTCTCAAAAAAAAAAAAAAAAAAAAAGGAAAAGTAAGAACATCTCATAAAAACACAATTTGCTCTAGGTCCTGCATAGAATATTTAACATATTTATAATCACTTTATTATATTTCATGGTAAAGTAAAATTAAACCATTCTCTTTCTCCCCCTTTATATATATATTACAAAATTGCATATATTCAGTTAAATTTATTTCTAGGTATTTAGATCTTCTGATTGCTCTTATAAATGGTACTCTGAAAATTTTATATAAATATTTATATATAGAAGGTAATTTAGATATTATATATATACATATATATGTATGTTCTTGGTTTCCAGTAAATCCATAATGTTTTTAATGAGAAATTAGAAATATAGCTCTCTAATAACCTTTGCCATCTTCTGAGAATTTAACATGTAAAATATATTTTGAATTTGAACTCTCCTAATTAGTTGCAAACAATTTATTCAAGGGATTAAGTCTTTATTTACTTGAGTATTACATTCTATTAAATATTATTTGATAATTAATAGGCACTTAAATTAGGGGACAATTTGCTAACTTAAATCTTTTAAGTTAAAACAATATTTGATAAAATGTCTCACATCATTATTAATTTCCACGATAAAAATGCAATAGCAGATGACAACTATAAATGCTGTGATTTACTAAGGTGCTGTTTACAATAAAATGTGTAGCCAGTGTGAAGATATTTTACACAGTTTTCACGATTGTATCAAGCATAATATAAAATCTCAACAAGATAGATATTCATATATACTTAAATTACAAGGATCTGTAAAATGTAAGAATACTACAATTTGGTTTTATTGTATTAGAAATGGAAAATTGGATTGGTCAATAAACATTTTAGCTTATTTATAAAAAACAATTACTAATTTGTTGCTATTTATTCTAATATAGCCTTGCTTTTGATATAGCCTTCCTGGGAAAAAGTAGAGAACTTAACTACCCATTATTGCCTCTGACAACATATAACTTAGTCATTGGGTTGCATCATGATCCATGTTTTTCTCAAGGAACAAGCTATAACTGGGGAATAAATTAGTCAGTTTTGGAAGCTCTTTTAACTCTTTCAGAAGGCCAGAACACCATGAGGGCACTGGTGCAATTTATTAAGTGACAATTACATGCTTGAAAAATCAAGCTCGATTATTAATTTGGAAAGTATTTTGAGGCAAGTTGAGCCTAATTTTTCAAGTATGTACCTATCATTTGGTAAAAATTATTTTAGCAGTTTTCAAATATCTCGTTTCTTTTCTATGAGATAGAGGCTGACATATCTGTAGTTAAACTATAACATAACATAACATAATATAAAAATGCATTCTAACACTTCATTTCCATGCCATTATTTCTGAAGTAATATAGATTATAACACCCTAAGTGCACTTTATATCTATAAGTTTGATTACTTTTATATGCTTGGGAGACCATTGGCAGAATTAAATGTGTTTTCTAGCATAATGGTTCTAAGGAAAATGAAAATAGCACTTGATTAATTGAATGTTCAACCTAATGATGAAGTACATTTATAATTTCATAATATTGAGAACACTCCGAATGGTTCATGGTGACTAGGATATTATCCTGTGAAAGAATTTATGTATCTGGTCAATAATAGGTTGCCTGTGCTTCACAACTGTTCAGAGAGAAAGCAAAGAATTTGATGGAATATGTGATCTTCCGATTATGTGTCCTCATCCTAATTTCACATAAAATCTCCAGCTTCTGGGAATCACAAAGATGAAATCATCGAAAATTATTTTGTACAATTTGATACATTCAGTTTTTCTTTCATTTATTTATTATATTCTTCAAACATTTATAATGAAATCATTTTGAAATAGTTTCAAGTGAGATGTTAAAATAAAATCCAATACTTGTTCTTTTGACAAGTGATTGGAAGAGGTTCCAATTGCAAACAAAATGATTGTATTGGCTGGTTTACATAAAAGCTATAATGTGTAAAATCAGATTTTGACACAATTGAATTGTACAGCATGTAAATGGGACATTATAAATACAACTATTTGATATTCACATTGTAAACAGATGAAACTGGCTTTTATAAAGAAAATAAGAATTGCTTTTGCATTGTATTCACTGAGAAAATACGGAGCTCAATACATCCGTTCTTATTCTCGATACATCTCAGTTCTCTTTCTCAACCTTTCATAGCTTTCAAACATCCTTTGCCATCCTATTATTTACTGTGGGA
Source organism: Microcebus murinus (assembly GCF_040939455.1). NCBI lineage: Eukaryota > Metazoa > Chordata > Mammalia > Primates > Cheirogaleidae > Microcebus > Microcebus murinus. The sequence continues at coordinate 15,095,644 of NC_134127.1, forward strand.
GTCCTTTTTAAGTAAATGTGCAACCAGTCAGTTATTAGAATTTACTTAGTACTGTTTTTCCTGCACTATATCCTCTTCTCAATCTATTTATTATGGGACAAATGTTATTCCTTGCCTTCTTCGAGGCTTAGCCTGTTGTGATTTAATGTATGCTTGAACATTACTATCTTTTGATTTCAAGATTATTTCCTCTTCTATGAATATCAATAATCTATTTTCATACTCAAAGAAAAGAATAGGATACATCCTCAAAAATGTTTTAACTTAAAGGTCTATTTAGATTGGTGGGAGGAAGGCCGGGGTACAAAAAAAAGTTATCAATAAGTTACTATATTAAATATTTATTGAGAAAAAAAATTGAAGTACTTATGCAATATAAGAAATAAAAATTTAAAAAGCAAAATGATTATTAGTGGGGAAAGAGGTCTGTCCTCTTTCTGTGTGTGCATGTATACGTGTTTTAACTACTTGTTTGATCTGCTTGAATAGTCTATTAAAGCATAATTTTTATAAAAATTGACAGCTTCTCCCCAATACTTATCAGATATAAAGACTCTCCTATTACTTATTTTATGAACTATCATTGTTTAGAAGGAATCAAAAGGGTTGTTGGAGGAGGAAATACACGAATTCCTCAGTCTATGAAAGACATTATCCAAGTTTCATTTCTTTCACTGTTGTTGTCATAAATAATTTGCCCTACAAGTTTTTCAAATGATATTAAACTGAGAGAAAATTCTTTTGATGAACTAGGAACAAAAACACCTTAATTCTCCAAAGTTATACAGTTTTTACCCTTCAGATAAAGTTTTGCTCATTTTGATGAAAACATGATTAAAATATAATCATGCATCACTTAAGGATGGGTATATGTTCTGAGATCTCATTGTCATGCAAACAGCATAGAGTGTACCTACACAAACCTAGATGTCATAGGCTGCTATGCACCTGGGCTATAGCCTATTACTCCTAGGCTACAAACCTGTATAGCATATTATTGTAATGAACACTATAGATAATTGCAGCACAATGGTAAGCATTTCTGTATCTAAACACAAAAAAGACAGCAAAAATATCATATTGCATTCTTATGGGCCTACCATTGTATATTTGGTATGTCATTGACCAAAATGTTGTTATAAGATACATGACTGTAAAAATTAAGAGCACTGCAGTTTCTCTCAAGTTCTAAATCCAAATGTAGATCTAGGATTATTAATATACACAGAATTGTTCATCCATGACATTGATCATGTCCTTTGCAAGACCCATCAGTAGTTCTTTAAGTAGTGTAAACCTTATTTAAAAATAAAAGCTCTTATTATAAGGAGAAAAAAAGAAACCAAACTAGAATATAATTATTTTAAATAACATTTTCTTTTCATATAAATATGTTTACTGCTAATAATTTGGAAAACAAAAAGAAAAAATTATTATTTCTTGCCACTACAGATGATGTATAGAGTATGATGAAATATTCCCCATTCTCTTTCCAACACTATATACATATTTGAATCTTGTGTTTTAAACATAATTAGGATAATGCCATATTTTCATTTAGTTTTGTTCACTTAAAATATATTTTCAACTCAATAAATTTTTTCATTTTCATTACTTCGTTTTGTAAATTAGTGATTTAGCCCCTCATAATTTATTTAGCCCACTCTAATTTGTTGGACATTTGGTTCCCTATAATTCCTTTTTAGCGACACCATCATTGTAATAAAATCTTTGCACACAGTTTTGTAGGGAAAACCCCCAAAAGTAGAATTACCGGCTCAAGAACATAAATATTGAGAGGTTTTTTTATATTAGCAATTTTGAACATTTTTAAAAGCAGAGGTGAGAGAAAGACTCATTGTGGATTGAAATAGATTGCTTAAATTTAGATCAGAAACAAGATCTTGTTACTTTGTGAAGCTGAATAATGATTTGCATTTTAAAGGACAAGGAGGTTGTCATTTGATAAATGCAAATAAAGAAATAATTTTGGTCATGGAAGTAAATAACAGAGCAAGATCACAAAAGAACAAATTTAATGGGAAAAAATGGAAGAAATCCCCATATATGATGGAGGGAAAATTGTCAAGGAAAAGCATTTGTACATGACATGGATGATAGAAAACACCTAGAAAGATCTAAAAATGGCAAAGGTGGATGGAGTTCAACTGAAAGGAAATTATCCTGGAATTAAAAATAAATTAATTTTTTAAATTCTTGACCTATTATTATTTGTTATTAAATCAAACTCTTTTCTTAGATTTTGTTTTTTGCCATGCAGAGCTGCTTTAGACATAAGTTGCATTTCCACAACTGTGCTGCATTCATGAGATTATGAGCGAGACAAAAAATAGGTTTGTGATTATCACAACATATTCCATTTGCAAAATTTCATCATTTTTCTTGAAAGTTTGAAACCATTGTAAGAGTCCCGACTAGTAAAGAAAACTTTTTTTCTTGAGAACTTTTAATTAATTCTGAGAGCAAAATGTTTGCTCCTTGGCTTAAAAAACAGGCTTAAATTATCTTCTTTTTAGTCACAAATCCCTTATCTAATATGTTGCTGTTGTCCAGGACTCATTAATCCTATTGTTCTCCTTGTTAGTGCTCGTTACTTTGCTTATTTGAAATCAGAACAGGTTAGAAAGGTTGAAAACTTTTTCTAAAAATGTATGTTCTGAAAATAAACAGCCTATGAGGTAAAGCTGAACACCTGAGCATTTGATGTATTACATCTCAGTAGTATCTGACAACCCTTACTCCCTGGTGATGCAATTTTTTTTCTAATAATTGAGTCTCAGTCTATTAAAAGACAATTACAGATAATGCACACAGGCAAGTGGTGCAGGATGTCCGGAACAGCTTTTGCAGAGAGGTTCTCAAAACACAATTCACCAAAAGGATTTTTGCAATGATTTTTTTTTTAATTATTTCAAAAACAGACAGTGATATAGTTTAAAAAGATTAAATTTAACAAAAAGGAAAGAAATGATTTCCTCTTTGCTATTGTGTATAAAACATTTGTTAACACAAGAATGTAGAAGTTGCAATAGCTATTGTTTATTACAACTAAATTCTTATATTTTTAAATCATCATTTGTGGTTTTGAAACAAATAATGGATTTGAGGACACTGATGTGATTTTATAGTTCTCCTGCTCCCTGTTTACTTTGGACCAACTTATGAATGAGGGGAGAAGTAATGCCAATTTAAGGGGCATGATCCTAATACTTGCCATCACTGACTGCTCAGACTGTTGGGTAAAGACATTTTGTAACAAAATAAAGCCTTTGGGACATTCTGAGCATATTAAGTTGCAGCTATTGTTGTATTTATTCAGTCTCTTCAACATAGCCCATTTGAGGATTTCAAATACACCAAAAATCACACCAAATGGCAGTGATTGTGTGTAGTATAGAAGAATTCCTGAAACCCATTTTGATATCTTATTTAACACATGAGATATAGGTTCTCTGCTTGCTGTGCTCATAAGGAAACCACCACATATGAAATCATTACATTCAACATGTCCTGATCTATGTGAAAATAAGATCTATTTCTTATTACTTCATTCCCCTGAACCCCACAAAAGGGGCTGCCTAAATAATTTGGGATGTCTTCCAAGTTGAGTTTGTTTCTAGAATGAGTTCAGAAACATCAGAAGCCTCCCTTCCTAATTTACTATAGATTGAATTCAGATTATATCCCAATTAGACGCAAATTTCTTGGAATAGTTGCGGTACATAATTTTTTAAGGGCACCCTCTGTGCAATAAGCAGAACCTGTGATGCCATTGCAGGAGAACTTGGAGAGAATCAGATGAATGGGCTTTCTGCTGGCCATGCAATCTCTCTGAAATCAGTTTTTCTTCCCTTTAAAATGAAGAAGTCAGAGGATTGCCTTCTGCATTTCTAATAAAAGAAACATTAAACAACTTTGCTGTTTGTAAGAATAATGTTTTAGTCTGTTCATGCTGCTATAACAAGATATCTGAGACCGAGCAATTTATAAACAGCATAAATTTATTGCTCATAGTTATGAAGGATGGGAAGTCCAAGATCAAGGTGGCAGCAAGTTTGATGACCTAGTAAGGGTTTGTCTCTGCTTTCAAGACAGCACCTTGAACTCTGTGTTCTCCAGAGGGGATGAATGCTGTGTCACATGGAGGAAGGGCAGCGGAGAGATCAACAGCTCCCTCAAATTTTTTTTGTAAGAGCTCTAATCCCATTCATTAGGGTTCTGACCTCATGACTTAATTACTCTCCTAAAGGCCTCACCTCTTAATACTATAACATTGGTGACTAGTTTCAACATACGAATTTTAGGGGAACACATTAAGACCATAGCACATAGCAATAAAAAGAAAAGTAGAATGTATAACATGAAATAGATGTATTTTGACTCTAGCATCAACCAGCTCTGTTCCTTTGGATTTTAAATTTTGCTAATTTTAATACATAATTTTAAGTAATTATATGAGATTTGATGTGATTAAATATAACAGTATATGCATAGGAGATTGCTGATATAATTGAACCTAATCATACCCTTTTTAGTTCTGTCCTAAGCACTTTTGATTGATTGATTTTTTTTTCTGATTTTTTTCCCTCTAATAACTTGATCACATTTTTGTTTTTCCTTGTGCTATAATGCTGGTTTAGCGGAAGATAAGATTTTATAGCTTTTGAATATTTTCTTCCCTAAGCATGAAGATATTGCTTCATGCTAGGTGATTTTCATTTTGTCATTGAGAAGTCTACTTATTTTTTCTTTCCCTTTTCTAAGGGAGTCCATTTATTTCTGCTATTCTACTCTCTGAAAAAGTTTAGGTCTTTTTATCTTTGGAAGTTTTGAGTTTGACTGTCATTTGCCTTTTGCCTTTTCCATCTATCCTTCTTTGTCCTAAGAATACCCTCTCAATCTGGAGACACCATTCCTTCCTCTCAGAGGATGTTCGGGTGCCTTAAATGTAACTGTCTAAATCATTATAACAAATAGGTAAGAAGATATAAAAGCTCAAAGACAATAGAGTTGTTTTTTTTTTTTTTTCAAAGATAACCAGGAGCACAAATTTAGCGAGCAAATGAATCTGTTCCACATGGTGATTCAAGAATCCAGCCTGCTACTGTTGTGTGGCTCCTCCAACTTGTAATGTCTTTTTGTTATGTACATGTACTTTCAGAAGGAGAAAGTCCGTGGAAAGATATGCTTCTGCTCTAAAAGCCACAACCCAGATTGGGTTACATCACTTGTGCTCACATGACATTGTCTAGAGTTTAAGTAAATCACCAAAAAAGGGCAAGAGAGGCTGGGGAAAGTAGCCCATCTGTGTGCTCAGGAAGAAGGGGATGCATTTTGTGGTCAGCCATCAGTCTTTTTCCTTATCTATCCCTGGCCATCAAACGGCCATCTGCATTATCTCCACATTTAAAGCATACTCCTTCCTCCCCCCCTAAAAAGCCAATCCAAAGTCCAATAAAGAAACCGCATTCAGCTCAAAGTCCAAGATCTCAGGGTGATATTCAGTCTTCTACATCAAGTCTGGGAGTACACCTTCAAGGTCTAGAAATCTAATGAATTAAAGACAAGATTCTACCAATATACAGTGGTGACAAAGAACAACATGGCAATGACAACCAAAGGGAAAATGGGAAGAACGCAATAGAAATTGAAACATAACAATGATAGAATACTCTTGGACAGGTATGGGAAGACATTCTTCACTATTAATGGAGAAAGTACTCTGAATAATCGAAGTACATCGTCCTTACTCTCAGGGGCATTGAATTTGCCTTTGTATGTTTGGGATCTGGAGAGTCGTATTAAGTTGTTAATTGGTTGCAGTCTTTTTGGGCCAAGCTTGAGTTCTATCAGGAATATAATTATCTCAAAAATAGAATGGATTGCTGGAAAATTTAATTACAGTCAGATCTATATGCTAGTAAACACATCAAAATCTGTTTAGGATATTGTACTTATTCTTGCTGTATTTATTTACTTTTGTTTCTCTCTCTCTCTCTCTTTCCTCTCTTAATGCTGTATGTATCTCTTGAGGCTATTTGAAATACTAGTTTGGGGAGGAAATTCAGTTGCAGTTAGCTTTCTAACCCTTAAGACTTTGAATTTATAAACTCTTTCTATTGCTTGTAAAACATCCAATTTTGTCTAAGCTCATCTCTATTTTTATAGTACCTTGCTGTAAGCCTTGAGAAACCACTGATACACATTGACATTCTGGCTCTATGCAAATATTTACCCTCGAACTAAAAGCTTAGTGGGCACATGGTCTGATGTTCAAGTTATCGAAGCGGACAGTTTTGCACCTATTTTCTCTGACAAAAGAAAGGCATATAGCTAGCTATTCAACCTGTAGTGCTTATGTAAGTTCTGCCAACTGCCTGACTGCTGAGACACGGCAGGATATTTTGAGTTATGTAGCAAGCCATTTTCCATGAAACGTTGGCATTGAGAACATTGGTCATTGGGCAGCGAAAACAGAGATTCCTAAGGGACAGAAAATAATGAAGTGACATCTATGCATATCCCTCTTATGTGTTGGAGAGAGTGTTCAGATCATGCTCAGGGAGGGCAAACCTAGGCATAACCTGGAGGAGGTAGAGCCAGGAATTTGGAGAAGCCAAAGCAACTATTGTACACAGGGGAGAACACTGCAGAGAAGAGAGATACACTGAAAAAGAACTCACTAGATGTGCAGAGACCCTCTCAAGGATTTGTTTAAGTACTGATGCATGAACAGATACATGTGAGGAAGCAATCTGAGACTGACATAAAAACTAACCAAGAGATTAAAGGGAACCGTGCTCACAGATCACACAGGGTCAAGGGAAAATGCTCATTTTCAAGGCAGAGGAAAATCTTATAATTAATGGGAAATCAAAGTATTAAGAAGGGTCTTTCTTTAGTAGAGGTCAAAATTCAGCCCCAGAATAAATACTATGCTGATCTTCCCTAACAAAGCTTAAAAGCAAGACATGAAAGGATCAAACTACATTCCAATATCTTAACTGCATGTCTCAGCAAAGCTAAAATATATTTTTAGGAAAACCAAAATATTCATCACCATCTGGCATCTAATAAAAAAAATTAACAGGTATGAAAAACACCAGAAAATACAACCTATAATAAGAAAAAGAATTATTAGAAACTGGCTCGGAAATGGCACATGAATTAGAATTAACAGTTAATAGCATTAAAACAGTTATTATGTCTGCAAGCCATTAATTCAAGAAGCTAAAGGAAAAATCGAGCATATTGTGTACAGGCATGGATTATGTGTATAAAAAAGCACCCAAATCTAACTCTGGAGGTAAAAACTACAATATTTAAGATTTAAAAAAAAAATACTGGATGTGTTTAATGGTAGGTTGAACAATGCAGAAAAAAAGATTAGTGGACTTGAACACATAGCAACAGAAACTAGTGATAGCAAACTTAATGATAGCAAATTTATGAACATAAATCAAAAAAGTGATTGTGATGACAAAGAGGATGTCCTAGAGGAAATCATACTAGTTAAAAACTTCATGTTAAAGGAACCCTTGGAAATATTTTGCAACTTTCAAATCACAAAGGATAAATTGTTGAAAGCTAATCCAAACTTCTGGCAATTCACCAAGACATCAAAAAGATGTGCTCCATATTACAAGTTATAGAATGGGAAGGCAAGCAGTGTTCAAGACCTACTCCATTAATTTTGTTTCAAAGCAACAAACACTGTATTTCTCAGTGTTCATAATGTTTCACATTAACATTGTACTGAATAAATTTCAGTTTTATTATATTTTTCTTTCCCTATACATTTATAAGCAACAGTAAGAGCGTTTTAATGTTTTGGGGAAAATCTTAGGGGTTATGGAATAATCATAATTTATATCATTGATTATGATGATTATTTTGCACAGTTTCAGCATTTTTATGGTCCAATACTACCATGCAAGCAAGAGGTGCTTGTTTGCTTTCACCTTTAATTCCCCTTTATAACTAGTATATATGTTTTAGAATATAGAAAGTAGAGAATTATTATATAAGGTAGAAATTTATTTTTATATAAAGACATGCATATATAAGTATCTTAACACTACCTATTGAATAGCCCTACTCTTTCCTTAATCTTGATTAGCAAATTAAAATATTTATGTGAAATATTGATATTTCCAAGGGAAGCCACTTGATAATATTTATCTTGCCTCTTCATGGTCCTTTGGTCTGCTATGTAAATCCAATAATAGGATAATAAATTCTTCTAGATTTGCATTACATAGAGTGAGACTAACTTACATATACATATTTAGAAATGTCTCTTTCAATTGAAGCTTTATCATTACTCTTTATTCAACAATGGTTTTTTCTTTCTGTTTTGTCTGATGATATTAATCAATTAAACTTTACCAAGTTTCCTTGGGTTAGCGTTTTTCTTGGTATATCATTTTCTACCTATTCTAAATTTTTCATGTATTTATTTTATGTTGTAGATGTGTTTTTAAAACACCATAAAACTAGATTTTGTAAACTTTTTGCTCAAATGTGATAGTCCCTATTATGTGAACTAGAAAGTTTAAATCATTTATATTAATGTAAATAGTGATATATTTGATTTGCTTTGACTATTTCACTTTTAGTATTTCCTTTGTCTTGCATTTTCTGTATTTGTTTTTCTCCCTTTGTTTTTTTCTATGTTATTTTTTGTGCTGGTTTGGAAGTCAAAAGATTTTTATATCTATCCTTTCATCACCTTCCATGAATCATTATCATGCATATTTAATCCTATTTACCATGCATATCTTATGTCACTTTACTTTAATTACACTCTCCTGATACTCAAGCAAATATTATGTAATATTCTTTCTTTCTGTCAGGTTTAATTTTGTGGCAAATATATGTGTGTGTTTGTGTGTATATACACATATATAATTAAAATATAAATATATATGATAAATAAATGTAATAAAATTTATCTTAATCATTTTAAAGCATATATTCATATAACCATAACCACCATGTATTTCCAGACTGTTTCATCTCCCCAGCTGAAACCCTGTATTCATTAACACCCATTTGCCCATTTCACTCAGCTCTGGCAACCACCATTCTACTTTGTGTCTCTATGATTTGACTACTCTAGGTATCTCATGTAAATGCAATCATGTAGTATTTGTCCTTTTGTGACTGTCTTATCTCACTTAACAGAATGTCCCCGAGGTTCATTCATATGGCAGCATGTGTCAGAATTTCCTTCACTTTTAATGCATAATAATATCCCATTGTATTTATATACATTTTGTTTATTCATCTGTGGATGAAAACCTGATTTGCTTCCACCTTTTGACTATTATAAATAATGCTACTGTGAACATAGATATATATAACTATCTTTTTAGAGTCTCTGCTTTCGACTCTTGAAGTCTGTCTTTCAATCCAGCATTGGACTAACTGGATTACAAGGCACTTCTATTTCTAATTTCCAGAACTGCCATACTGTGTTCCATAGAGGCTGCACCATTTTACTTTCCCACGATCAACTTACTAGAAAAAATTACATATATGAATGAACAGCAGAGTACAATATGATAAATATCTCAAAATAAGTACAAAGGTTAAGGGATTTAGAACAATGTTTTCCAAGTATAGATCTTTTGTTGTCTGGAGTACTTGTTTAAAAGCATTTTCCTTCCATACTCCAGAAAGAAAATGAATTTCCGTGATAGATAATATGCATTTCAGGTATATTTATGTTTGAAGAACTGCTAGACAAAGGAAAGAGAAATTACTTTTTATCATGGGTTTAAAAGAAGATTTTATAGAATTGAGCTTTCCATAGACTGAACATCCAATGGAGAGAGAGCAATTGAAAGTTTCCTAGACAGGCACAAATGGAAGGTGCCTTACATATAAGTGGTAGAATTATTCTTGAAGTGTAAGATGCCTACTTAACCTTTCTTTCCTTCAATTTACTATAATAAACTTGTTAGAGAAAATATATGATTACAATGGGTTATTAGAAGCAAAAGTAGCTAAATGATAAGCTGCTTAGAGTATATCTGGGATGATGGGCAGGAGAATGCTCTACCAACTGGTTATTAAAGAGAAAAAGTTCTTGACTGTAACAAAGAACATATCTTTGAAGCAAATGGCACAGTATTTACTCATTTGAAACAAGCATAAGATTGTTTTAAGAAATTAAATGGTGTAATGAACCCAGTGAACAAATTCTAAATTTGTCAGCAACATTTAATGCCACTTCCAAATAAAGAATGTCAACAACTAGCATTGGTTTTCATTTTGTTTATCTTCTCATGCCCAGTACATAACAGGTCTTAGACTCCTTTTCATATTTTGTAAGTGCTGTACACTTTATAAGGTGCTCTACAATGTTTCACAAACCTCTAAAGAATGAACCTAACTCCTACTCAAAATATATCTACTTCATTAAAGAACAAATATAAACTGGAGGGAAAGAAAAATACCTATCATCTTGGTGAATGCATGCCAATTAGTTTTGGAACCATTTAAATCACACAGATGTGAATTTAGTTTCCTTAGGTTTCTGAATATCCAGCATATGCTGATTTTGAAATCTAAACACTGTAAGAGCAGCTGCAAAGTGATGAAAGTGATCACATCATGTTAGCCTTAATCAGAATAGCTCTTGAGACAGTAATGGAGTTGATATGCTGAAAGAAACAGCTGGCTTTGTTTTGCGTTTTAATTCCCAGCAATATGGATGAAACCCAGTTGCTGATAATTCTGATTAAGTATGTATCAAACTACAGTTTTATTTTTTTCTACAATAGTTGAACATAAAGTTTCTAAGGTTTCTTTTCCTTGTTTTCTTTTTTAATATATGAAGGACAAGTACAGAATTTGATTTTATATATGAAATTATACAGAAACTGATTTAGGATGTGATGAAACTTCTCCAGCTACAGCGTTTGAACGTGCATAGTGGTAAATTTTGACCTTGTCAGTGGGAGACAGCTGAATTATGATTCAGCTCCTGTGAAAAATGATATGTCTCCAATATTAGATTAATTTCCTATAAACTTTACTATTCTGCATTACCAAACCTTGTAAATGTCATCTTTATCCATCATCTTGAGGTATTTTGATGTTGCTTGTATAGTAATTTGGATTTCATTTTCAGTTTTTCTAAAGAGACAGTTATTTCCCTATTAAATCACATTCTACATTTTTATTACAAATTTCATCAAAAGATCCATAATATCCCTTTGAAAAATGACTAAAGCTTGTTTAGTATTCATGTAAATTAGGTGACAGAGGGATGGATAAGATGGAGAGTTAGAGAATACTATTATACTTAAATTAATATATTTTCATACAATATGCAAATAATCTATTACTAACTGACAGTTGGTTTCTTCCATTAATGTGTTATTTTTGCAGAACTTGAAATTGCTAAATATTCAAGTCCATGATGACTTCATTAGAGTGTAAAGAACATTGTACAAGTGAGTAACGGACCTGGTGTCCTAGTCCTGGGTCAATTAAGTTACTCTATTACTTAACATGAAGAAGACATTTAGTTTCAATGGACCTTTCTTTATTGGTTTATCAAAAAATGTAATTAAACTATCCATCTCAAAAGCCAATTCAGTTCAACCATTCCATAATGCTGTAAGTTTATTACATTTAATGGTCAAAGAATTTTTCTATTTTTTCACTTCTAAATTTTTTTTTTTTTTTTTTTTTTTTTGAGACAGAGTCTCACTTTGTTGTCCAGGCTAGAGTGAGTGCCGTGGCGTCAGCCTAGCTCACAGCAACCTCAAACTCCTGGGCTCCAGTGATCCTTCTGCCTCAGCCTCCCCAGTAGCTGGGACTACAGGCATGCGCTACCATGCCCGGCTAATTTTTTTATATATATATCAGTTGGCCAATTAATTTCTTTCTATTTATAGTAGAGACGGGGTCTCGCTCTTGCTCAGGCTGGTTTTGAACTCCTGACCTTGAGCAATCCGCCCGCCTCGGCCTCCCAAGAGCTAGGATTACAGGTGTGAGCCACAGCGCCCGGCCTCACTTCTAAATTTTATGCATAAACATACATAAATTCAAAATAAATGTATCCACTCAACATTCATTAATTGATTATGTAGAAAGAAAGATAATTGTTCTGGGTGTGAAAAGTTGCAAAAATGGCCACAATACTTTACAACCAACTCTATATAAAGTGATAAAATCTCTCCACAGCTATAATCTGGGCTGGCTTTATGACATGCTTTGAGCTATCATTACAGAAGTGACATTATGCCAGTTCTGCGATGAGGCCTCCAGAAGTCTTGAAGTTTTCTCTGTTACTCTCTTGAAACCCTCAACTGCTCTGGCAACAGACCCAGGTTAATCTACTAGGTTTTAAGAGACTTCCAGCCAACCCTGGATGCAATTTTCAGCTGCATACCTGGCCCCAGATGAGAAGCAAACCATTCATGTGAACTCAGCCCAAATTGTCAATTCATAGAATTGTAAGCTAAATAAATATTGCTTGTTTTAAACCACTAAGTTTTCAGTCAATTCATTACACTGCAATAAATAACCAATATGGTAATTAATACAGAACCTTTACCATGTGGCAGATATTAGTTCATGCATGTAACGTAGGTTGTCTAATTATTATTTTCATTCCAGTCTTTAAATAGGAATTATATTTACCCTCAACTTGAGATGAGGATCATAAAATATAGAATTTACTTAACTTGCCTAAGTTTACAGAGATAGCAAACTATAGAGCCATGATTTTAACTGACCTTCTGACATCAAGTGGAAATCATAGTCATTACCTCTCTATGCTTACGTGAAACATGAGTTGGTATTTTCTGGCTCCTTACTATCTATGATATAGCTGTCTGCATACATGATAACTGCATAAATAGGCATTCATAATTATCATCATCCAACTTTGTAGAAAACTCTACACCTGTGTTCTCCAATTTAAAATCCTTGCATATTTAATGCAGTACTCTTGTCTAGAGGTTGGCCATATTGGTCCCAGAGTTGCCTTACTTGAATTACTTACTTCACGAGTGCTTGAAGCTGTGTTTGCTACTGCTACCAGAATTCCAAAATGAACATGTTTGCCATCATATCCTCCAGTGTAGAAGGGAAGTTTGTTCTTCACCTTCCAAGTTGGCAATTAAACATATAGTTCAACAATAATAATAATACCTGACTGATTATTTAGTACATTGACATGATGCCATTTGAACTATATATTAATTAAGGATTGATTGCTTGCTCTTTTGAGATCTGGTTTTAGAGCTTTATTTTTCCTGATGCAAAAATAAATTTTGAATAATTAGCAACGGATTTGCCAATAATTTCTGAAAATCCTTTAGAATGTTAGGGACTTCTTATGCATGTATATATATTTACATACACATATGTATGTATAAACATGCATGTCTATTCATACATTTGTTATGTGAACATATGTTTTTTATTTTAACTCTTGACTACTAATAAAATAGATTCAAGAATAAGTATTATAAATTTAATAAGTTTATATGATTCCATGAAATACAAAGCATTTTTTATAATTCTATGGCAATATGAATTGTGTTTTTTTCTTAAAATAGTTTCAGAGAAAAGTGACTTCATACAAAAAAGGCAAAATATCAGAGTGCTGCAATTTAAAGGAATGCTATGCTTTTTGTTGCTAAACAATAAATGTATTTTATCATTTGTTTAGTAATTATCTTATTAAGCTATCACGCAACATTGTATGATTTAAAGCCACCTAAAAATGCAAAGGTATATAATGAATTTGCTAAAAACTGGTTAAAATATAATTCAATTTTAATCTTAATCACACTTGAAGGTGGGAGACAAAAAATCCTTTGGTCAGTAAAAAGATAATCTAAATGACCAAATGGTTTTATCAAAGGAAGATTTAGATGTAGTTATTGCTATATTCAGAACCGTTTACATCGATGAATTAAATATATGGTATTGCATGAAATTGTGTAATTTGTTCAACTCTGCTTGATGTTTCATTTGCATTATATTGAAATTCATAAAACATGTTTGCACACTTGACCAAGAATTATCTTTTGACCATTGCAAACATATTGCTGCAAAAACAAATCTCCTAAAACAAAAGAGAAGTATTAGCCATAGAAACCTATGGATTTGGAGTTGCTTAAAATAAAATTCAAAAAATGTAACTTTATCAAAAAATCTCCTGGTGAAATAATTAAATTTGTCTTTATCTGAATTAACTGGACAGACTTCTAGACAAAGTGAAATTTGCCAAATAATTTAGAACACATTATTATGACATTGCCAGCTTTTATATTACTGAGTGCCCTTTAGGAAGCCATCTGGTGGCAAAATACCTCAGATCTAAATGAGGTTAAGATTAATTCTAGGATTTTTGCAAGAATCCATAGGGGATCTCCAAATGTTGGCATTGAAATTAGCATATGGGAGTTCATTCAAGAATACCATTCTAATCATCTTCTCATCTCCTCCCTGCCCCCCCCCCCCAAAAAAAGGAATTTTAGCCATAGGAATGAGGTGAAGCCATCTTTCTCCTGGTAATGGAAATTATGTTTGGCTTCATAAAATAAAAAAATTAAGTGATTACACAAGAGTTGGCTATGGTCCTCACTTCCAGTCTAATTGGATGCAGTCCTCTCACATTATGGAGGGCAATCTACTTCACTCGTCCAGTGATTTGAATGCTCATCTCATCCAAAAACACTCACAGAAACATCTACAGTAACATTTGACTGCATGTCTGGTCATTATGGCCCAGCCAAGTTGACACAAAAAATTAACCATCACACGGACCTAATCAGATGAACCCTTTAAATAAAGAAGCATCAGGGAGATACTCTCCTGTTGGTCTCATTGAAGATGGAAGCCACCGTGAGTTTTACATCTGCAAGGAATTTAGTTCTACCAACAACCGGCAGGAACTTGGATGAAGACATGAAGCCTTTGATGGGATCACAGCCCTGGGTGAAACCTTGATTGCATCTATGTAAGGATTGAGCAGAGGATACAGCCAACCTGTGCCTGAAATCCTAATCCAGGGGAACTGTGAGCTACCAAAGGAATGATGTTTCAAGCCATTAAATTTGTGGCAAATTGTTATGCAGTAATAGAATATTGTACACATATCCTCCAACTTTCACAGTCCCTGAAGGTAAGAGAAAGCTTGAACGTAAAACTGCAGCATTTAAGATTTACTCTAATTGGAGCAATTTCTATCACATGCGCATCATTCTGAACTACTCACGTGACTGAGGCTTGTGATGTTGCTTAGGCTATCAGGTCACATGACTTACTTCCGGAACCAAAGGCGGAAAGATACCCTTAAACCAGACAGACTGAGATTAAAGGAAGCTGGTTCCAAAAAACACATTTGGTGTGCTATTAGCAGAGGTGTGAGGCAGCCAAACAGTGAATGTCCACTAAATAGGGCCTCAGATTTATGCACTTTTTGGAGTAGATTAGAGAGAATGTCTGTAAGTACCCTTTTGCTACATTCCTAAATACTGTGCTCTAATGTTCAGAAAGAATTACAAAAGAAATACCAAATTATTCTGTTTTTATTTATGTTATTAAAGTGACCTATGCACAATCATTATTTCTATCTCACTTAGCATATTAGTTTACAAATAATCTCTACTGAAGTTGAAGATATTGAGCTTAAATATTTTTCGACTTTCTCGTCTACCAATCTTACAGGGCTAAATAGATTATATTCTCTGTATAAAGCATACTCATGCATACACATATTCTGATTGATCAAATTATATACTATTGTGTAAACCAATATAAAATATATTTATTTTCCATTTCAAATAGGTCAGTTTTAGTTTATAAAGTAAGACATTAAATTCAAAACAACTGTTATATGCTTATATTAATAAATTCCATACTTTCTATTATTGTGTCTCCCAAATTGTCAGAACACCAAGAACAATTTTATATACTACTTCTGCCATTGATTCTTGATTTAGTCTAAACATTAAATACATTTACCAAACAGCTTCAGTACATTTTAAATATAAGCAAATTAATCATTCATATGACAGGTTCTGGAGCCTGTTTACTTGTGGTCAAATCCTGAGTCTAGGATTGCTAGCTATGTGACTTCAGGCAATTTATTAACCTTGTCTGCACTCATTTTCTCCTGTGTAAAAGGGGGTTAATACTGTTGGATCCTTTACACGGTTGCTATAAGGATTCCATAAATTAATGCATCTGAAACTAATACAACAGCATCTGAAGCAGAGTGACTACACACTAACTCTTAGCTACTAATATTAGTGATGATTTATATAACTAAGATATTAAAATTGGTGACAAAGCAGGAATTTCTTGAGTATTACTACTTCCGAAATCTGTGTGTAAGAAGAATCACTCAACATTATTTTTCACTGAATCACATTGAATCTGCACGCTCCATCAAGTTTGAATGCCCGGAAATAAGAACAGCTTCCCTTTTTTGTATTTCCTCTCATCTTAATATTAGGCAAGAATCTGAGATAATCAAGTATTGTTCAAAATGTGGGAAAGAGCCTTTCCTGTTCAGGTTGCCACTGTCACTGATATCTATGTTGTCTGAGACCACGTGACCCTTTAAAATCAACTTTAAGTAAGATAATTGTTTTCAGTTTTGGGATTCAGAAAGACTAGTTAGCTGTCTTTCCAATGTACCCCGTATCCATCTCCCTGGAATTTCTTTCCCTTAGAGGATTATTGCCAGCAGTGGGGCTTGGATGCCTTTTATTCTCCTGTCAGCTACAATAGTCTTGGAAACTTCTCCAGTATTCCAGTCATAGGGAATCTCCCTCATCCAGGAGAGCTCCATGGCTGTGCAGCCGATGTAGTTGGACAGGACTCCACGCTCAGAGGCTTGGGATTTAATGCTCTTTGGTTTCTGCCTTAATATTCCTAATAATTTTATCTTTGCATCTGCACTTGATGAATGATGTCTGATGGGAAAATAATGCATGCACCAGGGCCTTGGAGCATGGACACGCTTGTGGTCTTGCTTTGGGGCCTCCTCACCTCCCCTGGACAGGTTCTTGGCAGCTGGCTCCCCATCCTCCATCCAGTGACTGCTGACACCCTCTATCCCCAGAGAGGGCCTTGGCATAGGTGTGAAGAGGGTCAGGTTTGGGTACTTGACCCATGACCCTCGTCACAAAGTGGGGCCCCAGGCACTTGTGAGAGTCTGCATTCCTTCATGAGTATTCCATAAGAGAGCCCAACATTAAGAGAAAATTTAAAAACATCATGACTGGTTAATAGATCATGAAAGAAAGCAGCATTTTTCTTGCTTTTAGACCAAGAGGCCATGCATTTTATTTTGCACTGAGCCTCATAATTATATAGCAGACCTTCCCTTCAACCAATGCATGTCTGTTTTCTCTCTCTGCTGTTTCTAGCCTATTCTTTCTAGCACTGCTTCAAAAACCACCTGCAGAAACAAAAGTTGTCTTTGAACTTTGCAATCTTTGCTTGAGCCAAGGGAGAACAAAACATCCAGGCAAAATTCTTGGGTAGTAGGTTGGAAAAAAAAAATAGCAAAAATAAAAAACAAAACAAAATTAATTAAATTGAATAAGTTACCCATGCACAAAAATTGAGTAGAATGCTTTTGACTTTTAGGCATTTACCTTACTGATCCCCACAGCTTAGTTATGGGTAGGTGTCATTTTACAAGTATTTATATGTTAAAATGTTCAAATATACACACTTGAACTATTTTTTTTTTTTATCCATACTCTGGTATGGTTGACAAGCCTGCAAGCAATAGTACTTAGGCAGAACAACAACTTATAGCTATGTACAAACACTCAGGGCTAATACAATGGGGGGACACTGTGGCATTTAGATGAAGGGAATTTCATAAACAAAATGCTTCAAGTATAGGAAGATATCCTTTGTTCATTTGAATTAAGAAATATTAAAAAAGATATGAGTAAAAGAATTTTACCTTTGTTGAAAACATAGTATGTTTGGAGTGACCAAATCTTCCTAATTTGCTTGGGTTTTATCTATTTTTTTTTCTGGGTCTAGTACTAAAAATCCTGTGTCCTAGGAAACTTCAGTCTCAGGCAAACCAGGACCATTGGTCACCTGTGTGCACTGGTCACTATTATCTTAAAATAGCATCTGTTAATAAAATATAATCAAAGTCCCAGAGACAATGACGAAAGCTTCATGAGGAATGCAATCTATCTGTAGTCAAGAAAATGAATTGGAAAGTGGTGAATATGCAGAAATGTTAGGTCAGGGGGTGCTAGTTAAAGCAGATCCCAGAAATTCCATTTAAGAATAAATGATAAGATCTTAATTAGCTGTTCACTGTATGATGAAGTACTGAGGGACATCAAAATTATTCTGAAGTATATCAAGAAGTTCTAGATAATTGATTATTTGAAGAACATCACAATACCAAACCTATTAAATGTTACTAAATGTAACATCTGAAGTGGTGTGATACTCATATAAAACAAAAGTGCAGTGCCACACAGGTTTGATTTTCTTCAATTTGCAGAATTATTTTTATGTGATTGGTATGATTCAAAAAGCAAAGTCAGTTTTATATTTGTACCTTTAGTTCTAGCTGCAGGTATAGATAACCGGATATTTAGCAGAAGCACCCTTGAATAAAACAACGCATAATGTGTTTCATGGTTCATTAACCATGCTAATAGATACATATTTTGCTAGTCAATTTGAGAAACAGATTAAAGCTCACTGTGCATTTTCAGCAGGGTTTACTGATTTAAATTATTTTAAAATAGCCTGATCAGGAAAAAAGAGCAAATTTCGATTATGGTATCCAACTCTATTACAAATGAATTCCTTTAACATCTGCATTTTTATACTCCAGATTTTGTTTAGAATTTCTCTCAGATATTTTCCTGGTCATAATAGTCTTTTATTTGTTTGCTTAAATTTTTAGGTTTCCATACTGATCAGGATGATTTATGTTAATGTTATAACAATTATATATCAATAAAGTGCATTGCAAACCTGCAAAGTGATTTCTCCTTATTGTCCAAATTATGACTTCAAACCCTTTCAATTTGCCCTCAAATACCATTGATTTGCATATTTGATTTTTATTTTAATTTGCTCTTCTTTCATTTAGTACTAGCTGCCAATAAAAGAAGAAATAATTGAAAATTCAGAAAGTCAAATAAACCAAAGCATGAGCCAAAGCAAAACTTCTTCCTAGTACTAAATAAAGTAACTTTTATAAAAGGCTAATAAATCCATTCACAATTCATTGAAAGGAAGTTTTTGGAATTCTACTGTGGTTTAGCAACAGGCAGGTAGTGGAAGACAGCCATATTCCAGAAATAAGGCAATTTAGCCAGAGGAATTGTGGATCGATGGTGGAATTATCTTGATGAGAAGGAAACCCACAATTCAACTTTCTCCCATCTGCTTGTGAAGAGGGCTCACTTTGTTATTTCTTAGAACTGTCCTAGTAATTTCCAAGTCCTTTCCCAACTGCCATTGACTTTCATTCCCAAGAGGTTTGGTGGCCATGTGAACACAGTGACAGACATTTGCTCACTGGCCCACTCCTCCTCCTCTGCTTCTCAAGAGGGTATTGATAGATAACTAAGTTATAGTTGAATAAACAACATACCGAGTGTGGTTTAGTGGATTGATAACAATAAAGTGAATCAAAGAACTAACTAAATGACACCACAAACGTTATGATGTGTTTTAACTGAGTAAAAGTTATTCTCTTGATAGTTTTATCATTTTGACCTTTAATATCATAGTTACTGGGTACTAACTTATCTATGTCTCAGATATTACATGAAAGCAATCTTCTATATATTTTTGAATATGCATGCATATTTTTGTTTATATTACATTTCTATATTTTTTCCATGTGGTTTTTGGTTTGTTAGGAAACAACACAGATATCTCCTCTTCCTAAACTTAGTACTAAATATTGTCCCCACCCTACCTCACTCTATGACTGAACAGTTTCAGTTTTAAAATATTGCCAGGAAAATATTTTAAAAAATTATATGAGCTTTCAATAATATGTTTTCTATAAATCCAGGCCTGAAATAAGGAGCAAAATCATAAAGTCTGTATTTCTTTTACATTTTTTTGTACTTTCAGAGATATTTTCTATTTCCCTTACTCCACTCCAAATATGTATTCATTTCACAGAACATTCTTTAAACTTGTTCATGAATATCCTCAGGAACATGGGAAAGTGTCCTTGCTTTGTGACTCTCACTATTAAAAGGGAAAAATTAATATTTATTTAGATAAGGAATCCCATTTATTAAGTTTTTGGCAACAATAAGCTAAGGTCATCAAACAAAGGAACATATACACCGGTAGAATATAACCTTTGTGATAGATGATATTAATATATAAACAGGGACACATTTGTAGCTTACAGTACTAAAGAAAAAGAAAATAATAGAGGGGTGCTTTCAGTCACTGAATTTTATGGTAGTAGCAAACACAAGAAAAACCAAATACATAAAACTCTGTCCTGAAATTAAATAATAAATATACAAGATAATAAAATTTAATATTAAGAGCGTAAGTTTCCACAGAACATTGCCCATACAGTATTGTTAGATTTTAAAAGATATTTTCACAATGTGTATTATGCTACTCATATCATGGAGAAAAAAGTTTTAATTTTAATTAGAAATTAAATAGCAAAAAGATATAATGTAGAATGCCCCATTCTCCAGAAAGCCAACCTTTTATGCAAGGCCCCTTTAAACCCTAATAAAATTTAGTTTTATTATGATTTCATCAAACTTTTGCATCAAAGGAAATTAATGTGACATAATATTTATATAAAACATTTTCTTACATCTAGAAATTCTTATAATCTTTCAGCAATGTCAATTCCATGAATAGAATCATCAGAATATCATTGTTATCATACCTTTACATTTTCTACAACAGGAAACTAAAAAGAAATAGTAGGACATTTAATGTATAAGAAACATGACTGTTGTGTAGAAAAAGAACATGATCACTATTATCTTGTTTTGATTGTTAATCCTTCCTCTGTTCACTGTAAAAATATTGGTAAATTTCTTAAAAGAATCAAATCACAGGGCAAGTGATCGATTGTTAGCGCCAAATACTTCTGGCTTCCCAACATTCCTAATGTTGAGTAGGACCGTACCTTCCCACACTCACTGAACTAAGACAGAGCCATGTGACAAGTTCTGGCTAATGACTTGAGAGCTAAATATTTTAATTTGCTGGTGAGAGATATTATAAGGTAGACTATACATTATGTCTCCTGCTAGCTACTATTAATGGATTGAGTTTTTGTCCCCCTCGAATTCGTATGTTGAAGTCCTAACCTCCAATAACTCAGAAAGTGGCCTCATTTGGGTAGAGGGTTGTTGTTAGAG
The DNA here is from genome assembly GCF_040939455.1 of Microcebus murinus. Taxonomy (NCBI): domain Eukaryota; kingdom Metazoa; phylum Chordata; class Mammalia; order Primates; family Cheirogaleidae; genus Microcebus; species Microcebus murinus. The sequence goes on from NC_134127.1 coordinate 15,117,063, forward strand.
AGGTGATCAAGTTAAAGTGAGGTCAGCAAGTGTAGTGAGCACATGAAAATGTGTGCATGTGTGTATACCACATAGATGCATGCATACACATATACGTGTGTGCCAGAGGCACAGACTTTGAGATCTGAATCTCAGAGGTGACAAAGTTTCCAGTATTCTCATTATAAAAGATTTATGGAATGGTTTGGTCCCTTGCGCTGGAGGCCTCCCAGTGGCGCCTGGGAGCTACTCCATATCCTTTTTTTATTGCTGAGATTTATCTTGCATAGATGAAAATGTATAGAACTTAAATGTGGAGATATAGTTTCGAAAGATGTATCCATATTTTTTGCAAAACGTAACTTTCATCCATTAACATACATTTTCATAATTACTGAATGTTTCTTATGACCCTTTCTCAGCAGTATTGCCCCCCTTGAACAAAGCACTATTCTACATTTTTATCACTACTGAGGAATCTTGGTGATTTAAACTTCATATGAATGGAGCAACATAGTATATAACATTTTGCATCTGATTTCTTTTGCTCAACCTAATACCTTTGAGATTCACCCATACCTGAGAAGTATTTTTTGTATGAATATGTTACAACTCATTTCTTCATTCTCTTGTAATACACATTTTATTTGTTTCCATTCTGAGGCTATTATGAATGAATCTATAGAGAAGATTCATACATATGTTTTTTTGTGGACTTATGTTTTTATTTCTTTTGAGTTAGTACCTAGGAGCAAAATTGGTGAGCAACACACCTTTATTGGCAACACCCTTTTATAAAACTTAGAATCATCTGGAATTGGGTTTTATTTCTTAGATCTAAAAACCCCTTACTCATATAAAATATTTATTAGATTATTTTAATACTTAAATGAGAGACATTACACATCTCAACTATTTGGGATAAAAATTTAGTGTAAAATTTTGTGGTTGTATGGTTAGTTTTGGAAGATGGCAAGTATATCTTGGTCAATTGGGATCATATTCATTTAAAAGTAAATGACTACTTAGGCTTTTTGTGATCAAAGGTGTTGTATAATATTAGAAAACATACTGAGGTTTCTACTTTCCTGGATTTTGTAATTATTGGGATGATATAAACAGTAAGTTGTAAAAGTTATAAAATGTTAAAGAATAACATACAAAATCCTAAAGGAAGAATATGATTCATTACTAAAGCACAGGTCTAGTGAGTGGGTGGATGGTAAAATCTTGAAGGTATGTTTATGAATAGTCTTCAAGGACCTGGTAAGAATTGCTCTGGAATTTCGTTGGTGCTGAACAGACACAAGTAAGTATTTAAGAAATAATAAAAAATAAATGTGGTAGGCACATTCATAGAAGCAAACAGAACATTTTTCTAAGTAAAATAGTCAGATATGGCTATGAGTCAGAGGAACGAGGTTTTAAAGATAAGTTGGGTTGAGAATGTCATGGCCTGTAATCTTGAGTTAGCCCTAACAAATAATTCTAGATGTTATTATTTTAGATAGTAGGGATTAAAACAGGGATTGAACATTTTTGAGCGATGCTTTCATTGTGGCCCTATTGTAGAGATTTCCAAAGTATTTAAGACTCTTATGCTGTCTGCAGCTCACATTCAGACTAACTTTATTCCTAGAGAAGTTCATTGTTCCTCATTCTCACCATTATCAAAAAGCATCTGCCTTCTTTTCCTACTTTAGTTAGTTCATGTAAACCCTGAAAAAATAATTCAATCTAAAATGGACTTAAGACAACTAAATCTGTTTGAGTTGCATGAGAAAATGACACAAATTAAAAAGTCTCATATTTGGCATATATTATTTTTAACTGATTGATGATGTACATGACCCTTTTACTACTTGAAAGCCATGTTTTAATACCTTAAAACTTCATTTTAAATGCAGCCGATTGTGATATATACCACAGCATTCAGAGACTGTAATCACTTTTCTGGAGATTAAGTGAACTTAAGCATTACTGTTCCATCCTGGCCCCAAAATATAAGAGCATGAGAAATTAACAGGATGACTTTGATAAATGGAATAATTTAAACTAGGTCATAACCACAACTTTGAATGGAGCAGGAATCTTGCTTTGAACTTAGCTTTATCTGTACATTTATAGGATTTTAGGTATATCTGGACATGTTTGGAAATCTGATGGCACCCAACTAAGAGAATTCCATTCATATTGGAGGCAAAGACCATCTTGGGTCCGTACCTATTATTGGGGTCTGGAAACCTGGGATTTTGTGTCAGAAAACTAATGGAATGACCTGACTAAAGTCTATATAAGTTATTCCAAGTCTCCTGGGAGAAATTTTGGTCTGAGAAATTTTGGAAAAAGTTGCCTGGCAAAATAAAGTTCATTCAGATACAAATTCTTAGTGATTATAAGGGAGATAAAGTCTCTTTGTAGTTTATAGTTTCTGTTACTTTAACTTGATTTTGATCTTGCCCTTGTCTTCACATGAAGGCCTATAAGAAAAATTTCAAAAATGCTATTTCTAAATGTTGGGGAGGAAAAGTGACACTACTTTGAAAGAATTTAATCCAAAATAGTAGGAACTCCCTCCTGCCCCCTGTTGCTTCCTGCTGACTCAAACTTGCAAACTACAGTTGTCCTATGTGACCTCATTTGAACCTGAAGCTCTGGAGAACTGTTTTACATTTCATCCAAAATCCCAATGTGCCTGAATGATAATTTTTCATTCTGGCCCTTTAAGACTTCACTAGATCTCCCTCAAGTCATGTAGGCTATGAATAAAAAAGATTTTAGTACAAAAAAATTGGTGAAACGCCTGGACTTTGTGCCTTCTCAGATCATTCTTAGTTATTCCACTCTGGTTATCAGAAACTTCTCCTGCCAGGACTGATTTTCTGGGCCTGATCTTGGCTCTTTCTATTCCTGAGGCACAATTTGTGCTCTGTGCAGTAAGAGGCCTCCAAGAACTGCTCCTCCTCAACATAGTTCCAGAATCACCCACATCCTTGAACAGCATCCGTTACATTCCACTGAAGCAAGAGATAGGTGACAATATTATTTTCCATAAATGAATCTTTAGATGTATCTTAATGGTTCCAGCAGGACAGTGGGGCTACTAGTAAATTAGTGAAGCAAGAATGTCTCTTTCTCTATTTGGGAAAGATTTTTGCTTTCCAATGTTAGAGTAGTGATGCACATGGAATTGTGGGTGAGAAAGAGCCCAAACCATTGAATTCACCCTGGTAATTAATAAGGTGACAGATGACTCTTTCTATATAATCTGTTATTGACTCATGCCTTTCAATCATGAACATTTTGTCCTCACTAAATTTGATAAGTGAAATACTAATAGCTAATATTTATCATATATTTATTAGTTGTCCCATACTGTGCTAAGTTCTTAGAACTCATTATAACATTCACAATTGTATAAGCCCACCATTTCCACTTTTAAGTGAAGATCAGACACCTAGAAGAATTAATTACCAAATTTTCACCTGAGACCTGAAACTAACACTCGCAACTTCAAATCCATTTTCTTCATCACCTCGTTGTAAGTCAAATACCACATTACTCAGTAAAAATGTTACTTACATAATTATAAAGTTCTCATAATTATTTTCTGAATGGAATTCCACATTCTATGACAAATACCTATTCATTAAAGTTGTCTAATTAATAATGCCAAGTTTAATAATGTAGCACAAGAGGTAAGAAAAAAATAAAATAATAATAAAAAGTCTGCCTTCCATGCTTGAATAGCTCCGAGGTGGAGGAAATATCTAAAAATGCCTGGGGAAAAAAAATTCAGCAACAAAAAGAATAAAAAAATCTTTTTCATCCTTTTTTTCTTTACTTTTGCTGTTTTTGATGTTCCTATATCCCCAAATTGACTGTGCATTTTTGGCAATTCACAGGTAAGACAGATATTCGATAAAAACCGATAACAACTTCATAAAAGAGATCTCAACAATCACAAGAAAAGAAAGTATTTTTTAATTTCATTGAAACTCAGTGTGTACAACAGATGACAATTTAGATATGGAAGGACACTGAAAATAAAGTTATTTAATTCAAAACTTATTCATTGAATGCCTACGTTATGAGACAGCGTAGTTTGTTATCCTGCCATAACATATGTCAACGGAAGATCTAGGCTGGTGGGTACTCCATTATGCAGCAGCAATGATGAAGAACAGAAACTAGCTCGCTTTCTTAAAAAAGAACTGTACTTAATCATTTTGCTCTATTATAATCTTTTGTTACAGCCACATAAAATATAAAATAGTTCTTCCTCTATAGAAAAATAAGAATATGGCACTAAACCAATGCATGGTAGGGAATCATAGATCCTACAGTTTGGGACATTCTTACTTCTTGGCATAAGAGGACATTATTCTGAGGTTTTCTCCATTTTTCTAAACTATTGGATTTTCCAGAGTTTATTTCAAACATTAGCTTTAAAAATAGGTTTTACATAGCTTTGATTTCTCTTACATGTTTCGATGTATACAACACAAGAGTACTTTTAAACAATCACAACTTCCAAATGAGATTTCAATTATAATCACTTCAATTTTTCTCATTTCTGAAAAATCCCTTTATAGTCTTATTATACTGGCCAAATAATTCTTCACAATTTTAGCAAGGGCATATCATAACAAAGTTGACAAATTTCTTATAAATATTAATGCAGAGACCATAAAGTATTTAACATCCAAAATTAATTACTAGTATTTTACAATAGAAGAAAGTAAATATTATTTGAAGAAAGTAAATATTATTTTATTGTAATAATATACTCTGCATCATAAAACATATATCTTTTCCTCTCAATGAGATGGTCATGGAGTTTTGCCAAACATGATTATTTCTATATGAATGTCTTTAATTTAGGCAAACTACTTAGCATGCATAAGCAGTAGGCTATTAAGCAGAATACTAATTATTATTTCTAGCTAGAGATGTTCAATACTTCTTCCTACTCATAAAAAAGGCATATTATATAATTTGATTAAAATTCCTTTTTGCAACTCTTTAATCATATCAGCAATTTGAGATGTGAAGAAAGCATATTTCAACAAAAATTTATATTTTGACAAATTCTACCATTTATTGTTGTCATACATTTTATCAGCCAGTAAATACTGTGGCGTGATTATAGCCTTGGGGTTTTAATGTTGAAATGGAAGCTCTTTCATTTATTTAATTTATAAGTATTATTTGTAATACAGCATTCAAAGAGTTTGCTAAAGCCTTTCGACAATGTAATTAATTAAAATTGAGAATAAGGAAATAACTATTATCAGCAGGTGGTATTTATCTCGAGCCATAGAATTTGCACGTTTTGTGATTAGCCAGCAGAAAACACAATTTAGTTTTGTTTTAAGGAAAGGTTAATTTAGCAGCAACCACATTTACCTTGTCTCTGAGAAGCACAATGGTTGATGGAATCCTATATCATGCTGTTCAGCAAATGAAAGCGTCTATTTTATATGATTATAGGGAGCAAGGCTCTCCTTGTTCACCATGAGCCCACGAATGCTAAGTACTTTGCTTAATAGGTTTGGCAACCATGAATATCTGGGGAAAGCTTAAAAGAAACATTCAAGTAAAAAAAAAAAAGATGCAAAACCAAATCTTCTCTGACTATTTAAAAACCTTTGTACCAATTGAGGGTTTGGAGTGAGAAATATTTAGTCTCTGGGATTCATGAGGGCCGGGGACTAGAGCTATAGCAATAACAGTGTCACCCAACACTTATACAGGTATGGTTTAATGCTACAATCTGGGATAAAATTAGCAGACATAAGTTCAAGTTTTTATATTCTTTTAAAAGACGTATATTTCAAAGCCTTTATGGCCTACTTGTACGTTCATGTAGTGGCATCCAGTTATAGTGGAGATAAAAGAATTTTTTTTTCAAGCAATGTTTTATTCAGTCTTTCAAAGTGTTGTAAACATAAAACCCAAATCGCTTTACCAAAATCTGAGATATTTCTCCTCATTCTTTATTAAAAAATGAAATAAAGACAGGCACCAGAGAAAATCAACAAAGAATCATCAGTGAATTTAAATTTGCTTAAGTTTATTATGTTGCTTAAATCTCCCAGCTTATGTTTAGCAATACGTAAGACAGCAATTTGCATCAGTTACTGAAATTTGCATTTTTACATTCTTTCATCAAAATTGATTCATGAAGCTAAATTTTAAATACAGTTTTAAAATCTTTCACCTTTTACATAAAAGAGTCCATGATTCCTGGAATTTTAACATTCTCTAAGAATCTATTCAGATAATGTGTGGCATGAAAAAGGAAGGTGAAAAAACTACTAGTCTCAGTAGATATCCACAGTAGGATTACAATCATACCACAATTCTTATCTTGCTTATTTTCTCAGGTGCACTGTCCAACTATTTATAACTATTATAGATTGAGATAATTTTAGGCTACTCTATTTTTGCCCCAGAAAATACTTTTTGTTGAAAATAAAGAACGAAGAGAGAACTCTACTGTATGGGAGACTTTGTAAAGACTCAAATAAAATTAAGTATTTCAATTATATGATAATTAAAATAACACATAGTTCACTTCAATTGCCCTGACAATTTACTAAGCTATGACTAACTCATTCTGCATATACAATATCAAAATAAGCACACTGAAGTGTTACATTAGTATGAAGAAAAGTATTTTAAATGATTCAGTCTGTTACTATTCTCCTAGTGGAGGTATTTTCAGGTTCTTGGTGATCATTGGAGAAAAGAATTTCATGATGAACCATGTAAGCCAAAAGCAGCAGCTTTTATAGAAAGCAAAAGTAAAAGTACAGGTAGCTTTGAAAAAAGCAGGGGTTTTGGTTTTATGAAGTCTCACTAATTGAGGTGAGAAATATTCAAGGCTAAGGGGTTGGGTTTTACTAATTTGGGAAGTAATACCTAGAATTGTGTTTCCTCTCATTTTCATTTTTTGTATAGTTGTTTTGGAACTGTCATGGCAATTTCAAGGGCAGAGAAATTTTAAAACCATAATGCAAATGATATTATAATTAGCAAAAGTTCACGTAAGGTGACCTAGATGGCTGAGGAGCCAGTGGAAACTGGTTCTTTTGTCTGTGGTTGTCAACCCCCCTTAGACTTTAATACCTGCACCCACTCTGCAAGTTCCTGCATCTGGTCTCAGCCCTGTCTTCTAGTCTCCTACTCTAACAAACCTGTTGATTCCGACTATGTTAGTAATGAATTATGTGTAATAATAGGAACAGTGCACATACCTAAGCGATAACAATGGTACAATAGCTAACACGATGCAATGGCTAAAGTAAAAAAAAAATTCCTACAAAACAATGCGGTTATTTTTAGTAGAAAAATATTTTATACTGCTTTGATTTTTAAATGAAAATTAATTAAGACTTACTATTTAAAATTCAGTTCTTTGAGCACACTAGCTACACTTTCGGTGTTCAATAGCTGCTTGGAGCTAGTGGCTACTGTATTGGACAGCACGAAATATGTTTGCTACTGATCCTACTGAATATTAAGTATTTGATCATCATTGATGGGATGAATTAAAACATTTTTCTTGTTGGTTTTGCTTTTGTAAAGACCAGATCTTTCTCTGTTACCATGCTGGAGTGCAGTGGTACAATCATGGCTCACTTTAACCTTAAATTCCTGGGCTCAAGTGATCCTCCCACCTCCACCCCCTAAGTAGGTGGAACTAAATAAATAGGCTGATTTCACCATACTCAGCTAATTTTTAAAATATTTTTAGAGATGAGGTCTCACTATGTTACCCCTGGCTGATCTTGAACTCCTGGCTTCATGTTTTCCAGCCAAAACATTCTAAATGAAAAGACATTCTTAATAAACAAATGTGTATTGAATGCTAACTGAGCCAAACACTGTTAGAAGTCATATATCTTGTATCTCGCAATCATCTAATTTAGGCAACTGATTTATTTAAAGTGTTTCTCATTCTCTGCAATGTTTCCACATAGTGTTTCGAGCCAAATGGTGGCATGGGAATACAGGCATCTGGTTTCCTTTTATAACTATGTCACGAACCACTTGTATCACTTTGGAGAAATCATTTGAAAATTGATTCTCAATGCTACTGTGACACAAAGCCTGAAATTAGTTATATATGGCAAGATATTGCCTTCCCTTCTTCCATCACAAACAATTGGTCACTTTTGTACAAGATAAAAAACACATAGAAAAGAAAATTGACTGGGTTGTGACAATACATAGCTAGCTGTTGACCTTTAACTTACAAAGTAAACCTGAAAACAATTGTCACTTGGAATTTAAAGCATGTTCCTTGTTCCTTAAATAAGTTGCAATTCATTGTTTTCTATACTCTCCACAGTATCACCTGAATTTGTGTGCCAATAAGTAAAAAGGAAGAGCAAGTTTTAAGAGCAGCATACAATTCTACTACTGGGCATCTACCCAAAAGATCAAAAGTCACTTTATGAAAAAGACACCTGCACTCGAATGTTTATAGCAGCACAATTCACAATTGCAAAGCTGTGGAGACAACCCAAGTGCCCATCAATTCATGAGTGGATTAATAACATGTGGTATATGTATACCATAGAATACTACTCAGCTTTAAGAAACAATGGTGATATAGCACCTCTTGGATATTCCTGGATACAGCTGGAACCAATTCTACTAATTGAAGTATCTCAAGAATGGAAAAACAAGCACCACATGTACTCACCAGCAAACTGGTATTAACGGGTCAACACCTAAGTGGACATATAGGAGTAACATTTATCGGGTGTCGGGAGGGTGGGAGAGGGGAGGAGAGGATGGGTGTATAAAACCACAATGAGTAAGATGTGCAACATTTGGGGGATGGACATGCTTGAAGCTCTTACTCGGGGGGGGGAGGGGCATGGGCAATATAAGTAACCTTAACACTTGTACCCCCATAATACACTAAAATAAAAAATTAAAAAAACAAAAAAATAAAAGCAGCATTCATAAATGATGAGTTCAAAACTAGGTAGGATTATTCAGGTGAAAATACACAAGGCTACAATCACAATTACTTGAATGTCATCAGTCACATGTTACCTATGAAATGCCTTCTCAATACTTCTCAAATGCTTCCCTGGTCACCAAATAATTAAATTATTCAGAAGTTTGAAACTGTGGCTGCTCATAGAACTTTGTCTGGGTTCCAACTCTATGATCTAATGCCAGATTTCACTGTTTTGTACAAAAATGTTTGTGATTGAAATGCTGTTTTGATTAGCAAATCAATGCCTTACTCCTTTATAGGATAAATATGATATCACACTTAAACTTGCAAAATGGTTTTACATTCTCATAGAGAAAATCATGCGTTTTAGAGGCAAGAGGACTACTGAGAATTAGAAAGTTTTGATTATGCTCCTGGCCTTATTGCTGACATGCTGTTTGGCATTAACATCAAACTTCCCACCTCCTCAAATTGCTCATGTGTGTAATGAGTTCTTCTGTTACAGCACTGGTATCTGCTTAACAGGAATGATATGAGACTTAATTAGGGAGTCTCTAATCTGCTTATTGCTGCTCTAGGAAATATATTTTAAAATAAATAATTGAAAGTTACTTGGTAGTTCAAACGTATTACAAATATGCTCAGAAATGATATTTTTTTATTTAATGGTTTCCAAAAGGAGCAACAAAAATTCAACGACTCTCCACTCTGAGACTAGGAGGTTGATGATCATGGAACAATAGCACCGAATGGCGGTGTGTTCTCCATGGACACACTACTATTCATTAGCTTGCTGTTCCCACCGTGATACAGAATAAAAGGTAAGCATCTGCTCTTCCGCAGAGAAATGAAGATATCTGTATTAACCAAACACATTTGAGTAGAAGGTAATTGTTCCCAAAGAATAAAAAACTCCACCTTTCTTTACTGGAAATCCTGATACAAATGGTGTAAAACTGTCACATATCACATGAAATAAGTCTTCATGTTGAAATGCACCAATTAAAAATGAGGCATTAAGGATGCATGCTTTTTGCAAACACAATAAAAACCCAAATTAGAATGATAATGTTAGTGTAATGTAAATTCCATTATAATTTTTAAAGATTTTGAAAAACACAATAGAATGAAAAATTACATTAGTGTAAACAAACAGAACCATAGCTTAATTATAGTAGGAGGGCCCGGAATATACAGTGAATCACAGAATACCTGAGACTGGACAATTAAATGAGCAGAAATTTATTGGAACATGGTTCTGGAGGCTGGGAAGTCCAAGATAGAGGGGCTGGTATCTGCCAAGGACCTTTTTGCTATATCATCCAATGGCAGAAAGTGGAAGGGCAAGAAAAGACAAGAGAAAACGTCAAAGGGGGTCAAACTACCCCTTTTATAATGAATTCATCCCTGCAAAAATGTAACAGCTCCCTTGATAATGGCATTAATCCATCTACCTTCCTGGGCTAATCACCTTTCAATAGGCCCCACCTTCCAACACTGTTGCATTGAGGATTAAGTTTCCAGCACATGCTTTTTTTGGGAGGGCACATTCAAATCATAGCAATTACATACTGCCTCACTTTATGAATAAGTCTAGACATATATCCAGATAATTCTATAAGCCAGATGCTATTGGAAACTATTGGAAATGTGGTGAATCACCACCACCTCCCATTCTGTCTCAAATCCTTAAGATAATAAAATGTTTAGAAAAGACCTAACATTTTGACATATACTAGTCTACTAATGCTTAAGGGAAACACAAAATATATTGAACTAGTATTCAAATTACACACAATGTAATACTCATGAAATTGAAAAATAAGAATCCTAAATCTTTGAATTTGTATTATATAAGTGAACAATGCTTATATACATGGAGATCAGAAAAAGACACGAAGTTGCCAAATCTGGGTTTTCATCTTGGATTTGGTATGTCAACTCTGTAATACTGGGCAAGTATTCTCACTTAAGAAATAACAAAATTGGGAAACTATCTTCCAGTTCTCTTCAAATGAAAAACCTCTGAATCCTATATGAACTCTATTTTTTCCTTAAGTCACAAATTAAAACACACTGCTTACTTAACAGATTATAAAGAAGAAGGTATCAAATACACTGTGAAAATTAATGTTGTATATTCTTAATGTTTGAAAACACTTTCATATGTTCAAATTATTCAGTTTTTAAGCCAACGGTTAATGCTAGCCAGTTTTCATAAAAACACATGATTATTTAAACAAATACTGGCAATCATAAACTCATATATAGAGCAAATTCTAAAATCTAGCCACCAAGCAAACAGCCCCCAACCCCTTTTTTTAAGTAGCAGGGACATTTAGCTTTATTTATTTATTTATATGGTCCTTTAAGCTTGTCTATTAGCATATTTAAACGAGCAATTTCTCTTTTTTATCATCACAACTCAAAACTAATTAACCAAAATGTATTTATTCAGAGGATGACTCTATAAAGCAAAACAAACCAAGTACAAAATAAAAACAAATAGAAATAAAAAAAAGTCAGGAAATCCAGAAATGCTTTATATCAGCTAACATTAGATAAGCACTTAATCTGCTACAAACACGATTTTTAAGTACTTTATGTGTACTGGTTCCTTAAGTCCTCATCAACAATTCAAAGAGATAGGCACTGTCATTATGCCATTTACACAGACAACACAAAGTCACTGAGAACTTAAGAAATGCTTTAGCTCAACCAGCTCCCAGGTTTGCAGAGCCAGGATTTGAAGCCAAGATTTCTAGTTCCAGAGTCTATACTTCGCACCACTCTAGAGCCTTTCAACATATGTCATTTGGTTTGGGAAGCAACATGTAGATCAATTTGATGCAATTATAAAAAATGTCAGATGGTGATCAGAATTGGAATTTGTGTGGCTTTAGGTGCTGGGTCAAGGCGCCTGGGTTTGGTAAAACATGAGAACTATGGAAATTTCCCAAACTGAGTTTCAAACAATTCATCTGGCAGCAGTGTACGCAGTGTGTTTGAGAAGTATTTCAAGTTAGGAAGCTCCCAGTATTGTGAAAATGAGCTGGCAATGATGGGGAAATGGAAATCCAGTATAAGAAATATTAAGAGACATTGTGGTAAAAATGACTAAGGCATGGCAACCGATTAATACCAAGGGTGGAGTGGTGAGAAATATACGTAGTAAAAGGAAGTTCGGCAGTTTTGAAATTGATGGACTTGCAAATTTATGGTGCCATCACAGAAAAAAAAAGAACATCACAAAGCACAATTGGGTGAGAATAGTTAAGGGTGAGATGATTTCAATTTTAGGGATTTTAACAGATCCTAAAGCTTCAGTTTAATATTATGAAGTTCTGAAAAAAAAAAATAACAAGTTTCTACCTAACATCCCCTTCTGGGCAGAGGGGGTTACTAAGAGAATATTACAAATTTTCAAAAACTAAACTGCTTAGAATTTTCTGAAATGTCACCAAAATCTATATTTTGACTCTGCATCATAAAAGGAGGAAATTATTGTTCAAAGAAAATCCATGTAAACCTGGATACCTTCCCGGAAAAGACATTTGGCATTTTAATATGCTGAAGAAAAATTTGAACTGGATGTTTTTTTAAGTAACAAAACTACCTTGATACTTCATTTCATATAAATGATTTTTCCATCTGTAGTTTTGCACTTGTCAATCCAAATGATTAAAGTACTTTAAAAACACAAAGAGAAAACTACCTAACAAAGTTATATATTCATGCATACATGTGTATTATTGTTAATGTGTGTATGTACATATATATCTAAGCTTTCATATATATATTTACTGTACATGATACATATTCATGTATGAATATATTCATATATACTTTTTCGATATCTGGTGTGTTTTTTTGTGTGTTCTTTTTCCTACTATTATTCTATTATTTTGAAAATTTGCATGCTTTTGCTTTGACTTTTATATTAATATCTTTATTCTCTTATTTTATGAACATAATTAAAAGTTCTTGTTCTAACTGTTCATATCCTCCATTGTCCTAATTTAGTAGATAACGTTATCTTTTTCTGATGTGTCTTTGCATTCATATATATGATTAAGCTTTCACTTCTTAACTTACCAAATTTAATAAAATACTTTTACTTTAAGTCATTACCCATGAGGCAATAATATAATCTAGACTAAATTAGGAAGAAAAGAAAGAAGTAACACTTAAAATAAGATTTTAAGAACAGCATTACACCTTCAGCAACATCTCTTAATCGACATGCAAAATTTTTTTATGTTAAAATAAGTCACCTGTGTGCCATGATCAAAAGAACAAAACTTTAGAAAAAAACCTACAAAATTCATGCTTCCCTAACTATTATAAGTATTTAAGCTTTGCCTTTATGGTTATTGAAAAATTACTTTAAGTAATGAACAGAAAAATCCTAACAGAATATTAATTATCAGGAATATAATAGGCAATTAAATTTCAAAAGAGAAGAGAGACAAATGAAAGATCAAAATGTTTTTCCTGACTCCTTTGGGAAAGACATGTATATTATATCTTATTTAATATTCAGAGTGACTTAAGGTAGTTAGTAGTATTCTCATTTTATACGAGGGGAAATTGAATTTCAGAAAGTGACCTTAGGTTAATCATTATTAAGCTAGCAGATACTGGTTTTGCTGAAAGTCTTCATAATATAATAATAATAGAACATATAGATAAAACAACATGGTAGGTACTTTTTGTTTGTCATTTGTTTGTCACTGCATTGTTCTGTTTTATCAGTGGAAATTTCCAAAGTCAGTGATATGAATAAGAGTTTCTTTGTGGAATTGATTTCCTCCTTCTTTCTCACTGTTATCACTTGCCAATGGGTCTCTTTTAACCCTGTCCTGCATTTCTCACTCACTAATTATAAATATATCAAGATCAAAATGCGTGTCAAATTTTTACCACTTCCAGAAGCATTTAAGGATTCAGTTACTGTTATTTTTCCTGAGAAAGCACTATAAAATTAATTTCCAATATATATTGCACAAATTATCATAAAGACAAAAAAATTATGTTAGGTGTCAAATGATGTATCAACACACACTCTTCTAGGCAAAGCGTAATTCAGAATCATGGCATAACATTTACTTACATTTTCTTGAAATAGTGAAAAAACTATTTTTTATAGAAAAAGTATACTTTTTTTAAGAACAAAATTTTGCAAACATTAATATAGTGTGTTATTCTGGCTTTTAATAATATTGACTATACCAAGAAACAAGAAAATAAATATCAGTTTTTATATCCCTTTGTCAATTTCAAGTGATTCATTGGAAAGATAAATTTTGTCTCCTCTAAAAAACATACATTTGAAATAAATAGTTAAGAATATACATTTTTAACTTTTAAAATATTTCTTTACTAGATACAGCTGAGAGATACACAACAAGTTTTATAGATGTTGAAGAACAATGTTTACTCTCAGAAAAAATTATGACCATCATAGAATAAAAATGAAGAAGATGAAGTAAACAGATGGGGGTATTTTAAAAAACGTCTTTATGAAACAAGATGTCAAAGTCCAAAGTGAATGCCAGAATGCTTCAGGAATGAGAAAACAAATTTAATAATTCACAGCCAAATTTTGCATTTATATGTCAAAAATATCCTACTTTAAGAGAGTAAATGTTATACACAATGAACACAAGCATATAACCATACTTTTCATAAGAGGGTAGAGAAAAATTGTCAGATGTCACTGAAGTCCTCTTCTGGGAAGGCATTTCTAAGCAAACTACTAGAAAATGGTGAGGAAAATCATACCCAACCAAAACCATCAGATATATTTCATAGCAGGTTTCTTAAATTGTCAAGGTGTTAATGCCAAGGCAAGATGATAGAGGAACAAATTGGGAGATTATAGGAGAAATATTGATCGTGAAAAAATCTTGAGACCTCTGTATTAATTCTTATTTGATTGCCTTCTCTTACCTTCTAGATAATTCAAATAATATCTGTCTTCAGATTCTTAGGCAGGAAGATATCAATTTTCATTTGTTCCAGAATGTGTCTCTGAAAAGTTCCTTGACTATCCAAGAAAGGATATAAAAAACTTCTTTACTTCATGAAAGAGTGGACCCAGAAGGTTAAAATAAAGAGAAAAGGAAGATCTTCATAGTCATGAAAATTTGATCATTAGCACATTAACTAATCATTAGCTCACATAACTGAGCACATTAATTTCTTCAGATTTTATGTACCAGAGAAAAATTCAATTTTCAGAAAATGGGGTATATACTAGCAATATTTGGAGTAAATACTCTAAAATTATATATATTTCTAGACAACATTTGCATAGAAATACTTTCAATGTATCAGCAAGCAGAAGACTGTATTTGATGCCTGTACATTCTCAATTTCTTCAACTTTCAAAGAAAATATACTCTCTTGATTTAGCGATAAAAAATCAAGGATTAAATAAACCCTCTAGGAAAATTATGTGAATAGTAGAAAATATGACATCTTAATTTAACAACAGAATTTAATATGCTAAGATTTAGGACATTATCTTTTTATCTTTTAAATCAACAACTGAATTTTAAAATAAATATATTTTTTAAAAATTACAAGATACCAAGCTGTAGAAAATCAGAAGATCATAAGTTATAAATTTCTGGTTAGAATATAAGGAATAAAATGTCAACTACAAATAGCAATTATAAGAAACTCTCAAAAAAGTATGTCTCAGTCAAAATTAAATTAGAGAAGTTTTTAAGCATCAGAATTTTAAGCTTTAACTCCAGTTCACTATAAAACATGCTATTGCAAAACACCAAAAAGAAATATTATGATTATATTTCTAAGAAAAATTATGAAGTATAAATTCTATGAAATAATGTAAAATATTATAATAATATGATGGATCAATGAAACAGATAGAAGAGTAACATCTACTTTTATATCCTCTGAATATGCAACTTGAAGTCCTCAGAAACATTGAGACTTTTTAATAACTTGCTTTCCACACTATAGATAGGGTTTAGTGGAAGAACTCTCAGAAATTCTACAAAAAAAAATAATTCTAAAAAGGTTGGGAGTTAAAAGAGGACATAAAATTGCACAGAAACTGTGAGACAGTTTTTCGTTTTAGAAATATTTTTTAAAGTAATCCCAATTGGAGAGATTGATGTGATCCCTGAAAATTGGAAAATGCAGCTCTTTTTTGCAGAGAAAGAGAACACGTTAGTGGATGTCAGAACTATAAGACATTGAGCCAAGAAGTCTAAAATTGAGTGGGTAGTGAATACTTGGCAAGAGAAACTATGAACACTAGGAGTCTGCCAGCACTACCTCATTTTCCCTTTTGAAATGCAACACTCAAGTGGAAAATCAGATGACTACTGTACATTGAATTAATAGCTAGTTCTGTACAACAGTTCACCAAGTATCTTATTGCTTTTTTAAAAAATCATATATTTAGCTCACTTTGAAATCAATAATTTAGTCTGAGCTTGCCTAGATGGTTTATCTAGACTCCAGTACTGTGTCCAGGAGTCAGCTGTATATTGCAGGTTCTTAGATGGTATCAGCAGGAATATTTAGGCCAACTGGCATAAATGGCCATAAATAGGATGTTGTAACTCTTTTAAACATGTTCATCACATCCCTCTACTGGACTACCCTAGGAATTTTCTTAAAGCAAGAGAGAAAGCCAGAGTTAGCAATGCAGTTTGCAAGCTCCCTTTGCATCCCATTGGCTGACCTCAATTGACTAAACCATTCCGATGACTGAGCCCAGAATCAAGAGGTGGTTCAGATTACTGAATATTGGGACATCCTTGTAATTACCCTGGCCACAACCCGCTCTTTTGCAAAATATGCTCCACTTTACCCAGGATGTCTAAAACTTCATCCAATCCTGCATCAGGCTTGAAGTCCAGGATACCATCATTTATATCAGGTCCAGGTGCAGCTCTTCTGATGTGGCTCCTCTCGATCTGGAGATTAACTAAAAACACAAACTATGCAATCCTCACATACCAAACTATGAGATAGGGGCAGGGACACTGCAATAAGTGCTATTATTCAAAAAGAGGAATAAGAGAAGGAGCATAATAGTCACTGGTCCATAATTTTGAAATTCTGCTGAGCAAGTGTTACAAGATTTTTCTGATCTGGGGTGGGGCATGGAATGTTCCATGATCAAGGCTTATTTATGCTCCTTGGAAGTACCTTTCTGGGCCAGGGTTCTCTATGATTCTTGGCTCCATGTTCTCAATTGTCCTTCCTTTTCCAATTTCTTTTGCCATTTTTGAAACATTATTAAGAATTATGCCCTTGAGGCAACCTTCTCAGACTGCTTCCTGCTTGTAGAAAGTTGAGGCCTCAAAGGCTGTTTTGCCTTTTGAGCAATATGATACCATTTTAAACTAAGATTGCTTCACTTTCCCCTATATAGGACCCTCAAAAATTGTGTGTGTTTTCCATGATGCAATGTTGTCCCACTCCATGCATCAAAAGCCAAACACACACAGATTTTCAGACATGCCTTGGTCTCCCTAGGCTTAAGCTCTGATACTCTAATTCATGCCACGTACCTTCTCAGACCACAATGTAATAAAACTAGACGTCAATTCTAAGAAGTCTTAAATCTACACAGAGTCAGAGAAATTAAAAAACCTGTTGTTGAATGATTCTTGAGTCAATGACAAATTAAGATGGAAATCAAAAGACTTTTTGAACTAAACAACATATATGACACAAACATTCAAGTTCTATGGGATACAGTAAAAGCTCTGTGAAGGAGGAAGTGGATAGCCTTAAATGCAGAAAGATCATGAATTAACCACCAACTATCACACTCAAGGATGCAGCAAAAGAAGCACAAACCAAACCCAAAGCTAGCAGGGAAAAAAAAAAAAAAAGAAAAAAGAAATAGCAAAGCTCAGAGAAGAACTAAAAGAAACAGAAACCATAAACACAATACAATGAACAATGAAACAAAAAGTTTGATCTTTGAAAAGATAAACACAAGCCCTGCCAAAAACGCTCAGTTGGCAGAGCATTAGACTGAAAAGATAAACACAAACAATAGACTACTAACTAGATTAACCAGAAATAGAAGAAAAAGGACTCAAATAAGCTCAATCATAAATGAAAAAGGAGACATTACAACTGACAATACAGAAATAGATATTACCAGGAATTATGTTAGCCATTATATGCTATTATATGTTCAAATAATATTTCACTACCTCACACTATAAGAATATGATATTATTAATTCATTGATTCTATCTCATCCTTTGTAGTCTTCTATTATATTGTTATTTCCACTTTCACCAAAATTCTAAAATGTATTATTTTGTTTCTTATTGTTCTAAACAATGTATGTGTATATATAGTATATATATATGTGTATGTGTGTACAAACACACACACACACACACACTCTAGAAGAAATTTCTCCAATTTCTTCCTGTGGATCCAAGGTTCCATCTGGTAACATTTAGTTTTTCATCTCTTGCAATGTGTTTTTGCTACGGATAAATTTTCTTAGCTTTGATCTGTCTGAAATTATAATTTTCTTCCTTTTATTTTTGATGAATACTTTTGTTGACTGTGGAATACTAGATAATTTTTTAGCACTTCAAAAAATGTCATTTTAGTGTTTTCCAGATTACATTGTTTCTATTGAGCAGTCAGTCATTACTACATATTTGTTCCTCTGTATGTAATGTTCCTTTCCTCTGGCTCCTTTAAGATCTATTACTCATCTTTGGTTGTCAGGTGTTTGCCTATGATGGGTCTAGCTGTGGATTTCTTTTCATTTATCTTCCGTAGAATTTGCTCAGTTTCTTATATGTGCAATTTGATAGCATGTGATAGTTTCGGACAGTCCTAAGACATTATCTCTTTAAATACTTCTTCTATCCCATTCTCTTTCCTTCTGAGACCCCAATTTCGTATTTATCACACCATTTGGTATAATATTTTGCCAAGACATTGGCTGCTCTAGTCCCCTCCCTCCCATTTTTTTTGCTTTTCCTTTTTTTTCTCCTCTTTGTGATTCAGTATGGATATTTTCTCTTGATCTATCTTCAAGCTCATTGACTCTTACCTTTGTTATTTCTACTCTGCATTTAAGCCCATCTAACGCAATTTTCTTTTCTAGCCCATATTTATTTCTGATATATTCATTGGTTCTCTTTTTTATAGTTTCTCTTTTTTAAAAAATGTTTTCATCTTCTTTCACATGTCAGCTTTTCCACTAGATACTTTAAGCATTTTTATCATAATTATTTTAAAGACCCTTCTTGACATTTCTAATTCTTGAGTCTTGTCTGTATTATTGGTTATTTATCTTCTTGATTATGGGTCTCACAGTATTATTTTTCATTTTTCTTGTGATTTATCATTTTACATAAGATAATGATGTAAGTCCAAACAAAATATGCAAAAGATACTTCCTAACCTTGCTACCCTGCCATTAATAAATACCTGAATAAATCAAATCTGTAGTGGAAGTAGGTCTGGGATTTATTGCAAATTTTATTTGATTCAATTTCCCATTGGCTTTTTATTATTTTAAGTGCAAGATCTGAAGTATTCCTTCAGTAGGATTTGGTATCTGAGCACTGATGTTATTCTGATAAACCATTTGCTGTTTACAGCCCAGCTCCAGCTTTAGACATCATGATATCTCTGTCTGCTTCGCGAAAAGTCTTTTAGCTTTTGAGTCAAGAGGAGGTCTTCTTTGTTCTCTAGTCCTGCTTCTGGCTCTGGCTTCTTGCCCTGCCTCCGGTCCTTGGAGTGTAGATGTCTTACTCTTTGTGATGGCTAAGGATATGTAGGAGGAATTTCTCTCCTGTTTCCTGCCTTTAGCCTTCCAAAGTTGAAAACCAAGCATGCCTTGGAGAATTTCTCTCGGTCCTTCTGTGCCAGTTCCACATTCAGTATCTGAAAATCTGAAATGCCTCCGATGAATTTATCCTGCCCTGACCCTAGTCTTTTGTGAAGTACCTTCAGGCACACAATGAAAACCTTTGAAAAAGAATTAGTAGCCAGCTGCAGCTAGCTACTAGTAGTTCACACTATGGCTGCAAATGTTCAAGATTCTAGTCTCTCAGAACATCCCAAATAGAGCCATTAAAATCTCAATACCATTTAGAATAATTTATTTTTACCCTCTCTATGCTGAATTTCTAGTCCTACCACCACTCCACTAGGGATGAGGTGATAAGATCTTCATGGTTCTCCTTTCTTCTGTAAAGTGCTTGTTACTATTTAGAATTTAGTTCACCAACTTTCATTGAGAACTCAGGTCTTTCTGGTAAAAACAAACAGATAACAAAAAACAACAAGAATATTGTAGATTATTGGGCTTGTTTTTGGATGTTAGGGTATGCGTGATGCCCTTTTTTGACATTTACATCATTGGGACATTTACATCAAAATAGGCAATTAGATATTCGCTCATATTTCTAAGATTTTTAAAAAGAACTTTGTTTATTCTTAATGATTTTTCAGTTCATTATATTAAAAGTCCTTTATATTAAAAGTTTTTATATATGTTATTAATATCTGTGTTATATGTGTGTTCCTAACAACCTAAATAGTCTGATTATTTTTTTAAAAATCCCATGCACATTATTGTGGTATATCCCCATCTTTTTTTCTGATAATCTTAAAAATTCTTCCACAAACCATTTTATACCTTTTTATATGAAGAATGTAGTATTCTTGACTATCTTAACCAATGCAGAGCACAAAGAAGCATAATATAAAATCAGCCTGCTTCATGCCATCCAAATCTGGGATAATGTTATCTAAAAGTATGTAACATCTCTGATTTCATGCAATACTTTCTGGGGTCATTAAATATCAAGTCATTGCCTCCTGAAATGACATGCACAGATGGGTTTTGTTGTTTATTTTTACCACTTAAGAAATATGAAGGAAAAAAGGGAAAAATAGCAAATACATTTACAGAATTGAATTGCCTCAATCTGCAATGTGCAAAAAATGTACAAAAATGATGATTCAGTTTTTTAGTAGTCTTTAAGCTTGATTCTAATAGGAGCCGGATATTTAATGTAATTATGGAATTCTTTATTTATATACATATCATTGTATATTTATATTTAACTATATAGCTTTTTTCTTTCATGGTAAAATGGTTCTGTTATTTTCTTTTATTCTTTAAAAGTGCACTTTTTCTAAGGGACGAGCAGAGCTGAGAAAAGCAGTCTTCTGACTCTGCAGATTTGTGTTCCCAAGAATCTTATTTAATTAGAAGAATTTTAGTGCAATTTTCCTTTTTAGTATTGCAAAAGCTGCAGAATAATTTTTAACTCTTCCACCAGTGAGGAAACAAATGATAACCATGCACGATAAAAATAATGTAAGTTGAATTCAAGTCTGCTTAATTTTACAGGTAATTTTTAGTGTATTAGAATCAATTTTTTCAGTTTGCAACTCAGGAAATGAGATTGCAGAACACAGAGCTTCTTTAAAAATATCTTGCATGTGAGTAGGGATGCCAACTAATCTGCAGATAATAAACCTTGTTTTATTATAAATTCTATGGATTTGGATTTGAAACAATTCATATAATCATGCATATCTCATTTAAATGTCTGGTAAGTTTTTTATAGACACCTTAACCACATATTTTATGTTAACAGAACAAATAGCATGTCTTTGAATAACAATTGTTTACATTTTCATGAAAGGTTTGCCACCTGTGAAAAGCATGTCCATGGCAGACAAAAAGGGATAGGGGAAACGTTTGAAAGAATCTGATACGTACATACCATAAAACACCTTGAGAAGCCTAGGTAAGGTCCTTCTGGTGAGAGTCATGGTGACAATGGTCATTCAGACTTTTTACGTTTAGTCTCATTGGATGGTTACTGTCTCTTAGTAAAGGTATGAAGATTTTTCTGCCTCAAAATATTCTGATAAAGGATCCCTCTGTAACTCATCACATTTACTCTGAATTATATTATGGAATGATCTATAATTTTATTTTGAGTAATAATTCAGGGCAAGAAATCTAGATAGCTTTATCTGCTTTGCCAAGTTCCTGAGTCAAAATGAGATGAAAATAAACATAAATATATATCACATAATTGATGAGAACATCATTGTTAAGTGCTAGAGCAAGCATTGGCATAAGAAGGTAATAGACCTATATTTCAATGCTTACGTGCCCCTACTATGTGTGTGTCTTAGCCATACTAAACAGACTTAGCTTCATCTCTTCAATGAGGCTCATAGAGCTCCATCAAGATTAGAGGCACTATGTGTAAAATTCTTCTTATAATGCCTGGTACATATATATATATATAATAGAAATGAAGAGGTAGAGTTTAGTAAATCTTTCATTGACTAATTCACATTGGCCAGATTTGGGGGTGGGAATTATAAACTTAGAAGTATTATTAAAAACACTTATTGATCCATATATTCAGGTAATCAATGGAACGTAAATGTGCAATATCAAGAAACTGACTTTTTGTTAATATAATTGCTTTCTTCATTAAATATATATTACTGCTCTAGATGTTTAAACATAATTACATCACAGCCTATTGTCTCTACATTTTTCCCTAATTCTGTTTTGCTCCTTTCAGACCAGTACTATAAAATCAAAACCACATAACCCATTTTTAATGCATTAAAAAAGATTAAGGAATACATATCTACAAATTTATCTTTGACATTTGAAGTTGTCATTTAATATCATTTGACAAAACATTTACCCAAAGTTACAAAAGCAGATTACTTGTGAAGAATAAATGAATTCAAATATTTTTTATGAGTACTAAAATGCTGATAGCTTTTAAACATAAGAATTTTCTCTTTCAGCTGGATGTTACAGAACAGAATGCAAATAAACATTTTAAATTGTGATAAAAATGGGGGACATTATTATCTTTCATAAGAATGATAGTATGTTTTAGAAATCTACTTTAAAGCAAAACACAAAATGATATATATCTCAACTAATGCCAAATAGCAACAGCAATAAGTATTTAACAGTTCCTTGGTTATTAACATTGTGCCAGACAGTGTACAACATTCTTCATATGTATTATTCCAATTAGTTCCTCACAACACTTATATGTAATAGGAGTCTTACTGTCTCCATTTCACACTTAAAGAATTCTATGGATTTAGATTTGAATCAATTTATTATTTTTTTTATTGTGGTACAATATACAAAAAATAAAATATATCATTTTCAACATTTTTTGAATTTACGATTCAGTGGCATTAAGCACTTTCACATTTCTGTGCAACTAGCACCACTATCCACTCTAGAACATTTTCATCATCTCAAATTGACACTCTGTACCCATTAAAAAACAACTCTCCATTTTTTTTCAACCCCTGCTCCTAGTAACCAGTATTCTACTCTTCTTCTCTAAGAATTTCACTCTTCTAGGAACTTCATAGAAGTGGACTCATACAGTGTTTGTTCTTTTGTGTCTGGCTTATTTCACTTAGCACAAAGGTTTCAAGATTCGGCCATATTGTAACATATATCACAATTTTCTTTCTTCTTAAGGCTGGATAATATTCTATGGTACATATTTTACACATTTTTTTTTTATCCATTTGTCAATCAAAGGACATTTGGATTGTTTTCACCTTTTGGCTATTGCAAATAATGTTACTAAGAAAATCTGTGTACAAATATCTGTTCAAGTCTCCACTTTCAATTCATTTGGGTATATACCTAGCAGTGGAATTGCTGGATCATATATTAATTCTATGTTTAAGTTTTAGAGGAACCACCATGCTGTCTTCCACAGCAGCTGCACCATTGTACACTTCCACCAGCAAAGCAAATCTGTCCCAAATTCTCCACATCCTTGCCAATACTTGTCATTTTATTATTTTTAATAATAGCCATCCTAATATGTGTGAAGTGGTATTTCATTGTGATTTTGATTCTCATTTCCCTAATGACACTGATATAATTTCATGTGCTTATTGCTTATCTGTATATCTTCTTTGAAAAATGTATATTCATCCTTTATCCACTATTTTAATTGGGTTGGTTGTCTACTTGTTTTTGAATTTTAAGAATCTTTATATATTCTGAATACTAATCCCTTATCAGATATGATTTGCAAGTATTTTATCATATTTTGTCAACTGTCTTCTAACTCTGTTCGTGTCCTTTGATGCACAAAAGTTTAATTTTAATGAAGTTAAATTTATCTATTTTTTTTCTTGTGTTGCCTGTGTTTTTAATGTCTTATCTACAAACACATTGCCAGCATCAATGTCATGAAGCTTTCACCCATGTTTTCTGTGTATGTATGTGTGTATATATAATTTATTATGAGAACTGGCTCACACAAGGCTGAGAAGATCCACCATCTGCGGTCTGCAAGCTGGAAAACCAAGAAAACCAGTGGTATAATTCAGTTCAAGTCCAAAAGCCTAAGAACTGAAGGGGTCAAAGGGGTCCTGGCCTAAGTCTCAGAGTTTACAGACCCAGACCCAGAATTCCCTTGTGCAAGGGCAGAAGGTATCTGTCCCAGCTTAAGAAGCCAGAGAGAGAATTCATCCTTCCTTCCTCTGCCTTTTTGTTCTATCCATGTAAGCCCTCAATAGGGTTGATGATGCCCACTGATCCCGGCAAGAGCAGCAGATCTTCTTTGCTCAGTCTATGGATTCAAATGCTACTGTCTTCCAGTAATACCATCACAGACATACCCAGAAATAACATTTTACCAGCTATCTGGGCATCCCTGAGCCCAGTCAAGTTGACACGTAAAACTAACCATCACAATTATAAGTCAATTTTTAAAATATGAAATAAATTTTGAGAAAAACTGAGTCTAATTTTCAAACATCTAGTCTGGGATTTTTTTTTTAATATCTTGTCAAACATTAAGCAAATCTTTGAATTTGTAATTATTTTTCATGTTAAGTTTCAACTACCACCAAGATGTTAGTTTCTCTTCAATCTGTTTCTGGATCTTAACTCTCATATTACTTGTAGATATCTGTGCTTTATTGTATCAGCCAGAACATTCTGGGAAACCTCAAATACATCATAATCTAGGCTGAAAGGTTTCTGAAAGTCCTGTGAAGACACAGATTGTTTCCTTCCACACTATTGTATCTCTAGGACCAAGTATATTGCTAAGTACAGTTAATATTGTCAGACAATATTATAAGTATCCCATAAAAAAGCACTTTGAATAACTTTCAATGTGAAAGAAAGAAATACATCCAAGCAAACATAGGGACTACACTATTATAATGTCATATTAGCACCTTAATTTGTAATATTAAGGTGGTGATAGATTAAATTTGACTGTAAAATAAAATGAACTATTTGATAAATGTTCATTAATGAGGCTGAAGCACAGATTTACCAAAATATAGTTGACTATTCTAAAGGAGTTTTGAGAAACTTTTACATCCCTGTCATTGTACTATATGTTTGAATGACATTTTGTTAAGATTCAAGCATGAATCAATTTCTAATATGATCAGAACTGTATCATCTTTATACCAGCTTTTATTGTAAATATAGAATATTTTTAAATAAAAGAAAGCATTCTGTACTTTTATTTCAAAATTACATGATCTGGATAATATCAATGTATATAAATCCATTGCTTTGGCTGGTAATATATACATATTTTAATTTATATGAGTATAACTGCTTATTTCAGTTTATATAAATATAACTGTTTATTGGTGCTATTAAATCAATTAGTTTAAATTAGTATCAATTATCACTCTAAATTAGTCATCACATATGTATTTATGTAAAATTTTCATTCTCACTACTTTAAAAATATGCAATAATTAACACATGTTATACATTTTCAATTAGCTATTGTTGTCAGTGCTTTGTGTGAAAGTGTAGAAGTTGCATATTGAATATTCCCTATCAGGATAGGATAGATGTTCCAGAATCAGGATAAATGTTCCAATAGAATCTACCTCCCAGTGAAAGCCAAAATCTCTCTTATTACTTTTTACCATTTGTAGGATCTGCTTTGATATTTCATATGTTAGTAATCTGTGTTTTGTTTTCCTTGATAAGCCTGGATGAAATTTATAAATTGTTGCTAATTATTTTCATAGCATCCTTTTGTTTCCTTAATGTTCTTTATTATAGATTTTATTAGTTTTTAACATTAATTTCTGATCTCATTATTAATTCCTTTCTTCTTTTTTTGTTTGGATTTAATGTAATGTAAATTACTCTAGGTTTTTGAGATTGAAGTTAGTTCATTTGGTTTCAACATTTTTTTCTCCTGATGTGCTTATGGTTATATATTTCTGTCTACTGCTTTTGCTGTATCTCACACTTTTTCTGACATCACATTTTAATAGTTACTCAGTTGAAAATGTTTTCTGATTTTCCATTGACTTTTTTGATTCAGGAATTATTTAGAAGTTTGTTAGTTAATTTCTAAGCAATTGAGCATTTACTCATTTTCATTGTTTTGAACTGATTTCTGGATTAATTGCACTATTGCCAGAGAATACACTCTATATATTATTTCAATTCTTTGGGGACTTGTAAGAATTTAAGGCATATAATCACCTTTGCTATCTATGTTCCACAAGTATATGAAGGCATTTGTAGTCATTCTACTGGTTGGTGCAGTATTTGATCTATGTCATTTAGGTTGTTCTTATATGTGTGGATCAGATTTTCTATAGCCTTTCTCTATTTATTCCAACATCCATAAAATCTTTCCTTAGGATTTCCCTTTGAAGTTCTGTATAATTTTTTATTTTTACAGTTTAAAGTGTTTCTTTTTTTGATACATAAAGGTTTAAAAGTATGCTCTTTTCTTATGAATTGACTCTTTAAGACATATCTCTTTTTCTCTACAAACATTTTCTGCCTTAAAGTCTATTTTTTCTGTTAATAGAATGACACAACCTTTCTAGTGGTTAGTGTTTTATGGTATAGCTTCTCCTCTACGTTTATTTTCAAGGGTTGTGTGTGCTTATATTTAAAGTGTGTATTTTATAAACAGCACACAAGTATTTTTCCCCCTAAGTCTACAACTTTCCCTTCGGGTACTTAGGCAGCATTAAGTCATGTCCACCTCCAATACTTTCGTCTCTCCTTTGCCTTATTCTCAAGGTTTCTCCCTCGGGAGGGTCTTTGTTTCCATCATTGCCAGACTGGAAAAATCCACTGCTTTTCAGCATCTTTTTCACCTCACTCATTAGCTGCTTACTTCACACAACTTTAGGGCTTAGCATAAAACTTGAGGGACAAAATCAGCTTTTTGCTTGAGGGCTACAGTTTCCAAGAGCTGCCAAATGCCCCCAGAAGAAAAGGAACAGCAGATTTTCATGGCATTTTCCTAAGGATTCTACAGTTTTGATCTTCATGTTCTTGTTTCCCCTGTGGTTCTCTGAAAATATAATAAGATGTGATATTTTGGTAGTTTTTGTTGGATTTTATAGGTATTGCCAATGGTAGTGTTTACTTGCTATAATCTGTTTAACTTATCCAAATAAGGCAATATATTATTTTTAAGTAAGAGTCAAGTATATTTGTATATTAACAAGAGCAATCTTATATAGAAGGCATAATAGATGCTGCAGTGGACAGAACAGACAATAACCATATCTAGAATTATTCTATCCTAGAATAATTAGGAGGGGATTGCATCTAGTGTCCAAGTGGAGCAATTTGCCCTAGGTAGCAGTAAAGGGATATTATTTATAATAACAGGAGAAAACGCAGAGCATATGGACACCAATGCAGGTAGGATTGTATATGTAGTGGTGTCACCTTACAAAATTGTTTTTCTGATTATTTCTGTTACATGTTTCTTGATTCTTGCTCATGCATCCAGGGAGAGTTCTCCCAAGTGTCTTTTAGGTTATCAAGGCCTCTTGGCTGGTACACTTGCTAGCACATTCTCTCCATTCTTGTGGTGAGCTCTGTTGCAGCAATCACAGGCTAGGAGCTTTGCCTTCTCATTTACTTTCCTCTTTGAATCACCACTCTTTAAATTCATTTAATTTTATTGTAGTGGGACAGAGTTTCACTGTTAACTTTAATATTGATATTTTGCTTTCTTTCTCTTTTTTTGCTTCTATTTGTGGGTCATATGTTTTATGTAGATTTCAATGCCTTAGTTTGATTTTATCATAGCAAGTGCTTTTGGCATATACCATACACATATATACACAAAATGGGAAGGATATTTACTTATTTTTTCATTTTTCTTATTTAATTACTTCTTAATCTGTGCTCATAGAATCTAAAGATTGGAGGATTATTTTTAAAAATAAGAATCTTCTATTTAAATATCAATTTTTAACATTCATGTTCAACTATTATAACTAGATTAATAATACCAACATAGAGATTTATGTTATGCTTATTTGGTTTGGTTACTTAATGACAGATACTATAGGCTATAATTTTCATATACTTGGGTTCTTAATTTGGTTCAGCTTTTCAGTTTGCTGGCCAAATTTAAGGACTTTTAAGAGAAGAATATGCATATTTTTAAGTCCTTGTATAAACAAAAATGTCTTTCTATTATCTTCGCCCAAAAAAGATGACAACATTTTTCCTTTTAAAACTTTTCATATATTTCTCAATTTAGAGCTGCTGAGAAGTCTGCAGCTAGCTTAATTTTGTCTCTTTTGTAGGTTAATTCTTTTTTTCCTTCCCTGCCTGGATACTTATAGATTGTGTCCTCATGCTTCTTCCTGAGCTTTCTTTGCCTGAGGAAAGTTTTATAATTTTTAATGTTTGGCTCTCGTTTATGCTACATTTGCTCTGTATTGTTCTTTGAAATTATATTGACTCTCAATTTTCTGTTATAATCATTTAAAATTAATTTCTTAATTATTCTCATTTGTTTACAATGTTGCACCGTTGGAAAATTTATCAAAACCCTTTTTCCTAATTATAAACTCAGTTGCCTAAAACACTAATGAGGCTATTTGTTGGAAACAAAGCAGATTAAAGAATAGAATTAGAATTTCCCAACACAAACTAGAAGATTATATACTTATGTACAAAGTTCAAATGGTCTGCTCAACTGGAAGAATGGTGACATATAGTGATTGCTGCCAGACTGCCAGATTGAATAGGTTACAAGAAAAAACACTGAAATTTAAATCATGGAATAAATATGTGTGTGCTTGTTTGAATACCAATTTAGATAGTTGCTTGTTCATTCTTAAAAGTGAGCAAAATAAAATAATTTGGAAGAGTGGAGAATATGTTGAATCCATACAAAAATACTGTAACTGTGGCATTTACAAGTCAAATCCACTGTGGAACGCATTGTTAAATGTAATTCTCTACATTCTGGTGACAAAGTTGCAAACTTGAAGGATGTTTATAGGAGAAGAGCAGAATGCATAACAAAAATGAAAAGAAAGGAGGGAAGGAAAGAAGGAAATGTATAATTGACTCCATAAAATAAAAGTATATTTATAAAACTTTTAGAACACTAAAGTTAACAAAAATATTAAAGTGTAGTCAATTAACTTATCTTTCAACGTGGGAGAGGAAAGGAGAATCTACATCATCACATGAACTTCTAATTTAAGATTTTAGAGGTCAATTATGTTTAAATTGATTGGGCTCATGCAAATTGAGACTTAAAATGTCATAAATAAGTAGTGTAAATTAAGAGCCTAAATATAGAACAATCTTATGGATGACCTTGGATTTAAGATGAAGTTTTATTTAATTGTATATGCACTGAAGTGCAAGGTTTTTAGCGCAAGGATGTAATTCAAACATATTTGGAAAATTAAACTGACCAGTTTGATTTTGAGAAGGAGAGGTAGGGAAGGAAACCATATAGAAATCTATTCCAATAATCCAAACAGGCATTTTCACCAACTTGCTTGGAATGGAAAATTTTGTAATATTTCAGGAGATGTTGGAAAGTTCATTTAACTGAACCTCAGAATAGAAAAAAAGATCAATACCAAGCAGACATTGTATATTATTAGTTAGCAGTACACAGTGACGATTGACCAGATTTTCTCTTCTGTGTTTAGAGACAAATGTGACAGGGTGAATGATTGGTGGCAACAAGGTTAAATTTTTGTACTTTTCTTAAAACTTTCACATCAAGGCTGCTGATTCCTAAGTGAAAAGATATCTATTTTCCCTAGCAATGACTTTCCCTTTGGAAAGCAAATGTGTTCTTCTAGCCTCTTATGTTAGCGCAACTCAGAATGAGTCTACCAACAAAACTGAATGCTTACTATTTCTCTATTCAATTTTTTTAAAGGCATTGGGCACACTCAAGGTGGAAATCTTACTTGAAAGCTAGATTTAGACTTTGTGAGCCCAAGATAGTGTTTGGTTTCAGGAGAATTTGAAGACAGTGTTAAGAATATGGGAGGAGCACTCACATTTGTCCATCATAATGTCTATGGCTATGGTGAAGACAAATGCAAAATGCTTGGTAACATAGTGATGACATTCTTAGGCTTTCATGTTCTGTGCTAAGCAGCTATTTCCACAGAAGTACATGCACATCCCTATTCACAGACACAAATGCATTTCTTTACATTCAAAAACATATTGCACCAGGATGATGATATAGTTTACAGGATTTAGCGATTTTTAGCAGAAATGCCGCCATGTCCACATTCTCTAATTCAATGAGCACAAGACAAGATGGAGGTGGAGCAATGCTCAGTTATACCATATCCCAAGAAGATTAATAAAGGAAGTGAAAAAGCAAACGATAGAAGCTGAATCTTGCTCTTATTGTACAATAAATACAACTTTAAATTTTTTTGTATAATAAATCTTTTAGCTATTATCAGAGTGAATTCCAATATTTCACAAACAGCAGAAATGCTATGTCAATGGAATTTGATAATATTTTGTGTCACAAAAAGGAAAAATGAATGCACTTTTAAGGGGAAATGCTGCAATTTTTCCAAATTAAAAAGGAAATGTTTATTATCTGTTATGGTAATAAATTATGAATTTGTGTCCTCCCCCCAAAAAGATATATTGAGTATATTCTAACCCTCAGTGGTCTTTAAAGAAAGTAAGTCCTTCATAGAGATAATGAAGTTAAAATGAAGTCATTAAGGTGGGCCCTAATCCAATATGACTGATGTCCTTACAAAAAGGGAAAATTTGGACACAGAGACAGACATGCACTGAGGGGAGACTATGTGAAGAGACTTAGAGGAAACACTGTGTACAGGCTGGAGTGATGCTGCCACAAGCCAAGGAACACTCGTGGCTGGCAACAGCTGAAAGTCACAAAGAAGGGTCCTTCCCCTACAGGTTTCAGACAGATTATGGCGCTCCCAACACCTTGATTTCAGATTTGTAACACCTAGAACAGAGAAATAACACATTTCTGTTGTTCTACGCCACTCTGTTCGTGTTCCTTTGTTATGGGACCTCTAGGAAACTAACACATAAAGCAAAATTTTTTAAAATTGATATTTTCCAATTTTTTAATATTTTCTTGACCACATGTTCAATTATATGATTTGACACATTATACACACACCTACACACATTCATATCTATATTTGAGAATCTGATTTGTATGGAATTGATTTTAAAACTTTCTGTTGCCATGTTATTACTACTTTATACTATTCAGCATTTCTATTTTGTCCAAAAAAAATAATTGTGCTAAGATGAAGCATTGAACATTACAGAAAATCATGCCCTTGACGGAAGTTTGGTATAAAGTCACTTTGAGCAACTGCAATTTTCAGCCTGGGTTTAAGCAGCTAAATTTGAGCAAGGTAATCGAGAATGTGTTCCAGTTCTAAGTAGCAACTTCTTTGCAGTTACCTACAGTTGAGTTTAACTGAAAGCAGCATAATAATCTTAATAAAAGGCATTTCTTTCACTCAAACTCTTCTTTCTAGTTGCATTGATATCATGACTTTATTTCAGAATATTACTGGGATACAAACGCTTTGGTCACATAAATTGCCTTTGTAACACCTGAGTCAAAGCTATAAGTGTGCCCATCCCCCTGAGATATCATAACTTTCTAAGTGAACATGTTAATAGCACTGATAACTAGGTTTAAAAATGGGGGGAGGGGAGAAGTCAGAGTGCTGATTTTATTTTTAAAGAAATCAAGAAAGGTTCTGAAAAAGCATTCTCAATTTTTTATAATAATGACTAATTTTTAAAATGTACTTCTCAAGCATAGTTTAGACCCTCAGTAACATACTGGATGTCACACAGTGTTAGTTATTTGAAGTTTGTCACATATCCTAATCTTCCTGGGGACATTACACATCCTGCCTTTGCCATCACATTATAATCTAAAGGAAAATGATGACTGCCAGAAGGTCATCATATCAAGCTAGGATAAAAGAGAAATAGAAGTTATCAGTGAAGAGACACTGAGGTACTGCTAAGCATATCTCTACTAATAAATGTCTCCAGCTGGATTGTTGAAAGCCCATTAGGAATTGGTTAGACCTCTATATAAAAAGCTATCACTTGTCAGTAAGAGTAACCACAATCATTATAAAAACCCAAACACTGCCCTTTGTAGAAAATGACCCTTCAACAGTCCGGGAAACGGATCTATTTCACTGGATCTTGGCTTTTGCAGGTTGCTGTGGTCTAATCATTCGCAGTTTAGATTCAACAGTAACACCCAGGCATAGCTGACTCTCAGGGTATGCCCCCAAGTAAACATGTGCCAGGAAAACACAATCCTTCTAGGACAATGCATCAACTCATTAGTCAACCAGAAAAATATCACCTCAGGATATAAGGGACAAATGATATATTTTCATTTTAAGTAGTATTGTATTATTTTACATATTAATGTAACTTAACATGTTCAAAATTTCCTGTACTAAATTGATCTTATAGCCAGGCATAATCACCAAGGCAATCAGCGCTGGCCCTCAAAGGAAACCATTCCAAGAACACCATTTCGATTGTGATGAAAGTGTTTTCTTGTACACTTATGATGCCTATATGTTAATTATATTAATTGGCTTATACTTTCAACCTTGACGTTTTACTTATAGAATAAACAAGAATAATTCTTTACTTTGTGTGTATTATTAAAGAATAGGCTAAAAAATTTAGTCTTTTAATAATCTACTTAGGAAAGGAGCTATTTTGAGAGAGAGGAATGGAGGAAGGGCAAAGGAAGAGGTGTAGATATTAGAGTTAGCTTGTTGAAAGTGAAGCAGAAAGACTAAAGCAATGTATAAATTGGGGAATTCTCAAGAGTCAGAACAGTGAGCAATTTCAGAAATCAAATCTAACTATCTGGACATTCATTGTGTTTCTACATCCATTTTGATGCCTGCAAATCCCTCAAAATTATTAAAGGTGTTCAATGTTCTTGCATTAAGTAGTGTTTGGCTATTCCCATTCCAGTTGTAAATTGCACATCAGTAATCCTGTACTTATCAGTTCATGAAGGACTTTCTGCCATCAAATAATGCTCTCTGCTATATAAAAGCTTACAATCAAACGATGATTTTATGTTCTCTATAGATCAGCAAAAGGATGATGCATTAGGCTGTGCCCTAAATAGTCACAGAAACATTCTAATGGGAAATGAATTTTGATCTCAGTCTTAAATGAACTGGCATTTCCAGGTGGACAGACAGGGAAAAGAAGAGGAATAAAAGGGAGAAGTTATCTGGGTTGTTGTTAGAAAAAAACACTAGTGTCATAGGCAAGGGTTTCAATTCAAGGTTTCTTATGTACTGGATGTATTACCAAAGCAAGTAATCTGATTTTTCTTGACTTTAATTTCCTCTTAAACTATAAAAAGTTTACAAAAGACTGACCTCATCAGCTTGTTGAAAGACATAAATGACATAATGCATATGATCATGAAGCCTGTGTGCCTGAAATATAATAAGCACTTAGTGTTAGCCATTATTATTATTATTATTATCTTCATATCAAAGTGTAGACATTCAATTCAATGCAGGTTTCTTTCATATGTCAAGTAATATTAAAACAATAAGAATAGTAGACATTATTTTTTTTCTTCTTTTTTTAAATTTTTAACATTATTTTATAATTTCTTTGTTCTTTTTTTTTTCAACTCCACTTATTTCCTCTATGGCAGAAGAATAGTAGACTTTAAAGTAACAGAGCTGTGAATTGATATAATAAAATTTGGAATGTTTATAAAATAATTTGTTTACAATAAAACAGACTATTATTTTTATGCTAAGAACATGCTCTTTATTTTTTTATTTATTTCAGAATATTATGGGAGTACAAGTGTTTTGGTTCCATCAATTGTTTTTGTACTGTTTGAGTCAAAATGTGCCCATCCCCCAGATACTGTGCATTGTACCCATTAGGTGTGAATTTACCCATCCCCCCAATACCTGCTTCATTTCCAATGAATATTATTTCCATCTGTGCACATAAGTGTTGCTTGATTAGTTCCAATCTAACGGTCAGTATATGTGGTGTTTGTCTTTCCATTCTTGTGATACTTCACTTACAAGAATGGTCTCCAGTTCCATACAGGTTAATACAAGAGGTATTTTAAGTAATCATTACATACATTAGGTAATCACTGCATTACATATATCAATGACCTCAGTTAATTATTGGTTTTCAGTTCTAATCTACAGAAAGTTAATCAGGTATTAAGCCCTGATCATTGTCAGGCCTTTTAGACAAGTTATGCTCAGTTGAGACACTTTTATTTTTATTTTGTTTCCCTTCCTATTTCAACCTAGACTTTTATACTGATTGTGTTTGTAAGCAACACAAAATAAAATCTATTTCTCAAAATTGAAGTGATAGTTACATATTAAAGTATAGCAGTAATGTCTAAGTCAGTTTCTTCAATTTTCTCCTTAGCTCTCCTTAGCACAATAATAGAGATCTTATATTTATTTATGCTTGACCTATCAGTTTGCACTTTTTACCATAGTGAGTTGGCTTTATTGTTATTGCATTGGTAGTGGGGTTAGAAGCAGAGCATGAGTGAGACTTAACTGTTTTCTCTAACTTAGCCTTCGTGCTGACTTAAATGACTCTCGAAGACCTACTATGTGTAAAAGTCCCACAGGCCCACAGAAGCTTCTTCAAATGATGTTCTGACATTTATGCAGTTTTAACTGAAATCATTCAAGTAGACTGTAAACTATTTGAGATACTCATTATTTCACTTATGCGTTTACATATTATCTAATTCTGTGATGCAACGTGGTACCCATTAAATGTACACTTACTGAATTAAAATGAATAATAACATACCATTGATGGCTGTTATTTAGAAAAAATATTAGGCAGTGAGAAAATATACAGAATTGGTTTGCCAAATCAGGCTCACAAGGATCAGGTTTTACACAGCATCACGCTTTTAGGCTAATTTCA
The DNA here is from genome assembly GCF_040939455.1 of Microcebus murinus. NCBI lineage: Eukaryota > Metazoa > Chordata > Mammalia > Primates > Cheirogaleidae > Microcebus > Microcebus murinus. Next base: position 15,152,354 of record NC_134127.1, read on the forward strand.
AGCGTACACATAACTATGAAGTGAAGATGAAGTAAGGGGTCTTAGATCCCCAACAGCTCTTGAGGTGATTCCTTGCTGCACCAGGAAGCACCCTAGCTCATATTTAGCGAAAGAATTATCTGGACGCTGTATATGCCATCACTTACATAAACAAAGCCATTTACATGATGAACATGTTCATCTCCATGGATGTTATAACTGGTCACCCCGATGAGTAAAGAATATTCTATGTAAAATATGCACAGGACTTTTAAGAGCAAGAACCTTAATGCCCTTGAGCTCTACTCCTTTCGGAGATTATGGAGCCGATTTTAAGGTCATATACCTTAAGTGATTCTGTTTCCACCGAGTATATGAGAGGTAGCATCATAGTTTGTTATTTTGTGTCAGGATCCCTTAGGTTGTATTTGGCATGCCAACTTATTAAAAACAACTTCTCATCTTCATTGAGGTATAAAGAATTATCATTGACCTGAGAACAGGTAAACAGATACCTGTTTACCTGAGAACAGGTAAACAACCTAATATAAATTTTCTTCCCCTGAAAACTCCATATCCAATATTTACTTTTACTTCCTTGTGTAATTAAAGACTATACAAATGTCACTTTCTGCAGAGATATGTACCTATCTAAAATAGTAATCCATCATTCATTATCAGTTCCTTTACTATGTTTTATTTTCTCTCTTATAGCACTTTTCAGGACTTGAAATTATAACATTTATTTATTTGTTTACTTGTTTTAGCCTCCTTCCTCAACTAGGATGCATGAAGGAGGAATCTAAAAAGTGCTTATAAATTAGCAGGTGTTTGATAAATATTTCCTGAATAAATGAATGGATTATCATAGAAAGGAGGTAGCAGGTATACTAAATCTGAAGGTTTCTTTTGTTGACTTTTCTATAGGAACAGTTTTAGAAGACCAGCTTTTTAAGTTTCTTTTAAAATTTAATTTATATTTAGAACATATTTTACAGATAATTGTTATTGGTGTGGTAGGCTAAATAATGGCCGTCCAAAATGCCTACATCCTAATCCCCAGAATCTACAAATATGTCGAAAGGGAATCTTTTACATGGTGAAAGGGATTTTGCAGGTATGATTAAGTTAAAGGTCTTGAGAAGGAAAACATTATTTTACATTATCTGGGTGGGCCCTATGTAATTATAAGAGAGAGATAGGAGATTCAAAGAGACTAAATGCAATGTGACAATAGAAGCAAAGAGAGTGGAGATATTAGAAGATGCTAAGCTGCTGGATTCCAAGGTGGAAGAAGAAGCCACTAGCTGCAAAATATGAGTAAGTCTAGAACTTGGCATAAGGCAAGGAAATTAATTCTCCCTGGAGTCTTCAGAAGGAATCAATTCTGCTAACACCCTGACTTTAGTCCAGGGAGACTAATTTTGTACCTTTGACCTCCGGAACTGAAAAATAATAAATTTGTGTTGTTGTGAACCACTAAGTTTGTGGTAGTTTGTTACAGCAGTTATAAATAACAAATATGATCAATAAATTGACTAATTATTGATTGCATGAGACATTACCAAGGATTTACTGACAAGACTTTTTTTCTTAATTCCCTGGAATGTTGGGAAATTGAAAAAGAAAAGTGTAAGAAGCATTTATAAATTTTATGATTAGCAAGTTTGCTCTCTGGCAATTTTACATTTAGTGCTGGCTGGGTTTTGGTCAGCAATAGCGTAAAAGCATCAGGTTTGTTGCTCACTTTGCTTGAGTTAGGAGAGCAATCTAAAACTCTCTCAATCCTACTCTAAATTTGATCAGAATTCCTGTGTTAGTTTGCTAAGGCAGCAGTAACAAAGTCCCATAAACTGGGTGATGTAGAACACAGAAATTATGGGGATCTTCTAAACTTTCCTCGAGGTGTCACATGTTGGGTGCTATTTGCAGCAATATTTCATGCTCTTGCCTTTTCCGACTTCCTTTTCATTTCCATACTAATTTGTCCTCCAATCCCATCACACTAGGTAAGTGATAAATATTCATATAGCATTCATATTAGCAATAATAACAGACTGCTCTCAGAGTTGATGTAGTGTTTCATGGTTAAGAGAATGGATTCTGGAGCCCAACTGAGTAAGTCCAAAAGCCAACTCCATGGTACAACTCCACTAGTATTTGTGTGATCTTGGATTTCCTTCAAATTCTCTTTGCTTTATCTGTATAATAAGGTAGTAGTAGAATTGACCTTCTAAAATTGTTGTCAGGATTAAATGCATTGATAATATGTTAAGCACTTACATCAGAGCCTGGCACTTACAGCATTGCATAAGCATCAGCCTTATTTTCTCCATTATTCCAGCTTATGGTTTCTAACTTACACGTAAGTACTCTGTTTTGACCAAGGTACCATTATCTATCCTGTGGATGCTCATTTTATTTTGCACCACCGAAATTGTAAAATCCTATGCGTTTATCACGTTGGATGCATTATGATTTCCAGTCATTGTTCTTATTTCTGCCCTTGTTGCTACCTAGAATTAGTGTGCCACGTTTTCTCTTGCATAGAGCAGCCTTTCCTAAATTGGGAAAGAAATAGCTTCCCATTTCCAAATTCTTCTATTTTGCACACATTCATAACAGTTTCTGTAATTATTTCTCATAGGATACATTTCTTAGACCCTCCTGAACCTAATTATTTGCCTTTGGATCTATTTCCTTCTACCAATATCATTCTCAAACATCCAAGTAACATTTGCATTCTCATCTCCAAAGAAGTACACAGTGGGGAATTCTCAAATGGCCAGTGAGACAGGTACAAGTGGACAGAGGGACCTTTCATCACCCCATCAGTCACCTGCTTAGGTAATATACCTGTCCCCATCATCAGCAAATTATTTTTTTAGAAGCAGTGCTTAAAAGGATCTCCCTTACTTGGGCTAACAAACTGAATAAAGATGGTCCTAGAAGAAAAGAAGAAGGATTTATCACCCCCCACCCTTTTCATCTATTGTCATTTCCTCTTAATTTGTGTATACCAAATTTTAAGCTGTAAAGTTTAAAAACTTACCCTGCTTTAAAGTGATCAATATTCACACAAATTAAGCACTGCATGGTAACCATGGATTAAAAATTATAGTATGTATTAACTTATCATAATACCCTAACAGGGTCAAATATTTTTAAGGTTATTTACAGATATATACTTCTCTGAGAATACTAACCTATTATTTAATGAAACTTTGTTAAAAATTAAAAAGTCAATTAACTCATTCTTTCCTCGACTGTTGTATTTTCCACTAGGAATGTGTTATATATATACTACAAGGGAGGTAGCAAACATTTTCTTTGTATAACAACATTGCCCAAGACTGAAACTATATAACTATCTATTCACATAATAATACAATTATGAAAATTTTGAGTGACAAACCTTTTCCAATAGTTGTATTGAATTTCACTGTATTTTATAAAATTACCTATTAATTCAAGAGAATTCAGAGAAAAATACTCTATTAACAGTAAGACCAATCTCTCCATTCTGAAGAAGTCATCTAATTACGTACTATTCTAAGAAAAAGACAGGTCAGTACAATTAACATTGGGTCAGAGATTTTCTTATCCACTTGCGGTCCTTAGAGAGTTCATCTTCTCAGGCCTCAAGGTAAGCTGTCAGGTGAACTACAAACCAAGATTCAGGTTTAGATTAAACCTATAGGGTTCACATAACAACTTATCCCCTTGACAAATATTTTCTGCTGATTAAACAATAGAATTTTATGGCCCATTTCTTAAATAATGTATTTGAGCATGTTTTATGTATACCTGCCCTAAGTTGCTGATCTTATAAAACTGAAAATGAACTACATAGTGTCTTGTCAAATTTTTGGAGTTGTACATTTTCCTAATTGGTTATGTTGATTTATTGCTAAAAAAGATAAAACTTTCCACTTCAGCCACTTATCAGGGATTTGAAATTGCTTCAACCTGGAAGCAAATTGTATGAATTTGAAAAAAGTGCTTGAAGTGCGTTTAGCCACCAAAATATTAACTTGATAGAAATGAAACAAGCCAAGAAAATGACCATGTGTAGTCATCTTCTTTTAACTCTGGAATAAAATTTTAGAAATTACAGCTGTTTGAGAAGAAAAATAGATCTCAGCAACTCCTACCACCTAAATTTTCTAAGTATCGAGTCAATTTTATAGTTAATATCTTACCAGAAAATTATAATTAGTAGTCACCTATTTATGCTTTTATCATATTAATAAACATATCATATTAATGATAATATCATATTAATGATGATTAATAATAAATATATATTAATAAATAACATCATATTAATGCTTTATCATATTAATTATGGAATTTAGTTATTATATGTTATTCCATAACTAATATTCCAATAGGAAATAAGAAAATGATCCCAAAAGACTATTGTAAATATTTACAAAATCTCATAGCAGTCAAATGGAAATGCTGTACTTTACAAATCTTTATAAAAAGGAAAAGATACAAAATAAAATTTGGGAAAGCAATTGTGAACATAATTCCAAGATAGATTAGAAAACAAAGATCATTGACTGACTTTCCTAAAAGGCTTCAATTATTATGGGTATTATCATCATAAAGGTATTTTCATACATTCTTGCCTTATTTTAAAAAGTTTTGTTAGAAATGTTCTATTTATTATAGTGTTTGATATACACATCCATTTGAAAGTAGAAATCTATCTTCTCCAAATAAATAAAAACAAGACATTTTCACATTTGGAAATCTCCAAGTATGTCTTTATGTCATAGAAAGCTTAATGTGATACTGTCATGCCAGAATTAGCACTAAGCCTGGCAAAAAGAACAACATATCCCACGAACCAATTAATCTTTTCTATCCTACTGAAGTTAAAAGCTGAAGTTTTTCAATGCAATGTTCAGAAGACAGAAACACACTTTGAAGTTATATAAAGTAAAACAATGCCTCTTTACCTAAAAATAATTTTAAAATTTGGCTGTGCTCTGGAACATGAATTCACACTCTACCTCTTAAATGCATTCTTTTTATATTTCTTCCATGCAAATGGTGCAAAGCAGTGATATTTCATCATTTGGAATGTTAAAAATAAGCCAATAAAAGAGAGCAGAAAAAACAAAAACTGGAGAAAGCAGCTTGGTCAAGACAGTATAGCAGGAGACAGTTTCTACATCCTTGCCTTGGAGCTCTTTGTCTGTGAACTCATCCTATCTACCATATTGGTGTCAGATCCTACCAACACCAAAGGAGCAAAATAAATTTTATAGAGAATGGAGAAGTGTATTGTCATAAAGTACCAGAATTTACTGCTGCAGAACTATTTTTTTTATAGAAGGAATAATCTAATAGGTACCATATTTTTATTCTTTTTACTTTAAAGGTCAAGTTCTAAAGGAAGTTCAGATACCAGGTCAAGCATGCCAAATCACTTCTCAAACTTGTGTTAGAGTATACAAAGTATATTTAGAGCTCCTATTTTTCAAATTCTAACCAACATCCACAGGGAATTATACTAGAGTGGGGGGAAATGAAGCAGAATGCACTTTGCAGAATGCACTTCACAGCATGGGAGGAAGAAGAAATGAAGAGATTTATTCAGCAGACAGCTACCAAGGTCCATGATCTGAGTATTCAAGCCCCAACAAACCTAACTGAATTTCAGAACCAACATATTTAGCTAAAGGAGAGAGCAGATAACCTGATGAATGCTTGCAATGATGAATGACAAGATGTGTGCTTTTGTGCAAAGCTATATGCCCACAGAATACTGACATTGTTTCAGGAAAAAAAAAAAAAATCTGACTGCTGAAATTCTGCACATTGGAGTTGGCATTGAAGGTTGTCACATTGTCCATATTTTTTTTTACATATGGATAAAAAATATTCTTAGCTCTCCTTTTTCAAAAGCAACACAAATGATTGCCCAACATAAGCCTTTCTGCCAGAAAGCTGACAAAATATTGCTTTTGCTCCATTTTTGCAAATATGGAATAGAAAAAGGCGAATTTGGCCACAAATTACCGGCCTCTGTTTTGGCAATGGAAATTAGTTGATAAAAGTAAGAGAAGCAATCTGCAAAAACAACAAAAAGACTCAAGGTTAACACAAATATTGATTATAAGTGGAGAAATATAACACAGAAACCAATATTATGGGTAAAATTCATGTAAAAAATCCAAAGATAGGAAAAATAAATTTTAAGCCCTTAAATATTGGATTAAACTGCCAGTCAAGGAATTTTGAAAACCACATGTAAAATACTTTCTTCTGAAATGGCCCCTCCACCTCCTTTATTCACTGCTCTACCACCAGCATTCCTTTTTTATTTGAGGGAAATTATTAAGCTTAAAAAAGTCCAGTTTTCTGGGAATTAGCCAGTTGTTAACTTTGGTCATCTGCTTTTGGCCAGGTCTATGTGGAAACTGCCAACTGAAGAACCAAGATGTTTTTAATTTCCAATTCCCTAAGCTTCTCCCAATAGGAAAATCATTAATATTCTCTAAGTCTTTGTCCAAGCTATTTCTCACACGTGGAAGAACCATGTTCTGTCTAATCAAAGCCAATGTCTGTTCTGAAAGCTTCCCTGATTGACTCAGGCTTTTCTCCTGTTCACAACCTTACTTGTACCCAAACACATTATTAGGTGACTTAATACATTGTTGATTATCTTTTACTTTATCTAATTTATGCTAATATCTATTAGCAAAGGGGGAATTAGTTGATATCTGCCACTTGGCCATTCCATTTTGGTACCTTCTTTCACATGTTCACACAATATTAACCTACTCAGCTCAGCTTTTGCACTCTTTGCTCCTATGCAAAGTTTATAGCAAAGACTCTCATTGTGGGGAGGAGGGGCAGGGAAGATGGCAAAGGACATCTTCAGTTAAAAAAAATTTCTTTTGTAGTAAGAATACAACATAAGAACTACCCTCTTAATTTTCTAAGTATACAATACCATATTGTTAAGTATAGGCACAATATTGTATAGATCTCTAGAAGTTATTCATCTTGCATAATAAAAACTTTATGCCCATTGACTAGCTGCTCCCATTTCTTCCTCCTCCCAAGACTTGGAAAACATCATTCTGCAATTTGATTCTATATGTCTAACTATTTTAGATACTTCATATATGTAGACTCATGTAGTATTTGTCCTTCTGGGACTAGTTTATTTCACTTAGCAAAATGTTTTTGAGATTCATCCATGTTGTTATATATAGCAAGATTGCCTTATTTAAGGCTGAATAATATTCCATTCTATGTATATAGAACATTTCCATTACCCATTCATCTGTTGATGAACATTAAAGTTTTTTCCACATCTTGGCTATTGTGAATAGTGCTGCAATGAACATGAGTGATAACATCTCTTTGAGATCCTGATTTTAATTTTTTCTGGATAAACACCCAGAATTGGAATTGCTGGATCATATGGTACTCCTATTTTTAAATTTTTTGAGAAACCTCCATACTGTTTTCCAAAATGGATGCACCATTTTATATCCTACCCATAGTATACAAGGTTCTCAATTTCTCTACTTCTTCACCAGTATACTTGTCTTTTATTTATTTAATTTTTATAACAGCCATCCTGACAGATGCAAAGTAAAATTTCATTGTGTTTTTTTTTACATTTCAGTATTTTATTAAGTTCTTAAATAATTAACATTCTCTGTACTTAACTTCTTTTTTACTGGAAAAAAATTTATTTTGTATTTTTTAAGCATTCCTTGGGCTTCTCACATTTCAATTAAACAACCTAATTATGGCAATAATTTTTATAAATCACTGTTTCCAGGAAGGATAGTGAGAAATTTTTTTCATTTCAAAATATTAAGGTGGTACAAATGCTTTTGGTTACATGGATTGCCTTTGTAATGCCTGAGTTATGGCTATAAATGTGCCCATCACCCAAATAGTGTTCACTGTACCTGTTAGGTATATTTTGACTCCTCCCCCCACCCACTTGATTTCCACTGAGTTTTACTTTCCTCTGTGTACATGTGTGCTCATCAGTTAGTTCCAATTTAATAGCAAGTACATCTGGTGTTGTATTTCCATTCTTTAGATACTTAAGATAATGATCTCCAATTCCATCCAAATTGTTGCAAAAGGCAACAATTCATCCTTTAATTCATCCTTTTTTAAATCTGAGTAGTACTCCATGCTTTTACATATACTACATTTTGTTAATCGACTCATGAATTGATGGCCACTTGCATTGATTTCACAGGTTTGCAATTCTGAATTGTGCTGCAATAAGCATTCGAGCACAGGTGTCTTTTTGATAAAATGACTTCTTTTCCTTTGGGCAGATATTCAGTAGTAGAAGTCCTTGATCAAATGGTAGGTCTCCTTTTAGTTTTTTTAGGAATCTCCATACTGTTTTCCATAGAGCTTGTACTAATTTGCAGTCCCACCAACAGTGTATAAGTGTTCTTTTCTCTCTGCATCTATGCTAGCATCTATTGTTTTTGGGCTTCTTAATAGAAGGCATTCTAACTGGGATAAGATGATATCTCATTGTGGTTTAAATTTGCATTTCCCTGATTAGTGACATTAAGTATTTTTTCACATGTTTATTGGCCATTAGTCTATCTTCTTTTGAAAAGCTCTCTTCATGTCTTTTGTCCACTTTTTAAGGGGGTTGTTTTTTTCTTGCTGATTTGACTTCTTTGTAGATTCTTGATATTAGACCTCTATAGGATGTATAATTTTTGAATATTGTCTCCCATTCTGTAGGATACCTTTTCACTGTTTCTCATTTCCTTTATTGTGGAGAAGTTTTTAATTATATCTAGTCCCATTCATCTACTTCTTGTTTGTTTTGTTGCCTGTGCTTTTGGTGTCATCTCTGTGAAAGCACTGCCAAAACTAATGTCAAGAAATTTTCCCCTATGTTTTCTTTCAGGAATTTTACACTTTCAGTCTTACATATAAGTCTTTAATCCATTTTGAATTGACTTCCATATATAAGATAGGGGTCCAATTTTATTCTTTTGTAGGTGGATATCCAATTTTCCCAACATCATTTGTTGGACAGACTCTTCTTCCTCCATTGCATATTCATCATACCTTTGTGGAAGATCAGTTGACCGTTTATATGTATGGATTTATTTCTGGCCTCTCTATTCTGTTCCATTGGTCTATGAACTTGTTTTTATGCCACTACAATACTGTTTAAATTACTATAGTTTTGTTACATATTTTGAAGTCAGAAAGTATGATGCCTCCAGCCTTGTCCTTTCTCAAGATAGATTGGTCTATTTGTTGTCCTCTAAGATTCCATATGGATTTTAGAATTTTTTTTCTATTTCTGTGAAAAATGACATTATAATTTTCATAGGGATTGAATTTAATGTGCAAACCACTTTGGGTAGAATGGACATTTTAAAAATATTAAGCCTTCCAATCCATGAAGAACATGGATATCTTTTCATTTGTTTGCATCTTTATTTCCTTTAGGAATATTTTGTTGTTTTCAGTGTACCACCTTTCAACTCAAGTTTATTCCTGAATATTTTATTCTTCCTGATACTATTGCAAATAAGATTTTTTTTGCTAAGTTTTTCCCCCAACTTTTTCTTGCTCAGACAGCTTGTATCTAGTATACAGAAACAACTGACTTTTATAACTTTACTAAATTCATGTATTAGTTCTAAAAGTTGCTTTTAATGCACTCTTCAGTGTTTTCTATATATAAGAGCATGTCATCAGCAAACATGCAAACAATTTTACTTGTTTTCCAATTTTGATGCCTTTTCTTTTTCTTGACTAATTAATCTGGAGAACACCCTCAATACTATGTTGAATAGAAGTGAAAAAAGAGAGCATCTTTGCCTTTTTCCTGATGTTAAAGGGAAAGCTCTCAGTTTTCAACCTTGATTATAGTATTAGCAGCTTTTCATATGTGGGCTTTATTATATGGACCTACTTTGCTTCTATTTCTAATGTGTTGAGAGTTTTTATTATTTAAAAGGTGTTGAATTTTGTCACATGCTTTTCCTGCACCTATTGAAATAATCATATGATTTTTTTTATCCTTTATTCTGTTAGTGTGGTATATCACATTAATTGATTTTTATATTTTGAACTACCCTTACATGCTAGGAATAAATCCAACTTGGTTATGGTGTATGATTCTAATAACATGCTGTTGAATTCAGTTTGCTTGTTTTTGTTTAGGATTTTTTTTAACCCACATTCATCCAGGATATTCGCCTGTAGTTTTCTTGTGGTGCCTTTGGCTTTGGTTTTAGGATACTGTTGGCCTCTCATATAATGAGTTTGAAAGTATTTTTGTTTTTGTTGGAGTTTTAAGTTTATTAGTTTCTTCCACAAGTATTTTTGGAGGACCTATTACGTGCTATGTGGCAGGCCCTACAATGGGCATTGGGGAGATATCTGTCAAAACAATCCTAAATTCTATGGTGCTTTTAACCTAGCAGGGGTGAAAGAGATTAATGAGATAACTACATACTTAAGTATATCGTTAGAGGTTGCTGTGAGTAGTATTAAAGGAAATGTACAGGTCTTGAGTGAGAAGAGAGATGAGACTTACTCAGGAGGACAGAGGACAGAGAAAGTTCTCCTGGGAGAGGAACATTGAGCTGGGGTCTGAAGGATGAATGAAGTGAGCAAGGCAGGTGTGGTGGTGCAGAGAAATAGAAGATTGAGGGAAGAGAGAAATGCAGATGTAAAAGCCATAAGTTACATACAAAGCTTAGTATTGTAAGAGGAGAGAATACATGTGTAGCTCAGTGCATGGAAATTGGTAGGACCTGAAGCTGGGGCAGACTCATGCATCATATCATAGGTGATGGTATTTCCCCTCAGAGCAGTAAGAAGCCACTGAAAGGGAACTTACTCTGATCTGAATCTTCAGAATATCACTTTGGTTTCAATGAAGACAGAAGCATGGAAGGGGATATAAGTCAAATTTGGGGATTGCTTAGGGTGGTATTTCTTTTGTCCAAGTGAGAGATGATAGTTTGAATTAGAATGATATAGGTGGTAGTGAAAGTGAGTACATTTGAGAGAGATTTATAATGAAATTGCTTCTACTCAGGAATAGATCATGTTTAAGGGAGTGATGGAGAAGCAGATCATACAATGGCTGGTGGTGAGAATGCAGGTTAAAGGAGATGTCTCAGGTTTGACTGATTGCTAAAGAAGTAGACACACAACATGGGTGCCCACCAGTGTATATCTGACCCCCAGATTTTAGCTTTATAAATAGCATTATAATTCTCAGTCCTCTGTTTGGAGTTAGAAGGAGAATACGCTGTCTACTTCATTTCCTTCATTAAACTTATTTTCACGATCCAGATATTGTGTTAAGTGGCTGGACAGAGCTCTGTGTCCAGTCAGGAAGAATAGCAAAGGAGTCTGTAATTACAGCACCCGAGGGAAGTGCTGTGACAGGAAATACACAGAGGAGATAACTGAGACTGGAAAACCTTTTAGGCTTCCTGGAGAAGGTAGCACCCTAGATAAGTGTGCAAGATGATCAGTAGGAATTCATTACGTATTTGTTTAAATCGTTTCTTCCACCAGATTATAAACACACTTAGAGGAGAGTCACAGTGTACAAACGTCTCTACTAGAACCTAGGCCCTGCTCTGAGCTCCTTAGAAATGCTCCGTGACATTTAATGGGCAGACAGAAGTAAGGTTTCTTAGGAAAAATACCTTAGGTCTTTCAAACTAAATATATAACTGAATATATAAATATATAACTGAAACTTCTTTTTTAGACTGTGTATACATTACTCCCCTGCTTAAGTAGTAGATAAAGTTCTTTAAGTTTTCAAATGATGAAAGAGAAAATTTTAAGTTGATAGTTGTGCAAATTATAACTGCTAGCTCTGTTAGGGTGGGAACTCGTAGAGCAGGCTGAGAAAGAATTTTTGACACAAAGATGAGGACAGGTTTAAAGAAAAAGTTCATTTTACTTTCCAAAGGAGGAGAGGGCATGGCACAACCATGTCCACCATGGTTCTGGTGGACATGGGGGAGTGAACTTGCGCCCCTGCTGTCTGCTCAGTTCTTTCAAGTGCTTTAAAAACAAACTTTTAGGGACAAGTTAAGCCACAGGTTGTTACTCTTAAAGACAATGAGTTAAGCCACAGGTGGTTAATCAAACAAGCGGTGGTGTCCTGTGATTTTTTCAATCTTTTTTTATTAAATACTTTGTTTTTCTCTGTGAGATAGTTTATTAACAATGCCATCCCTTCAAGCTCTATTTACTCCAGGAAGCAAACTAGATTTTATAGTACTAAATGAATATTCACATGTGTTATATTTCATTGGCAGTGAAGTACCTAATTTTAAATTCAACAGAAGAGACTTTTCATTCAGACTTAGTTTTATATTAATTCCTTCTGTTTTCTACTCTGTAGTTTTTACTTAGCTCTATTCAGTGTGACAAATTTGTGCTCAGACTACGTTTTTAAAAATTGAGAATCTGCTTAACTTTTAAGATTTTTATAGAATAGATTATTTTGGACCTTATGGGATGGCTCAATAAGTGACCAAATTGCCAGCTATAAAAACCTAAATTGTGGCTCAGTGTTCAAATCCCTAAGAGTCTGCAACAAAATCCACCCAGTCTGAATGTGTTTTCATTTTTTGGATTTGCCAATCTAATATGTATACATGATGAGAGAATATTATAATTTAAGTAACTAGAGGGGTGGACCCAAGAATTCAAATGAGGATCTTTAAACCCCAATTTGTGAATCCACAGACTATGTATTGGCTGGACTGCTGACTTAGAGTTCTTTTTAGAACCTTATATAATCTATGTATTTTTGCTTCTTGTTTGCAGCTGGTAATCATCTCTAATCAGCTTACTTCCCAGTCGGGGAGGATTTAGCCGTGTTTTTCTCTTGCTGTTTTGCAACTTAAATTGTTTTGCCTTTAAGTTTCTTGTAACTCTTCTATCCCTTAACCTTAAAGGCGTTATGTAACACACAGCAATGGTGATTTTAAAAATCAGACTATCTTCATGTGTAAAGGTCAAAAAGTACTATTAAAAAAGCAATCAAAACACTTTTCTCAATCTTCCTCATAGTGTGTATATTATGTGTATCTCTATAAGTGATAATATATATTCATTGCAATAAATGTGAGCTGCTTTTCCTATTTTAAAAAAGCACTAAATTTTTAATACTTGCAAACAGCCCTCAAGAAACATTTCCCTTAGAATTGAGGAAACAGCCATCAGAGCAACAAAAAATAACCAAAGGAAGTACTAGCGTCCAGGACATGCTGGAAAATCAAACAGATGGCTTTCAGCAAATGAGCCATTACATGCTGTGCAATTTTTATTTTATGTGTGGGCAGGACACATATCGGGCACATTTACCTTTGTATCCCGAGTGCCTGGCACAGAGTAAGTCCTTATGTTTACATTTATGTGGAATTATCTAGCAGGCTAAAACCACATTCTTCCATTCTTTTGGACCCTTACAGCATCCTGTAATGCTGTGCCTGTCTAGTCATTAATTTCAACCATTCTTCACAACTGTTGCAGTTTTTTCTTAACAGTTCTTAAGACTTCTACTCCATCTCTTGTCTTTTTACTTTCAGCCTCCGATTATACAGATAAAACAAATATGCAATTAAAAAAGCACTAAAGATTTTAATCACCTAACCTCCACATTCCTCTATGATTTCCTCATTTCTTTCTGTTAAAACAATGAAAGTAACTTGCCTCCTTTCCCAGAACAATCCATCCAGTAGTGTTCTGGGTCCAATTCCTTCTCCTATGTTTAGGTAGTTGCTTGTTTTGTCATTTTATTCTTTCTTGTTTTTGATTTCTTCCTATATCTCGTACATTTTTATGAAATCTAAATGTGCTTACTTCTCTCCTATCACAAAAATAAAATGAAAAACAGAAACAAAAATCTCTCTCCTATGGCAGCCCTTTCAGCTTTGCCCACTGATTCATCCCCACTGTTCTGTGAGGCCATTGTTTGCACTTGCACTCTGACCCTCTGTACTTCAAGTACTGAACCAAACATTTAAGGTGCCAAAATCTGACTCAGAAAGTTATAAAAATAAAAGATAAAAGCTCAATGTCACTTTAATTTATTCACAAATTTATATCAGAAAATTCAAGAAGCTATTTCAATATTAATATTCATTTCCATTATTTTGAAGTTAACATTTTATTTCGATTTTAACATATAGAGAGGATGGTTTCTTTATTGTTTGGAGGTTTAGGACCACCAAAATTTCTCAGCCAGATTTTCTACAGCTCACTCTTTCTATAACCCACTGAATTCTGAGTTCCGTTACCCCCAGTTCCACTGAAATTGATCTTATGAATATCATTAGTTATATATTTTTGTTAATATCAAACTTGATAATTATATGATATCATATATTATGATATTATTATCAAACTTGATAATATCAAAATGATAATTTCTTGTTATCATCCTCCTTGAAACACTGTTTTCCACTGGCTTCTCTAATGCTTCAGTGTTCCATCTTTAGAGCCACTGGTGTTTTTCAGAATTTTGTTCTTAAGAGTTTCTTCTCTCACTGTATAATCCCAGCCCATGTGATCTGATTCCAGCTACTCCCATAACTTCAAGTTCTTTTATTGGCTGACATCTCCCAAATTGCAAACTTCTGCCTGTATCTCCCTCTTAAAATATGATTTTATAGATCCAAATGTTACATTTCTCCACTGGGATATTTAAAAGGAAGTTCAAGCAGAAAAATGAAATGGCTTTCTTATGCTTATCCCAACCCGTCTCATCTCCTGGGTTCTCTAGCTCAGGAAATGCACCAATGTCTACACTATGGCTCATGACTGAGTCCTCAGCAACGTCTTGACCTCTCCTCTCTCACCCTCCACAACAAAGAAGCCATCAGTTCCTATAGATTCTATGCTCCAAAAAGCTCTAGAACCCTACCAATTTTACCTGCCACTGTGATTTTATTCCACTAATTTCTCACCTAGGCTATTGCCTTCTAAATGAGTTTGAGTTGCTTGCCTTCTGTTTTGCTCCTTCGTAATCCATTCTTTATAATGCAACCAGAAAGGTAAATTACATGCAAATTACAATAGCTTGCTCTTTAGCATGAACATTTCAATGGCTTCTCATGACCTTCAGAATAATGTCCAAACTCCTTAATGTGGGTTGGAATACCCTGCTTGAACTGGATTATTCTTACTTCTCTTGTATCTCTTCTTGCCTCCTTTGTAACCATAGGACTTTAATAAGGTTCTAGAATCCTATCAAATGATTTTCTGTTCTTCAAATGTGCAGTTATTTTTGTGCTTTTGGGCTTTTGGACATAGTTTAGTTTTGGTTTTGTTTTCTCTACAAGTAACTCTTATTTCATATCTCAACTTATATTTTTTTTTAACCTCATACAAAAATCTTTGCCTGACTTTTAAATAGGGGTTAGGAACCCATACCACATGCTATTTAAGTTAGATATTTGTCCTGAACCACAATTTTCCCATTTGTAAAATAAATAGAATTATATCACCTCCCCTACAAGGTTTGTTATAAAAATTAAAGAAGAGAATGCATGTAAAGTATAATTTATTCAGAATTAATTTCCTATGAATATTATCTTTTACAATGATTTTGATGTTAAAGATGATGAAAAAACATATTAAGAAAGATAATGTGTTAGTCCATCTTGTGTTGCTATCAAGGAATACCTGAAGCTGGATAATCTAGAAAGAGAAGAGGTTTATTTGGCTCATAGTTCTACAGGCTATACAAGAAGCATAGCACCAGTATCTGCTTCTGGTGAGGGCTTCAGGAAGCTTCCACTGGGCTCTGCAATCAAGGTGGAAGGTGAAGGGGGAGCTGGCATGTCACATCATAAGAGAGGAAGTAAGAGAGCTCTGGTACCTAATACTAACAAAAAACTCTTAAGGTCCTTCTATGTAACTGGAATGCAAGCTTCTGATTTGGCTCTGCATGCATATTTTTCTCTTACAGTTGCTCAAAACTTTATTTTGTGAACAAAAGGAAAAGCACAAAATAGATAGATGCATAAGTTCTTAAATTTTGTTACTATCAAAACAAACTTTATTTCTAAACAGAATTAACATGGGTCCATGATATTTTTATCACAGGGAGTGAACAGATAAACTCTACTGTCCAAAACAGTACAAAGTTTGCCCTTCTGTTTCAGAAACATATTTTCTGCTGGATAGATCGTACTGATTACTGATTATATTTTATCCTCAAATTAAAAGGGCACGTTTAGCCACTCCAAAAGAGGGGTTTTGTTTCCCCACAATTTAAACCCAGATGTGCCTGATCTTGGCAGCCAGTCTTTCTCCCAGACTTGCCACATTCCCTCACTGGGGAACAGGTCTGGGTTGAGGACAGAAGGGACTAGAAGCAACGTATGAGATAATTACAATAAATTTTTACCCAACAGGGTTCTGTAAGTTGTATCTTTAGAATTAAGAGATTTGTTCTTCGATAATAGCTTATACTAGAACACAGCTTCCAATCTTTTCTACAATTCCAAAATCCAAAGAACCCTAAAAACAAGTTTGTTTCTTAGGTTTGGTGTCAAAACTCATTTAAAAACAAAACTAACCTGAATGGACATTTGTGAATCTTCATTCATATCACTATAGAAATCTTAGTAGGTTTACTCCAGAGCCCTGCCCTGACATCCTGGAATTTTACATGACATATCTAAATTCTGAACCCTACCTGGCCCTGAAGTTTTAGAATAAAATATTTCAGACCTGTCATTTTTCCCCCCACATACTGTCATGAGACAGATATGCAACAGATAATATTCTTAGGTTTCAACTTCTAAAGAAGCAGCTCAGTCTAACCTAACTCAACGAGGGAGTTCATTGGAGGATCCTGCAACTGTACCTAGAAGTCAAGATGCTGAATTTTGGTAGTTTCAGTGGAATATAATTTCAATCAGGGAATTCTTGCGGTTATGACAACTTGTTAGCTGCCGTCTTTACACAGGTTTTCAAGAGCTCTAAGTTCTAATTCTTTTATCAGAGGAAACAAAAAAAAAGGGCCTTTCTTTCTTAGATAACTCTTCTTGGTCATGGAATGGGATAAAACCAGTGGAATGTGCCCAACTTTGGGTGGGGTGGCAGGCTAAGTCAACTGCTAGCACCAACCTACCCTCATGGTTGGAAGTAGAGGAAGAACAATCCCCAAGGAAGGGCACTTTTAAAATAGTAGATAGAAAAAAGTAGATGTCCATCATAAGATAGTTGAATATGAAAAAGAAAAAACATACATAGTATTCAACAACCACCCTGGTGAAACTAGGAACAGAGAAAACTTCTTTTTTTCACATATCAAGATTTAAGGTTCTTACATTAAGACTCAACATAACACATCACTGAATTTTAGGAAAAAAACAACCTGCTGAATCTATTTTCTTCCTTTTAATACTTAGAATGATCTGACATTTTATTATATAATTGACTCCTACTTTACTCTCTTTTTTTATACTCTTTCTCCACATCCACTGATAAATGAACAAATATATCATCTGTTAAGGGTTTCTTTGAAAAACAAATTATTCTCTGATATGACACTGATATGGCATTTTATCAATTAATACTTCCAATGGCTTTGAAAAATTTTGAGGCTGTGAATATCTGATGGTTCAATAAAACTAAATTTGAATAGCAGTGCTTCAATGTGTTGATGAATAAATTTTCATTGTAAAAAAATGAAAGGAAGTAATTCAAAAAACAAATGTAGGCACTCGAATTACATCTTGATAATAATTATTTCTGCTCTTTGTGAGCTAAAGAAAACCTAACACAAGCATTTTATTCATTAATGAGTAATTCCATATCAGCAGACTGCAGAAATACTTAAAATAATCATTTAGGAATAATGAAACAGTAATATTCATGGAAAGAAACTTATGAAACTCTGGGAAGATCCTAAATTTCTTCATGAAATTTTCTGCAAGTATTTCATTCCATACTGGTCTGTTGAGCTTTTATTATACCTCTGTAATTCAATTTGTTCTTTATTATATATAATCTGATATTATCATTGAGTCTAATATGCAATGCATATTATGTCTTACATTTAACTTGTAAACTCATTAAGGTAAACGTATACTTCCCGTATATTCCTTCTTCGGTGCCTATTATTAAATGCACACTAGGCATTAAACAAAACTTGATTATTGAATTATTAAATTTTGTGAGAGTTAACACAGAATCATTGTCTAATCAGTTTTAAGAGACCCGGAGTTAATTTGTCTAACAATTTGTATGTGAGAATTTTGTCGACTATGGTAAGCTATCAAATTTCCAAAATTTTTCATTAGTGTATATTCTAATGACATCTCCATGTCTATTAAATCAAGGAGAGAAAGTATTAACCTAAAAGCAATATAAATGTCTTTTCTAGGATTAAATCGATCAGCTATCAAACTTCATAGCAAGTTTAAAGCAACAGAGGTGCTTCTCTGGCAGTAAGTGTATTTCCCCATTGCCCCAGCGCACCCTGGGCAGCTTCTTTATCTGTGATTCTGGTTACTGCTGTGTAGCTTTCACGTAGATTTCACAACTTCACCCCAGCCAGGTAACCCTAGCTTGGGGTTGAAGTATTACCACTTCTATTATCTCATCCTCCAAGCCTATGGGGTAGCACAAGCTTCTCAGTGTTGTTAATCTATGGATTCCCTTACAGCCCCTGTTTAGCCCTTCAAATACCTTTACAACTAGTCTCCAATATTCAAGGATTTTTGTCACTCTACTCCAGAATACTCTTGTGGTTCTTAGCTAAACAATGTGTATGTGTATTTATTAATATTGTCATTCTATATTATCACTATAATTGTTTGCATGTTATTTTGTCAGATTATAGATATTTGAACAAAAAATTATGTTGTATAGCTTTATACCACTATCTCAGCCTGAAATTATCACTTCTATAATTTTTAATGTGGATATTTTTCCATTTTACTATAAATTTATCAAAACTTGAGCTATTTATAATTCATTATTATAGGCCCATAACCCCTGGCATATAATAGGTTATCAATACATGCTTGATGCATAAAATAAATGAATGAATGAATACATAAGTATAATATAGCCTCCAGAAAATTAAAAAGTTTTCAGTTCAACCAATCCTTATGCACAAATGTAACAAGAAATCAATCTGAAACTAAAATATCATTTTATATAGTTGGACTAGCTGAGTACTCTTTGCAAACTACTGAGATGAACCTCTTTTTTTTTTACTTTTCATAATGGCTGCAAATTTAGTATTTAAATATTAAGTCTTCCTTCTTTAAAATGAAGGGTAAATTCCCTTGGACAAAATAAAATTGTAACTTAATTTTTGTGTGACACAATATTAATTATGCCATTTTTCTAAGAGTCAATTTTGCTGGTAAAATGAAGATAATACCTATGCAACTAAATATGTGATGTGGGGTAAATATTGCTACTATAACAATGAAAATATTGCAATATAAAATGATTTGGATTTTTCTTTTGCTTTATAATATTAATATAATGCTAACTTATACTATTTATAAATTTATAATGTTTAATATATTAACATTGCCCTTGTATAGACATTGACTGCGTCTAATTAGTCATTGTTACTGTAGTCTGCTCATACCTCAAGTTCTCAGAACATAACATCTACATAGTGAATTAATGTTTGACTATTTTTTAAAATCCCCAAACTTACTTATGTTGAGGGTTAAAAAATCTATTTACTTAAAGCACATAGCCTAATAAATGGTAATTCAATATATTTCACATGTTTATATAACCATCTTTACTACTGTCATCATAATCAAATTTTGCCCATTACTTTGAGGATAAAATTCAAATTATTCAGCTTTCTTTGAATGCCTTCCTAGATTTGTGCATTTCTATATCTGAGGGATGAACTGGATAATGTCCTCTGCCAAGCCTTGTCATGGTGGGTTACTTTCATGTCTCCAAAAAGCCATGTGTCTCTCACTTTTGCCCTCTTGAATATGCTGTTTTACTTTGAATATATTCTTCTTTTCCTTTTCTACACAAAAGGAAGACCAGACAGAAGAAAAACGTTTCTGCATATAGGAATCTTTCCCATCTTTCCAAAGCAGAGGTCTCCATATAAAATGTGATTCAGAATAGACACTGGATGAGAGAAAACTCCATTTAGTGTGACAGACTAAATATTCTGAACAACCGTCCTATAGAAAAAAAAATCTAAAAATGCCACATAAAATATAGAAAAAGAATAATTTAAAATAAGACCCTAGGAAGTTGAGAACTTGATAAAGGAAACAGGCATTTAAAATTTAATCAGAAGAAAACCAGCACAATTTCACAGGGGAGGTTTACCAGACATTCAAGAAACAAATAATTTTAATTTTAAATAAATGGTCCTGATTATACAAGGTAAGAAACATTCTTCCAAGTCATTTTAAAAGCCTAGTAAATTTAATTTGATATCCAAACCTGACAAAGACTATACAAAGATGGAAAATGGCAGGTCAGTCGTACTCATGTACTCATAGAGATGCCAACATCCTAAACCAAATATTAGCAAATAGATTCAGATATGCATAAAACATTCATAAATTTATCCCAGAAATGAGTGGGCTGATTTAAACACAGGAATAAAGTTCATCACATTAAAAAGTTAAAGAAGATCCTCTGATTGTCTTGAGGATGAAGAAAGGCACCCTATGAAAAAAATTCTTAGCTATTAACAGAATTAAACTTCTACAAATTGATAAATCTATAGCAACAAAGAATACTTAGTAGAGAAAAATGAGATGACATTCATTCTAATATCAGTGGCAATACAAGACTGCCTGCCAATTTTGTTTGACATTGTACTAAATGTGCTGGCTAGCTCAGTAAGGTGAGAAAAATAAATACAGTTTTGCAACAACTGGAAAGGGAGAAACACAGTTTTTATCATTTTCATTTGGTGATTATGGAAAAAATACAAAATAAAGTTTACCAATAAATTTTTATAATATCAGGTTTCTGGATACAAAATCAATATATCAAAATAAATTACATTTCATTCAGTAGCAATAAAATCTATGTAAATACTTTACAGGGAAAGCATGAAGAAGCTTAACATGGGTCATTCTCAGCTAATTAAAATTATTATAAAATATCCTACTGTAGTTTGAAGAATTGCTTTATAAAAATTATCCATAGTGGTGACATTCAGTAGACGTTCTGATTTCTACTTTTGGCTTCAATTTTTTACGTATAATTGCTATAGTGATCGTAATTTCAGTTGTGGCTCTCTGTCTATACCACAATTCTACTCAAAGCCACTATGCCAAAGACAGTTTTGCCTACACAAGTTTTCTGCCTAAAACATTGTTTTGTTTTCCTTATATTAACAAGTTAATTACTCTTAAGATCAAATTTTCTTCAAAACATCTTTGTTTTAGGGGCAGGGACAAAAATCTTCTTAGTGGATTTCATTTTTGAAATATAATCTACCAAATTCCATTAGTTTAAACTTGTTAGCAAGGCTGCAGTATCAGCAGTATAGAAAACAATGTACACTGTGTGTTTTTCTTTGGTGCTTGTTTCTTCAAATCTTCAAAGATGTATTTGTTGATAAAATGTTAGCTTGTCTGGCCAGGTGTGATGGCTCATGCCTGTAATGCTAGCACTTTGTGAGGCCAAGGTGGGAGGATTGCTTGAGGCCAGGAGCTCAAGACCAGCCTAAGCAACATAGCAAGACCCCATCTATACAAAAAACTGAAAAGAAAATTAGCTAAGTGTGCTGGTGAATGCCTGTATTCACAGTTATTTGGGAGGCTGAGGCAAGAGGATCACTGAGCCTAATTTTTAAACATTGGAAGACCTCAGAAATTAACCTTTAGAAATCTTTCTCTTTTTTTTCTCCACACTAAGTCCCTACAGAATCTAATACATTTTCATGGCTTTAAGTATGACCTAACAACCATTCCCTGGAACCAAGAATCATAGATCCACCTGCCTCTATGACACATCCACACTTGGAATTGACATCTTGAAATTGCTAGGTCCCAAAGTGAGCCACTGCTGTTCAATTCCCCCACCCCAATTAAATCCTACTCCTCCCACAGTCCTTCCCCTTTCTAGTCATGGTTACTGCTCACTTGCATTGCTCAAGCTAAAAACCTTGGTGTTCACCTTGACTCCTCTGTTTCTTTCATACCCTGTATCCAGTTATTAGCAAATCATGCCTGCTCCATCGTTAAAATGTATCCACAGCACTGTTCATGATAGCCAAAAGGTGGACACAACATATTGTCCATCCACTGATGAATGGATGAACCAAATGCAGTATATCCAAACAGTGGAATATTATTAAGTCATAAAAAGAAATGAAGTGCCAATTCAAGCCACAGCATGAATGAACCTCAAAGCAGTAGGCTAAGTGAAAGAAGCCAGACCCAAATGCCACATATTGTATAGTTGAATTAAATAAGTAGGAGGCCATTGATCTGAGGCTCTCTCCATACTTTGAGTTCCTAAGTAACATAACAAAACCCACATTAGGAGTGTATCTTTGTAACAAACAGCCACAGGCCACCCAATCACAAACATACAGTTATAGGCAGCCAATAAATCAGACTATGCTCAAATAAGGCAAATGCCTAGCTATAGCTAGTCAGATGATTTCTCCACTTTGCTTCCAGGTTTGGCTATAAAAACTTGCTGCTCATGCTGCTGGGTGGAGCTCTCTAAACCTCTTCTATTCTGAGTGCTGTCTGATTCATGAATCATTCTTTGTTCATATAAACTATGTTAAATTTAATTCATCCATTTTTTAATTTTAATGGTATTATTTCATTTGTATGAAATGTCAAAATAGTGAGATTCAGAGAAGCAGAAAGCAGATTAGTGGTGCCACGGGGTACAGTGGAGGAGGGTATGGAAAGTGACTGTTTAAAGGCTATTGGATTTTCCTTTGGGGGTGAGGAAAATGTCTTAGTACCAGGCAAAGGCAAATATATTAAATGTTACTGAATCACATATTTTAGAATGGTTAATTTATGCTATGTGAAATTTACCTCAATTAAAAAAATATGTATCTCAGAATCAGATCATATCTTATTACTTCCAATCCACTACCCTGAAGCAAGATACTATCTTCTCTCCACTGAATTGTTGCAATAACTTCCTAACTGATTTCTTAGCAAGAGTGATACTGTAAAAATATAGAATTACTTTACTCTTGAATTCAAAACTTTCCAGTAGTTACTGTATTTTTCATAATAAAAGTCAACGTCTTCACGGGGCTGTCAACATCCATTATGATCAGCCCTTCTGTTGCTTCTCTGACCTCACATTTATTTTTAAAAAAATTTTCATTGCTACATATCTTTATTTCTTCATTTAATAAGATATATTTATGGGGTAAATGTGATATATTATTACATGCATAGAATTTTTAGTGATCAACTCAGGATATTTGAGGTATCCATCACTTTGAGTATTTTTCATTTCTCAGTGTTGGGAACAATTCAAGTCCTCCAGTCTAGCTACTTTGACACGTGCAATATATTGCTGTTAATTGTAGTCACTTTACTCTGCTGTCAAACAATAGAAGTAATACCTTTTATCTAACTGAATTTATCTAACCCATTAGATAACTGAATTTATCTAACCCATTACCTTCTCTCTCTTTATCCCCCTAGCTGCTAACCTCACCTGTTAACTTTGACCGTGATCTGTGAAATTGTTATTTCCTTTCCTCCAACCAGAATGGTTGACTATCTTCTGTAATTTGAAATGTGAGACAAGAAACCATCTCACAGTCTTTGCATTTGCTGTTTCCACTACCTAGAATACTTACCTCCCAGATATATCCATTATTGCCCCTTCCTTTTGAAGTAATCTTTCCAGAGAGGCCACTCTATGAAAGACCACAATTCATATCCTACTGTCCACACTACCATTCCGTTACTTGATTTCATCTCTTAGTATTTATCACTAATGTGTTATATACTTGCATTTATCTACCTTATTGTTCATACCCTCTTCTCCGTGATAATGCTCCATGAAAGCACGTATTTTTACTTCTTTTGATCTCTGAGTAAACAATACCTAGCATAATAAGTGTTTAGCTGTTATTTTTCAATTAATGTTTGAATATATGAGGCTTTTAAAATATATTGCAATAGTAGGCAAAAATATTTAAGGAGATCAGACTTACTGATTATTAACTGTAGCAAAAATTGCTCACCCTTCAAGCAAACCTTCAAGCAAACTTTTAAGTTTAAACTGCTAGATTTTGTCAATTCTTCTCTAAATCATATCAAATCATATCAAACATATCAAACATATCATTCATACATGCATCTAATTCATTCTGTGTTTGACAATCCTGTTTCTATAGCAGTGTCAGCAGAAAAGGACTGATTGTAGATTTGGTTGAAGCTCATTTCTAATTTCCAACTAAATTGCTTTTATTGGACTTAATTGTAATGCTAATAAGAATTAGTTAAGAACAATAACATGGCCAAAATTGATCACAACAGTCTTCGGAAGATCATACTAAAATATAAATTGTATAAACTCAAAGCATGTGAGTTAAGATAAGCATTAGATCAAAAAACTAGTGTTGAAAGATTTTCTAAATTGAAGTTTAATTTAATACAACTTGGAGGCAGACTATGGTAAAGGTTTATATAGGAAAACTAATTTTAATTAAGGATTTAAATAGCCCCAAGATAAACTGTTTGTTCTGGACCTTTTGAGTTGGAAGAAAGGGTTTTGAATTTCATTTCATCCCAGATAAGGAACATTTTCAGCTTTCTAAAATATTACACACATTTTATAAAGGACTGGTCATAAAAATCCAAATTGCATAAGCAAGACAGATGGCCATGTCTTTGACCATTACAAATTGTATTTAAAATGTCCAAAGAATACTATTCTGAATACCATCAACAGTGCAAAGGCATCTCATAAGATTCAGGACAAGGAGACTGATTGAAGTCCACAACTAATCAGAAATCTCATTTGTACCATATTTGTAAACTACTACTTCATCAAACACTACATTGGACTAGCCTATATAAAAACTCTGATTCTACCTTTCCTCTGAGGGTCATGGTACTCTTATAAAAGTTTAAGGAAAGAGAAACAGAGAACTCAGATCACCTACAAACTGAGAAATTGAGAATTGAGACTGTAGTACGCTCTGTCAGAGGGTGCTCTTTTGAGACTCCCATGGCTGCCTTTTAGTGACCACCGTTCAGTGACAAGTGTATAAATATGCCAGTGTTTCCAATAAAGCTAGTTATTAGCCTTAAGAGCAACATGACAAGCACAATAGATTTTGGTTTTTGATGAAACCATAGCTAAAGGGTTCTGCTTTATAAAAATGTGTTGCACATGTTCTCTAGTCAATATATTAAAAGCTGGAGATATAATTATTCATTCAACATTAGTTTACACTCATCCAAATGTAATTTTCTCTTGTCAGCAACTTAGTAGCGCCTTATAAAATTGGCAGGGTAAATGCCTCTGAGGATTTGATACTCTGTTATACGATCCATATTCTGTATTTTTCCTAAGACATGAATATTTACTTGCAGTTAAGGGACTGAAGCAGAAAAGGCAGCAAGGCAGGTAATCAAAATGTAGATCTTTCTATTTCAATGATTCAAGGGGTTTACAACATGTAAATGAAGCAAAAATGTAAAAACAAATATATTTTTCACAGTATTTGTTTTCTTCTTTCCCAGGGGTCAGTGCTCTCTGTCAAAAATGTATTTAAGAAAAACCTGTGTTTACACAACAACAACAACAAGTGTTTAACAAAAGCTATCACCTCCTCCTTGCTCTACCTAAAGGCTTTTTGTTTTTATCAAGGTTCAAAAGTGAACCCAAGTGGACTGTCAAAATTTGAATGAAATATGCTCAAAGACTGAGGAAGTTATAAAAAAAAAAAAATTGGTTGCAGGTTTCCTGTGGTTGGAGTGGCTTTGACAAACATTTAAGGTAACTGATGTTATATTTATTATAGCAATATTCTCAAAATTTATATAGCACTTGGCCAACTCTATATTAAAACTTAAAATATTCAACTGAGAATGAAGTCTTGTTTGGGATTCCCTTAATACCTGGATGGCAAACAGGTGTCATCTCTTGTATCAACTATAGTCCATTAATAAGTAATGGCATTTGGGTGCGCCAGTTCCTAAGATTTTTAAGGTCCAATTAGAACTCAGGATGAAAGACTGTCCTGATACATCACTGGTCATGTCTGCCAAAGGCAGAAGATGGGGTATTCTTCTAGTTCAAAAGTTGGAAGTCCAAGGCAGGCCATGCCTGACTAGGTTTATGCAGACCGTCCCCTGTATAAATGATTACAGGTTAAGGTTAAGACAGTTATTGAATTTCCCTGTCTTCCAATTTTTCCCACTGGGGAATGAATTAATCTTAAAGACAATTCCTTGGGTTGGTGGAATTTAGATAATAAATACATTCACAACATTATTTTGAAAAAGTCATTCTAATGTCTCCACTTTTTTTAAAAAATTATATTTAATGATTATGGGTATATAATAGCTGTATGTAATTATAGGGTAAATGTGATGTTTTGATAGAAGGATACAATGTGAATTAATCAAATTGAGATAGGGAACCCACAGGCAGACCTTACTCTATAAAGAGATAAAGAATCTTTTAGACCCCAAACCAAGGTCTCTGATAAAACAGGAGGAGGTGGAGAAACCAACCAAAACCAGCCAGGAACCAGATGGCCAGAAAAACCTACCTTAGGTTACCTTAACAGCTCATTCTACCCTGCTTACAATACATTAGCATACTGAAAGAAACTGTGACCAGCACCATGACAGTTTGCAAATGTCATGGCAACTCCCAGAAGTTACCCTATATGGTTTAAAAAGAGCAGAGACCCCAGGTTCTGGGAACTCCCCACCCCTTTCCCAGAAATCTTACGAATAATCCTCCCTCTACTTAACATAAAGTTAAATAAAAGGTATAAAATAAGACCTCAAACTCACAGGTGCTATTTTCTGTTGTTCTAGAGATAGCTGGTCTGCCTATGGAGCAAGCCTTCCTCCTGTTTCTTTGTTACTTTAATAAACATGCTCTTGCTTTGCTCTGTCAGCTAGCTCTTTAATTATTTCCTGCATGAAGCCAAGAACCTACCTGGCCTTCAGGTGGACCCCAGTTATGGGGTCCACTTTGCTGTATCAAAATCAGGATAATCAGGATATATATCACCTCAAGCACCCATTATTTCTTTGTGTTAGGAACATTCCAATTCCACTCTAATTTTAAAGTATATCATAACTTATCATTGATTATGTCTCTAATTTTTTGAAGGCCTTCATTTGTCCCATATCTTTATCCTATTATTTGCCTTCAAAATATGTAGAACTTGTATTTGTTAATTTGCTCATATAGTGTTCCAGAGTAATTAGCTTTACAGTGCAGTCCAAATGCAATAGCCCTTTCTAACTTGACAAATTTTGGGTGGCATCTGAAATACGAAATGAGAACTCTTAACCTAAAGACAAAGAAATATCATAATTGTTGAAGCAGAATAACATTAGGGTTAATAGTATTTAAGGGCATCAGTAGCCACCAATGTCCAAGCTTCAGTTTATTTATCAATTAAATAGAGATGATAATATCACAAGGGACAGGACTGTTATATAGATTAAGTAAAATAATCTTTATGAACAATTAGCACATGCCTGGTACAAAGTGAATACATCAATATTATATATTATTTTTATCAAATAGTAAATTAGTTGAGCATATTTGTGCCATCTTAGAATATAAATTTACCTAACCCATTCTTATAGCTCACTCACCAGTATTCTTTATTTTCCAGTTCATTCCTGCTAGAAAGTGTCGTGAACAGCCTTCTAAATTCAGGTTACAAGTTCCTCAGGACTCATCAGATATCCTGACCTGTGAAAGCTATCAGCATTCTCTTCTTACCTGACTTCTCTCCACTCTTCTTTGCTCTTTCTGGAACTATATTCCCAGCTAATTGAGTATGTTTTTCAAAACTTGACTGCCTTGTGGGTTTGGCCTGCTTTCTCCACAAGGCACACAGAATACAAGACCTTCTCAATAGGGTGGAGGGAAAGTTAATTATTTTTGCTGACACTCACCATTTTCGTCTGTCTTTACCTTTTTCCACCCCTCCATTGACTATAGGCTTCTTTCTCCTCCTCATATATCTCTTGTCTATAGCCAGGACCCTAAATCCATCCGCATGTGGATTACAACTCCATTATAATATAGTCATTTGCTCCTCCCCTTCTTCCCCACATCCACTAGAGGTTTACAAAGAAAAGTTTAGAGAGTCAGGTTATAATTAGGAAGGGGAGTAGTAATTTTTCTAGAGATCTTTACAAATACAACCTATACAACAACTTCTCATTTTTTTTCACTTTAAAACTGAATTCCATTTTATAGGTATTTGTATTTTCATCACATACTAATCTTATGTAAGATTAGAATAGATATATTCCTTTTCCTTGGGGAGTGCTTCTCAAAATATTTGTGATAAAGAATTCATTTTTCAGTGGCTCACGCCTGTAATCCTAGCTCTCTGGGAGGCCGAGGCGGGCGGATTGCTCGAGGTCGGGAGTTCAAAACCAGCCTGAGCAAGAGCGAGACCCCGTCTCTACTATAAATAGAAAGAAACTAATTGGCCAACTAATATATATAGAAAAAATTAGCCGGGCATGGTGGCGCATGCCTGTAGTCCCAGCTACTTGGGAGGCTGAGACAGAAGGATCACTTGAGCCCAGGAGTCTGAGGTTGCTGTGAGCTAGGCTGACGCCACGGCACTCACTCTAACCTAGGCAACAAAGTGAGACTCTGTCTCAAAAAAAAAAAAAAAAAAAAAAAAAAAAAAAAAGAATTCATTTTTTCCCTAATTATTGTATGTCAACATTTTATTACACTCAAAAAATAACCAGAATAAAATAAAAACTAAGTAAAAGCTGCAAAAATTCTAAAACATAGGAAAAAGAAAAGAATTACAAAATCTGTATGTGTTGTAACTCCTTTTTTTCCCCTGTACAATCTTACTTGTACAAAAAGTTATGTTTGAAATATGATTCCCCATAAAAAACAACTACAGGCAGGCATACTTGACACATTGAATGAACAATGTGTCTATGAATAACAGTGTTAATGTGACAAATGCATTTGTCTTTTTGCTGTTAACTTATCTAATTTGGTTATATAGACTCTACTCTTGTAGGGGAGGATATAATGTATATCAAAACTGTTATAATGATACTCATAGCAGAAAAACCAGTTTCACTGAGGTATGTAGATAGAAACAGGAGAGATTATAAAACAATTGCAGCAAGCTCAGGATATTCATCTTTAACGTTTATCTGAAATGAAGCAATTAATAGTATACTCCAAAATTCATCTTCAATCCTTCATCAGTAGCTAGTTCTCATAGTTTATCTTGTAAAGTTATAGTGACATTTCTATTATCTTTCACTCACATAAATGGGTTCTGGAATTTTTGTATTTTTAGGTTACAGTTGACACACTAGCTTTAAAACATTACATACCAGGACAGTCTGCGGCTCACTCCAACATCAATTATTCTTGTGGGGTCTACAATATACAAATGGTTCTATGCTCTTTTCAACAAATGGAGTAAACCAAACACTTATTCTCGAGTTTTGTACTTGTCTCATCATGGTCTAACAACAAACTTTACACTGTGTAGATCACAGTTTGCATAGTGCTACAAAGTTCTTTCATATCTTCTAGAGCTTTAGGCAAGCCCAAATCCTAGAAAGGAACCAAGATCCCAAGTTACCTCAAATTTTAGAGTTATTAAATCAGGCACATTCACCTCTGCAGTATGTATGATCCCTCTCCAAAGGAAGAGTACTAAAGAAATACAGGAAAGATTTGTCACCGAATTACGAGAAATTTCAAAAGTATATCATAAAAGACTATGTATATGAAACCAAAACAATAAACCATTCTAAATAATTCAAAACACAGAAAATAATCCAAGGAATTTAATAAAACCAGTCTACTTTTATTTCTTAGACAATGTAAGAAGCATTTTTTAAGTATTAGAAGTTCAAAAAAAACCTTTTAAGTTTTAGAAGTTCAAAAGTTAAAAAATTTTATATTTCAAGGTTTGAAAAAGATAAAGTATCAACTTTATGTTTATAGAAACAATTGTGAGTAAAAATGTAAGATAGAGGGGTATGAAATTCATAGAGACTTTATCATGGAAAAAATGGAAGGAATTAGTAATTGGAAGATATTTGTTTTTAAGGCTCAATACAGAAAAGTAAAGGACAGACGTGAATTATAGCATGTTATTTCTAAAAGCCAAAAGATATTATTAGCATTATCACTTCTAAAAGGCTCAATTTAAGATACTTTCTTCTACATATGCTTTTTATTTTTTTTTATTTTATTTTATTTTATTTTTTTTTTTTTTTGAGACAGAGTCTCACTTTTGTTGCCCAGGCTAGAGTGAGTGCCATGGCGTCAGCCTAGCTCACAGCAACCTCAAACTCCTGGGCTCAAACGATCCTCCTGCCTCAGCCTCCCAAGTACCTGGGACTACAGGCATGCGCCACCATGCCCGGCTAGTTTTTTTTTTGTATATATATTTTTAGTTGGTCAATTAATTTCTTTCTATTTTTAGTAGAGACGGGGTCTCGCTCAGGATGGTTTCGAACTCCCAACCTCGAGCAATCCGCCCGCCTCGGCCTCCCAGAGTGCTAGGATTACAGGCGTGAGCCACCGCGCCCGGCCTTACATATGCTTTTACTCTACACAAAAATGCTTTTACTCTACACTCTACTCTTTTACTCTACCATGACTACAGTCATTCCATTTTTAACATCCATCCGCACCAAGTGAAATCTCATTTCTGTTTACAGTGAACGGTAGAGGGAAAGTCAAATGATTCAGTCCTGGCTAACAGGTAATGAGTATGCTAGGAAAGAACTTCTCAGAAACATTCCCTGACTCTCTGTGAGACACAAAGAATAGTTCACCTCTATTGTTTTCAGGATATTGTCATTACAGTGTACAATGTATGGAACCACTACAGCTGAATTTCCATCAACCTGGCATTGAAGCTAACCAGTGAAAGTAAGTGAAACTGAGAGAATCATTCATGGTAACCAAGAGCGTCAGAGTACTGTACCTGAAGTCTTCCCTATCTGTAGACTTCTTGTGGGAGGAGATAATACTTTTTAAAAAAAAAAATGATTTGATGCCTTATTTAAATTGATGCCTTATTTAAATTAGGCATCCCATCCCTTGAAGATGAAGGCTACCAATATGATACCTTTGCTTCGGACTGATGATTTGCTATTCGCCCTTCAAGTTTATAGGCCTATTCACATGAAGTATTGCTATTTATTTACATGCTAATTTGCAAGTACTCAGCTCTTTCTCAGTAAGAGCCATGCTTGCAGAATTCAGTTGGATATATCAATCTCAGAATATTAGGAGGCTAAGTTTAAATTTCACGAGACCTGAGTGCTCATCTTTCTCTACCTGTAAACATGTGAGTTAGAGAAGATCAAGTAAACTAACTGGCTCAATTATAATTTGTTTGAATTTCCAGAATTTATGTCGCATATTTTTTGTTTTGTTTGTGTTTTCTGCTTCCAAGGCTGCAAATAGCAAATTAATTCCATCAACTTTTGTAGAAGACAGACTATCAGAGGTAAAGGACAAAGCATCAATAGCTATCTGCCTGGTACTTCATTCTCATAATTTAATTTTCTTATTTCGCCAGAAGTAAGACTATAGTTCCAGGTTGGACTAGGGTAAAAATGGGGTACATGAAGGAAGAGATTGCTATTAGACAATAAGCATTCCTTATAGTTCTGATTAGTCCTAAGCTTTCATCAAATTTATACCTAATTTATAAAAGCCAAACAAGGCATGCAGATTATAGAATTACCTCCAGGATCTGACTTTCTCAGAATAAATAAGAAAAGTTACCAAACTGCTCAACTAAAATAGATACTAAAGCCCACCTGAGACTAAAACTGAGTGTTTACAGCAACAATGACTCAGACCAAGATTATCTAGAATACTCTGAAATACAAATGACTTTGAATCTGGGTCAGATAGCTATTCTGTTTAATCCAGTTTTAACTGAATTCACTTAGAGTCCAATCCTGTAATATTATACTACACATATCAGAGTCATATCATTTCGTTAATACTCTGACATGTCAATCACACTTTTAGCAAGATTCTAATCTCCATGCAGACATTATTAGGGCAAGTCTTTATGGGCAAAAATAAATGTTAATACAAAGTTTGTTAAAACTTTATGGTCTATTTTCTCCCTTGATTTATCTAATGGTGAGAGTTAACTTTTGAGACTTTTTAATAATTGAATTCTTCATGAGGATAAAAGCCTACTGGGAAGAGATAGCATCTATGTCTGTGTTCCAAACAGGGTAGGAGTCTTAGTGCTCAATAAATGTTAAATTATGAATAATAATAAAGGCTTATAAAGCCTGAGAGAAAAATGTTGCTGAATGCACATTTATTTATTGATTCAATCTCCACAGTACTCTCTTTTTAAAGAATGTGTTATAAACTTGAACTCAGATTATACTAGAAAGTAAAATGGCAGAAAAGCTAAAGAATTACACAAAGGAAAGGAAATCTAGCCCATGGATGTCCAAAGTAGGAAACTGCTTTTGGTAAAACTATATGTGTATCCTAAAACTACATAGGGAATTTGAAGAGAAAAAAAAATCCTTAGTAAGTTTAAACTCACTTATTATAAAATAAGGACTGGCTCAATTCAGCAGAAGTCTTTCAGACAAAATGAATAAAATTATTAAAACTTAGAATCTGAATTAGGCATATGAAAGCAATCAGGAGAAAGTTCTCAGGTGTCTTTTCCAGTAGACTAAACAGATGTAATGACTATGGAGTTTTAAAGCAGAGCTTTACTTCTACTGGAGAAATTAAATAAGTGATATTGAAAGTCACTTCTCATCAGAAAGTCAAAAAGAAAGAGAAATTAATGAAAACATGGTACACAAGCAGGACTGAGGCTGGAAATCTACACTGTGGAAACCAGGAAAGCAAGATAAGGAAATAGAAGAATATCTAATAGAACAATTTTGAGCTGAACAAATCCATGTGACTATTCATTAGTTAACAACAAAAATATAATTAAAATGGACCAGAATCTAGATATATCTTGGTGAAAGTTTTCACTGCAAAGACAAAAAAGTCTTAGAAATATCCAATTTAAAAATCAAAATGTTAGTTTGAAACACAAATATTACATACAAATGAAAAAAAGAGTCAGAATGACTTCAGTATTTTTTTCTCTGAAGAAGAGAAGTTGAAAGTAAAAAATTTTTTTCAGAGGTAAAACTGTCTGTGTCTGGTCTGGTTTTCCCTTTCCAAATGCAGATAAAATTGCAGTTCTATACCTGTCTAAATGTTGTTTTGGTGAGTTGTAATGATAAAATTAAATATTCATATATATATATATATATATATATATATATATATAATATAGATGTTGATATCACCCTTAAGGCAGTGCTAGTTGAAATGTAACGCACACACCACTGCTGGCCTGGGGCAAGATAAGTATAAAAATTAAGTATAAACTTGGAATATGCATTGAGACCTTTAATAGCATTGCCATGACATCCAAGCACACAATTGTATATTTTAACATAAACGAGTCTGCAATAAATTGGAAATTACTAATAAGTTTAATCTGAACTATAGAGAGTTTGAAGAACTCTACCTGAAAAGATAGATTGAGACTTAAAATGCAAATCAAAAGGCATTTCAAGGGAGCAATACTATGAGGGAGATACACATTGACTAAGGACCTTGCAAAGAAATAAAATATGTAATATGGATAATTCCATCAATATTAAGTTTAGCTATAAAAGCTGGAAAACCCAAATAACTTTAACTCAAATGAGACACAGATGTCCCTCTCTTTCACTCTTTTTTTCTCAAGAAATCTGTAGATCATCCAAGGGCAAAAGGTTGTCTGCCCCCCAGCTGAGTCAGCCCCATTAAAAAATAACTTCTCAGAATCACCATCTCAAGGATTTTCTTATATAGATTTTCTTCAATGAAGATCTGTCCTGATAAATCCATCAGGATAAATCCATTTTTTTCCAAGGTTTATACTGAAAATATTAAGTAGAAAATACATTTAAAACACCTAACTTACCTATTAATAACATCATAGCTTAGCCTGACCCATCTTAAATGTGCTCAGAACACTTCCATTAGCCTATAGTTGGGCAAAATCATTGAGCACAATGCCTATTGTATAATAAAGTGCTGAATATCTCATGGAATTTATTGCATTGAAATTGAAAAACAGAATGGTTGTATAGATAATTAAAGTATGGTTTCTAATGAATGTGTATCACTTTTGCATCATCACAAAGTTATAGAATCAAAGGTTGAACCATCTTTAAGTCAGAGACTGTGCATTTCAATGGCCAAAACTGTCCAAAAGGTAATCTGAGAAATAATGTTTTTCTATTGGGCACATCCTTGTCCCTGACTTTATGGGAACAGGTCCCTAAGGAAGAACAGGAAAATAAACAATGGATCAGCAACATTCAGCCTTGTCCATGAGAATAGTCCCTAATACTCCTGTTATGACTAGATTCTTCCTGCTTCCATAAGAAACTTGAATGAAATTATCTCTGCTTCACCTTTCAGCTTCTCATCCATTTTTCTTCACCATCTCAGGAAATGGCCTCAGACTCCATTTGTTTGAACCGAAATTCAGGAAGTTTTACTCAACACTTAGCACATAAGAAAAAATTATGACTCTAAAAATTTATTCATAGCCGAGCCACATGGAATATATGATTTTTTTTCTTCCTCTACTACATTTTAACTGTGGTTGAGCTCTTTAACTGGAGTTTTAAAATAACTTACTTATTTTACTTAGTGTGCTATGTACCCATCAATCAGTTGCACTGAATTCTCTCCATAAATCTTGTCCCAGTACATTAAACACATCAGGTATGGTATAATTGTCCTCTTCTCACAGCCCTTTCTCCCAGAGTGTCTCTTCACAGGAAGAGACAGAAACTCCAAGTCTGTTGCCCTGAGATGTTGATTTTCTATAATATCTTTTGTGTTGGATTCTCTCTTTCTTGGATCCTATTTAATAGTATTTTTGATTTCACTACTTTGTTTTGAAAAAACCCAAATTTCTTGAGAAATATTCCATGGAAATAAATTTTTGAGATCTTCCTTTTCTGAAAAACCCTATTAATGCATACAAGTGATATTTATACTTGACATAGATTTCTAGGGTGGAAATAAACTTCCCTCAAAATTTTGAAGTTGACATATTTTTAAGTTGACATTAAACTTCCAGTGTTATAGTTAAACATTTGGAAGCCATTAAGATTCTATATCCTTTATACGTGATCTGATTTCTCTTTCTCTCTCTCTCTCTCACTCACTCACTCACTCATAGGCATTTTTCATATTTTAGCTCAGTAAGTAGGCTTGCAAATCATTAGGCAAAATCAATCAGTAATTCTTTCATGAAACACTGGTAGACTTTCAGAATCGATATGCCTCCTGAAGAGTTGAGCCCTTAATTGGAACTGGTTGCTGGCAGGATCTGAATAATGACATTTTCCAAGCAGTCGTAACTTCCCAGATTTTCAGTCTTGTTGTTCATCATTTCACATTGCTTAATTATGATTCAGATTTTACTGGTTGGCATAATTGTTTTTTTTTTAATTTTATAAACAATGGCCACTATAAAACAGTAAAAATGTAAAAGCTACACGAAAGGGCACAATCATATGTTTTTGTGAACAGCAATTTTTATTTTGGTGACAAAGATTTTGAAGCACCTGTTAACTAGACTTTTTTGGAATTCTAGTACAGAGATCACATATGTTCTACTTCTCTAATCTCCCCTAAATTTGCATAAAACATTTACATACCTGAAAAAGGACAAGTTAGAAGGAGTAATCAGATGTATTGATGGGTTTCTTAAAGATAGACAATGGGTACCATATTAATGCATAAGACATAGCACAATTATCACTGGGATGAACACACCCATGACAGAAGATGCCTCAGAATCAGAAGTCTTTCTCCTCTGTGAGGCACAAATAAGGCTCTAGGGCAGAGTCAGGTCAGTAAATACATACAACAGAATGGTTTGTGGCAAAAAAACGAGACCAGTGTCCAAGTCACCATTACTGAGTGAAAAATACTACAAACAGAGTGGCAAAAAAGCCCCCTAAAAGAGTAATCATTTTATTATCCATACATATTGTTACAGGGGGTTAAATATTTCAACGGGGTCACCTTGTCTGTACTCCATGATACCTGGGGCCATAGCTGAGAAGCTTCTAAAGTTGGAGCTGACTCAATGACTAGAGTAACTCAAAATCCAGGAGGGATTCCACAGATGAGGCTGTTATTTTCTAAAGCCTCACTCATTTACTCACATGGGTGATGGTTGATACCAGCTGTTAACTGAGACATCAACTGCAACTGCTGGCTGGACCACCTACACATGGCTTCTCCATGTGGTTGCTTGGGCTTCCTTATGGCTTGGTAGTAAATTTCCAAGAATGGGTGTCCCAAGAAGAAAATAGAGAGAGAGAAGTTTTATAACTTTTTATGACCTAGCCTAAGAAGTCAGATCTGCCACCCAGATTCAAGGGGAAGAATCATGCAATTCACCTTTTGGTAAGAAGAGTCAAAGTCACATTATGTGATAAGAAGAATGTGCGGAATGGAAGACATTGCTTTGGCTGTATTTGTAAAATAAAGCCAACCGTAGGTATCATAATGTATTAAAGAACTGTGTATAGACTAGCGAAGTCAGTTCAAACTTCTTCCTACTCCAGCTATACAGAAAAATGCTCTGAAAAAAATATAAGCAAACTTATTCTGCCCAGAAGCAAATGGAGCCTCACTCAAGTCAAAATATTCAACCCACTTACCTGAATCTCAGGCTCAGCTCTCCCATTCAGAAGAACGAATGATTACGGGATCAGATTGACACATACAAAGTAGATACTTATTCCAGAGAATATTAATCATTAGCTTAAAACCTCATTGTTAGAGTTACCAGACATTTGGAGAAAATACAATACCATGAGGAGAGAAATCAAGATAACAAGAGAGGATGATTGATTTAATAGAAAACTGAGGTAATTCAGAAAATTAAAGAGAACTTTAAAATAAAAAGAAACTATGCAATTTCAAAGATTCAAGTTAATGTGGCATGCATAAAATAGAAATATGATGCAATAAAAAACAGTGCTTAGAAAACAAGATGGAATAATTCAAATTTTAAAATAAGTTATGTAATAAATATAAGCTATTGGTATAATAAGATACACATAGGTCTAAGATATTAAGGAAGTTTTCCAAGGTCATATAGCTGAAAACTGTAATTGCTGAAGCAGATTTAAATGCAAGTCTGTGCCTCTTTACCTATGTACGCTGGGATCAAATTTAAATCAAATGCATAATAAATACAAGTTGTATGTTTGTATTATATGTACACTTTTCAATACATTAAGAGCACATGTATTAAATATAAATGCAAGACATTTATGCTTTATAGGATTTGCTGTATAATTTTACTATTTTAAATGACCTTCGTGTTTTATAGGGCTGCACCTTTGCTTATCCTATGTATTTGCAGTTCCCAAGCCTGGGCTGTGAAACTGGTACCACCAGTTTGTGGCCTGTTAGGAACCAGGCCACCTAGCAGGAGGTGAACAGCGGCCAGGGAGAGAGTGAAGCTTCATCTGTATTTACAGCCACTCCCCATCACTCATGTCACTGCCTGAACTCCACCTCCTGTCAGATCAGCGGGGTCATTAGATTCTGTATTATGGTGAGTTGTATAATTATTTCATATTACAACATAATAGTAGAAATAAGTGGCACAATAAATGTAATGTGCTTAAGTCATCTCAAAACCACCCCTCCTGCACCTGGTCCATGGAAAAATTGTCCTCCATGAAACCAATCTCTGGTGCCAAAAAGGTTGGGGACTGTTGCTATATATTATTGGTCTAAACTATGAATTCATTTTTCTTTTTCTTTAAGAATATCACCTGTAACTTATATTTCTCTCATTGGAGAATGAAACGATCTTCTTTATGATAACTCACTGTATGACATTGTCCATGATTATACTATTGATAAATAACTATTACTGCATAAGGCTGACCACTTATGCAATAATAAGTGCATATCAGAGAAGCTGCCTCAGATCTTATGCTATGTATTCTGACTTCTTTGCTCTTTTTATATTAAAATATAGTTCATAATTTGATATTATAGTATGCAAATATCAAACGAAGTTCACATTCTTGAACAAAAATACTTTGTGTTAACATCGAACATATACAAAATCTTCGGCAATTATAATCTGTTGATGTTTTGCCTCTGTTCTAGCTTTTATAAGAACCTCTTATGTCTTAACTGTAATCATAGTCATCAATTATAAGCATAAATTTTGAAGAACACTTCCTATTTTTTCATCTTATTTTCTCCCCACGGTGTATGTTATCTGTGCTTCGTATCTTTAAGAATTCAGTAACAATTGACATTCCAGAGGTTTTTCAACCATACATCTTCTTGGGACTTCTCTAGAAAACATTTAAATATTGACAACCTTCACATCTCAACTTATTGTGTACTCATTTCCAACCACAGCTCTATTCTCTTACTGTTCTTTGTAGAATGACATTAACCTTCACATTTTGTTCATGTGACTCTGAAGTTCATAATAATTTTCATACCTATTCTCAGTTGATTCTTACACCAGTCATTTAAGATAGGCAGAGCTGAGTAAATATTCCTATTTGAGAGGTGACTGAAAAGGTTTAGGAATGTTAGAGAAATCCTTCAAATGTTTGTTTTTATTTGAACTTCAACACGGTATTAGGTTGTAATATTATTTACTATGTAAACCAGGGTTCTTAGTTTTGGACAAGAAACTTAAATATTCCATTCCAACTTAAATAAAAACATGCTAAATAGGGAACAGAGATTATTGAAAGAATACCTTGAAAGGTACACAATCTAGGCAGGATTGGGGCACCAAGGTAACTGCTGATTCTACCACCGTTAAGAAGCAACAGACTCTGAAGTTGTCACCAAGCAGCTTTCCTCAAGTGGAACCTAAGTCACATCTGGATCCTACCTTTGGGTGTTGGAATAAATATTGACCAAGACAATCTACACTAGTGGTCCTTTGGCTACTCCACACTTACACACAGGTTTCTTCTCACATTTTAACTCCCAAGTAACAGCAACAGGCACATGTTCCCACATGACATAATACAATGAACCCTCAAATGACAGTGTGCTCATCTCCGTGAGGGGTAAGACCCAAGGTCTCACCAACTATTACATTTAATTCTAGATAATGTTAATTCTCTTCTCGTACAGTTTCAATGCTGTTTTTATTTCTTATAAATTATAAATAAATTATAAAAAGGTAACCATAGCAAAAAATTCAGTAACAGTAGTAGAGAAAGAAAAAAGTAAAAAAGAACATGATTAATAATTAGTTAATAACATACAAGATAATGAAAGAAGAATATGAATAGCTTCTTTGGGTCCTCAGTTTTGCAACTGTTCACCAGGGTTTTATCAGTATTTCTAATGTTGTTCTCTCTGATCCAATCAATATTTCCCTTTTCCTTCAGGCTACACTTTAGTGGACCAGTGTTCTTACTTGGTAAGGTGATCCAAATCTATATCCCTGAGGTATGATCTCTTGGCAGACGTGCCTGTCCAGGTTTCTTTGTTTTCTCTTACCTTTTATCCCTTGACAGAAGATGCTCTGGATTCCAGAGATTCAACTTCCCTCCTCACTGTGTGGCAAACACTATATTTCACCTTGATAATCAGAATCAAACACTCAGGCAAACAATGTGCCAGTTGCTACAATGCCAATGATATGCTGTAGCACTTGGGAAATAAATGCAATATTGTTTTACAAGCCCCTGGGCCAACTGTGAGACAGAATTAGGGCAAAACTCCATTGATCATCTGATGCCCACAGGCACAACACTGCCTGGAAGACAAGAATGGTGTTCTATTCCCTAGAACAGAACAGCATCATTTCAGAGCCAGTGGTCAATAATCCTCCAAATACCTATCCAGCATACCAACTCTGATAAAAGGCGTTGGTGTCTTTAGGGAAAGATAGCAGAAAATCTATAATATAAACTAATGATGTTATGACAAGAACCTTTTCTCAAAGGTACCCATATTCCCATTTACTCAAAGGGATGAGTGAGGTGCTATGAAATGATTCAGGTAAGAGAATTGACTCCCCAGGGTGGTACAGTTTTGTTTTGTTTTCATTATATCTAAAGTTTGTCCAGTTAACAAGAATGAGAAAGATCTCAGTGAGCTTCCCATCTTTTGAGTTCTAGAGATACTATAATCAATTAGCCTCAAGCAATGACTTACAAAGGTCTACCCACTTTGTTTTGCACCTTAGCCATTAGCTATTACACCAACTCTGACTTTAGCTGTCATGCTGCTACTTCCCTACTGAAATCAGGGAGCTTTTCCAATGGATCATCTCCTCCTTGAATCACTGGCTTAACACAGGACAACCACTGCAGTGCCCTGATGCTTCTGACACCAAAGTATTTCAGTTCTTTGTGGAGGAGAGCACCTTCTAGGGGTAAGGTGTGTAGCAGCAGGGAGAGGTGGCAATAAATAACTGTCACATATACCGTGTTTCCCCAAAAATAAGACCTACCCATAAGCCCCAGTAGGATTTCTAAGCCTTTGTGCACTATAAGCCCTACCCAGAAAATAAGACCTAGTGGTGGACGTGGCTACGCAGCGTATCTGCACAACCCATGCATTTCCTCGCAGAGTGGTAAAGAAGACGAGCAGCCCTTCTCACCTGCACCATGAGAGCTCTGTTGTTCGACATGAGAGATTGGGGCCAATGGTTCTACAGGAAATAGAGTCGCAAGAAATTCAGGATGGAATTCGGGGTTTGGAGTGTTATGATGATGTTCCAGAAGATGACGACTTAGCTATATTTGAATAAATGTAGATTGTTGTACCACACTTAAAAAAAAATAACACATCCCCTAAAAATAAGCCCTATTTTTGTGTCTTCTTGAGGAACAATAAATATAAGATCCTGTCTTATTATTGGGGAAACATGGTAATATTAATAAATCCACTCCAACATAACTACCCCACCTAAGTCTTCTTTTACAGTACTAAGGGTTTTATCCTCCTCAATACTGTTTATGACAGTATACCAGTGAGACCAGTTTCACTCGGCCAACTAGGCAAAGAATCTGAAATATCTCTGGCTCCTTGAGCTAGCAATTTAAATCCCATGGGAGCCAGAATCTCATGAAACAGTGTCACAGTGTCACAATGGTGCTAGGACAACTGCAATTTATTCCATCATTGCTTTATAAAAAATACAGCATTAGTTAAGTAATTCAATATATTTCTCAACCTATACCCGGGATTTGAATAGTCAATTGTGCCCTTTCACACAAATAATAAAAATATCCTTCACCCTAAGAAATGTAGTTTGAGGTGTAAAGAAAAACTGATAGAGAATGTTTGCTTATTTTTCTCAGCATTTCCAAATATCACCTTTGAAATGAGAATCTGGGGGGAAAAGATCACAATAACAAAACAATTGTGAAATATATTGCCTGTATTTTTCTGCTAGCGTATAGCAGTAAGTGTGGTAACTTTAGAATTTATTTTTATTTAAAATATTTTTATAGAAAAGCATTGAATTGTACACTGAGGTGAATTTATGATATGTAAATTATACCTTAAGAAAATTAATTGAAATTACAAAAAGAAGTATATAAATCCTATGCTCTAGTAATTCTACTTCTAAGAAGTCATACTGCATAACAATTCTCTATTTCAAAAATTAAGAACACTTACTACGTGCTAGCCACTATTTTACATGCTTTATAAATAACTCATTTAATTTTTATTGAAATCCTATTTATTTGTATTTAACAAATACTTACTGCAGGTCTACCATACACCAAGTAATATGTAAACTCACCATAATTTATAGTCCTTGTAGATGCATTTGATAAAATAGTCAACACACAAAGAATATAAAGTTACAAATACCAAAAGTAAAAATTGATTAGGATACAGACTAACAGAACAAAGCCTAATATGGATTAGGAAAGAGTCAGGAGAACTTTCTCTAAGGAAATGCCATTTAATCATTTAATTTGAGGACTAAAAATCCATATGAATAAAGTTTAGCTCAGCCAAGCATTAGAGTTGTGGGGAAAGTGATTTTTTAAAAAAATATTTCCATTTTTGTGTATATATTTATGTATGTGTGTGTGTGTATGTATGTGTGTATGTGTGTGTGTGTGTGTGTGTGTGTGTGTGTGTTTCATCAGGGGCATATTGTTTGCTGTGAGAGAAAAATCAGCAAAAGTGGAATGAAAGCATCACTCTCCCAACAACTTTTGTTTGAAAATTATGTATGTGCTATGGCAAGTTCAAAATAATTTCGCTTAGATTAACAACACATATGGTATGGAAAAATAGTTCACATACCAGAAAAAAAGTTTATTTTTGGTTAAGATCTCAGCAACATAATATTTGCTATTTTAGTATTCAGTCAGTACACTGCATTATAAACAAAGGCCATGCATCTACTTCTCACTTGTGATCCTTTTGCTATTTCCTGATGTGTTGGACTCCTGTAGTTTGTAGTAGTGTATCCAGCAAAAATAAAAGCATTGCAATAATGCTCATACTTCCAATAATTTTATAAACAGAATTTCTTAGAAGATTCACAATACACTAAAAAATGAGTATATTATGCCATTTTTCTACCTTACAAATATCAAATCTACAAGCAAAGTCTCGACATAGCAATCCATACTCTCTGAAAATAAAAAGGTTGTATACCTTTCTTTCTACTACATATTTTACTTCAAAGTATATAATATAGAATTATAGTACAAAGTTTTAAGTTATTAATTTTGAAACACACAGTGTATTATCATAAATACTTTCTTAGGTTTCCCTGCAGTTTGGAATGTATTGTACATATAAATTTAAAACATAAACATAACAATGATATGTTTAAATTTTATATAAAAAATATAAGTGTTATTTCAAAATTTGATATGTTCTTTGCTTTAAATTTCCTGATATTATGTAACCATCTAATTTATTGAGATTTAAAAGCTATTTGCATAGTTAGATGTAGGAATATACACACATAAAGCTGTGGAATTTATTCACGATGATCCTATCTAAATGATCATCTTTAGAGCTATGTTTAGTTACTATAATATAGCCATTAAAAATCATAACTGAGGTAAGTAAAGTGTTCAAGGTTTCCCAAAGTCCCTGCTATATGTTGAACAGTTTATGTTCCTTTCATATATCTCAATACTACATATGCAAATCAACCATTAGGGCATACTTCTATGTTAGAAATTTATATAGCACTACTTCCTTTCAATTCCTGCAGTCTTCCTCTCTATAAACTAGGACCAGTGAGTCATTATTTTTTCTTTTAAGACATCTTTTGTAAGTGCCTATCATGTATAGAAAGCACAGTGCTGGCTGCTGAACCACTTGATTGCAACTTCTAACTCATCCTAGATTTCTTTCTAGGGCAAATTTCCAAACAGGGCAATACATATTTAAGGTGTTCTTGCCCAAGACGGTGTAGCTAATCATCAGACCAGAAACTCTATGATGGAATTCATCTGTGGTCTGGCTGGGATTACATTCTACTTCTAAAATTATGTTATTTTTGAGATCCAGTCTATATCATTTGCACAATTTAAATAAGTAATTTCATTTTCCCCAAGATTTCACTCTGGAAACTTTCCTACAATTAAATTTTTTTTACAACACTAGGCACTGCTTTATGCCTGCCAGTATTGGCCTAGAGGTTTCCATCACAGCTGATGGCTTGTGTCATGGTTGAGGCATTGCCATTGACCAAAATTCAT
Organism: Microcebus murinus; assembly: GCF_040939455.1. Taxonomy (NCBI): domain Eukaryota; kingdom Metazoa; phylum Chordata; class Mammalia; order Primates; family Cheirogaleidae; genus Microcebus; species Microcebus murinus. The sequence goes on from NC_134127.1 coordinate 15,196,366, forward strand.
CAATTTCACTGGTCTGTGTGATTGGCTCTTCAGTACTGCATCTGCTCCTCTCCTATTGGAGTATTCTATCAACCTCTTGAGACCTTCTAATTGCCTCATGTTTCATCTCCACTATGATATTTCAATATCAAACATCCAAATTTTTATTTACATTAGTCTTCACATTCTATCTCTCACCCTTCCTTTTAACAATATTGTCTCTGGGTGATCCTTTTATCTCCCTATTTTTTCTCTGATAATCTTTATTAAGAAAAATTCTCCTACCAGGTCCAAAGAGAACTGTATTAAATCTCGTTAGTACTGTTTAATAATAGAGCTCTTTCTTTGGGCATAATTTTCTTTAAGATACATATTAAATCTTATGAGATGTGGTCATAACAATACTTAGAGGAGAATTTACAGCATTAATTAATACAAATGAAGAGATATTAATGATAAAGAAGGGAGGTGAATAGACTTTGCCCTCATGAATAGACAAGTGTTGTTATCACAAAAGTAGCTCAATTATCACAATAGTGGACTTATAAAAATGAGTATGGCTTCCTCTTGCTTTCACTCTCTTGTGCTTTCACCTTCAGCTATGGAATGATGTAGTACAAAGGACCTCACCAGATGTGTGTGCCATGCTCTTGGACTTCCCAGCCTCTAGAATCATGGGTCAAATAAACTTCTATTGTTTATAAAGTATCCAGTCTGTTTTAGCAACACAAAATGAACTAAGGCAAGCACTTATATATGAAAAGTTCCTCAGGACATCATCAAGAGAAGAAAGCAACAGCACAATAAATATATTTTATCAGAACTATATGTGAGGATGTTTTTAGTGCACTCTTCTTGTATGTAAGTATGCTAATAAAGGATCAAAGAATACATACCAAATTACTTACATAATCTCTCCTTGTGTTGTAGAGTAAATGTGGGTGGAAAGAGTTGAAAAGAAATTTTCACCTTTTTTTCTGAATCTTTACTTATTTTTAAAAATTATTTTATTAAATAATAAAATAATCTTAAAAGAAAGCAGTAACATACTAGTGTTTTAAAGTTATATTTCTAATAAGTTTTCCTGATACTTTAAGTCATCTACTTCTTTCCCAGCTTTAGAGATTTTAACTTGTTAAAAGAATATATAAAAATAATTTAGAAGAAATTGATTAGCTTATGAACCTCTCTCACTCTTTCCTATGAAAAATATTCCCTGTGTACTTGAATCTTCATAAGACTGCAAGGCTGTGTTTGAGAACCCTCTAGTCAGTTTCTTTATTTAATGTCAACTCGCAGCCCTGAACATGCCTAAGTGTAGGTATCAAGTAATAGAAAATAAACCCTATGTGAAAGATGTTAGAAATTACAGATTTAGGATATTCTTTTTAGAGAGCATTTTGCATCCCTGATAATAGATGGCTTTTCAGTTTCTGAAATACATTTGGCTTACCTGGATTTCAGTTCAATCAGTTACACCTGCCTAGAATCTTTCATTTTTTTCCCCCAATTGCAAAAATCAGCTGCTCAATAATGAGCAACAGCTATGCACATGAAATTATAGAAGTTTATTTAGAGTTAGATAAATAGTGGAACTAATGCAACTAATGAAAAAAGATTCTTTTAAGTCTGCTGGTGAATTATTTGATATGCCAAACTCAATTTTAAAGCTTAGCAAAGATGAAATGGAAAAACTGAACACAGTCTATGATTATTTAGCATAACTCAAAATGGAATGTGCTATTTAAGAACATTCTTTAAAATTTCTTGGAAATCACTAAGAACTAGTCTGCTAGGAGTAACTCGAGGCTTCTTCAGTTGCAGGCAATGGGAATCCCTTTAGCTAAGAATAAGTACTTGTTTTCCAAAGCTCCTTTGTTCTATAAAATGGGTGAAAAGCAGCTCCAGTCACCTATCCCTCCCTTCCGAAACAAAATGGAAAAAAAGGTGCAAGTGCTGTGCCATTTCTGTTCCCTTCTACAGAAAAATCCTCAAAAGAATGTTCTAAACTCACTGCTCCATTTCGTCTCTTTCATTCTGTCTTAATCTCTCCCCAATTGTTATAGTTTGAATTGTGCTCCACTCCAAATTCGTATGTTAAAATCTTAGCCACCTTATTTGGAAATAGAGTTGTTGTAGCTGTAATTAGTTAAGACAAAGTTATACCAAAGTCAAGTAGTCTTGTTATCCAATATGACAGGTGTTCTTATAAAAACATGAAATTTGGAGATACACCCCTCCCCAAACACCTGTGAATATAAAGGCATGGATAAAAATGCTGTTTTACAAGCCAAGGAATACCAAAGATTGCCAGAAAACCATAAGGAGCTAAGGGAGAGATGTGGAACAGCTTCTTCCACATAGCTCCTAGAAGGAAACAACCTTGCCAAGATCTTGATTTTAGACTTCTAGTATCCAGAATTGTGAGGGGAAACAATTCTGTTGTTTATGCCACTCAGTGTGCGTTACTTTACTCAGGCAGCCTTACCAAATTAATACACCAATCGAGCATTTATCACTTCAGTGCAGCTGCTCTTCCCCATGTCCATGTGATCTCCATGAAGTTAAAGCCAGGGTAAACTATCAGTCCAGATTTTTGCTTGACAGTCAGCAGTATTGAGTGCCTAAACATGACCTCTTAGACACCACACTTGCCAAATTTTCCTCCTACCATTCTGACAGCTGCCTCTCAGTCTTCCTTACTGCGCTTTTTTTTCTCAACCTCTTAACTTAGGGGGGCTTCAGGGATTCATTTGTGGCCCTCCTTGCTATGTCCCCATACCCACATGGTGATTTCCTCCAAAGGCATTGTAAATACCATGCATCTGCTCATAATTCTCAAATTCACATCTCCATCCTAGAACTCTTCCCTGAAATTTAGATCTCTAAGCCTATGATCTCCTTAGACTTCTACATTTGGATATTAAGAGACATCTCAACTCTATCATGTCCTAAATTTAACCTCTAATCTTCCTCCGTGGTTGTCCTCCCATAGTTTGGACCTTTCTCTAAATGATACTGTATCCTTCCTATTGTTTAGTCTAGAAACATTGCCAATATGTTCAACTTCTTTCTTTCTTTTACAAACTTTATGTAATCCTTCAGTTATCCAATTATATCTAAATATAAAATATATCCAGAATCAGTCAACTTTTGCAATTTCTTCCACTACTACCCTCTTCTAAGCCATCATGGCACTTCCTTTGGGTTACTGCTTTAGTCTCCTGCATGGTCTCAGCATACATGACTACCTTCTGTCTTAGTTCATTTTTACTGCTATACCAAAATGCCACACCCTGGGTAATTTATAAAGAACAGAGATTTATTGCAAACAGTTGTAGAGGCTGGGAAGCTCAAGATCAAGATCATCTATGTCTGCAAAGATCTATGTCTGCTCAAGATCAAGATCATCTATGTCTACCTTCTTGCAGTTTTCTTACCTGGCAGAAGGCAGAGGGGCAAAAAGGGGCCACACTCCCTCCATTAAACCCTTTCATAATGTCATTAATCTAGTCTTAAAGGCACGGTCCTCATGACTTATACACCTCCCAAAAGGCCCCACCTCCCAACACTGTTGCATTGGAGATTAACTTTCCAACACATGAATTTGGGGGGAACACATTCAGACCATAGCACCCTCCATGGTCTATTTATAGTATAGCAGCCAAAATGTCCATTGGAAACAAAAATAAGAGCATGGTTCTTCTATGCTTGAAATCCTGCAATGGTTCCACATTTGCTTGATAGACAAAGCCAAAGTCCTAAAAAGGCCCATTAGGGAACCCTGGTCCCAATTACTGTTCAAGCACATGTCTGGCCTCTTTTTTCTTCCCTCCCTTTCCTCCAGCCACAGGGCGTACTTGCTTCCCTTCAAATAAGGTAGGCACTCAGTCACCTCAGGGCCTTTGTTCCCTTATTCAAGATATCTATTTGGCTACCTTTTTTTTTTTTTTTTACCATTTTGCCCAAATGTCACCTTCTCAAAGAGGATTACTCACATTTAAAATAGAAACCTGAACCCATACTACTAAGTGAAGTATCCCAAGAATGGAAAAACAAGCACCAGATATATTCTCCAGCAAACTGGTATTAACTGAGTAGCACCTAAGTAGACACATAGGTGCTACAGTAATAGGGTATTGGGCAGGTGGGAGGGGGGAGGGGGGCGGGTATATACATACATAGTGAGTGAGATGTGCACCATCTGGGGGATGGTCATGATGGAGACTCAGACTTTTGGGGGGAGGGGGGGAATGGGCATTTATTGAAACCTTAAAATCTGTACCCCCATAATATGCCAAAATAAAAAAAAAAAAAAATAAATAAAAAAAAAAAAAAAAAAAAAAAAAAAATAAAATAGAAACCTATAACTCAGTGTAGATGCATATTGTACACATATAAAAAGATCTTAAAATGTGCAATCTATTGAGAAACATATCATTACCAAGGAGTATATAAAATATAATTGGTAAATGGTTTTTGTTGAAAAATCATATATATAGGCCAGGCGCGGTGGCTCACGCCTGTAATCCTAGCACCCTGGGAGGCCGAGGTGGGCAGATTGCTCAAAGTCAGGAGTTTGAAACCAGCCTGAGCAAGAGCAAGATCCAGTCTCTACTATAAATAGAAAGAAATTAATTGACTAACTAATATATATAGAAAAAATTAGCCGGGCATGGTGGCGCATACCTGTAGTCCCAGCTACTCAGGAGGCTGAGGCAGTAGGATTGCTTGAGCCCAGGAGTCTGAGGTTGCTGTGAGCTAGGCTGATGCTACAGCACTCACTCTAGCCTGGGCAACAAAGCGAGACTGTCTCAAAAAAAAAAAATCATACATATATGTAAACACATACACTCACCTATGCACATACACTAATATATACCCCTTAGGGAGTTTGATAGTCTTAAAATCACTTTAAGCATTTATTATTAGGCATACTTTATAGATAAAAGAACCTAAGTCCCAATGTTGTACAGCTAACATGGAAAAGTAAGAATTAAAACCTTCTTTCTATCTTTTCAAACCCCCCTACACTCTACTGCTTCAAATGCTGGAATTTGAAATTGGTCACAAAATTTTTCAATTTCACAGTACATGACAGAAAATGAATCCAATGTTTTGGGGTTTTTGTAAATAGCAAGTTCATCTAGCAATAATTCAAGAGATGAATGTATATGCTTCTTCTAATGTTGAAGTATATCCTCATTGATCCAAGCCAGAAACTTATTCCTGGAGTTAAATCTTAAGGAAAACTCAGCAATGGAAAATGTAAACTATTCAATCTTTAATTTGCAAGTCTTTTCAATGGCAAGTTTCTTTGATGAAATCATGAAAACACTCAAAACAATCAGGATAATTAATTGGAATAACTTGATGCAGTTATACACCAAAATCTACTTTTCACTCTTTTAATAGTTAGAAAATTGAGCACAGCCTTCCTGAATAAAGATTGTATATATTTTCCAACCTTCCCTGTGATTCAGTGTGGCCATGTTACTATCCTTTGGTTAATGGGAAAGAATGTAAACTAAGCTCTGTGCTTTCTGGGGTAGGTCTTTAAAGGAAGGGAATGGGTATAACTTCTCCTACCCTTTCCTCTTTCCTGCTTGACAGAATCTGGATTCTGTTTCTTGGTCCTAAGGAACTCATCTTGAACTATATGCAAATCCTGACTCTCTGATCCTGAATAACTTATTCAGCTTCTTAGTGTTTCAATTTCCTCATTTATAAAAGTAAATAACAGAACTTATCTTCCAGGAATGCTATGAGAGTTGAATATAACACGAAAAAATATTAGCAAAGTAGACGATCCTCAAAAACATTGTAATTTTGATAGCCAGGAAGAGTTAATAGAGACAAATATTCTTTCCTTCTCTTTATATCCTAAAATCAAACTCATACAACCTCATGATATGGATACTTGAAATCAAAAAAGGAGGAGACTAGATTTCTCTACTTTCATAATACAAATAAAGGACATTCATACACAGGAGTCTGAGCAAAATCCTAGAAAACCAAGTCTCTACTACACTCTCTCTAATGTCTAACATGCATTTCCATGGAGGGTTACCAACTCTGAATGGACTCTTCCCATTAGCAGAAGTTTCCTCTGATCCCAGACTATGAACAAGCATGTAAATTTCCAGTGTGTACTCAGTTTAACTATAATGATATTTTTTTACAATTGTGAAAGATTTTAAAGTGGACACAGATATTTTTATATATGTAATTCATATATATATATTAATTATCGATGGCATCTGACTGTTCCTTGGGCCATGAACAATCTTATCAAGAAGTGGCCAGTCTCCTAGCAGTATAGACATCGGTTATTTTATTCATTTAATATAAATATTCCAAATATAGAAACTACATCAAATGCATAGTTTTGAGATAACAAAAAATAAAAACCCATGTCAACGCTGTTTTTTATATTTAAACGATTCTACTATCTTCATGCTACCACATTTACTGTGTGCCATGTATTTTCAATTTCACATACACAGTAAGAAATATTTCCCAGTGGGAATGCCTTTATGCAGTTTTATATCAATTATACATAATTCAATTTATTCATGAATATGATATACTTTATTTTATACATTTTAATAAGTAATTGTTATGTACTCAAGACCAGTGAAATATTCTTGTTAAATATAAGGAAGTGAGTTTATTTGTAACTTGATACATTACAGAAGGCCAGTGTTTTCTAAAAAAAGTCCTACCAAGCTTATTTATCTCAAGGTCATGTTTCTTTTAACATTATAGTTGGTAAAATTATTAGATAGCACATGGTTTCCCTAACTGTTAACAGATTTGATCATCTGATGTTCGATCTGCCAGATTTACTCCGAGCTCTGTGTGCTGTATGAGATGGAAAATTGCTCTATGCAGAGACTGTTCCCCATGTACCCAAACCCTGCCACAGCCTGTACTGCCATTTATAGTGAGCCAAAGAATTGTGCATGTGTAGAGGGAAATATTTAAATGAATAGGATAAAAGTTATTAAATGCCACCCTAAAATGTGCAGCAATTTTTCAAGGAAAAGAAATGATATCCTAACAATATTTCTGTAACGTCTTTCTGTATAATTCTGTAAGTAACAAAAAAAAAAAATCACAGAATAAATAACAACAACAATAATGGTAATTGATATATTACTATGTGCCCATCTCACTAATAGAAGATGTACATAAATTATCATGTAATAACTCTAGGAAGAAGATCTTGTGATTTTTTTTCACTTTTTATAATAGTGAAATATTTATTTTAGTTAGCAATTGTATCCCCAAGAAGTTTCACATTTGCAGCATAGGGAAGCAAGTTGGTATATTTCTTTGCTTAGTTAATTTTATTTAATTTCAGTATGGAGGGGGGATGAAGTTTATTATGTATTGGTTTAGATGCACAAGAGGATTAAAAATAATGTTTTTTGAGAACCTGACATTGTATTAGGGGCTAGACACAGAGATAAAGATAATCATCTTATTTTCTCATTATAAAATCCCCTTTACTTCCTCTTGTGATAAAGTAATATAATTATGAAAAGAGTAGTCTTAAAGAGACAGTTAATATATGGGGATTATTTGGACAAGATGTAGTTTCAAGAGTATAAAAATTTCAAGCTAAATTTCAAAGTTTAAGCTGATATGTGATATTTTAAGTAAAATTTTCAAATATTTAAATTTGGATCTAAAAACCTAAGATCATTGTAATATTATTAACCTGTATCTTATTAGTTGGCTTAAGATAAAAATGATTTTTGTCCTTTAAAATTGTTTCTAGTTTTCTGTAATTAAACAAGATGTATTTTGATTTGGTCTTGGTGCATACTGAAATATTTCTATGATATTCACATTATATGCAAAATTGAAGAGAAAAATAAAGAATAAAAGACAGAAAGCTAAAATAGAAAACTCTAAGAAAGTAATAAAAACTTCTATTTTATGTATTTTTTAATTTTTAAAAAGAATCGCTCAGATTCCTTTGCTAAGATATGGTTCATAAATCTGAGGTTATTATAATGTAAATATAATGTAAATGACACTCAGAATATCAACTTACAACCTTATTATACATGGAGTAGATGACAAACAGGTCTGTGACCACCACAAACTTATTTCTAGATAATGAACAAATTAAACATATATTCTAAAATGTCAAAAAGTAGAAAAACACTGATATAGAGATACTTTTATTAGTCATTGGTTTACCTTATTATTAAAAATAATACATGTTTATTGTAGGAGATCTAGAAAATGTAGCAAGATATCAAAATAAAATAATTAAATATCTGTAATCTCCTGACCCACAGATACACACTTTTAGGGTAATGGTGAAATGAAACATTACGAAATAGAGAGTGTGTATATAAAAATATATATGCATATATGTATATTATATATATACACATATATTATATATATAATCTGTCCAGAAAGCATCTAGCCCTTGTTAATATTACATGGCTGGATACCTTGTATATATTTAAAACTCATTTATACACTTAACATTTTCCCAAGGAAATCAAGGAAATGGATTTACCTTAATAGTTTTATTATCTTAATAATTCATAAATTTAACTTTCTCAGTATTTATTAGAAAAATATACTTCAGATAAACCTCAAATTATTTTCATTGCTCTTTTCTGTGTCTATATGTTTTTTAAATTTCTTATATGTGAATTATAAAGTCATTATCTTGATGTTAGTCACCCAAATAAAAAATTAATTCATTACATGATATTACATGTATATAATTATTCAAATACATTTTTATTTGTTATATTTTTATTTGGGGGGTAAATCCTGAAAATGACTTTATAACTTCACATATCTGGTAGAAATGACATGCAATAAATATATCAAATTATATCACTTAGATGTAAGTCCATATTTTGTAATCCTACTCCCTTGTTTATCCTGCTTTTATGTTGAAAGTAATATGCATTAACACAGGCAATAATTTATGTGTAATCATTAAGTGACTCAGGCAATAACAATCTTGTTATCCTCTACATCCTTAAAAAATCCCCACTAACGTGGCCAAACAACAGTAATTATTCTCTCAAATGAACAAAACATCACCTGCTGAGGACAACATAACAAAATAATCTGAAAATTTGTACCCACTAAAAATACCTTGAAATGACAGTTATAATGAACATTTTAATGTACAACGGAACTCACCGGAAACTAAGAAAAGCCTCGTGGACACCAAATCAAGAGGAAACTAAAAATACAGAGTGAGAAGCCCGTAAGCCAGGTTCTTGGGAAGTTAGAGTCATAATTGAGATTCTCATATAAAGACAGAACCCATGGAAAGGCTACCTCACCAGAAGATGATCTCGGAGAAAAAAAATGTCTATCAGTGTAGGAGGTGTAGAAGGAAACTTGATTGCTTTCACATGCATCCTAGGTGGGGGGAAAAAAATAAATCCCCTGAAAATGAATGCCACTTTTGCTTTCATAGAACCCCAAGTGAGAGATTAACACAACTGACTTCTTTTAACTGAAGTATACGATTATCTGCTATAGTGTGAAACATTCTCAAACAGATCTTGCTGCATTCCACATATAACCTCCCATGTAGAAGGCTACTGAAGAAGAACACAGACTCCAAAATACTACACACATGAGAAAACAATGCACCAGTAAAAGCATTAATACTTTGCGGAAGCAATAGCAAAATTAGATATCTAAGGACTTCAGTTAATAGACTTCTAATAGACATTTTAATAAAAATATAAAATCCCCAAAGACAAAAAAGAGAAATCAGGTAACTTCTGAAATAAAAAATATAATTTTGGAAATAAAATATTCAATAAATTATTATAAAAGGGCACTAGAAACATTTGAAGATAGAATTCCTGTAAAAGATCAATCCGAGGACATTGCAAAAGAGGCCATAAAGGGAGATAAAGAAATAGGAAATGCCAAAGTCCAAGAGAAGGGCATGAGAGAAAGTGTGTTAGCATCTTACCAAAATCTAGTATCAGAGATCTGAAAGACAGTAAAGAGAAGAGAGGCAGTATTTGAGGAGTTAATGACAAAGAATTTTCCATGACATGAATCTCCCATAAGACATAAGTCTTCATGTTTGAAAAGCACATTTCCTTAACATGATAATTAAAAATAAATCTCACATCGATGCATTGCAGTTAAACTACAGAACTTCAAAAATAAGAGATCTATTCAAAACAAACCTAAAGACATTAACAATATGTAAATGACAGTAACACTGATGAGTAGACTTGTCAACAGCATAAAGAAAAGTGAAAGTCATCAGAAAAATGTCTTCTAGTTTTGAGAGGAAACACATTATTTCCTCTGGAATTCTGTAGCCAGCTAAGTTACTAGTTAAGACTTAGGAAAAATACAGATGTTTTGATGAAAAGTCTGAATGATATTTCCACTAATAGCATTTCTTGAAAGGACTTTCTTCAGGAGTAAGAAAGTTGAACACTAAAGGAATGATTGAAAACATAAAACAGAAGAACAAACAAACCCATTGAAAACTGTGACTAAATCCAAACAAGCATCAGTTTTATGAAACAATCAAAAAAACTAACTACATTTAGATTCGTTTAAATAAGTTAGAACTTTAATAATAGATAAAAAAAATATAGCCAGAAGGAAGGATAAATGAATAGATTTAAAGCCACCTAAGATCTTGGGAAGATGGTTAGAGTTACTGAATAGTTCCAGAGATACCTGCATTTGTGAAATGCAGGTATTATAGTGTTAAGAATTCAAGCAATAAGGAGAAAATAAGACAAAACAGAAAAACATTTGGAAGATATTATTCAATAAAACAGAGAAAATACCATCAAATAATTTGAAATATAATGGACATAATTACCAAATGTTGATACTTTAGTTTTTAAAAATTACATAGTAATAACACTAATAACTAAGTTTAATATGACCCTTACTACGTGCTAGACAGTTTTCTAAGCACAGCACATTAATTACTGCTCATTTATTAATCATTAAAGACAGTGAATTATGTTAAACCACTAACCTAGAAAAGTATTTAATTCTATTCTTTTCTAGAAAGATCCAACTTACACTGTCCCAAGAAGAAATAAAAAATCTGAATATGTATTAAATCAATTCAATTTGGCAACTTGAGGGGAGAAAAAGAAGACTTTATTGCAGTTTAGTTGAAGATGCTACTTAGAGAAAAATGAGGTACATCTATTTTGTACACATAAGTACTTCTGTTCAATAAATTAGGTATGTATGTGTATGCAGTCAAGAATGACTAGAAATTATAAATCCAAATGCAGAATAACTAATTCTTTGAAAGGAGGGAGTAAAGGCTGGCTTAGGCTTTGAAGGGTGTTCTCTGCATAATCTAAGAGCCATATGTTTCCCTTAGACGTCGGTGTGAACACTACACACATGACCTGAAAAATCATATACAAAAGGGCAGAGGAGTGAAACTGTAATGTTTTATTCAGAAAATATGTATAAATTGAAATAAATGGAGAGAAATTTTAATTTCAGCACAATGTATTAATTATAAAATTCTCTATTTCCTTCTACATGCTTGATATACTGTATAAATCTAAACATAAAACAATTTTCATGGATATATTGTTTCTAGGACAGTAAGAAGTGCCTACTACCCAAGTTAAATGTGTGACTTTTCATTTCTAAAGTTGTCATACTCTTAATCGAGAACTTTTTAAATGTAAATAACATTGTGCTAGTTCTTTTAATTAAGCAAATAATGATGAATTCTTAAACATTTAAGTCGTTAATTTTATTATTTTGCTATCAGGAGTAGGCCTCAGTTTCCCATTAGATAAATTCAAGAGGATGGACTAGTTGATCTCTCACATTCTATTTAAATTAAACTTTGTATAGGTTTATGATTTGCAATTCAAAACTTCTGACTTTGCTTTAGCTATGTAAATAGAAGATTCATTTCTTAAGCAAGTAAAAGGGTCTTGAATTATATTAGCATTACATGTTACTAAGCAAATTAACCAAGTATATCAATTCCTTTTGTAAATGTCTTACCCATAAAACAAATACAACATTATTGCTACTTTGGGAATTTGATAATACATTTTTGGAGGCTATTTGAATCAATATTATTGTCATACTCTGAGAACTCAGTATGACACCTTCAATCTTATAGTTCTAGCTGATATATTTTCTATTAGGTCATTTTGTTTAACCTCATACATTGTTAAATTCCTTTGTAAAGAGGAATAAAAGCAATTTTCTTTATAAATGAACTGGAAACTGATTGAAAACAATGTTCTCCTATCAAACTCTATTGTTTCAGTTACAGAAAAATCACACATAGAAAAGAGTATAAAGGACTCCAAAAAATTATGACAAAAAGAATTGACCAAAAAATAGGTTTAAAAGTGTTGTCTTCTTCAAGAATGATGTCAACATCTCCAAAATAATTTGACATTTTCATGTCCCAACCATGAAGTATTTTTAATCCAATATACATTCATGGGAGAATGAAAATGAGTCTTTTAACTTAAATAACCTAATTAACATCAGAGTTTTATCCATATTAATGTGCTTTTTTGACGACTTCCAATTTTTCATTCTTTTTACCTTTTCTACAGAGGTACAATATTCTAATGTTTAGTAAAGGTCACTATAAATTATAGGATGAAGTGAAAATAATAGGAAAAAAGGTCACTTTATTTCCATCATAACAATGTTGTAGTGCAGAAAATGTTACTGAAGAGGAATATTGGATGTTTTTATACTGTGCATTTTTCTAGCTGCTACAGATGTACAATGAAATGCAAAAGGATCCTGCTCTTATGCTAATAGCTTCACTTTTGTAGGCATCTTAGATGCATCCATAGGGGTTTGAAGAGAGAGGAGGGAGGCGGAGAGGGAGAGATTGCTATGGACAGGCGTGGCTGAAGAAGGCTGTTGAGAATAGTTGAGATACAATATAATCTGACAAAGACAAGCCCAGTGGGCTATTGCCACATGGTAGGAGTGGATGTGCATAGGTGAGAAAGTAATGAATTAAATTAGCAGTTTAAAATGCTAACTGGGATCTTCCTAGAAAACATCATATAAGCAAAGAACTTTCCTTCGTGGAGCTGAATTCCAGTGAAAGATACCATCATTATTTGAATCAAGACCTTCCCCTACTGGCTAAAAACCACTAAAATTGCTACATTTATAAATGTATACTTCTTTGGAAGATAATAAAGTTGGAAAGATAGTAAGAACTATGAAAACAAAATTGTAGGAAAAAGAGGTCCCAACAAGCAGGTAGATGTAGAAACTCTGAAGTTGATTTAATACAAGGAGAAGGAAACATTTGAGCAAATCTGGACTTCAGCTGAGGATTTTTTGTGGAATGAAAAAGAAGTCTGAGGCTAAGACTTGATCAACTCTTGAAACTTAAGAGGCAACCTCCCAAATTAATATACTCATGATAGAAAGATGAAGCAGAAGTAAACCAGCAATCCACACACCCATCACAGCTGCATTTGTACATCCCCAGGGTTTATTAAATAAGAAAATTTCAAAACATGTGACAAAAATCACAGGGAAGCCAGGAGGGACCAAGCAAAAATGAAACGGTTTACAGTCCTGATTGTCGGTGGAGGAATGTTTAGTTTTACTTTAGACTGTGAGTAATTTTGTACTCATTCTGTAACTTTTATGACAACAACTAAACAAATTAAAAGAGTACATTAGAAAATTTTAAAATATTAACAAGTAAAAGATACCCCAGCAGTTTCAAAGATGTCATACTGGGAAGAAATTAAAGCAAAACAGGTAGGACAAAGAGAAAAAAAATACATCGGTGAATGTATTTATACAACCAATGCAACTAATGATATGAAATGAGTGGAATAAATATACTAATTAAGACAGAAAGGTTATGAGATTATATTTTAAAAATTCAACTGAAGGTTGTTTACAAAGATGTAAGTACAAACTATGAGGATATAAAATGACTGAATGCAAATGGATGGATAAAGAGATAGCATGCAAATACCTGAAAATGTAGAAGTGGCTTTGGAACTGGGTAATGGTCAGAAATTGGAAGAGTTTGGATGATCAGGCTAGAAAGACACTTTACTACAGTGAATGGAGCACTGAGGGTGATTCTGGGGAGGACTCAGAAGATGACAAAAAGGAGGGGAAAGTTTGGAACTTCTTAAAGATTGATTGTGATCAAAAGAAATACTTAATAGTAAGATGAGGTTTCAGAAGGAAATGAGGAGTATTTAGTTGGAAACTGAAACAGAGGTTATCCTTAATATTTGATAGTTACTTGCAAAGAACTTCCCTGCATTGTGTCCATGTTCTAGAGCTTGGTGAAGGCCAAACATAAGACTCATGGAGCCTGGTATCTGCTGGAAGAAATCTCTAACCAACAAAGCCCTCAAAAAAGCAATGTGATTACATTTAACAGTTCATGCACAGTTGAGACTGCAAAAGAATAATATCAAGGCAGAATTTAAAATTAATAGAGAAATACGAGGTCTGTCCAGAAGGTATCCAGCCACTGAATATGAATATGTATATTAGCAATGGCTGGATACTTTCCAGACAGACCTCATAGAGCATAAAAATTTGGAAAATTCAAAGTCTGCCCCTAGGGTAGAGAATGAAAGAAGGATTTCATGAGATAAACTCAAGGCTGCAGTCTAGTGACCCCTAGATTAGCATGGATAAAAGGAAGCTAGATGCTAACAGTCAAAAACAATGTGACACAGGCACCAGAGTCTTCCCCTCTCATCACAGGCCTGAAGGTCAGGGACAGACTCAGGTCACAGCTGCCCTGTGCTACCTCAGGGCGCCACTTCCCATATCCTGGCTGCTCTGGCTGGAGCAGCGTGTGACTCAAAGGCCCTAGGCACAATGTGAACCATTGCTCCGGAGGCCCAGCTAATAAAGCATTGGTAAATAAAACTTGGCATTTTCATAGAATGTGACATTAAGTCTTTAAGAGTCACATATACTATCACAGAATGAGCTCCAGGAGAGAGGTAGGCAGATAGATAGACAGACGACACATAGATACATATTATATAGGTAGATTTCTTTTAACAAAAAAAGAGTAAGATGCAGGTTATATACTAGCTCTCAATATATCTTATTTTCTGGGCACATGGAAGGCTGCATTTTTTCAGAAGGATCACATTGCCCAACTCTTTTGCTGTTGTGGCACCATGTGACTTAGTTGTGGCCAAAGGGTTGTGAGCATAAGAGGCTCAGGCCACACTAATTGCTCCAGATTGACTTCATTTAAGCATGTAATTGCTCCTGAATGACTCCCTTTCCACTCCTTTGCTGTGTAGTAGAGAAGCAAGCTTTGAGTTCCAGTTGGTGCCAAAAAGAAAGTTGGAAACTGGCAACTCAGGTCCCTGAGTGACGGAACACAGCAGCACTCTGGGGCACTCCAACTTTCTAGCTGCCGACCCGGGCTGGATATAAAGTGCAATCAAGAAATGGATAAACCACTGATATTCCAGAGTTAATTTCTTCATGCAGTCTAGTCTGTTTACTAGGGTACAGAACAGTATCTATAGTTCAATCATTTGTATAACAGAGGAACAAGTCTATTTATAAACATATCTGCATGAGCTAATAACAGTGTCAACAGGAGGTAGATGTAGGGCTGGAAAACAGGGGACAGGTGGCTCTGTATACAAATTCATCCTGCTGCAACTGTTTTTTAACCATGTCAAATATATGTGTATCCTGTGTGTGTGTATGTATGTATGTATGTGTGTGTATATGTTTATATGTGTGTGTGTGTGTGTATAGATATATATATATATATATATATATATATATATATTAATTAGATGTTTCTTCCCCAAAGAGAGAAAATGCAGAAGAATCTGGTAATCTTTTTACTGGAAGAAATAAGTATGGATTCTAAAATATAAGTGCTTCTGTGTTTGTGTGTGGTTCATATAAGTGCTGAATGTGAAATTGCTTACAAAGGATTGCCCTGTTGCAGTCAAACTGGGGAGCAGTTTGAGATTACATAGGAAACACCAGGGTTTCCAAGTTTATATTCAATGACATGAAATTGTTATGAGCTACTGCAGCCAATAGTGAATTTTGTGGTCAAAATCATTTTCAAACCTTCCTTACATCCAAAGAATCCAAAGCATTGACTCTTAGAAACAATATGTAAAAAGTAGACATAGACCTTTAATATTAAAGTAAAAATGACAGAAAAGATACAACAAAGAATAAGTCCATAGGTATTAAGTATAGAGCCATTTATTATTTTACTGAGTATATTCGGGACACAAAGCCCTAATATGACCATGAGTTGATACCACACGTGAATATAGGCAAAAATATGAAAAATTCAGCAAACAGGAAAACAAAAAGCAATCAATCCTGCTGGAGAAATGAGAGAATTACATTTTGCAATCAATGAAGATCAGGAAAATCCGACAAATACAAAAAGATAAATGTAAATAAATCCAAGACAAAGGTAAGTTTTCTTCATAAAAGTATCACTGCCTGATATGTAATTATATAATTATTTGTTTTTATATTTATTACCTCTCTTCCCCAATAAACTAGAAGCTCTAAGAGTGTAGGACTGGAATTTATAATTTTCACAAATGAATTTCGACCTCTAGAATAGCATGTGGCAGATAAAATTCACTCAATTAAAATTTTCAGATTAAATAAACTAAAGACCATTATCTTAATGATTTTTTAACTTGGCAAGAAAGAATTAGAAGGTTGTAATAGATTCAGTAGACTACTGAGCAATTAAATTTATTGACTGGCCATAAATGCCCCAAATGATAAATATTATAGATTATATTATATAAAATTATGTTAATATATATACAGACATATGTATGTATTTATGAGTATATTTGTGTATAAAACCTCCTAGGAGAAGTTCTACATTTCTTATCCATTTCTCAATAGTAAACAGAACACACAATCATTCTTCCATGGTTTGAATCATTTTCAAAATGTTTTCCAGTTATTTGATTTATTAATTCTAAAATGTGCAGATCTCTCTGGGTTTGACTGGACCATTTATGAGCATCAGAATTAATATTCTGGGGCCCTAGATGGGTAAAACAGATGGTAAAAATTTACGTATGCTCCAGTATGTTCAAGAGGAGACTAAATATAATGACTTGGCAAGATAAAATGTAGACCGAATAACTATTTAAAAATGGGTATAGAATTTGAAAAATTGGAATGATGAAGCCATGCTGAGATCCTGAAAGAAATGAAGTTATTAGAAAAACCCCAAGTTAAATCTGAGATGTTACATATGTAATAAATTATAACCTTAACTAAAATATATCAAACATATAAACCACTGATATAAAAAGGTCTAAAGAAACCTTTGCATAGAAAACCACTGGCTACCCATCACTCACACTACAATAAAAACCACCATTTTATAAGTCCATGACCACAAATCTTTCCAGTACCTCTTTATATCCCACATATGATGAGATGGTCAAAGGTCACCTGATATTTTAAGAATCTCTTTATTATGAAACAAAGGCATGACATGAACAGATAGTGAAAACAAACTAAAAGAAATAGAATTGAGACAGGAAACCAGCAGGCATGGCTTAACACAGAGTTAAAAGCCCCTGACCACCCTGATCAAAAACAGGATGTGGTGATAGAACAAGGCCAGCAGAAACAAAGATAGTAAGGAACCTGCCAATGCTTGACCTTGCAGCTCATTATACCCTAGTTATAATACATTAACATGCTAAAAAAAAAACTCCAACTGACACATGACAGTTCCAGGAGGGACTTTATAAAGTAAAGACAGGAGAAGGTTCCCAGTTCTAAGAAAGTATAACTCTTTTCCAAAAATTAACATGGATATTCCTCCCCTGCTTAGCTTATGATTAAGCTGTTGCTTAAATGAAAAAATCAAGAAAACCACAGGGCCTGCTCTCCTCAGTAGGAAAAGCTAATCTCTACTCTGTCTGTCTATATTTCCTAAATAAAACTTCCTTTCAATTCACACTATCGTCTCACCCTTGAATTCTTTCTCATGGGAAGCCAAGGACCCACTTGGAAGTCAAGTGATTCTCAGTATTGGAAATTACCTTCCTGTAACAGAACCAATGCAGGAAAAAAGAGTAAATGTAAACACTATTGAATTTAAACTAGTATATTCAGAGAAAAAAATCCCTCTCTAAGCTTATGCAGCCATGAAGTAAGAACGAGTATAGAAAGCTGTAGTCTATAGTAAAGAACAACTAGAGAACAAAAAATAGCACTCGGAAATTTAAAATAAAATTGGTAAAAAGCAAACAAACAGATAGTGTAAGTTTGGGAAAATAAAATAGAAAAATTCTCAGAAAGTTGAATTCACATGGCTAAATCTGGTTGGGGAGAGAGAGACAAATTCTGGATCAGAGAAGCAACTGAAAATCAAAAAAGAATGAGAAAGGAATCCCATGGTGCTTCCCACCTACTTTTCTTCTTCTTCAGTCACTATATATATTCTAGAGGCTATTTTTATACAGGGTACAAATTCTAACACTCTAATGTATCAGTTGTGTTTTCCTCAGTTTTCCATATTGAAAATATTAGATAGATGACAACTTATATCTACATCATCACAGGTTTGGGATCTGAATTCTAACGAGGGCCCTAAAAACATGAGCACCAAAACTCACACACTTCAATTGTCAACTAGGTTAGGTGAAGTGAAAGATAGGGCAACTGGTTTGGCCAATTGTTTGCTGAGTCAGTCTGGTGGCTAAATATTTACAGTGTCAACTGTGAAAGTGACAAGAGCTTATTTGAATTAGGAGCTGGGGTATCTGGTAGAAATGACTAAGATGAGGTAGTGCAATTTTAGTCAAATTAACTAACTTATGTCATTCTAAGTTTTCTAAAATGAAAATGTGTTGAAATATTACCACTACAGAATTTTAATAAGGCTTAAGTGAGGTAATAAATGTGTAAAGGAAAGGCAAAATCTCAGGACCACCCCCATCCGAGCTCCTTGTGCAAAAGGTAAGGTCAAGCCTGGAGGCTGACTCACACACCACCCCCTTGCAAATGAATAGCTGTTATTAACATTATGCAGATCCCTGTGGAAAGGTAAATGGCCTCAGGCATCTATATAGGACTGCCCCAAGATAATTCTTTGTTGGCCTCCCATAAACAAGGATATGCAAATTGTAACTTTGGGTTTGCAAACTAAGTCTAGCTCCTAAAACCAAAATCTGTTAGATTCCATGCTAATAATGTTGATTACAAGTTTATCTTCCCAGGTGCAGAACAGAGACAAAACAAGATCTATCATTCTTCTACCTACCCAGGGACATCTACACAATTGATTCATTTCTATACTCCCATTCTATTTTCTAACATTCACCTCACCCTATGTAAAATGTAGATTTCTTTGGCCTTACAAGAATGTAACCACTTGTCTCTCTACCCACACCATTCCTACTTTTTTCTTTCTGTATGCTCTATCCCCTTTTAAGATGAAGTTCCCAAATCCTACTTCAGAAAAACAGTTACACAAACTGCATGTCTGTGGTTTGTGTTTTTCCTGGGAGTGTCCTCAAACTTTAGCTTAATAAATTTCCATTGATTAGGATCTTTGTCTCAGTTACTTATTTTGGGTTGTCATATGTAAGGACATATGGATAATGCATGATAAATGAAAAAAGCCCACAATCAGGGTCTCCTTTCTTTTTTAGTTCTTCTGATCTTAATATATACTAACTCATCAAAGTCCTTCAAGAAGGACAGTGTCCAGAACAGAACTAGATGCAATTTTCCAACTGAGATCCTATCTCTGGATTGTCACTTTTTCTCCCTTGGTCCAGAATATATATATGAGATACATATAATTTTTAACATATGCTAAGATTTTCAACAATTCCAGTATTGTTCATTCATATGCTCAGGTAACTGTTCTTTAAGTCTTTGCCTCTTGGCCTGAATGCAGACCAGGTATTTCTCTTCAGACCCGCAGTTGTACAATTCATCTTGCCTAAGAGAATCACCAAGTGGCCCTCATTAAGACATTCAAATATTTTCTAATTAAAAAAAAAATCAGAAATACAAAGAATTGAGTACTAGAAATAAAGAGATGTGTACAGGCTTTATATAATCTACATAAAATAAACTTTCTGGATGCACTTGTAAAACCTGAATGCCAGTTTGAAACTCCAGATTTTTGGTTGATTTCCCTTCTCTCAGTATGTCTTGTGCTCTCTCTGGTGACTTAATACAATCTGTGTATACAGAGATAGAAAGAGTAGCAAGGCAGAATGGTAATTATAGGACAACAGATCATTATAACAACCTTGTCACATAGCTACTATCAAGAAAGATATATGATTTTATATTCACTATATTTCCCAGCATATGATTGGCACGTAATATAAAAAAATGATTTGTCTGCTGTATCTTAGATTGAAAAGTTGTGTGGCAAAACTCTAACATTAAACTATTCCAGAAAAATTATACTTTTCAGTCATCCCAGGTTTTAATTTTTTTAATGTACATAATCACTTCACTATATTGTTATCCTTTCATTGCTTCTGTCTATCCAGGTATCTGCCAAATATTTCCTGATCAACAGTACATTTATTCTTTTTCATTTTCTGGTAGCCTTTTAATTAGGAGTTGCCTCTCCCAGAGAAAAGAATTAGTTGGTCATTTACAGCATCTATCTTCTCCATGCAAATGATTCAGAGTATGTAATGGAACTGTACTTATTTATCAGTCATCTTGAATTATTTATAATTTTTAACTTTAAAAGATAGGCTTTTAAAAAGTGATTTGATAAAAGATTTATGTTGTATTTTAAGACCTCATTAGGAAAATTCCTTCTCTCTTTCATAAAACCCTGATAATCAACATTTCTCTTTTTTCTGTCTGATGCTTACAACATATTCAGAGGACTAAGCTACTTTTTTGGTGGAAAAACTGCAGTATCTGGGGAAACTGAAGAAAATAAAAATACACATATAAGAGAATGAAGAGATGACAAAGCTAATTTGCTTCCCCAGAACAAAGATGTAAGAGTTATATTAAACAAATTCAGGACATTGAAATTTCACTATGATCTTTCTATTCATTTATATTAAAGGATACATTTATTAGTATAAATTAACGTTGTAAGTTTGAAATCTTCAAGGACTCAAATACAATGAGAATCAAGAATTTGGCAAATGAGCATCTTCCTGTGGAAATCATACAGAAAAATTTTTCTAAATTACTTTAAAAGATATTATGTGGTGTCTATGATTCTCTTTCTGTTTGATTTTTTTTTTTTTTGGATTTTTAAATTAGTAGTAAAAATTGAAGACAAATATGGGAAATTTATGGCTATTTATTAACATAGAAAGAGGGAATTGAAAAATAAGGGAAAATGTTACCAGAGTTTTGAGAAAGATGAGAGAATAGATAAAATAAAGGTCTATCACTTTTGGAAACTAGGGCAAGGACAAAAGGGGCTGAGCCAGAATTGAATGTCCTGATAATGTGTTTATGTGCTCAAATGCGAGGTGACCTTTAGTGGGGTTTAAATTATATCATCCTATTTATTGGTGAGAGTCTTGGAGGAATCACCCAACCCAAGAACCACAAAAAATTACCTTTCTTAGCTATAAGGAAGTAAAGAGCTTCTAAAAGTTACCTAAGTGATTTCTCATTTAAAATATTCAGTTTTCTGCTCATCTCTAGCACAACAGAAGATAGCTGCTAACCCCACGTGCACTCATAAAATCCATAAAATCTCTCTCCTACTTAATCACTCCCTCCATATAACTGCTAAGTCTCACTATTTCCTACGATCCAATCTATAAATCATGTAGGATTTTAGAAGGGTTCTCAATAAAGACTCTCCGCCTCTCCTTATTGAAAAGATTTAAACTTTAAATTTTGGCTGGGCGTGGTGGCTCACACCTGTAATCCTAGCACTCTGGGAGGCCGAGGCTGGCAGATTGCTTGAGGTCAGGAGTTCGAAAACAGCCTGAGCAAGAGCGAGACCCCGTCTCTCCTATAAATAGAAGGAAATTAATTGGCCAACTAAAATACATAGGAACAATTAGCCAGGCATGGTGGTGCATGCCTATAGTCCAGCTACTTGGGAGGCAGAGGCAGCAGGATTGCTTGAGCCCAGGAATTTGAGGTTGCTGTGAGCTAGGCTAACGCCATGGCACTCACTCTAGCCTGGGCAACAAAGTGAGACTCTGTCTGAAAAAAAAAAGTAAAAAAATAAAATTTAATTATCTGTGCCCTGCCTGGAATTCTCATTCATTAGATCTTTGTATGTCTGGCTTCTTTTCAACGTTCAGATCCATAAACAAATGTTCCTCTTCTATTCCCTGGTTATCCTATCAAACGTATTACCACTGCCTCAAGTCAACTTTTATCCCAGGACATTTATGTTTTTTAAATGCATTTATGATGCATTTAACATGTTCTCAAATCATGTTACCTATTTATTTATTTGGCCCTATGTGTATTGCCTTTTCCTACTAGAACATTGGACTAAGAGCAGGAACTTTGTTTCTAACATTTACTTTGTATCTGAATCCCTAGGGACAGTGCTTGAAGAATACTATACACTCAATCAATATTTTTAAAATGACATTGGATGAATAGAAGGAGTTAGGGGTAAAGTCAATATATGTAAATTATCATTTCACTCTTTGGAAGAAGTTAGGAGTTAAGATGCTGAGGATTCTAAAGTCACAATACTTGAGATTGGATCCTTATTCAAAATCTACCATCTGTGTGGCCTTCAGTTTGCTAATGTCCAAATGGGAGGCAAAGAAACTTTACCATACAGGATCACAGTAAATTCATGTAAAGTAGTTATCTTTGCGTGTGACACAAAAGATAACAAATGTTGTTTATCTTTGCTATTAACCACCCAAAAAAAACCCCAATAATTTTATAGACAAGTTAATATATGAAGGATTTTCTGTTATTGGAAAAATCAAAAGCAAATGAATTGAGATCATTCTATGATTGTATTATTCACTAAAGACATTGGAAATGACACATTCTAAATTAACTAGAAAAGGCATAGCATATGTAGAAAAAAAACAAATCAATCTATAACACCCTTGAACTTCCAAAAACAACAGAAACAACAAAAACAAAACAAAACTGGGAATCCAGCCAACCATATAAATACAGCATTTTTCATTTACTTGTGAAATTATACTGTAAAGGCTCAGCGAAGAAAGCAAGATTATGCATATTCATATAATGCTTCAGTGGAGATGATAAATGAAACATAGCCACAAAATCATTCATTGAATATGACATGATTACATTTCTTTCCATATTTACCCAACAACAAAGATTACTACGTAAAATTCTTATATGTTTTTAGGAGAAACAAAAGGTCTATATTTCTGAATGAAAGCAAAATCGGAATATACATTTTATAAGCCATCAACTATTATATGATTACAATGTACTTTTCTGGTTTTTAATTAAGAAAAACAGAACAAAACCCAAAATCTTAAAAGAAGATGAGTAGTTATTCTGATTTACTGAAGATTTCAAGAACTTGGCTTTGACAATGCTTAACAATAAAAAAACAAATATCTTTTCTTATATTTTAATGATTTTTATAAGTAAAACTTAGATAGTCTTTAAGAGTATTTTGTTTACCTTTTTGAGTGGTTCTTAAGCAGTAGAATAGTATTATTTTAATAAATGACCAAACTTCTTTTGTTCAAACAACATAATATTAGTGTATTCTATCAAAGTGATGGGGCTTTGATGACACATTATAGTAATAACTCATCAAAAAGACAGCCACTTGAGTATGCCATATATTAAATATATCACCACATCTCATCTTTCTGATAGCAAAGTAAAACTGTGCCTAGAACAAACTCTTTTGGTTAGATGACTTCTCTTTAATAATAGAAATTCA
Source organism: Microcebus murinus (assembly GCF_040939455.1). Lineage (NCBI taxonomy): Eukaryota > Metazoa > Chordata > Mammalia > Primates > Cheirogaleidae > Microcebus > Microcebus murinus. The sequence continues at coordinate 15,220,253 of NC_134127.1, forward strand.
TTTGCGCACACACACACACACACACACACACACTCGTTCCTGACTGTGTATGTGTGTATGCATAGCACTGAGAAAGAACTCAACTTAATAGGAAGGCAAATTCAGGTGAACACATTTGGTAAGAACAAGTAGACAAAAAGGGAAATGAAAGGTTAGGTAAATATATGTTTGCATACAGTTTTACATATAATAAAAGTAGTTCATGACAAATGCAGAAAAATCCACAAGTATAGGCAATCACAGAAAAGAAAATAATAGTCATTCATACCACTACTAGAGATAAATGCCAAAACATTATATGTCCCTCAAGTCTTTTTCTCTCTCAAATTATTTTCTTTGAATTCTTCTATGAATATATACAATGTATAAATAATATGGATCTAAAACACACAAATAATTATACCATAAATATAACCTATAACTTTATAGAAATATGTATTATACAAGCATATATAAAAATGTTAAAACAGTTTGAATTATTCTATATAAACTATTTCTTGTTACTTCTTTATTTTTTCACTTAAAACTATATTTTCTATTAATTCCTTTATGAATCTATAACATACATAATAATGTAAATCTATAGCATATAAATAACTATATCATAAATATACAGATACTCTATAAAACATAAATAATATAAGTATATATAAATGTAAACATGATTGCTTTTGCTCTGTGTATACTGCTGTGTAATCTAATTTTTTCACTGAAAACTGTTCTGTAAGCTCTTTTCAAATAAAAAAAAGTACATGGCCAAAACATTTTTCTTAACCACATTAATTTAAATTAACCAATTCCCAATTGTAAGTCATTTAAACAATTATCATTTTTCACTTTTAATATAAACTAAAAATATTCTTGCATATGCAACTTAACGTCATAAGTACATTTCACATTATTTCCTTAGAATAAACCACCAGTTGTGAAATTGTTTGGATAAAGGGTATGCACATGAATGTAAAACTCCTTTCAGAAATGTTACTTAATACACATTTGCATTGAAACTGGGTCTATAATAAAATAAGGTCATTAAGCAAGAATAGTGATTTCTATAAAAGTACAGATATAGCTAAAACTTAACCAGCCATTGTTCCCTAACTTCCTTACTGCTCCAACTGCTCACTGCTTAAGTGTCATGTCATCTTGACAGATGTAACATTTGTGACTTCCCCAGCCACTTCTATAGACATCATTGCTATTATAAAACCTGAGTCTTTGAGATGTCTTCCAGACTCTGCATTTGTGAGGATAACTGACATCAACTGGACCAGTGGCCATGAGTGGGAACCTGTCCAGCAAGTCTTGCTATCCTCTAAGAACTGTCCCTGCCAAGAAGACAATTTCTGCTTCCCAACCCTATGAGTTAATCCCCAGCCAATCACTAGACCCAATTCCATAGCCCTGGAGTTTAAGCCCAGCCTACACAACCTAACAAGACCCCATCTCTAAAAAAAAAAAAAAAAAAAAAAAACAAACAAACAAACAAAAACATAAAAAAGAAAGAAAAAATATTACACTTCTTTACCTTCCCAACTTCATCTGCCCATTTGGAGAATACCATGTCACATACATAGAATAAGCTCAAGCACTGTTCTCTGCCCCGGAAACACACTGTGAATTTCTCTCTGACTTCCCAAACATAGTAAATTGTCCTTTTTTTGTGTTTCCACATCACTTAACTACATAAGTCTGTGAATATTTGCCATGATATTTTATAATGAGTGGCTATAGTGCCTGCTGTCTAACTATGCACTGGGTCATGCTTACTCTTTTGCATTCTAAGTGTCTGCCATGATAATTTATCCATAATAGGTCATGGGCAAGGCTTGTGAAATGAATAAATGGTCACGTATATTGTATAATGAACACTGTATCTACACATTCAAGAGAGGTCTTGAATATAGCTGTGTAATAAAGTGAATATGTTCATAAGTGTTTAATATCTTTTTAAAAGGAAATCCAGATTGAACCAAATTTATATCACTAAATATTTGCTGCAGAAATGTCATACATTTTGGTGAGGAAGATCGTTTTTGGTGAGGAAGTTGTGAGAAATGTGTTAAAATGTACTAAAGCGAACTTTCTGATTCTTGTGCTGTCAGGGTCTCAGTGAAGAGCATCCCAGCAAAAGCTGGAAATACTGGCAGGAGAAAAGAAGAAATCAAGTACCTAATTCCAAAACCTCAAAAAAATTTTTAGTTTCATTTCACGCACCATTAGCTGCAGACAGCTTGGCCTTCCTGAAGTTACGAAAAGTAAAGTCCCTTGAGACAGGTGGAAGAATTAAAGGGCTCTGGAAGGGGAGGAACAGTTTCTTTCTGTCTTCTATGACACCCAAAGATCATTTTCAGTTAAGACTGCAGGCTTTGCTGCATTCCACCAGGATGCTTATGATTATATTAAAATATATATGTAAAACTAATATCTATGGTGCTTATAATTATAATGTCTATAACATAGAGAACACATGACACAAAATCATTTTCATTGAAATTACTATTAAAGTAGGTCTTATTCAAGAAATCGACTTTTATATAAAAATGTGAACAAAGAACCATTAAAGAATTGCTCATTTTTCACTTCAACTTCAGATACTACCCTATTCAGAAAGCACTCCAACTTTCGTGCACTTTATAATCATTGGTAATAAACTAGATTGGCAGTGTTTAAGTTCTCCACATAAATGATAAACTACTGAGAGCAAGAACCTTATTATCTTACTATGAATATATGCATTTTACTTTGCTGAAATTAGTATCCTGTAGTCATGAAAGCAGTGGGACATCAAATTTTAAAACAGTTGGCAATGTGAAAAAAAGAATACAGATAGCATAAATCAATAAATCAACTTTGCGTCATAGTTTGCCTTGCAATGACAAATAATATTTTATGCCCATATTATGAATATAAGCTATTAAAAATAACACTCAGCCTGATTGGCAAATAAGAATTGATGCTACTTTAAATATTTTCAAATTAATAATTATACAATTAAGAAAGTAGTCAATAGTAAAACATGAATAGAATCCTTTCATACTCAATTAAGGATTATAAATCTTTTCATAAATGTAAAGCGTCTACATTTTTGTTGACCATCACTGCCGTTTCCTTATGATATACAGATTTATAAAATATAGGTTAGTGAAACTTAGAACCCCAAATTTTGCTCCATTAAAATAAATGTGTGGTGTAAAGCAGCTTTCAGTGAACCTTTAAAAATTTGTTATAAATTTATAGTCTTCTTACCTGTATTTTTGCAGTTTATTTTTTATGTAATTTTTAAAAAATAACTATTATTTAAAAATCAGAAAATTACAATAGATGAAAAGTAGTATCACCTGTAGCCTTAGTACAGAATGATAAATACCTCGGTTTTTTACTGTATTGTTTTACTTAAGATATAATTAAATCAAGGATTTTTCAAAAGAACATCTGTAACATTGGTTTCAAAATAAGCACATTCTTTTAAAGTTTAATTTATGCTCGCAAAGTTCTCACTTTAATTTACTGCATGATTTTAGATTGCAATTTATAATTTTGGTTCTTAAACTTCTAGAATATCGTATCTAATTTTCTTAATTATTAAAGCAATAAATGCTTTAGTATATTTTTGTACCTCTGGGGAAACACAGAAAACACTAAAAAGCAAATTACAATCCCCAATTGGTACTTGATATCCAAATCCTTGATTGAAAATAATTCTAGGCTCTTAATGGAAATAATTTCATGTCTATATTCCAAAGGGTAAAGAAAATAATGTGTTAAAAATTACTGAATAAAAATTGAGATACTAAAAAGAACAAGGGCAAGGCTGTAGATAACACATATGTAAAGGTAAATCTTTGCAATGGGAAAAGCAATATTTAAATCTGTCTGCATAGTGTTTTCAATGTTGGATCACTATGGTTTGCCTTTAATGCATGTCTGAACATATTCAATTAACCTTTTGCTAAACTCCCAAGGGGGAAAAGTGATCTTTCACAGGTAATGTCTCATGGCAGATAATATTGACTTCCCTTTATTCTACCTGGGTTTCTTGGTTTCTATACATTCCTACAAAATGGAAAAATACCAAGTATCAACTTGTTTCTAAACAGATCAACAATGAAACAAACAGTGTTTGTCCATTAAGGACTGATAAATACATGTATACATAATACATATATCATACAATCCTTACACCCTCCCCCCCATATTTGGGAGGCTTAATTCTTTTGCAATTAGGAACTTTAATTTTTCTAATGACAAGGTAAAAGTTTGCATACTCTAATTTAAGTATTGTCTTATTTATTTTTCAAGAAGATTTATCTTGGGAATAGATCAAATAGATATTATTTATATCTAATATTTATATCTAATAAATAGATATCTAATAGATATATAACGAAGACATTATAGATCAAATCACAAAGGAAGCAAATCTTATCTTTAGTCTTGTTCATTATCAACTTTAATGCACACTCTCTTTTTTCTAGTAGTCAAGAAATCTCCAAAGCTGTTTCCTCTTAGCTCTTGCACTAATGTGAAGCACAGCTACCAGTATCCATTTTATCAAGACCCTACTAGCTCTGAGAAGCTATGCCAAGTGCTTTATCCATATCTCAGGTGAGTCTCAAAACAGGTTTTTGAAGTATGTATTAGCTTCAGTTGACAAATAAAAAAAGTGAAACTCAAAGCATTTTATCTGCCAAAGTCACCCAGATAATTAGCAAATATTACAGCTAATAGAGGAGGCTCAGGTCTCTGGGACTCCAAACTGTGCTTATAACAATCTCTATCATATTGAGATAAACCAGTTTCTGAGATCCACACATTCAGCTAACAGTCAAGCCAGCTTCTGAAATCCATGCCATCTGCTAAAAGCCACCCAGTCCTTTTCTTTGTTTTTAGCTTCCTCTAGGCATTCTAACTATGCTAGGTTCCCTCAGCACTTGAGACAAGATAAAAATGCAGGTCTTTTGAGAAATGCCCCAAAACCCATAGGGTCAGTGATAAACAAGTTCCTCCAGAATTAGCCTCAATTTATAGGTGAGTTTCTAAATTATTTTCTGAAATATACATGTGTTAGCATTTAGCCTATTTCTAAAAATTCAAAAGTTATTATACAATGCTGCTTAAAATACAGCTCACTATGGAATATTATTGTCTTAGTATTACCCAGTTATTTTACTAAATATATTACACAAAGTGAGGACAGTGTCTATAGATGCCAGATATTGCTCTTTTTACATTTAGAATAAATGTGTTGGAATCTTGTGTCATTTGATGACTCAACAAATGCCTTGCACATAATCAATTACAATCTCAGCTACCATATCATATCCATTATTGGTCTGGTGAAGTAGATGTCACAGTTTAGCACTTATTTTAAATTTATGTGTAAAATTTTCTGCATTAAAGACTTCTCGCAGTCTATAAGAAAATTCGATTTGAATAATAGTAGCTTACAAATGCAATTTTTTCTGCATCACTAAAAGGTAAATAACATCATTTGACTTCAATTAAATAAAGTGACACTAAAATCTTTGTAAGCAAAAATGTAACAATAGAAATACATTAGGATGGAAATTTATAGGCACACCATAACTTAGGCTGTAGAATGTATTGTAATGAGTGTCAGCTGCTGCAATTTCATTCCTTAGAATGCAAAACAAACTTTACTCACTAAATTCATGACAGAAACGAATTATTCTAAAAGATTACATTTCTTCACAGTGTCTAACTCCAATGTATTTTCAATTAGATGAGAGGGTAATTCAGGTTGGGATCTAGAAAATATATAATGCTCTGAAAAAACAGATATAATCAGAGCCAGAGAATATTGTTATATGAGAAAGAAAAGATTATATCTCTAAATACTACATTGTTTAATTCAATTTAACTAAATATAGTCTCTAAACAGCTCTGGTATTTTCAGTAATTTTCCTTAATTATTGCAAGAAATGGGAAGTCAAGAAAGAGGTATCATAATGGGCTGGCCCAATCTTATTTTTTTCAGAGTCTTTTGGCAGGGAGGGGGGAGGTCTATCCCTTCCTTGGAATCCATGCCTCTAAGTTAACATCCTGTGCAGTTCCAAGTTCATCCTCTACCTGGGGCTCTGAGGTCTTTCCCACAGTCATCATTGATTTCACTGGTTTAAATGGTTCTTATAGCCATTTCCCCTCTGGAAATATTCCTGGCCTTCTAATATCTCTGCTAGAAGTTGGGGGCATGTCCCTTGTGCCCTGAAACTCCCCAAATTATCCACTGTCACCATTCCCCTTTACACCCGGCTGGAAAAACTTTCTAGTTTTAGTGAAATCCCTCCTCCTTTGTGTTTATGGTTAAAATATTTTGCCTATGTCCCCATCTTATCACATTGCTAGGGTTTAGAAAGACTTACAAGAGCCTTCCTTATTCTATTTTGTTCTAAGGTTCACTCAAAACAACAGCACAGGTCTGACCATTGGCTTATATGAGATGGGAGGACAGGGGATTGGGAGTGGTCAGGGGAAAATACAGGGAGAAAAACATGACAACATCTCAAAATATACAACCCACACTTGCAGGGTTGTACTAACACATAGAAATCCTGCATGTGAAATTTCTGGCATATTTTAGAGTTGCTCAATAATGATATCTATTAGTATGCAAATTAATTCCAAAAATTGAGATTTCTGATATCCCTACACCAACTATTTGAACAAGTTATACATAGCAAATGGAAGATATTGAAGTCCTAAGGACTAGTAATATAAAGGACTTAATGCAGCAAAGATAAGTTCCTGATATTTTGAGGAGTCAATAAAGCTTTAAATTCCAAAGACTACAGATCAAACTTATTAAAAAATCTAAATAGTGACCAAGGTTGCTGATACATTTTATGCAATAAACAATCTTCCCACATTTCTATTGATGTTTTCTTGATATCATCAATTCTTAGGTTTATCCCTAAAAGAAATGTTGCTAAATTTGGCAAAGATGATATACATGTCCCTAATCTTTCAAAGGGTAAAATCTATTTCCAAGTAGCTACCATGAGACTGATTAAGGGGCTATTCTGGTAAGAGACGATGTGGCACTATGAATTGGATCAAGGTGATAATAATTATGAGAGAAAGAAGTAGATGAATTATATTTCTAATTATATTTTACATAGATGATTTCATGATTGATTGGCTAAGATCCTGTACTACATGACAGAGATTAAAAAAACTAGATGATAACCTCTAGTTTCCAGAGTGAGTGGCTAGGTAGATAATGGAGTCATTTACTCAGATGATAAGCATTAGAACATCAGAATGTCACAGAAAAATGTTTGTAGTTTGATTAAAGATATGCTTACAAGGTAGTTCCATTTACATGGTTCAATGGTATTTCAAGTTCAACATATCTTTTATCATTTCTATGCATCATCAATATGTTAATGATCATCAAATGTATAAATCAAGTCTAGACTTTTCTCTTGAGATTTAGCTTTGCCCTAGCCTTGATATATTTTGGGGGACTGTTAGCCTATAGGTAGCAACGAAATTTATACGACTTCATAAAATCATCTAAGGAGAGTGTATAGTGAATAGGTAAAGGAAAAAAGAAATTTTTAAAAGAGCCAGAAACCTAGAAAACTGTAATTATAAGATGTCAACAATATGTTGCTGCATAGCTGACATGTATTGACTGCTTTCCTTTTCCCAGAACTGTGCTAAGACCATTTTATACTTTATTTCATTTAATCCCTTAGCAATGATATCTGTAATAATGGCATGTGGACGCAGAGTATACTCCAATATTTAATGGGAAATGATGTCTGAAATCAGCAAGAAACTTCAAGCAATCACCTCTGTATTCCTTTCTTTAGATTTGAGTAGAAGCACAAAAGAAGAGAAACTGGTAAATATTTGTAATCTATATAAAAAGTCTTTTATACTTTCTGGAAGTCAGAAATTTCTACATCTATGAAACATTATCATGGCCAGGCTAAGCAGATATTCAGGTTGATTACAGAGCTTTTTAGGTTTTAAATGTCAGTGCTTTTAAGCCAGTTCTAATCTTTCTTGAATAAATGAATAATAAATGTTTGCAAGCTTCTTCTATGCATACCCTTGCTAAAACCATGCATTCATTTAACAGTACTATGTGCATATTTATAATGCTGGATACTGATCAATAAGGGTATTATGAGTATTTTTCTTTCTCTGCATTCCAGCATATTTTTATAAGGTGCTTAACATTTTTAGCAATCGCTTTACAAGTCTGCCTTCCCCATTAGACTATGAGCTCATCAATGGTTGGGACATATCTTACATCTAGAGGTTAGGACTCAACATAAAATATATTATAAACTTAATAAGTTATATTTCAAATGTTCCACACTTATAAAAGTACATTTTAAATCATTTGGGAAGAATTAAAACACAATAATTTCCAGAAGATATTTTCCTTGAGGCCATGGTTAATGACAGAAAAAGAATGAGTCTGGGAGACAAGTACTCATGATATATTAACCTCCTCCTTTTTACTTCCCTCCTTTTTCATCTTAGATTCCCAGATCCATTATTATAACCACTTGCTTGCAAAGGACCTCATCCTTACTCATCTTTCTATCCTTGGTACTTACCAGGTAAGACTCCAACTCTAGATAAACCAAAGAAGCTCTCTTCACCATGCCTTCACTCATGGAACATGCTAGAAAGAAATCACCTAATCCTGGTTTTAACTCTGAATTTATGATCAAAAACCTCCGAGGTGCACTCAAGATTTGTAATAATTCTGCTATGCTTATCTAGTAAATTTGATATGCCATTCGCTAATTTTTTTTTTTTTTTTTTTTTTTTGAGACAGAGTCTCGCTTGTTGACCAGGCTAGAGTGAGTGCCATGGCGTCAGCCTAGCTCACAGCAACCTCAAACTCCTGGGCTCAAGCAATCCTTCTGCCTCAGCCTCCCGAGTGGCTGGGACTACAGGCATGCGCCACCATGCCTGGCTAATTTTATATATATATTAGTTGGCCAATTAATTTATTTCTATTTATAGTAGAGACAGGGTCTTGCTCTTGCTCAGGCTGGTTTCGAACTCCTGACCTCGAGCAATCCGCCCACCTCAGCCTCCCAGAGTGCTAGGATTACAGGCGTGAGCCACTGCGCCCGGCTCATTCACTAATATCATAATATCTCTCTCTCCAAACTGAGAAAAAAAAAAAATCAGATGCTAAATATGTTATCTTTACATCACCACATCTGTAATAATCCAGCACATAAGGAGCTTACAGATGATCTTCAGAGCGATATGGTGGAAGAATTCTTCTTCAATAAAAAGTATTGTCAGTTTCTCCACCTGCATTCACTTAAAAATTCCAGGGCTGCCAATACTTGCAGTCTTCTTGGGTAAGATCTTGCTATATAAGTCAGTCAGGGGAGGGAATTTAAGTTAGCTTGTGTTTAAATTGCAAACCTTAGAATCACGTAGTCAATGTGGTATACCAACTCTGTTTTCAATCTTGTTTTACTCATATCATCCTGTAAGTATTTCAAATCCATTAATTCATCCATTTATTATTTTAAAAAGTTTATTGAGTATCATCTAAATGCAAGGTACCATTATAGAAGCTGGAGTTATAGCAATGATGAAACTGTGACATTCCCATACTCATGAAGACTATATTCTGGTGGGAGTAGGTAGATAAAAATAAATGCACATATCCATGGGTGATAGAGTGTTGAGTGCTAGGAAGAAGAATAAAGCCATTTGGAAATAGAAAAGGCCACGCAGTTGGAATTCCTCTTTTCTATCAGGTTGGCAGAGAAGACTTTAACAATAAAATTATATTTGTGCAGAGTCTTAAAAGAAAGTGATAGAACAAGCCATGTGTATGTGAGAAGAATGTTTCATGAGAAGGAGAGAGAAAGCACAGGGGCCCTGGTGTGGTGTGTTAGAGGACCAAAATGAACCCATGTGGCTTAGAGCAGAGTGATCAAGAAGAGTACAAGGAGGTGAGGTCAGAGAAATAGTCAAGGTTCATAAAGGACTTTGTGTCCAGTGTAAAGACTTTGTAACTTTTTTTTTTTTTTTTTTTTTTGGTCAGAGAAAATAATCTGACATGTCTTTAAAACAGTGGAGATACCAGATAGAAAAACCATGGCAATAACCCAAGCATTGTGACTTAGCTATGAATGGTAAAAGTGAGATCATAAAGTGGATTAGATCCTGAAATATGCTCTGTTATGGTGAGGTTTGAGTGAAACAGAGAATTCCAAGGTAATTCCAAAACTTTTGGTCAGGGGACCACATAGAGATTGCTGTAAGGAAAGCAAGCTCTATTTGAGATGCCTAATATACAGTCAAATGGAGAAGTTCTGTCGATTATTAGATAAAGGATTTCTAGAGTTTGGTAGAAAGATTTTGACTAGTGATTTTAAGTGGTAAAGTGTAGGACTTACATGAGATCACTTAAATTATAAATTTAAATAAAGAATTCAAGAGGTCCAAGGGTTGAGTTCTGGAACATCCCAATATTTAAAGGTGATGGTGATGGATCAGTATGCAGAAAAGGAGACTTAGAAGGAAAATTCAGAGACAAAGTGTGGGGGGTTACATTGCTGTTCCTGAAGCCAAGAGAAGAAAGTATTTCCAGAAAGAAGGAAGATTCAATTGGTCAAATGCTAGATACTGATCCATATATATCAAGACTGAGCCTTGCCTGTTGGATTTAACAACATAGAAGTCACTGGAGGCTTTGCATGAGCTGTCTGGCAATGCAGTGAACAGAAAACCTTAATTAGGGTGAATTCGAGTGAGAATGAAAGAAAAAGGCTTGAAGTGAAAAGGGAGTCCTTGAGGTCAGAGTGAGTTCATCCTCATATAAGCCAAGAAGCTTCCTTCTCCAGAAGTCAAGGGGAAACACACATGCTATGAGAAAGGCCACACCCTACAGGACCCTTTGGCAGAGGTTAAGGTGCTGCCAACACACTGGAGCATGGCTGTGTCTCAGAAGGACTTCATGCCTCTGTCAGCTGGAGTCAAGGGGGAGCCCCTCCTCTCTTGCTACCTACAACCCCTTTGCCACTATCTACCTTAGGATCATTAAGATGAATTTCTGTTTATGTCAGTCACCACAAGAACCTGAGTTGTCACCATGTGTCCCTTCTCATATCCTGGAACCCTAATCCCCAGACAGCTCTACACTTTATCTTTCTTTCTACCTCCCAACATTCCCCATCTTCTGAAATTCCAATTCAACCAACAAGCAAAATCCCCTACAGCCTCAAATCCTTCTGTGCAAGCTTTTGTCACTTCTTTGTTCAAAAGAAAGCCCAGATCTCTCCTAGTGACACTGCTTCTCCTGCAGTCTTACGTAGTGGGGTGTCTTTTCTCCCATGAGCCTCACACCACAAAGCTTACAAGACAGGTGGACATCCCCATTGCTCCTCATGTCAATTTCCCAATGGTTTTCCCTGTCAACTCCCCCAAACACCAAATTATCATGTCATCATCAGACCCTACTACACACCATTCTTCCCTATTACACTCACCTAGCACTTCCCAGGACATTCATTCCATGTCCTTTAGCTCCTGTACATAGTCTCTTTATTCAAGGCTACCTCTGTTTCAATTTTTAATGATTTCTATACTAATGCAGATGATCCATTTCTTTCTCTCTCTCTTTTTTTTCAGAGATGATGTCTTGCTACATTGTCCAGGCTGGTCTCAAGCTCCCGAACTCAAGTGGTCCTCTCACTTCAGCTCCCTGAGTAGCTGGGACTATAGGTAAGGGATTCTTTTAATTCCCTGGTCCCTTGGTTTCGTGTCCTCCAGTGGCACAAAGAGATGTCAACTAAAACCAGTTCTCTCCTTCCATGACAAAATTTCCAATAAAAATAGGACTGCACTTCACAGAACCTCTCTCCAAGACTTTATTAAGGTATAGTCATGTTACTATTGTTAGTAGTCATGTTACTACTATTCACCAATGGAATATGTTCAAAATTGACGCTCTCCCCATGAGTGGAACACCCAGGCAGAGCAAATAATCAATACACACTGACCGAATATACTGCATTTTGCTTCTCCTCATTGGTTTATTCTGTGCTTTTTAAGGGCCTTTCCTTTCTATTTACCTACCGAGCTTTTGAATAATTACTACTTCTACCTTTAAGTAAATGATCTTGCGGGCCTGAGTTCTCACTTTCCCAGCCCTAATTTGCTTGATCCTTGTCACCTAAAATTCATACAACATTTGAAGCCAAAATTGTCTGCTTTTGAGTGCTTTCGAAAACACCTGCTCTCTCAGGAAGTACTATCAGGAACCAAGGCATGTAGTTATTGTTGATATGCACTTGGGAAACATTGCCAAGTGGTAATCACTGCGCTTATAATGGATTGCATTGTAAAATGTTTTATGATATATTTAATCTCAATTTGTATTTGACAAATTACAACAAAACAAATTAATCTTCTAATTGCCAATAAATTGTAAACATTAGTTTATAAGATTAAATCCATAAAGTAATGACTACACAAGTTGCAGAGGAAAGAAGGGCATATATAGATGTCTTCATAGCTTTTCACTCTAACAGTCTATCTTCTTTTGTGCCTAGGGTTTTCTTTTTTTTTTTTTTTTTGCCTTTGATCATTTTTCTTACCTTAATTTATACTGCAATACCATATTCCATCTACAATATCATACGTTTTTTAAAGTACTAGCTTCTAAGAAAAATAAAATTGAATTTACCCTTGAAATCATTTTTCATATGTATAATGTGATATCTATTTCATTCATATTATGTTAGATAGTAGGCAATAGCTTTGAGTGGCTGATTGCTCGATTCATGCCATTCCAAGCAATATCTGAAGACAAATGCACTGAACAAACTGAGTTAAACTTTATCTGCTGAAATTTGCAGCTTATTTAATGGTTCATAAGAAACACTGACACACACACACACACACACACACACACACACACACAGATTGAATAGAAAAGCATTTTTTCCCCATTGAAAACATCCTTATGTATTCTGATTGTGATTACATAGAGGTCATTTTTCAAAATGCCAAGTGGTTTCTTATCAGAGAAAATGACACAAGATACTCTCTGACTTACGTGACTTTGAATCTCAAAATGAGTCACTGAAGTAAATTAAACAGTGAGAGCTTTGGAGCATTGTAGCCCCAGTCCTGAATCCTCCTTTGTAGAGTTTCATGAGATACTGAACTATTAAGAGCACTGTGTACACAATAATTCGCACTTCCTCCAGAATTCTGTTATTATAAAGTAATCGATTTGATATTGTGTATGAAATTGTCCACTCAAAGCTTAAGGGAAATGTTGTGTAGTCAAACTCAACATTAGTCTATCTCAGAGCAGAATTAGAGCATTAAAAACTCCTACTGATTAGTATGGCCATTTTCATTTGTAATAACATCTGTAAATCTTTTACCTGTGCTCGTCTTATACAAGCAATACTGCTGTCTCATGTAGAAATGAACAAAACTAGTAAAAAAAAATTAAAGCAAATTGAAATGTTTATTTCACATAATTTGAATGACTATCCAAAGAGCTGGAAAATAAATGATCAAAATAAAAAAGACATCTAAGATTTTAAAATACTCTAATTTTTCAGATCATTTTAATTGGTTCTCAAATAGAATCCTAACTAGGTAGCATACTTTTTTTTTTTTTACTGTAGTTTTCCAAATACTCTTGTGCTGATAATTTGTCAACATTGTCTGGAAGAGACCACTTTCCAATTGAAAGTTTATGTGTTTGCTCTGTGTTAGTGCTGAGAATCTGGACTTTAATTTTAAAAACCATCTTTTAAGCCATTAACTAAATGCTTTCTGCTTTGTTTTGTTTTGTAATACAAATAGCAAAGTCATCATAAGGATTTTAATAATCATCTGCAGAAACTATTGACCTCTAAGACAGAAAGTTGTATTTAAAACTACAGGTGAGGAAACCTATGGCAGAATGGTAAACTTCAGCCACAACCCAAACTGGCAGATAAAAATAACCCGAAACATTTTTGTCAGTCAGCACAATGTTTTTAAGTAGCTCTTCTTTGTTTTTTCTCATGATGCAAGGATGAAATGAACAGGTTCTAAAAACATCTTGGGTTAGAATCTTTGTTTCATTTTGAAGAATAATTCACTCTAGTAGCTTCTTTTTTGTTTACTTTCTGTCTTCATTACCAATTCACTTTTCGATATCACATGGCACAGTTTACTTCAGACTCAGAACTTTCCCTTGAATGGCTGTCATTTTTATAATTAAAATGTAAAACATCTATTTTTATTTTTGCTCAGATTTAACTTATTCATTTATTAAAGACATACTAAACAAACCAAGAATAAAAATAAAGTATAATTTTTAAAGGAGAGAGAAAAAGAATCCTTCCATCATTTTATTCTCTGTCAATGATTTGATGTGGCAGTTTGTTTACTTTCTTCCTTTAACGGATTAAAAAAAAAAAGACACTATCCTGAGAATATCTATATGCTATAACTGAAACAAGTAAATTCTCTTGAGTTTGAATTTGTCCATCTATAGAACTATATTGAATCACAGGATTTTTTGAAAATTAAGTGGTATAATGTGAAATTCTTAGCCCAACATCTGGAAAACAGTGGGTTCTGTAGGTTTAGGAAGCAGGTCAGTTTTGCTAATCTATCTACTACCCTCGTGCTTCAGATAATGGCTGGCACACTGTGGGAACTCAATTATATTGGCTAATTGAATCAATAAAGACACTAATGAAATCTGCTTCCTATTTTTGATGTCTAAGCAGTGGTTGTGGATATAAAGACACAGAATTAGGGATGGCTATAAATCAATAAAAATGACAGAAGAGTCATCATTTAGAAATATGGAGAACAGTAAATATCTATGTGGTCTAAAGTAATATTTGTTTGGAGAACATACATAATGTACAGAGAAATTCTATCTTTACACATCATGTTTATACATTATAAAAAATAGTAATTATCCAGCCCTTTAAAATTGTGACTGCCTAAAGTTCCAGAACATAGAGAAGGAAATGTAATTTTATTTTATTCATTTTAAGTATTGTGTTAGCAAAATGCTACTGCTAAAATGTGCTTCTCCGCTGACTTTAACTGATACCCTGTTACTGTGTAATAGCAGCAATTAGAGGCAAAGCTAGACTCAAAAAAGCCACATAGGATTTGGAAAAGGGAAGTAGAGATGTGCATTAGCAGCAATAATCTGTCACACAATACATAGAAAAATAAATATATCTTTCATGGTTGGAAAAGATCCGCCTTTCAAACAAAGCTCTTTTCCATACACTTAAAATATCAAAGGCGACAGAAGACCTTAAGAAGCTACATGTATTCACTCTCTAGTCATTCTGAAGTCCTTTTTTACTTTCCTTAAAAACAATTATCAAAGGAAAGCTTTGAAAAATAATTTAGCAACATTCATGATCATGAATTCAAAAACCCATTGTATCTAATCAAAGCAATCTGGCAAGCTGTTCTTAATATTCAATATATGAATACTCTACCTACTGCATCCCCACTGGCTCACATTTAGAGCGTGTAGAAAAAACTTTTTGGGGAATGATATATTTGTGGCATAAAGCTGATGGACTTTGCAAAGATTCTTTGGGACATCATTTCCATGTTTGCCCTATTTAGAACATTGCTGCAACCTGAGTTTGTGGATGCTGTCATGAATTGAATATTTGTATCTCCCAGCCCCCCAAAATCATATATTGAAATCCTAACCCCTAATGTAATGGTATTAAAAGGTGGGGACTTTGGTGTATGATTCATCCATGAAGGAACTAGTGTCCTTATAAAAGGCAGGTCAGAGAGCTCTCTTACCTCTTTGTTCACTGTGTGAGGACACAGTAAGAAGGTAGTCTCCATGAAGCAGGAAGTTAGCACTCACCAGACACTGAGTTTTCTGGTGCCTTGATCTTGGACTTTCCAGCCCCTAGACCTGTGAGAAATAAGTGTTTGCTGTTTTAGCCACCTGGCCCATGGTATTTTTGTTAAATAATAGCTCACCCTAACTAAAAAAGATGCTAAACTAGCCATTCCCACATTGCATTAGATCACATAAAGAACCTAATTTCCATTCTTATTTAAATAGTTCCAGAAATTATGATCATCCCTTCCAAAACAAACAAAAATAGCAGATTACTTAAGTCTACAATGTATTTCTAAAGAGATGATGCTTAAAAATGAGGCATATTTATTTGAAGTTACTTTCTTCTATTTCAGAATTGAACTTCTCCTTAAATCATGTGCCTGTTGTTTATTATCACCGAAACCAAATGGACTCCTTTTGTAAGAGATGGAATTGGGGCCCAGAGAAACTCCTTTCTTTGTTTTGCTTTCAATGCCAATTTGCTTTTGCTACTGAAGTGTTCTGTCCACCTTCAAGAGCAGAGAGGGTAGGTTTTCCGGATTCGTGCTCTCCTTTATATATGGTGACAACCTAAGATGCAACTAGAAATCCCACACTTTGGAAGATGACTTTAGTTTACAGAATCCAAGTATTTATAAACTTTTTCAACTCTTGGTTGTAAAAATTTATAGCATGAGATCAATCTTCTGCACCCTAACTAAAACTGAGTCCTGTTTCTGGAAGAACATTCTATATCAATATGAAAAAATGTTGCTTTGGTGGAGTTAGCATTTTCTATATATAAGCCATGTCATCTCAAAACAGGCATTTTCACTTTTTCCTTTCTTATTAGAATGCCTTTTATCTCTTTTTCTTGCCTACTAGCTCTATGACTTCTATTAACTTGAGTAGAAGTTGTGAGAGCAGACATCTTTGTCGTGTTTCTGGTCTTAGAGGAAAAGCTTTCACCACTGACTATGAAGTTAGCTATGGGTTTGTCATATATGGCCCTAGTTATATTGAGGTATATTCTTTCTTTACCTACTTGTTGGCAGTTTTTATCATGAACAGATGTTGAATTTTGTCAAATACATCTTCTACATCTATTAAGACGATCATGCGGGTTTTTTTTCCTTCATTTCCTTAATAAGTTTTGTCACATTTATCGATTTACATATGTTGCACCATCCTTGCATCCCTGGGATGAATCCCACTTGATCACAGTGGATGATCTTTATAATGTGCTATTGAATTTGGTTTGCTAGTATTTTGTTGAGGATTTTTGCATCTATGTTGATATCAGGGATATTGATCTGTGGTTTTCTTTTTTTGCAGTGCCCTCATATGGCTTTGGTATCAAGGTAATGCTGGACTCATACATAAAGAGTTTGGAAATATTCTCTCCTCTTTAAATTTTGGAAGAGTTTGAGAAGGATTGGTATTAGTTTTTTTAAAACTTTGGTAGAATTTAGCAGTAAAGCCATCAGGTCCTGGGCTTTTATTGATGAAAGACGTTTTATTACTGATTTATCTCTTTACTCATTATTAGTCATTCATATCTCCTATTACTTCCTGATTAAGTCTTGGTAGGTTGTATGTTTTCAGGAATTAATTCATTTCTTCTAGATTATCCAATTCATTGTAACATAGTTGTTCATAATAGTATTTTATGAATCTTTGTATTTCTGTGGCATCAGCTATAAAGTCTCTTCTCTCATTTCTGATTTTGAGTCTTCTCTCTTTTTATACTTCATTAGTCTAGCTAAAGTTTTGCCAATTTTGTTTCTCAAAGAAATCAGCTTTTAGTTTTATCTTTTCTATTGTTTTTCTAGTCTATATTTTGTTTCTTTCTGCTCTGATTTTTCTTATTTTCTTCCTTCTCCCAAGTCTGGGCTTACTGTGTTTTTCTTTTTGTAGTTCCTTGAGATGTAATGTTAGATTCTCTATCTGAGAACTTTCTTCTTTGTTGAGGTAGGTGTTTATTGCTATCACTTCCCTCTCAGAACTGCTTTTGCAGCATCTCATATGTTTTGGTAGGTAGTGTTTTTATTTTTCCTTGTCTCATGATATTTTTAAACTTTTCTTTTAAATTCTTTTTTTAACCCATTTGTTGATCAGGAGTGTGTTGCTTAATTCCCACAAATGTGTGTGTTTTCCAAAATTTCTCTTTGTATTGATTTTTACATTCATGCTATTGTGGTCAGAAAAGATACTCAATAGGATTTCAATCTTCTCAAATTGGTTAAGACTTGCTTTGTGGCCTAACATGCGATCCACTCTGGGGAATGTTTTATGTGCACTTGAGAAGGATGTGAATTCTGTTGCTATTAGATAGAATGTTTTGTAAGTATCTGTTAGGTCCATTTGGTCTAAAATGTGGTTCAAGTCCAGTATTTCCTTACTGATTTTCTTTCTAGATGATAGTTGGGTATTCAAGTTTCCTACTATTATTGTACTGCAGTCTGTCTCTCCCTTCAGATCTATTAATATTTGTTTTATATATTTAGGTATTCTAATGTTGGAGGCATACATATACACACACACACATATACACAGGGATGTGTGTATGTATAAATTGTTATGACTTCTTGATGAATTGACTCCTTTATGACCTTTGCATTTTTTTTTAAGTTTTGGGCTTACGTCTATTTTGTCTAGTGTAAGTATGAGAATGTAAGTCTAGTGTAAGTATGAGTATCACTGCTCTCTTTTAGTTTCCATTGCATGGAATATTTTTTTCCATCCCTTTCTTTCAGCTTTTTGTGTGTCCTTACAGGTATAGCAAGTCTCTAGGTAACATATAGTTAGATTTTATTTTTTATCCATTTATCCATTGAGTATCTTTTGATTGAAGAATTTAATCCATTTACATGCCCAGTAATTATTCATAGTTAAGAAGTTATTATTGCCATTTTTTAAATTGCTTTCTGGTTAATTTGCACATCCTTTTTCCTTCCAGAGCAGTTCTTTAAACCCAAAGACTTATTTCTATGAGAATTCTAGTTCTGAACTATTCAAGACTCACTGTTGCCCTCTAGGTTTAAAAAGGTCCCTTTTAATCACCTTTTTCAAATAAGTTTGCAAAGGGCTAGACAGAGACCTCAGAGTCTATATATATGGATTTGTATATTAATCTTTCCTTTTTTTGCAACTTTTTTTCCCTGAAAAAATGATAGCTAAGTGTGTATTCAAGGCATGAGTTTACTCTTTAAGACAGGCGTCCTCAAACTACGGCCCACGGGCCACATGCGGCCCGCCAAGGACATTTATACAGTGCCGGCCGGGTGTTTTTGCCGCTGCTGCCTGTCCTGCTTAGCAGCCTACTAGTCCCAGGCCCACAGTGCGCATGTGTGGAATGTGCACTGCACTCTCCAACGGCCCTCCAATGGTCTGAGGGACAGTGAACTGGCCCCCTGTTTAAAAAGTTTGAGGACCCCTGCTTTAAGAGTAAAGAGGGAAGGCAACCCAATGGTAATTACCTGAAGAGTAGTAATCTTTTAAAATTATAATATGCAATTCTGGGTCTGTATTAATTATCTTTAGATGTGACAGCTCAGTTACCTTTCAAACCATATAGTGGACTGCACCCCTTTGATCCACAGTACATATGCAAAGACATGTTTCACATACAAATGTTATACAAAATTATAGGTTACTCCTATTCTCTTCTTCTCCTTTCCAATTATTACCAAAAATAGATTTTTATAAACAAAACCAAACCCCTCCTATAAAACCTGGCTCTTTCCAAACAAGTGGAACAGGAAATACAGAAAACAAGGGATGACTTTTCATTTATGTGTTATTATGCCCTAGGGTTATATGTTTAGAATTATTACATAAAGTAAAACTTTTTTGCTCAAAATTTGGTATGTATCTGAGTCAAATTGGAAAGCAATCTGGAGGTTCTAATTCAGCCACTTTTAGGGTAAGGAATGATGAATCTCCATTTTTGGAGGTTTTCTACAACCTAAGAAGCAGTAGTGCAGAGCTTGGAGAGTTCAGATAATTAGTAAATCCTGAAGGGGTTAATGGAGGTATGAACATCTGCCAAGAATGAGGGTTGATTGCTGAGTTAGAGCAAATGTACTTTAATCGGAGCTTGAGAAAAAGTAGAGATTCAGTCAATGGAAGGAATCATAAAGTCAAAGAAAAAAATTATGCATGACACTTGCTTGCAAAGGAGTAAGGAAGAGTTTATCCAAGAGGAACTACTGCAATGGGAGGTTTGCAATAGGAGCGAGAGATTGGGCTCAACACTGAATACAAAAAGCACAAGTGGGAATTCATAGCCAAGGAGCAGGTAGGGTAGGGGTTGGTGGATGGAAAATTAATAAGAGGAGACATCCAGGGGATTCTTGCTGAAGGCAGGCCAGAGTGATCATATATTGCCTGAGGGAGATGGGGAATGAGGAGTTCGAACAGGTGTTGAGTGTGATCAGCTAGGAGGGGTGGGGATTCTCATTAAACTGACAGCAGGATTTTTGCTAAAACTGGATTCTGTAGGAAAGGACACAGAAGCCCACAGGTCAGACCTACTTGAGAAAAGGATAAAGAGGAGCTTGACTAAAGTTTGGTCAAGAAGAGAAACTTTATCAATATAATAACTTAACCAAGACAATCTGACTTCAGAGTATTTATAGAACCTTTAAGTAGAACTTGCCATTACAAATAATGGTTCCTACATTTGCATCATTAAGGATTATTACGTTAATTTCTCAAAAATAATTTCAGTTGTGCTTGACTATGGTCTGTTAAACAGTTATCAAATAATCATCTACTTTTATAATTAATCAGATTGTATAACAGATCTGTCAATCTAAGGTTAATGGGTAAAAGATAAAAAGTGCAACAACTCTAAATAATTATGATTCCAACTATAGAAAAATCTAGTAGAAGCTTATTTATCTGATGTCCTTAAGACTCGTAACTGATGGGTTAGTTGGAAAATTGTTTAATGGGAAGTCATAAAAGGTAACATACACACACAATCATGCATAAGCTAAATATTTCATTTTAATCAAAACATATGTAAACTTGCAGTCATATATAACATTTTTATATGAAGAAATAAGCCCTTTCCCTTTCAGTCATATGTTGTCTTTTTTGCATACATCAGAATCACTTTGAGCACAAAACCTTCTAGATTTCTAGGATTCCTTCAAAATCTTATAGTTATTTTATATAAATCTGAACTAGCAATATTTCTTCATTGATTAGTATTTTTCACAGTCATGTTTCAATGGTTTCTATAATATTTTATTAAGTTGAAAAATTACACTAAAAAGTACATTTAGAAGGAACACATTTTAGAATAAATAAAACTGGCTCTTGGGAAGAAAAGACTCACTTAGTGAAAGCAAAAGCATGTAAGTGCCAGAGAGTAATCTACTAACCTTAAATTTTTAGGGAGAATTGAACATTAGTCAGTATGTTTTACAGAGACAACAGAGCAATTTGCAGTGAGTTATTACATAAAGCTTCTGCCATAGCAGTAACAATAGCTAATATCTGCACTGAGCTCTTTACATATATAGTTCACCCTTGAACAACATGGATTTGAACTGCACAGGTCCACTTATACATGGATTTTCTTCTACCTCAGACAGCAGTACCAACCTCTCCTCTTCCGCCTTCTTAACATGATGAGGATGAAGACCTTTATGATGGTCCACTCCTACTTAGTGAATAGTAAATAGATTTTCTCTCCTTTATGACTTCCTTAATAACATCCTCTTTGCTCTACCTTACTTTATTGTAAGAATACAGTATTATAATATTAATAATACACATAGCATGCAAAATTGTGTTAATGAACTATTTATGTTATAGGTAAGGCTACCAGTTAACAGTAAGTTATTAGTAGTGAAGTTTGGGGAAGTCCAAGTTATATGTGGATTTTTGCATGGAGGGTCTACATCCTACACTTCCATGTTGTTCAAGAGTCAACTGGATTTTCTTTTACTCCTCAAGGCAACCCTGTGAAAGACACTTAATAAACTACTATACTCCCCATTTTACAGTTGAATAAATAAATACAGAGTGATTAAGGAATTTACCCAAGATTAAGTATGGAGTTAGTGAATTTAAAATGATACTGTCTTACTACAAAGGTTTTACGATGAATAAGAGGCAAA
This sequence comes from Microcebus murinus, assembly GCF_040939455.1. Taxonomy (NCBI): domain Eukaryota; kingdom Metazoa; phylum Chordata; class Mammalia; order Primates; family Cheirogaleidae; genus Microcebus; species Microcebus murinus. The sequence continues at coordinate 15,242,240 of NC_134127.1, forward strand.
AACCAGGAAGTCAGCCTAGGAGGCTTTATTGTTCTATGCAAACACTCTTCTTTAAAAAAAAAAAAACACACTTTTTGAGAGTTTTGTATTTTCAAAATTTAAGTAGTTTTTTCCTGGTTTTTAGAGTAAGATTTCATCATTAAAAGAAAAAGAATCAAACAATACAAAGAAACTTAAAAATGACAATAATGATCACCTGAAATGCTATGACTTATGATGTCAGGGTCACGATAGCTGCTATGTTTTACAAATCAGCTTTACCATCTGAAAGGAATAGGCCTTCCCAATTTCAGATGATCATTCCAGGGAAAAGGTTATGATTGATCTATTTTCAGTCAGATGCTAACATACAGACTAGTCAACTAGTGAGCAAGGTAGAGATTACTATGATTAGCTCAATTTACATAAGGTACCAATCCCTAGTCTAATCACCATTGACAAAGGTTTAGAAGATACAGAAAATCACATTCAGATTATGGAAGCAGGTAGGAGACAGATTTGCCAGAGATAGATAGGGTGCTGAATTTATATACATACCCACCATAGAAGGAATAGTTTGTGAAAATGACTCAGCAAAAGCAGTACTAGAGTTGGACTTAGAATGGTTAAAATATTTCAGAGAGTTTTCTGGGAAAAGTATGCCGCAATGAAGATTCATGTTTGCTATTTTATAGAATGAGTTTGTTAAATGTCTAATGTAGGAATTTGGGGAAAATTTGTATTTGTGTTATAGGGTAAACGTACATAAAACCTAAATGATGAATTAAAACAAGATCACTTCGAAGGATCTAGCATATGTTGATATTTTTCCCTTCATTTTAAACCTTGCTTAAGAATTTGGACTTCGGAATCATTTAAGATCTGTGATGTGATAGAACATACAAAACAGTTTCTTGTTACTCAGAAATGTTTTAATGCCAATAGTGGAATCTGTCAGAAAAAAAAAAAAATGAAGGAATCTATAAGTTGCTTTGGATTGATTTATTGCCACATTTAAACTAGTTTTACCAGATAGAATTGTTTTTGCCTCATCAATGTGACTGAATCAGTGGGCTGGAAAATAAAAATTTCTGAGTTCCATTTTTACTATGTGCCAGCTAGGAATTGGAACAAGAAACTTGTCGAACTCCTTTTATACATATAAAAAATTAATTTTGAAAAAGTCTAGCTTTCTGTAGTGATTAATGTTTCACTAAGTGACCGAATCTACTGGTTAAAACAGAGCTGTACTTCACTGAAAACTTCATAAAAGATTACATGTCAGTTTATAACTGCGTTTCAACATGGCATCATTTGTTTTCCTTTATTTTAAGAATTACAGAAACATGGTAAATGAAGTACCATTTCAATATATTTTAGTTTACCAAGCAATGTATCATCCTTTTGCCATTGAAGCCTTATAGAATACTTCTGGAGCTCAGCAGGCATCTCTTCTAAATGTCTCTAATAAACTTGCTCTCCTACTCTTCAGAAGATTAAAAGTCTTTTCCACACTCCTAACTCTGATTGTTGTACATTATCTCCTAAGTCAATGGGTGACTTCATTTTCCCTGAATCATTTATTAAAATGAGAACTTTTAACTCAGTTAATACCAATTTGATGGCGAGTACATGTGGTGCTTGTTTTTCCATTCTTGGGATACTTCACTGAGTAGAATGGTCTCTGGCTCTATCCAGGATAATAGAAGAGGTGCTAGATCACCACTGGTTTTTTCTGTGGCTGAGTAGAAACAGCTCTGACTTGGTGGGGCAAAGGCCATATATGTAATCTAAATATTTGTAACCCTGTAATGTGCTAAAATAAAAGTACCCAAACAATAAATGCTGGCGTGGATGCAGAGAGAGAGAGGAACACTGCTGGTGGGACTGCAAACTAGTTCAACCTCTGTGGAAAGCAATATGGAGATACTTTAAAGCGATACAAGTGGATCTACCATTCGATCCAGCAATCCCATTACTGGGCATCTACCCAAAAGATCCAATGACACTCTACAAAAAAAGACACCCGCACTCGAATGTTTATAGCAGCACAATTCATAATTACAAGGCTGTGGAAACAGCCCAAGTGCCCATCAATCCAAGAATGGATTAATAAAATATGGTATATGTATACCATGGAGTACTATTCAGCTCTAAGAAACAACGGTGATATAGCACATCTTCTATTTTCCTGGATAGAGCTGGAACCCATACTACTAAGTGAAGTATCCCAAGAATGGAAAAACAAGCACCACATATACTCACCAGCAAACTGGTATTAACTGAGCAGCACCTAAGTGGACACATAGAAACTACAGTAATAGGGTACTGGCCAGGTGGGAGGGGGAGGGGGCGGGTGTATACACACATAATGAGTGAGATGTGCACCATCTGGGGGATGGTCATGCTGGAAACTCAGACTTGTGGGGGGCGGGGAGAAAGGGCATTATCTGAAACCTTAAAATCTGTACCCCCATAATATGCCGAAATAAAATAAATAAATAAAAATAAAATGAGAAGTTTAACTGGAAAGTAACTCCCTTAGGTCCCCATGAATCTACCAGCTTTGCACACATCCCTGAATCCTACCTGCCTCTCATTTCAGAGCAAGGTTTCTTCTTGTCCTCCATCATCAGTGTATTTGGCATTAGTGGATGTTTCACGCTGCTATTTATATATATTCTTCTAACATTAAAAAAAATTTTAAATACTTTTCTGCACCCCATCATCTCATGAAACTTGAACTTATCTAAAGCATTGTCCTGAATCAAGCCTCCTTTTTTTTCACCCTGCTTATTTCTGGATGTCTAATGACAAAGTGGCAAAGGATTCCAAGCACAATGGCAGCATAGACCCAAAGCATCAAAATCTCGACATGGGGACACAAACTCAATGATGGAATGCTACCATATTGCTTTTCACATCTTCAGTCACGGAATGCAAAACAAATCTATTGGAACAACTTTCAGAATTTTCAATTCATCTCTCTTCCCTATATGCTATAAGATAATATTACTTATCACAAATCATCACCCTTCAGAAATACAGAAATGTACATATATGTATGTAATTAAAGAAATGGTAGAACCAGGAAACTGATTTTGTGAGTAAGAAAGAGTTTTGGATCTTCAGCCCTTGAAAATAATTTCTTCAACCACCTCCTCACTTCCATTAAAAACAAAACTACTGAGAATACTAATAATATCTTACTATTAAAAAACCAGCCATATAAATTATAAAATGCTATTCCATAACTGTATTACAGAAAGCACTGTAGACAAATTACCCACACAGCCACGATATTATAAAGCAAACGCTGTTATTGAAATGTTAGATATAATGCTATTCTAAATACAAACTAGAAAATAACTGCATTTTAATACTGTAGCATTTATTAAGAATTATAGAAATAAAATAGATGACATACTCTTTTAATATACTATTTAAAACTTTAATACTATTTCATTTTAAATGATGGAATCATTCCTTATTAGCATAATAATCAGAATCAACTCCAGAAATGTCTTTTAGACAAGTTGCAATGATGCTTTTTAAAAAATTTACTGAATATAAAATAACTTTGTTCTCAGCACTTTCAATAATTTACTAGTGATGTGATTTTTCAAGTTCATTTACTCATAAATTCAAGTACACATGCAAGAAATGCTTTTATATGAAATCACTATAGAATAAAATTAGGAATGTGACAAATGATTGAAATTGTGATTCTAACCTAATGCAACATATCACAAACCTTCTGCAATTTAAAAAACACAGATCATCATCTTATGCAATAGAAAAATAAAAAAGTGAGGCATATTAGGAAGTATTTTTCCCTGTATTCCATATTGTTTTATTTATCTTCATCTCTGAGTTTGTATTTCTTTGTTGATACATAGCTTCAAAACAATGGGAGTTGCTTGCCATCAAATTGAAAGATTTAGTTCATTTTCAGGGTATTTGATGAATCTATTTGTGCTAAAATACTTTTATCAATTTTACTGAGGTGTAATTTATGTGTACAGTAAATTGAATTCTTTTAATTGACAGCTCAATGAATTCTAGCAATGGATCTGCCCAAGAAATGAACACCAAAATCAAATTATAAAACATTTTCCTCACATTCAAAAACCTCCTGCCCCTTTGCAGGGCCTCTGTACCTCCACCTTGACCCAGCCCAGACAATTACTGACCTGCTTTTGGTTTTGTAGATTAATTTGCATTTTGTAGAATTGTATATAAAGGAAATTATAAAGTCAGTCCTCTTTTGTATCTGGTTCAATGATTTTGACATGGACGCATGTTGTGCTGTGATTCAGTCTTTTATTCCATTTTATTAATGAGTATTATTTCACTGTACAAATCTACAAATTGTTTACCACCTCCTTTCTTTTTTTTTTTTTTTTTTGAGACAGAGTCTCACTCTTGCCCAGGCTAGAGTGCCATAGCATCAACCTAGCTCACAGCAACCTCAAACTCCTGGGCTCAAGTGTTCCTACTGCGTTAGCCTCCTGAGTAGCTGGAACTACAGGCATGTGCCACCATGCCCAGCTAATTTTTTCTATATATTTTCAGTTGGCCTATTAATTTCTTTCCTTTTTTTTTTTTTTTTTTTAGTAGAGACAAGGTCTCACTCTTGCTCAGGCTGGTTTCGAACTCTTGACCTTGAGCGATCCACGCTCCTTGGCCTTCCAGAGAGCTAGGATTACAGGTGTGAGCCAACGTGCCTGGCCTCTATTCTTCTTTTGATGGACATTTGGGCTGGTACCCAATTGTTACTGTTATGAATAAACCTACCTTGAATACACTTATAGAAGTCTCTTTTAGATATAATTTTCATTTTTATTGAGTATATACCTACAATTGCAATTCCTGCCTCAAAGGGTAGGTATATGATTAACTGTCTAAGAAATTTCTAAATTCATTTCCAAAGTGTTAGCAGCCTTTTATACAATCACTGGCAATCTATGAGAGTTCCATTTGCAACTTATCTTCACTGACACGTGGTGTTGTCAGTATTTCTAATCTTAGTCCTTCTTGTAGGTTTTAGATGACATATAATTATGATTCTCATTTACATTTTCTGATAACTAATAATGTAGAGCTATTTTCCACATGCTGCTTTGGCCATTTGCTTATCTTCCTTTGTGAGAACTCTAATATGACGTCTAAAATAATCGCTTATATTGAATTCTGTGTTAGTTTCGGTCCTTCAAAAAGCAGATGGCCATATGGGATTTGACACATAAGAGATTTATTGGGCAAACACCTATGAAAGATAAAGGAAAAAGAACCACAGAAAACAGGAAGATCTTTGACCACGATGCTGGTCTGACACCTATGAAGGAAAAGAAAGGGGAAGGAAGATCAGGTGGGTAGGAGGAGGCTCAAGCTGAAGCTTTATTTTAATAAGGCTTGGAGGAGTTGATGGGGAGGATTGAAATCAAAGTAAACCCCATCTCACAGGAATAGGCCTGCATTAGTACCACTACTGTGCTCCATCACTGCTTGTCACAGCCTGTAGGAAGCACTGCCTCCATGCCAACATGGGGATGGGACCATAAAGACAGCAGCAGGGGCTGGCAGTCAATTATACCCCTCTCCGCAGTAGATTATAGCTCCTACTGCCCTGGCACCCCACACACCTTCTTTCTGCAGGTTCAAGCAGTGCTGCTCCTCTGTGGTTTCAAAGGCCCCTCTGGTCTGAGGGGAAACTTACAGGAGGGAGTTAGTGGAATGAACTATTTCATTGTTGGAAAATTTAATCTCAGGGCTACACTGCTACTCATTTTATTTCTCCTCCATTATCTATTTTTATTATAGTCTCCTCATCCTTGGCTGTCATCCTGGCAAGTCATAGTGGGTTAACTTGGGTGTTCCAGATCTTTATCTCCAAGGGTTCTGAGCCCTGGCCTTCACACCCTTCTCAAACCAGCAGTGCTACATGTATTTATTTAGTTACAATAATGCCTGACAGGACCAGAGGCACCCGGCGTATCACCTGAGTTCTGCACATTTGCGACCTGCTCTCATTATGTTGGAGCAACGTTATTTCTTCCTGCCTATCAGAGTCAACTGCCCCTGATACAATGGTGACTCCCTCTTCTTACATGCTGGTCACAAAAAGCCCAAAGAGCCCTGGCAGCTGCCCTATCTTGTAACCCAGTGGGATCCTTGATGTGACTCTGGCTAGAGTGTGCCCAACTTGGTGTCCAAGGGAACAATGACCTTCAGCCCAACAGAAACCAGAGTGGTGGGGATGGATAGCAAACTATTTCAGTCTTAGGGATTGCTCATGTATAGGCCAACTCCTACTTTTCATCTCTTGGTATTCATTTTTTTTTTAATTGAGGACTAAGCACAATATAAAACTTCTGTTTAATGTATATGATGCAACCAGCAGGTTAACACCCATTATTTCAGAGTGTTGTCTCTTAGAGTATCTCCACTGTGCTTTCAGAAGACTGTTTTAGAGCTTAACGGGGTCAGCTGCTTCGGGATGATGCAGTATGTGATACCATGACATTTCATGGTCATGGCCTACTGGAGGTCCTAGGTAGTGCAGTAAAGAAAACAAAGCAATAAAAAGGTATAAAATTTTAAAAAGACATAAAACTGTATAGAAAGATGCTATCCTCAGTAGAAAACATTAAACTATCTGCTAAAAGGCTATTAAAACTAATATAAAGTTAGGTTAGCAGGGTAACAGAGCACAACAGCAATACATTAAAATCAATTGTATTTCTATATACTTATAATGAACAATTGGAAATTAAAATTAAAATTTTTACCTACAATAGCATGAAAAACATGAAATATTTAAGAAAACATGTACCAAAATATGCGCATGACCTACACACTCAAAACTCCAAAAAAAAAAAAAAATTTTGCTTAGAGAAATTACATAAAATCTAAATAATAGAGATATATGACACATTCATGGATTGGAAGACAGACAGTAAGATGTCGTTTTCCCTAAAATAATTGGTAGATTTAACTCAATCCAAGTTCAAATTCAAGGAGGGTTTTTAATTTTTATGATTTTTCGTTTTTTTATAAATTGACAAGCTAAGTTCTAAATTTACATGAAAATGCAAGAAATCTAGAATAGACAAAAGGATTTTGAAAATGAATAACAAATTTGAAATACTCGCATCCAATTTTAAAATTGACTAGAAAGTACAACAAACCAGCCAGTCCAGTATTAACATAAGGATAGACATATGGTACAGAAGAACAGAATAGAAGCAATGATATGCAAACAAATTAACTTGAAATGGATCAGAGACCCATACAGAAAACCTAAATCTATAAATCTTCCATAAGAAAACATAGGAGAAAAAAATTGCCCTTTATTAGGCAAAAATTAGGTTAAAAAATTCAAAATCATAAACCATAAAAGAAAAAATTATAAGTTGGACTCCATCAAAATTTAAAAGTTCTGCTTTTGAAAGACTCCATAAATGAAAAGATAAGAGACATTCTAGAAAAAATACATCTGTTAAAGGGCTTGTATCGAGAATAAACACTAACTCATTAACAATAACACAAACAATTGAGAGAAAGGCATAAACAAGAAATATACACAAATGGCAAAAAAGTACGTGAAAACACAATCAACTTCATTAGCAGTTAGAAATGCAAACTGAAACGTCAATGAAATAGCACTACACAAGCTATAGCATAGTTAATAAAACTCTAAACCAAGCATTGATAAGGATGATTGGAAATTACTTGGCAGTTCCTTTGGAAACTGTTTTTGCACTTCTTTCTAAAGTTAAACATGTTCTTACCAAATGATTTATCAATACCACTTCTAGATATTTACCCAAGAAAAATGAACACGTATGTTTCCCAATGTATGTAAATGTTCATAGAACTACAGTGTTGTAGACACACCATGCTGGTTTATGCATTCACACATGAATAAACTAATAATGACACGTCTATACAGTATACTACTACTCAGCAATAAAAAGGAAGGAACTATTGATACCCACAACAACATAGATAAATCTCTAAAGTATTATGCAACAGAAAAAAACTTGACACAAAAGACACGGCTTTGTATTATTCCACTTACACAAAACTCTAGGAAAAACTATAGTGAAGAAAAGACATCAAGTATTGCAAGAGATGGGAGTAGGAGGTTGACTGAAAGAGATATGGGGAGGTCAGGGGATGATGGTAATTTCCTACATCTTTGATTCTGATGGTGTTTACCTTATTGTATATATTTGTCACAAGTCTTCTAAACACGCACTTAAAATTGGTGAATTTTTCTTTGCCAATCATACTATATTAATGGTGATTTAAACCAAGAGTTCATCATCAATATTGCCATAATGAACCTCTAGGAGGAGTTCAGATCATCTTGAACTAATGAAAGCATACAAAATACCTCCAGGAATTCCTGCCTAGGGACGCAAGGTCAGAGCACTTGTCCAATGGCTTATAGATCCCATTTAGTTTGTTACTTAACATTGCCCTTCTTAGCTGTGTACACACTCTTGAGCAAAGGCCCTAGAACAGAAAGCAGAAAGACACCTGCTCTTCTAAGGAGGCTGCATTCTTTATGGTTGTCCTTGCTGATGAATATTATTTCCTTTCTTCCTGTTCAAAAAGTTGTCCCCCATCTAGAAAATGTTAACACTCTTGGTTTATAGTCAAAATAAGATAGGGTTAAGAATCAGGAGTCTCTCACATAACAGCATATCTGCCACTAAACTAGCAATATGGTGCAAGAAGTCTGTTATATTTCTGAGTCAAATTCTTCCCCATTTGTAAAATACAGGGGTTGACTTACTTGTTTTCAATAAATTTTAATACTAATAATATTTGTATATTGCTCATACAGCTACATTTATTTAATAATTCATTTGACCACTACTATATACACACACACACACACACAAATATATGTCAATGAGAACTTCTGACAGGTGATCATTTTCATAAGTAAATGAGATCACTACAGACAAAAGCAAAGATACTAATCATTTAGTCTATACAGCCTTATCACAGATAAATGTGCAATTGCCATTAGTGGCGTTGAAATATTGAAAGCCAGCTACAGACTCCTTCCATTAGTAATTATTGCATACCATTATGAATCTGTCTTCTCATGGAAACAATTATGCATCTAATCCCTAAAGAACCTTCCTTCAATTTCTAGTTATCTGATTTTGTGTCTCATGATTGCTCTTTAAAACTAGATAAAAACAAAATAAACTTCGTATCTTATACAATATAGCATTAGAAATACAACAGTGTTGTTAAGTTCATATAAACAAGAAAAACTGTGAACTGATTCAATTGCATTTAATATAAAATTCCAATTATATGTTTCCAGTGCAGACACCCGCTGAGGAACGGATCAAAATGTCTTTGACTTCCACCATTTGCTGTCACCTATAGGCTTTCAAGCATAGCATTATTTTTCCTCCACTGTTACAAATTTCATAAGCAAAAAGGGATAGTGAAGGGCTTTGTATTATTTTTAATTTGATAAGTATAGCTTTCTCATATTCTGTAATATCCTTGTGTTTAAAGTATCCTTATTTCCATAAATAAAAAATGTCACATGTTTATCATGATCAATATAGAACACTAAAAACTCGAGAGCAAAGAAAACAGAGGATTATTCTACGAGCTACAAGACCATTTATTGGGGTTTTGGAATATGTGGGTTTTTTTTTTAAAGAAATTAAAAAGTAAAGGCAGACTGTAGTAGGCAGCCTCCCTACGGACCCCAGTGATTCCCACGTCCTGGTACTGCCCCTCCCTTGTTAAATCTCCTCCCCCGGAGTGTGGGCTGGAGCTGGTGAATTGCATCTAAGGAGTAGAACACAGCAAAAATGATAGGATGTCACTTGTGAGATGAGGCTTTTGCTGCTGTCTTAGGCGATCTCTCTTGCTCTCCTAATGGCATGCTTGGAGGGAAGCCAGTTATCATATTTTCAGCTGACCTGCAGCTAACAGCCAGCAAAGTCCTGATGCCCACCAGTGGGCATGTGAGTGAACTTGGAAATGGATCCTCCAAAGCCCGCCGGCTAATAACCAGGTGAGTTATCTTGAAAGCAGATCCTCCCCCAGTTGAGCCTTGAAATGACCGTGGCCCTGGCCACCAGCTAAGCCTTGTGAAACACACTGAGCCAGAAGCCAACAACTAAGCCACACACAGATTCCTGACCCACAAAAATTATGAAATAATAAATGTGTATTTTTTTAAGCTGCTAAGTTTGGGGGTGATATTTTACAAAGCAATAGGTAGCTAATACACCTCAGTTCTCACCAAAAGACCAATCACTCACACAAGATGCATGGTTCCCGGATGAGAACATCAAAAACCAAAATCTATTTCTTTACGAAAAGACTGAAGCTTCAGCAGTTTTACTCAGCTGTTTTGGACCAAATAAAGAGAAAATGGTATTTTACACAGATGACTTTTTTTTTGTAAGTCTTAGCTCATTTGCTTTAACTGAGAGTTTAGCTAATGTCAACCATTGTAGAACAATCTTAATTGTTATGGTGTTCTGTCAGTAATGTTTTGGTTCATTGATTGTAAATATGCAGACAGAGGCTAATTTTTTGAGGATTTGTGTGGTTTCTCATAATGAGATAAATTTTAAATAGACACCTGGAAAATAGCTTGAGAATCTCTCTCTTCTAGCTTTCTTTTCCTAGTAGATAATCAAATATTCATTGTAATATTGGGGTGATCAGATATTCTGATTTATATATAACAAGTCAGACAAATACGGCAGTAGATTGGGAGCTTATGACCCTTCAAAGGTACTTTCTGCCCACCTAGCTAGTATGTATCAGTTGTAAAGTGATGTTTGTGTTATTTTGAGAATCAGGAAAGCTGAAATGACCCACTCAGCTTTTATCACCATACCATCATTATTTTTAATACCTAGGATTTCTAACCATCAAGTTCACATTCATTCTAACAATCAAGTGCACTTGATTCTAGGATAGGAGTTGTTCTCAATTCTGTTCATTGCCCATAATCTCTGCATGGAGTCATTCTCCCACTTTGTCCCCTCTGACCTTGGGCACCACTTTCTAACTCCTCCTTTCCTACTTTGTGCTCACACTCCCTCTCTCTCAAAAACTCTTCTCAATTTTCAAGATGTAGCATAAACCTCACAAACTTTATACAACCTTTTTTTTAGCTCCCCTTCACACACAAAAAGAATTACGAATTCCTGAGCACCCCGACATGTTTTTAAACTTTATTGTAGCACTTAGGACATTTTGTCTTGTTTCATAGATACTCAACATATATCTTTGGGGGGGGGGGAGTGCATATGTCCTGTATTAACCTATAAACCCCTTGAGGACAGATACAATTTCTGAAGCATTCTAAAGTCTATATTTGTATAGATTGCAGTAGCTCCTTCTGATAACTCTTTTCTGTTATGTTTCTCTCTTCTTACTCACCTACATTTCCTTCTTTTATTCTTCCTGATTTTTTTTTCTAAACAACTTTGCAATTTTGGGGTAATAACACGTACCTTCTAAATGAGCTTTTTTATGAAGAAAAATAGAAAAATACATAAACGAATATTTTCAGTGCATAACTGGGAACCGTTTCATATACACTTTTTGTGCCATCTGTGATCCTTAGCAAACTAAACACCCGGGTCTGTAGGTTAACCACAGATAAAGTCTGTGTCTTTTTCTATCAACTGCCACATACTGCCTGATTACTGGGCCTGATCCTATGTTATTGTCCCACGGCTGTCCTGAGAAGTGTTGTTTTTATCTTCTTAGTAACTGCCCGGTACCCAGCTGACTGCCTTTCCTGCTATACAGTCATTATGATTTCTGGCTTCCCATAGGCACTGAACCTACATATTTTACAAAAATTACCTTTCAGGACTGTGTAGACCACATATGCCTCTTCCTCCACTTCTGGGATTATCTTTTGGAACATCAGTATGTTCTTTGAAAATGAGGGGTTAAGTACTGCCAGCACATACATTTTTATTAAGAATAATCGATGTGACACAAAAACATGTCTTAGCTATTTTTATAATTGGCCCATTATAAATGCCAACTGCCTTCCAATTCAGCAATTAGGTTATAAAAATTAAATTATGAATCTTATATTTTATATCAATTTCATTCTCAGTAGGGAATATTGCAATTGACATTAAGGCAAAATAGGAAAGAGTACACAGGGCATGGATAGCACAAAGGAATGATTTATTAATAAGCAATTACATTATACACTCTTCTAACATGAAACTGAAACATCATTTACAAAGAAATATGAAGTGAGAGATTTTATATTCTAGAATAAAATAGTTGAGAAGAAAGATTATGGAATAATACACACATATATACATTTTATAGATATATATGTATGTATGTAGATAGGATATAGGTAGATGATAGATATATAGATAAATAGATAATAATACATATTAAAGTAGGAAAGAGACATATCTGCTCCTGTCCTCTGAAGATGCATGAAAATGAATGTATTAAGTTTCATAAATCTGAAGACAAGGAGATGTGATTGATGAACTCTTAATATTTGTTCCTGAACAACATTCCCGCAGGTGGAACTTCTCCATCTACCATGTCCACCCCTCCAGGGCAGGCAGCAATTGTACGCACGGCATGAGTATGGGGGACAGATGGCAGACGGAGTGGCGATAAGAGAAAACTCAAACACTGCTCAGATACCCATCTCCAGAGGGACTTCCTGATGGCCAAGTGAGTCAAATGCAGGCTCAGTTGGCCTTAATTGGGTCCATGGAGTCCCTTATGTTTCTAAGATGACATGGGCTTAGTGTCTGAATGAGCGACAGGGTTGGCCTAGGAATTCTCAACAGTAATAGTCTGTAAAACTCTCTAGTAATGGACATACAACAATGAAAACGACCCATTGGTTTCTCTTTGCAGGGTTCAAAGAAACCTCAGAATTTCCTTCAACGTTTGGTCTGTTTCTTGCCAAGCCAGAAAAACGATGTGAATTCCACTCCCCAAACCACTGTTTTAGTAGTATTGTTTTAATAGTGAACATTGTGAGTGTTCCTTTTTAGCATTTTTGTCACACCCCTATTATAGCTCTTACAACATTTTTACTGAAATTATTTGTGTATATATCTATCTCAGGTAAGAGACTTCAAATGCTCAGAAATAGATTATATCTAATATATTTTCCTACTGCTGATGCCTCATTTCTTCCATACATAAAATAAGGACCCAACATTTTGGTTAAATGAATGAACAAATGATGGCTGTGAAATACAGGCATAACTATCCATATAAATAAATGTTTTTTTATATATTTACAGACTTTACACATACTAATGTTTCCACAATTGATAAGATTTTTATATTTTTCTTTTTTTTTTCAAAAAGTTCTTTTTAAATAGGTAGTTGTTTAGAGCCAATGTAATTAATGTCAATATAAAATAAATGGAGGGGAGAGATCATATGAGTAGTTAATATTTCCATTTGTAAATAGAGTATTTACAAACAAAAATTTTTGTTTATTTAATAAATGACAGCACATTCTATGCCATCAAATCTGTTATAAAATGCAAAATTAGAAAGATTCATAATTTATCTACTATTAAAGTTAGGGATAATATAAATCAGATCAATTTGTTTCAGGTAAAAAAAAGACAAATAATTAAAGATAAGTTGTAGGTAGCAAACAGTCTCAAATTTAGACATATTTTTTAAAATATTTATATCTGCATAATTATATTTATATCTATATAAAAATATTTATATATCTATATAAAAATATTTATGTATCTATATAAATATTTTTAAGGTTTAATGTTGTAAATTATGGAGGAATTTTCCAGTGAGTCCTTTATTAAGTGTTTGGCATACATTATGTATGAATTATTCAAACATATTTATTTATTTATAATTAATTTATAATTATAAACATATAATTTATAAACATATTTATTTGTAATTTATTATAATTTTTATATTATGACAATTCCTTAATAGTGTGAATAAATAAATAGTATTTTCTTTTCCCTTTCCTACTGAATTTCTTTGCTAAAGAAATAGTTTCTTATTCTAATAATTTGTTCCTAGAGTAGTTATTATTAATGAGTTTCATTATAATGTCATGAAGCAGATATAAAACTTTTAATTTTACATATGCACATACATGAGTCCAATAATATTTATTAAAAATATATGCATATGCTAGATTTGTGCATTATGCAACTCATGTGTAAATTATTTCTAAACAATAAACATGGAAGGCATATTAGGAGAAAAACTTAAAATTTATGAAACTCCCTAAAGGACAAAGTAAAATGCAAATTAAATGCATAGTTAATGTATTTTGAAAGTAATAAAAACTCTAGCTAGACAGAATATTAAGAAAAATTTTCCATTTAGTTTTTACGGTGTCAACAAAAAGCAAATTTTTCATAGTTAATTACTTTTCAGGCATTCTAATTCACTGGACGATTTTAAATTATGGGAAATAAATAGTATTAATTACAGAGTAATAACAGATTTTTATAGGTTTTTTTTGTGCACAACGTGCTTCAAAGTCCTAATTCCATTTTTCTTGTACTATTCCATTGTACTTCTACCTAGAGAAACAGTTGTCTACATAAGACAAAACAGTTGTCTACATAAGACCTGCTGCCTCAGCCTCCCAAGTAGCTGGGATTACAGGCATGTGCCACCATGCCCGGCTAATTTTTTCTATATATATTAGTTGGCCAATTAATTTCTTTCTATTTATATTAGAGACAGGGTCTTGCTCTTACTCAGGCTGGTTTCAAACTCCTGACCTCTAGCAATCCGCCCGCCTCAGCCTCCCAGAGTGCTAGGATTACAGGCGTGAGCCACTGCGCCCGGCCGATTTTTTTCTTGACTGTCAAAATGTGGGTGTATTCTGTAGTATATTTGTAGTTCATTAAATTAGTGTCCAAGGTAATCTAAGCATCAGGGAAGCCTATGTCCATAGAGCATTATCTCTGGACTTAACCGTTTGGGAATCCAAGATTCCCTACCCAAAATTAAAAAATAATGATAATAACAATAACTTTCTCTAGCATTTTTGTGACCTCACATGTTACACTCCTTGGACTTTTTTTTTTCTTTCTGATTTTAAAACTGTTTCTAATCCAGCCAAATTCTTACAAAACAAAGCCAATATATGATGAATGGCAAGACAATTGTGACAAGACAAATTTAAAATCAATAAGATTTTAAATTTGAATTCCTGGCTTGGGAAGATCCCCTAAATACAAAGTAACTTGCTTTTGACATAAAATATATGATATGTAACCAAGGCTTTGTATGAACATCTTTATTACATAATTATGTTTCAAATATAATAATCTCAAAGTCAAAATATGATCTCTTACAACAAAATTAAGCCCAATCTATCAACTAATGTACCAAGATAATAATAAAAAGTAAATCTCAAAAATCATGTGTCTCTTATGGACATAAAGCTATATATTAGAAATGTATGAAAGAAAAAGAAAGAAGGGAACAGAAAAAGTAAATTTGAGGTGCTGAAAGCAACTATAATACTATTAAATACAAGTAAGAATAGTATAAAAGGTTCCCAAATATAACAAGGAGATTAACACCATTTGCTGTTATCAAAATTAACTAAAGTTGGGAGCTCTAAATCTTAGTTAGTAGTTTGGATTTGTTGATTTAGAAAACTGTAGCATAGTGGATCAAAAGAGTCTTAGTAATAATAATAATAATAATAATAAAACTTGGCCTGTCTAGATAGTAATAAATTAAAACTGCTATGTTTCAGCATATAGTTATCTCCAATGGGCTTGGTATTTTGTTTTTCCAAATATGTTATCACATAACACTGACATACCAAGAAGCCTTTGGCAGCAGTAGCAAATATCCTGCTATTTATTTCACTGGTAAAGGCCAAATAACTTAGTGAAATTGATTTAAAGCTCTGTCTGGGTCAAGTAACCTCAGTGACTGGTTCATTCACAGGTAAAAGGGGAAGGAGGAAACATAAATTTCATGGGAATATAATGTCAATGAAGTTGTCACACAGCTGAATGGTAACCTTGTTTTAGAAATAAGACAAAGACAGTTTCAAACATCCATGCACATCCAAGAAAATGTTTTAGATAAACAAGCAATTTTCCTCACCTATAATATAGGAATTATAAAGCCTATCATTTAGGTGTTCTGAGAAGAATAATGAGCCATCAGAATCTATAAGATTGTCTCATGCTTTGTTGTTGTTCCAAACAGGTCAGAGGGAAAACAATATAGACTCTTTTTGAAAACACGTTAATCTTGGTAACAGAAGCCTAAGATTAGCTTTAAGCAAAGTCAAACAGAGACCTTTCCATTCAAGACAGAACATTCCATTCCTAACATTTGGTTACTCAGGTTCTTTAAACTCAAGTTCTAATTCTGAGATTGAACTATCTTTTTCTTTTTTTCTTTTTGAGACAGAGTCTCACTTTGTTCCCCAGGCTAGAGTGAGTGCCATGGCGTCAGCCTAGCTCACAGCAACCTCAGTCTCCTGGGCTCAAGCAATCCTACTGCCTCAGCCTCTCACGTAGCTGGGACTACAGGCATGTGCCACCATGCCCAGCTAATTTTTTGTATATATATTTTTTTAGTTGGTCAATTAATTTCTTTCTATTTTTAGTAGAGATGGTGTGTCACTCAGGCTGGTTTGGAACTCCTGACCTGGAGCAATCCGCCCACCTCAGCCTCCCAGAGTGAGCTATCTTTTCTTATAAGCCTTTATATGCCTACCTGAGGGTAAAAGTGGTAACCTCCTCATTTCTTCATCCAGTAAATCACTGTTAATCTCTATCATGCCAGCTTTCTAATCAAATAAAGCATTAACCATTCAAAAATTCTTTCAATTCACCAATATTTATTGATTGTCACTCTGTGCTGTGAGTTGGCAAACAAAGTCAACTCATGAAGCTTAGGGTCAAGTATGAAGAGAGATTTAAACAAATAATACCAAAATATGTGTTGAGTACAATAAAATAGCAGTAAAATGTGCCAAATGTTAAGAGGTCTATACTGCTGTCTTAAACCTTGGAGAATTCCCTTAGACACCCACATTGCTTTATTTGACCATATAACATTAACAGTCTAGAGGTTATCAACAGAGATATTAGTTTCTCCAAGGTGCATTTAGAAATGTATGGGACAACTTTTGGTTGTCACATGATTAAGATCTATTTGTCATTTGGTGGGAAAATCCAGTAATAAAATCATACTGCAATATGCAGAATTAATAAAGATTAGAACACTGGGAACCTTTACTCTTACTAGTGTAATGAATTGGTTAAACCACTTTGGAAAATTACTTGCAAGTGTCTACTAATTCGAACATACATATAGTCAATGAACCATCATTTTTCTTCTTGGTTATATGCCTGACTGAAATACAAATATAAGTCATCAAAGCATATGTACAAGAATTTCACAGCAACACCATTTATCATTGGCAAAAACTGCAAACAACCCAAAGTCCTTAAAGAATAAAATGAATACATAAATTGCATTATATTCATACTATGAAGTATTCTATGAAAATGAAAACTAATACAATATTGCCCAAAGCAACAACATGGATGAATTTTACAAAGAAGATATTCAGGGAAAGAAGCAAGACAAACAGTCTCACTCCATTTGTAAAAAGATCAAAAACAGGCATAGGTCATTTATAGTGACAGAAATTTGAATAGGGTTATGTTTAGGATTAAAACCTGGGGTACATGAAGGATAACTCTAGAGTGCTAGTAATGTCCTAAGTCTTGATTTTGGTAATGGATACTTAAGTATGTTGACACTGTAAAAAATTCATCAAACTGTACAATTATAGCTTTTGTATTTAACTTCACATATGCTATACTTCAGGGTTATCTTTTAAAAGTTTATTTTACAAGATTTCAAAGCACAGGTACCAAAATACCAACTCAAACTCTGCTTAACAGTCAGAAAGGGAAGAAGGAATTTTTACTACCTTAACCACACATTCACAGCAGTAGGGATGGAATAACAGGAAATACACAATGTCACCTATAAACTGTTCTTGCCACAAAGATAAAAAAGTACATAATCAACACTTTATACCAAATTTATAATTTAGAGGAAGTATTAAAGATAAGGGAATGTTAAAAAAAAATCATGAAGAAACAGACTATTCTAGAATATGAGACCTTCTGCAAGATTAATGTCCTGAACTCTCTAAAAGTCAATGTTTTGGGGAAGAAAAAGGTAGAGAAACTCTTCTAGATTAAAAGGGGCAATGTATATAACAACCAATTGCAATGCAGAAATCCAGGTGGTATTCTAAGACAGGAAAATCCCTAAAATATGTTTGGTTTAATTGGAAAAATTAAAATGTAGGGAATTCCAATTGTGCCAGAATCAAGCAGCTTTTATTGGACTAAGCTATGCAGTGAAGTATAAAAGCTGGGGAAAAGTTTAACAAACACACAAACTAAAAGACTGAAGTTGTTGGAGAGCAATCAACCCAAGTAGAATTTGGGGGACTATAAACTTTGAGAGAAGAGGAGCATACAAAGTAATGGACACATTCAGCCTAGTTTTTCCTCTGAGTCTGTTTTTCAGCTTGCAGGTTAAGGGAAGAACTCAAAACACCAAGTGAAAGTCTTACTGGGCTCTCAAGGATCAAAAATCATTCAGGGCTGCCAAAATGTCTGGAGTTTGAAAGACAGAAACTCCTTCAAATTGTTGGTTAACGTGTAAGCTGCCTATGCACAGGGTGAAATTCCAAGAAACCCAATGGAAAATATTAACAGCATCTAGGAGGCTGAGCATTAATTGCAGCAGCTACATGATCTGAAAGGAAAGAGATTAGTTCGACCCTTATAAAGATTAAGATATCTTGGCAAATACGCTTGTTTATGTGAGTCTCAAGAAGAACCATGACCCTGCAAACAGGGCTGTATCCTAAGATTATGCCCCATGACTTAAGTGTACGAGCAAACTAAAATGGACCAGGACTCACAAAGTCTAAAACCAAGCTTTGACAGGATCAAGGAGACATATTGCCACTCTATTTACTGGCCATTCTCAAGTAAAAACCTAATGCCAGGCAAAGACTATACAATTTCTTATTCTTGATATCTGAAATCCAGGAAAAATGTATGAGGCATGCTAAAATTCAAAATGGAACCCAAGAGTGGAACCCACAGTTTTGAAAGACCAATAGGTTGTCATATATTGGAATTAACAGTTAGGAAATTTTAAAATAAATATGTTTAACATATTTAAGATAGAGAAAAAAGGTCGTGCAATGGGCTGAATGTTTATGACCCTCTCAAAATTCATAGGTTGAAATCTTAACCCCCAAGGTGATGATTTTAGGAGATAGGACTTTGGGAGGTGATTATGTCATGAGGATAGAACCTACATGGATAGGATTAGTGCCCTGATAAGAATATTAAGGTAAGCAAAAGATAGAAATAGCTATAATTACTCCATCTAGAATTATATCCTCTAAACTCATAAATAAATATTTTGTTGCAGGTACTTCCAGACTTTTCTCTATATATACACATATTTTTTATGTCTACAAACATGAAAAATGTTGTTTTAAAAAATATCGTTTTATTCTTCATTAATATTGCTACTGTTTATACTATTCATCACATCACAGGATTTAATTGTACAGATATACTATGGGGTGAAATATCAAAATGAGCAAGTTCTTTGAATACTGGAGCAGTTAAAATTTTTCATTTTGTCATTTGCACTTTGTTTTTGAATGATCTTGTCATATGCTTTCCTCATTTCCTTTTAATATTCATCACTTATTAAATCTTTAATCACTTTATAGTTGAAGGATATTATGTTTTTAAATGTGTTGAAAATGTCCACAGATGTGCCATTTATTTTCTATTTATTTATTTTTGTAATACATAAATATCTAGCTTTGTGGAGCTTCATATGTAAATCATCTTAGTTGTGATTTCTGATTTTGGTGTCTAATTTTAAAAGGGCTTCCCAGTGCCCTAAATTGTAAATAATTATATTTGTTTGTAGTAATTAGGTATGCAGGGAAGAGAGGGACATGTCTCTAAGTTTTTGTTCCATCAGGAACTCAAACTCTTCTAGGTTTGACTCTGCCCCTCTCCAAAGTCTACTGTCTGATGTGTCAAAGAGTAATGCCACTCCACCCTGAGATCCACAGGTATAGCTGCAGAACCTCTCCCAGGCCTCCATGATGCTACTATTAAATGCCACTCTCTGATGACAAAAGATGCTAACTAGTGGGTTCCCAATTTTGCCATAGTCTGCCCTCATCTCTAGCTCACATTCTTCCAGACTTTGAAGAGTTAGAGTTTCTCCTGTACCCTTTAATTCCTTTCACTGCCATGACCAATTCTAACACTCCAGCCATTGTTGTTATATTCAACCTGCAAGTACATTATATATAGCAGAAATTCTTTTTCAATACTCTTCTCTGGATAGCATTTAAGCTGATTATAGATGATGTAGGAATATCCTGAAGTTTAAATTCTGACAGTTATTTTTATAGTAATTGAGAAAAGTCACGTAAAATGCTTTTGTTCCGTCCCCTTTTTCTCTCATTATATGCAAAAGTGAAAATGGCGACACTTAAATCTCGTATTGAAATTGAAAGAGAGATTAGAAATTGGAAGAGTCCTTTAGATCAAGGAAAAGTGCTACAAGGATGTAAAAATGAGCTTATTTTTTCTCCATGAGAAAAAAGAAAATGATAGAATATAGTGAAAGGGAGAGAAGAGAAAATAGAGAAGGGGGAAGTTAATTGTTTTAGAAAAGTCTTAAAGTATT
Source organism: Microcebus murinus (assembly GCF_040939455.1). Lineage (NCBI taxonomy): Eukaryota > Metazoa > Chordata > Mammalia > Primates > Cheirogaleidae > Microcebus > Microcebus murinus. Next base: position 15,263,036 of record NC_134127.1, read on the forward strand.
ATTGAGTACCAGATTTATATAAATTGAGAAAAAGGATAAAAGAATAGGTGGACATATATAGTAACTGTTTTGACTCTATAACTAATTTTTGTAGGTACGATATAGTTAAAAAGACATAGATTTATATGAGAAGGCCATAAATAGAGTTTTTAACTGAATCTGGGCTAAGGAGAGAAAATTAAATTCCCACATGTTGTCTCTGTTGTCATTCTGCAACAAGACAATGCTCTTTTCAACAAACTCCTCACCCATTTATTTAAGAGGAATGATATTTTTGTCCATGTTCAAAGGAATATCTCAGGCTGTCTCACAAGCTTTCACAGCTCCTAAATTTGTAAAGATATCTTCAAGAGGCGTGTAATAGTCAGTCTGAAATGCTCTATGCAGGTGAGAATTTGCCTGAGTTCTCGTGGAATGCAAGTGGCCCTGCTGAGACACAGATCCAGATCCTCTGATCTGAGTCAGATCTCTCTCTAACTGGTCAGTTGATATTCATCTTTCTCCATATAGATTCTGATTTTTTTTTTTTAAAACAGAGTCTCACTCTGTTGCCCTGAGTAGAGTACCCTGGTGTTAGCCTAGCTCACAGCAAATCTCAAATTCCTGGGCTCAAGCAATCCTCCTGCCTCAGCCTCCTGAGTAGCTGGGACTACAGGTGTGTGCCATGACATCCAGCTAATGTTTCTATTTTTAGGAGAGATGGGGTCTCCCTCTTGCTCAGGCTGGTCTCAAACTCTTGACCTCAAGCTATCCTCCTACCTTGGCCTCCCAGAGTACTAGGATTACAGGTGTTAGCCACCACATCCGGCCATGATTTAATTCTTTATAAAATCTTTTCCAGAGTGTACTTCAAAGAATATCAATCCTGTAATATTTAAATGAGAGTTTTACAGATAGTCTTCTGAAGTTAAGTTTGTAACCACTTACATAAACAAAGTCAAATAGTCTTTTTATTGAGACACTTAGGAAGTCTTTATGGATGAGCATTATAAAATTCTTCAAGATATGTACTATATTATGGTTTTGATATTTTGGCCCTGAAGAGGACTATTTCCACCAAGGGACCAGTTAGTCTTAAGTACATTAGGTTGAACTGATGCTCAATAAAATATTCTTTGGGAAACTGTCTTATACTTCATGTGTATCTTCCAATTAAAAAATGTATCATACCATCTAAATTTTGAATTCATACCTCTGCAAAGGGAATATTCTATTAAGTAAGCAATGATTCTATTAATAATTGCTTCATATACAGGAGGAATTTTTTAAGTAAAAAAAAAAAAATGGCTACTTAGCACAGCATTAGGCACTATGGATACAATTATGAGTAAGCCAGGTACAAATTCAGCCTTTATGGAGCAAATAGTTGAGTAACAATCTCACAAATCAGCATTTCTAGAGAAAATGCACAAATGAGTGTCCCCATCAAAGGTTTGAAATATTCTAGGGCTATGATTCCAGTATATTTCAATTTAATTCAAACACTTTAGCCACTGCTAAATCGTATGGGTTTTGGAAATTTCCAGTGAATTGTTGTAATTTGAATCAGCTGGTGGCACTCATTATAACTATTGCTTTAGATGCTGTATACTTCTTGTAGGATATTAACATAGTCCCTTATAAGTGAAATGCAACTACTATTAACTTGACCCATGCATTTTTGTCCTTTTCAATAAACAGAGACCGTAAGAAGCAGTTTGCTTTAATTGGTAGGGACAGCCATATAACCACTAACGTCTGATCCTAAGGGCAACGTCAACAATCAGGTTATACACCTCATCATAATCTGCAGGGACTTTAGACATCTCATCAGCCCACAAGGCATGATGTTAATGCGCCATCATGCTAATAGAATCTGAACCTAAAGAAATAGAAACCACCCTAACCGGCCTCGGTAAGATATATGCATGCCAACGGTGAGAAATACGTTCTCTGAAAATAGAAGAATCTGCCTCATTAATCAAGTTTCAACTGAGAAATCAGTATCTTCAGGATATTCACTTCAGGGTGAACAAAAATTTGCTGCACCTTGTATCCTTAAGAAACAGGTCACATATTTAGTGAGTTTTTAAACTGAAAGCAACTTAGACCAATTTGGATTTGTTGCTTCTACCCAGATACCAAAATGGCCAGGAAAGAACTTTAGTGGAATCTCAAGTAATAAAATATTCCTCCTAGTAGGCCCTGGCTGCAGAACAGGCATCCCATATGCTGCTATTTCTCCCATGGTCTAGACCTCAGTGCAGCAGGAGTTAGTGACTCAGTAGCAAAATATTTTATTCTGGTCTTCACTATGAATCATCCAGTTTTGATAGTTTGGCCCTCAAGAGGACTGTTTCCACCAAGGGACACAAGAGTGTTTCCACTGGATTGGAAACTGATATTGCAATTATACAAATATACAGGAAATGATGTTTTTGTATTGGAAGAAGTGATTCACCCATAGTACCAGGGAAAACAGGAATGCTACTCTATGATTGGAACAAAGAGAAAAACTAAAAAACCCTGGATATTATCGGCTTACCCCGCCATGCCCAAAATGAAAGTTTATTACCATTCTTACAGCCCTGTAAATGTAGGACTATCAAGAGCTCAGAACACCTAAATGGGGAAAAGAACTACATTTGGCTAAGTTGTTCTGCCAGAGTCAATGGGTAACGTAAATAGTGTAGCATTAGGTTGTACCTCCACGCTAGGAGATTTAGATTTTTATAACGTAATTTCTTTTTAACCCGTGGCATGATTATAATATCTTAGACAACTATACACTCAGAATTTGGTATTCCAAGATAAAGGGAACTACAATATTCAGATTCAGTCACTCTCAAAAATAGGATTACATAGTTCTCTAAGCCAAGCTATCATATAGAAAGAGACCTTCCAAATTCTATCACAATGGAGTTTTCAGGACTCACTTCATAGGTTCTCCCATAGCTTAATGAGAGACATTAGTTAGAATACCTCTATTTTCCACTAAGGCTTAGACACAATCACTAAGGCTTGATTGAGCTGGAAAGGAGGAGATGTCACTACGATGTAGGGAAAGTCTGCTCTTTTCAGATAGAAGTTATTATAGGAGCATATCAAAGCAAAGGACTATTCATACATAGGTATCCCTATTTTTCTTCTTTGGAATTGGGTTCACAGAGCAGGGGAGTGAATTAGATAAACTGAGGGCAGCATCAAGGGCAAAATTTACTGTGTTACAATTTAGGAGCATGCTACATTCAATATAGTAGGTAACCCAGTATGGTCATGCGCAATGAGGCAAGGACTGGAGTTCAGCTTTTCTTGGCTGTGTTCAGTACCCTGTGAAGCAAGGAGCTGTTTGAAGAGGCTCTGTCAGAGCCACATGAGGTGGCCCCTTAGCTGACACTGTCATCACAAAATAGAAGACGTGCAGAGCCTCAGTGTCCACAATCAGTGGGAGCCAAGCTGAGACTCATCTAGCCAACACATACTGAAAGGCTAGCCATAGGCCAGAAGAAACATGATCACTAGTTACAAACTTGGGACAAGGAACATCGAAAAGGACATGAAGCTTTACTCAGGAGTGACATGGAAACCTTGTGCTGGTTTCTAGCATGAGGACAGGGTGCTCACCTCATTCTACAACCAGAAGTATGCACCCTCCTTCAATCCTTACCCACCCTAAGCACAAGGAGAGAAGCGAGCAAAGGAGAAGCATATGAGAGAGAGCATTTTTACCCAAATGAAAGATGAAACATAATCTTAAGAAACTCTTGATTACAGGTTCAGATTCCACTTACTGTTGTCTGACATAGAGCTAATACTTTTCTCACTTATCATAAGGTAAGAGCATAGTAGAAAGGTTATAGATATTTTTTAAAAACTTTATCTGCATATCTAAATTGTACTAATGAGTTATTTGTGACTACTTTCCTTCTTCCTCCTTCATATATTAATATATATATATATATATACTTGTGTGTATACACACATAAACACACACGTCAAATTTCCCTTTGCCTTCTTTGCCCCAATATTGTATATGGAATATGTTGTTGATGGTTAACTTTACTACTTGTCAGTGTGCCCATATTTACCCAACATATCAGAACAAGATCATGATGGAAGTACACAGACCAGAAAATGATGGTAAAAAGCAGCCCTATTAAATAAATCATGCTGGGAAAATTGGATAGCCACATGCAAAAGAATGAAATAGGACCCCTACCCTCTCACCACTCACAAAAATTAATTCAAGTTGGATAAAAGACTATTCAGCCATTAAAAAGATGAATTAATATCTTTTGCAACAATCTGAATGGATCTGGAGACCATTATCCTAAGTGAAGTATCTCAAATATCTCAACACTACACATACTCACTATTAAACTGGATCTAACCAATGAGCACACATGTGCACCGAGGGAAGTCAAACTCAGTGGAAATCAAGCAGAAGGGAGGAGGGAAGAGAAGAGGGACAAAAACCTAACTAATGGATACATTGAACACTATTTGGGTGATGGGCACACCTATACCTGGGACTCAAGCATTAAAAAATGACCCATGTAACTTAAAGCATTTGTACCCCCTTAATATTTTGAAATTAAAAAAAAATAACAAAATGGGACTTATTTTAAATTTGAAACTAAATTTTAGAAAGGTCCTAAAGATACATAGCTTTAATATTCTGAGCTGATTTTCTTACAAAGAGCAGTTCTTATTTTTGTTTTTTTATTATATCCCATACATTGACAGAAATCTATAATCAAAGCCACTTTTGGAGATAATATAGTACCAAGTTAAGAACACCTTCACAGTCTCCAAGACATAAGCTACAAGAATAACTTCAAATTTGTCTTGAAAAAGAACATTTTCCTTAGATTACTCGCAAGATATGAGAAACATCAAATTTATAGTTTTTACTGTCCAGGGACAAAATACCTAAAAGTATCTAAAAGGGTCACACACTAAAATGTAGCAGCCTTTAATAATATGGACTGCCATTTTTGAAAAGTTAATATGATGAATGGAAAAGATAGTAAGCTTTAGAAAAATATAAATCTGAATTTAAAATGCGAGTTTAACAATTGCCGTATTTCATGTATTATATGATACACATTTCTTTCACATGTTACAATCCCTGAACTCAAGAAACCTTTAGCAATTGCTGTTGGCCTGTCATGATGGAGTTGTCATTGCCTCTACCTGAGCAAGCAACAAAAGTTTCTGAGTCAAACTAGTAGGATGGGTGTCAATGACTTGTAGAGAAAACTTGGATACAGCAGAATACAGTGTATCCACAGGAACAAGTACTTGTGAGGAAGAGGTAGGATCACTGGTGACTTGATGTGTTTAGCAACAGTCTTAGAAAAGGAGGAAAACTAGACCACTCTACATACTTGCAAAGCCAGCTTCAGAGTTCAGCATGAAAAATTTTGAATTATTTTATGGATTCCATAAGAAACATATTCCACTAAAACCCTGGTGTTACAGAGCCATAGAGAACCATAATGTGTGTGGAAACACGCACATTGATTACTCTGCATCAGAAGGTCAATTTGAAAGAGTTAGACTCTGAATATAAAGAAACTTTAGGAATATTTCACACAATTGGTTTCACTTATACTTTTCTTTCATGTATGTACATCATAAATGAAAATTTCTATAACAAATTAAGGCTCAAAGAGATGCTTCAGTAAATATACAATTCCAAGACATTGGAAAATGTTATATCATACTACAACTAACAGCATTACTTTAATATTGCATCTTAAAATTAATGCATTTTAGATTTAAAGAAATACGGTATTTTTTTTACCTTATTCTATTTAAGGTTTAGTGTTCTTATGCATAGTATTATGTGAAAATTAGAAGCTCTTTTTCTTAAAAAGTGCTTCTATTAACATACCTTCAATGCATCATTATTACTATTATTACAATGCCCATGTTTCTCATTGAATAAGTATCAAAAACAGTGAAAAAAATAATTATTCACGTAAATTTTTTTCACTTACACAATTACATACACATATTGATTATTGTCCCTAGGATATTTCCTTCTGTTGAAATCCATGGCAGACAGAGTCTAAAATGGTCCCCATTGTCCCACCTCCTCCTATGTATGCCTTACGTAATCTCATTTCCTTAACCCATGACCTTCTTAGAATCAACAGAACATGGCAAATGTCATAAGATGACTGCATTACATAAATGGTAACTTCTGAACTGCCATCAGACTCGATTGTGTCACTCCCTTGCTGGCTCTGATGAAATAAGCTGGAGTATGGAGTATCTCATGTGGTGACAAAGAACAGACAGTGGCCTCTGGCTCATGGCCAGCAAGGATTGGAGCCCCTTAATTCAGCAGCTCTCAAGGAACTGAATGCTATCAGCTACCATGTGAGAAGGCATATCCTTATTCAGTTGAGCCTCAGATGAGAACACAGCTCTGGTTGACACCTTGATTATAGCCTGGGAGACCCTAAAACACAGGACCCAGTGAAATGTACTCAGGTCCTTGACCTCAAAACTATGATATAATAAATGTTTCCTGTTGCTTTTTGTGTGTGTGTGTGTTGTTGTTTTTTTGAGACAGAGTCTCACTTTGTTGCCCAGGCTAGAGTGAGTGCCGTGGCATCAGCCTCGCTCACAACAACCTCAAACTACTGGGCTCAAGCAATCCTTCTCCCTCAGCCTCCTGAGTAGCTGGGACTACAGGCATGCACTACCATGCCCGGCTAATTTTTTCTATGTGTATTAGTTGGCCAATTAATTTCTTTCTATTTATAGTAGAGACGGGGTCTTGCTCTTGCTCAGGCTGGTTTTGAACTCCTGACCTGGAGCAATCCGCCCGCCTTGGCCTCCCAGAGTGCTAGGATTACAGGTGTGAGCCACCATGCCTGGCATGTTTGCTGTTTCAAGCCACTAAGTTTGTCATGACCTGTTACACAGCAACAAATAATTAAAATAAGTATGCTATGTTCATTGCAGCAAAATAGAATTTCTCTTGGGTCCATGAATGCCTCGAGTTCTTCCCCTACCCCAAAACAAGCAATTTCCATTACTGAAGAAGTACTCACTCACATATCATATGTTTGTGCTTGTGTATATTTTAAGTTTTTCCATAGTTGCTATTTAAAAATTTTATTTTGCAAAATACAATGGAAAATAAAAAAGAAACAGAAAGCAAATGCGTTCCCAGTATTATCTTAATCCAACAAACAAAATGTGAGCCTAGAAATGTTAAGATGAGAAAATTATATTATTGGTCACTTTTTTTCCTCTAGCATGTCTCTAGTAAGCATGTGTTGTTTTTACAATTAGAATAAGTTATAGGACATTATGTTCAATATAATGACAAAAACTTGCCAAGATGTTTTTGAAAAGGAAGTGTAATATTAAAAAAAATGTTTTTTTTTCCTGATTAGGAAATTAATCCTTATTTGACAATATCAAAATCTATCAAAGATTGGCACAGGTCTTGGAATAGGAGGGCACGTTTTTATTCATCTTGTTTATTGCTACATTTCCAACATTTGGCACACTGTTTCAAAATTATTCATTAAATAGTGATTAATTATTCATTATTTATTCATTAAATAATTCTTCATATTTATTCCATAGCCATAAACTGCTCAGTCCATACCAGTAACCACAAACTCCCTCTTCATGTGATATTAGAGCTTTTTCCCCTTCTGGAAGAGCACAGATTCTAAACAAAATGAGGGTTTTTCATTAATTCCAAGTATCTATTCTGTATGCCTCTCACTTGCTAGTATACACCCTTGGGCAAACTATTTAACATTATGTGGCTATTTCTCTCATTTTCAAAATGAGATTAATACTATCAAATTTTTAGGGTTACCATATTAATTAGGTAAATGTTAATGTAACTAACCTGTAGTTCACCTAAATATATGATAAACCAAATTGAGTTCAACCGTATTATACACTTTCATAATCTGTTGGTTTTTCCTTTATATGACTGCACCTTTTAAATTTTAAAGAAATAGTCTTGCATCATTCACATTTTCATCTTGAGGGATTTAAAATAACTTGCTAACTCCTCATTATTTTTCTGTAGGTTATTTTGGCAAATCATGCATAGAGGAATCATTCAAACTGGTTTTTACACCTTCTCCATTTAATCATATTCTTCTTGGCAGAAACTGTTAACAAAACTGCAAAACGCAATAAATTTTTAATATCTAAACATGTTAAAATGCTGCAATTTGGGTCCTTTCGTGTATGTAGTTTTCTTTGGAAAACACAATTTTAGGTAATATGCCATCTGCTTTATACTATTTCTAATTATAGCATCACATATGAATTGTAATAGGGATTTTATTTGAGTCAATATCACATAAAAATAAAAAGATACAGGTTATTATATCTGTTTTCATAATAAATCTGTTATAATAATGAAGACTATATTATGAAATACTAAAATATAAACAAATTGTTTACTGCAATGAAAGAATTGATCAAGTTGTTCAAAAGATAAAGTTTGATTTCAAAAAAGATATTCTAGAAGCCAAACGAAAAGCTTTTAATTATAAATATATAGATATTATCTAAAAATTGAAAACCTGTATAAGTATACCAGAAACCATCCTTTGATTGCATGTAGTTATTAATATTCAAAATCAGTTATAATAATAAAAATAGTAGTCACTTGAGTATCAATGATTACGCCAGATACTTTATAAGCTGATATGCCTTATTTTATTAATATTTACTGCAAATATTCAATGTTTTGATTAGTGTTCTCATTCATAGGGTAGGACACAAGAAGTCTGAGAGATTAAGAAACTGGGTAAGTGTTATAAAAGACAGTAAAAAGAACTGAAATTCAAACACATATCTATATGACTCTAATGTCCCTGACTTTTATTTTTTTAGTATTTCTTTTTTGTTTGTTTTTGGTTTCTTTGTTTTTATACTTCAGCATAGTACAGGGTTATGGAATGTTTGTACTCTACCATGCACCAACTTTTAAAGGCAAAATAATGATTTGCTTTTTCAAAATGCCAAGAAAATTAACAAATGTAAATCATTATGAAATAAGAAAAATGAACAAAAGTATCCATATAAGACAATAAACAAGTAGAATCCACTCCATAATACCTTTTTATTTTGAGTATATAATTCTTGGAATCTAAGTTTTCTTGTTTGTAAAATGAATTTTTAAAAATTACCTCAAAGGGTTATTGTGAAGCATAGAAGAAAGCAAGTGTAAAATTCTTTTAACATAAAAAATTCATAGTAAGTAATACATATTATTTTGAAAAACTCTGCATGAATTTATGTTTTAGGAACTTATTAGTACTTCTGTCTAAGGGGATAAAGGAAATAATGCAGAAGACAAGCATATTTATGACCCAGTTAAAATATTCTTGAAAAAATCATTATAAATTTCTTCTAGAAGAATTGATTAGCAAGAATAGAGATGATGTTGAAAAAGAAGGGAGTTGAGGAAGTTTCATCCTATGATTTATTAAATGTTTTATTAAAAATTATATTTAAAATAGCTGTTATTTTCTAAAGAAACAAGAGACACTTAAATGAAACACACAGAATGGCTCTTATTAAAAAGTCCAAAAATAAGTGCCGGTGTGGATGCAGAGAGAAAGGAATGCTTACACACTGTTGGGGCACTGCAAATTAGTACAACCTCTACAGAAAACGGTATGGAGATTCCTCAAAGAACTAGAGGAGACCTACCATTCGACAAAGAAATCCCACTACTGGGTATCTACCCAAAGAAAAGCCGCCACTTAATCAAAAAGACACTTGCACTCAAATGTTTATTGCAACACTATTCATAGTTACAAAGATGTGGAATCAACCCAGGTGCCCATCAATCCATGAGTTGATTAACAAAGTGTGGTGTACTACTCAGCCATAAAAAGAAATGAATTAATGTCTTTTACAGCAATTTGGATGGAACTGGAGACCATTATCCTAACTGAAGTATGTCAAGAATGAAAAAAACAAACACCACATGTACTCTCTGATAATTTGGAACTAATTGATGGGCTCATATAGGCACAGAGGGAAGTAAAAGTCATTGGAAATCAAGAAGGGGGAGAGGGGAGGAGGGGAGGAATAAAAACCTACCTAACAGATACAATGAACACTATTTGGGCCATGGGCACACTTATAGCCCTGACTTAAGCTTTACTAAAGCTATTCATGTAACAAAAACATTTGTACCCTCTGAATACTGTAAAATTTTTAAAAATTGACTGGTGATTAAAAGTCGAGGTAACAGAAGAAGAAATATAAATAAAAGTAGAGGGATAAAAAATTAAATTAATTAATTTGGTCAAATTCTTAAAAACAGAAAGTAGAAAGGTTGTTGCCAGTGGGTAGGGGAGGGGAAAAGAAGATTGTTCAATGAGGGTAACACTTTAGCTTTAAAAGATGAAAAAGTTCTACAGATCTGTTGCACAAGAATGTACTTATGGTTAATAATACCATGCACTCAAAAATGGTTAAAATGGTAAATTCTATGTTATGTGTTTTTTACCACAATAATAATTAAGAAAAATGATTATACTAAAGGTCCTAGATAGTATAAGCCCAGAAAAAGAAATAAAAGATACAGTAATTGAAAAGAAGAAAACTATCATTATTTGTAGATGCATGATTCTATAATATACAAATAGAAAATAATCTGTAGATAAGCTGCTATAATATTTAATATTAATAAATTGATTTTTGAATTATTGGATATAGCAATCTTTACCAAAAGTCTATTTGCAACCTAGAAATAAGCAGAATAAAAGTTGGACAAGAACTTTAAGCCAGTAAGCTATAGAATTTTATATAAGATATTAAAGCACACCATAATAAATGCAGAGATATTCTGTGTGTGAAGATAAGACAGTGTAATGAATATACTAGTTCAATCCAAATTGACTTATGCATTTAATATAATTCCAATAAAAATTAAAGTACCTTCCTTTAGTTACTTTCCATTATAATTTGAAAATTTATTTGGAAGATCTCTTGGCCAATAATAGCCAAGGTACACCACAAGAAATGTTATCAAGATTTATTTTAAAGCTATAGTAAATTTGTATGGAGCCACAAAACAGAACCAATTTATAATTGTTATATATAACATATCATATATTAGGGTCAAAGGAAAGACACTTCAATAATTAATGCTGAGACAATTTGTTATCCACATAAGGGAAATAATGATAACAGTAATATAACTATCTCATGACATTCATTAGAACAAGAAAGTATAAAAGAAAAGTGTGAAACAGATTATTTTTAATAGCCTACTATAGGGAAGGATTTCCTAAAAGCAAAACACAGAAAATAATCATGTTAAGATCTCTTGGGGATACAGAGGAATGGGAAGATATATTAATAGGTCAAAGGCTGCAAAATTACAATTACGTAGGATGAATAATAAGCCTACATATCTAATGCAGAGCATGAGGACAGTGGTTAGTAATATTGTATTGTATATAGGAAATGTGCTGAGAATAGATTTTAGGTGCTCTAACCCACCCACCCCAGGATACCCACAAAGGGGTGTGAGATGATGAATATGTTAATTAGCCTGACTGCAGTAACCATTTCATTATGTGTATCAAAATATCAAGCTGTACACTTTAATTATATACAATATTTTTTAAAATACTTAAAAATTCACTCCTGTAAAATTTTACAACAAATTTGTTAATTAAAGGACACCTTTTAAAATTGAAAAAACAAACCACAAATTAGGAAGATATATTTTAAAATTACTTATCAACAAAGGCTTAATAATATGCATATATGAAGCTCTCCTTCAAATTCAATAAATGGAAGGCCACCCAATAGAAAAATAGGGCAGAAGAAAAAGAAACCCAAATGGTCAGTTATGTTCAACACATCACTAATTAGAGAAATGCAAGTTAAAACCAAAATGACACATAATTTTACACTGAACAAAACAACAAAATTGTGCCAACAAAATTGGACAATACCAAATATTGGAAAGAATGGGGAGCATGTTAGGAGCTCTTTTATACATACAGTCGTCATGTAAAATTATATGACAAATTTATCTGCAATTTGATGGATTTGTATTGTCAACTTAGCTGAACTAGGCTATGTTTTTCAGCCTTGCCTTCCTGCCTAGCTCTGAGTTCATGCAGGCCAAAAGAGATATTATATTTTATACAAGAACTGGTAGGTGGAAGTGAAACAGCACATTTTTTGTTTGAATGATCAGAACACCAGGCACTAATTCAGCTTACACATACTGTCTCTCACTGTTGGTCCATCAAGGTTGGGTAGGGCACCATTCGGCCCATAGGTCCTACTTCCTACAGCTCCTTCAAGATCCTACCTGGCCCAGGTGCTTCTTTAGCTTTGCAATTAAAGATACCGTGTTCTCCAAAAGATACTTTTATCATTAAAGTTGAAGTCTTGAGGCAGAGGAAGAAATATGAAGGTTTCAGTTTATCCATATGGGTTCCATCTCATCCATCCTGTCCTACTGAATATCATCTTCCTTTCCTATCTGCCCCTCTGACTGTAAGCTCCCAAACCAAGCACAAAACAATAGCCTTACATAGACTTTAACCATCTCTCACAAGTGTGTAAGGTCAAGGTCTTATCATACACCTTTAATGACCTATACCAATAGGATTCTGTTTCTTTGATTTAAACTTGACTGTTTCAACTGATTATGATATGGACATAATAACACAAATTGTAGCAAGTAATGGCTTAGTATTTCATTAACAATGAAAAAAATATCAACTTCACTTCCTTTTTCTGTACTTTTTAAGGATAAAGCAATACATAAAATTCACCTTTTATTTAAAAATTATGTTTAATGTCTAATGTGCTCTCTTTCTATTGAACTCAGGTCAAAATTTATCATTGATAAGAAACATACTTCTTAATAGTGCTAGATTTCCCTCCCGGAAAAGTGCATGCCAACAGCAGGGTTGAAATATCCCAGGAGCTGGGGGCAGATTTAGATGTCACCTAACAGCTGTAGAGCATTTGTGCAGAGACCAAAGGATTGATCTGAGAAATAACATCCCAGGAAGAAATCAAAGCCAGGAAGAGAATCCAATACCCAAAGGCAACCTAAAGAAGTTCAATAGGAAAAAAAAAAAAAAAAGAACACAGGCAAGACAAAGGGATTACAAAAGGAGGAACAAGGAAAGAAAGAAAATAGGTGTAAATTTGAAGGTGAGAGGTACAGCTTGGAGGAATCCTCTGTGGTCAAGGAAGCCAGGTATAGCTGGTAATTTTTCTAATGGCCTCTGGTGAGAGCAAAAAAGCAAGCCAAGCCATAATTTTTCTGTTACTATTACATTTTTCATAAAGTATCTCTACTCTTTAAAGATACTGCAGAAGAATTTTGGGGACCCTAAGAACAGGCTGACCTGAGGAAAGCATGATAAATATACTACATGTAAATTTCAGTGATAAAATATAGATCAGTTAAACTATTAATGACATATGTAACCCTCATATATCTAGATTTCAGTATCTTGATCAATATATTGAATACTCTAGTACTCAGATATGCTATAAATTGATATTCAGTAATAAATGATCAACTTACAATGTATAAAAATATTGTTTAGCACTGATAAAATGAGAAGTAATAATGTGAATGTCTGATTTCAATGCATCCTGAAATATTTCTAAAGAAACAAATAAATATTATGATTCCAACTCCTTGACAAATTATAAAACCATAACTAATACAAAAATGTCTTCACCCTGAATTCAGATTTAAATTTATTTTCCTTTTTAAATTTTCAACTATTTCTTTCAAATTTTGACTGAACGTGTATGGTGCTGTTTTTACGCCAAAAAATATTTTCTAAAGATTGACTGTTACAAATATTCAAAATTTTTCATTGTATTTTAAATTTAATGTAGAGATACTTGTCTTAATTCTGTAATAATTTTTATGAAGAGTGGAGTACCTTTATTTGTGTTCCTAATTTTAACAAATACTTGTAATTACAAGCAACCTCAATGGCAGATATGTTAATACACAAAAGCATGTAAATAAAATTTTCTCTAAGAAGCATTCTAAAAAATGTGATTTCTGATAACATTTTATATCTTCTAATTTATAATTTCACAATCATTACCAAACAAACCTTTGAATATGAGAGAAAACTACTTTGCCCATTTGGTGAGTGAACTTTTCCACAAACTTACTTGAGGATGACTAGATTAAAGTAAGTGTAAATTTTTCTTAAATGTTATAGGGAAAGAATTTGTTTTAACTTGGAATTAAATATCTGCTCAGCTTCTTATTTTTGTGTCCAAACAATGAGCACCTAAAGGTTTGCATTCTCAAACCTTTGTGTCCAATGGCTTCACATAATCCTAAAAGTCCTGTAGTAACAGTGTGTGAGCTTCTGTCTCTAATGTAACATTCATCAAGATCACATTCAAGATCTGTGGCTTGTAATAAAGCAGTTCCAGTGTCTATCACTTGCTTTTCTACATAGCACATCAGCTGGGTTTTACAGTGGATTAAACCACTGGCCTACAGAGCAGAACTTCACAAGGCTCGACTCCTGCAAAATACATGACACACAAAAATCAATGCAAGTGTTCTGTTCCATGGTCTCCAAATCAGAAAGCCAGAATATCAGGAACAGGAGACATAAGAACTCCAGGTTCAAGGGTACTGATCTTTGATTTCCAACATCTTCGGGCTTCTGAAGAATAATTGATCTCAAGTTATCCTCTCGTCCCATAAACTACAATGTTTCTGAGATTATGGGCTTCACTCAGAATGATCCTAAGAACATTGTGTTTTGCAGAAGTGTTTAACTCCCTGACTCTCACACTGAAGCACAAGATAGTAAAACTAACTCATTTTCATAGCCTTAAACATTACTGTAATTCAAGAGGAATAAATAGTATAGAATTCCATAGATATTTGAAATGAATCATCTATTTAAATGCTCTTGCTTTCCACATGAGGAAATTAAAGATCCCCAAAATGAAATTACTGGGCCTAAAGTCATAGATCTAAAGAGAAAATATAAACTAGTACATAGTTACATGATTTCTAGCTAATATTATTGTCCAGTTAGATCTATAAGCATAGGATTTTATAGCAGAAATATCATCTAATTCAATCTCTTTATTTTATGGATGACCAAACAGGGCTCCGCTGGTCACAAATTTGCTTAATGGAGTAAGATTATTCATGTGGTTTTTGAAATAGAGTCATTGAAAAGTGGAATATGCTTTCTTACACTTCCATGTGTAAGCAGAAAGCACTGCCTTAATATTTATTCCTAGAAGAATCTTTTTTCTGACAGTAGTTAAGACACTAACCACAGAATTAGCCTCATTTAACTTTAGTTGAGAAAATCATTCTTGTTCCTGTGTTGAGAATAGACTATAGAACAACAGGGCCAAAACAAAGAGCACAGTGATCCAAGTAGGAAATGATGGTTGCTTAGACCAACATGACAGGAGTGGAGGTGATGAGACATGGTCAGATTCTGGAAAGTATTCAGTTTTCCCAGCACATTGTAATAGGTGTGAGAAAAAGGCAGGAATCAAGGATGACTCCAATGTTTTGGGCCCCCAAAATGGGAAGACTAGATTGCTATGAACTGAAACAGAGAAGCCTACAAGTGGACCGGGCTTTGAGAGAAAGGTCAGGAATTCTATTTTGACAATATTAAGTGTGAAGTTTCTGTTAGAGATTACACTGAAGATGTTGAGCTGCCAGGTGGATATATGAATATGAATATGAATTTCAAGGGAAGAATCTGGATCAGAGACATGAATTTGAAACTCACCAACAAAAAGTTGATACGTACAACAAAATTTATGAGATTACATAAGATTACCAAGGGAAGGCATATAGACAGGAAGGTAAGAGAGAAAAGGAGAGGAGGAGAAAAGAGTTGAGACCTGGTGTACTCTCACTTGAAGATATCAGAGGAAAAGGAGACAACAGTAATTGAGACTAAGAAGCTATGTTACAGAGGAGGAGGAAAACCAGATGAGTGTGGTATCCAGAGAGGCAAATGATGCAGTAATATTAGGGGGACGAGAATAACAAATTCCACCAAATTCTTCTTATAAGTAAGAAGAAAACTGGGAATAGCATTGGATTTAACAATATGAAAGTCACTAATGTCAACAATAAGAGGATTTCTGATTGAGTAATGGCACAAAAGCCTATATGGAGTGAATTGAGAGAGAAGAGAAGAAACAAACTGTATTTGACTAATTACTTGACTGTATCTTTGAATGTTTGAAGGCAAAGATGTTCACTGGTGGTTTTTCTTTGTAACTTCAAATGATAATTCTTGGAAAAGTGTAGGTGCTCCATCAATAATTATATCCTTTACAGATATCCTATAATTACTATATTATTTAATATATAAAAATCTGCCAGACATTTATAGAAACAATCACAATCATACATTAAATCACACATATAATTTGCAGTTGGCAATGTTGCCAGAATATCACAATTGTAAAATTTGTAGTTGGCATTGTTGCCAACTTGTAAAATTTGCAGTTGGCATTGCTGCCACAATATCACAATTTTATGCCAATTGCAAATTATACTAAGATAATTTTAATGGGTAAAAGACCTGGAAATACTGATTGGGATGGACATAAAATAACAGAAAAAGAATCAACATTGAAAAATGATGTATGGGGTGAAAACGAACCAGTTATTTAGGACAAAGTTGTGGTGAACTCAGAAAAACTAAATAATGGTGCCATTAAATTGAAAGGTTATAACAATTGCATACAGTTTCTTGGTTTCTTAGGGGATTTAGACAAGTACAGATATATGTTTTGATTCTAAATTTGCAGTATGTGCTCATGATTATTTCATTGAATTTTACTAAATGTTGTAGGTAAACCAAATACAAA
This sequence comes from Microcebus murinus, assembly GCF_040939455.1. Lineage (NCBI taxonomy): Eukaryota > Metazoa > Chordata > Mammalia > Primates > Cheirogaleidae > Microcebus > Microcebus murinus. Next base: position 15,279,914 of record NC_134127.1, read on the forward strand.
ACTAAGTATATTATTTATGATTCCACCTTTCTGGAAGAGAGCCTAGTCATGTGGTCTTGAGATAAGGTTCATATTTCAATCTCATGCACTATCATGCAGGCCACTGGCTACAAAGTTAATCCCCACGTCACCTATTTGCATCTCAACATGGCCATACTTATATTTCCTTTTTATTTCATATGCACTAACATTTATAAAATAATAATTTTTAATTAAAAATATTTGTCCTTTGCGGAAAACATGTGTATTTATGTTTAAAAAAAATCAATTCCTACTGCGATGACTAAAGTAAGGGAAACACTGAATCTAAGAAAGTGGTGACATTTAGGCAGAAAACACTTTTTGGTTAAAATAAAACAATGAAACTCCAAATTCTCCAATGGCTTTAATTAATATTCTAAATGAACTTATCATTCCTTCTGATCTGTACAGAGACAAACAATACAGAAAATTTGTAAATCAGCGGTAAATGCTTCCATCAATACTTTTTTGGAAAAACTGTATGCTACATGGTATCTTAAAGCTACGTCTTGGCCAGGCACAGTGGCTCACGCCTGCAATCGTAGCACTCTGGGAGGCTGAGACGGGTGGATTGCTCAAGGTCAGGAGTTCAAGACCAGCCTGAGCAAGAGCGAGACCCTGTCTCTACTAAAAATAGAAAGAAATTAGCTGCACAACTAAAAATACATAGAAAATATTAGCCAGGCATGGTGGCACACGCCTGTAGTCCAGCTACTCGAGAGGCTAAAGCAGAAGGATTGTGTTGAGCCCAGGAGCTGGAGGTTGCTGTGAGCTAGGCTGATGCCATGGAACTCTAGCCAAGGCAACAGAGCAAGACTGTCTCAAAAAAAAAAAAAAAAAAAAAAAAATTATAGGTCCTAAGAAACTTTGAAAGGTCCACTATACCAACTATTTCCAAGCAGTATTAATTGCTGAAGTTAAAGAATGTGCTTCTAAATATGTTCAATTGAGCTTATTGAGAACCCACTGTTTTCTGCACAATAATCTTTATATGATAAGGACTGTGTGGAATTATTACTGAAAATCTTGTGTTCTTACTCGTGCTCTCATGCCCAACATTTGAGAACAAAATTCAGGTAAGCGATTTGCTGACTACTTTGAAAATTGCATTTTGATGGTACAACTGTGATGTGCAATTGCATTTCTTTTCTAGAGTGCTTCCTCAATCAAGATGTCCTAGTGTTTCATTAACTCTCATAGGTGTCATTTCCATTACTATCTTGTGTTTCTAAGATTTGAGCTATTGAAGTAATGTTTACTCTATTTCTTCCACACAGTTTCCTACCTAATATGAATGATAAATAAAGTAGCTATGTCTACAATATACCATTGCTTTTTTTCTTTCTGAAAGGATTATCTTTGAGTTCTTTAAAATGATGTTTTCTGAATCCAAACCTGATACTGCTTGGGTAACAACTTAATTCACAGTACATCAAAAGAATGTTTCCCTTTTTATATCTGCAATATTTTTTTGGCTTCACTTTAAAGTAGTATAGTGTTTTATATATTTTTTATATTTAATGAAAGAATAAGAAATCATTAAAGGCTGAATGAATTGAAATCCTCATGTACTTCTAGATGAGAAAATAATAATGTTTTTTATCTGCTAACACAAAGAAAGCAAGAGGAAGTTACATTTAAAAAGCATCTATTCTGTGGCCGTGAACCCTCTCATAGAAAAAAGTGGCATTATTTTCCTCTTTTTGCCAAAGGTGACAAGGCTAAGTGGCTAGAACATGAAAAATTCCAAATTCAAAGTGGAATTTGAATTAATGTCCATATGGTTCCAAAGCCTGTCATTTTTTTTCCAGTATGCTATACTGTTATCCATATAACCATTTCACTTTTATTATAAGAAAATTCAGCCTGCAGTAGACATGTGAATATTACCATTTAAGCATATTATCACAGTTTTGAATCTGAAATTATAGTGTACATAATATTGAGAGTCAAGATTTAAAGAACACCTTCTGAACCCTTATAATCAGAGTATCTAATACTTGTATTAATAAAACACCTATTAATCCTGTTTCACAGGTGAAAACACTTGTATCTTGATGGCTAACTTACTCTAGAACTATTCTTTCACAAGGAAAGCTTGATATTGATAATACTATTAAAAGCATAGTAACATTAATGCTATTATTTTGATATAATTATTATACTAATAATGTTAGCAAGACTAATACTATTAGTATACCAATACTAATAATGTTAGCAAAACTAATACTATTAGTACACCAATACTAATAACAAGTACATTGATCTAAGTACAAACAGAATGTCAAATGATCTTGAATTTTAGCTACACAGGTAATATAAGAAATTCTAGCTGTTATTATGCTGGTATGGGGAACTTAATGGCTTTCAATATGAAGTAACTCAGTTTTTAATCCCTAGTTTACAAAGGAAGATTTACTATGAGGTTTTGGTCATTTATTTGTGTACGCTTTCTACAATTAAGATGTATCAAATTCACTCAATTAAAATGACGGTCACTTTCTATTCCAATTCCCATTTCTACCACCACACCTACAAAAATTTTAATCATACACTGACACCATAATGTTGAGGCTGTGGGCATGCTGGATATGAGGTTAAGGCAAAGCTGTGTTGCGGTATATTTGATTTGGGTTAGTGGAACAGATTAGGACCAGAATATAGAATTGTGGTACATAGGACTGCCATCTTTTTTCTATTCTATCTTACCTTCCAAGCATGTTTGGTAAATCTAAACAAAATTATACTGGCAGATCAAATAGGAAATGGCTATCAAACAACATATACTTAATTTTCTAATAAGTTCTCCCAAGTTAGAGCTTCTGATTCTTTGTATTTTATGGAAAATAAAAGCAGAAACATTTTTTTCCATGAAGGATGAGATTAGCAGTTTTCATTTGCATTTTGAAGTATGAAGTCAGAATAGGCAAGATATTAGGTTAGTGGTAGTTTTTTGGAAAGCAGACAAAAATCTAAGAAAAACTAGAAATACGTATTCAGCTGAGACCTCATCACAATGATGTATCATCAGTAGTAAAGATACGATAGTTTATGAGAAAGATATTGATCATGTTGTGAAATAAATGAGCTTAAATTGCCATTTAGTTTATTGCTGGAGAGATAATTTCTTTGGCATTAGTTTAACTTTCATGCTCTATTGATACTTATAAAAGCTTTTATTTTTTCTAGGATGTTCCACAGGACCAAAACAGATTCTCATTGTCTGCCTAAAAGCAGTGATATTGGCAACAATTATTCTCTTTGAAAATGAACAGTCAAAAACAATATGCAATTAATATGGATTTGAACAAAAGTATTGACAAACGTATTTTTTAAGAAACAAAAATCTCATTACCTTAATAATTGTATTGAGCAATTCACTTTTCAAAAAGTTGTATATTTGGGAAGTTTACCTATTCTTAGCACAATATAATACTTATCACCTTCCAGTCTATCTTAGAAATTAAATAAAAACAACTAGGCTCATTTTCTAAAATCCATATTATTCTTTTGACAGCTATCAGCTAATGGCTCTACCATACTTCTGCATAAATGCCACAGTTTCCAGTAAGTATGCTGAGTTTAATATTAAAACTACACATTTTACATTATATTTGAATGATTCTTAATAGCTTCTAATGTATTTTATATTATCTCTCTTGATACTATGAATATGTCAGGGGTTAGCTCAGATTGTTATAATATTGTCCTACAATGGCAGAATCATGACTCTGAATTTTTATTGTCCAGTCAATTTTACTATTTCCAAGATTGCAAATAATACCTAAAATACTAGATTTGCACATATATTACAAAAACAAATATAATAAAGTGGGATGGATAGGAATTATTCTAATACTGCAATTTTTTTAAAAAACGTAGTTTGTTATTTTATTGTTAAAACAAAGGAGGAGTTCTAACACATTATTATATAATATATACTTACACATACAGTATTATACAGGAATATATAATTAACCTATATACTTTTATAGCTAAATATTATAGAATCAATATATGTCACCAAAGAAACTATAGTGTTTCCTTTGATGGAAGAGAAGAAAAAATGAAAAAGAAACTGGAAACGTTGCCTAGAGATACCTTGGTTACCTAAAAGTTTTAAGATAACTTCCAAGATATCCAAAGAATTTCTTAATTACAGTTGTATTTATGTATTCTATCTTCAGAGATAATTACATTCAACACTAGTTTTTACTTGTAAAAATTGTATTCATCTTGCCAAGAAAATAACAGAAAAGCAGAGTAGAGAGAGTGAATCCACCTGGATGTGGTAATTTTTGTCAGAAGAGTTACTATTAGTTAAGGAAACTCTGAGGATTATCATTAGATATATGAACTGGCATGACTTCTTTTTATTTCAATTGAATGTGGAAAAAGATGACAAAGTAAAACAAATGTGTATTTCTTCCCCTGAGTTCACTATACCAAAAAAAAAAAAAAAAAACCGTGAGCTAAATCAGATTACGAAGTCAACTGAGAGTTGGCACCGTATTCGTTTGGTATTATTCATGTGTTTCATGGTGAGGCTTACTGTGTTTTAAGCAATCACTGAATTACTAAATTGTACTTTTTCATTTTAAAATACAGATTACTCTCACATGCCTGCATCCCAATGGTAAGTATTACTCCTAATTATTATTAGGAGTCAGCTCCAATGAAAAGATATGCTGTTCATTCATCATCATTGAGCTATGGTGATAACATCATAGTTATCGTAGTTACTCAAGCTTAAAGTTCCAAGATTGCAAAAGAAAACAGTCGAAAGGAATCCTAGGGAAACCATCAGCCCACACTAATATCAAGATTGTATTTGTTGCCATGCAGTATGTAATATCCTTTGAATAATTTTTTTTTTTTTTTTTTTGAGACAAAGTCTCACTTTGTTGCCCAGGCTAGGGGGAGTGCCATGATATCAGCCTAGCTCCCAGCAACCTCCAACTTCTGGGCTCAAGCAATCCTGCTGCCTCAGCCTCCCGACTAGCTGGGACTACAGGCATGAGCCACCATGCCCGGCTAACTTTTTCTATATATATATTAGTTGGCCAATTAATTTCTTTCTATTTATAGTAGAGACGGGGGTCTTGCTCTTGCTCAGGCTGGTTTCAAACTCAAGCAATCCGCCCACCTCGGCCTCCCAGAGTGCTAGGATTACAGACATAAGCCACCGCACCCGGCCTATTCTTTGAATAATTGAAACCATACAAAGATTTAGAAAAAACAGTTTTGTTAGAAGAGCATGAATAGATTGATTCGCATTTCCAAAACCTTCACCATCTCAGCATGAAATAGCTCCAAGTGAAGGTAAGCAAGCCTGTCCATGAGCACATAAAATCCCAGGGCTTTATTCTGACATTTTAGGGAGGAAAATCAAGTTAAAATCTACATGTGCCTTACCCACTTCAGCACACTGACAGTGGTTAAGACATTTAAGGATAAAGTTCTACGGAAGAATTATCCAGTAATAGAGAAGATAACCTCAAGTAAGTGAGCAAATTCCCACCTCCAAGAGTTTATAGGTTCAATACTTGTTCCACATTCCAGTGGGAAAGTGAAAAAATAAAATAAAGTTGTGAAACACTATTAGAGTGCAGTGACTTCCAGAATGTCAATAAGGACCTCCCAAATCTACTCCGCCCTAGAAGTAATGAGAGCACTCACAAAAACTATCAAAATTAACTTTTTGAAATTCTGTAAATTAACCAAAAACTTTCAACACTCTGAGGAAAGTTTCTTATTCAAGAAAAAAGAACCTCACTAAAAACAGCAAGGCTGGTAGCATTTTGACTTGCCTGATTCTCATCCCACTCTCCCCAGTTCCACAATAACCTTAAAATCCAGCAGACTGGCAGCCACTAGAAGTGGCAAACCTGGTTTGGAATATCCTCAGAAAGCTTATCCCCAGATATTTAATCTGTCTGGCACCTCCCTGGCAAAGCTCCATGGACAGAGCTCTCCTTATTTGACCTGATTCAGAATATGTTCAGTAGGAAAAGTCTTACCTCCAAGACATTTGTTGAAAATAATTGTTTAACATCACAAAGAGCTGAGGCAAACAAGAGCCTGGCCGAAAAGGAAGATCTGGAGAATGAAACGTTCATAGTGGGCTTTGAAAAGTTCCATTATACTCCTCACCTTTGTCGTGTACCCATAATTTCTTGATTTTGTTTTTATGATACGTACATTTTAAATGGATATTACAAATGAAGTAATACTAACGCTCCCTGTTGACAGTCTAATTAGGACAGAAAAGATTAATATACTTAAAGCACTATACTGATAAAATTAATGCAAAGAACATAAAATTAAAGAGGAATTAAGAATTAGAAAATCACTCAAACAAGTTAGGGAATCAAGACAAAGTTATTTAACATGAAACAATTGATTAATTTGTAATATTTATACAGTCTGAGCCAAACAAATTTATTTTAGAGCTGACATTTAATAAATGTGGAAAAGAAAAAATAAACACCACTAGAAATACAAATTATAAAACAATTTGAATTATAAAACAATTCAAGCTTTTTAGATTGCTAACAGAGGACATTTGGTCATAAATTTAGTCAACCTTTTGCACATTTAACTATCAGGAATGATGACTTATCAAATTGTTTCTTAAAATCATTCCATACTTTCACAGACTGAATGGATTTGGGATATATTTACAGCTTGAGATTCTAGTCTTTTCACTATAAATCCACAATAGTAAGACCATTTAAAAATCAGTAACTATAGAATGGTATTATAATATGTCTCTTTCTAGGAATTTAATACAAGTTGTAAGTACCTATGCATATACAAACACATATATCTTTGGACTGTGGACAAAGGGATAATTCAAATCCCAGGTGAGTTGGAGCAGGATGACAAGAGACTGTGTGGCATTTCATCACGTTACTCAGAACAGCACACAGTTTAAAACCTATGAATTTTTTCTAATTTTTTTTAATTTAATATTTCAGACCATGGCGTCATTTAAACTGCAGAAAATATAATCGTAGCTAAGTGGGGCTATTGTATTGGAAGTGAAATGAAGGCTTTCTGCTTAGGGTCTGTGAGAGGGCTACACCTGGCCTTCATGGGTGAATTAGGTGGTTGTTTTCTAGAATGTTGCTCAAAGAATGCCTGGACTTTAGCTTTCAATTCCTAAATGTCCTTTTTCCCCTTCCTACAAAACACATCCAGAGCTACTACAACATGTGTTATAAATGGAGAGATAAAATCCAAAGTAATACAGGTAGCCTTTTGCCAGGAGATGAATAAAAAGGTATTATAATATCTCTGGTTTTTATGGTTTTGGAAAACAAGTTGTGTCGTTAGGAGAGTAAAGGCATTATTCACACTGTCATCCAACAAAATTAAATGTCCCTTGAATTTCACTTGTATATTTATGGGTTTTCATAGACTCTCATGTTTTGCATTCTCTCCTGTCACTAAGATCTTCCTATTTTTTCTCTTTAGGAATGTGAAGGTGTACTTCTGCGATGTATGGAAGGAAGGAGGAGACTTTCATACTCCAGCCCTTCCCCCATGTCTGCCTTGGTGCAATTCTGGGGAGTCAACCAGGTCTGGGGAGGCTATTAATTATATTGGCATCATTTAGAGGATGATTTCACTGTGGGAAAAGATATACTTCAGGCTTAGAGAAACATGAATGGAACATAACAAATTTAATATTCACATAAAAAATTTGTGTCTCCAAATTCTCTTGGTCTTGCATTAGCCAGCCTCTTATCTGTGCCATTGCTCTCGTGACACAGCAGGAAATAAGCCTTCTACATCAGCACCCCAAATCTCTCTCTCATCTGCAGAATAGTGGGATTTATCTGATATAATGAAATCGTAATACTGACGATTAAAAATGACATTCATTTTCTCCCTCCCGTTCCTTGACCTTAGCCAAATGAATGCTTACATGTTTCTATTTTATATCCCAAATTCAACCTTGCAATTACTTCTTAATTGGCTAACTAGAACAGTTGTGAGATAACTGGGATGGTGTCAATAAATAATTGGAAAGCGAAGCAAAATTATCTCCCCTTGTGATCACATTCATGAGATTTTACCCATTTTCCTACTAAGACATAAACCAAATAACTAAGAGATTATTGTAGTAATTGTTCTACATGAAACCATTAAAATTAACATCTTAACATTCTTACTTTATGTGAGGAAATACAAAAAAAGTATAAAGAAATTGAAATAGTGAGTAATAAACTACTCAATTCAATAGCACATCCAAATCATTTGTAGAACATTATATCTATACAAGAGAGCAGAAGGCAATGAAGGAATTTATAAATGAAGAGTTTACAAAATTCATTTATCTACTATAGGGACAGTTCATCATTTCTCAAATAATTTTACAGACGTCTTCCAGCGAAGTGACTGGATGCTGTTTCTGAAATGAATTTGCTACCATAGCTGTGATTATACAGTGTTTTTTTTAAAAAAATAAAATAAAATAAGCTGCAGATCTTATTATGACAATTCATTAGAAATGAAAGGATAAAAAAAAAAAAAACATTACCACCGTGACATCACCAAATAACAAAGCAGCAGGTAAGAATAATATCTCTACCTATCATTTCCAATATTGCTCCTAATAGCATTGTCTGGCTTTTCAAGCTGTTTGACAAACAAACAATATTGCAACTTCTCAGTGAGGCAGCCAGGTTAATATTAGAACGAATGTATTTTCTAACCCTCACAGCAACACACTCAGTAGAAAATCATTAGATTCTAAAGTTGTATTACATTTTGCAAGGATTCCAAGGTTACAAAAACTTCATAAGAGCCAAATAAATGTTTCCAACCAATTATATTCTTCCAAATAATTTAAATAATGGTTTCACATTTAAATGTTTAAGTTGCAAAATCTTTGCTAATATTATAGACTCAGACTATAGAGAAAACTATACGTATTTTCTTTGTACAAAACTAAACAAGTATGGTTTATATGGAAGTTTTTCTGTCACCTCAAAATATAAAATGTCTGTCCATGAAGAACATAAACATCTTTTACTATCATCAGAGGAATCAATGAACTACAACAGACTCTGGTGCATTGACAAGCTCAAATTAACTGCTGAATCTGATTTGTAAAAAGAGATGAGCTTCATACAAGGAGTATGAAATGACATCAATTTTATTGACAGAAACATCCCAACCCCTACCTAGTTTACTAGCTCTCTTATTTAGTGCATACCAAAAGGCGGCTGTGGGTCTTTATTTTGAAGATTTCATTACACCACCATAACCCACTTTTTCTATTCTCCTTGCTTTTCAGGAGAATTCCGATCAGCAAATAAATCATCTGAAATCTTTCCTACCTCCAATTTAACTCACGGATAATGAGGGAAATTATTCAGTAGCTGAATATGCTGGGTTAGTTCTGCACAGTCTTTGTGGGGTGTGAGAAAAATACTGAAGGAAACATCAAAATTCTTTCAGGAACAATTACATACACCCATATTTTTCAAATAACTCAGAAAAGCTTACTTAGTTTCTTTTTCCCAAATCCTTGGATAATGACACTTCAGCTAGTGACAACACCTTAAGGGTGGAAGACATGATTCAAATTAGCTCCAAAAAGTTGTTTACTGAGTACCTGTCCAAATTTTATATTCAGATAAACTTATATTCGAACTGAAAGGACCCTCTACTGAATGCTTCCTCAGGAAAACACACTGTTTCACTTGTGCATGCTGAAGTGATATTTAGAAACTATAGTTCATCACCCATTTCCCACAGGTATTTTTCTCTGAAGTACTATGGCTCTTTATATAGGTAGGGTGGGTTTCAAATAGTCTTCCTTTCTTTTCCATGGCTCTATAATCAATAGGCTTTCAAATTTGCCATCTCAAAGAATGGTCTTAGAGAGCAAAATACGGACTTCATAGTGTATTTCCGCAAAGTCATGTATTTCTAAGTGGACCAACCTATGGGGGCTCAAAATGTCCCTCCCATTTCCAATCTTTTTATTGACATTCTAGCACCATCAGAATAAGGTGGTTTGTACTCAGGATACTGCTTAAGAAAAATCCCTTCAACTGGGACAAAAACAGCCTGGTATAGCCCTTTTTTTAAAATTTCTTTTTATTTTTTTTAATTTCAGCATATTATGGGGGTACAAATGTTAAGTTTATGTATACTGCCCATGTTCCTCCTCCCCGCTTGATTCAGAGCTTCAAGTGTGACCATCCCCCAAACACTGCACATTTGGGGGATGGTATAGCCCTTTTGTCTATCAGTCTCTGAAACTGCAAACAAGACCTGAGCTCGTTATTATCCACCTCTGTTCAATAGTCCCTTGACAGCTCTAATCTCCCTGAGCCCAAACTCAGAAATCATTCCACAGAAATCAGAACTTTGCCTGAGGGCTCAACTCTGCTTGTTAGAAAATGTTAAGCTGATACAACAACAATGAAAAACCTGGAACAAAATGTGGTTTTGTTGTGGTTAGTTCCTTCAGTAAGAGTTCTTTCTACATACTCAGAGACAACTTGTATTTTTTCAGGAAAAACATAAGGGGTGTCAAATGCTAGGGCTGGAAGAGAATTATCTAATTTTTCTCTCTCCCCTTTTACAAATGACAGAAAGTAAGGCCCAGAGAGTTGAAATATGTCCAAAGGCTTATTTTTTAAACAGGAATATTAGCTTATAGAGTTTTTACCCACTTAAGTTTCAAAAAGATGAACCAGTAATTTGAATATTGAGTGTAAAAATCTTACTCAATGCATATCAAAATTCTCTACCAATGAGATTAAAATAAATCTTTACTCCAAATCATGTATGGCCTGTATTTCTATATTCATCCTGGGTGAGGAAGTTATATATCATGTTTTGATTTTTGAAATAGATTCACAACAAAATCATTACAGCACTTTAGCATAAACATGGAATACTAACTTGCAAGTATTTGCATAATATTTGCATGCATTAAATATTATGGAACTTAAGCAGCATATCAAAAGTATACTATTTTTTCTCAAAGAAAATCTATAAAATGTAATAACAATAATGATTACAATTATAATAAATGGCTATCACTTGTATAATGATGACTTTGTACCAGATACTGTATTAAACACTTTACATATATTAACTCATTTGATCTTCACATTCTATTACTTCCATTTTATACATGTGGTAACTGAACTATAAATTGGTTAAGTGCCTTACCCAAGGCCACATATCTGCTACATAGCAGAATCAGTTTTCAAATCCTGTTAGAATGGCTCCAAAATTCAAGCTTTAGAAATAGAAGCATATTTATTTTTAGTGGGTTAAAAAAAACTGAACAAAAAAATCAAAAATAAATACTCATTATTTCAGCTTAGAAAATGATAATGATATAGAACAAAAGCTTATTTATGCTCTAACTGTATAACTGTATAATGTGTGAAAAAGAATCCAACTTTTCTGTTGTCTGATTAACCTAATATTCTCACAGTCCAGCAGCTTTGGACATGGCTGAGTCTGTAATTAAGGTGATTCAGATGTAGTAAAAATGTCATTTTGTAGAATTTTTAACCTTTAAAAACATTCTTTAAATAGACCAGAAATACTCTGTCTGATGAATCTCAGGTGATATTCAACTAACACTGCTATATGAAGCAATAAAGATACTTGAGTTCTAGTCCTGATTTGGAATATTTTAAACCATGTAACCTCTACAGACTTCACTTTCTTCATCTACAAAATACTGGGGTTGAACAAAATGATCTCTAATGCCCTTATCATCAACTTGAATTTATGATAGCTTTACAAAATGACAAATCCTTTACAATATATTTTCTTCAGGTCAAGACACTGAAGCCATTAGGGTGTCATTGGCAGAATAAGGACAGAGCTGTGGCCTGACCAGCATGGCAAAAAGCCTAGAGTTCGAAGTTCCAAGTCATTAATTTACTAAGAAAAGCCACCTTGTTGATGTAACACCAGCTGTTAATGTTATTTTATTTCTACTCTGTGCTTTTTACTGGCAGCTTTTTGTTCTGACTTGTCCCTTTACCTTTGGATTTTGACTTTACCTTCTCCAACCCCTTCTTAGGTGGCTCTGACCAGAAGTGATCATGATTCCTACATCATCACTTGTCCCAAAATGATTCTTTAGCTTTATGTACACACGCAGCTTCCTGACTGCTGGATCAAATCATTAACCTATTTTTGATGTCTCCTCTCTGATGATCAGGGGTCTGAAATATTAGTGCTTGTTTGGGTGGATTTATGTGGTTTTCCTCTAATAGAAATATTTATATATTGCTTAGCCATTTCAATGACTGTCTTTCAATCATGCTTGTTTAATCTGATTGCATGGTAATTACAACAGGTGGAATAAAATCAATTGATACAAATATGACTAGTTGTGTCATCTGAACATAGTCTTATATCCATAGGTTCTCTATCAAAAATATTGAAGTCAATCTCCCTACTATTCTTCCATTTAGATAATCCCTATCTTTCCTTCTTGGGGATACTCTCAGGGCATGTCTACTGTCAAAAATGTTTTTATAATGATATCAAAAAATATTTTCTTTTTTTAATGTATTTACATTTGCACTGATGATGTAAAAGAACAGTAGGTAAAATTATCAGAGCATTAGCACAATTAAGGTTGAGGTAGGGCACAGAGCTGTTGTAGTAGTCACTTATTCTTTGCCTCCACATACTTAAACAGAAAAAAAAAATATTGCCAATTTCACTTAAGAATATCCAGGATGATATTTAACAGTAAATTATTAGTAATTTCATTAAGTGTCAACACTTGAACACATATCTTTTTAATAGTCTGTGTGATAAAATGAAAGAGAGGTGTAAAAAGTTTCTGCTGCATCTGATGCTTATATGATTGGCTACAGGAAAAGCACTTCCAAGCTGAAACAGCCTCTTTTTTCATAGGAAAACATTTTTACCTGCAAAAACCACTAACAAGAACACAAAACCTGTGGCTATCAATTTGCATATTTGGCAGGCATTGTCTTGAAAACAAAGTAAGCCTATTATTAGTATCAGTTACCATGAGTTTGACAGCTTCCTAATACTTAAAAAACTCTTCTAATGAGATGGATAGTGATTTAAAAGATGTGGTTTAAAATGTATATATTATGTAATAAAATAAGTCAACATTTTGTAAGATACATAACTTAGTGGACCAATACCTTCCAAATGGTCAATGCTTGATACTACAAAATCATACATGGATAAAAAGAGCCATTCAAAGTGCAAGATAAGCCAGTGGATCTTAATGGAACAGAATACAAAAATATCATTGATGTGCTTTCCTATTTCACTTTACAACTAATCTCTAAGAAACTACCATGTGTATACCTATGAGGTAGTATCAAACAAGAATATCAAATTAATTTAAAAGTCTATTAAAATACTTTTCCTTTATTTTCATATCATTGTGAAAGCCTGTAAGAAATACTAAGGGGAGTCCTTCAGAGTGTAATGGAAGGACACTAGACAGTAACTAGAATTCACATACAGAAATAAAGAGTACTGGTAAAGGTAACTATTAATATATAGGTAAATATAAAAGACTTCATAAGTGTATATTTTCTTTGTAACTCTTCTCCTATCTGATTTAAAAGAGAGCTACATAGAGCAATCATTATAAATCTATGTTGACTATAATACAATGTATAAAGATGTAATCTGTATAACAATACAATACAAAGGAAGGAGAGAAAATGCAACTTTATGGGAGAAAAGTATTTTTTATGTTATTCAAATTAGGTTAGTATTAATCCAAACTAGATTATTATGGATAAAAATCATAATTGTAAATCCCAGAGTAATCATGAAGAAAATAATTCAAAAAATATAGTAAAACTATAGCAGTAAAACAGAAATCTAGAAAATACAGAGGAAGAAAAACATAAGAGATATAGAGAAGAAATAGCAAGTGGTTGATGTCAATCCTACCTATCAGTAAGTGCATTAAATGTAAATAGATTAAACATTTCAAGCAAAAGTGTAAGACTGACAAAATTGATGAAATAAACATGATGATCCTATATACTATCTATAAGACACACTTTAGATTCCAAGACACAAATAGCTTGAACACAAAAGTATAGAGAAAAAAAGATATACTATACAGTCCTTGTTGGAACCAGCTTATCTAAAAATAGTGCTAATGCTAAGAGCTGTATCATTTGCCTCTTTTTAAATCTCCATCATGTGTAATCAAGTCCCAGATTCATAAAATATGCTCCTTAAATATTTTTTGAGTTACCTAAAATGTTTGATTTTTATGCCAAACATTTAACACAAAAATAAAAAACATTTTGTTGACTTATCAAGCAAGTTCCAAATTCCCTTAAAATTTCTTGGGCTGGAATTCCACTATCTTGTACATATTTGCTGTTTATAGCATCCAGAACAAATAAAGCATTTGATAAATATTAATGGCCACTTATTATGTACAAACACTATAGGCAATTCTGCTTTCACATGACATTTTGTCAACTTCAATTATGACTTTGATAATGACAAATGTAACAGTCTTATTTTCCAGTGTTTAACACAACATTGTTATTTTCAAAATATATTTAATCTATCCCTGTACACATATTTTTCATTAATGTTATAATACAAATCCTAACAGATCATAATAGAGCCAGTTTTTTGAGGCATTTGGTAAGATCAGTGGATTTCTAATTTATTTTTAATGTTTGCTTTCAATAGACTTCTGGCTTAGATTAAGTATTCTGATTTCCAGTATTTTTAGTAAGCCAGTGTAACCACACCAGGCCAGTCTGGCTCAAGTTTTATTTAAAAAGTTGGAGTTGTTTTTCAGTTGGCATGAACCCCCAGGTTAAAGGTCTTATATCCTGAGCACGCCCAGATGAGCCAAGTGCACAGCCATGAGTGGAACCTATGTGCTCAGACTGAGGAGCTGGGACTGCATTAGGAAGGAGGCACTGCATGGAAGGATCCAAGATCCAATCAGATCAAGCCCTGGTATCACCCCATACCAAGGTCCAATCATGTCATGCCTCATTACCTTATGCTTATATAACTGGACCAAACTGCCATTTCAGAGACAGATTTAAGTGTTACCTCCCGTCTCCTTGCCAGTCATCTTGCAATAAACTTTTTCTTTTCTCAAAGGCTGTTGCCATGGTATTGGCTTTTATGCACATCTGGAAATGAGCCCCTTGATTGCTCAGTAACAATTTCTAATATTTTCCCAAAACTTCAATGAGGATTTTGTAGTACAAATTCTATATAATAATATAAACATACCAGAAACTATAAATCATACATATGAATATTTAAACTCAGGACTATTCCCAGTATACTTCCTGACTTGCCAGCTCATAATATCATAATCTGAACATTGGGACAGATTCATTAATTTATAGTTGTTTTCAAGTACAGAAGCCCTATGCTATGTTTTAGGAGACTTGCCCAAAATATTAGAACTGGGTAAATTTGGGGGTTCATTTCTGAAAAGGAGTTTCTGACTCCTCAAATTCTCAGCATCAAAGGGGAAATTTCATAGGAAAGAATTCACTGAAAATTTAAAATACTTTGTGCTGAATAAAAACACAAAATGACAGAACTTGTATATTTCACGTTATTACCTGTAGAGAGGATTCTACTGTATTGATGTATAGTAACAAAACGCTACCCAGGAGACATTAAATACCTTGATTGTGTTGTAATTTATTTCCATGTGCTTTTACAATTTAATTCTGCTTGTTATGCTTCTCCTTGAAGTCAAATATCAGGTCTAAGAATGAGTGGGACAAACAGTTAGTTTTCCATTTTACGTGATCCTTATCTTTGTAACCTAAAATAAAGTACAATAATTTTGGAAAAATCGGTCTTAATATTACTAAAGTTTGAATTTGCATTGTGATCTTCTCGCAGAACAATGACAGATTATATTTATTTTTCATTTATTAGTATAATTAGTGCTTAAAATTCATCTTTAAATACTTAGCTTCATAATTAAACACCACCAAGAGCAAATCTGGTCACTTGCCAACACAAAAATTCTTCCATTGACATGCCCAGCTCTTCAGATTAGTTTCCCAGCAATTACTTCCTTTATTTTATCAAGGCCCTACATGGGTTTCCTATCTCTAAGATAGGATTAATTTGATAAGTAGATAAGATCTTAAAGATAAGTTTTAAAATGGTGTTGACATAAAATTTAACATTCCTAAAATTCACATGTAGCATTCAAATTTTCTCTCAAATCTTTCCTTTGAGAAACAAAACAGAAGATAACTAATATTGAAAATGGTGAGAGATTCTGTCTGTCTTGTTTCACTTAAATACATTTTAATCTATGAAAAGAGAAAAAAGTAAAGATTTTTCATGTCTTTCATCTTAAGTAGGGCAGCCTTCCTACTTTCTCTTAATTGCACTAAAGAACTAAAGATAAATGTTCACAAAATCAACATGACTGATTTGCTTTTTTCAAAAAGACAGAGCTTATTTAGTGCCTGGAAGCAATCTGTGTGTAATAGAGTAGAGATGCCATTTCTTCAAATGAGTTCTTTAATGAGCCTTTGTCTCACAACTTAATCTAATTGTACTTTCTACTTTATTCCCCAAGATGTTCTGGTGTCTTTTGTGCAAAATGCTAAGAATACCATGTCTACCTGTAGAAATTCTACTATGGTCCAACTTAAGTAATAAAAAAGAGAGAGAGCACTTATTTTGAAAGATTACTCTTAAAAAGGGCCTATTTAATGTTCAAAGAATACTAAATTTATTTTCAAGAATAAGACGGCCTATTGAGTACACTATTTATTATTGACTTTTGCAATTTCACTCAGTGTTACGTAAACTACGGAAGCCATAGTTTTTCATTTTTTCCCATCCAAGTTACTATAGATTATTTGTAAAGTTTCACCTTACTTTAACCTCATTTTACATTTAGGTACCTGAATATTGTTAAATACAGTTAACTTAAAGAGATATTGATATTCAAATATCTAAAAAGAAAAGTATTCTTTTTTTTTTTGAGACAGAGTCTCGGTTTGTTGTCCAGGCTAGAGTGAGTGCCGTGGCGTCAGCCTAGCTCACAGCAACCTCAAACTCCTGGGCTCGAGCGATCCTTCTGCCTCAGCCTCCCAAGTAGCTGGGACTACAGGCATGCGCCACCATGCCCGGCTAATTTTTTATATATATATCAGTTGGCCAATTAATTTCTTTCTATTTATAGTAGAGACGGGGTCTCGCTCTTGCTCAGGCTGGTTTTGAACTCCTGACCTTGAGCAATCCGCCCGCCTCGGCCTCCCAAGAGCTAGGATTACAGGCGTGAGCCACCGCGCCCAGCCAAGAAAAGTATTCTTAAATCAGAAGATATGTGTTTGATACTATTAGGATTTGGAAAAGGTGCAGCAGGAAGTACATGCTGTCAGAATAATATACTTCATTGAAAAATTGCTTCTGGCAGTTTTCAATAAAACCAATTCAGAAAATAATACTTCATGCCAATGCCTGAAGTGCAAATGAAATCTGGTTTAATTTATTTATATTAAGAAGTCATTTCTCTGTGTTGCACTTAATTGAGCTATTGTTCCCTTCATTAAGTATGCCTCTCGAACTTTTCGTTTTTTGAAAAATGCTGTTCTCCCAACCACAGTAAATGTGAGAACATAAATATCATTTTTAAGAAATTCAAGATGTATGTGTGTTTGTTGATATTTTATACTTAAAATAAGGAGAAGTGCTAAATAATTTGTATTTTATACCTCACTTGAATTTCTCCCAAGTTCCTCCTTAATGAAAGCATAATCAGCTTATTATAAAAGCTTGACTCTTACAAGCATAAGGCTTCATTGCATCCCATGTCATTCCTACTCATACCCGGAGCATATCCTGCTCAGTGAAATGTCCCTTAACATCTTAGACATAATTCCTTGGGAATATTTTTGTCTGCTTTTTAGTTTTTCAGTTTCTAGTTTCTCTTTGTCCAACATGCAATTGACTCTTGGAAAATTCTACCAAACTTTATCTCCTCCAACCAAAAATATATATATATATATGTTAGATAATATAAAGAATGTCAAGAAACTAGAAAATGGAAAGTTTAAAAATAATTGTAGCACTTTTTCATTGCCGTTGAATAGCAACTTTTTTCAAAGTTCTCAACTAGAATTATCATAGATTTCATGGAAAAACCTAATACTCTACAGTACATTTTGGTGCCAAAAGAATATTGCCAAAATTATATTCAAACTGTAGGCCTCTTTCCCAGGTAAATAAATAAGTAAAAATATTTCAGTGGCTATAAAGCCAACACCACTCTATCAACGAGAGATCTTGGAGTAGGCAAAAGTAACAAACCATGGCTCACCTAAGTAGGAAAGGTGTTTATTTAAAAGCTGTCTAACCCTGGCACCAGATACCCCTCTTCTCATATCATAGAATCATAGACAAGTGACATAAACTCAGCCAACTAGATGTTCAAGACTTTGAAGTTTTCAGAAATGATCCAATTGCAAGGCCAACTAAAACTATTCGCACCAGTCACAGTGGAATTTAAAATACTGCAGCAATATTGAGTAGTATCAGAGGAACATCCAGTGGTAGAAGTTCCACCAGCTGCATCCTAAAGCTTTCCTTGGTTTTTCAGCCTGATTAGCTAATCTTTCTGTATGTTATATGAGTGCTAAACATGATTTAAATAAATTGCTACTCTATGTGCATTCTCAAAATTTAGTTTATATTCCCCAACATTAAGGTCCCTGACTGGTAGCACTGGTGCTAGCATTCCAGTTTCAGACAGCTTTTTAACATCTTCATTCACTTGCGGGTCATGCATAAGCTGTTTCATCTCCAATTCCTGTTGCTTTGAAATACATCTGGCATGGTGGTTGTGGCACTAAAATCTACTACAAAACGATGTGGCTCTTTCTTGGAATCTGTAATAATTCCAGCTGAGTGTCTTTGAAAAAGCCAGTATTCATTATATCAGCGAATACTGGCATGTGCATCTATAAACTACTCCTTTATTAAGAGTTTTACAAATACATTCCCCTTTGTCAATGACAGTATAGACACCGAATAGTCTTACTGGCATGAGAAGTCTTCTGATGCTTTAGTAAACTCCTAATGCTACTATGCACTAACCTGGAACTAGAGACAATGTTTATTGCTTAAAAACTTTAAAATTAGTGGTTTTCAGACTATTTCCAGAAATGCTCTAAGGAGTTATCATTCTATTTCTCAAAAATTTAGGTGGAAAAATAGAAACTATTTTGATATCAGAGATATTTAATAGCATAAGTATATGACCCACAAATAAAACCCAAATCATTAAGATTCCCTCCACCCTAACACTATTAACAATCTGTTTCATCGGCTGGCCACACCAAGCTCAAGTTTTTGCACGAGGTTCAATGATGAAATGCATTTGAAAATACTTTGTCATCTCTACCACACTATACAAATGCTATGGTTATGTTCTGAAGGTGGTAAAAATAGAAAGATTTTATCCACAGTACAGGCCTCCATTATGATAATGGGGGAAATGTTTTGCTCATATTGTCCTCCTTTTTCTCCCTCAGCTAGTTTTTATCTTTTATCTTTCCTTTCATCATAAGAATTATGTAAAATATTGATGAGTGAGGAAGTTGTTATAAACTTAGTCTTTACAAATTGAAGGTTTGTGGCAATCCTTCATCACGCAAGTCTTCGGCAGCACCATTTTTCCAATAGCATGTGCTCATTTTGTGTTTATTTCTAAAAAAATATTGGGACAGAAAGTATTTTTTTAAGTAATGTATATACATTTTTTAGAGAAAATACTATTGAACACTACAGTATAAAATAAGTTTTACACGCACTAGGAAACCAAAAACTTTCTGTGATTTACTGTATTGTGATATCTGCTTTATTGCAATGGTCTAGAACTGAGCCTGTAATATCTCCAAGGTATGCCTGTATAAGATAGACCCTTGTGCAACCACTACAACAGTAACAAAGACATATAATTAATAAATCAATAGTATAAATAAAATGGAATCACAAATACTACTATTTTAAAAAGGTATGAAAGGGAAAAAAGGACCAAAGCACAGAAAGAAACAAATAATTAGTAAAATAGACTGAAATCCATTTATGTCAATAATTACATTAAGAGTAAATGGTCTAAACAACCCAAATGAAAAGCAGAGATTGTCAGACTGAATAAAAAAGCAGATCCAATTATATATTGTAGAGGAAAAAAACTTTAAATATAAGGACATAAATAAATTAAAGTATGGGAGGGGATTCAGGGTGTGTATGGGTGTGTGTGTGTGTGTACACACAAATCGAATGAAGAGTTAAGTGGTTCCATTAATGTGCTACTACATAATCAGAAAAATTACTAGAGGTAAAGAATAATGATAAAAAAATAAATTCATCAAGGAAATTAATGGCAAATATGTATACATGTAACATCAGAAGTCCAGTGTATATAAAACAAAAACTGGTGGAACTGAAAGGAGAAATAGAGAAATCTAAACTTCTAGTTGGAGACAGTTTTCTCTCAGTAAGTGACAGAATACATTGAAATAAAATTAGTAAGCATATAGAAACTTTTAACAATACTATCAACCACCTTGATCTACTTTGAGATTTGTAGAATCCTCATCCCCCAAACAGTTGGAAATACATTATTTTCAAGTATTCATGAAACATTCACCCAAATGGAAAATAGAGGATTGAAGCCATATATATCATCTTTACCACTGTGGAATTAAATCAATAGCAGTAAGTATGAACCTAGTGTACTCTGCTAGAAGCTGGGCAGCCCTGTGCCTAGGAAATTATGGATGCCAAGGGAGTGACACAGAGACACCAGCAAATACAAAATAACATTACTCACACAGTAAGCAGCAAAAGTACTCTCTAAGGGAAGGGCTCAGCTTCTTTCTGGAGTAAAACAACAGTGAGGGATGTGGGTAGCTCTAGCGTTTATTGAATTAAGGGGTGAAGCCAGGGAGAGATTTGCATGGCTTGAACTTCACTGTCAATGCCAAGGGAGAGAGTTCGCAAAATTTCTTATCAGTTTTCCCAGATGTAGGGCAAAAGGGAAAGAGTAGAGTGGGGTTTCCAAGCTGTCAATGATCAAACATCAAAATAGGAATCAGAGTCTTCACTACAGGCAGATCTGGAAAATTCTGAGGTAGTTGGAAATTGAATAATTTGCTTCTAAGTAGTTTGTGATTTAATCAATGTATTAATATTATAATTCATTTGAGAAGCCAGAGGATGAGATGAACTAAGTCTTAATCTAATATAAATGTAAATAATCAGATGTAGTCTAGAATCAGTAATTCATAATACTATATATAATAGCTAATTATTATATGGATCATAATATATATAACTATATATACATATACAACTATATATACATATAATATAGCTATGTATATACATATATATCTATAAATACATATGCATATCATTTACAAATATAGAGATCCCTCTAAAAGATATAGCTGAGAGGGTCACAAATGATTTCATTTGGCTAGAAGGACTGAGAATTTTAGGACTTTTAAATTTACTTTAATCTATGTATTTTTTAGGAAAAAAAATGTGCCAAACTAAAAGAAAAATGAAAATCAAACCAAATAAGAAGCACACAAATTTGTATTCCTTGCTCTGCTCTTCACTGTGGGAACTTGAGTAATTCACTTTAACGCTTTGATAAGAGTTCGATACCGTCCTTATCTTAGTAAGGGTGGAAATGAATTGAATGATATTCTCCAAGGGGAGTCCCAGGCTCACTATTGTTACGCACAAAAAGGGTTCTGATGAGAAGCTTGGAAAGTTTAAGGTTCAGCTACATGAAGCAATTTATTTTGACTTTAGCATGTCTGCAAATCACCCAAGCAGTTCACACTGTGAATCTCTAAGAGAGGGAGATTATAACAAGCACAATCGAAGGCCATCGCAAGCCATTCTGAGTCAAACCAAGGTAATATTTGATGCCAGTTATGGAATTTTTCTCAAAAAGAAATTCTCTTGGATCTGCTAAAATAATACAAATGAATGAACAATCAAGGTCCCAAAGTTTCTTCTACAATGATAATATATAGCTGAAGTCCACTTGAGTGAACTCTCCACAGGTGTCTGGGGTTCTCCTTCTCAGTGGGTCCCTCTTTGGCTTGTGTTTGAACTTCTTTTTTTCATGCATTATAGTGACCAGGGAGCAGCAATGAACTATTCATTTTATAATTTAAAAAAAAAAAAAAAAAAAAAAAAAAAAACCTTTCCACTCTACCTATTCATGCTCCATAGTCTTCTTACTCTTTGGACCATTTCTTCCCCCAAACAATGACTGTTACACTTTGTAGATTTTTGTATGTGTGTGTATTGTGTTGTGTTGTGTTGTGTTGCTATTGTATCGTAGTTTAAGGGAGCCAGTCACCTTCCACTCTCTGTCCCTTTGGGACATATATATGGTTGGCTTCAGGGAACAGAGGTCGTAGCACACATTAATCATCATCGTATCATAAATCAAAAGTCTGGCAAAATGATATTAATGACAAAAACATACTTGCACCTTCTACCGTATATATCGTTATTGGATAAAATCTTTATTGCCCATAGAATAATCAACCCCAGGTACATATGAAATATTACTTTGATCCCAGTTCTTGTTCATTTGTTTTTCTAATTTTCTCTTTAACAGAAGCTCAATAACTAAAGAAATCTTTTCTTCTAAACAAAGTATTCAGAGTGGCTGTAGGTTGAAAACACATGAAGTAAACGCCCACCATGGGCAAACTGAAATGGCAGTAAGATAACTCCAGAATGTGACCTTTAAAAATTACTAGTTTCTGATCCACCCTCTAAGCGAGTTATAAAACTCACAGCTGCAAGATATATACTGTGATTTGGGTTTTTCTCATTCATAGGGCTTCTTAGATCTTTCGCCGGATGTCTTCTATTTACATATATATATATATATATATATACACATACCTACACACATATATATCATATGTATCAGCAAAACATTTCTTCAAATAGTGCATATGTCTGATTATTTTCTCTCTCCTTTGATTCTGACAACTTCAACTACGAAGTTTAGGTTTTCTTACCATATGTGATCTCTTTTATATTTTCTTTTTTTCCTTCTGACTTATATTTGAGCTCATGAATTCCTTCTTCATTTGTGTTTCATCTCCTAAAATGTATCTTCTGATGATCTTAAGTAACGATATTGTAGTTTTTCAGTTATAATATTTTCTTTTTAAAAATGCTCGACAGTTTTTCTCCAAAATTCTCAATAATTTGTATTCTATCCTAGGAGATAAGCTGAGGTATTTAAAAGTCTCTGTTTTTATTATCTAGGGCACTTGTGAGTCTGTTTCTATTGTCTGCTTTTTTGCTGTCATTTTTCCTTGTGTCTGATTCCTTTTTCATGTCAGACATTAGATTTGTAAAACTGTTGTAGAAAATTACTTGGATGCTATGATAACACCTTCCTCCAGCAAGGAATGATGCTGCTTTTGTCAAGTCCCTGGTTGTACTGGCAATCTGGGGCCACCCCAATTCAATTCCAAACATTAAAATGATTCAAAAGCTACTCTCTAGTCCCTGCAAATGTCAATCTACTTCTGGTTCTTTATTTCAAAGGTAAATTTTCAGGTCCCAACTAAAGGTAGAGGCTATTTACTAGAACCACTGCTTTTGATGAGACCATGGTCCCAACCCTATTACATGAACTCTGTGAGACCATGCAAGGCAAAAATCAACAATCTGGTGGAAATGTAGCCCGAATGCCAGGACTTGCCCATCTTGGTTTTCTTCTTTCCTTGAATCCTAGGCTGGTATTTCCTTCATTAACACTTTGATGCCTTTTTAAGTACGGAATTTAGTGTTACTGTTTAATCCAGCTTTTCAAGTTTTCCTCAACAGAGGATTGCCTAAGTTATCTAGTCTATTTTTACTTACAAATACCATAAATAATACAAATATTACAAATATAACAATGCTAATATTACAAATAGTATTTATATTTATTAATAAATATCACCAATACTGTTGTAATTCGTGCATGAATCATTTTACTTAACTAGCTCTCTTACTGACTTTCAAGATGTCTTGGCTGTTACTACTGCCTTGCATCTATCTGTCTCTACAGTGATACCAGAGTGATATTCTAAGATGAAAATCCAATACCATCACTTCCATATTTTAAATTCACAAGTAACTTCACTGTATGCGGATAACATGATGCAGAAACAATAAAGAGAATATGAACTTTAGAGGAAAACAAACCTCATTTCAAATCCTTACTCTAACAATACCTGCATGAGTTTGGGCAAGTGACTTAAATTCTCAGCTCAAATGGTCTAATCTCTAAAGTAAGCCTGATATTAACACTGAAAAGTTGTTTTGGAAATTAAAGAACAAGTACTTAGAGTAGCAAGTACTAATAAGATGTATATCATTTAGTGTAGCAGTGCAAGAGTTCAGCAAATATTAGGAGTTTTCTTAAATCTGAGCTAGTTCTGACTACACCAACATTACATAATTTCTCTTCCTTCCATTTCTTTTCACATATTATCTCATCCTTTGATTTGGAGAGAAACCAGAGGAAAACCAGAAATAAGTGGGGTTGTTTATCATCTTCCATAGTAGTTACAGAATCAAACACTCTCTTTCCTAGCTCAAGTAAGCTCTGTAGAGACACCCTACCAATGACCACTTCTATACATTACAGGTGGAGAACTGGGCCATGGAAAATATAATAACTGAAATGTTCATGATTTCTCTTTATGGGAAGCCATATCTCATGTTGTTAAATGGAAATAAATAATTAAATATAAGCTATTCTTCAACATAGAAATAGTGGCTGTAATAACACAGGGCAAGTACTCAAGTTCAGATAAAGAAAAATTGTCTCAAAAATCTGTCAAGGAAGAAGCATACATATTGCATTTTAGCAAAAAAGGAAAAAATTCTAAGTAGGATGCACATTGTATACAGCAAAGACACGAATTGACTGTTCAATGGAATTTTAACTACTTTAGGAAGGGTTAAACTCCCCCTCCAAGTTCTGATAATTTTCTGTCACCCTAGAGAAAAATTAAATATGATTTCCAAACTAGCAGAAGGGGAAACACTTCTTCTGAAAACGAACATTGGAGATGATCAACTAGCTGTCAATTCTATGTTATTTAATTAGACTGTATTATAAATGCATAAAATTTCTATAAAATGTGATGGTATTCACAACCAAAAGAATAAATATTAAAATCTATTTCTAAAATAATGTCATCTCTTAGAAAATTTTTGTTAAATGCACAACTTCCCAAAATGCCTGCAATGGTTAGCATCATCTTAACTTTCTTTAGTTTTCAGATTTTCACTGTCCCTTTGTCATCTGATGCTTCAAATATGCCATCCTTCTTTACCCCTTTAGCATATTTGGAATCTAAACAAACATAAAGGTGACCTTTAAACTGAACTCCACTATATTGAAGTTGATAAAGTAGTTGATGATTTTTAAGTTTGACGATACAACCTAAACAACTTAAGTATAATTTTCCAGAAAATAACTAATACAAATCTGTTGGAAAGCTTGGAGAGAGGCTTTAGTCCCCTAATGCTGTGGATATCATACACTGAGTGAGATGGATATGCACTTACTCAGTTAATGAGTTCACCTTCAAACTTTAAATGCTCAAATTGAAATAAATCACCAGGCAACTACACCTGCAGCCACAGAAAAGAAATAAAAAAAAATTAATAAATTGCAAAGCAAAGAAATATTACACACTTCCAAAATACCCTATTTTATCATATCTAAGGTGTCATTAGTTTAAAATGCACTGTTATCTATCACCAACAGTTTTTTTAAACATTGGCAATTCATATATGACCTACTAGTGATTCTATGATAC
The DNA here is from genome assembly GCF_040939455.1 of Microcebus murinus. Lineage (NCBI taxonomy): Eukaryota > Metazoa > Chordata > Mammalia > Primates > Cheirogaleidae > Microcebus > Microcebus murinus. The sequence continues at coordinate 15,305,839 of NC_134127.1, forward strand.
ATCGTAATTTCAGAGATGCTAAATATAAAAAAGGAGTATCTTTGGAAATTCAAGTGTGGCATTCTTTCTTTTATTTACTAGCCTTTACTTTTGCCTCTTGTTAACAAAGGCAAGTCTCAGGCTCAATTCTAAAATTTCTGATACCTTCAAAATCCATTTCAACAGAATCTGACTTTACAAACGGAGACACACAGTCCCAAAGAGTGACGTGGTTTCATAGCAGAGTTGTAGGCCTTGGAAGCCATCATTCCACTGATTGCAGCCACCAGAACTGTGCTCCAGCGAAAACGTATTTATTGAACAACCTCTATTTCCCAGCACATCAACAACTCTTTTGGTGCTACCAGAAAAGACAAAATACCCTATTTAAAGTTCTTCAAGGTGTCTATTTGACTACAGTGATCATCTTATTGCAAAAGCATTTCTGAAGGACAAATTGTATGTATTATTTTTAGAAATAACCTAAGACACGGTCACTTTCAGTAGTCGCAGCTTTAGAATTAAATAGAAGAGGCTTGCAGTGACTGTCTGGTTTTTGTGTTGGGCAGAGTGTAGGAACTTGTCTTAAATCTACACCTCTCCACAGCCCTTTACATAAGACTAAAAACTATTAGTTTTACATCAAAGAACTAGAAGTGGGTGATGTAACTGATGGAAATTATTATGTGGAAAAGTTCCGAATAGCCCAAACTGTACCTTGGTGCTCGACTCTCTAAACTGGGAATGGTATCAAAAATACATCCAAACCATCATCATAGATATAGCAAAGCACAATTCATTTATATAGAACCCATGCAGTCCACTGTGCTCCTATGAAGTATACATCTAAATAGATTTGGATAAAAAGTAGCGATATATTAATATTTCCCCTGTGGAAGGAGCATTCTTCAAGAAAAATATTCGTTCTCAAATTTTACAACATATTAAATGCAAGAATTTATTTCTACAACTTCCATTCTTCTTATTCACTTTTACCTTACAGTGCCTTTTTAGCACCCAAAGGACTATATTTTATGCCTTTACTTTTAATTTAAAATTAATCAATCATATAGATCTTTAGGGCAACACAAAAGTAATTTGAGCATGAATAACAGCATTATATATATATATATATGGGCACGTATGTTATTACTAGTTGATATTAATAATGATAAATTTTCTATCACATTGATTTTTTACCTCTACATAGCAGAAACAGCATCATAGATCATGAGTCTATTGTTGCTGCTGGGGACAGGCTTTGCAGAGTGGGGAAAAAACTAGAACACGCTGCATGTGGGAGACTATACAGTGGAAGTTTTACATATACTATCAATAAATATAATACCATGTTCTCAACTCTGCCCAATTATATCTTTCTGGAAGTAAAAATTATGGCACTCATTCCAGGTACTTAAATTCTGATGCTACATAATCAGGTAACTTGATTATTATGATTTTTCAATTTCCTCTGTTATATTAATAGTTACTACAGTGGGACATTACCAGTAGCCCTAGATATTTTCATGTCACATTGCCTGGCCCATGAACAAATGTCTGATTTAAAAAAAAAAAAAAAATTAAGACCATAATTTGTTTTTCTCAAAACTACTAAAGTGATTGATTTCTGCCCCTTAGTTTTGCATATCAGTTTATTTGGACATTTTTGTAGGTAATCCAAAGAAATTCATTTCTTGCTTTCCTTCATAGGTGAAGTTCCTATAGGACTAAATTCTGTTAGGATTTTTTTTTTCGGCATATTATGGGGGTACAAATTTTAAGGTTTCAATAAAAAAGATTTTTATAATGCAAAGGATAGGTATGTAGATGGGGCTCATTAATTGATTTTGCCTGAAATGTTTAGAGTTCATTAATTTATATATACAGGTCTTACTTCAAATCAGAAAATGCAAAATGTTCTATTTAGAATTTGAAAGTTGTTTCCATATACAACTTTTGGCCTACTGTACAAATATCATTATTTGGTTTTGTTAATTCTTTATCTCCCACCTCTCTTTTCTCTTTCACTATTTCAATATTATTTATGATTTTTCTTTGTCTTTTTAAAGAGTTCTTCATTTTTGTCATTCATATCACTGATATTTAATAATCACTAGATTATTAGAAGTATCAATTCTTCAATCTTGTTATTGAATTTTTAAATGTAATTACTTTAACATTTTGAAACTAATCATATTCATGGTAAAATCTACGAGTACAGATTATTATAAAGTGATATTCTCCCCTTTTATCTGAAATCTAATTTTCATTCACCAGAGTTAAACTATATTAACAGTATCCTTAATATAATATTTTCTATGCCTATATGAAAGGAATGTTTGTTAGTGTGCATATATGAGTGTATTTAAAATTTATCTTCAAAGACTTCAGTTTGTAGAGAAGTAGCTTTCTCCATTTCCTATTCTTCAAATAAATTTAGTTCTAAAACAAAAAGCCAGCAAGATACTTAATGCCAAGAATGGGAAACATTGCCATTTGAGAATATAACATGAAAAAATACATTCTTTATCATCAGTTTATTTAATCGCTAGACAATGATAAAATTTTTACACAGTTTCCAATCATTTTCTTTTGTAATAATGCTTCAAGGAATATTATTTTACATATGAGGTTTCTCTTCATAGTTATATGAGGTCTTTTCTTCCAAAATATTTCTAAATATATATAAAAATTATATTATAATTAAATGTATTACATTATATACATGTAATTAAATTATGTACATGTAAATATTTACTTGATATATAACTTATACAATTATATTATATATACTTGTATTATTATATTATATATATACAAATATAAATCACGTTATATATGTGTGTGCGTATATATGCCATAATTTCCATATATTAATTATATACCCAGCCACCTTATTGAATTTTTACATCATTGATATTGTTTTGGGGGTTTTTCCTGGTCTCTTGCCTTCTTCCTCATCATTACTATTATTTCCTATCATTCCAGAGAATCTACATGACATAATAATAATTATAAAAGTTAAGAAGGAAGAAGTAACACTGGCAATTATCATAGGAAGTGTATTGTTATTTACCTATGAAAAAGCACTTTTCTGAAGATTTCAATTTCTGAAATTTCCTTCTGGTTCTTATAATAAATAACTTGTAGAGCTCTGAACTTAAAACAGTCTTAACTATAGTACCCTCTGTGGTAAGAAGAAGAATAGTTATGCACAGATGTCCGAGTCTCAATCCCCAGAACCCAAGAATATGTTAGAATTACATGGCAGGTTGGACACTGTAGCTCACACTTGTAATCCCAGCACTTGGGGAGGCTAAGGTGGGAGGATTGCTCAAGGCCAGGAGTTCAAGACCAGCCTGGACAAAAAACCCAGACCCTGTCCCTAAAAACAAAAAAAATAATAATAATTCCATGGCAAAGAAGAATTAAGGTGGCCAATGTAATTAGGTTGCTAATTGACTTCAAATGTGGAGATCATAGTGAATCAACAGGAGAAGTCTAGAGGGTCCTTGAGGAAGGGGGTCAGAAATGAAAGGACCAGAGAGACAGCAGTTTGACAAAGATGTTTGGAAGAGAAAGGGGGCCAGGAGTCAAGGAATGTCAGTTGCCTCTATAAGATGGAAAAGGAAAAGGAATGAGTTTTTCCACAGAGCCTCCAGAAACAATGCAGGCTTTCTGACACCTTGATTTTAGCCTGATGACACTCATTTTAGACTTACGACTTCCCAAACAATACGATAATAAATTTGTATGGTTTTAAGCCACTAAATTTGTGGCAATTTTTTATAGCACCAATAGAAAACTAATATACCCTCTAAATCTAACCTTGTAGAATGTTCCTTTATGTTCCAATATGGTATTTCCTTTATAACTATCCTTAAACAAGTAAAAATCTATCCAGACACAAATTTTGTCAAAATGTGGAGCATGTGACCAGCATTGTCCCACTCAATAACCACTGGGGTGTTTCTCAAATCTCTTTCTCGCAGGTAAGAGTTGGAAAGTATGATTTCTGTAACAATTTGCAGTCCCTAGCAGCCACCCATGCGTCGTAAATAAGATTCCTTTGTAGCATTTATTAAATATTCTGAACCTTGTGAAAAATTAAAATCTACTCTTCTGCCTGCTACCAGGATTCTTCCTCTATATCCACTCACTTATAAGACATAGTTATAATTTGTCATTTTCCTGCCCATTTTGTTTTTTAGAGCAGAGCAGTATCCATCTATTAAATCTAGCATGTGATGTACGGAGTTTAGGGCTCAAGAAATTATCTATTTTTTTCTTTTTTGCTGTATAGTATGGCTACTCTGATTTTTCGTTTGCTACAGATCTTGCATTTTTGGTAAGGTGCAGACAGCAAAGGAGAAACAAAGTAACTTTCTACCTACTTTGATGTTGGTACAGTACTGCTGACCTACCAATTTCACTTTCATTTTTATCCTCCTGGCATTGGAGTTAATGGAAATTTCCCTAGACACCATTTGAAGCGGGAAGCCTGTCTTCAGTTCTCAGCAAACCATCTCTTTGGCAGTGGCTTCTTGACCTTTTGTCTGCTTATCTTATTACAAGACAAATTTGTGCTGCCCTTTTAAAATCATCTTCTAATAACGAAACTAAGTACCACAACCATCCCAGAAGGGTAAAATCACAAATCAGGTGCCTTTAGCAGCAGTGTCCTTGAAACTGGTAAATTCCCACTGGGGAAGAAAGTCTTCTTCCCCATCAAGGTCCTTTGTACATTTTGATTAATACCTTACCCCTAAATATCCAAAATAAAGGCAGAAGTGAGGACGGCCACGAATGGATGTGAAAGTTTCAGTAGATACAGAACACCTATTAATTATTTTTAGCTCACCATTCTGCCACTGCCAGGACTCAAAGCCAGTAGCAGTGACAGAAATGTTCTTCTCATGCCAGTCCAAATATTTCTAATGATAGAAGTCTATGTAGATCTATGACTAAGGGGATGCTAATCAAAGGATGGATTCTACAAGTCCAGGAGCTGATCAAGATAGTAGGGATTAACCAGAGGTTAAAATATACATGTGGAATGACTCTCCAAGGTGTCCATCCAGAGAAATATCAAGCAAAACGGTCCTAACGATTGGAACGAACAAAGCTGCAAAGAAGCAATTCATTATAACAGGGATCTGGGTTCAGCACAGCTAACGGGGTAACCAAAGTGGAGGCCAGGAACCAAGAAACCAGAGTGCCAGAGGTAGAAGGTTCCAGCACAATCCTGATTCCAAGATCTTTCACTGAGCAATTTATCTGAGATCAAGACTATTCCAGACTAAGGGTGTGTTCTGAATTTACAAAATAGGTTAATTTGGCATTTACAGAAATGTGGACATCAGCAGCCAGAGAGTCAGTAAAATCAACATCTTTCGACTTCTAATCATATTTATGTAATGACTATAATATACTTTCAAACTCTTATATATGTATTACCTAATGCTTCATTTACAATACATTAATGTTTTGAGTGATTACATTATATTTTGCTTTCTAAATTTCTTTCATACCTGCATACTCTTTTCATTTCAATTTAGTAGCCAGACTTTTAAATTTCTTGAGTTAGAGATGTTGGAAGTGATAAAAACAAGAAAAGCCCAAGGAAATCCATCTTTTATAAAAAGCCTTGGCAAAATGAAAAGATTAGGATATGAGACCTGGGACAGAAGGAAGCAGAGAGACAATCTTTGCAGCAGAGATACAACTTTCCACCAAATAGGAAAAAAGAAGGTTTTTCAATCTTTGGATGAGAATCTGGAGCACTAATGAGTCCAAGGCAGTCTTCAGCTGATGAGCTACTTAGACCTTGGAGAGATGCTTCTCTACCTACCAGGAAAGCACAATCTCAAAAAGAATACAGAAGCAGACAGAGGTGCCAAAGTTCAAGGGGCCACTGCAGTTGGGACAATGCAGCTGAGTTAGTCAGGGTTCAACAGAGTAAGAGAACCAATAAGATACAGGTAAACCTAAGAGGAGATTTATTATGGGAATTGGCTCAGGCAATTATGGAAGTCAAGAAGTCCCATGATCTACCATCTTCAAGCTAAAATACCAGAAAAGCCAGTGGTATAATTCGGTCTGAGTCCAAAGGCCAGAGAACCAGGAACTTACCATCTTACGTCCATTTCAAGATAAAATGGATGTCCCAAGCTGAGAGGACAAATTCTCTCCCTTTTTCTGCCTTTTTGTTCTATTAGACTCCTCAGTGGATTAGATAATTCCAGCTACTTAATGATTTCTTAAAGAAAATGTATTCTAGACGATAACTAAGAAACTTACAATATCAAAGGAAAATTGAAATGACTAGGTCTTAAAAAAAACTGGAATGAAGGCAGCTCTTCCCTCCCTAGCAGGAACTTACAAACCTCAACTGTTATCAAGGATAAGTTAGCACCCAACGGATTTATTAAATATCTCCTTTTTAGCCTCTGTCCACTATTTGTATTTCCGGAAGCGAGTCTGGTAGGGCCAGTTGAGACCATGTTCCCACCTACGTGCCCCCTATGGGAGGTGGGCATAATCACAGGCCATTCCAGTAATACTCACTGCTTCTTCTCTGCCTGGCTCATTAGTTGACATATAGCTTATTCTCAAACAGTAATTGTTGAATTTAAAAATTCTAAATGACCATTTTTTTTTATGAAGGCATCTATTGGTAACCAGTACAACTCTTCTTGCAATCCTTGACTGTTGTTATTTCAAATTTTTTCAAATTCTTCTATGCTCCTATTTTTATCAGAAATCTATGTTGTAACATTTATTATCTCTGTTTATTCTATGGTCGCTAAAGTGAGAGAGTTATTTTTCCCTGTGAAATGTCTTTTTCCCTGTCTTTGCCTTGCTTTAAGTGTAACTTGTCAATCCTTAATGTTGTATACTCTAGAAATTCCTATCTCTCCAGCAACAGTCCCTGAATGAGACTGCATCTGAGTTTGACCACAAATCAATTCCTTTCATCTCATGCTTGCTAACTTGAATATTGATCTGTGTCAAAACAATATCCGGGACTTTTTCATTAATATTTAATTGTTATTTTATATGACCTCAAGCAAAGAGATTTTCTCATGGCTCACTGATTCATCATCCATTCTTTTCGGAAGTCATGTGGCCAAATGCCAAATAAAGTGCCTTATTTTTAAGGCACTTTGAAGACCAATCAAAATTGAACCAAACCATTAGCCTATTGCATGTCACATAGATAATTATCTAAAAAGTATAGTTGATAGTAGCACATATTCTAAAGTTACAGTGACAGAAAACATTATGTGATATGCTTTAAAATTCCACATGAATGATTTGCTGGTGAATAAAAGGCTGGAACATGGAATTCAGTGTAAATATAACAAACCTACATGCAAAAATCAGGCTTGGTGAGCTAATGACACCCAGGAAGTAATGCATTATTTTAAAAATACAATTCCCTAATAAAAAGAACCAGAGTTGCTTGGAGAAATGGCTAATTAGGAGACAAACAGAGAATAGACAAAAATATAAAATGAGCCTGGAACATCATGTGGTACCAAAAAGAAAGGAAGTGCTAGAATTTTTAAAAAGAAATAAAATAGATGGGGACATGCCAAATGACACAGTTGCCAATATTCCCATTGCCAAAGCTGGAACAATTGAGCAATGAAAGAACACTCACAATGGGTTATAACTGAAAGAAATACATGAAATATCCATGAGCCCATAATAATAAAATGAAAGAGTAAATAAACAGCTAAACAAATAAAAAGAAAGAGACAACTCTTTCTCATGGAATAATTCCATTAATAACTGTAGAATAAATGTGGGAAATAGAAAACCCACTATTAAAACACCACAATAATAATTTCTGCAGGCAAGAGTCAATGCTGAATGCTATATTAGCTAAGTAAAATTATAAGGACACAAAAGGATATCTGCCTCACTTCAAATAAGTCCCTAACATTTTTTTATTTATTGTGGTGTTCTTAATACATAGCCATAAAATTTTTGAAAATTCTGTCTTTAGAGGGTAGAACTTAATTTGCTTCTTCTTGAATATGGGCTTGTTTCTCTTTATGACTCACTTCCAACAAAAAGAGTTTAGAAAGGGAAAAACAATAACTTCACAGCATACAAAGCTGGCAGATATAACCATAATCAAATGATTTTTAAGGTTAACATCACTAATAATAAGTCATGTTGTTATCATACTACCCCTAAAATGATAAGGGTGCAGCACCTTTGTGATATTCTCTCAAAATATATAAACTTCAACTTAATTTAATTATGAGAAAACATCAGACAAACCTCCAACAAGGAACATTCTACAAAATATGCGTCCAGCAGTCTTCAAAAGTATCAAAGTCATACAAAAAACAAAGACCAAGAAACTGGGACAGATTGGTGGGGACCAAAGAAACATGGTAATTAAATGCAAAGTGGTTCCTGAATTGGATCCTTGAACAAAAAAAGGACAGAGATGTAGAAACTTAGACAATCCACACAAAGTCTGCCATTCAATTAATAGTGTATCATCATTAACTCTTAGTTTTGATAATTATACTATGGTTATGTAAAATGCTGTCATTACAGGAAAGTTGGTGAAAGCAATAAGAGAATTCTCTGTACTATCTTTTATATTTTTCTGTAAGTCAGAAAGTATTTCAAAATAAAAAGTTTAAAAAATTAAAGTGAAGGTGAAAAAAAGACAAGAATATTTGTCATCAGTAGATTCACGCTAGAGAAAAAAGGACAAAACTTTAGGAAGGACTAGCAAGCACTAGAGAAGTCAACTACTAAAATAAATATAAAACAATATTAACTACTTAGAGTAGCAATATAAATGTCTTTGGGGATAAGATGTACTGAAGTACAATATATGACAATAGTTCAAAGGTGAGGGGGGCAGCTAAAAGAAAATACTGGTTTAAGTTTCTTGTATGGAAAGAGGTAAAAGAACTAATTTAAGGCAAATTATAAAAAGATAAGATGTGTATTGTAATCTTCAGGTAACCAATAAATGAACTTTAAAAACACAGTTATAAAATGCTAATAAAGAAGATAATTTTTTTTAAAAGTAAATTAGCAACAGTGGGATTTGAACTCAGAGACTCTGGCCCCAGAGATTATGCAATTAACACTAGGGCACTTTTACTATCCAGAAAGTACAAAAATACACAAAGATGATTATGGAATTGAGATTTGTAAGAGATTATTTCCAAGAAACTAAAATGTTCATGGCAAAATTAAAATTCACATTAGAGTTAGTTTAGAACTGAAACTCCATAAAATTGCAGTTGCCTTTTTAAGAAGGGGATGGGATTTTACTTATAATTAGCTGTTATAATATTCTGGAGTAATCCCTACAGCTTCTGTCTTCATAATTGATTATTCACACAAGAAATTCCTTTTAATCCACATTCTATTATTTGCCACTAAAGAGTGTTGGGTTCACGTATAAACGTGAAGTCATCTCTTTTATTGGCCATAGAAGTGACATTATAGCCACAACTAAAGGAAGTATTCTCTTTTCTGTGTCAAATCCTACCTCAAACATACTGTAAATTTCCAACTATTAATAAATGTTTAAACATTCTTCACATTTCTTTTGACATTTCATTTATACGTTAGCCCTCTCAAGGTCTTGAATGGAAATTTTCGTTGTTGTTTTGCCTCATGCACTAGGTTTTATGTCCATTGCAGTTCTATTAACAGAAGGCAAGTCACTGACGGGCTTTGGAAGTAGCTTCGTGAACGCTAACTTTTCAGCTGAGAGACATCTCCCCGGGGATATCACAGAAACACAGAAACTTTAATAGCATTTTGTTTTCCTCAGCACATCCCCCGATTTTAACGTGTCTGAATTTAATGCACTAGAAACAAGCACATGTTGTCTTAGCTAAAAATCTCTTCTCATATCTAGAAAAATCTATCACAAAGATACTAGGTACTGACTATACTTATATATGAGGGAAAAAACTGAAACAAAGAAAAAATGACACAGTCACAGAATAATCTGCAAAAGCAAAAGGCTATTACTCCTTGAGGATAAATATAACATCTCATGGATATTTCCCAACATTGATTTTTCCCCCCTTTGGTTTGTCGTTGAAGATCAAATTCTACCGTCATACATGATTTGTTCAAAAGGAAATATAGTATTACTCACTTTATCTTCTCTTAAATGCTAATGCCTTGTGAAAATGCCATAGTAATTAATATTATAATTCATTTATGAAATAGATCATTCAAGGAAAAGTTAATTTAAATCATCTTGTAATCTAAAATTTTAGTAACAATAATTATGAATGGTCAGTAACTACAACTCTTCCCGCAAATGTTTTTAGACTTTTCCTCTACCAAACAAATGTACTATATCAATGCTTAAGTAAATTACATATTCTCTGAAGGTTTCTATGATACAGGTTGAAAAAATATTAAATTTCAAAATTTTTCTTTTCAGTGTTGCTAGCCTTTAAATAAATCTCTAAAATGGGCATAATATGGGCACAGATAAAAATCAGCACACATAAGTAACATGCTTAATACAGTATGCCATTTGATATTAAAGAGATCATACCTAGCCTTTGAGGAAAAAACTTGGTATTAATTTTAATTTAATCTCCTTTTCTGCTGCAGAAATATACATAAGGTTTCTGATTTTTAGCATATATTAATTGGATTCCAACTATATGGTATGTACTATGTTAAGATACTTTAATGTGACAATACATATTCCTTTCCTTGGATAACTCAATCTGTTGAGGATAACAGTATAGTCGCATACACTATGAGACAGATTTGATACACTGTATTGTGAGACCCATATAACTTTTGCATGCAAAAAAGCAGACTGAGCACATATGAGCTCCTGTCCTCCTCCATTTTCAATTTAAATAAAATAGTGGTACAGTCATACAATGGAATACTACATAGCAATTTAAAAATGAACTATTAATATATGCAACAGTAAGGATGCATCTCACAAGCATTATACTGAGTGAAAGAAGCTAGTCACAAAAAGATTACATAAGCTATGATTTCATTTATACAAAGTTCAAAACCAGACAATATTAATCAATAGTGATAGAAGTTAGAACATAAATTACCCCATTGGTGGGAAGTGGATGGAAGCAGTTAATGACTTTTAAGTAGCCCAAGAGAACATTCCAGGGCAGTGAATTATATAGGCTTATGTATATGTAAAAATTCACTGAGGTTTAAATTTATGACTGGTATATTAACAACTAGCATATTTAATACTTTATGCCCTTTCCTATATATGTGTTAAGCCTCAATTAAAAAGGTTAAAAAAACAGTAAAATTTCACATGATACAATAAATTTGTACCAGAGCTGTGATTGAAGAATGTGTTGGCCTAAATCAAAATACTCTATATGTGGACAGGTTTCTGCAAGACACAAAGAGGGTAGTATCGAGTTGATGGATAAATCTGAACAGAAGAAGTTGCTGTCCAGAATATGCACAAAAAAGTACATGGTGTACCTCAGACGGAAGCTCTGCAAGGCAGAGTTTCAAAGAGGAAAAGAGCAGACGACAGGTAGAGACAGGAGGGTTGCTAGTTATCAAGGTCAATAACATCAACAGAATAATGAGCCATACTTCAGTCCTTTTCCTGTACTTCTCTCCTTGACAGAGCTAGGGCTCTCTCCTTGGAAATCCCAAACAGAATAATAAAGACAACAAAAGATCCAATGTCTTGTTTTGACTTTCAAAAGTGATGGCTCAGAAATAAGAAAAAGTCTGGAAAAATACTTGATTTATCAGAAGCAATTCTCCTTGCCCAGAATATATGAAAAAGGAAGCGAAAATAAAAGAGAAAATATCTCTTTAATAATGCAAGAGTAGTTTTCAGTGAAATGAGTGAACATTCAGACACCAGGAAATTTAAATATCAAATATAAAATTATTTGATAGGTATAGGCTTGAGTAACACTGTCCAACAGAACTTTCTGCAATGATGGGAATGTTCTAGATCTGTGCTGGCTCATATGGCATCCATCAGCCACATGTGGCTATGAAGCATTTGAAATGTGGCTGAACACTTGAAATATGCTTGAAATGTGGGAAACTAATTTTGTAACTTATTTAATTTTAATGTAAATATAAATCATCACATGTGACTGAGGGCTACTGTATTATATGGTTCTGGGATAGAAAATAAATCTGAGGAGATCTAGAATAGAGCATGAGATCAAAATATAAAATACATGAAAGCAACAAAAAACAGGAAGTTTGTATTCAATATTTTCAGTATTTATCTAATGGGAGTTAGATAAAAGTGAAGGGGAGGAAATGAATAAGCAAATAAAGCATAAAATGAACCATAGTAGGAAAAACAAAAAGTACAGTAGTTAACAGAAAGTGATAACCCTTTAATAAAAGTAATAAAAAAAAGGGCTTATACTCTCATGTTTTTAAAAATTATCAGAACACTAACTATACACCAAAGTGCCCAAAATTTCCAGGAAGAAAAATCAGATTGGCTACCATGGTTTGAAAATAAGATCATTATCATCATTCTCAGCTGTAACACTTCCTCCCAGAAGACTAAGCAGGAATGGATTCAAACAACTGAGGGAAAACAAACGAACAAGCGAAAAAAAATTAACAATTTTGCATTCCAAATTCCTAAACCCAAATATATTATATAGATCAATGATGGGTATTTTCAGATAAGCAAGGGTTCCAAGTTTACTGATTGTGAGCTGCTTTTAAAACGATTTCCTCAGGACACACTCTAACAGATTTTTGAAGGGATTTGGAAAGCAAGAGTTTAAGCAGCTACCCTGCAGTCGGTTCATTACCGTATCTAGAAGACACTTTTGAGAAAAAATGAGAGCAGATGATCTGGTCCAATTGCACTGTAAACATGTAAATAAGAGACTTTCTGGTTAATAAACTAATAATACTTAGTAAGAGAAGAATCCTAATCTCAGGAATGCTTTGAGATATTCTTAGTTAGAAATTTTTTACAGTAAATAAACCTAGGCTCCCTGAATAACAACACACATGTTTTGGAACCATCTGGACATAAAATGAATCAATTAAAACGTATTACTTAGAACAGGTGAAGAGTTTTAAGGGTTTAGTAAGTTAAAAAATCATATATGGGTTGGTGTTCATTGTTTTGCATATGGATGTGAAATTGTTCCAGAATCACTTTTTAAAAGACTATCACTTGTTTCATTTATTTGCCTGTGCACTTTGGCAAACCTCAATTGACTATATATGTGTGGGCCTATTTCTGGATTCTCACTTTAGTTATACTCTATGTTACTATGCTTTGGCTAATACCACAGGGAGTTTATTTCTACAGGTTTGTAGAAAGTCTTGAAATCAGGTAGTATCTGAACTTCAACTTTGTTTTTCCTTTGCAAAATAGTTTTGGCCATTCTTGTTCATTTGCCATTCTCTATACATTTTTTAATCTCTTGTGCATTTCTACAACAAAGATTGCCTTGACTTTGATTCTTTATTCTTCTTTTATTCTTCAATAAAGAATACTTGGTAATTACTCCAGAAATCTGTTTTTGATTTCTAATTTAATTTCCTTATGATGTAAAAATATATTTTGTATTTTAAATTTGTTGAGGTTTGAATTATGGCCAAGATTATGGTATATGGAGTATGGACTATATTCCACATGGATTTGAAATTATGTGTATTCTGTTCATATTGAATATTCTGTAAAAGTTCTGTGAAAGTCAGTTAGGTGAAGGCTATTGATAATATTGTTCACATCTTCCATTTTGTTACTCATTTCTGGCCTATGAATTGCTATCCTATGAATTACTTTGGGTTCTCTAAAGTTATTGGTATTGCAGTTTGATTTCTTTAATTATTTAAAAAATTTTTTCAACTATTATTTCTCCAAATATTTATTTTGCCTCACATTGTTTTCTTTTGAATTTCAGCAACACATGTATTAGATTAATGATATTGTCTCACAGCATTTAAATATTTTTTTACTCTTTTATTTTCTCATGATTGAAGTAATTACTATTGACTTACTTTTAGTTTCATTCTTTCCTCAGCTGTGTCCCATCTACTGCTGAGCCCATCCAAAGCCTTCTTCCTATTACTAAAGTGTTCATTTCTAGCATTTTCATGTGACTCTTACTGTCTTTCTCTGATGAAATTTTCTGCCTGTTCATGCATGTTGTCCATGTTTGCTTTAGAACATTTAACATACTAATAGTTATTTTCAATTTCCTGCCTGATAGCTGTGACATCTGCATCATCTCTGAGTCTTGTTCAGTTGATTGCTCTATCTGTTGACAGTGCGGTTCTTTTTTTTTCCCACTTTTTTTTTCTGCATCTGTTAATTTTTTATTGACTGCCAGACATAGTACGCAGAGCAATGTAGACTGTTGAAAGTGATGTTTATGCCTCAGATAAATGTCATTTTTTCTAATCTATTCAAGAGTTAAACTCAGTTTGGATTTTGTTATTGCTATGGTTACTTCAATTCACCACTGCCTTTAAATCCCTGTTCGTTCTTAGGTTGAGAATGGTTTGCCGGTGGGTTTTTGCATTATTTCTGCTCCACCCTAATCATTAGAGCTTTCCTATGTAACTGCACCTCAAAAAGAAATCTCTCTGGTCCTCTCCAGTAGTAGTGTACTATTTCTATCTTGGAGGTAGAGGCATTGTGGTTGTGGACTAGGGATAAGGTTCTCTTTCATACTGATTCAACTTCAGGTTAAGCAGTCACTATGTCCCTAAATCCTTAAATTTGGGTTTTCTCAGTGATCTTGCTCAAAACTCAATGGCGGAAGACCTCTAATGACCTTCCGAACACAGTTCTGTCCCCTAATTATGTGTAAAGCATTTTTTTCTTTTATTCTCCCCCTACTTACATCTTCTCCTTGCCCTGGGACAACAGAATTTTCTGCTATTCCACAGAATCTTATGACTCTTTTTTTTATTAGGAGAGAAAAGACTAGGAGGGCTTCCTGCATTTTCTGCAGTGTTGGCTGCACCTATTCTCCAGCTTGTACCTCCAAAGTGGACTATTTCCAGTATATGCCCTGACAACAAACCCTTTTGTCAGCACACAGTGAGTTCTGTAGAAAAGAGCCTGCAAGTGGGTGTCTGCTAGTCCCAGAGGTTCTATACTCTTACAGTGTCTGGCAAGCATTCTTTACAAACTCATTAAAAAATCATTGTCTATTCTTCTTATCCACTTCTATGGTGGTCCTGTCTCTTGTGATTTTACACAGGTAAATCCATGCTTGTTCTCCATTTGTCTTCAGAGATATCTGTCTCTCCTCAGATTCCAAGTTACTTGTTGTCCTGCAGTATCATCTCTTAATGAGTTCAAGAAAAGTTATGATTTTGAGAACCATCTTTTTCCTGTTACAAGGTAGATAGGTACTATTTATAGGTGTCTACATCTTAGGAGTTAGACATCCTGTGATTTTTGTTGTTGTCACTGGCAGGCATTAATGTCACCCACTTTAATTCTTCTTATAAGTCTCCAGATACGTTCACACAGAAAATCACAGAGGCATGTTCCTTATTATTCAGTCATTTAGGATCCATTTGCCAGACCATACAGCAAAGCCTTTGCTTAAAGTACAATAGTCTATGAATATCCAAACACTTCCCTGAGGGTGAAACCCTAACTCTTCTTCTCCTGCTGATTCCACTGCTACTACCTTGTACAAACTTATGAGAAGTAGACTCCTCTTAAGTTACCCCCTTTAGCATTCTTCTAATTTACCCTTTTCACTTTGTGAACAAGCTTTGCTATGCTGCATTCGTCCTATTTGAATGCCTTCCTGATGGTCTCTATGGAATGATCAGTATTTCTATTCTCAGAATTTTTTAATACCCCTCAGTAGTGAGAGTAGTTTAAATCAATTCTCAGTAATAATCTATTATCTTTTCAATGGTATATAATAAACAACTCAGCAGTTTTTGAGCCAAACTACAAGACAACTCACTGAATAGTCCTATTCAAGTTCTGCAAATTCCTGCAATCTGCATATGTACTGGTTAAAACCACTTAAAATATTATCTGAGCAGATGGATTCTAAGTGTCTAGTGAAAATGCCTATGCCACCACCCTTGGTATATCTTTAACACCTGTTTCTGCAAAAGCCTCACTCAAATTCAGATTTCTTGCTAGTTATTTTGTGGATCAGGCCAATTCATTAATAAATAAAAGTAATTCCATCCAAACCCAAATATCCCTGCTAATCTCTAAGCTTCTTGCCTATTGCCAGTATATGAGAGAGCTGATAATTTATTTCTTACAGAAGCAGTGGAAAAACTATCTGTGGTTGCTCCAGTCTATATAATTCTTAGAAATTGCCCAGGTTGGACTGAATCTTATTTTAGCAGAATTTATCATCCAGTCTCTATTTTTTTCAGCTGAGTATTTCTTATCCTTAATTTATCCTGATCTTTCTCTGAAGAGATAATTATCATGATACCATCAAGGTAGCACACTGACTTTCTGTTAGTGAGTTTTAACTGTAAGTCTCTTACAAGAATATGGCAAAATGCTAGCAAATTTAAAAATCCCTGTGGCAATACACTGAATAAATACTGATTCACTTTCCACAACAATGAAAATTACAATTGCCTGGATTCCCAAATCGGAATAGCCATAATAGTGTTAAATTAAATTTGGTTTAAAGCTGCCTTTATATTGTGAATCCCTATGTAACAAACTGCAACCTAAGAGTATATTCTTGTAACCAACAACTGAGCTTCAGCCAATCACAGGCTTCCAACCAATCAGACCATGATCCATATAAGGCAAATGCCTCATCACACCATGCCCAAAGGCGGCAAACACCAGCTGTGACCAATCAAGCACTTTCTGTATGTCACCCCCCCATTTCTGTGCATAAAAACTGCCTGCCCACATTGGTGAGGGGAGTTCTTTGAACCTCATCTGCAGCCAGATTCATTGTTTGTGTAAATATACTAAATTTAATTTGTCTAAAGTCTTTCTTAAGAATGGCATAACATTCCCCTCGATGTGTTGCACTTCCTTTTTAGCCTTTACAATATCAGTTACAACTGAAGCAGTTTGAAATACCATCTTGTTTAACCATTGATACCGTTACCTTCAGGAACCACCTGTCTTATACAGTGGCCAAAGAAGACTTTTAATAAACGGAGTTGAAGAATCAAAACTCCCTCTTTGACAATTTCCTTAATCAGACTAATAATCTCTTGTTACCCTCATGAGAGTTTGTATCTATCATATACCACCAAAGAGAGGTCTCCAGTCCCATTTTCCCATTTGCAAGTTTACCCCTACTCTGGTTCCAGTTGCCTTTCAGACCATCATCTCTTCCCCTCAGAGAGATACTGGATATCTAGCTCCCCTATCTGCAGACCCTAAGAAGTTTGCATACTTCTAGGTCACTTAATCTAAACCGCTGCAAAATTCCTAAGGCTCTTTTATTTGACAATGTATGGAATATTTTAATCATAAAGACTGTTTTATTTTTTTTTATTTTGGCATATTATGGGGGTACAGATTTTAAGGTTTCAATAATGCCCTTTCCCTCCCTCCCCCCATAAGTCTGAGTTTCCAGCATGACCATCCCTCAGATGGTGCACATGCCACTCATTAAGACTTTTTTATTTTAATTCTTAGATATTTACTTTGCGTTTTTTATTTACCTTAGATAAGATATTTACCTTAGATATTTGCCTTGTGTTTTTTTTCTGCCTAAAACTCCTATATCTGGATATTTGCACGTCTATTCATATTTCTCAGCTTCTCAATTGTCTTATCTCATATTTGCTTCCTTCCAGAAAAGTACTTCTATATTATGATTGATAAATTCATTCTTCAGGTATATCCATTCCTTTATGCAATTCATCTATTGTGCTCTACAGTTATTAACTATTTTACACCTTAGTATTTCTACTTGATCGTTTTTCATTATATCTTGTTCTTATCCATATGGATAATATCTTACCCCTGTCCCTTTTTGTATCTTATTTTGTTTACTTCAAATTCTGACACTTCAATTTTAATATTTCTGTTTTCCAATTTGTAGTATTTTTTTTTAATTACAGGGGTACAAACATTTTGGTTACATAAATTGCTTTTGTACAATTTGTGTCAAAGTTTGTGTGCGCCCATCCCCCATATAGTGTACATTGTACCCATTAGGTGTGAATTTGCCCATCCTCTGCTCCTCCCGCAACCTGCTTAATTTCCAATGAATGTTATTTCCATTCGTGCACATATGATCAATTAATTCCAATGTAATGGCAAGTACATGTGGTGCTTGTTTTTCCATTCTTACGATACTTCACTTAGAAGAACTGTAGTTTTTAATTTAAGGAAGTTATATCTTTTCTTTTTGTTCTCATTATTTTGGCTTATCCCTGGAAGTATAGGTTACCTGTTAATATGAGTTGGAGAGGGCCGGAAGAAAGAGCCTCGTCTTGGTCAATCCTGAGAGTTTAAGTGTGTATGAATGGCTGGGCTTTCTGGTGAAGAATTCAAGTTACCACAATGCAGAATTAACCACTTCCATTTGGTTAGCTTCTAATGATGTGGAAAATGTCGGGCACCCGGTCACGGCCGCTTGCCGCCTCCCTGTAGCTCTGCATCTCCATGGGCCAGCCATGCCCGTAGCCAGTTAGAGGGCACGCTGTTGGGGACAGGCCCCTGAGCAGAGAACTGCATGCCACTGGCTTGCCAGAATGCCCCCAGGCCCACGTGCCTCTGCCTGTTTCCGGACACGCTGCTTGCATGATCCTAATTGGGTAATTTTTGAATCCCACTGTTTTTTGATTGGATGTTAAAGCTTGTTGTTGATTGGATGTTAAAGCTTGTTGTTGATTGGATGTTTTTTGAGCCCTACCAAGGGTATAAAAGCAGGAGGAGAACAAGGAAGGGGGAGCAGAAAGGACAGAAGGGTAAGAAGAACGGAAGACGCAAAGAGAGTTGTAACACTAGGTGTGCTAAGCCTGCTGTGGAAGAATAAAGGCTGTTCTCTGACTCTTCGTGTGCCGCTCGGTTCTTTCCCCGGTCAAATGAATAAGAGCTGTAACAAGAGCTGTAACGCTAGCTGTACACACTGCCCAACACTGAGATTAATGCTCTACATTCAAACACCAAGGAAAAGTCAGACTCCTCCCTAAACTGACATACACGAGCCCTGGAAGTTTGGAGAAAACTAAAAGAAAAAGGGAAAGCCAAGGCTGCTTAGTCCTCTCCAATTAGTCTTATTCTCCACCCTTAAACCCCTGAAGAGTTTCTTGTGGACACCTTCAGCAGGGCTATGGGCCATTTGAGGTCTTGGCCTTCAAAGGTTTGGACAACCATTGCCAAACTCTCCAAGAAATTGGAAGGCAAGGAGAAAGCAAAGATATTATTTCAACTGCTCTTTTCTGATTTGTGCTGTAACAGCTGAGCCAAAAGCCCTTTGCTGCAGGCTACAGCCATGCACCTGCCTTGCCGCATACCAGTTCAGAGTAGCCTTCTTTTTTCCTAAGGATTTCTCATATTTTTATGAGTCTACATTGTGGTTTCCCCACAGGATTGACCTGCTCAGACAGAGGCAGCAGCTTGTGCTAATTTGCAGTCTTAGCACAAATTGGAAACCCTCCTACAAGCGGGTTTATGAACAGGAAACAGAAGATAACATTACTGTAATAGAATCAAAGTAGAGTATAGAATAGTCTTCTGAGATGTATTAATATAAGATTGGAATTCTGGAAGGAACCTCAAACATCTTCTAATTCTACATTTGACTGCCCTGCTGGAATACATTCAACTAATTCATTTAACAATATGGTCTCAAGTGAATGGTCCAGATAAAGTGTAGAAAAATTGGAAGAAAAGTTTTGCAGTTGAATTTAAAATCTGATTTAAAACTTGATTTAAAATTGAAAGACAAACTGATTTCAACACTCGTAAACTTTAAATGAGAGATAAATTGTAAAGTTCTAACCGAGATATCTAAACCACTGTTTTGAACTGGGACATCCATTTGAACGTTTATCTTAATTCTATTATTAAATGAATAGACTAAGGTTTATAAGATAAAATAAATTCTTAACTAGAAAATTTGTATATTCATAAATTTATAAGCTCTAGTCATGTGAAAATAAATATAAACAGATCTTTGTGATCTGATTTTATTACTAAGGAAAACTGAATTGAATCATTAAGGTACAGAAATATGTAATAGTAAAGTTTTCTGAGTAATGGCTACCCAAAGCAGGATTCATTTTTACATGAACAGTACAAAAATTCATATAACTGTCAAGTAGTTTTTCTCTTTCTACATCTATACTTATACTTAAAAATTATGATTGTCAAAGAAGTTTTAAGAAAATAGTAAACACTCATGATATAATTAATGAAAAACAAATAATTCAAAACTGTTGACATATATACAAATATATTCAAATGTTAATTACTTTAAAAGGAAAAAATGGAAAGAACAAGCATCTTAGGATCACAGAAGTAGGAATTACATGGTATTATTATTGCCACTACACAGTTCTAGTTTTTTTTACTGTCAAAATTTTCAACATAGTAAGGCATCACTTTCATAATTATAGAAAAACAAGTAATAGAAAAGGAGTCTCTACAAACTGTTTTCAATAGGCCAAACACAATTCAACCAATTTCTTAGTCGAATTAATAACATAATATCAATACAGTATCCATTTAAAAATCCCCATGGTAAAAATACAAGCAAAAAATATTCTCAAATATTTTGAGGAATAAATTTGGCTACTATCCTCTGTTAAGTAGCAGAAAGGAAAATCCTAGTACTCTTTCCTGCCAGCATTGTAAAATCCCAACATTATAGAGGGCAAAGGGGCATATATTTTTATTCATAGCACTCAGATTGTGTGTCATAGATTAAGCCACTTGCCCTGAGAAAAACTGAAAGTTACTCACTGATAGAGAAACAGCTCTGGCCTCCTGACTTTTCATTTAACCTTTAACCTTTTTCTTTGTAAAAGAAATCACATTTTTAAGTGTACACATCACCACACTTCACGCCCAACAATTAGCCATAAAGAATGGTTAACATGCAAGATTCGAATTTACCTTTAAATCTCATTAACTTCAGTATGGGGCAATTTGTTTTTTATTTTCTTTGACTTTAAAATTAAACTTGACAACCAAGTCCATAAATTATTGTAAGGGACAAGGAGCCATTAAAAATATATTTATTAGGCTCTTAAATGACCTGACTTCACTGCTGCAATACCGAGTTTTATAGAATGCCATCTAAATCTTGCATGAAGCATTTGGGAGAGCAGCATTTATATCTGTTGACATCATAAATTCTAACTAAGATAGATTTAAAACTTAATATTTTAAGAATAAAGAGTATATTTACAGCGCCATCAATTAACAATAGTTTCTTTCAACATAACTATTGTTCCTCCGAACACGGAGTCTTGAATTGCTGCAAATTTTTCACTTTGTTTTTGATATATTTAATGACTTTATTTTCTAATTTTGCTTTTTGTTGCTTCTATTCTTATTTATTTATACTTTCTGTATGTCCAACAGCAAAGATTCATAGCCTCAGCCGCAGACTTAGGCCAACACAGAACTTCTGATAGTATGCAAAACATCAACATTTATAACTGAAAAGACACATTATTGTTAAGTGACTGAGTAGACTTTACTCTGAATTGGTAATATTTTCTTTTTTCTATATCCAAAAAGGAAGTCATCATATTCCACCCCTACTTCCTTTTCTATGTTTCGCTTCCAAAATAAATGGTACCATCATATACGCAAGTGGATGGAAACAGTCATATTTCCCTCAATCCAAAAATTTCATTAGGTACTAAAGCCTTTTTCTGTCTCACTTCTCATTTCTCTCCAATTTCAATGCCAACTCCACTTTACTGAATTTCACCACCAATTTTCACCAAGATGAATGCTTTTCTTCCCACATTCTTGACATTGTGTCATAATATTTTTGACAACTCCTCCCTAGAGACTATTATCCACTACAGCTAAGCGACTTGTTAAAATACAAATATAATCTTAAAAGGAAAGACTTGACTCGATATTGCTTTCTAGTTACTGTCTCATTTTTGTCGACCCTATTCTGTACCTCATTTACAAAAAAAAATTCCTCAAGAGACGGCTACGCTCATTTACTCCAATTGTTCACCTTCCACTTCCTCTAAATTGGATCTAGCCTCCAAAAATACCCTAAAATAATTCCTGTCAGTCATGAACATTCTCCATGTTCCAAGTCCAAAGGTAGCTACCTGAGACCTCTCAATAACATTCAATCCTTTTTAACACTTCCTTCCACCTGAAATGATTTTCCCTTTTTTTTCTAGCTAACTCCATCTCAGTCTTCTCTTGTTCCTCATTTACATCTTACCTCTAAATGTTGTAGCTTCCCAAAGCTCTCTCTCACACCATCCTCTCTTCCTACCTCTGCTGATATGTAAATGATCACCTAGTCTCACATATTTGTATTTCTAACCTTGACTTTCCTTTAGAGATTCAGTCACAGGTATCAAACTTTCTCTTTGATATCTATGTTTGAATGTATAGTAATCATAAAAATCAAAGTTCCCATGGCTACTCAAGCAATTTCCCCCATCTCCAGAAGTGGCAGTCTATTAGTTTCCTATTTCTTATTCCAAAATCATCACAATCTCAGTGACTTTAAAAAAAAAATGGAAATTATTACCTCATAATACTGGAGTTCAGAAGCCTAAAATGGGTTTAACTAGGCTAAAGTCAAGGAATTGACAGGGCGGTGTCCCTTCAGGAAGAAGTTGAATACACTCTCTTGTTCCTTCCAGTTTCTAGAAGCCTCCTACATTCTTGGACTCTTGGCCCCCTCTTCCATTTTCAAAGCCAACACCATGGCCAACTTTAAATATCTGACTATGATTTTTCTGCCTCCCTTTTTTTTTTATCTTTTATGGACCCTTGTGATTACACTGGAGCCACCTGGATAATTCAGGATGATCACACTAATTGTAGGCATTGGGACATGGGTATCTTTGAAGATCAAGATTCTATTCTACCACATACTTTATTTATGTCCTCAAATCTAATCCTGGGCATCATAATCTCACAGTTTATACTCTCCACAGTGCTTGTGATAACTTTATTGAATAAGATTTCAATATAAAAGGGCCTGCCTCTGAGCTCTCCCCTCTATTTATATATTTGGTCTCATTGTTCTTATACTAATACCATGATTTTCTTTTTCTTATTCATATGACTTTATACTGTATTTTAACAATTTTAGGCAAAGTTACTCCTTTTTTATCTTCTTGTCATTATTGCCTTATTTACTCATAGAATTTCATTTTCCTTTATAAATTTTAGGATAGTTTCATAAGTTCCACAAAAACCACCAGGTGGAATTTTTATTGCAATTGCTTTTAATAGATGAATTTGAAGAGAATTCTCTCTCTTAATATTCATTAAGAGAGTTCCAAAAATTTTCTCTACAGAAGTGTATGTAAGCTTTATTATTTCCTAGATACTACATAGGTCTTGTTGTTATTGTAATGATGTCTTAGTACATAACATATTCTATTGTTGCTTACCACAATGTTAAAATGTAATTTATTTGCTTCTGACAATCTTGGTAGTATTTATTAGTTCTAATTATTTTATGGATTTATTTATGAATTCTGCTAGTTTTTCTAGGTTTATGATAATTACCTTTATGGTAAAAACAAGTTTATTATACTTGTTTACTTTTATTTCCTTATATCTCTCTACAGAATTTTTCCCTGTGTTTAATGGGTGGTGTCATAGTGGAACTGTTCTTAATTCATGATGTTAAAATGAAGGTATCTAAATTTCTCTATTAAATAGGTGACTGACATGTAACTAAAGAAGTTCCCTTCTATTCCTATCATGCTTTTCTAAGAATCTTGGTCACAAGTGTAAACTATGTAGTAAAGATTTTTCAAATGCCCTAGACAATGCTTCTGTGTTTTGATTCAATTTTTTCATTATTTCATTTTTCTTTCTTTGGTGAATGACTATTCAAATAGTTGCACCCCATGGATAACAACTCTAATCAGCCTTGCATTTGTGGTTTCTCTTTTTAAATTGATTTAATGGGATTGATTTTACTCCATTTGATTATTTAGCTGTAGGTTTTTAGCCTATAGGTATAAAAGGTCAGATGCTAAATTTGAGTACTTAAAGAGAAAAGTAATTAAGGTTGTTATATCAAGAAGGGATTTAATGATCATTGATGACATAGTATTTATATGACTAAAGTTGACTTCTTACTTCAAGATTTATTCACTAATACCCTACTGTATTGCCACAGGAAAGTTCTAGAGCTGATTATTATTCAGAAATGAAATGAAAATTTTGAATTGTAATCAATTTTAAATTCTTCATTTGAATATCTATGAATGTCTATTATTATTAACCATATACATTCCCTGTCATAGTAGTAATTAACTTTATGAATTTTAATCTTTTTTTACTTAATCAAAATATACTCATTTTATGGTTGCATGTGAAGTACATTAACTATCTCTCTTGACAGTGTTATTCTACAAATATACTTTTATTTTTAAACTTTTCAGTAAAGAATAAAAGAAAATATATTTCACAGAAAGGCAGCCAATGAAGCTGTCTTAAGCATAAACATGAAGAAAAGACATGCTATTTATTTTAGGGATAATTGCTACTGGATGCTGAAAAAAGTTCATGTGACTGTTTGTATTAACTGAATTTTTTCTTAGAGGAGGTAAGATATGAACAAGATAAGACAGATCATTTTAGGTACAATAGAAGCTTTGGGGGTCACAATTAGAGTATTAAACTACCAACATGATCTCTGATTTTTGAACCGAAGAAAATTATTTACCTTACATAGCCATGTTGCTAAGCACGTGAAATACAAAAGCAAACTTACAATTAGGTGCAGCGACTCACACCTGTAATCCCAGCACTTTGGGAAGCTGAGGCAGGAGGATCATTTGAAGCCAGGAGTTCCACACCATCCTGGACAACATAGCAAGACCCCTCTGTGGGGAAAGAAAGAAGAAAAAAAAAACAATTAGCCTGGCACATAATCACTCATGCCTATAGTCCCAGCTATTCAGCAGGCTGAAGCAGGAGGATTGTATGAGCACAGGAGTTCCAGGCTGCAGGGAGCTATGATTGCATCACTGGACTCCAGCCTGGGTAAAAAAATCAAGACTCTGTTTCTTAAAAAATTTTTTTTACAAAAGGGCATTATCACAGAAAATTAAATCTAATGTGAGCCTATTATGAATTGAATGTTCTTCTTCCCAAATTCATCCATTGAAATCCTACCCCCCAATATGAGGCTACTGAGAGGTAGGGCCTCTGGGAGGTTATTAGGTCATGAGGGTAAAAGTCCTATGTCTTTATAAAAGGAATTACTGCTTTTATAAAGGGCCCCCAGAGATCTCTCTCAATCTCTTTCTACTGTAAGAGAATGCAAGAATTTCTAAGTCTGGAATCTGGAAGTGAGCTCTCACCAGTACCCAACCATGCTGGCACCCTGACCTCAAACTTCCAGACTTTTGAACTGTGAGCAATAGATTTTTATTGTTTTAAGCCACCTAGTCTATGATACTTTGTTATAGCAGCCCAAACTGATTAAAACAGAGTCCATGAATTTTGCAAATTCATCTTGTATTTAGACCACACAATGTTATTGCTAAAAGTGAATACAGATTGTACTCAATCCATCCCCTAATTTTAAAGATATGGAGGAGGACCAAAGAGTGGCCAGGGTAAAAGAGCACAGACAGGAACCAGTTTTCTGGAGAGGAAGAGCATGGATGTTCCAGTCCAGCTTCCATCATTTAATGCTGAGCCACCCTGAGCAAGCCACTTCTCCCAAGTCTCCACATTATTAAAAAAAAAATGTATACGTCATTAAGTGATTATGAAGAAAAAATGAGTATCAAACACTCTGCAAGTATTTAAATATTATGACAAATTATGTGTGAACTCATTCCATTTCCTTGACAATCTTGTGAGGTAGGCAGTGTAATCTCCCTGTTTTAGGATGAGGAACTAATGAGCACAGAAGTAACTTGGCCAAGGTAACATGGCTGGTGAGGAAGAGAGCCATGATTCAAATCCAGACTGTCTAGTTTCAAATTTCAGGCTCTTAACCACTATATACTACAGACTACAAATTGGTGAAGAGTCTTAACAGGAGAAAGAACAAGAAACCAGACACATGCATTTTAATTGCAACTTTTGTTCTGTCCTTTGAACTATAGCATTTTCATCTTCAGGCAGGCTTATAATTTTCTCCTCCAGCTTTTAGTCTTTGCATTTCCCTAACATTGATCTTTCAGATCTTATCAACCAAAATTTAGAGATCATCCTTCTCTGACTAAACATTTTTCATCATCACCTCTTTTGTGAAACTATGTTCTCTTCTGCTGGGCAAACCACAGAATTATATTTTTCTTGAACCCATCAAGGACCTGAGGTCACATGTCATCAAATAATCTGAATTCCAAAGATAGATAAGCCCCTACAAGGAGACAGGAATAGGTCCTTCAGGAAAGCAAAAAGCCTGTCAAGCAAAGGCAGGTATTATGTCCAACCTCACTGAAAGTGAGAGCACTGCAACTTCAGACAAACATATATCCGTTAAAGAAAAAATTAATTGGGAGGCCACAAAGCTGGAATGACTCTAGCACCTTGGGTTCGTACATAAGCAAACTTAAGCCCAACTCAATGCAAACAGTAAAATGAACCTTAGGCTTAATCAATCAGAAATTGCCAAACAAATGTCCAACTGGGAACTTTGCATTTTTACCAAATATACTTTGTCTCACTTCCATGAACACCTTATAAAAATTTCCCCTCAAGCCTCCTCTTGAGATCTGGTACTATCACATTCATGAATCATTGAATGTTCAAGTAAATTCCTTAAAATTTTAATGTGCCTAAGCTTATCTTTTAACACAACTTATACCCATGGCAAACATCAGAAAGCTGAATGATGATAAACATTGACAGAGATGTGAGAGAGACAGAAGACAGAAGCCTTATACACTACTGCTGGGCACGGAGACAGAGCTAGCGATGCCAGACACAAGCTGGCCAGAGTTCAGAGTTCATAGCATAAAGAATGAAATAAAAATCAAGGTTCGGGCCACATGCCAAAGAAAATTTTAACAGGACCATAGGGAACATGTGTAAAGATGTTCATAAAAGTCTTATTTTTTAAGAAGACAGTTCATAGGTGTCTCACTGAGAGAATTACTAAGAACATATATAAAACCCCAAATCTCAATAAATCTTAAATGCCTAATGCTGTTAAACAATAACATACACCAATTCTTGACTTTCTCTCTTTTAAAATGCTTTAATTTCTTCTTCAGTTTTTACAAAAATGCTTTCGCCTGATCCTATTAAGTTTTTATTTGGAGCCTTCAAGGCATTTATAGTTCTCATTCTAATTTCCAGAGTTAAATGTGTTAGCTCACTATTTTTATTCATTTTTATTTAATTTTGTTTAATAATGATAGTCATTCAATAACACTAAATTTGCCTCTGGTCATTGGTTTGTCACACTTTATATGCTTTAATACTAAATTTTGTAATAGACATACCTTGTAATTACAAATAGGTTTCCTGTTTTGACCATAAATTTATTTTGCAATGTGTTTTAAACTTCCACAGGGTTTTCAAGAAGTTAGTTTTAATCTATTGCCAATTTCCAGGTATTTTTATTGTAATCAGAGAACAAAACATATAAAAAAACTGACCTCCTAGAATTGACTTCTAGAATATGATATGATCACTTTTTAAAAACATTCATGGACTATTTTTATGCCTTGCTATGTGGAGAAACATGGACATTTTTAAAAGAGGTGGATTCTATTATAATTTTATTATATTGTAATTCTCAATATCCTATTTTCCTTACAAAAGGAAAAATATTTCAATAAAGTTGACTGACTATTCACTTGCATTCCTGGTTTTTTCTCTCCCTATATTCTAATAATTTCAAAACTTTGCAATAGTTTATACCCTTTAATACTAATTTTTCTTGATTTACTAAGATTTAAAAGACTGATATTCTGGTTAAAAGCTAATGTTTTTATTGTCACAAACAATTCTTTTTGATTTAGCTTAGCAATTTTGGCCTATAATTCCTATTAACCTTCTGTGTTTTATTTGATCCTCTTTTTATTTTGATATTTCTATTTTAAATTTGTTTTGTATTCTTATTTTAGATATTAGAAAAGTAATTGGATCTCTTTTGCATTTTAAAAGAAAAACAAGTTGCTTAATTCTATATATTAATTACCCTGAAGCCAAAGGGAGAAGAAACAGATACATTGGATTTGAAACTCTCCTGCCTAACCAATAAAACTAACAAACTTAACCAGCTAGCACGTACAAGCCTAGATTGGATATTGTTTTCAGCTAGGTATCAATAAGAAAGGTGATTAATGGTTGCATTTCAGAGGTGGTAACATAAAACTTTTAAGTCTGTATATCTACAAGTAATTTTACCCACAGATAATCCCTCGAATCTCTTTGAGCTGATATAAATCGGATATCTTTCTATTTTTCAATATTGACCATCAGTTTTATTCTTTTTCTGTTCAAAGAATATTTTCAGCCTCTAGCTTAATCATAAAAGTTCCCAAATTACTTAATAACTTAGAATTCAACTTTTCATAATATCTGATTAACCAAATCGTATCTTGGAAACATTTCTTGTTACATCTGCTAATTAAAAGCTCACAGGTTTTGGCTCTGGTAATTATTTTATTAACCATGTTTAGAAAAGGAATGTGCGCGCACACATATGTGGGGTGATTATACTTTTACATTAAAAAAACGTAGGTTTATGAATTTATAATTTTTTACCTCTGTAGTTATACAATCTTAGACTTAGTTTAGTCTCTTTTTGGTATCACTATACCTTAAACTAGATCTACCTAAAATTATCTCTTCGCTGTCTCTGAGGCTACTTCCTCCATTCTATTTCTAAATACATAGCATGCATTAAATGTACTACATTTTTTAAGATACTGCTTAATACTGCTCTTTTTTCAAAGCTACTACTTATGCAATGTTGTATAAACTTTACTATCACATATAATCAAACTATTATTTTCAATGTTACTATAAAAATGTATTAATTTCATCAAAGATTAATGGCACATTATAATATATCCTAGCTTTCAGGCTGGAGTATCTTGTTGGCTTCTTCTCAGATGAGACTTGATAAAACAAGCAACATCCAAAACACCAGGCATGTTAAGTGCAGAATTCTTTGCCAATGAGAATAGACACTGTCTCTTATTGACTACGATGAATCTAAGATCCATGAAATTTTGTAGACCATTGTCTTAATGTCCACCATGTTGGGATAAGTAGACTGAGAAAGCCAGCCAGTTCCATGCTAAGTTGTTCTAAATTATTATATATGTTCTTTATGCAATTCTATACACTAGAAATAGTATTCCCAAATCACTATTGATTTGAATTCTTGATTTGCATTGTAGTGGCTACAAATCTTTGAGAAAAACTGAGTGAGGAAATGATATATAGCTCACAATGAATTATCTTAGTTTTCTGTTTTTAAGAGTTTATTTTACCTTTATTTTTAAAAAATAATTTTTCTGGATATACAATGCTGGAGCCATGACCATCACTCTTTGAATGCCTAAGACTGTCTCGATGTTTTTGTATGACCCTCCAAGGGTCCTCATCATACATGCTGGGTCTAGTTTTCTTTGCAGGAGCTGCATTCACAGCCATCTTTGCCTATCTTTGCTCATGGGGAACCCAGTTGGTTTTGATCTTTTCGGTAGACACTTACTGCCATGCATTTGCATTTAGACTAGTCCACTTGGATGTTTATCATGGTTTTTAGTCTTTTAGTCTTCTTTAAATTTTCCATAGTTCATTAGTCATTACTATGTGACAAAAGGGAACAGGGTGGAAGGTTTTGCAAAACTTCATTGTTTCTGGATCAAGTACCTCAAAGGGCATTTTTGCATTCACACATTCTTAGAAAAAAATAACTACCAAACATTTTGAAGTTATTCCACGTACGTGGAGCCTGCGTTCCCAGTCTAATATCAGACTTAGAGGAAATGCTTCAGGAAAAAAAAAAATACATAGAAGCTGTAGGAGCTGGGTCTTCCACATTGCAATACACATTGTGTCTAATGCAGGGACTTTGCAAGAAGATGATACAAATTTTCATTTTATTATTTTATTCAATCTTTCACTCTGTTGACCTATATCTTGATGCTCGGTTCATTTCAAAAGAAAAAGGAAATTGGTCCCTTTAACATTCACATGATAAAATAGAGCTCATTCATCCAGAAGTAGTGGGTGCAGAATGAGTGCAGTGGGACCAGCTATCAGGAAATGCAATGATATTACATTTATCCCTTTTAAAAGATAATTCAGAGCTACTTGACACAATTAGGGGAGAAATGAAAGTAAGTAGAGGCTTAGAAATTCTATCAGCATGATAAATGGTTTAAGCAAAGATCAATTAAGAACCAGGTAGAGTGCTTAAGGCTCAGAACAAGTGTCAAGGAATGGGCGAATAGATAGAAGGAAGCTATGAAAATCACCAGGAAAAGCCAATAGGTTGGAAAAGATAAGCAAGCCAATATTTAGAAAAGCTACATAGTCATGCTAGCAACAGAATGCCTAATTGAACTATAGTGTTCTTATTTCTTTTAGTACATTTCTCATTACTTGTTTCTGTTAATGTGGGCTAGAGAAGAGGCAGAAATACTCCTGGGAAAAAATGAGAAGATCTTTGGAGTCAACAGAAGGAGGGCCACACAAATATAGTTTGAACTACTATTTTAAAAATATAAAATAAAGAAGGCCAAGTTCTATAAAGCATTGCTGACGACTAAGAACATACGAAGAAGAATTATAAGAAATGATCGCTACCATTTTTCAAAAGTTAGAAATGACACTTTACTATATAAAATAAAATGATTCACTAATTTATCATATTACAGTATGAACAAAAAATCCTATTTTGTGAGTATATATGTGTGAACACCTTGTGTTCTGCTGTCTAAAGTAAAGCAGACAATATTCATATGCCATCTTTTTCAAGTATCTAATCAATTTATGGCATTTTACACAGTGTGAAAGTGCTTTAGAGAAATTATAATGCCCTGTA
This sequence comes from Microcebus murinus, assembly GCF_040939455.1. Lineage (NCBI taxonomy): Eukaryota > Metazoa > Chordata > Mammalia > Primates > Cheirogaleidae > Microcebus > Microcebus murinus. The sequence continues at coordinate 15,336,975 of NC_134127.1, forward strand.
ATTCCAAACCACTTTTTATTTTTTTCCTTTATTGATTTAAGAATAGAGTTGAGCTGCTCATCGCCATCATTTTGGGACATTTTGTGATCACTGTCTGAGCAAAGCCACTCTACGTTTGTACATAATTATTCATTAATTTTCAGTGTCATAACCCACATAACATCCACTGTAAAATGCTTATTACATGTTTTTGTTTGTAGATGTTCTTCCAAAAGATGGTTGCTTTTTGGACATATAATTCATACCCCATCAAGATATAGAATATTTCTATCATCCTAAAAAGTTAAATCATCCCATTTCATCAAGTTAATCCCACCTCACTACCACAACTACTGTTCTGATCCCCATCATTGGTCTGTTCTAGAACTTTTTGTAGATCAAATCATGCATTATGTATATTTTTTGCTTCTTGTTTCTTTTACTCAGTATAGTATCTGTGATATTCATCTTCATTGTAACTGTATTAGTAGTTTCACCCTTTCAAGTTATATTCCACTTTAACACAGTATTTCATCATATCACCATTTCCACTGTATCCAGCTTATTTATTCCTTTTGTTGCTGATACACCTGGGCTCTTGACAGGTTTGGGGTATTATGAACACATCTACTATGAAAACTGATGTATAAGGATCCCTACCTTTCACCTCTCACAAAAATTCACTCAAGATGGATAACAGACTTAAACCTAAGGCATGAAACCCTAAGAATCATAGAAGATGATGTCGGAAAAACCCTCTCTGACATTGGTCTAGGCAAAAAATTTTTGCAGAAGACCCCCAAAGCAATCACCGCAGCAACAAAAATAAACAAATGGGATCTGAACAAACTAAGAAGCTTCTGCTCAGCCAAAGAAACCATCATTACAGCGAATAGACAACCTACAGAATGGGGGAAAATATTTTCTCTCTACTCCTCCTATAAAACCCTGATAACAAGAACCTATCTAGAACTCAAAAGATTTAACAAGAAAAATCAAACAACCCCATCAAGAAATGGGCAATGGAAATGGACAGAAACTTCTCCAAAGACGACAGAATAATGGCCAGCACACATAAAAAATGCTCAACATCTCTAATTATTAGAGAAATACAAATCAAAACCACAATGAGATATCATCTAACCCCAGTGAGATTGGCCTGTATCAAGAAATCCCAAAGCAATAAATGCTGGTGAGGATGCAGAGAGACAGGAACACTCTTACACTGCTGGTGGGACTGCAAATTAGTGCAACCTTTGTGGAAAAGAATCTGGAGATACCTCAAACAGCTAAAAATAGAAATACCATTCGACCCAGCAAAAGCATTATTAGGCATCTACCCAAAAGAGCATAAATCATTCTATTATAAAGACATCTGCGCCCGAATGTTTTTGGCAGCACAATTCACTATTGCAAGGACATGGAAACAACCCAAGTGCCCGTCAATTCACGACTGGATAATTAAAATTTGGTATATATTTACAAGGGATTATTACTCAATTCTCAGAAATGACAGTGAGCTAACACCGCTTATATTATCCTGGATTGAGCTTGAGCCCATTATCCAAAGTGAGGTGACACAAGATCAGAGGGATGGGCTCCACATGTACTTGCTGTCACATTGGTACTGAGTGACTTTCAATATGGTGCTCAAAGTGGGGTTGTGTTCACCAGACATTTGGGGGGTGGAGGGATAGATCCACATTTCAGAGATGCACCGAACAGTGTAGGGGGGAAGGCATACCTCTAACCTTTGCTAAGCAAAGGCAAAACTATAAAATCTAACCAACCAAAATGTTATTTAAAATATATATATACTTATATATATATATCGGGTGTTGGGCAGGTGGAGGGGAGGGGATGGGTTTATATATATATATACACTTTACAAGTGCATTGTGCATTGTTAGGGTCATGGACATGCTTGAAGCTCTGACTCAAGGGAGAAGGGAAGGCAATAGCAATGTATGTAACCTTAACATTTGTACCCCTTATTATGCTGAAATTATATATATATATATATATATTTTAAAAAATAGTAAATGTAATATTATAAACATATTCCAAAGCAGATATGATGGTGCCTTGACAATATTTAGCTCAAGTTTCTCAGCCATTTAGGATCTGAATTACTAGCCTGTGATTATCAGTAAATTGAATTAAATAAACAGGGTGATTACAAAAAAAATTATGCCAAATATTTAAATGAAATATATTAAAGCTTATTCATAAAAAATGAAAAAAAAAGAAAACTGATGTATAAGACTTTTTGTGACAATGTGATTTCATAGCTCTTAGATAAGTACTTCAGAAGCGGGAATTGCTGGGTCATAGTGTGGGTGTCTATTTAATATTATACAATCACAAAATATTCAGGTTTTGTGACATTTCATATTCCAATGGGAAAGTATGAGAATTATCTCATTCTTGGCAACATCTGCCAATATCAATCCTTTTAATTTCAGGTTAGGAAGTGTGAAGCGGTATCTCATTGTCTCGGTTTAACTTTAGAACATATGAAAAGTTTCATAAGCTTTAACATACTTGTCAGAAATTCTAGAAACTATGCATGTTCTGGAATTGATTAATCTATAATTAATTGGTTAATCTCATTTGGGTCTTGTTTTCTGATATTATGTATGTTTCATGCCTGGTAATCCTGAATGGATATAAGATATTATGAATTTCATCTTGCTGGTTGCTGGATATTTTAATTCTTATATTTTTGAGCTATTTTCTGAAATGCAGTTTCAGTTACTTGGAAACCATTTGATCCTCTTAAATGTTGCTTTTATGATTTCTTAGTAGGGTCTGGAGCAGCGCCCAGTGTAGGGTTAATTATTCATACTGAGACAAGGTATTCCGAGCAGTCTGTCCAATGCTCTGTGAATTATGAGCTTTTCAGTGTAATTGTTGTGAATGGGCACTATTCCCAGCCTGTGTGAGTACAGGGAGATGATTCCTTTAATTATTTCAGATGGCTTGTTTGCCCAGGGTGGGGCTCTTTTCTCTACTCCATGCACTGATAATATATAGCTGAACACTTGAGTAGACTCTCCACAGGTATCTGGGGTTCTCTCTCTGGGTAGATCCCTCTTTGGCTCCTGTTTGAACTTTTTTTTTCCATGCATTATAGTGACCAGGGAGCAGCAATGAACTATTCATTTTATAACTGGGAAAAAAAAGACAACTTCTCCACTCTACCTATCCATGCTCCATAGTCTTCTTCCTCTTTGGACCATTTCTTTCCTAAAACAATGACTCTTACACTTTGTAGATTTTGTGTGTGTGTGTGTGTTGTATTGTGTTGTGTTGCTACTGTATCATAGTTTAAGGGAGCCAGTCACCTTCCACTCTCTGTCCCTTTGGGACATATATATGTCCCTTTGGGACATATATATGGTTGGCTTCAGGGAATGGAGGTTGTAGCACCCATTAATTCATTATCATATCATAAATCAGAAGTCTGGCAAAATGATATTAATGACAAAAACATACTTGCACCTTCTACCGTATATCATTATTGGATAAAATCTTTATTGCCCATAGAACAATAATCAACCCCAGGTACATTTGAAATATTACTTTGATCCCAGTCCTTGTTCATTTGTTTTTCTAATTTTCTCTTTAACAGAAGCTCAATAACTAAAGGAATCTTTTCTTCTAAACAAAGTATTCATTATAATCTAAGGTATGTTGATACTTTTAAGAATCATGGCTGTCACATTAAAAGAAAATTCCCTTTTAATGTTCTAGTGGAAAGTTTATTTTCTACAATGTAGATTAAATAAAAGTACAAGGAATGAACTTGTCTTCCATAGATACGATGGCATTTTGAAGTTCTTTCATATCCATAAAAGCCTCAATATTATTTGCTTTAATACCATATCTTAGCTGTAGGATTATTTCAAATTAGAAAATGTATTTAGTCCTAGAACACACTACTAAAACCAGGGATCCTAAAAATATTTATCCAAATACTTATTTCAAATTCCTATGAAAAGTTATTTTTATACATCTTTCTAAGTGCATTTTATTATCTGATAAAAATATCATATATTTCTAAGTTTTTGCAACCACTTAGATTTAGTAACTTTTCTCTAAAGAATTCAAGTAGCCTTACTCTTGTGGGTTTAACTAAAAAAAAATATGTCCTACTAATAAAAGGATGCAATGAGATATATTCTATTGCATTTTCGTTTTTATATACTACTTAGAGTTTTGAACTTTTCATCCAGCAAAATTCTGCCTGGCTGCCTCTTTGGTTATAAATCAGATCCCCTCAGATATAGTGCTACTCTGATGAGGCCTTGAGAGTACTCATAGTTACATTACTAACCGAATTGCACTCCAGCGTCCTGACAGAACAAAACACTGGCAAGTGCCCCATAAATTTTCATAAAGAAATAACTCCAGCAATAAAGCCTATTTAGGGATAAGAAAAAAAAGAGAATAATAGGGCAAACTAAATAAACATCAACACAGCACAGCACATTAGGTGACATTTTTACAGCAATGTATAAAAATGACTTTGTAGAATCCTGATAGGGACTTACAGCCAAACTTTCTTCCATGAGCATAAAACCATCTTACTATCAGGAAAATCTGTTGCAGTTCTCAGGAAAGTTGCTTGTGAGGAACACTGTGATTCTCTTTTAATAGGGATACAAATATTTTGAATTAAAACACACTATACAGAATAATTAGATCATAATCAATGTAATGAAATTAATTGAACAATAAATTAAGCCATTGATTTAAATTTATTTGCAGAACAATTTTATTCAGTCTATATAACATTCTCATTTATGTGACTGAATGCATAGATATAATAGAATGAAATTAAAGTGCAATTTAACTGTAAGTAAAGGTAAGATGGAAAAAACAAACATTCAATACAAATTGTGTTAGCTGAGACAAAGGACAAAACAATTCTTTTATGGAATAGCATTCTTGATGAGAAATATATGTAGAAGCTGAAAATTTTAAATATATTTCAATACATCACTAAACTGGAAAGCTAGTAAGAAACTGCATAGGACTAAAATAAAATGAAAATAGGAACTGAGAAGTAAAGCAGGTGTGTCAAATCCAGTTTTCATTCTGAAAATTTCTTACGAATTTTGAGAGACCAAAATTTCCCCACCCCTTAGGATTGCACAGGCTAGAAAGCACAGAAGTATTCAGTGTGTCCATGGGTAATTTAATATGATATGCCTGACTAATCTGGTATCCCAAAGTACCATACTTTCAGTGAAAGAATAAATGAAGAATGAATCCATTATACAGAAGGGACAACTACAATACTTATCCATTTAAACTTGGAACTGCATGAAAGAAAGGAAAATCTCCCTGAGAATTTGTAACCACAAACTAGATATCACTTGGATTTTTGCTTAAATTTATGTTACAGATATGTTAAGGACTAAAACTTGAACCAGAAAATTTAAACTATGGGTAGCTTTGTAGTGCTTCCTGGTAACTGACAGAAAAAAATATCATCATCTCCAGGGAAGTGCAGTATCAACTCAGAAATAAAAAATTTCCTATATATAAAGTTCCATGAGAAATGAGCAGTTTAGAGTCAAAACTTATAAAAGAAACCATAAGTGAGAACCAGAAAAAAAGACAAGACAGAAGACCTTGAAAGAATGTAAATATCAGAATCATTAGGCTATTTTATACATCTAAATAAAAAAAAAAAAACAGGAACAAGAGTCTATGGAAAACATTTAAATTTTGGAAGAGAATACTAAATTTTTATAAGTAAATAAGACTTGAAATTTAATATTTAAAATATAGATTGAACAATGATGAAATATAGCTTAGTTAATGAACTAACAGATACTTTTGAGGAAAAGATGCATAGCAAGAATGATTCTTAAAAACCAGAATTAACACTTAAACAATGAATTTCTAGTTTATAGTCTGGTAGGTAAGGAGCTTAAAAGTCATCACTTAATCGTAACCAACAAGTAAAAAGCTGAACAAACTGAAAAATCAACAACTCTCCTTATATATGTCAGAGAAGTAAGGCCACAGGGCAAACCACTGCTCACAAAATTGGAGAGATAGATATGTGAGTACCGAGAGTCACAATTTACCAGAGACAAGACCCACAATCTGAAACCTCCATTGGAACCAGTGCTAGGGTAAGAAAGCCTAAACAATAATTAATGAATTTCTGGAGGCTCAGTGTAGACAATTCTGAGAGGTGAAAACTGCAGGGGCACCCAGTTAAAGGGGTGCCCTGTACTTCTGTGAGTGTCACCTCCTGGAGCTAAACCAGATTCTCATAGTGATTATCAAAGAAAAATTTTCCCATGCTTCTTGTAAGGGGAGGAGAAAAGTACCATTCTGAAATATACCAGAGTATTCTGTTTGTAATAAGGGCTTTCCCAAAAGAAACTATTTTCCAAGAGCCTACACTATCATATATTTTTTTTCAAAGCCTAACCAAATTTTGAGAAGGGAAATACCCAACTCCAGCCTTCTCTAGCCTTCCATGTGGGAAAAGAAAGATACCCAGCTCCAACCCAATCTAGCCATCCTCTCCCACCTAGGGGAAGAGGGAAATCAGTGAAAGAGTAAAAAGGACATGTGAAGTTCACAATCCAGAGGCATACGCTCATTAAAACACTGAGACCTAATCATATAACTATAGAACACTTTCTCTCCCCCCACATCTTACCAGCACATTACTAAAGGACTATTTAGCACAGTTCCTTTTGCCCAGTACATCATATCCAGCCATCAAGAAAAAAAATTACAAGGCATGCTAAAAAGAAAAAATACAGTTTGAGAGAGAGAGCAAGCCTAAGGATCAGTATCAGATATGATAGGGATGTCCTACCTATGATAGCAGAAATAATTATAAACAACTATGATTATTATGCTAAGGGCTCTAATAAATAAAGTAGACAGCATATCAGAACATAAGAGTGTTTGGCACCAGAAAAAATGTCCGAATAGTCAAAGCAATCTTAAGCAAAAAGAACAAATCTGGAGGCATCATATTACAAACCTTCAAACTATACTACAAGGCTATAGTAACCAAAACAGCATGGTATTACCACAAAAATAGAGACATAGACCAATGGAACAGAACAGAGAAGCCAGATGTAATACCATCCACATAGAGCCCACTGATCTTTCACAAAACAGACGGCAATATACACTGAGGAAAAGAAGTCTTATTCAATAAATTGTGCTGGAAGAGTTGGATAGCCAGCTGCGTAACAATGAAATAGGATCCGTATCTCTTAACACTCACAAAAATTAATTCAAGATGGATAAAAAACTTAAATCTAAGGCATGAAACCTTAAAAATGCTAGAAGAAAATGTTGGGAAAACTCTTCTAGATATTGGCCTAGGCAAAGATTTATAAAGAAGACCCCAATGGCAATCACCCCAACAACAAAAATAAGCAAATGAGACTTGTTAAATTAAAAAATCTTCTGCACATTTAAGGAAATAATCAATAGAGAAAACAGACAACCTATAGAATGGAAGAAAATATTCACAAACTCTACATCCAATAAGGGACTAGTAACAAGAATCTATGAAGACCTCAAGCAACTCAGCAAGAAAAAAACAAATGACCCCCTTAAAAATGAGCAAAAGACATGAACAGAAGCTTCTCAAAAGAAGATAGGCAAATGGCAATAGCATATGAAAAAAAATGCTCATTACTAATCATCGGGGAAATGCAAATTAAAACCATAGTGAGGTATCACCTTACCCCAGTTAGAATGGCTTTTATTAAGAATTCTAAAACCAATGAAAGCTGGCATAGATGCAGAAAGAAAGGAATACTTATACACCGTTGGTAGGACTTCAAATTAGCACAAACTCTATGGAAAACGATACAAAGATTTCTCAAAAAACTAAAAGTGCACCTACCATTTCATCTGGCAATCCCACTACTGGGTATCTATCCAAAGAAAAAGAAGTCATTTTATCAAAAAGACACCTGCACTGAAATGTTTATTGCAGCACAACTCACAATTGCAAAGATGTGAAATCAACCCAAGTGTCCATCAACTCATGAGTAGATTAAAAAATCTACCAGAATGTGTATAAACTCTGTGAAAGGAAAACTGTAAAATTCTCATTAAAAATATATAACTAAATAAATGGATAGAAGATTCAATATTATCAAGATGTCAGTTCTTTCTAACTTGATTTATAGATTCAACGCAACCCAATCCACATCCCGGCAAGTTATTTCACAGTTATCAACAAACAGAGTCTCAAGTGTATACAGAAAGGCAAATTACCCAGAATAGCTAATACAATATTGAAGGAAAAGAACAAAATCAGAAGATTGACACTATCCAATTTTAAAATTTACTGTAAAGCTACAGTTAACAAGACTGTATTGGTGAAAAGATAGACAACTAGATCAATGAAATCGAAGATTGTTCAGAATTAGACCCACATAAATATAATCAACAATTTTTGATGAAGCAAAGCCAATGCAACAAAGATAGTCTTTTCAGCAAATGGTGCTGAAACATATGGCATTCTGTGTGAAAAAACAAATCTAGACACAAACCTTATACCCTTCACAAAAATCAACTCAAATGGATTAAAGACCTAAATGTAAAATGCAAAACTATAAAACTCCCCTAGAATATAGCATAGGAGAAAACCTAGATGACCTTGGCTATGGCAACGTCTTTTTAAATACTATTACAACACCAAAAGCATGATCTACAAAGAAAGAATTGATAAACTGGACATTATTAAAATTAAAAATTTATGCTCATCAAAAGACACTGCCAAGAAAACAAGAAGATAAGCCATGTACCGGGAGAAAATATTTTCAAAAGACATATATGATAAAGTAGTTTTATCCAAAATATAAAAAGAACTCTTAACATTTGATAACAAAATAAACAACCCAATTTAAAAATGGGCAAAAGGCCTGGACAGAAACCTCACCAACATAGATATACAGATGGCAAACAAGTATACAAAAAGATCATGTGTCATTAGGGAATTGCAAATGGAACAACAGTGAGATACCTCTACACACTTATTAGAGCAGTCAAAATTCAAAACACTAACAACAATAAATGTTGGCAAGGATGTGGAGCAACAGGAAATCTCATTCATTGCTGGTGGGAATACTGAATGGTACAGCCACTTGGGAAGATGGTTTGGCAGTTTCTTCCAAACTAAACATAATCCAGCAATTGCAATCCTTGGGATTTACCCAAATGAGCTGAAAACTTATGCTCACACAAAAACCTAAACGCAAATGTTTATAGCAGCATTATTCATAATTGCCAAAACTTGGAAGCAACAAAGATTTCCTGTAGTAGGTAAACGTATGAATAAACCTTGGAATTCCAGACTTTGGAAGATTATTCAGTGCTAAAACTAACTTATTTAGTCATGAAAAGATAAGGAGGAACCCTAAACGCACATTACTAAGTAAAAGATGAGTCTACAAAGACTATATACTATATGATTCCAACTATGTGACATTCAGCAAAAGGCAAAAGTATAGATGTAGTAACATGATCAATGGTTACCACTAGTTAGGGGGAGGAAGGATGAATAGGTAAAGCACAGATGATGTTTAATGAAGTCAAACTATTCTGTATTGAACTATAATGATGGCAAAATTGTCAAAACCGATTAAATGTACAGCACCAACAGTGAACCCTCATATCAACTATGGAGTTTCAATGATGATGATGTGTCAAGGTAGGTTCATCGACTGTAACAAATGTACCACTAAATCCTAGTGCAGGATTTAGATAGTAGGGGAGGTTGTACACATGTGGGTAGAGGGGATATATGTAAAACCTATATACCTTCCACCGAATTTTGCTGTGACTCTAAAGGTGATGTAAAAAAATAAAGCCTATTAAAAAAAATTAAAGGATGCCTAATTTTACTTCCGGCCACAATGGTGTTAACTGGACCAGACCAGCTATCCCCCCATAGTCAAAACAACTGGTACTGATGCTCTCCTTCCTTCTCTGTGCCCCTGCATTGCTTTCTGCACAGGAGTAGCACTACCTCTTGCTAGGGTGGGAGGGAAAGCACTTCTGAAAGCTCAGATAATGCAAAGACGTCTGGGGAATCAAACTGGATGGAGAAGGAATTTACAAAGATAACACTAGTCTTAGAATATGGTCCCAGGTTCTCCAATTAGGGCCCTGACTTTGATATCACAGAACTGCATCTATCCATTCAACTGTCTTGGAAGTTCAACCCCATTAAACAAGGGGTTTGGTCTTCAGCTTTTTCTATTAACCCACTGAATGATATGATGGTTTCTTTGTAAGCAACCAAAGTGACTCTGGCTCTCCCACTTAGTTTTTAATTACTTGTTAATTAAGCACAGCTTTCATTTTTAAACCATTTCTCATACCAATTATGCTGGCTGGGTTCTCCAGCAGACAGATACTGAGGTGAAGTTAGATTTACAAAAATTTTATCGGCAAGTAACATGTGAGAGAGGAAAGGAGAAAGGCTTACAGAGAAGGGCCCATCAGACCATGTTGTAAGACCTCACTAAGCGTAGGCCAACACAATAGGAAGCTCTGGAGCAAAGATTGGCTGTTAAAAAAATCTCATGTTGGATGCACATGGCTGACCCCTTGTAGAACTATATTGGTCAGTCAATAAATACCTGTTTGATTAACATCTAGATTGGGAATAGAGATTTAGACCTTAGAAGACAGACTTAAAAAGTAAACTCATACGTCAAGATCACCAATCTATTTGACATATTAAATTTGTGGCAATAGACTAGGAAATAGCATGATATTATAATAAAGAAACAAGAAACTAAGGGACATGGAACGAGAAAATATATTTCTAAGGAAAGAAAAAAGTAATCAGAGAGGTAGAACTACAGTCAAAAAGCTCCATCGTTTCAAGAAGACTGAAGGAACAGATAGAATCAGATGGGAGTAGAAGAGAGGTGAAAAACGCCCGCTGGATTTTACAATTTAGCAGTTGTTCGTGACTTTGGAGAGAGAGAGAGAGTAGCTTAATGGCATTGTGGGAACAGAAGCCTGATATTAGAGAGCCGTGCACCGAACAGGTCAGAAAATAAAAGGATAAATAAAACCACTCTGTCATGATGATTGATTGAATAGTGAATAAGAAAACCAAGGTAGCAAGCAGGAAGGGACTCAAGGACAAAGAATGTGTTGTTTCCTTAGTTGTCTTACAGATGCAATAGATTAGTACATGTTTATCAGCTAAGGGAAAGAACCGCTGGAAAGGAAAGCATTAACAATATACATAAAATGAGGATAATTGAAGAATTACTTATCTGAGACCTCAAGAAGATAGCTGAATAAATATTCACAAATACAGCCATTAGAGATTAAGTAGGAGACAAAGTCATCTCTTGTTTATGCGGGACACTCATTGGTGTACAGAATTTGAAAAGAATGATAAAAGTTTAAAGGGATTTTTGTATCAGAAAAAGACTTAAGAGTAGACAAGTAAACTCATTCCTCAAAAGCACTGAGGCCTCCTTGAAGTTGGAGATCATTTACCTGTAATGGCACAAAATGGCACAAAAAATGCAATCCTACATTATGTTGTCTATCACCGATCAACTCAGTAGGTGAAAGGTAGCACAGAAAGATAAAAGGATTGATCTTGCGTTGGAAGTCTGCAAGGCAGATGTAAAAGAATAATTTGAGGAAGAAGGATTAAAGGATACTGCTTTTATAAAGACAGAAAGAGGATGAACAATGTAATTTAATAGATTTGTCAAAAATGAAGAATTAAAGGAGAGATCACCAAACAAATAGATTAGAGAGAGGGATAAAGGCCAGTGTGGGATTTGTTAATATTGAGATGTCTAATATATATCCAAGTCAAATACATCATTGTATACAGGAGTGTGACATAAAGGAAGAAATATGGACTTGGGATATAAGCTTAGGATTCACCAGCATTAAATAATATTTAAACAGATGAGACTGATGTGATCATCTAGAGAGTGAGCAAAGGTAGAGGAAAATGAGAATCAAGGGCTGAACTCTGGAGCCCCGGAACACCAAGATATTGGAGACATGAGAGAAAAAGGCTCAGAAGGTGTGTGGTATACAGAATTCTAGAATTCCTGCCCCCTGGTGGGCAGCCCCTGAATAATCCCCTCTTCTTGACTGTAGGTGGGACTTGTGGTTACGATGAGTCTTTACTCCCATTAGGTTCTATCTTGTGGCAAAGGTAAAGGGATTTGGCAGATGGAATTAAGGTCTCTAATCAGCAGACTTAATCAAAAAGGAAAGTGTCCTGTGTGGGCCTGACCTAATCAAGGAAGCCCTTAAAAAGGGAATCCAACTCATCACTGAGCAGAGATATTCAGGGAGAGACTCAAAGTGTAAAATATTCTCCCTACTGGCCTTGAAGAATCCAACGGCCATATTTTGAGAGGGCCACAAAGCAAGGACCTGAAAACAACCCTAGCAGTGGGAGCAACCCCAAGTTGACAGCCAGCTGAAGACCAGAGACTTCAGTCAAAAAGTTGCAAGGAATGCGTTCTGATGACAACACGCATGAGTTTGGAAGGGGCTTCTTCCCCATTCAAGCCTCCAGATGAAAACACATCCCAGCCAGACTTTGATTTCAGCCTTGGGACACCCTGAGCTAGATTTCTGACTTACATAAACGGGAAGATGATAAATGGGTGTTATATTAAGTGACAAAGTTCATGGTAACTTATTATACAACATTGGGAAAATAACAAAGGGATAATAATGAAAATTGTGAGAGTTGTACAGAAGTCCAATAATAAAGGAGGGAAGAATAACTGACTCTGTCAAGTGCTATTGACAAATGGAATACAATGAGACCTGCATATTGATTATTGGATCTATTAAAGGGGAAAATTATAAAATTACAGTATTCAAGAAGAGATTTGAAGAAACAGCATAGAGGTAAAGCTCATGGGAGACAAAAATGTAAAGGGTTACCCAAGATAGTAAATAAAATGAAAATTTTCTACTATAGACTGAATAGCATGTTGTATGTGTATATTCATTCTTCTGGACTGAAACATTTCTGACCAAATGTAAATTTGGTGCTTTGGGCTGCCTCAAATGATTACCTCATCTTTGATCCCATCTAAAGTATGAATCATTAAAAGGACCTTCTTGCCCTTGTAGCATTTCCGAAATAAGAAAAAAGGAGATGTATCTGAATAAAATTTCCATAAAAATAACATTTTCAATACAGTGCACTCAGATGTCGAGTGTGACTCGACGTGGTTAGCAAAAATTATAGAGATTAAAATTACTCTTTGAATGTATCAATAATTTGAAATATAAAAAAATCCAAATAAATAAGTTTATGAAAAGAAACTCCAGTTTTGTATTCTACCGCCACGCTTTGTAAAATCTGGGGTATTTAAAAAATTAAATCCCGAGTAGAATAAAGGAATTAAGAAAAAAGCAAGCGAGTGCGAAGGGTTAATGTTGTATGAGTTTTATAAATTACCCTACACGCACACAAGACTATTAAATTATTCTATTTTTATCAACTCCAATTATTCTATATAGGTAGCACAGAAAAGTAACTTGCAGAGGAAATGAAAAAAATCTATCTTCAAATTAAGGAGTATTGCATTATTTTTATATGCTAATATTCAATTAGCAGAACATTTAGCATTAGCAAGTTTCAAATACACGCAAAGAAAACACAAACGCAAGGTAAAAACAGTTTCACTACAATGAAAAACAAAAAACTGCATCAATGTAGATAAAGAAATGTGTCATTCTGTAGTTACTAACTGGGCTGATGGCAATGCATTTTTTCCTAAAGATAGATTAGTTTATTATCAAATAACTATTTATGTTTATTGGAAAATAATGCAGTGTAAAACTAATAACTCTTTTACTATTTCTTAGTTGGTTTCTTTGGAAGATTGGTAAAGGGTAGAGGTATTGATTTTATTCTCTAATAATCATCCCTTAAACTGTATTTCAAGATGTCATTACAACCCCAGGAAAAGAGAGGAAGAACAAGTTTAATGCTCTGTATACCCATTTGTGTAGCACTAGTGGTACCCATTTCTGATAATGTGCTTACATTTATAGAGCAGTCATTTCAGTGTTCAGCATTGCTGGAATAGTTTTTTTAGTTGTAAAAAGGCCATACCAATGAGTTTTGGAATGGATATGTGTTAATGCAAATCTACACTACAAGAGCAAACACAGTGTATCCACAGGAGGCTGGTGTTTAATCTAAAAAGAGAAGCAAATGGTATCTCAATTCTGAGAACTGTTTCTCACATCAAATTGTGCTCCCTTGAAAATAATGGAAGTCATTTTAGTGAATCTCTTCCTGTGAACCAGTAATGCACATGCTTTATCTGCTGATCATAAAAGATGTAAACAACACTCTTATATGAGTTTTCAGGCTATTGAGAGAAGACACCAGTGGAGGGGTATTTATGCTAAAGTGAATAAACCCAGGCTCTTACTCAGCAATCTATAATACTATTGTAAGAGGCAGTTTGTGCTAGTAGCACAATAAATACATTTCCATAGAACTTATGTAAAATAAACTCATTTATTTTTTGAATGGCTGTTATCTCACCTTGGAAGGACATAATATACTCTTTGTGTTACTGTTGGCTGGTTCAGAGAGAAGGTGTTGGCATGTGTTAATTTACCATCATAGTGGGTAGGAGAAAAAACTCCATTTTTTCCCCTGCTTGAATCCTAAGACTAGTACTATAAGTTTTCACAAGACACAAAATGATACAAGAATAGTATTTGGCTCTGTCTATGGCAGATTGCACCACGAACATGCAAAAGGTTTAGAGAAAAATTAGTCTTTGCCACTGAAGAAACACTTGTAGATTTATAGGCACCTGTATCAGTTGGGGTTCTACCAGAGATAGATGAAGATGGAGACAGAGATAGAAATAGAGGTAGAGATGGAGATAAAAATAGAGACAGGAATATAGAGATGGAGAGATTTCAAGGAATTGGCTCACACAACTGCGGAGCTGGCAAGTGCTAAATCTGTAGAGGAGGTTGGCAGATGGATCACTCTCCAGCAGAAGCTGACAACATTGTCTGACACTCAGGGTTTCTTCTTCCCCAGAGAAAGCTCAGTTTTGTTTTTAAGGCCTTTCAATGGATTGGATGAAGCCCACTGAAATTATCAAGTATAATCTCTTTTACTGAAAGTGAGTTGATTGTATATATTAACCACATCTACAAAATACCCTTCAGAGCATTACTTGATCAGTGTTTAGTTGGATAACCAGCCTAGCCAAGTTGGTGCAGAAAGCTGACCACCAAAACACCCATGACTTGAAAGGCACTGTGCTAGCATGAAGAAGTCTATATTGCGTAAGCCTTCCAGGGGCTTAGAATCTAGCATAAAGAATCATGTTTACAACAAGACAGAATAAAGTGTGTTATAAAAACAAAGAGGTATGTGTCATTTAAAATCAGGTGGAAATGTACTCCGTGTTATAAAGCTATCTTATTTCTAGTATAAAAATAACACACATATCAAAAGTTTTGAATGGAATGGAACCTATTTTTAATACGTACTAAACTAGTATGTGACATGAAAAGCATCAATCAATTCAAAAAGGGTAGATTATTGAGGAAATTGTGCTGTGAAAATTGGGTGCTCGGAAAAAAATTTGAGTTGTATCTTAAAACAAATCAACTCAATCAACTCCAAAATTGATTTAAATAGTTTTGAAAAGCTAAATGTAAAAAATTCTGATGAAAATGTCTACATAGGAAAAAAGCATGTAACACTCTTGACCAAATACTCAAATGCAACACCAACTCCCTACCACCACCACCAATGCTTAAGAAAACAAGTAAATATAAAAATAAGTAAAGCCCTCCATCAGCAGTGAAAACTAGCAAGAGCTCTTTTGCACTCTCACAAATTTAGAACTGTTGCTATACAGAGCACCTGTGGAGTGAGAAGAAAAGAGGCAGCAAGTTCAAGATGGCTAACCAGCAGGTGCTGGCTACTCAATCCACAGACCAGGAAACCCTAACAGAATATTCCAAGACCTTCTATCTCAGAAAGCAGAGAACATCCAATGGAAAAGGATTCACATTAAAGTGAAAACAATTTAGGTATTATTTAGGGCTTCCTCCTTTCCTAGGTGTCTAAAGCAAAGCATATCAGACAAAGAGTCTCTTATCAAGAGAGAAAATGGATAAGAAAAGCGATCAATTATACACAAAGGATATGTTAGAAAGTTTAAAAGAATATTTCATGAAAGTCTAAGCTAAAACATTAAATATATAAATAACATGATGGACTTTTCTAAGCAAAATGGTTCGATAAACCAATAAGCATGAAGAAGAATTTAGATTGGCAAAAATATATTAATTTCAAGAAATGTACCAAGTCTAGACGGGTTGTATACAAATATTTTTCCCAGAGTGTAAAAATATAAGAAAATCACCTCAATTCATTTTTTCCATCAAGCATATTCTTAGAACTAAAATGGAAAAACTACTTGTCAATTTCACTTAAGAACACAGATACAAGTAAAATATTGCCAAATCAAATACCATAATATGTTAAATTAATAATTCCAAGATAAATTCTAGCATACCAAAGCAAGAAAGAGAAAGGACAGAAGGCTGCAATTCCTTAGTAATGGGACTCCCCTCCAGAGTCCACAAAGAAACACGTGAATGACTGAGGTAAAAGGATTCTTCTGAGGAAACACAGAAAACTACTGAGTTTCACTTTTTGATTAAATTGGAATGATCCAGAGACTGTGTTCAGCAACAGGAGCCCAGGAGGCGGCCATACAGCAGTGAGGTGCTGACGGTGTAAAGACATCTTATGGGAAAGGTCAAAGGGGCACACATCAAATCCTCAAATATAGGAGAAAAATATAGCTATGACCCCAAAAGACAAGAGGACACCAGTTGGTATTTGGGTTATACACATTTAATAGATGTTGTGGCCACTCAAATCTTGGAAGGGGAAAGAAAAGGATGAATTAATCAAAAATTTTTACTTGGGATCAGTAGTTAACTTAGTTAACAATAATGATAACATTATCAATGTTAGATCCCCAAGCAATATGCAAAATAAATTCCATCATGATTGAGAATAAAATTTTAAGAAACCATGAAAGACCTCGAAAAAAGTACGGAGGAAGATTTATGTAATCTTAGCCATTCATTAAATAGAGGCATATTAGAAATTAATACATTTGGTGAAAAAATATTAATATCAGAAGCTCACTCAAAATGTAACATTAGGGAAAATTAACCTACTTATTTTTTTCTCTAGAACTGTTTTTCACTTAATTATTGAAGACATCAAGGGTTATTTGTAGAGCAAGAACATTGTTTTCTATAAAAAGTGTTACAGAGGATACAAACACTGAATTCCCAAAAAAAGAGCTATAAAATATGTCTAGCTTTTGATCCAGTGACTTACATTTTAATATTAATATATAGGAAATGATAGAGGATATGAACAGAAGGTTAGCTGTAAAGACTCCCAGTGCAATATTGTTCTCAATGGCAAAAAGTTGAAAACAAACTAAATTGTCTACTAAGAGAAATAGGTGAATTATGGTAATAAAAAACTTGATAATGAAATTCTAGACATCTATTAAATTGAAGTTACCAAAGAATATTGAGTCAACGAAACATTCTTCATGATATAGTCTTACGTAGAAAAAAATATACTATCCTACCAAATCTGAATTTTACTTTTAAATGCATGAATACGAAATATTAGAAGACATTTCCTAAGTAGTAATAGTGAATATCTATGGGCATCTGTATCAAGAGCATTATCATGCAATCCTTTTGTTGCAGCAATTCCATTTCTAGAAATCTATCTTAAGGCAACAATGATAAATGAAATAAAAGATTTTCATAAAAGAATGTTCACTGCAATTGTATTTATAATAGCAAGAGTTAAAATATCTAAATGTCCAAAAAAAGAGAAATGATAAAAATAATTATAATAGAGACACATCCTAGAATACTAATCTGTTGTTAACAATCACATTTATATAGAATATTTGACAAATTTCTCTAGGTATACTACTTAAATAAAAACAAAACTAGGGTGTGACTTTCTTTTTGACAGTGGGGTCCAAATTGGGAGATGTTAAATTTTACATCAAAATGTTTCAAAATATCAATAGCATTTATCCCAGAATGTTATTTTTCTTTTTTTTTTATTTCGGCATATTATGGGGGTACAGATTTTAAGGTTTCAATAAATGCCTATTTCCCCCCCTCCCCCCAAAAGTCTGAGTCTCCATCATGACCATCCCCCAGATGGTGCACATCTCACTCAGTATGTATGTATATACCCGCCCCCCTCCCCCCCCAGAATATTTTTAAAAATTGTATTTTTGTAAAGCTTTTTTTTGCATTTCCATGTTATCTACAATGTACATGTTTTACTTTAATAAATCAGAAAGTTGATGACATTATATTCAAAATTATTTAGATTAACCTATTTTCCTCAAAACTTTACAACTCAGCAGATGGTCAGGAAATAAAGTCTTCATTTTCTCAATTCATCACTGACCTCTAATAGCTATTTGTTTGTTAACATTTTGTCTCATTTCTCTTTTAAACTGAACAACTTTTTAATTTACTATCTTGATAAATACTTGAAAAATGAGTCTCATGGTAAAGAAAATGCCCTTATTCATCCTAAGCTTTCTTTGGTTGATGCATTTTGTTATTCACTTCAGAGCCCTGCCACCATACATAGTGGCATAATTTATAATCATCTTCACTTTAGGCTCAAATTGCCATAAATTAATATTTTTGCTTCTATGCTGATTTTTCACAATAAATTGAATGAGTAAGTGCCTTCCAATTTCATTTTTACCATTTGAGATCATGGGGAAGAAAATTAAAGGCAAACACACTGTTTAAATATGAAAAATCTATGAAAAAAATGAATGATATGATAAAAATGTGATATGAAAAAGATATAAAAAATGTATTTCAAATTTCAAGGATATGAAAAAAATGTATTTCAAATAGTCACAGACTAGCCATGGTCAATGTTCCCTGATTGTGCCAGCTATTGCTCTAAGCGATTAGCAGTTCTGTGTGTCCTCCCATCAGTTCTCTGGGACAAGTACTATTATTAGCTTCATTGTATAGGTGAGGAATCTCAACCATATACAGTTATACACTAGCCTAGGATCACTCTGCAGGAAGTAACCGGTAGAACTTAGACTCTGACCAACGCAACTTGGCGCCAATGTCTGCACGTTTGGCCAATACACGATGCTGCCTCATTGAATCAAGAACTATAATAGGAATCATGAATAAGTTCCAACAGCTCAGCATTTGGTAACAAAAAGAAAGTTATGTCTTCCTTTATTATAGCTGAAGAAAATAAATTGCTTCTATATTGATACCATCAGAGTGAGTTTCTAGTTTTTACTTCTAGCAGATCTGCTGTGGTACATATGATAACTCTGCAGAATCCAATAAAGGGGGTGACAGAGGGAATATCAGATTCAGAATTGACATAGTTGGTCAGTAGCAAGAACAATAATAAAACATTGTATCACCTTGAATGGTGAGCACTACATAACCTCAAGATCTGCATTCCTAAGAGTGTGTGTACGTCTCTGTGCGTGCCTGGAGATGCTGTATATCTGTCCTTTGATGTACCCTATTCAATTCATCATCCAACTTTACATTCAGACCTGCAAAAAATGCTCCAGGCAAAGGGTGTCCTTTCAACTGATCTATTTTGTTATTGTAGTAAGGGCATATTTTACATGCACAGCCCAATATTTTAGAATTAAGAGCATAGTACAAAAAACATGATAACAATATTCGGGGAAATGTTCATAAAATCACCCAGCTGCACCACAGCAGCTTTTACGATTCTCAAAGAAAAAAAAAAAAAAAAGAATGTCAGATTCATTGGAGCAATAAAACAACTGCACTTAGGTTATGACATTTGACGAGGCAAGATAAATGTTCTCTCAGATTCACAGAGCAACATACGCAAAGCAGCAGGTCAGCAAGAGCAGTGTGTATGCGCATGTGTGCACATACTGACTACTGATTAGCCTTGTAACTTGAGCCCAGCTATTGCACTGTATGAAGCTCTGATCTAATTAGTGCAGATTGTCATTTCAGGTGACTCTGACTAGTCATCCTATCATCCCGTGCATATG
The DNA here is from genome assembly GCF_040939455.1 of Microcebus murinus. Lineage (NCBI taxonomy): Eukaryota > Metazoa > Chordata > Mammalia > Primates > Cheirogaleidae > Microcebus > Microcebus murinus. The sequence goes on from NC_134127.1 coordinate 15,357,125, forward strand.
CCTTATGATTTATCTTTAATTGCAAGGAGCTGAAAATAAGTCTATTTCTTTAGCTTTTTTTGTCTTCAAGTGCCACAGTATTAAGCTCTCAGAAGTCTTTGCATTCACTTTATCCTCTATTTAGAGTTTCACTGAAATCTAATTATATTTCACATCAGACTGAGTAAAGAACAATGAAGTTGTTTTGAAAGACAGCAGCAAATACCTTAGACCAATTTCAGGGGTAGTTTTAATGCTGCCAGGATCTATTGGCCTAGGTTCTAGCAACTATTCCATTCATGTGGACTGAACAAAAAAAAAATTTCTTTTTATATCTAGGAAAACAGTGATGATCCAAATACAAAAAAAAAAAATTTAATTATATAATTTCTGCATAAGAGTATATCATTCTATAAGCTGCAACTCAACTTAATTAGTAGCTATATACGAATTATCTTTAATTTGTGATATGTATATATTTTAAAGAGTTATAATGTGCATTTGTCCTCAAAAATTGAAAGAACATGGTTGCTCTATTTCAATTAATGGTAGGCTGGTCACAATTCTTTACTGTGGTTCTCCAGATGTTAAAGTTTATGACTTAATCATTCAACATGTGACATAAGTCATTATGATCTGTTGAAGAGTTGATTAGTTTGGGTTAGAAATTAACTTCTGAAGGTGGGCCCTACCACCAGTTAAACAAGGACAACTAGAACTAAGTAGTTATGAAAGTTCTGCTACAAAACTAGAACACTTTTTTAGGATGCTAAAACCACACGCTATGTTCATAGCCAAAAGAAATCTCTTTTTTTATTAACAATCATCACTTCTGTTACATCCATGGCTCTCAACATTGGCTGCATGTCAGAATCACATGCATAGTTTTTAAAATTAGATATACCCATGCCTCACCCAACATCTTTGGGTCAGAATCTCAGAAGTAGGCCCAGGAATTTATTTATATTACGTTTTTTAAAAAAATCACAGGTGATTCTCATGTACTACTACTGTGGAAAACAAATGGCCTAAGAAATTAAAATGGTCATATTTCACTGATACCTTACCATTAAAATGAACTTCAGTAAGGCTGACAGTGTTGGTAACAGTGCAATGTGTCAAATTTGGTCACGTTTTAAAGTGCCATTTCTGGTTATGTTGCTGCCTTGCTTAAAATGGACTGGTTTTCCCATACCTTCTGCGGAAAACAATACTTTCTGTGAGTCCATGAGAAATATCAATTTTCTGCAAGGACTGTACCACCACCTAACAGAGTGAAAAGCCACTATTTTACTTCTTTAATGCTGACAATGCATCCAGAGAGAGACCATTTATCTTTTCTGATAGGTGAGGATAGGAGAGAAATATATTGTCTCCTTACTGGTCTATCAAAACCTAACAAAAAACAAATTAACTCACCACATTTCTAAGACAATGGCACTTTTAAGGAGAAACTAGAATAAAAATAATACCTCTTAGGAAAGTACGCATAGCTCTTTGAAGAGAATAACAGTATATTTTCTTATATTCTACGACTTTAAGCAAGATTTGCTTTTTCTTAATCCTCACACTCTGGAAGACTGCTTAACAACATACCAAAAGAAACTTTTCCCAAGTTCTACCATCAAAGCAATGATTGATGTCTTTGAAGAAGCAGAAAACAGTAACCTGAGTACATTCTGTCTCTCCTCTAATAACCTGGCCCTCTCAAAGTTCATTCAAAATAGTAAATAAGAATTCAGAAATAAAATAAGTCTTTTGCAGTAGGATGTTATGGCTACTTTTAACCAAGTACCTTGAAGAGGGTGGCTTCAAGTAACAGAAATTGCATCTCTCACAGTTCTGGAGGCCTAAAGACTAAAGTCAAGGTGTCGGCAAGGTTGGTTCCTTCTGGAGTCTCTGGGGGAAAGAGCCTGTCCAGTCCCAGCTTCTTGGGTATTCCTTGGCTTGCAGACACCTGACTCCAAATTCTGCCTCTGTCTTCACACAGTGTTCTCCCTGTGGGCCCTCACATTGCCTTCTTAGAAGGAACCCAGTCATTGGAATCAGAACCGACCTATTCCATTATGAGTGCATATTAACTTGAGTATATTTGAAAAGACTGTATTTCCAAATAAGGTCACATCCACAGGTACTGAAGGTTAGGACTTCAATCAAAATACCTTTTTTGGGGGGTGGGGGGCATAATTCAATCTACAACATGTTCTTTTATCGGTGACACAGTTTTTTAAAAAGTAACTGGCTAACTTTGCATTTGAGTGAAATAACATTTCACTTCCTTTCCTGAATTCAGCCACATTCAAGCCAGGTGAACTTGAGCAAACCTCTAAGGCTTGCACAACTTACCCATTTCTAGAAGACTACCTCATAGAATTCTCATGAGGATTAAATACAATTTTTATGTACATCAGGCACATACTTATACAGGTACCCACCACTTATTGAGGAATTATTACCGGGATCAAACTTAATTTTTTTTTTAAATGAACAAGTTGACACACTGAAGATTTGAATGACTTCCTAATGGCACTAGAGCTAGAGGTGAAAAATCTGAGATCAACAATCGATTACCTAAATCTAGAATACTTTCTACTACATCCTTTTCTGCTTTGGGGAATGTGAAAATACTGGATTTTTTTCCTTTTAGTTCTCAATGTTATAAATGTTCATGAACAACCATGAGGGGCTGTGACTTCCTTTAAAATCTGCCTTAGAAAGCAAGAAGTAAATAGATATGCTATGTGCATTCTTATTTCAACCCTCAGTCTTCTATTCTACTATAAATAGAATACATATCTATATATACATGTATGTGTATATATACATACACTTGGGGGGTTTTTTGTCTCTTTTTAACTTTATTCTTTTCTACTTACAATGTAGCATCCTCATTTCTGAATGTTTCCTTCCAATACTGTATTTTCTGCAGCTACAAAAGGAAGCCTGGGGCATCATTGGCTATAAGCTTAGTCAACTTCAACGGAGGCAGCCAGAATCAAAAATCTGACAAGGGGCTCATTTAACCAACACTCTTTCACCTGGAAGGTGTTTAAATTTGGTAACTGCAAGTAGGGCATGCATAACTCTGCCAGCTCTACTTATGCAAGTAAGCCTACTACCTGCAAATAAAGTGACCTTAACTCTGTGACTAACCCAGGCAATTTGACTAAGATTTTAATATACTACATTTAACTCTGACAGTGCCAATTTAGTTAAATCAGTGTTATCAGAAATGATTTCATTATGTTATTAAAGACCATTTTGAATTAACCATATTTACCAATCAACTCAGCATGTCTGAGATACTTTCATCTTTTATTAGATTTATTCTGAACAATTGCATCATCTATCGATTAATACTGCCTGAATCAATTTCATTTCAGCTTTTTTGAATAAACAAGTCTTGTTTTAAAAAGCAGCATTTTATTGTATAGATCTACTTCATACATTTCTGAATGCAATGGGAATTATTTGCTCTAAAGAAATTAAAATCTTCTGTGTCATAAACTAAAACAAAGTTGGAAATCATTACGAATTTACTATGGAAAAGTGAGAAATTTTGTTGTCTAATTCTATGATTCATAATGCTTCACTGAAAATTCTCTGGCTCAGCTTTAGAAACCTTATAATCAGTTTTTCTGTGTAAACCTATAATCATTTTAATTTTCATGTCAGCAGTTGGTGGCACTGAGAACTTTTTCCAAGTTTTCTAATGTCACCAAGAACGTGTGAAGTCGAGAGAAGTTTTCCTCCATGGCATATGGGTTGAGCTTTCTCAGCCTTACCAGGATTGGCTTCTTTTTCAGTTAAATCATCCCCAAATGTAATTCACCTAATATTACAGAAAAGTTATAAGCATTACTGCAAAGATAATATATTGTCGTATTGTTGTATAAAATACAATAATCTGACAGAGGCATTGGTACCACCAATTATTTTAGAAGATGTATGCATTAGGCAGTTTTTGTAGGCAATTCAAAATCAAATCCAAATAGATTAACTGAATTAGGATTCAATTACCCAAACATTCTCAACATACCAGATAGTCTGATAGCTGCTATCTGTTCCTCTAAGTCACCTACCACAGTGATAAAAAAAAAAAAAAGCAATCACCCTGGGAGGAAATGGAACAAGAAACACTAATATTATGTTTGAGACTCTGTTGATCTTTCCATCTATGCCCCTTTCATTTCCATTTTTCTTAAAAGAAAGTTTTGTGCTTCAAATAGTGTGAGCTCCTGGTCACCCAAGAGGAAACAATTCAGTTTATGGTTTACTTACCATTAAAACAAAGAAAGAGGAAAATGGGAACTTTACATTAGAGACACTTGTGAAACATGACCTCAGCCAGTTGATCAAGGTCAATGTTAACAGTAGGTATTCTGATGTAATGTGATGAAAATGGCACTTTAAATGGCCTTTCTTCCAGTAACTATAACTCTAGTCTTACCATAAAAAAAAAAAAAAATCAGGCAAATTCCAGTATTGGCCATCTTACAGAGCATCTGACCAGGATTCCCCAAAACCATCAAGGTCATCAAAAACAAGAAATGTCTAAGACATTGTCACAGCTAAGAAGACCCTAATAAGACCTGGCAACTAAATGTAACATGGTGTCCTCAATGGGAACCTGGAACAGAAAAAGAATATCAGGTAAAAAGTAAACAAATCTGAATAAACCATGGATGTTACTTAATAATTTATTATACTAATATTGGTTCATGAATTGTAGCAAATAGAGCATACTAATATGAGATGTTAATAATAGGAGAAAGTGCATGGAGAGTATATGGGAAGCCTCTGTACTAGCTTCTCAATTTTTCTGTAAATCTAAAATATTCTAAAAAATGAAGTCCATTGGGAAAATCCCCAAATATTTAGCCCACATGGAAAAGAACAAAGCAAGTGAAGGCATAAAACTCATTCACACATTTTCATTAAGAAACTAGCTATGAATAAATGAGTTCTCCTTGATCATTCGCAAAGAAAATATGTTGATATTTAACTTTGCAGAGACACTTTTTCCTTCTTTCAAACAAACAATGAATATATGTGCAATTGTATTCGGAAAAGGCCATTTAGTAAGAGAAAAAAAAAATCAAAAACTATCCAAAAAATATAAGCTCATGAGGTAGTATCATTACGGGGCTAGTATATATGTACACGTATTCAAATCCTCACACTTGAAGCACAATTTTGTTAGTTACTACATAACCCAGTTGATCAAATGTTACAGCAAAATATTCTTCTGCATCCCAAATTTGTCATTGAACATCATTTGAAACTCTCCATGTCAAAGTTTGTTTATTGAAGCCCAAAAGTTTGTGAGAAAATGTTCAAGCATTTGCAGATGGTCCCTGACTCACAGCGGTTTGACTTACAATTTTTCAGCTTTACGATGGTGCAAAAGCAATATACATTCAGTAGAAATCGTGCTTTGAGTGCCCATACAACCATTCTGTTTTTCACTTTCTGTACAGTATTCAATAAATTATATAAGATATTCAACACTTTGTTATAAAATAGGCTGTTAGATGCTTTTGCCCACCTGTAGGCGAATGTAAGGTATGATGTTCGCTAGGTCAAATGTCTTAAATGCATTCCAACTTACAATATTTTCAACTTCTGATGGGATTATTGGGACATAACCCCATCATAGGTCAAAAAGCCTCTGTATAGGTATTTTTAGGATCTATTAATGACAGTAGTATTTTAAGAGAAATTTTAAGGGAGAAATGAATTACAGATTCTAAGGTCCTGAAATGGCCATTAAGTGATCTTCATTGACAAATTCATAAAACCCTTAGAAAAGGGGAAAGTTATTTTCCATAATTTTCTGTCATGTTGACTAAAGGAAAAGAAACTAATCAAAGTCTCAACTTTTTATAGTGGTAGTGAAACTGATTACAATGTCTTTTACCTGTTTGTACTGGGGCCTAAGGATTGCAGTCAAGGTAAGAGCCTTCTTTTACAAATACCACGTGAAAAGGAAGACAAAAAAACCACTTTTTACATAAAATAAAGAATCTAATATAGTCTCAGAATTGTAGATTTTTTTAATCTCCATTGTAGCAACATCATCAAGATGGAGACAACATTGGCCAGGATTTTGAATCTTCAAATCCTCAGCCTGCACATTACGTCCCTACTAGGTGCCAAAGAATAAATGCACAGATGAGATGAGTTGGCAGAGGATGTTCTTCAACACTAACAATGATTGGACTCCAAATTCTTATCCTCTTTCCTACTCTTGAGAGGACTGGATCAAATGGATCAAGAGGTCCTTTTGCTCCTAGAGCACATAAGGAGAACACTGTAAGTTTTTGTGAGGATTAAATATTTTTCCGTATTTCCCAAATGGGAAGGGCTTAGAAAATTACTGGCTGGTATGAACATGCAATAAATGTTAGCTATTAATTGTTTTATCCCTTAGGCTCACCCACTAATCCTGGTCCCTATAGCTCTTAAAATTCTGAAAAAAAAGAGAAACCAGTAACAACAGTATTCTTACTAAGGCATCTCATTCTGTCATTTCTTCCATGTGCTACCCTTGATTATGTTTGACTTCTAAAGTTACAGAAATCTTCACCAAAGAACAGAGAGTTCCAGGATCATTAGACCTCAATGGCATGGGGTTTGGAGGGAAAGAAGGAATCCAGGGAGGAAGATGATTAAAAAGGGAAGAGATCCCTGAAAACAGTAGGGAACAAATATCACAACTTCCCCAGGATACTGGCCTCATTGTGGATTATCTATTGTGATAAATAGTTTTGTGGTGGCTCAAGGAAGCAAAACCAAGAGGGAGGGGGGAACAAGTGGTGATCGGATGGAAAGAGAGATTTGGGCCACATGAATCCTTATGAGAACATAGTTCTATGAGCTGGGCTTCCAGATACTGCTCACAAAATGCTTTCTGTATTGTGCGGACAAAACTATATCCTTAGAATCTGCAAGGCAGAGTATGAATTACTTTCCCCTGTCAACCCCAAGTTGTACCTAACTAAGAGGGAGCATCTAAATGTCAGTTAAGTAAGGGGTTTACACAGTGTATTGCATTCCTAATCACATTCGTGAGTGTGATACACAATCCAATTAATTGGTTTTCTTCCGAATATTTTCTGCCTCCACAATTTCCATTCTTGAGTCTTCCAACATATTTTGATACAAACGATTCAGTAACTAACCCCATAGAAAACAGTAAAATAACTCCAGGAGAAAAACATAGGCATAATTGGTGTAGGCTATGAGCAACAAACAGTATGTGAACATAAGCAAACCATTAGGGAAAATCTTCATCTCCTCTGATCCTTTCATTTTGATGTAATAGGCACAGCAAACATATGCTGCAATATGTGGAAGGTAATACATCAAAACAAAGAGCAGTACACATCACATGACACTACAAGCCTTTGGAGATCCATGAAATGATAGCACAAGTCCCTGAAAAGTTTAAAAATAGGGGCATTCTGAGTCTCTGCAAATCTTTAGAGAATTAAGAGTACCCAGAAAGGCTATTTATTACTTTCTGCAGTTTATAACACTAAGGGATTTAGGGAATGTACATTTTATAGGCTTCTTCTATGAGGTTGGTTAACACAGGAGGTCAGGGTATTTTCTTTACAACATTAAAGGTTTGTGAAACTATTGAAATTACACATATTTGAATGCCAGAGGGAGAACAGAAATTTCTACTATATGTGCAATAACAAATATCGAAAATAAAGAGTCAGTGATCAGCATTGCAATGAGTAGCCTATGAGCTAAAGCTTTTGCAAATCCTGTCCCCCCAAAACAAGGACACAGGAATGAGAAGGGGCTCCCAGTTAGGAGGGCCAGTTGAGGGACAGATAAACAAGCCTATGTGTACTGCACTTAAAAACCAGGCAATGTGACTGACAGAGAGTAACTCTTTTCAGAGCTCTAATGGGCTGATTTGCATCCCAATAGCTATTCCAGACAACCAATTCATTGTCTTAACATATATAGTTTGTTTTTTGGAGGGTATGAGATTATTCTTTTTAAAAAAACCCCATGAATCTCAATCCTCAAAAAGTTTACCATTTAAGGGAATTACAGGAAACAAGCAATTGCTGTGTACCCACACACACACAAAAATAAAAATAAAAAACCACAAAAACAAAAAACCCTCAAGGCTTTACATATTAGAAAAAAATAATTTGTACACATAACCCAATCTAAATGTACAAAAATTTATAAATATTAAGGACATCCAATTTATAACATATTATGTAGATATTAAAAAGGGTAGAGTATTTCTAACTAGCTATGACATTGGTAGAGGGATCTAATCACTGTTTCCCTTAAATCCAAATAGAAATGGCCAAGAAAAACAAAATACAGAAGAAACTGCAGCAACACTGATCACAAAAGCAGGCGACATTCACATGCCACAATCTTTGAGGAAGTTCCACCTAAAATCCAAAAGATCCAGTAAGTTTTTCAATATTGATAATTTAAAGGACACACACTGGGAGGACAGGAAGAATATGCAACAGATAGAAAATATTTCAAAACCTTGTTGGCAGCTGCTGTCCTCAGAGGCACGTGCAGCAGTGTGCAATAAGAAGACCTAGGGTAGAGCCATTCCCTGACATAGTGGGTGACTGTCCTACCAGGAAGGAGGCAGACACCATGCCTATGTCCTCCCATGTCACTAAGAACGAAGGCTCAGTAAATAATTCGATATGGAAAGCTGGCCCCTGCCGAGGAAGCATCACCGTGAACAGAGAACAAACTGTACTGAAATGAAGCCTCTATTTGAAATGTCCTTATCCCTGGCACTGGATCACAGAACCGATAATGTCACCTATGATCAACAATTTCTTCTGCAAAGCCAACAAGAAAAGAATTCTAATAACATCTGTATGGCTAGCAAAAGGATGCAAAGGAAGCTTCTGTCTACGTCTGTGAAGAATACCCAGCTGGACTAATGCAGTAACAAAATCCAAAATTGGGCCAGAGTGTTTATTGAGCAAAATTAAAGGAGCAAAGTGATGTAGTCTGTTATTGATATTTACTGAGAAAACAGAAGTACACGATGGCATGTTATTAGGTTCACAGTAAAATTGTATGAAACAAGAAGTATTTAAAATAAAAGGAAAATGATGATAAAATAGACTGACTGAAACAGAGCTGAATAAGGCAAAGGAAAAAATGTATACAGTTAGAAATGCCATGGGTACAAGCAGCTTTACAGAAGCAGAAATATATAGGAACATTTATTCTAAGATATGAAATTAACCAATATACTACAACTATCAGAATGCACTGAAATAGGAAAAAGATGAAAATTACAATATATGATATGCTATTTTTATCCCAGAAAATGAGACCATAAAAAATGAAATAGAATATATGATTTTATTTTCTATATACAAATAAAAAAACTCTGAGGTGAAGGCTATCATCTTCCTGTCTAAAGAGACTTAAAACTTTCCAGAAACAAAATTAACGAATATAAAAGAAACCTAACATACCCTGTTGAAAAAAAATTGAACATCAAATTTTTCAAAAAGATACAAGCATCCATGCAGAAAAATAAAAGAAAAATATACTGAACTAGGCCCGGACTGTTCTGCCTTATTATTTGTAAGAACACTATGAAACAAGACTACAGATCTGTGAGAAGTGAGAATGTTATCAACTAGAAATTCTGTAACAAAATGAAAATGAATATTTGACATATTAGACAGAAGGACATTCTCAGATGTAAACATGTGTTTACATTCTGACAACATAAATATGTGTTAAAGAAAACCTGCTTAGAGACATACTCTATTAATAGGTAACCATGAGATGGATGAAAACAATGAACTGAGGAATAGAGAAATTGAGATGGAAGAAAGTTTCCTAATAGCAACATCTTATCACCTCCATACACAACTAACCATAAATTGTTGTTGTAAATGCCACTGTAAAAAAGAATGCAAATTTTATAAATTATTGAATGGTTAAATACATGCTATAAAAATACTAAACAAAATGGGAATATTTTGCAACGTACATGATGAAGATAATGATTTGTAAATATCTTTTACAAATTTTTAACTATAACTACTACAGTGAAAAACAAACAAATAGAAAACCAGACACATAAACAGGCAACTCCAAAAAGGAAAAAAAAAAAAAAAAGCCACACGACCATTTAAGAGATTTCTAAAATTCTAATCTTAATCATCTTGACTTAGACTGTCACAGAAGGAGAGAGAAACTTAAATCTGAAACTGTTGTTCTTCGGAGCATTTTACGACCCCATTGCCAGAGAAATTGAACTTGATCCTGCTTTTGATTTAAAATAAGTTCTTATCACTGAACTGTCACTTGCAGGCATTCCAACCTCAGGCACATGATGAGCTGTGGCTGACAGAAGCTATAATCAGAGGTAAAGCCACTGGTGACAAAGTACGGCATGCCGTAAGTTTCAATATAAATCAATGGAGAAATTCCATCTCTACCTAGATAAATCATTTATAACTTTCCTGTCTTACAGGAAATACCACCTGTGTCAAAAGAAAGACAAAGTCATAATCTGCTCCTGTAATTTCTATTGTTTTTTTTTTTTTTAGCAGTGGTTCAGCCAACTCTTTTGGTCCTGGTATTTGGAAAAACCATTACTAATTCAGAGTACCTGACCTTATCCCTACCCTGGGCTTAAAGGCAGAATCCCATTGTGCTGGCAGTTAAGTGCTCACAGCAGCCCCTTGTTCCAGAAATTGCTCTCAGCTGGCACAAGCTGCCTTTTCACAGCCTTTTAGGCCCCAGGTAATGACTGAATGATTCTGGAGTGCAAAAGGTCAACTACCTTGCCATGTGGGCAGTGAATACTCTCCCCCATCCCCGACACACATGCCCTATGTCCATGTATAAAGCCAAAGCTAGGCTTCATCTGAGTCCATATCCTTGCTGAGCTCTGTTCTCCCTCCCTCACCCCTCTCTCTCCTCTTTCTTGCTTCAACTCCCTCCATTAGAAGTTTCTCCTAATGATCACTTCCTCAATAAATCACAGGCACCTGAATTCTTGTTTCAGGCTCTGCTTCGATGGAGCCAACCTCAAACAAGAGTGAAAATAAACGTAACTTAAAAACAAATTAAATTTAAAACTTAGGCTGCGCAAATCTGGTATTCTGTCAGTGTTATGCTTGACTGTCTTTAGACTGCTGATGAGAACTGCTCTTGGCATGTCTTGTTTCCCCACTGCCTTCAAGAGATTGATAGCAATTCAACAAATGTATGCTGACTTCCCAGGCATATATGAAAATGCTCAGGTCTATTGCTAAGCATGGCCTTAATGTTTGGGATACTGTGATGACAGGAAGATTCAACTCCTAACATACACTTGAACTTCTCTCTGTAGCTAACAATGCTGCAATTAGCAGTGGAAGAAATGATATCCTCTCTGCTCCCCCAAATACTTCTATCCTCCACAAACTAGAAAATGCACATTGCCTTTTCATGTTCAAGTGCTAGCTATGCTACACCACCCTCCCTCACCTCTCTGTGGCTCCTAAATCTGTGGTCCCCAACCCCTGGGCTGCAAAGCAGTACCAGTCTGTGACCAGTTAGGAACCGGGCTGCACAGCAGGAGGTAAGCGGCAGGTGAGTGAGCGACGCTTCATCTGTATTTACGGCCGCTCCCCATCACTCTCATTACCATCTGAGCTCCCCCCACCCCAACCATGGAAAAATTGTCTTCCATGAAAGTGGTCCCTGGTGCCAAAAAGGTTGGGTACCACTGTCCTAAGTCACTTCACATGTGTGGGAGAAGTTGTTTAGATTTGTTTTAATTCCTGCTAACAAGAGTTTTAATTTCTATTTCAATCAAGGGGAAAACAAATTTTAAAGCACCTGCTCCTTAGGAGATAGAGTGATGAAAAAACAAAATCTTTTTTCTTTATGATGCTTACATTCTAATTGCGGAACACCAAAAAATAAATGAGTAACCAAAAAATAGCTTTGTTATATCTGGACAGTGGAATATAATTCAGCACTAAAAAGAAATGAGCTATCAAGCCATGAAAAGACAGAGCAAACTTAAATGCATATCACTAAGTGTAAGAAGCCAATCTGAAAAGGCTACATATTGTGTAATTCCAACAATGCTGTATTTTGGAAAAGGCAAAACTATGGGGACAATAAAAAGATCACTGGTTGCCAGAATTTGAGGTGGGGAGGGGGAAGAAGTAAGGAACAGGTGGAACACAGAGGACTTTTAGGACAGTGAAGCTACTCTGGATGATATAGTGGTAGATACATGTTATACATTTATCCAAATCCATAGAATGTACAATGCCAAGAGTGAACCCTACTGTAAACTGTGGATTTGGGGTGATAATGATGTGTCAATGTAGTCTCATCAGTTTTAACAACATGCCACTCTGGTGGGAGATGTTGACAATTGGGAGGCTATATATGTTTCCAGGCAGGGGACATACGGAAAATCTTTGTATTTCCTGCTCAGTTTAGCTGTACACCTAACACTGCTCTACAAAATAAATTCCACTATGAAAAAAGAAAATAAAAATTATAACTTCTAGTAAAGATGCAACTTTCAAAAATAATTTATTCAACTTTGTCTGTAAACTTTAACCTTTTAAACAAACTATTTTTCCCTCTGTGCATTGCATTTTAGGGCAAGCAGCTTAGCAGTCATTGAAATGTTTTAATAAAATACATATTGCCCAAATATTTTAATATGGCCTTATTTCAATTCCACCTCAAAGAATAGAATAGTACATTATCTAAAGAAAATATTGGTTTCTCTAGTAAAATAAGCTGAATAACTTCATCACTTAATGACATTACTTGAAATAGTGTATGTTTTATTTAAGGTTTCTTTATAAAACATAGACTTAAATGGCAAAAAAAGTTAATCTGTATTTTTTGATGTCTAGCTATTGCTCTACATCAGTTTAGATGTAAATGACCATGATGTAATTCCTCAGTAGTGGTAAGTTAAATGAACTGTTGTTCTTTCAATGTAGATGTTAGGTTTACCCAAGTTGTACTGCCCATTTATTTCCACACTTACAGTGCTTTGTGAACATTGTAGCATCATCACCTTTTTCTTACAATGTAGGTTAAGACTTCTCTTCCAATTAGACCACTGGAGTAATGGACACATTTACTTTGGGATGATACCCAAATCAGAACAAGGAATCATACACAACTCTAGCTCCAAGAGAGATTGTGAATGCTACCAGATAGTGTAATGCTTAAGAATATTGTGTATCCTCAACATAGAAGACACTAAATAAATGTCAATGGAATTAAGGAATAAATAAAAACAATATACACCCACATTGTGAAAGCTAGCATTTTACGCTTCTCATTGCTCCCTATTGACTCAGAAGAAATACTTCATGTAATCTTAAAAAATTATTTCCCCAGTGATAAAGAAAATTACTTTAAACCTGAAGACATATTAGAAATCATTTTACAGCTTTATTATATACATTGATTATTGAGTGAAGTTCTAGATTAATAGAGTATAATCGCTGTAGCTGTAAAAATAAATATTGTGTGAAATACATAAGGTCTAAATTGTAAAGGAATGTGCACAATATAAACATTTTCAGGGAGATTTTAGTAAAAATATTTTCTTTCTTGCATATTTTGATAAAGATATGGACAAAAAAAAAAAACGTTAATCACCTATCTCCTTTTATTTTCTGATTCCAAAATTTACCCAGAGTAAGTGATATCATTTATTCTCTAGCTAACTTTCTTGACCATGTAAGGATCTCTTAACAGTTTGTTTTTGAGCACTTTGCAAAATGTTGCTCAAATTCTTTCAGTTCAACTAGTTTTACCCTGACCTTTTATACTTTCTAGATATTTTCAACTGCCTTTTCATGAACCTACATTTAAATTTAAAAGGTGTCTTTTTTCTTGCAGTAGCTTTGACTTTGCCTATTAGCCACACTATGAAAATTTGTAATATACTTATATACTTAATATTCTTACATTTAAAAATTAACCAAATTATTTTAATTATAATTAAAAGGTAAATTTTATACTTATGAAATATGTAGATTTCACAGATCTGGAAAACAAAGTAATATAATGAAACCAAGATTATATATCACTATGAGAGATTGGATCTCAAAGTCAAAAGATTAATTCAAAGCACTAAGTTTATGTAATAAAAAAAAAAAAAAAACAGTAAGTGCAGGCCAGGTACAGTGGCTTACACCTATAATCCTAGCAAGCACTTTGGGAGGCCAAGACAGGAGGATAGCTTAAGGCCAGGAGTTCAAAACCAACCTGAACAACATAGCAAAAGGCCCATCTCTACACAGAAATAGAAAAAATGGTTGGGCCTGCTGGTGTATGCCTATAGTCCCAGCTACGTGGGAGGCTGAGCCAGGAGAATTATTTGAGCCCAGGAATTTGAGGTTGCAGTGAGCTATAATGCCACTGCACTCTAGCTTACACAACAGAGAGAGACCCCATCTCAAAAAAAAAAAAAAAAGCCTAAATATAGAATGGGGAGATATGAAACATAGCTAAAATTTACTTGAAAAAAATATGGGACTTAACTGTGAACAGTGGAATGAATATTAGGATAGAGCGGCTTAAAAACTAAATCCAGTCTAATTGTCCTGACAGAAATGACAGGAAATTACAATTAAATCTTATGTTTCTTGAGGTTTTTTTCAGGAATATTTCCCATCTAAATACAACTTTTTAAAAACCACCAGTGATGTTCTATAACCTTAATGCTTGATCAACTTGACTCACTGAACTGTGTACTGAAACTACCAAAGCTATTTAAGAGTGAGATAAAATGTCCCACTGAGGAAATCCGGAGTGAGAATAAGAAGTGGAAAGTGAAATCAATGAGCTGAAAACCAAGACTTGAACAAAAAAAAATAAAATACTGTTCACTCATGTACTGATCAAATGGACTCCATTGTGCTCATGCCAACAACTGAATGTCATGACAAGATCATGTCGATCAACTAAATACAAATATCCATAAGTCACAAGTAACTAAATATATATCTGCATTTATCTCCTCTTCCACTGCCTGTATTAGATTTATCATTACAAGCCTATGAACTGCTACTGTTTGCCGTAACTGCTCCTGATATGTGAAATGGTAAGTGGTTAGCATACAAGTAGATCCTAATAACGTATTTCAACATGATACCATGGCTACTGGTGAAATAGATGTTTTACTTCTTTTTTAGAAAGTTGAACTTTATATAGTATGCATTGCAGTGAACCATTATTAATGACATTTAGAAATTCCATATAATTCTTACTCCATTTCAAAAGTCATAACCTCTCCCCCCAAAAAACAGTTCTCCCCATCTCTGAAGAATGTATCACGCATATTCTCTTTACATTTCATGTGTACTTGAGAGATAACAGAGAAAATGCCCTATTTCTATATTTTATCTGTTTACTGATTTTAAATGCTAGTATTATTAGTACTCAAATGTGTATTTTGCAATAATTATACCACGATGACATTAGCATCTACCCAACAATTAAATAATGAATCCTTAGTCTTCTGTCATCACCTATTTACCATTTTCTGTTTTCTCTAAACACAATAAATGTCACACAATTGTAATAATTAAACGTAATGCCTTTCCATACATTTCTCCTACTTTTCCGAGTCATCTCAGCCCAAGCCACTCTCTAAGGCAAAGAAATAGCAGGTATTTTGTCAAGTTTTTTTTTTTTTTTTTTTTACACTCAAGAACATTGTTTTCCTCATAAAACCTAGCTGTAGAGAATTCCTTCCTATATTCTTACTTTCTCTATTCTTGCAGCAGGACTACTTCAAAGACATGGTACAATATCAAAGTGAAGTGCACTTATAATAATACGGCTCACTTTTAAAATATTGCTGAACATTAGAATGTAATTTAATGGCTGAGTGGCTAAAAGAATTTAACCTCCTTCCTCAACATGGCACAAGAATTGCTGCTACTTCTTAGCAAAAAGGTCCAGCAGATGGTGGGAAGTCTAGTTTGATCAGTATAACAGGCTTCATCACATAATAGAAAGAATCATATGGCTTAATGTATTATATGTACATAAAGCCACCATTGCTTTTCCTAGAAATGTCTTGTCATGAGTTTTCCATCTTTCCTTTTCCCCCAAATGGGAAGATAAACAAAAATCCAATGAGCTGTCATTATTTAACATTCACATCGTCCCCTATTACCATGAAAACACAGCTAGACACACATACAATTTCAGACACATATATTAATATAATCATGACAAGAGAGACTGAGGCTAAGAGATTCCAATATTTAATGTTATCCTTGGATCAATCTGGACAATAATAAAAATAATTTTGTTCTTCACAAGATAATTTGAAGCAATTTCTCTATGATGTCATGATCTCAAAAGGAAAGAAATAATGAGAAATAGGTGTATGAAACTTATTGCTGGATATCACAAGGGTGATATTGATTACACCATCCACTAAAACATAGAATCCTTTTATGAGTAGCCATGAGAAAAATTTCTCTCTGATTTCAGTACCAGAGACAGCTCTTTTTGTTTTATAGATAGTGTTTTATAGATACAGAATTAACTGCTCATGTTTTCCTATTTGTTCTAGCTACTGAAAGGTCCAAGCCAAAACTTTGATCCTCTTTTTACAAATAAAAAGGACTTCCTGCCATGCTTTGGTCCCTGAATTTTTCATTTGGCTTTACATTGTCTTATTTCTTTCTCTATGCTTTGTGTATGTCTTAAAGTTAACTCCAATTCACTAATTCTCTTCCCTCTCTCCAAATTTATTGAATGAAGTACATGTGTTAGTCTGTTTTGTGTTCCTATACAAAAATACCTGAGGCTGGGTAATTTATAACAGAAAGATGTATTTGGGTCAGAAATCTGGAAAGTTCAAGGTTAGGCATCTGGATCTGGAGAGAGAGGCTCAGACTGTTTCCAGTCATGGCAGAGGCAAAAAGGAGCTGGCGTGTACAGAGATCACATAGTGAGAGAGACAGGGGGAAGAGGCCAGGCTCTTTTTAACTCTTATGTGAACTCACAGTGTGAACTAATCCACAAGAGAGGACAGTCATCTATTCATGAGGAACCCACCCCATGACCAAAACACCTCCCATTAGGCTCCATCTCCAACCTTGAGGATCAAATTTCAACATGAAGTTTCAAATGGACAAACATCCAAACTATAAATAGACAGTACATTGGAATTCTTATGTTTTTTTTTAAAGGTAACCTGCATAATCTTTAAAAGATAGAAACTTTTCCCTGGTCTTCGTCTCAATGGAATGTCTTACAGCTTTATGCGCCAAGTTCATTAAGCAATGCAAAAGACAGTATATTCCAAGATAATTTACAGACAGTGAGGAGCTAGTTCTACGTGACTAATACTACACTTGCTTGAATCCCCTGCTACCACGTTAATCGCACATTCCCAGTCTCTCCTCTTATTCCTCAACTATCAATTTTGGAGTGCTCAGCCCTTGGTTCAGTCTCTATTCTCGTTGCCTTGAACTCATATTTAATCTTATAGCTTTAAGTACCATCTATATGCTGCCAACTCCCAAATTTGTATTATCAGCCTATATCGCTCTTCCAAATTCAAGACTATCCAACTGATTACTCAAAATTGCCACCTAGATGTCTAATAGACGTTTCAAACTCAACATTTCTAAAATTAAACTCATGACTTTCTGACTGGTGTAAGAATGTATCTCACTGTGGTTTTAATTTGCATTTTTCTGATGATTAATGATACTGAACATTTTTCTGTAGGTTTTTGGCCATTTATATGTCTTCTTCTGAAAATGTCTATGTCCTTTTCCCACTTTTTAATGGGGTTGTTTTTTTTTTTTTTTTCTTGCTGAGTTGTTTGAGTTCTTTATAGATTCTGGATTTTAGTACTTTGATGGATGAACAGTTTCTGGATATTTTCTCCCAATATTTAGGTTGTCTGTTTACTCTGTTTATTATTTCTTTGACTGTGCAGAAGCTTTGTAGATTAATTAGCTCCCACTTTGTCTATTTTTGGTTTTGTTGCATTTGAGTTCTTAGTCATAATTCTTTGCCTAGGCCAATATCCATAAGAGCTTTTCATAGGTTTTCTCCTACCATTTTTATTGTTTCAGGTCTTAAATTTAAGTTCATAAATCCATCTTGAGTTTTATTTTGTATATGGTGAGTGATATAGGTCAGGTTTCGTTGTTCTGTATATGGCTAGCCAACTTTCCCAGCATTATTTATTGAATAGTGTCCTTTCCCTAGTATATTTTCTGTCTACTTTGTTGAAGATTAGTTTCTTGTAGGTTGTTACCTTTCAAAGACATGAATAAATATGATTAAAGTAGCCAGACATCCCTAGATTGAAATTCAAATTATGAGCCCAAATTAAGAGCATTTCATTTTTTGTGAATGAAGGAGAACACTGGCATGTAAAGCAGTGAATAATTCATGCACACAAATCCATTCAGATACACACTGATCCACATTAACACATTCCTTTCAGTATTTTTCATATCTGTTCTTTCCATTCTATTTCATTGTCACTATTCCCAACAGTTCAGGTTCCCATCATTTTATACCAGTTTTTCTACAGCCTTCTTTCTCTCTCCTTGCAAACTCAAGTTTCCCTCTAATTTTCCAGATACTCCTCTTGAACATTATTTTCACCTGTAGATACCTATGATCAAAGCCTTCCTCCCTGGCTTTGAAGGCCCTCTAGGATCCAGCCTTCAAACTTACTTCCCATTAGCTCATTAGCATTTATATGAAAAATTAACTTTAATCACAACAGTTCCTTCGATAACAATGTCCGTATTAATACCATAAGGACAGTAACAAGTCCCATATGAGACCATGGCTAGGGTCCCCTCACTCCCCTGGAATGTCATCAGCACTTGTCACTACTGCATTCTGCTTCTTCGAATCTGACCTTCAAGACCTGACTCATCTCTATAGAAAATTCTCTCACCCTTAAGATTGTCATCCTTCTGCCATTCACATAGGTGAATGCTATGGTTTTCATGCTAATGGTTTATTTTCCTTTGTTATATTTAGTTTGTGATCACTTTTGGATTCTATTTTTACTTTTGTAAAACATGTGGCCCTAAAAGTCAAAGGCAGACCATCTTTAATCCTTAAAATTTTGTCTATTAAAGTGCCAATGTACAGTTAAATGAAAGTATTAAGGTGTATGTTATACTCCAATAGATATGTGTAAATGTTAAAGTTTGTTCCTATACTCATTGATTTTGCCAGCTACAGATTTCATATTAATTTTGACAATGAATTTGGACTTCTTCACATATATTATGGGATGTATGCATTATCTCTTATCATCAGCATCATAGTGGCACAATATGTTATCTGCCTATTAAGAAATTCTTGCTATCCTCAACAAGCTTACATATAGAATGAATAATACAGATGTTCCTTTAAAATGTACTGAATAATTTCTTTTACATATTAATGTATGAGTAAAAAATAACAGAAAATGTTACCTGCCACAGGAATGCTATATTTAAAGAATCACTTTTCCTGAAAAATACTTTGATCTCGTAACAAATTTAATAAGAAAGCATACACCCATAATTCAAGACATATCTTTTAACACTATTAGTTATACTTAACATCCATCTCTACCACATCCCAATCTTTCTTGTTAACAGAACTCCAATGCTGTTGGTGTTACAACATGATTACGAAAGGGCCCAGCTCCAGGGAATTAATCATAACTGATCTCATCCTATCACAATTCCACCCCTTTCTCTCAACCCTTGTGGGAGAGTGGTTTGGTAGTAGGCAAGTATCCAGTTATGAGCAGGGAGAAGTGAGAAGTCTGCTGGAACCTTCTGGGACAGAATTTCTTCCCTGGCTTCCCTGAAAAACCAAAGATGCAGAGCCCTGATCCCACTGAACATTAAACAGCTCCGGAAGTGCCTGTCTTTTAACTCCTTTTCATGTGAAATTATAAGTCTTTATTACCAAAGATGCATTTAGTATAATATTCTATTACTTGAGCAGCCAAAATTGCCCTAATTTATTGTACCTTACTTGACTTGCTCTCCAATCCCCAAGGCCACTGTCATCAGTATGTGCATGCTACTTCATCCTAACATCTACATTAGCAGAATTTCTCCTCATAGATAACTGGTCCAATTTGCTTTCTTTGATATGCTAATTGTATTGATGTAAGTAAAAATATAATAACGAGAAATGTCTGAAAAGTTTTTATATCAAATTGTAATGATGTCCACCATCATTAAGATGGATTCAACTGCCCTGATAACAAGAAATCCAGCAAATGTCCTGATGTCGCACAGTCAACTGGAGGAAGCATTCAGAAAGGTCATATTTTTTGTCAAGCACTTGCAACGTATCCCTACAAGCACACAATTTCCCTCCTCTGAATTCTGAAGCATACTTACCACCTGCAGATACTGAGAAAACTGACAAATAGCTTCTGACAAATAGGCAACTATTCTATAGCAAAATGACACTGGGAAACATCCACTGTGCCAAATAGCATTTTATATTGAAGAAAATACACTAAATTTTCACATTGTAGGTCAAGTTTATATACTTCATGATATCACTCTTGGTGAAAAGCTTTCTTCTCCCCTCTTTTATAATACCCTTGTAACAACCTCCATCAGAAATCCATGGGGGAACTAAACGATATGCAGTGACAGTCTTAAATTAGAAAATTGGTCCCTGGCTAGACCTCTTACTGAGTTTGCTAGGACCGTATACTTCAATTTGAAGAAACAACAATGGTCAAAGACAACATAAGGCTACTATAATGGGTCCATGTTTTGGAAACAAAACATCAGGAAGGAGAATGCAAGGTCATTCAAACATGAAATAAATAGTGTTAGAATGTATATCAGCAAGGCAACTACTGCATATTAGAATAGTAGAATAACACAGTTTAGATTCCAAATAGATCAAAGTATTGTCTAAGATCCATAAAACATAATTTTTAAAAGCAGTATCTCAAAGGAAGGAAGGAGGAAACAGCTGAAACACTTGTACTGG
Source organism: Microcebus murinus (assembly GCF_040939455.1). Classification (NCBI taxonomy): domain Eukaryota; kingdom Metazoa; phylum Chordata; class Mammalia; order Primates; family Cheirogaleidae; genus Microcebus; species Microcebus murinus. The sequence continues at coordinate 15,378,137 of NC_134127.1, forward strand.
ATAGCAGTAACCAGGCAGGGGTGAGCAGAGATTGGAAACACAACTTCACCCAAACAAACACGTCACTGGACTAAATCCACCCAGTATCACTTTGTTACACAACTTTGCAAATCAAAATACAGTGCTCCAACAGAGACTTAATAAGAACTGAAACACTAAGATTGAGCCCTTAGGCTCATACAACATTTATGTTACTGTCATGATAATCCCTTCACATAGATACAAAAACATTAAACATTCATTAAAACCTTTCTATCAGTTGCCCACTTCATCAAAGGGGATTTCTTTTTCATGCTGAACAGATGGTAAGCCCATCGCAGGACACTCTTTATGACCACAGCATAAACACTGTCTGATTAAATCGTTCTGATGCCAATTAAAAACTCAGCATTTAATAAGACATAGCTACCATAAGAATGGGAACATGAACAATTTATTGCCCCATCTCCAGAGAAAAATTTGACATAGGACACAGGTTAACAGAGAAAATTATTTACCCCAGTGTAGGTGTTCCTGCCACGTGAGATCTCAATTAAAAGGGCAATTGGCCAGAGATGTTAGAATTCCTTTCTCAAATATGCATTGGAATTCTGGAATGATAAAGTCATCGAGACACACACACAGTAATTTTAAAATCCTGATCCCCCTGCAGAAAAAAATCTTAAATCAGTACAGATACATCCCAAGCACAAGTCCAAGCACAATTTATCTTGTAGCCAAAATATTGAAAACTTCCTGTTTATCACACACTATACCACGTGACCACATTATATCACAGTAAGTCCTCACTCACATGAGTGAGGCTCTTGGAAACTGCGACTTCAAGCAAAATGACCTAGAAGGAAACCAATTTGACCCTAGGCTTGCTGATATGAACAAGAATTAAGTTCCTACAGCATAATCCTGATCACAAACCCATCACCAAACTCCTAAATAAAGATCTAAAACACTTTTAATATCAAACATTGAAATAAATGTACACTACATATATATTTAAGAAAGATTAATGAAAATAAGATCATTTTTTACCCTAAGTTTCGGTGAATCAGTGAGTGACAGCAGTCATAATGGTGGTGGGTTAAATCGTGAAACGGATGTTTGCAGAGGGAAAATTGTAAGGAGGACTTCCTCCCACTACAAAGTTCAAAAACAAACAATGACAAATCTGGTGGCCTCGCTGAGTGTTTTCAGACTGCATTGTTTATTGTTGTGCATTTATATGATCATCATACACTTTGCAAATTTTCATTTTTCAATACTTTGTGTTCATTTATTCATTCTCCAACCCATGTATTCCAGTTCAGGATTGCCACAATCTGTCCCCACAGCTCAGGTTGCAAGGAGGGAACCAGCCCTGGACAGGACACCATCCCATTGCTGGGCATGCTCTCACTCACTCACGCACATACAGTGGGACCATGTAGACATGCCAATGAACCTAACGGGCACAGCTTTGGGATGTGGAAGGAAACCAGAGTACCCAGAGACAATCCACTGGGAGAACATGTCAACTCCACACACACACAGGCCCCAGCCAGAAGCAATTTTTTTTTCTCATTAATATTATAAACAAACATCATGTGCAGACCTGCTGTATTTTGTTTATTCTTCATAGCAATCTATTACAAAGGTACAATTATTATACCATTTTATATATCAAGAGACTGTGCCTTCCGAAAGATAAATACTGCATGTTCTTACTTATATGTGGGATCCAAAATAAATGAACTCACAGAGAATAGGATTGTTATGAGAATCTAGGGAAAATGGGGGAAGGACAGGGATGGGGAGAGGTTGATTTATGGATAAAAAAATTACAGCTAGATAGGAGAAATAAGTTCTAATAGTCTGTAACACTATTTGGTAAATACAGTTAACAATAATTTATTACATTTTCAAAAGGCTAGAATAATTTTGAATGTTCACAACACAAAGAAATGATAAATGTTAGAGGTGATAGATATGCTAATTACCCTGAATTTGATCACTGCACATTGTATACATGTATCAAAATATCACTCTGTATCCCAAAAATACATACAATTACATGTCAACTAAAAATAAAAGGAAAAAAATTTTTTTAATTTTAAATTGTGCCTTCATTAGATTAAGCAACTTACTCATGATCACACAGCTAGCTAGGATATGGAACTAGGCTTTCTGGTATCAAACTCATGAGTTTTGATATACCAGAAGGCATACTTGAAATGACTACTCTCTATTTCCTCTCTAAGAAAGAATAGTTTTTCTAAACCTTTTCAGAGAAAATAGAAGAGGAAACTCTTTACATCTAAGTGTTGTTAGAACAAATTATTTTCATTGCATACAAACAACTGAAATATACTCACATATCATTCTCATTTCTTCATTAAAACAAAATGAGGAAGTCTGTTTAGTCCAAATTACTATATATACACATAAAAGAAATAAAATACCTTTATAAATAATCTATAATTCAGATTAGTTAAGAGGATGGATTTTAAATATTCATATTTTAGGCTTTTCATGCCATACTATAAAATATGGATTTGAAAAAGTACAAATGTTATATTAAAATGTAAATGAGAATCTAGTATATCTGGAATTCATCACCAAAAGAACATGTATTATTGATAAATTAACTATGAACAATTCTAAGTTGATAAAGCATTTACAAGTACGTCCCAACTGAAATGCAGGACTCTAAGTGCTAAAACTGGGGAAGCACCAGGCAAACTGAGATCAATTGATCCTCTTAATTCTGGAAAATGACCAAGTGTCCAAGCAAAGGCACAAATGCCTGGGAAAACATCCTTATGATGTGATTTTAGTTCTGGAAAAAAAAAATGCATGTGAAATTATTATTACTTTCTTATGAAACTGAGCTACTATAATTGTTCTATCTTATTTGGGCCCAAAATTTTTCCTAGAGCTAGAGAATAAAAAATTTTAATTTTTTTTAAAATTCATCTGGTCCAGGACTGTTCTTCTAGGGTAATATCAAAAAAAAAATCCTGAATCGTAGAATATTACAAAATTCCTCTATTCAACTTGATTAATCTCTGAGAAATTAAGATGTCACCTGATGTCATCTTTATATGCAGCTGTAACTGGCACATTCAATCTTTACTGCTTTAACACACACTAAATGTTTATTCTGGCTAGGAGGAGGATAATTATCAATTCATGAAATCTATGATATTTTGCTAAAATTGTCTCACTATGGTGCATCTGAGAAAACATCCTACCATGCATAGCCAAAAATGTTATGTTTATATTTTATTACTGATGTTACTAGACAGTAGCAATGACATTTCAATTAAGTTAAGGTTGAGTGTAACAGATTTTACTACATCGTGGTCATGACAAATAAAACTAAGTTTGGACCCAGCCCCTTCACAAATGTGTCTCGGTGACAGTTAACTAAACTAGGCAAATAAATTAATGAATTTAATTATAAATGGGTTATTATCAAGTTCATCATTTTGGAAAATAATTTAAAATGCAAACAAAATTAATTGTATTTTTTAAAATAGGGGTTGAACCTTATTCAGACTCTAACCATGGGGAGACTACCTGCTCAAGGCTTCTTGGACATGACTGGGCCATTGTCACACATATTTCACTCAGAATAAATCTTTTTAAATTAGAGAGCTTGGGTTCTTTTCCATTAACAAGTTTTAGGAAATAAAAATTGAAACCCATACATAAAATATTTCTTTTATATGAGAATCTAAGAAAGACAAATATACAATAATTCAAATACATGTCAATTATATTTTTGAATATGAAAAATTTAAACATTAAATTTTAACCATCCAAACGATTAATCAAAAGAATTCAATAATGAGGACACCAAGAAAATCCTAATAAATATATGCACAAAAAATTCAGCATACACATGCTCATATTATTTGTAACAGGTAATTTGAGAAACATTCAAATGATCAGTTACACAAAATTAACTAAATGGATTATAGTACCATAAATGATGGACTGAGATGTAGCTTCTTAGAACCCCTTATTTAAACAACATAAAAAACGTAGGTAACCATTACAATATATTGATAAATGAAATGACAATTACAAAAGATATGTGCAGAATAATTGTTACAATAATGGATGTATTTGGATTAAAAAAAAGCTGAAGAAAATGCTTACTCTGGTTTAAGATGTGATTTTTATTTTCTTCAAAATTTTCCCTATTTTCTCTATATCAAAAACAAATTGTATTTTTAACCAACCCTCCCTCTCTTCCTTTTGGATGAATTTATAGGTCAGTTCTAGTGCCTTCCCAGTAGCTTTGAAAACTTCTATGTGTTTATTAGTAATGTCTGGAGTTGAGATAAGAATTTAGAACATCATATTATTTATTAGGTAAGATGATTATGTTCTGATCTGTTTTATTGCAACTGACAATGTTTATAAATCAAACTTACTGTTTTGCTATGACAAGAAAACACTGGGCAATTTATGTTTTTGTAACTTTCATTAAAAAACGATGAAATCTCAGAATCTGAGAGTATGTTTTCAACATGCGAACCTATTCAGTGGTGCTTTTTGTTTTCAATGTAAAACTATAAATATTTTGGAACTGGAAGTTTGCCTCCAGTCTATTTTATCACCTCATTCCATCTTTCCAGTTTTGCAGAATTTTATTTAATTGATTGATGTATTTTGTATACCTAATATAGGTCGGTGTTTAGCAAATAGAAGTTACAGGTCTTTTTACGGTAAACATTGCACTTTTCTAGAATAAACAGAGCCGTAGGTTTAACTGAAAAGAAAAATGACATTTTATTTTTTGTCTGTTTTCTAGAGCAATGAAGATTTTTATGGTAGAACTCAGCCCTGTACTAGCCTTTGGCAATGAACTAGGGAGATGAGGCTGTCAGCTCAAAGAAATATGTGAACTTGAAAAAACAGATTGTTTATGTTATTATCAGGAGGTTAGTTTATAGGCTCTGAGGTTCATAACAACCCCTGGATACACAGAAATTCACAGCGAGAGCCTCAAGCAGCCCTAGGTATTACTGATTCTCAGCTCCACCTTTGCTTCCCCATTTGCCATGGGGTCTGGCTCAGGAGTTGGTAGGAATCCCTTGACTAAAACCAAGATGAAGCATCCCACGTTTTACATTCTAATTCCTGCTATGCTCCTGGCTTTCCAGCGATCTCTGATAAGACACTTATCTGCTCTGCGCCTCAAGCAACCTACAAAGCGAGAATAATATTTTGATCCCAAATCTCTAGGATGCTGTGATGGTTAACTAATAATTTCAAAGCTAAGAAGAGGCATAGCTATGCTTGAAGTTTTCAGTACATTCAAATAAACCCTGAAATCCTAGGTATCCTGACTTTCTCATACTCAAGTACCCATTGTAAAAATGAGGAGAAATTAATTTAAGAAAGAAGATTTTCAATAAGCAGAATGACATGTTAATATTCTAGAGCAATAAATTCCTACTGGACCTTAACATAAAAAAGTTATTTCTCCTAATCCATCATTCGTTGGTCAAATGTAAATTTTATTTTTATAAAATTCAATGTGCTCATATTTGCATTATGATGTGAGTTTTCTGCTATCAACTTTTTTGCTGCAGTTTCTTGAACCTGAATGAGATAATGAATTAACTCACAGATCTCTTTAACCTTACTCTAGTATCTTTTATTCTAAAGCAGCCACATCATTAGTTGTTATATTGATGCAGTTTTCAATGATTATCCTTACATAAACAAATCATACTATTGGCAATATATATTCTCCCATGTATTTTTCATTTCTCATAAAAATAGTCTATTATACGACTTTATTGAAATCAAGCATCAAATACCATAACTGGCAAAGAAAAGTACACAAATGCAATATCAAAATGCTGTATTTTTCTTATTGGCAGGCTGGATAGCATGGAGGAGAATTAATTTCTTGGGCATAAAAAAAAGATACTTATCACGTAGAATTGTTATAAACATTAAAAGATCTAATCTTCCAAAGTTATTACAGCAGTGTCTGGCACGTAAGTAATCACTAAACGTCATCAATTAATATTATTCTTTCATAAGAATACACAGCATTCTAGTCATCTAAAGTTCTGAATACCCAATAGGTAAAATTCAGTATTATTTGTACATTCAAATATTTAAAACTCCAACAACATAAAAGATTCCTAAAATTCTTGATTTCAGTTTAAGATAAGAGCCTTAAAAAGAAAGTTATCTACAATATCAACCAACAATTTGACTATTTTTTGAATGCTCTTTTTATGCAGATACTATGATATGGAGATATGATCAATTTTAATACATTGTTCTTGCCTACAAGAACTTTATATCTGGTATTGTCAATGTGCCTAGCACATTATGAACACTAAATACATATTATTATTTTTATTAATCTTTAAACATATATCATAAACTGTCTTATATTATTAGGTTAGTGCTAAATACATACTATAGTGAGAGAGATGATTTCTGGATAGTTGTTCAAAGATGACTTTGTGGCGTAATTAAATTTAAGTTCTTCCTAAATTAACAAGCAGGAAGGATTCTTTGAATTACGCTGTGCTATATTATACTATGTTACATCCCACTGTATATTATATATAAACACACATGCCAAGGTGAAATGATCTATACAAAAATCACCTCAAGACCTGCCCTTCACCCTTTTCACTGTTCTTTAGATTGAGAAAAAAAATATGGAATACTTAAGACATAATGACATACCCAAATTCTCAGCAGTGAGAAAAAGACCAAAAATAGTGAGATCATGAATAGGTCTTCTGTAAATCTCACTAGGAAAAACAGACAAAAATCTAGGGCACAGCAAATTGTCAAGAAGGAGAGGACATCTAAACTGGCGATAGAACCCCTGTAGTTTCTGTCCCTCATTGCTGCAGTTTGGATGATTGTCTCTCGGAAACACGTTGAAATTTGATCCCCAGTGTTGGAAATGGGAGGTGTTTGGGTAATGGGAGTGGATTTCTCATGAACAGATTGATCACCAGGGACAGGGACACATGAGTGAGTTCTTAGGAGTCTCAGTTCCCAGGAGAGCTGGTTGTTAAAAAGAATCTGGTTCCTCCCACCCTCTCCCCTCTTTCTTCCTCTCTCACCATGTGATCTCTGCATATGCTGCCTCCCTTTCCCTTTCCACCATGGCTTTCACCACATGCCCAATCTTCCAGCCAGAAGAACTGCAAGCCATATCAACTTCTTTTCTTTATAAATTACTCACCTCAGATATTCCTTCATAGCAATACTTAGTGGTCTAAGACATTACTACTATGTTTTCCTATCTTGGTCTTCTGTTCTTGACTGTAGAATATGGAAATAGCTACTCAAAAATGTTAAAAGACCACTCCAAAAATCAGATTTCATTTCTGTCATACCTGGGTATCATTTCCTTAAATCATGGATCTTTCTTGTCCCACCTCAACACTAAGTGAAAACAAATCACAATCTTCTTCCAGACACTATCTCAATACGACTTATACCCTCCCTGCCATGATGTTTAATTGGGGAATATCATTCAATACTTACTACTTAAAAAGTATTAAAGAAACACAAATAAGAGAGCGATAAGTGTGGTTTTGAGAAGTAGCTATAGAAAGAACATGTTCTCTCAGAGTAAGCATTTTAAAGACACTGGCAGGAGACCACAGACCAGGAGAGACCGTGAACCTATAATGTAATGCTCGTGTATTTTTTTGGTATGAGAAGAGAATGAGCTCCCAATAAATATACGAAATACTTTCATCCTCAACTACTCTTCTATTGGGGAGAAAAGGTTTTCACAACTTTATTGTAACAGAGCACAAAACAATAGATGATGGTGCCACATCCCTGAGTTTCTAGAAGGCACAGCATATGGATCCCTAGCATATAGCAGTACTGGGTAAACTGGGTAAACCAGTGTCATCAGTAGAAGTGAGAGAGAAAAATGGTCCTTTCAGCCATGCATTTTATCAACTCTTTCCTGAATCCCCATGATTACAGGTCACAGGAGATCTTTTGTGAATGCTGAGATGGGTAACAAATGGGTAACTAACTTGAAAACTTTGTTGAAAATATTTGTTGGTCATAATCCCTAAATGAAGCGAAAAATTTTCATGGCCAAAGAACATTAATTTCCAAACAAAAGAACAAAAAACAAGTGCATCATTCAAGACTGTCCCACAGCTCTAGATAGTCCTCTCTACAAACTCTTCTGGAAACATTATTCTGGAGCTCTAAGAGTAAGATGAGTGAAGAGTCTAACAGAACTGACACATACCACAATAAACTTCGGGCAGAGCTGCTCACATTAAGTTGAATGAAATGGCATCGGAACTATGAAAATGCCATGGGAAATAATAAAGATAAAATGTGTAAAAAAATGAATACATTCTGTAAAGAACAAACTTCTGTCTACATAAAAATTAAAATATTCCATTTCCAGCCTGCATACCTTCCTTCTGAAATGCTGTTAAAATAACAATAGGAGCATAAGAAAGCTATAATGCAGCAACAAAAAGAACAGGTGGGTGGTAGAAGTGAATGGCATATTTCAACCAAGTTCTAGAACAATGAAAGCATGCAGTGTAGGAGACAGAAGGGAGCAGTATCTTGTAACAGTGGAGAGCTCCAGCCTGCTCATCAGAAATATCAAAAAGATCTAAGCATCTAACTGATCTGACAGAGCATGACAGTAAGAAACCAAGCATGAGAGGATGGGTTAAAGGTCTCTATATGGGATTTTTAACCCATACCCACTTAAACTGATTGCATGCAGAGTGACAGAAGCCAAACACTCATACTCCAGGGAAAAATAAACAGTCCTTGCTATTAATGATAGGATGAATTATCTACACACAACTAGGACAGCTAATGTAAGTGTTGACACTCAATAAGGTCCTCTTCATTTTGGCACTAATGCTCCAGAATGAAGATCAGCTCCCAGTCTGCCTTCACTGGAACAAAAATCTGACAGCCCACTAGCCCTGTCCACATACCCAGAAACACTCTGTCAGGCTTTTTATTGAGTCATCCTTTGACGTGCCATTATTTCAAATACTACGGACATGCAAGTACTGTTAAAATCTGCACCATGGTATCTGTTTTATGTGCTTTCCAAACCCCAAAAAGCAAAGAAGAACTCTTAATCCACCACTTCTCCAACCTTTTCCCTGCTCTGTTCTATTTTAGGAAATAAATGGAAAACCAGCCATTCAATTGCGCAAGCCAAAACCCATGCATTTTTTGGCAGTCCGTAACCAAGTGCAATCAAGTATGACTCCAAAAGCTATCCCTAAGCAATCCACCTTTCCTTGCTTCACTGCAACCACGGAAGTTGAAACCAATGTCATCTTGCACCTAGATTCCCACAATGGCCTTTGAATTGCCTACCTCTTCCCCTGGCTTTTATTCTAATGTTTTACAATCTAGTCTCTGTTGAGAAGCCAGAGTGATCTTTCTAAAATATCAATCAAAACATGTTATACCTCTGCTAGGATCTATCCAAAGGACTTCCTTATATCATTAAGAATGAAATCCAAACCCCATATCCAGACTGGAGGACCCTAGGTGATGTTTCCGTGCTAACTTCCCTCACTTCATCTCACGTCTTTATCCCTCTTTTTTCAATCTGCTATAAACGCATTGGTCTTGGGTTCATCCGAGATTTCCAAAGACTACTCCAACCTTGGACATTTCTAATTGTTCTTCCTTCTGCCTAGTATTTCTTCTTTCAGCTCTCAGCTTCATTAGTGGTCGTCCCTGATCACCCAGGCCCTTTTAACCCATGAAAAAGTTTCTATAGTTGGAATTTTCTTCATGTTATAGTTATAGACACTATGTTTATTTTTGGTTTACTTATATAATATTCTTCTACTCAGAATAAAAGCTCTGCAAGCTCAGTTATCTGTATCTTTAGTGCCTAGACCATGCCTGAGGCACAAGTGCTCAGAAGACTTTGCTGAATAATTGTTCAAAAACGTCTTAAAATGAAAGAAAAAGACTAATTTAAACCAACTTCAGAAAAAGACAAAAATAGAACTTATGTGGCTGTGTGGTAGAAACAGAGTAACTTTTAGATTATTTTAACAATTAACTCAGGGAAATGTAATAAAATAAAACTATCACAAGAGTCCATAGAAATGAGAAAAATGATTTTTAAAATATTAATTTATCTGTGTAGTGCAGTTAAAAAAAGAAGAAAGAAAATATTAACTTAATAGTATTGAAGATAAATTTCAGGAATCGCCTAAACGTGCTATGAAAAAATAAGAGATTAAATTAAGAAAGGAAAGATAAAGGATGCAGGCAACGTCTCCAGGAAGTATAAGACCCAATTGATGGGAATTCCTAAAAGAGATACACAGAAAAACAGAAAGGAATGAAGTATACTAAAGAGCTTGGGCTGCTATAACAGAAATGCATAGAGTGTTTAAACAACAGAAATTTATTTTTTCACAGCTCTAAAGGCTTGAAGTCCAAGATCTTGAGATCTAGATGCTGGCAGGGTTGGTTTCTGGTGAGACCCCTTATCCTGGCTTCTACATAGCTGCCTTCATGCTCTGTCCTCATATGGCTTTTCCTGTGTTGTGTACAAGACAGGAAACTGTGCTGACTCTTTTTCCTCTTTTTAGGACACCAATCCCATTGGGTTAGGGCCCAACCCTTATGACCACATTGAATCTTATTTACCTCCATAAAGTCCCTAGCTCTAAATACATCCACAATGGGGGTTACAGCTTCTCCATATATGAATTTGAAGGAGACAAAATTCAGTCCATAATAGGAAGTCAATCATTTGTTAATGGATGCAGGAAACTTTGCAAATGCTGAAAGGAGACATAAATCTTAAAATTGAAAGAACTTAGTAAACGCCAAGTAGATGGTTGTTTCTTTTAAAGTTCTATAACTCACAGTGAAATCTGAGAAAAGGATAAAAAGTACATGCTCTGATCTTCTGTAAGACATTCAGTAGGAAGTAAAAACAAGTCACCTACACAGGAACAAGAATTATACCTACATTAAACTTTTAATGAGCATCACTGGGTCTCATAACACAATAGAGAAGGAAATAATTTTCAACTTAAAATTGTCTAGCCAGCTGAAATTATTAGGTATGTAGGCAAAGTAAAGTTTCACGTTCAGGTAAAACAAGGATACCTAAATTTTTATATTGCACATGTATTTTGTAGGAAGTTGATTGAGGATACATACCATCCAGCAAAATGAGGAGGAAACCAAACAGCATCAGGAATAGCAGAAAGATCAGTAGTGAAAACAAAGCAAAAGACAGTGCAGGCAAAAACATTGACAGTGGTGCAAGTCAACAGAAATCAGTCCATGCAGGAGCACAAGAAGAGAGGACTCTAGAAGACAGATGCCAAGTTAAAATAGAGTGCTAGAGATGAGACAGGTTAGAAGAGATAAAAAATTAGAGAAGAGAATGAAATTTCAAAAGCATAAGAATTAAAAACTCCAGGGGAAAATCAACAAAATTAAAAACTGTAAAAGAAATGACATGTGATTAAGTCATAGTGTTTGATTCTGCAGAGAACAATTTTCAGAAGGTCATAATGTCACAAATAAAAATAAAATGAAGATAAAATCTCTCACGAAGTCCAAAGGCACACAGAGATGGGAAGAAAAATATATGCAACATGTAGGACAAAGAATTTACAACCAAGGAACAAATATAAATGTACATGTAAATGACAAACAACTCAATAGAAAAATTGGCAAAAAGTATAGTAAGGCAATTTATCGAAGAGGAAATGGCAGTAAACGTATGAAAAACTGATTATTCTCACTTATGGCCCAAGAAATGTAAATCAAACTAGCTTTGAGATATCGCTTTTCACCCATAATATTAGCAAAAGTAAACTTTTGATTATATCTAGAACTGGCTAGTAGATTTAGAAATAGGCATTCACATTCAATGTTGAAGCGAGTATAAATTATCAAGAGCTTTCTGGAAAGTAATTCAACAGTGTCTGTCAATAACTAAATGCACATAATCTCGGACCCAGTAATTCTCCTTTTGGAATCATTCAACAGATATGAAGCATTAGTGTATAAGAATATCTGCACATTGGTATCTATGGAAGCATTATTTATAGTAGCCAAAAAAAAAAAAGAGACCATTATACAAATGTCCTTAATAGTAGTATAAATGAATAAATTATAGAATATCCATAGACCATTAAACAGCTATTTCTAAAGCTAAGTTGGATCAATGGTTTAGGAAGTGTATTTATTATAGATTATTACATTGAAACAATACAAATTTTTTTAAAAACAAATTACAAAGGAGCAAATGACAGGATTTTATCCATAAAAATTAAGTAATTAATTCAAAGAAGCACATAGAGTAGGACCCTATTTTGAAAAAAATAGAAAAGCACATGTGTATGTATATATACATATGTACATGTATGTACATGTGTATACATCTATATATATGTGTGCTAATATTAATACATGTATTTAATAGAAAGAAAATGTGGAAATATACACACAGAAAACTATAAGCAACAGTAATCTTCGGATTAGGGGAATGGGGGATAAAGAAAAAAATTTTTGCATACTTGATAGTACTTTCTAATTACAAGAAACCTGTAATTCTTTTGTTATATATGAATTCCAATGAAATAAAATAAAGATCAGTAAAATATTTTTAAAATACAAAGAACAAAAAGGAAGAATCAATTATGGAATTAAACACGACTTTAAAAATAGAGGAAAAGAAATCTCCACAATGAGTTATTTGCATTATAGAGGAATTCACGAACAACATGAAATCAATAAAATAAGACACTCAAGGTGAAGAGACAACAGAACAAAGGGGAAAACATGATTGCAAAGCTAAAAAAGGCAAACTAGGGATAAAGACACCATAACAAATAAATAAATTAATACAAAATGGAATATATGGGGCCAAATATTCAATTAGAGGTCAAATGAATGCAAAGAATGAAGATGAAGATATTACTAGTATCTCAGAAGAGGGTTAACAGATAATATCAGATAGATGATGGTCCAACCAAAGAACATCAATTGTTCTTCATTCCAGTGAAATCTTATAATCTATTCTATATATGGAACCAAGAAAACAGTTGATTTTTTATACAAGAAAATTTCCATGAGATACAATTATTAAAATCAGAGTCATCAAAACTGAGACATACACTGAAAAATTTTCCAAATTTCAAAAATGAAGAATCAATTCAACAGGAATTTTGTCAGAAAAAACAGAAGAAGGGAAAGAAGGAGAGAAAGGAAGAGGGAGGAAGAAGGAAAGGAAAGAAGAAAAGGAGGAGGAGAAAGGAAGAGAAGAAAGGAGAAAAAGAGAAAAACAGGCATGAGTATGGCTAATAGAATAAAGGAGAAAGTTTGATGCTAAGACAATAAGTGGTTTCACCATTGTTACCCTTTCTACTAGATCTTTCTTAAAACCTACCCTGAGGACAGGGAGTTGCCAAGTTTATTACACTTGCCCAAAATGATCAGTTGCTGAAATATAGGCATTTGTATTTTAAGTCTGAATAAAGCTTTAAATCACTAAAGGAGAAAGTTAATTAGGAAAATATCAAACAGCAAGGAGTTAGTGGAGAAAGTATTTTAGAAGTTTGAGATGTCTAGAAATCACTTCATACAGAAGGTGATACTAATCCTTATAGAAAGATAAAACAATTTTTAAATTTTTCTTTAATATACTGGATCCTATCCTGTATGTCTACTTTTTGAGACCAGAACCAGAAATGTGGTCAAAAAGTTGCAAAAGCATTTGCAACTCTGATCAAGAAGAGTATTCAAAGTTTCTAAGTACAAAGACTTTCTATCCTCTAGATCCTTAGGATTTGAGAAGATCCTGAAAATTAAATATACTCTCAAAACAAAAGCACATTACTATCCTTGCTGGATAGTAATTCCCTATTAAATTCCTGCATCATTTAAGTTACCTGGTTTTCTCATTCCAGTACTTCTTTATATTCAGTCTCACATGTTATATGATGGCATAAATGAATATAAAAATTGTACCACTTTACCTATGGAACATTGTTGCCAAGGTTAGGAGTCGTGAAGGCTAGCTAAACCTAAGTGGTAAATAAGCACTAATGAAGATTCAGTTGGAAAAGGTGGCAAGAAAGTTTCCATTACAAGTACAGAATTCCATATGCTGCCTTAATTCTTTTCTGTAATATGGTAGGACTATAAATAAATGTTTAAAAAAAAAAAATCAAATGCCACCATCAACAAGAGGTTGCAGAAAATTGAATCAAATTCTGTCTGAGACATAGTTCTCTAGTCTGAATATGATTATTACAAACATATTTCAACGAAATGAAAGGATTATTAAAGTAATATTAAATGTCATCAGCACACATTAAAAACCAACACCTTTCTGGCAAATGAGACATATTTAAAGTTGAACTTAAACCAGTAATATCAAACAAGAAATAATAGAAAGCCATTGATCTGAACAAACTATGATTTTTTTCTAGATCAGAGGGCAACTACTTAAGCGCAATGAAAGTAATTCCAGGTCATGTCTTGATCCTATAAAAATTTGTCGTCTGTGATATTGGATTTTGCATTTGACTCTAAAAGGTCAGAAGAATAGCAGGAAAGCTACGGTTCTAGTTTATCCGTAAATCATTTTGTATTCATGGAGGTACTGCTTCATTGCTAAGAGAACTGCCTAGAAACCAGATTGAAAATGTCTACGAATTGAGTAGGTTCCAGATGGGCAGTGATCTGCACAGTGACCACACATTTCAAAACTTTTGGGGGGGGGGACTGATTGATTGATTGATTGATTGATAGATATATATATCAAAGTTGAGATGAAGATACTTTTCAAAGTTCTGCATTTTTATAGATTCAGAACTGCTGTAACTAGTCATTGGATTGTTTTCTGACAAACTCTTAAATCGTTATTTATTATCAAAACCGTGTTTTAATAGAGATGGGATAAGATCATGTACTATTTTTCTTGTTATCTACCTTCTAGAAGTTCCATATGGTTCAAATACCCCCTGATGCGGTAATAAAGTGCTATTCTATCCTTCCCAAGAGTATATTAACACACACATCCCTTATGAATATACAATCATTCCCATGGCTACACCCAGACTTTGTCACTAGTAAAAACAGCATTTTCTTCATAATTTCAATGTCAAAATTCCCACTCTTTGACCACCACCGTGTGTCTTTCTAGCTCCATTTCCTCTGGTACCCCGATTCAAACAATCCTTAGAACTCACCAGAAACTCCGATCCCTCCATATAGCCTTCATATATTACTATGTATGCATAACCATATGGTAAGGTCTATATTATTTTCTTTTAAAAAGCAGAGAGATCAGTCATCTTCCACATTGTCCTTTAGGTCTCCACAACTCTCAACTTTTTTTAAAAAAAAAGCCCTCAAAATATTTTCAATATTAATAATTTGATTAAGAAAAAGCATGCTATTTGCTTTATGGTTGGCATTGTATAAATGGGCTCCAAGTATCACGATTTCCAAATATTCATAATAACCCTTCCAAATAAGACCATCAGGCCCTTCCTATCAAAACCTTAGAGTTAAGATGAGGAACCTGCTACTCTGTGAACAGAATTCTGTGCAGACATGCTTCATATTTCTGAGCACATTACCTAGTCACTTTTGAACATTTTTTTAGTATAAATCAATACAACTTAGTATTTCCATGAGCATACACCTCCTTTTATTGTACATTTTTTGTTAATGTAAGGTCAAATGTGATTAAAGTGAACAAACAGAGACAAAAGGTACAGAATCAGCTGAAGGTTCATCCCTGCAAAGTCTCTCTTGTGGTTCAGCTACTACCTCTTATTCTGCTTCCAATTTAAAAGTAGTAAATCTGGAGATAATGTTTGGAATGGCTTCCAGTCACTGAAATGTATTTTATAGCTTCCACAGAAGTGTAACACTGATTGTAAGTCAGATTTGTGAAACAAGTCAAGTAGCATTAGGTCCTCAAATTTTTTTTTTTTTTTTTTTTTTTTTTTGAGACAGAGTCTCGCTTTGTTGCCCAGGCTAGAGTGAGTGCCGTAGCGTCAGCCTAGCTCACAGCAACCTCAAACTCCTGGACTCAAGCAATCCTGCTGCCTCAGCCTCCCAAGTAGCTGGGACTACAGGCATGCACCACCATGCCCGGCTAATTTTTCTATATATATTAGTTGGCCAATTAATTTCTTTCTATTTATAGTAGAGATGGGGTCTCACTCTTGCTCAGGCTGGTTTTGAACTCCTGACCTTGAGCAATCTGCCCACCTCGGCCTCCCAGAGTGCTAGAATTACAGGCGTGAGCCACCGCGCCCGGCCTAGGTCCTCAAATTTAAAATGAAGATTCGCATTGCACAAGGTTGTTGCAGGTAGCCTTAAACCCAATCAGTTGATCTGACTCAAGGCCAGTCTGCCACAGAATGATGATCAACACAGAGCTACCTGGGAGAACTTTCACAGGCTGGGGAGCAACCCATTCAACTTTCTAAACAGCTTGAACGCATACCCTGGATCACTACAATTCTGAGGAAGCAAGTCAGTAAGAGAGTAAAATGTTCCAATATTAACAGCTTTATTAATACTTGCTAGGTGCTAGGCATGTGCAACTCACTAAATATTCACTTATTTGACAAATATTAAGCAGGGTTTGAAAAGTGACTGTAAGAGTTGGAAATCAGCAGCAGGTCTACCACTTTTAAATAAATGATTTGGGGACCAATATTTAAATTCCTACATGTAAAATGGGGTAAAAATAATACCTACCTCACAGGTTATTAGAAACAAATGAGTTAATATACATAAAGCCGTGGGAAATGTGCCTATCACAGAGTGAGCTCTCAATAGTCCAGGTGTTATTGTGCATGACAGCCACATGCCTTGTGATTACTGGTCCCTGGAAATATGACAGTGATCAAGATGTTCTAATTCCCTTGCCTCAATGAAACTTATATTCCTATGGGGGGAAGAAAACACAAGAAAACAACAAATTTTTATAGAGAACTTGATATTGTGACAAAAAAAAAACATGGTGATTTGACTGTTAACAGCTAGGTGTAGACAGCTGACATGAAGAAGGAAGGCCTGTCTGTAGAGTGATTATTTGAGAAGAACCTAAAAGGATGACAATAGCAAGAACTTGGGGGGAGGGGACATGCTAGAACATTCCAGGCAGAAGTTGGAATGTTGTTGTTGTTCATGTCCTCATGTACATGAGGAATGAAGTTGTTAAGCATAAAAGCGTATGCTTAACAAGCATAAAAGCCCAGAGAAGATAAAAGAGTGGCCAGATCTCTTAAGTCCTTGCAGGCCATGGAAAGGAGTTTAGATTTATTCTAAAGCAAAAGGAAAATGCTGAAATGTCTGAAAGGAGAAGGTAACATAATCTGATCCAGTTTTTTTTTTTTTTTTTTTTTACATCACTTCAGTTTCTGTGTGACTGGTCCAAAATGGAGAAAATGAAGAAAACAAAGAGGGAGACCAATAGGAAATTATTGCAGTGTTCTAGAGTTGGGTTAGGATAATGGCAAGAGCTATGAAAGCAAGTAAATAGAATTGCACCATGACTTGGAAGTAAAAATAAAAATAAATAATAATGACAATAAACCTGTGAAGTAGGTATCATGGTTAGCCTAATTTTATAGATTTTTTAAAAAAACGTAAGGCTTACAGAATTTAAAAACTTAGTCAAAGAGGAACCAGGGCTCAAACAGGAAATTCTGACTGCTATTTAGATGTTAGGATAAGAAATGTGGTTGTGTGAAACATTAGCATTCACTTTAATGCTTCTAAGTCAGCCTGTCTAGAGTCAAACAGAGCACCAAATGTTCTGTAAGCACGCATCTGTTGTGTATTTGCTCTATAGATCATCTCTTGTTTTATGTAAGTGTTATAAGTTGTCAAAGTCATTTTTTTATTTTTTCCTTATGCCTTTCCTTTAGTCTCTTAAAACATTATACTCAAAAGAAGCACTGCAAGATAAACTGTTACTGTTTGGATTTCTACTTGAAACAAGACTGTTTTCTGTTGCCAGATTCTCCAAAAGGTAGATTTCCTTTCTGAAACTTGTGAACATCCAAGAGAACTTCCAAGAGAAACTTGTGAACTTCCTGGAGAAAAGGAAGTTGAACTCGTAATTATCTCTCACCCTACTTAGCCACATAAGGGAATCAAAATTAACAGGATTATTATTTTGCCATGAGCTGATCTTCATCTGAAGTAGGGTTATTGATGCAAGGAGAAAAACCTTTCAAAGGATCATTTTATTTCAGGGCTGTCCAGTCAACATTCCCAGTCTCTTGAACAAAGTAATTAGTTTTCAGAATTGGGGCTGCACCTCCCTGAACACATTCTCACCTCAAAAATCTCTTGCCTTGTATGATCATCATTCAGAGTTGTAGAAGTTCACAATGAAAAGTATTGAAGTACATGAGGAAGATTCTCAATGGACAGAACAAAGAGTGAGATTTTTCTGGAATGTATTTAGGTAAAGTAGGTAACTTTGCCTGACACTTCTCTCCAAACATTCTCAAGAACATAAGCTTTGAGATTTTTTTTTTTAATTCAGAGAAGAACAACTATGGCACAACATAGGCGCGTTTAGTAAATGGTACAAAGTTCAAAATGAGAAAAGAGGAAAAGAAATGAGTACGTTCCCTTTACTAAGAAGTATTGCTCTAACAACTCTCACTCTTATTAGACATCTTGAATGCAATTTTTCTTCTCTAAAAATAATGTTATTCGAGGGCAATTCGGTAGGCTGACCCCATTTTACATATTTTGTATATTGACATTTGCAGGCCTTTCTACCTTAGTAAAATATTTGAAGAAGGAAGCTGAAAAAGAGGAAATGGAAGAGAGGAGTGAGAAAAATAATATACATTCACAATCTATCCATTACATTTCCTAGAATCCCTCAATATTCTCAGCTTCATCCACTTTTCATTTTCTGGGTCAAGAGGAGACTGCAGTCTGTTGAAATGAGGTGAAGTACAATTGTAGAAGAACATGGAGCCAGAATTGAGACTGAAATTATAAACCATAGTGACCTACACCTATTATTAAGAAAGGAACTCTTACCCTTGCATATGATGTAATCAACTTCCACTAACTTTTAGGACTGGAAAAGTGGCATATTTTTTTCTACGTGTGAACTCCACTGTAAATTTCCAAAAGGCTTATTTTGCATGGCTGTAGTACAATCCATGTTTAAGTTATTCAGCTCAATGTTCTTCATGAGCATGAAAAAAATTGGCAATGGTTGTAATTACTAGAAGATCCTAAATAAGACAGGTCACTGACAAAGCTCAGCTGCAGCTATAGATGCTCCAACCTTAGTTACAAATTCCTTTAAACTCTTCACACTGGGGGTTCTCTGTATATAAGAGGTTTATATGTATAGTAATTATTTAAAGCTTACCTTTAAAGGATGTACAGATCGTGCGTAACATTTTTACTTGCACCTCATTTTGCCCTGATTGGCATATTGAAATTTTTCAGTTGAAATGAGAAGACAGGATTAGAAAGCAAACAGTTCCCTGATCATCTTCCTCTTATCTCCCATACTTCTATTCCCACCATTATAATTGGCAGAGAGCTGGTCACCTCCTTATATAGTTGTATCCTAGTAAATGTTTAACAGCCAGTTCTCCCAAAAGAAAATAGCCTTGATCTGTAGCATGTGACAATATCTTGGTGTAAATACTCCCAACATGGCCAATTTCAAGTTCCCAACGTGATAGCAGTGAACATGGAGGTGGGAAGAGCTATGCACAACCAGTCTGGTTAACCATGGTGAGCACTGCAGCACAGCACCAACAGCTGCTGCTTTGGGGGCAACAGGAAGGATGAGGATGACAGTGAACTGAAGATGAGAAGGCCAAATTGTTAGCCACCACAATGCCTGCTATTATCATTTTGCCCCTTTCTTATCTAAATGCCACTTGTATGTTTTATGGAGTAAAATCTTCAACATCTTGCCAACATGCTTTCAATAGCTATAAAAGATAAGTATGGTACATAATTAAAGTTCATAGGAACAAAAATCCATTTCAATAGCTCGTATTTATTTTTGCATCTTTTCTTTTGTTAGCATAAATCATCTAAAATGAATAAACGGTGGTGTCCTTGTGGGATTAAGACAGGCTATGTTGTATCATCCTGAAAAAGAAGTTTCTGGTTCTTGATATGAAGTGATGTTTTCGCTCATCACTGCATAGTTAACACAGGAATGCCAAAGATCACATAAACATAATTCATTGTAATAATGGTGAAAAAAATTATTTATTTGACTTGTTATCTTATTTGACTTGTTACACTAATACATATGTAATACAAAAGGTTCACTACATCTGAACACATTACCTAATACCTTTCAGCTAACACCTTGGCAGTTCTCATCTTCTGAAAAAATCAAGTCTAATCCTGAACAAAACTAAGATATTGAAACTTTCAGACAATTCATGTTCAATTACTACTGAGTGCCATGATATGTCTTCTCTGAGTTCAGATAATTCCCTCTGCCTGATTCAGAGATCAATTCCCTACACAGAACAGGAGAAGTAAAATTGTTCACGAAAGCATATTCACTGAACCACTTACTTTATCTGAAAATGTATGTTCCTCTCTTGGCTTAGAAAGTCAAAGACAAAGCAAATTTGCTTTGGTGAAGTAACAACACTGTGACATTTTAATAATTCTAATTCTAGCATCTACAAATTCTAATCAATGTAGATTAAGTGCATCATCTGTGGTTTTATTTCAGCCTTCAGATCTTTCTGTCAATGCCTCAGCATCTAACCACGTGGCTATTCAAATTTAAATGAGCTAAAATTAAATAAAATGTAAAATTCGTTTCCCAGTCAAGCTAGCCACATTTCAAGTGCTCAATAACCACCTGTGGCTAGTGGCTACCAGAGTGCATACATAGAACATCTACATCATCACAGAAAGTTCCATTGGACAACACTAAAATACTCTGGCCCCATTAACTAGCAAATGAGAAAAAAATTGAAATTATCATTTGCCTTAACCCACTGGATCTTCTCATAGAAATAATTTTGGTCCAGTAGCATCTTTTGAGTAGTCAGATGTTAGGAGCATCTTAACCCCAAATCCAATATCCTTGAGTTGAATATGCAGTTTTTTCTTTTACATATAATTATAATGGGGAGAAATGGCAAAAAATGTATTAATTCCCATTTAACATAGTAATTCCCAAGCACCACATGTGCCAACAGGAGAAATAAGCTTCTGGCTGCCCCAAAATGATTCCTTCACCTTATTTTACAATTCCCCTGACCCTGGTATAATAGAAATTTTTACAAAAAGCAGTATTTTAGTCCTTAGGAAGAAAGCTCCTGAGTGCTCCCCAATCCCTTAGCAACCCAGATGTTTCTCTACTGAATCCTGACTCTCTCCAGCTGGATGCTAAAGCAAGTTCAAAGAGCTTCCTCTTTTGGGTTTATTAGTAAAGTAGAATTTTCCTTCTTTGACACTCAAGGACTAATTATTGTCCTTCAGTATTAAAAATTCACTCAGTGCCTCCAAAAAAAAAAAAATCAAAATTCAAACTTAAAGTCAGCAGTTGCTGAATTAAATTTTGCAGAACCTCAGATTGATTAATTTCCAATTCATTCAGCAGCAACTCTGTCCTTGGGCATAATCTGCCTTTTTTCAATACAATGGTTATCACAGTAGTAGAGCTATCAGCAAAACCAATGCTATGGAGGTTAAAACATAATGTTTTGTAATTATATACCTGCCTGTCAGAGGTTCCTTGTCTGGTCAAACAATCTGTTGATAATAGAAAATGGATTAGATGGCAAAAAAAAAAAAAACAAGAGGAAAAACATTTTTGCATGAACCTGCCTGATTGTTCTAGATAAGCTAAGCAGAAAACAACACACAGTAGTCTATCTTGACAATGATTAAAAAAATGACATTTCCCAAAAAATACACTACGAAGAAAGTACCATTGTCTGAAATAAAAGAGCTCAGTTGGAATTGTTTTTTCAGTTCATGCTTTTCCTACCTTATGTCACTACCACTCCGTCCTTTCCCACTGATTCTCTTTCTTGTCTGACACCCATTCATCCTTATCTGGAGGCTACTCAACAATACAGGTGGAAATCTCAGTATACCTGGTCACCGATTTCCAAAACGGATATATTCTCCCAATCTCAAAGTGTTCTACCTGAGACAGCACTATGAATGTGTCACCCACTTTTTAAAAAATAGATTATAGAGAATTTCTAAATAGTTCATAGCTTACTTTGCTTTAACTGGCGGGGAGATTAATTTAATTAATTTAATTTACTTAATTTAATATGAGTCAAGTTTTCTTTTGATTTTTGTTTTCCTGTTTCACTACTGCAGCTAGCATATTTTTACTGCTTTTCCTGTTTCCTTTTTTTTTTTTAATTTAAAACTGTGTGTTCTCATATGATTAAGTCAGCCAAGCACTTTCCAAGGGAATCCTAAAGTGCAGTGTTTATTTTATATACCGTGAGTCATTTCCACCGCAAAAATTGTGAACACAGACCACAGAATCAATGTTTACAAATGGTTTCCATTTTCTCCTTGAATATCATTTGCCTGGGCACCTTGAATGTAGTTCATTTCCTTGTGGGCAGTTTGCAGGTTGCTCGAGACACGAGGTTTTTTTTTACTGAGTAGAAAGTGGACATTCTATAGCTGGTCAGTTCCCTATTGTTTTAACCTCCACTGGGTCATGAAAAAACTATGAGCAGGTTTTGTTTCTTCTCTATTCTGTCATCTGTAGAATTTAGCTGAGGTATAAAGACGCACCTTTTTCTCATTAATCATTCAAGTTAAGGAATAATTTTATTGCTGTCAATGTTTTGGGCATCGTGCCCATCACAAAGTAGAAGATGTTAAGCTGACCCATTTTCTCATAAGATGTATGTTTGTGCATCTTCAACCAATATTCCTTAGACTGCGAACATACATCAGAAAGTTGAAAGACAAATAGGCTCACCTGGCTGTTTTGAGGTAGCGGATTAAACCATGTGGCATATAGAAGTTATAGCTTCATGCCTGCTTATAGTGTAATAAATTCAAAAATAAATTCTTGGTAAAATATAATTTTGAAATAGCCAAAAGGCTATGAATATAAAACACTGAAGGATCAAGTTGAAGTAGAGACCTCACTTAGCTACCAAACTTGATTAAGAGTAAAGCAATTATGCAAGAAATAGAAATTTTAGGTGAAGTGGCCTCTAAATGAATGATAATACAGTATTTGCTATGCAAATATTTTAAATGCCTTTCTTTCCCTCTCTTTCCTCCCTTGTAACTTGGACTACCTCCTTCCTGCGTGCATGAGGAGCCCTCCAGAGACCTAGAAGGATCATGGTAGAGGCCAACGAAAAATGAATCATGATTTGAATGGCCTAAGCTAGCTTTTCTCTAGTATCTTCAGAACAAAATGTTCTTTTTACCTTGTATTTATCCTTATGTTTCCTCTCTTACCATCACAGAACTAAGGCCATAGGAGTCAAGAGTAAAAGATGAAGGGGGCCACCAGGTCTGCTTCTAATCTAGGCCTTACACTAGGCAGGAAAAAGCTGACTTGGGGTGCATGTTCACTTCATTTCCCAAAATAAATACAACATAGAGTATGTGTCATGGTCAAGTCCACAGTGAGTAATCTCACATGCAATTGCCTTGACTGTCCTCTGTATCACAGCTATTCCTTGACACCCCAGGTGGAAATGAGCAAATGGTAAATTATTCAGATCCTTGCATGATATAGTCCTTTTATCAAAACTAGCAGCATAAACATTACAGATAAGGAAAGTGAGGTTCACAGTCGTCATGCGACAGGACTTTAACATGGGTCTTCCAACTATCAGGCACTGCTTGTCCCTCCCACTTCCTGTTTCCATTGCCTTTCACCTCACTGAGAATGTGAAAAATCAAATGCATATTTTAAAGAAGCATACCATATGCAAGTACACATGCTGGTTATCTTTTATTATTTAGTTCAGAAGTAAATTAAATGGTTTTTGAGACAACCAGGCGATACAAAAGATGCAAACTGGCCTTAACTTTAAAATAATAGGAACGTCCTAGGACTGCCTTGACTCATTTAGTTGTCACCTTCACTTATTGCTTCTTTTTCTCCTTCCAGGCAATTTTCTGGAAAAACTGAAAAGTTTTTTGTTCTCATTGCATTCAGTATGGCAGTAATCCTAAATCTTGAAGCAATAGAACTAGTCATTATAAATTCAAGGAAAGACTTGGAATATTTTTTTTTTTATAAAAACCTGTGTCCTGTCATTCATGTCACTTAAAGAGTTATTTGTACACCTCCTGCTGCCTTTCCAAATAGAACTCTCATTCAAGCAGTAATCTTTTCTTCTTCAATTTGACATACTTCTTCCTCAACCCTGTGTCTCAGCACCATGTTCAATACTTATAACTGGATTTACTGGCCTTTCCCCAGCAACTACTGTTTTTCTGCCATTTCTATGTTTCTTCTCATGTTATAAAAGCTATGCTTTTGCACTATTTACCTTTTGTCCCTTCTAGAGCCTTAGTTCTTTAAAAACAAGAGCACTATCTCACGTATCTTTTGATCTCCAACGGTGCATTCTACATATAAATAAAAGCAATGGTTAATATGCAACAATTACACCCTCCTGTTTTCTCTACCCATTTCCAATAATTTAATATGTTTGTGATAATTAGATTTGCATTGAAAATGGACGTTTAGAAAAACCTTTAGGCTAATAATGGACATTGTCCCATAATTGGACATTTGCTGTAACAAGTCTAGGCTAGATCCTAAGGAATTAACCAAACACCCTAAGCACTTTTATCTTCAATCCCATTACATTTAAATGAGTATCTGTATCTTTTGAAATTTTAATCACCTAGGAAAGCTGCTGTTAGTACCCTAGAGCCTGCTGGGTGAAATTATCATCTCACAGCATTTGTTCTCCAAGTACTATATACTCTTAGAGCAATAGCACCCCGTAACTTTCCCATCCCTTGCAGTCAAAAGTGGTAAAGTCTCCAAAAGGATGACTCAAAGATCGGTCATGGAACTGTATCCGTAAATACAGTAATCTCATGAGTTTGTCAAGGTGAAAAATTGGCCCCTTATGTGAAACCAAACAGCTTTTTTTCAATCTCATCGTTCCAGAAGAAAAAAAGAATGATAGCTTTGTACAAAGTGGGTAGACAGGGCCTGGTTCTGGGTTCTGATATATAGGCTTAAAATTTAAAGGGAGGAATTTAGTTTTGTCAGGAAAAAATTCTCAACTATAAAAGTTATTTGACACTGGGATGTGATATAAAAGAAAATCACAACATTGCATCTATAGGACTTTTAGGTTTTTAAAAGTCGTAGTGAATTCTCTGATGACTATCTGGGAGTAAAGAAATGAGCATCTTAAAAGAAGAGTCCTGTGATTCTATAAATATATTTAAATATAATGAAGACTTTCTTAAAACTGGATATTTTCCAAGGGTGGTGCAAGTCATAGGAAAAATGAAAAACATCATTCCACAGGTTTCAATACAAAAATATATATGCTTCAATCCAAAATGGTTTTTTAAAATAAATTCAGTATACAAAAATGCAATCCCAAATATACGTCTCTCTAGGGTCAACATCAATTAACACTTTGTACTTACAGACTACCTGGCACTAAATAAAACATTCCCAAAATAAAGTGATTGTCCTTTCTGGGTTCACATACTAGAAAGAACAGAATAGTCTGAGTATTTTAAGACTCAATCTACATCCATTTTAAAGTTTGAATTATAAATTGGTGTTAAAGTCGGAATTATAATACTTTTGGGGGAGGGCCATTGGTCACAGTTTTATAAAAATTTAATATTGTTTTTCTTCTCATTTTGTTGTTTTGGTTTTTTTTAAAGTGCTTTGCTCTTTTTTAAGTACCATACATACATTAACCTTCTCAAAACCTGTCATGGTCATTTTTTAAGAGGAGGAAGAAAACAATCCAAATTACTAGATGTACCACAGTGAATTAAGCAAGCTTTCCCAGAGATAGTTGGGCTACTGTCACCCAATGTTACCAATTAATTACACAGCCTATGCCAGGCGTCCTCAAACTATGGCCCATGGGCCATGTGCGGGTGGATTTTGCCCGTTTGTTTTTTTACTTCAAAATAAGATATGTACAGTGTGCATAGGAATTTGTTCATAGTTTTTTTAAAACTATAGTCTGGCCCTCCAACGGTCTGAGGGATAGTGAACTGGCCCCATTTAAAAAGTTTCAGGGCCCCTGGGCCCTATGTCATGGAGGAAGGCAAGCAGCATGGTAAGCTATTATTATTTCGAGTAAATTATTCTATTAAAAACCTCATGGAGGAGACAGCTTCCTGAGTTTGTACAGAGAAAAGTGCCAAGAACAGGTAAATAAGTCAGCACAGCCCACATTAATGTGTGCTTCATTATCTCTTCCACTCCCCTACAAGAAGAATCTACCTTTCTACTTCTCTTCCTCCCTCCCCTCTCCAAGCCATTGCTTCCCATTGGGGAGAACAGACTAGAGAACAAGTTTTAGTTCACTTTCTCTCTCTCTCTCTCTCTCTCTCTCTCTCTCTCTCTCTCTCTCTCTCTGAACACCTCCCTGGAGACTGCTGTAACTTTGAGTATTATGCACTTCAAATGATATTCAGCAACAGCTGCTGGGCATCATGTCGGGGCAGTATTTAAATATTCTGCCTCCCAGCTGTGGTTTTTTAAATAGTACCTTTAAAAGCCAGTGGCTGTGTTTGTGCCAGCCTCTACAAGGCATGGAAGATGCACTGAAAAAAAAAATCATTTTCTCCTCTAGAGATTTAATAGTTCCAAAAATGACTTTACATCAGTAAGAAAAGTTTGCCTTTCTTCAGTGCATTCCCCACATACAACTGAGTTAATGAGTGTTCCTTGCTTGCAGCTATCTTTCCAAAGGCAGCCACCAAATAGGGAAAAACATTCATCAGTGAAACTTTAAGTAAAGGAATAAGCCGATGCATTGAAAGCTGGGTGATGAGTTCGGGATGACTGAAGTTGAACAAGAGTCTCACAGTCAGGGCTAGGGGCCATTATGATGAGTATTAATAGAAGAAGTAAGGTTAGCTCTAATAGCTCTTTGATCATTTTTCGGTCTATAACTCACAAACTCCTGCCATTAAAAATTCTAAGAATTACTATGCAATTGAGCATGCAATGAATTCTTTTGTAATACACAGTTTTGTAGAGCATGGGTCTGAGCCACACTCTTTTTTAGGTAACTCTGGAAACTACATTCAAAAAAAAATTTTAATCTAAATTAGAAAATACTATCACAAAATATACTGGCTCATGTACAGGATTCTCTGAATCCAAATGATCCCAAAGCACCTCTCAAAACAGTTAAGTGAGTATAAAAATTTATGTAGGAAGACAGATTGCTATCTCCACACTGTAATAGAGAAAGTGACTCATTGCCCCCAGGGTAAGCTAGCATCCTGCTACATTTTTCAAATGCTACAATGCTCACTTGCCTCTAGTTCATACTGCCTCTAAAACCAGTAGCAATGGTAGCAATATTGCAGAACAACAGTTGGACAAGACAACAGGCTCAAGTCTTGTCACCCATTATCTAGAACTGGTCTGACTTTGACATATTAAGTTTTCACTATACCACATCTTTTAATTTCTGGGTCCACTATCCCTTCTACTTTCTTGGAAACTCTTCAAACCCATTCTGCCTTCATTTTCTATACTAATTATCTAGACTCTAGCACCCATTCATCCATCACTCCGTTCACACTTTGTCAGTATCCCCAACTCTTTTGAGCCATATTCTTCCTTCTCACCTAAGTTTCTAGTCATTGATAAATTAATGAGAGATAATCGAACAGGCTAGGGACTACTTAAAGCATGCGTACTTCATTTTTGTTAAGTCTTTCCATAGCCCTTGTGTAGAATACATTGTAGCCAATACAGAATTTTACAATCCTTTTGCACACTGAGAATGGAAATTTGCATTTTTACTTTGTTCAATTTTTCTCTTTGGTTAGCAGCTCAAAAATAGTATATTTTCTTCTCTTCCTGAATTCTAATGACCTTGTGCATTTGAGGTTGGTGGCTAATAAATTCATAATGCTAATAATCTTTAAAAGTATATGTATCTAAGTATCTTTTGGTTTTCAAAGCACGATGAGCCGACCTTCCAACATGGTCAAGTGTAGAGGATATACCCCCAGCCTCCGACAGTGCTAAAGATGCTCCAAACATCACAATTAAGAACTGTAGTGCTCAGTGTCCCCGGATTTCTTAGGCAGATTCAGCTAAACTTTGTGATATTTAAGTGATAACCAAAAAGGCCGTAACTTCTCTGCAGGAAGTGGGAATGCCAGCAATCATAAATCGGCAACATAAAGCAAAAAAGGACAGCTGGGTTTTTGCAAATGCAAGGCAGAAGCAGTAGAGGGTTGAGTGACACTAAGATGATTATCTCTGGTTTTTCAATACAGCAGGCAAATGAATATTGCAGATAAACTCACTATCAACTTTATTCTTACAACCCTGATACTGACTTTAATCCTGACCTTGGAATGGCTTCCCCATATGCACAAAGCCTTTTGAAATGACATTTTTCTCAAAATGAATAATGAAAGAATAATTTATCTAGTGATGAACTTTCATTTGGGTGTTTACTGTAGACCAGGCAATTAAGTGCTTTATACACATCCTGTGTAATTTAATCTTTGCAACAATATAATGAGATTACTATTAACATCCACATTTTACAGACAGGGAAACTGAGGCTTGGTGCAGAATCATGTCTATTTTATGTCAGGGACTGAGCTCTTGTTCCTCATTCCCGGTTGCATCCCAGTAGTTCGCATTTAATTCATCTGTCTTCATATCAGTTCAAAGGGCATTTACTGATAATTCCAGAAAACAGGTACTGATGATTATACAGACAAGGTACTAAAAATAGTGCAGGGCAAATGACAGCAGGTAATTAATTGATCCATCCAGTCTATTAGAAAAGGAAAAGGCAAAATTCACAGCAAGTTCAAGGCTTCTGTATAGGAAAGGCAGCCGCTGACAATGTAATCATCTCTAAGGAGACCTTGAAACTTCCTCCACACAGATATTAAAGATCTTTCTCACCAGTCTTCTTTAGAGCTGGGCATTCTTACCCTTAACATCCCTGGTGACTTTTTTAACACATGCATGTTAACTGGGCTGTTAGATTTTCTAGGAACAATTAATAAAGTGAAAGAATTAATTCCTTCTCTACAAACACTACTATCTCATTTCAATTAACAGAGGCACACATATAGGTATGAGGATTTCTGGAAAGAGTCTTTTTTTCCACTCCACTTGTTCAAGTCCTATATCTGTCCCCACCTCTTCACTAAAATTCTTCTGCCAAGGTGAGCATGTGGTTATTCTTAATTCTTCTCTTATTCTCAACAGCGTTCAACACTGTTGACATCTTTCTCCATTTGAAATAAACTCTTATGAGTCCCTCTGTCTCAAGCCTCTTCTCTTCTAACTCTATATATTCGATCTGGGCCGTTTCTACCACTCATGTAGCTTCAGTTACTATGTTTCTGTGGACAACCCTGAAATCTCTATCTTCCACTCACAACTCTATACAGAGGTTCACATCCACATATCAAAATGTACACCAGCTCTCTCAGACATCCTTGAATTCCAAAGCTCTCAAAATTCAGTTGTCTTTCTCCAACCTAAAAGCCTGTTCATCTTTTGTATCTCAGCTAGCTCTCATCCATGTTCAATCAACCACCATCTCCTGTGTTTTGTCTTAAACATGTCACTACTGTCTATCTTCACTGTCACCAATTTAATGCCAGATGCCATCTATTCTCTACATTACCACAACTAACTGCAGCTCAGGTCTTCATTCTTCCTGGTCCCTTTCAGTCTATTCTTGGAAAAACCATATGATTTATCATCAAAATCAAGTTTTATCATTAAAAGGGGCACTATTAATATTTTACAGAGGACAATAAGCACAAATGGAATCTATTCTGGAAAACCGGGACAGATGAGCAAGCCATCAGACTGCAGTTAGAGACATGTCATTCTAAAGTACATTCCCCCTCACAATGTCATGTCCCTGCTTAATATGTATCCATGGCTCCCTGTCAAACTTCCTAACAAAGCTTTGCTCTGTCTGGCTTTGTTGGATCTCATGCCTCATTGCTCATTCCCTTCATCCTTGCACACCCCATTTCTACCACACTTTTAATACCCCCAAACATGCATGCTCTCCTTTGATGCTAGCATGTACTTGTACTCTTGTGTTGCCCCAGAAGGCTGTTCTTACACTGCTTTGATACCAAATTTCAGTTTAGAAGCTATGTCCACAGAAAAGTTTTCTCTAACCCCAAAAACTGGCTGCCATGCCCCTCCCACGTGCTACCAACATTTCTAATACTTATTCCTTACTCATGTGGCACTGTAATTGCTTAGTTTCTTTTCTTTATTCACCACAAGATCATGCTAGTGCCAGGAGTTTTCTAGATATAACAGACTTAAAAGCAGAGAGGTGATTTAGGGGTATGGTGGGTAAGAGACTTATCTTGAAGTTGCATTTTAATAGTAAGCAAAATGCTTACTAATATTTACCAGTTATTTGATATGTATTTGAAGGGATTAATAATTAGTATGAGAGTGTAGGAGCTAAAATTGCTCACAAGCCACCTGTTAGTGGTCTGCAAACATTTTTGATTCAACCTGTATTGTAAATAACATGATCATGTACACTTAATATGTGTATTTTATAATTTATAAATGATACATATGTTCATACATATTGTACTTATACCCTCTATGCATTCTCAGAAACAGAAAATTAAAAATTTTTAAAGGTAAATAGAGGTTCTTAAATTGTTCTATACCTCGGTTGCTGATCTATTGATTCCTCTTTGAAGATTACTTCTTAAAATGGGTTTTGAAGACAGGAACTGGAATAGGTTGGCTGCTGTAACCACATAAGGGCTGTAACCACATAAGGGCTTGGCCTAGCACAGAGCCAAACACCTAGTAAACACTCAATATTGAGTGAATGGAAGACAGAAATTTGGAGTTAGGGAATGAAGTAGCTTATGGGTGAAGTCTAACCCCCAATAGGATCCATGGATACTCACAAGATAACTCCAACGAAAATTTCTCAAGGACATATAAGAAAACATGTTTGTCCTCCAAGATGGAAAAGACAAATGCAGTATGCAGGCAAATACTCCATCATTTCCTATTAAATCTAAGCAGATTTTTAATGGGTTCCATAAAAACACAAATTGCAAGCGTATTCAATGACTATCAATATAGTAGCAATTCTTAATAGGGCTTGGAGGAGAAAAGTAAGAGATTAGGTTTTGAATAAGTAAAATTATTTGTGAATATTCTTTCACTTTATATATTTTCCTTAAGATTTCTGCCTTAAGTGGTATTTAGTTAGACCTATGCCATGCCCTAAAATTCAGCACCACTGATATCAGAAAATATATGTCATTGTTCTGGCCAGAGAACAGGAAAAGGTGGTCTCAAAGGTACCTTGAGAACAGTGGGCAAAGTTTATATAGTCTATCACAAGTTAGGTAGGAAGAAAAATTATTTTATTTGCATCCACCTCATCTCCCAATAATATTAAATTACTCAAGATGTGCAAAGAACATGGTATCCCTTGTTCCCGGAGATAAAGGACCAAAACTAACAGAGTGTGGTCAAGTTCAGAGAGTGGTAGATTGTGTGAGTTAAAGGAATGTCTCATAGGTCATAGGCAAACATGCACTTCCTATCTTGAATTCTGATGCTCTGATTTAGAAGCATTTGGCTGTTTTGCTCATGGTGGTAGAAATGAATGTCACGTATTCTTATTCTTTTCTGATTCTTGAAGACAAAAAGCTGGTCTGACCCGGGAAGCTGAAAGATCTAATGAGTTTGATTTCCTTGCTCCAGAAGAATGTTTAAAAATTTCATGAAATATTTAATTTCATGAAATATTTAATCTTCATATGTATTCTACTAGATTAAATACAGCTAAACTTTTCTGTACTAAATACAGCTTTATAGTGTTTTAAGTATACAATTACTGCTATTTAATGTATAGAGTTGTACAACCATCACCACAATTCAATTTTAAAACACTTTCATTACCCCCAAAAAACTTTATGCCCATTTGAAGGCATTCCTTGTTACTGCTTCAACTCCCAACTCACCATTAATTTACTTTTTGTTGCTATAAATTTCCCTTTTCCGGACTTTTCCTTTAAACAGAATTATATAGTATGTGATGTTTTATCTCTGGCTTCTTACTCTTAGCACCATGTTTTTGAGGTTCATTCATTCTATAGCTTGTATCTGTGCTCCATTCGTTTTTATAGTCCAGTAGTATTCTGCTATATGGCCATACACCACTTTTTGTTTATTTACCAGTTGATGATGGACATTTGAGTTCTTTCCATATGCATAAAGCTGCTAATGAACATTTACGTACAAGTCTTTGTGTGCATCTGTAATTTTATTTCTCTTGAGTAGATAACCAGAACTGAAATTGCTGGGTCATACAGTATTACTTATGTTTACACCATTTTAAGAAACTACCAAACTTTTCCAAAGTGGCTACACCATCATTCTACCTAACTGTAAATTCCCTGAGTACCAGATAAATAACAGTCACTGTGTTTTGAACAAGCCCCCATTTTCTCACCCAAGTGGACCATAAACCTCTGCCAATTCTCAGTTTTTACTGTTTAATGTACTTCCATCATTCCATATTGTCTTACATATTGCTAATAAGTGTTTTATTCTACTAATATTTGTACAAATTTATGGGGAATAAGTATAATTTTGTTACATGGACAGATTGCATAATGGTGAAGTCATGGCTTTTAGAGCAACCATTACCCAAATATAGTCTATTATACCCATGAAGTATTTCTCACCATCCATCCATCCCCCTTCCACCCCACCACCCTTCCAAAGTCTTGTCTATCATTCTATACTCTATGTCAACATGTACACATTTATCTCCCACTTGTGAGAACATGCAGGTGTTTGTCTTTCCATGACTGACTGGTTTCTAAAGTGATATAATTTGATTAGCAAAATTAATTTATGTAGACACCAAAATTAAACATTACTTGGAACCATTAGGAAATTCAAATACAAATGGGCCATTAAAAGTTACTTTCCCTTTTTTGTAAATCTGCTTGACAAACACTGGAAGCACTCATGTCACTCTTAAACATCTGTTTTGAAGCGTTCCATCAAGATGGTGACGAGATAAAGACTAATAAGTATGATTGTACAATACAGAGACATCCTTCAGGAAGTCATCTCTGTAAAAAGACAGAAGGGAGTCCTCTGATTTAATCTTTAGAGCAGTGTGACATTTCTGTGGAAAACAATATTTTGTGTGAGACTGTCGCTTGAGTAGTCCACAAAGTATAAAGAAACTAAACACTGTTCACGGATCAACAGATGTCTGTCCTCCGAGAGTGAATTCCGCATCATCACCCTCAAAAGAGCCAAAATATAAGCATGACGCGAATCAGAGTTCTTAATACCAGCTTTTCCCAAGGAGAAAAATCTAAATTTCACTTGTATTTCTTAAAGGAAAAACCGAATTAATGGAAGAACAAGCCCTCCCCCTAGTGGAAAGTTCAAGAATTTGGTTTTCACATCTAAGTGGAGATTCATACAGTAAAATATCATAATGGATATATAGAGCAAGAGATACAATATAGAAATATCGATAATTAGTTCTTATTTACCATGAAGTCCATTAAAACTTGAAAACAATTCTGCAGCCCTTCAGGGACATAGGTAAAGATACAGTCACCAATAATCCATTTAGAAAGAATGTTTCTAAATAATGTAAATAATGTCTTCTAAATAATACATTTAGAATAATTGGGGGTGAGAGGCTAATAACAGTAATAATGATAATAGCTAAAATTTGTTAATTACTTATGGCATAATCCCTCTCTCCACCTCCTGCCTTCCCGTCCACAGGCAACTGATCTGCTTCCTATCATAATAGATTAGACTGCATTTTTTGTATCAGTGGAATTATACTGTAAGTACTCTTTTTGCGTGGCTTTGCTTATTCAACATAATCCTTTTGAGATCCACCTATACTGCTGCATGTATCAATAATTCATTCCCTTTTGTTGCATAGAAATACCTCACTTTTCTATCCATTCAATTGATAATGGAAATTTTGGTTGTTTCCGGTTTTTACCTATCACAGATAGAGTCGCTATGAGTATTTACACACAAGCATTTTTGTAGAATGTGCTTCCATTTCTTGTCTATCCTTCCTGGGAGTGGAATGCAGGGGCCTTACACTGGGTACACAGACATGCCAAACTGTTTTCCAAAGAGGTATCATTGTACATACCCACCAATCATGTATGAGTTCATGTTCCCCAACATTTGATACAGTCGGACGTTTTAAATTTCAGTCATTGCAAAGGGTGAGTAGCAGTATCTGTGATTGGATTTCCATTTCCCTAATGACTAATGAATGCTCTTAAGCATCTTTTCATGTGCTTATTTATTGTTCGTATAATGTCTTTGATAAAATAAATTCAAATACAATCTTTCATACCAGCCATTAATCTTTTCCTGCTCTGTAAATGCGAAAACAAAACATTATGAGAGATTAAATTAGTAGGTCTAGCTAGACATGATCTCAGAATGAAAATGCAAGCTGGAAAAATGGAGATTGCTATAAAACCCTTCTAGACTCCAACATGCTCATAAGCTCAACTTTCCAAAACCGATGTTAATGGTGTCATTTCCTACTAATTAACAACCACAGAGAAGCTTTAGGGAGCTTTTTTCTTTCTTTTTATTCCATCCTATAGACAAATAGGTAATATTTCCATTATACCATTATTTGTAGTATTCCTTCCAAATTAATAGTTCACTCTTGTTCCTAACCCAGTAGGGCTAGGATGGGGGGTGGCAGGGAAGGTTACTGAGTCCAAAGTCCTTACATCCTAAAGAATTTTCTACTGAGAACCAAAAAAAAAAAGAATACTTATCAAATTGCATATGGATTTATGTCAAAACTTTCCAAAGAATTTCTAGCTCCAATTTGACTAAAATGAAAAATTTAGTCCTAGTAAAATGAAAACATTAAAGCAATAGCATAAAATCATCATTGCTTTAGTGCTACTTCTGAGTGACTTCGAAAAGACTTCTAAGTTTAAACCTTTTAAAAATCAAACACATTGGTAAATTCCTAAAATGTATCTTTATATTGATACTTTCACCTCAAACCCAATAAGGCCAAAAGTCATATTCTCCCCCCCAAAAAACTGGTAATTTTTTCCTAAGTTTTCTCATCTATTCATGCCATTATTACATTACCAACTTATCAGACATATATGCAATAAATCCTAAAAATCAACTTTATTTCTCCATTTATCAGAAAGCTTCTTGGTTCATCAGAACCCAATTCTGTAGATTTTTCTCCACCTTGGGAATCAAATCACGTCTCTTTCTATCCATTCACACACACCCCTGTGAAGTTCAGGCCCTCGTTACTTTTCTCCCAAGTCATTCCAACAGCAACCAATCTTCCCCCTCCTCAGGATTAGGTTCTCAGTTTGCCATCCCAATTAATGTTCTAACCATATCACTACCAAGTTAAAAAAAAAACCTTCTATGGTTCTCCACACCTTTTCAACCTTCTTTTGTGGTTTTCAACATTCCCCAGGATCTGATCCCAAACAACCTCCCTTCTCATAATCCTCCCACAAAAGAATACACCATCAAACCACAACCGTTCATTCACTATTTCCCAAATATACCCATTTTATGTCTTTGATGATGCTGCTTCTTTTGTCAAGACAGTCTACCTATTCCTTCCTCTCCTGCTTCATTTCTACTTGTTAACTCCTATTCAGCCCTCAAAGCCTGGGGCAAACATGCTGCTACAAAGCATTCTTCAGGATCCTAAAAAGAAATAATCTCCTTGCTATATGACTACTTATCCTCATTTTGTATTTATTATATTTTTATTCTCATCTCATTAGTCTCATTTATACTGTCTAGTCCCTTGAGAGCAAATTTAGTGTCATGCTCATTTTTGTGTTCTCAAAGTCAGAGGTCAAGGCCTGCTATGGTCTGAATGCTTGTGTCCCCCAAAATTCACAATTTTGAAACCTATTCACCAATGAGATGGTAGTGGGAGGTGGGGCCTTTGAGAGGTGATGAAGTCATAAGGGCGAAGATTTTGTGAATGGAATTAGTGTCCTTATAAAAGAAGAACCCGTATAGAAGCCTTTTCCCTTTCACCCTGGGAGGACACAGAGAGAAGGCAACATCTATGAGAAAGAGGACCCTTGCCATTCACCAAATCTGCCAGCACCTTGATCTTGGACTTCGCAGTCTCCAGAACTGTGAGAAATATTCGTCATGTATAAGCCACTCAGTTCACAGTATTTTGTTACAGCAAGTCAAATGGGCAAAGACAAGGCCTTATCTATTGCCTATGGAGGCAATAATTTCTCCATAGTCTGAAAGTTCAATGATCACCAACGTTTAACATAGTGCCTTATCATTTTGAATGACTATTGAATAAATAATTCCTGAACTGATTCATTTTAAATCCTCATTGTTGGTTTTAATTTAAAAGACATTCAAAATGCACTATTTGTTCAGAACACGCAGTAATGGATGAAGTTCAAAGAAATTTCATTTATATGTAATGCCCCAAGCATTCTGTCTTCACATGTTATCCTTTGCTAAAAATAACCTAATAGTGAAAACACACCATACTTTGGTTGCCTTGCATCAAAAAATAATCTAATAATGAAGACACCTACCTTTGGTTATCATGCAACGAAAATAATTCATAATTTTGCTCAAAAGCCAAGAGAAATTACAGCCATCTCTATACCCAGCTGCTAATAAAACTCCTAAAATATGCAATTATATAGGCAGAAAATACATCTGCATAAAATATGAAACAGGTATATGAAAATATATCTGCATAAAATATAAAATAGGTGTTTTATGCAGAAATCTGAATATGAAATAGGTATATGAAAATTGATCTACATAAAATATGAAATAGGCATTTTATGCCAAAATAAAATTTCATATTTCATGCAGATTTATGCATAAAATACCTATGTGAGTTTATATCTCTAAAACGAGTGGTAGTTCCAATTGAGGTAGATATTGACTTGGGTGGTTTTACCATTCATGTAAACTTGATCTTCAAAGGGTGAGAAAAGGCAAATGTCTGTCATTTTGTTTTCCTAATATTAATATATCAGTAACAATATTTGTTTAATTCCTTCTGTTTTAAAGCATTATTCTATGCATTATCTTACCAAAACAGCCAAAAGTCATTGAGAATGGATTGAATGGATGACACAGATGGCTAGAATAGTATTCACGAAATACTCTAGACTTTAATCTCCTTGTCTGTAAAGGAGAGAATTGCACTGAATCATCTGAGAGGGTCCTGCCAGTTCTAACCTTTATTTTTAGCAATGTTTGTAAGTTGAATCAGGAAACTACTCAGAAAGAGAAGTTTCAAAACGTTTGGAAATAATGGCATCCTTCAAGCCAAAATTACAGCCACCTCCCCCAGAGTAACTTTTGTTAAAGAATGCAACACTTTGAAGGTGTTTACATTCTTCAGTGCTTCAACAAATCTTTAGGTTCACTGTTTCATAGACCAAAGCAATCCAGTTTGGTTTTTGTAAATAAAGTTTTATTAGAACACAGCCACACCCATTCATTCACACATTGTCTATGGCTACTTTTCAGTGATAATGGCAGAGTTGAGACTTTCTGGCCTAGTAAAGTCTAAAATATTTACTACCTGACTTATTAAAACAATGTTTGCCAACCTTTCCTTTATAAAAGTAACTTATTTTCATGTATTATTAGAATGTTAAAGTTTTTTTTATAAAAAAATAGTGCCAGCAGAGATGAAAGTTATTTTAATTTTTCTGTTCAACCATGGCAATTTGTAAATTATTATTAACCCAATTAAATCATTAAAAATTTATTTAAATTTAATTCTGTATATGAAATACAATACACTAATTTTTACAATGTTTGAAAAACACATTTGCAACTAAAACTGTCTAAAAATATCTTTCCTTTCTGATTTCAGTGATCTGCTCGATACTGTTTGGTAATATTCTTATTGATCAGTAGAGGGCGCACTTGATTCAACAAAATTTTACAATATACACTCAATGGCCACTTACTTTAGCCTGTAAAAAGGTCAAGTACTGCATGGGGGAAACTTAAAGGAGAAATTATTCGTGAGGTTTTTTTTCTATTGTTATGTTGTTGGTGACAGGATTAGAACAGCACAAGATGACTAGTTTATTACCATCTTTACTGGCGCTAATAGTTTCCTCCTGAGAAAAAATTACTCACCTCTTATCTTTTCTCATCTCAGCATTGGTCTGCAGGGATCTTGGAGATTTTCAACAAGAGACAGCAACAATTTGGCTACAGAAAACAGGATTTTTTTTTTCCACCAAGATGATACAGCACATCTTGTGATAGTGGCTATTCTTTCTCTACCCTCCACTTCTTCGCATTGTTGCTTCTCTCTGTGCACTGATGCCATTAGTATTGGGAGAGTCATTGTCCATTGTAAGAAAATATAAAAGAAGATCATTAGAAGTTCAGATTTCTGTAGTGGCTCTCTGAGTTGTTCTTCTTTTTTTTTTTTTGATCAACACAGAGGCTGTCTGAAAAGTGAAACATTTCCAAGGAGAATGCGCTGCTGAGACTAAAAAGAATGCTCTTGGCCCCTAAAAAGACCCTGGAAAAAAAACCACCTACCGGCAGGCTAGACAAAGGGTGCAGGTTGGGGCCTCTTCTTTGAAAGACCTGATTAATGTGAGGTACTGTTACCTGCTTTATCACCGTTTTGTTATGAGTAAAAGGTTTCAGCATTCTTAATTTGTCTTGGGGATGGGAAAAAGGAAGGCAAACTGGCCTGACCGGGGTCTAAGGGTGAAGTAGATCCATTTGCCCTCAGTAAAAAAGAACAGACACAAAAGATGCAGGCTGTTCTACAAATTCATACTGAATGTTTTTTCTTAAAAAAAAAAAAAAAAAAAAAAAAGCAGCCCAAAGCACTTATCTTGAAGAATAAGGTATAGGCTCTGGCAGTTGCAGAAAATAAAAGTTATCCATTTATGCTAAAGCAAAAATAGATTCAAATAACTCAATAGGGGGGAAAAATCAGTTTTAGGAAGTGGAAAAAGTAAAGAAGAGGTGTAGAAAGATAAGAATGAAGTAATGATTTCACCTCATTATTGTAATTCTTGTTATTTATTAGTGCTATTGTGAAGCACATTTAGTTGTAAAGTTTTTGGAAATAATCTCATGATATGTACAATTTTAAAATTAATTTCAAACACTCTGATACCAACTATAAAATTAGAACATATATATCACGTTTTGGAGGTTTTTTTAAATGAGAAGCCGAATGTGGGCTTTTCACAGTGTTTTACCTCTAGTTCCCTGAAATTTCAGTCTTAAGAAAATGTTAAGAGATTCGTGCCATAGTTAATGGCAAATGTCCAATGAGTATTGTCAGGAAATGAAGACACAAGGGGAACAGTTAGCATTTATGATGGCTGAAGTTTCATGAATTTTGTCAAATGATGAAAATTTTAAGAGAACCTGGTACTTGGATTATTGTATTAGTCAGAAATAGCAAGTGAAAGATATCATTGTTGCTAAGTGGAAAACACTCCACAATAAGTAAACAAATTAGACAGTGTATAAAAAATATGTAATGTCTGACTTAGAAAGTTATTCCACAAGGAGTAGCTAGTAATTATGATCACAGTGTAAGTACAATTTGGTTTGATTGGATTTTGTCAACCTTTTTATTAGCATTTTGATCTCACATTGAGTATCAATTGTCTTAGTCTTATTATGGCCAGATTCCGACATGGCAGTTGAATATGTATACACATACATTTATGCATTTATATTTGTATGCATACATGCAAGTTTTTGCTTTAACAGGCTAATTTTTTTTTTGTTTGAACGCATTAGCTTAGTGGTGGAATAATAGCTTTTGCTTTCTTTGATAACATTTAGTGCTACAAAGAACAAATTAAACAATTAAATTGTGTATACACTAGGCTGAAAGCTCATTACCAAATCCAAACCTTCTGATTTTTATATTCCCCAAGCCCAGTAAAGCCTCTCCCATTAAAGTTTG
Source organism: Microcebus murinus (assembly GCF_040939455.1). Taxonomy (NCBI): domain Eukaryota; kingdom Metazoa; phylum Chordata; class Mammalia; order Primates; family Cheirogaleidae; genus Microcebus; species Microcebus murinus. The sequence continues at coordinate 15,418,381 of NC_134127.1, forward strand.
CTTTTTAAAAAAGTTTGCTAAATGGGTGAACCTAGATCAGACACAACCAAAGTTTTAAATTATTTCATTGTTTCAATACGTTTTTAAAGAAGATAATAAATTCTCACCCTCCCAAAACATGTAACAGCTTATCTTTGGTCTCATACCACCTAAGAAGCATTCTAGAACCTTTCTGAGTCCACCATGGAAAGCGTTAATTTAAGAAATAGGAACCATTTCAATTTAAATACTGCAACAAGAACTATTGTCTCATTGGGAATAGAATTCCATAAGATCATAAAAAGGAGTAGAAATAAATATATACATACATACTTGTTCTAATGAGACCATTTACTGGTCTTGCCTGGTTGCCTTGAATACTTCAGGGGAAACATCTTGGAGCAAGAGAAGTATGGGCTTGAATACTCTGCATGAATTTGACCGAGAAACTCAACCTCTTAGAGAGTCAATTTCCTTGTCTGAAAAACAGCGATAGTATCATCTCTCTGTAATTTCCGAGGCTTCTTGGAAATACGATGACCCTTCCTACTTTTGCCTTCTATATGGAAGCCAGCCACTGTTTGTGAGCATTTGTCACTGCACCAAACTCCCAAGTAAGTCTTAAAAATTTAGAAATCATTACATGTTATATGTTGAGCTCAGCTCACTGACAAACACCTGCTCTTGGGGCAATAGTTGACTCCTTTAGGATTTTCTCAGAAGCTGAGGATTATATCTAGAGATATCTAGAGAAGGCACAATCTCCCTCAGTTTTGTTTATATTTACTTAGTTAACAAGCACTTGTATGTTACAGTCACTGTTCAAACCACTTTACCAACAATAACTGATTTGATCCTATGAGCCTAGTGCCTTCCCCATGAAATATGGCTCTGTGATCTTATTCCACCTAATAACCTCTTCTTCATTGTTAAATAATTCAGCTTTCATTCCTAAAATAAACATTGAGTAATGCCAGTGGTTGTCAACCGCAGGGACAAGCTTTTTAAGTGCACTACAGAAAATTTGATGGGGAATATTCAAGCAAACCATTTGGAATTTCTTCTTCAGAGAAAAGAAAAGAATCATCTTCTACCTCAGCATAGCCCTGTGATTGTCCGAGGAAGTTTCCTGTCAGCAAGGCCAGATTCGGAAGAGGAATCCAGATGTCTCTCTGCAAAACTAAATACCATTTTGCATCCCTTTCATTTTTACTGAAGCTTTGAAGTAACTACGAATAGAACCAGACTCAGTAAATTACCTGAGGACTGAAACCTTTTTGACATGCGTCTTGAGAACAGAGCGACATATTTCTTTTCCTCCTTCAGAACGCTAGCTTTGTTTCATCTCGGAGCCTTGAATGACACAAACGATGACAGACTGATTGGACATCGAGATTCACTTTCTTGATGCTGAACACAGACCAAAAGTAGACTCAACTGAAGCTTTCTAGGGTCCTGAGATTCCAAAAAATATATATATATATACATATACATATATATATATATATATATACATACACGATTTGCATATATATGTGTATTTATTAACTACTTGATTGCACTGGAACTATTCTGTTATTTTAATATAGAATAATATACTAGTTATGATAGCACGCTGGATTAAGTAGGCTGCCTTGATTAGAAGCCAAGCTCCACTACGTAAAGCTGTATAAACCTAGACAAGTTGCTTAACCTTTCTTTGCCTCAGTTTCCTCAGTTGTAAAATAGCAGAACTGACTTCAAAAGTGTGTTATGAAGACCGGACAAATTAGTGCATCTAAGGCACTTAACCCAGAACCTAACTCATAGTAAAATTCAATAAATGATAGCCCTGCATATGACTATTCTCCCAAGCCATTCATTGTAATTGAGCTCAATTTTCTTTGTCAAACAGTAAATGTGCTGTTTCCTAAACAGTGTTATGAAGTCTACTACTAGTCCCTGAAGTCTAGCAAACAGGAATTACCCTCCCTCAGTTAATTTTGGAAAACACTGCATTTGCCTTGAAAATTCAAAAGACACTGAAACATATTAAAGACTTTAACAGACCAGTAATTAAGGGGTCCGTTTAGTTTTAATACGATGAATTTCAAATATATGAAACCACAGGACCCTTCAGTTCCACACTCACTCATTAATTTTCATTAGTTCATCTTTGTACTCTCCATTTTAGGCTCTGAGTTTTCTTGAAATGGGACCATTTCGTTTTTCTTGAACACACATGGGACATCGAACACTTGAGAGCACATGGGTGTCTTGAGATGAAGAGATCATCCTGGATTATCTGAGTGGGCCCTAAATCCAATGACAATGTCCTTAGAGGAGAAATGTAGAGGAAGAGTTGAAACATGGAAGAGGAGAAGACACGGGAGGTGGCAATGTGACAACAGAAGCAGAAACAGGAGGGATGTGGCCACGAGATGACTACTAGCAGCCACCAGCAGCTAGAAGAAACAGACAAGAAATGGACCCTCCTCCTAGAGCCCTCAGAAAGAACGCAGCCCTGCTGGCACCTGGATTGGTGACTTGTGGCATTCAGATCCAAGAGAGAATACATTTCTATTGTTTTAAGTCACTAAGTTTGTAGTTATTTGTTATGGCAGCCATAGGAAGTGAACGTACCCAGTTTCACCATCTACGAAGGGTTTCAATAAAGGCATTCCTTGTCCTGCCATCATCCTCACAGTGCTCTGAGGATCAGATGCAATAATCTATGTGAAAATGCTTCCATGACTTAAAAACGTATACAGATCTAACATTATTTTACCATCAGCATGTAGAAGCCAAGAACTCTCTTTCCTCCCATTGAAACAATGAATCCAACATTTGGTTGCTTGGCAACTTCTCTGCTTTCCCTTACTCCTTTTTGTTTTGTGAGAACTAGATCTACGATTCTCATCTGCTCCCAGTCAAATGGCAAATGCCCAATTCCTTAGGAAAACCTCAGCCATGCTTGTCATTCGCTTCCTGTCTATAGAGGACCAATTCACAGCAATGATCCAAAAAAGAATTATTCTCCCTAAACAAGTCAAACCTTAAGTTGATACGTATACCACATGTTTAAATTGAAAGGAAGTCATTGAGATAATGTAGAAAAATTAAGGTACATGAAGAAAATTAACCTACATTGCAAGGAAACACCTCACATTATTAACTGACTTGCTCCAGAGATATTTAGCATATTTCAGTTTTAATGAAAGATTTTACTAGACACATGAATGAAATCTGCCTTTTGGAGTTCTGAAAATAAATGTTAGCTTTCCTTGAACTTTTTTCTGAAAAAAACCCACAAGGGTTCAAACCACCAGAACGATGGCTTTTAAAACTAACCAAATGCAATTAGAGAGACTGCTTCCCATAGAGGAGACACCTGAGAGCCTTCCTTTGTTAGAGACTTGCCTCCTTAACTAGCTCAAGAAAAGCAGCTCAGGGATGGCACATCTGTCATTGAAAGAGCCAACTTTGATACTCTCACTTTCTTTCTGAAACTGTGTCCTTTTCCTATTCATCTCAGCAATTGACTTTACCCACTCCCAGCAGTGATCGGGTTTCTCTTTCCTTTTAAAGTAAGAATCTTCATTTGATAGGATCTAGACTTGACTGAATCCGCAGCTCAGAGTAGCAAGTAGTGAGGGTTTCCAAGGGCTCTTGGACTGGAGTATTGAAATTTCAACTTATTTCTAAAAACTGATTCTTCACTTCCCAAAGCATCCTCAATGTTAGGGGAAATTCAATAGATTTGTAGGGAACTTTGCAGAAACCAAGGAGAACTGGTCCACTCCAATTCATCCTTTTTTAAATTATATTTTCATCACTTCACAGTTCTCACTACTATCTGAAAGTTCTGCCAGGATTTTTCCACAAATCATTTAAATTTTTCAAATGGATGGGCTGGGTCAAGACGATTCTTTTTTCCAATTTTATTTGTGCCTTGCTCTATACAGAACTCAGTTTAGTCTACACATCTATATAAAACTACCACACGTACACAGGTAGGTAGCATTATTCCAAATTTATATTTACAAAACTAACTGATACCGTGCATCCTATTGGCACTTGTAAATCATAAATCCTATACGCACTTATAAATCGTAACAGGTGAAGGATGTGGAAAATATTATCAATGACATGAGCCCATCATCATAGTTAACAAAATTCCCACCATTTCCCCTATTAGAAACCAGGATTTTATGTTTTCTGTGATTCATTCTACAAAGCTGTAAACATCAGATATGTGCCAGTTATGTTTCTAGGAAAACAGAAAATATTAGGGAATTAAAGTAAGAAAAATCTCTGCCTTCAAAGCGCTTACATGCAAGTGATCAACAGTGAGTAACTCTTGCTATGGGTCCGGCACTCTCTAGTATTTCATATATAGTAACTCATTTAATCCTCACAAGCACCTTATGAAATTAATACCCCCATTTAAGAGAAAAAAAAAACCTGAGGCACAAAAAGTTAAATGACTTACCCAGAGGCATATGAACCAAGTTCACCCAGCTTTAACTCTCGAAGGAAAATTAAAGCGCAAACATTTACAAAAGGATATGATAGAAGCCCAATGCTTCGCTCAGTGGTCAATAGAATCAACAGTATTTTCCAGGCTTAAAATTGTAAAACCAATATAAAAATTCATATCCTACTACTATGAGAAAAGTGCAATTGATAGTAGTTTTATTATTGAACTATTGTTTTAGTACTAAAAATCATTTCAGCACTTACAACAGTTCGTAACTATACATATATCATATTATTATTTGATAGATGCCTCTCCATAGCCACCTCCCTGCATTTAGATGTGCCTTGTACAGTAGCAAGGACTTAGCACAATAGCAAAGTGTCTTGTATATCAGAAATGTATAGGGTTAGCATTTGAGACATGAGGATACTACAGTATATACTAGCCAGATATATGTGTATTAAATTGTAATGAGAACTATGCTCAACAAGAAACTCTTACTGAAAAAAAAGGTGCCTCGACCACTAAACGGGAAAGAACAGCTGTTTTCAACAAATGGCGCTCAATTATTTATCTGCATGTAGAATAATGATTTTGAGCCCTCGCTTCACAAGTACACAGAAAGTAACTTGAAATATATTATGACCTAAATGTAAGAATTGAAACTATAAAACTCATAGGAGAAAACAGGAGTAACTGTTAGCAATCTGGGGTTATGCAACGATTTTACAACAGCAAGCACGTAATGAAAGAAAACATTAGGAAATAGGCATTAACAAAATATGCTTCAAAACACACCATCAAGAAAGTAAAAAAGCAAGCCACAAACTGTAAGAAGTGTTTGAAAAACCATACCCCCAATAAGAGATTTCTATCTAAAATAAGAACTCTTACAATTCAGTAATTAAGAATGTATACAACTCAAAAAGTGGACAAAACGCCCTGTAAGCCAAGCTCTTTGGGAGGCTGAGGCAGAAGAATCACTTAAGGCCAGGAGTTTGAGAACAACCTGGGCAACATAGTGAAGACCCCATCTCTACACTAAAAAAAAAAATAATAATAATAATGGGCAAAATAGACATTTCACCAAAGAAGATATACGAATGGCCAATACACACATTTGAAAAGCCCATCTTTAGTCATTAGGGAGATGCCAATTAAAACCGCAATGAAATTCCACTTCACACCCACTAGAATAGCAGTAAGACAAAAAACAGATGATGTCGACTGGTGGCAATGATTTGGAGAAGTTGGAAGGGACCTCATAGTGGTGAAAATAGAAAATGATAAAGTCACTTACAAAATACTTCCATCAACCTATGCGAGCCTAATGAACTGCTATTACTCTTTACAATCAAGACACTCCTTACCTATAACTTCAGCAAATACAAATATCCCACTTTTTCCTACTCCATGACCCATGAAGAGCAACACTATCACAAAATTTCTCTCCCACCCAACCTATAAACAGTGTCACAGTTTTTCTCAACAGAGAATGACATGCAAACATTTCTATTTGTCATCTTCTGCTATTTTTCAGTACTTTTTAAAAGTCCCACCAACAATAACCCTCTTTTATAATAATATTACCATACATGATCTTACACAGATTTTAATCTAAGGTATTAATCTCAGTCATGAGTTTTCCAAGTTTTGATTGAAAAAAATTTTCTCACCTCGACACGGAAACTGGACCACAGAAGCTACCATATAACAGATAGGGCCATACATTTTGCTCTATACAAAAATCATATACTGTACTATATCGGTGGTCCCCAACATTTTTGGCACCAGGGACTGGTTTCATGGAAGACAATTTTTCCATGGATTGAGGGAAATTCAAGGGTGGCATTGAGCTCTGCAGCCCAGTCCCCAACAGAGTACAAACTAGTACCAGTCCACAGCCTGGGGTTTGGGGATCGCAGTACTAAATTATTAGGTTATCTTATTTCTTAGTCAGATATTAGTTTGTATCTTTGTTGAATATCCAAAATTCCAGGAAAGTTTGTTGTATGAAATATAAGAAAATAAATTCTAACATCCACGTATTAACTCTCTTCTATAATTCTTAGGGTAATTTTTATTATTATACCAGGCACGGATGATCTCAGACAATATTGTATAATTACCTAAGTTTAGGAATACCCAACAAAAGTAAAAGACCCTTTAAAAATCCTGATACTAAATCCTACTGCTTCCAGATTCTTCATACAGTAGAATTTTTACATAGTACATAACATTCTTCTTTTGTTATGTTGGCTTAACCATGTCCAACTCCATTTGGACATCATACCTTTGACATGTTATTTACCTCTTTATCATTTGTGAAAAAAAACTCAGAGTTGCCATATTATTTCTTTTCTTAACTGTACTTCCTGGCCCCTTTTTGTTATAATTATCACTGAATCTCATACAGATCTCTCCCAGGAACATAATTTTTTTCCATTTCATCCTCAACCTACATAGAACCCCACAACCTTGAAATCACCTGCTGAATTCTTTGTTTCCAATTCCTTTAAATCTTACACTGAATCCTCCACAGCTAAGTACAAAATCATGTAAGGCAGACCAAATTTCCTGGAACTATTTTAAATGACACTGTATTCAACAAAATTGTCAGATTGACCTCATGCGATATAATAGACTGTCAGGAGTAATAGTGAGATAAAAGTCTTCCTTAAGGATTAAATAACTAGGCCAGGCTCGGTGGCTCACGCCTGTAATCCTAGCACTCTGGGAGGCCGAGGTGGGCGGATTGCTCGAGGTCAGGAGTTCGAAACCAGCCTGAGCAAAAGTGAGACTCTGTCTCTACTATAAATAGAAAGAAATTAATTGGCCAACTAATATATATAGAAAAAATTAGCTGGGCATGGTGGCACATGCCTGTAGTCCCAGCTACTTGGGAGGCTGAGGCAAGAGGATGACTTGAGCCCAGGAGTTTGAGGTTGCTGTGAGCTAGGCTGACGCCATGGCACTCACTCTAGCCTGGGCAACAAAGCGAGACTCTGTCTCACAAAAAAAAAAAAATATATATATACAACGATCAAATAACTATTTATCTTACCCACTTGGAGTGTTCTTTTAAGATGCACTTAATACGTTTGTATCTGTTGATTATAGCAACCTCTGAATTATATTTTATAAAGTCATTCGTTACTATTCAGATGATACTTTACACACCTGTTGCCCACACAAAGCATAAACATAGAACAACAAACAAATCTGAGATCTGGCTTGTTGGGCACAAATCACATCTTTTGGGGCACTCTATGCCACAGGTTGCCACTTTTGTGAAATATTCTTTGCATTATTTGTGGTGATGCTCTGCCTCCCTCTGGGTTGTTAGTATCAGCATGACAAAATACCCAATTAGGCTCCTCTATCTTAGCATGGTTCTTTTGGCAAGACACAACACTGTGAACCCCTGTGTTAACATGAACAGATGACAAAGAGGGTCAAATAGCTCATCACAGCGGCCAACGTGAGAGTTCCATGAAACACAGAAATCTCAAAGCCAACTATTTAGCAGAAGCCCCAGGGAGCGGAGTTTGCTTTCCTAACACCCAGTGTGTTCTCCTCTTTCTAGTCCTGCCACCAGCACTTTCTCTTTATACCACCTGGCAGCCCATTAAAACAAGAAATGCTTTCGTCGTCCAAGTAATAAAGTTGCATAATGGCCACCATGACTCTTTCTCAAAGTCATCTGAAAGATGACCATTGCAAGGTAGGTTCACTTCTGGCAAATGATCTCTGTTAAAGAACAGGTTGCCTCATGATGGCCAGGCAAAGTTACTGGCAGTGGCCATGAAGTGGCCAGTACATTGCCTAACCAGCAGCAACTACCTCGGTCCCCAGGGCTCTGCTAAAAGCCTTCATGAACAATATGGTTTGGCTTGCACAGCTGCTAGCATTTGCTAGCAAATGGCAGATTTTTTTTTTTTTTTTTTTTTTTTTTGCTTTTGCTTTCTTTACATGAACTTGTGAAACAATTGTTTTATAGTCGAAGAAAATCATCTGCTCACTCAAAACTAAGTCTGAGTTACCCTGGCAACATAGCAGCAGAGACTGTAGGAAACTGCAAAGTGAGAAAAGGCACATCCCTACCCTAAAGTCATTTCAAATCTAACAGAAGACATGGAAGAATAAATAATTCCAACCCTATCACAGGCATGGAGGTGTTCAGCGTGCAGAGGGCAATCCACATGCATTTTCTTATTTGATAAACACAAGCTTTGCCATCTGCTAATTGCATGACCATTGTCAAATTACCTAAGCTCTGCTTGTCTCCATGTTCCCAATGGTAAAGTTAGAGCACTACCCTCCAATGTCATTGTGAGGATTAACTGAGAGACTACCCAAAAAAACCCCAAATCCTCATACACAGTAAGCATTTGATAAATGTTAGCTTTTTAAAATTCTAATGAAATGAATTATAAAACCAAAAAAGACCTACGGAACCACTGATGTAGCTCTCTGGAATTCGAAATTAATGCAGTGGAGATGGATGGAACTTTAACATGAATAATAGATCAATGCACAATTTTCTAGGAAGATGTCAATAAATAGATACGATAAGGAAAAATGAAAGAAAGATTTCTGAAGACGTCAGAAGGGAAAAGCATTTCAATGAGGGTAAGAATTGAGAGTTGTTAAATCGTCAAGTCATACTAGCGTTGAACCATGTAGAGGAGTTTAACCTGATTAAATGACGATTATAGTCCTACCCCCTTATCCAGAATAGATATGTTCTAAGACCCCCAGTGGATCATATAGGATCATTTGATCCTATACAATATAGGCATATACCATACCCTACACATGAATTTCTTTTTCCTCCTTAACAATTTCACAGATTAGTTCTTAACTGCAGATCTTAGCAAACTCAGCATACAATTTTTTTTTCTTTTCTTATTAAGTAACTTTTATCTTTTCACATAAAGGCAACAGTCTACAGCTTCTCTTGGTATATACACATTGCCAACATCATTTTGGGGCCATTGCATTTTGGGGCCATTATTAAACATGGAATTACTTGGATGCAAGCACCACGATACCACTACTGCGACAATCTGGTCGCCAAGAAGGCTGCTAAGACTAACAGGCAGGTAATGTGGACAACATGGACACGCTGGACAAAAAAATGGCCCATGCCCCATGGGACAGAGCAGATCGGCACAAGACTTCATCAGGCTATGCAGAACAATAAGCGACTTAACACTTGTGAATTGTTTATATCTGGACTTTTCCACTTACTGTTTTTGGAGCTCAGTTGGCCCTGGGTATCTGAAACCTCAGAAAGTAAAACCATGGATAACAGAAGACTATCATACACTTGACCCTTGAACAACATTGGGTTTGAACTACGCAGGTTCACTTTCACACGGATTTTTTTCAATAAATAAACACACACAGACCATACACAGCACCATTCCCAGTTAAGAGAAATGTAAGCAAATGTAAGAAATACAGTATTAAACCCTAACTGCATAAAATTAACTGTAGTTCATACTGTACTACTGTGATAACTTCATAGCAACCTTTTATTCCTATTGTGCTGAGCTCAAGTGTTGTGAATTTCCACTTAAAATGCTGTGTAATGCTCATCTCTACATGAGCAGCTGGTCTCTGCAGTAAATTGCATATCATATTAAAAAGTGATCTCTCACAGCTTTTCTGTATTTTTCACTGTGGTTAGTGCAGTATCATAATCCTTTAATAACAGCACGGAATCCATACAAAGTGCCTCTAGTGACACTGGTAGTGCTCCCAAGAAACAGAGAAAAAGTATGACATTACAAGAAAAAGTTGACTTGCTTGTTAATATACCATAGATTGAGGTCTGCAGCTGCCCGGTTATTTCAGACTGATGATTCATCTTGTACACTGACAATGCAAACTGACGGTAGAGGTCAATACAGTACGCTACTGTAAATGTATTTTCTCTTCCTTAAAATTTTCTTAATCTCATTTGTCTTTTCTGTAGCTTACTTTAAGAATACAGTATCTGGTACCTGTAACTCACAAAATATGTGTCGATTGGTTTTATGTTATGGGTAAGGCTTCCATTCAATAGTAGCTTTTTAAGTTAAATATAAGGGAAGTCAAAAGTTAGACTCAAATTTTCGACTGAGTGTGGGGTCAGTGCCCCTAACTCTGGCAATATTGAAGGGTCAACAGTACTATTCACTTGGTATGCTCCTTTAGGAAAAGGCAATGCCCTAATCAATTCTCAGTATTGACTTGCCCTTAGTTTATGTTGAATAAACTGTTTTTCAGTTAATGAAATGAACACATAAAAAGGTTTTTTTCTGAAGTTTTAGAAGCAGTAAGTATTAAAAAAATGTGGCAACTCAATTCAATTTGATGTAACCAAAGCAAAAGGTGTTCCAATACTTCACTGCCCACCAGACTGAAATTTTCACACAGCTCTACGATCTCGATTGTAAAAATCTTACAAAGATGTTGGGCAACAATTTTCCAGGAGTATTTTCACATTTCTGGACAATCTGAGCTCTCTGAGCAAAGGGCACTGGTTAAATGATGACTAAGAACAAATATGCCTTGGAAGCTAGAAATGATAGATTGTTCCAGAGAGATTTAGAGATAACTCACCATTTGCTTATATGCCAGGCTAGGGAATCTGGAGACTTTCCTTTTCTCTCACTGGAGATTTGTTTACATTCCAGAGTAAATGTTTTCTTCTCCCCTCCCCCCCACCCCCCACCCAGGCTATTACACCAGCCACTCTACTTGAGCTCTGGGTCTCATGATTTCAGAGTTTCTCTCTAACATGTAATACTGTTGCATGTACATGGTATTTTCAGTCTTTTCCTGTTTCATCCCCACAGAGATTGGAGCTCTGAGAGCACTGAGATGCTCTCGGAGTAATAAATGATCAGTTCTCTCATTCAGATACTTATTTCTTATCAGACTATGAATACATGCATCTATATATTATACTTACATGTTATAAAATATATCAATTTATATTATAAATACATACATATTTAACACTATTTTGTTAAAAATGTGATATTGTACATTGTTTGGTATACCCAAACATCCATTTCAACTTTTCCAAACCCTAATTACATAGCAACTGTTCAGTTTCACAGAACTAGGTCTTGTATTCATTTAAATCAATCATTAGATTCCTTTGTATTTTGTTGGTTGGTTCGGGAATATTGACCTTAAATCATCAGCACAAGGGATTTCTCTGGAAATACAGATTGGTCCAGGAAAAGGTAAATGACCAACTTACTTATGGCTAATAATGTATAAAGGAAAATTTTGCTGCAGAATTATGAGAAATCTCCTACCCCTTATGAGTCACAGAAAGCTTGACATTCTCTACTATTGAATAAGAACAAGAAGGCAGTCAGATCCACGGCTACTTACAATCCTACAGCTTAAAGGGGAAGCAGCCTTACGCTAAAACGGAAACTGCAGAAAGAAATTCAAGGTAGTGGGAAAAACCTGTGTCCCTGATGAATTTTTGTTTCACTGGATCAGCCTACTGCAAAGCCTGTCCTAATTGTGAACTTCCTACATTGAGCCAATTAATTACATTATGGTATTGCCTCACTTGGTTTAAGTTTTGTGCTACACTCGATTGAATTCGTTCTAACTGATGCATGCTTGATATAGTGTATATGGACACTTAATTCTGAAGATCTCTTCTGCTAAAGCACCTTGCATGAAATGCAAATTGTCTTATTGATCTTATCTGAAAAAATTATACTAAAGTACATGAAAATAATTGTAATAAATAAATAAAATATAGGAGTTGATAATTGAGATTATGTGGTGAGTATATGACATGCACTGTACTGTTTCTCTACTGTTTATTTATTTATTTATTTATTTTTAGGGGAAGCAGTTCTTATATCTACTTTCCATAGTAAAAAATTTTTTGAAGATATAGTTTTATAGCATGTTAATTAACCAAGTTCCATAGTTTGAACTATCAATTATAAAGGCAGAATATAAAGCAAAACATAAAGACTCCATATCAATATAGAAAAAAATAAAGTGACCCCCAAAAGAATATTACCCACCAGAAGATAAAGTGTGTTGTTTAGATACCACAATTTTCATTCAATATTGAACACAGTATTTTCTTGTCCAAAAAGATTATTATCTCCCTTTCCCCAGGTGCTCCGCAGTATCTCTTAATCAACAGGAGCATTTCAATTATTAATGATGTTACAATGTTAGGAAACTTGAAAATGCCAATTCCATCTTTAGACCTCCAGACTGAGCAGAGGTTCTTATATCCCAATTACTACTAACTTCTAAGCTATGGCATGACATATTCCTGTTTACTGAACTTTTCCTATTCCTCTTGAAAATGTATAATTTTTTGGTACCCTTATCATCCAGCTATGCAGGCTTAAATTTTTGGAGTCATCTTTGAATTCTTTCTTTTCACCCCCTCAAGGCCAGTTTCCAAGTCCTATCTATGGCATCCCCAGAAAGCTTTTCACAGTAATCTGTATTTTATGTTACCATCAAACACTTAGTTCAATTAGAGCCCTAATATTTGTAGGACCTTTTTTCTCCCTATTATTACTACCCAGTCTCCTCCCTAAGCTACTCATCCTGAAGCACAGATTCAATATTACTCTTTGATCCAAATTCAGACATGGCTCCCTCTTGCTGTTTTAAGAAAAAATAGTGGATGGAGAAAAAGAAACAGGAATGGCATCGGAAAACCTGAATTCAAGTCCTCACTGTGCAGTTTACTTGCTTTGTATTTCTTGGGCACAACAATTTACAAGCCAAAAGGAAATAATATAAATGAAAGTGTCCTGTGAAATAGTTAAATGATGATGAACCAACATCATATTGACAATGAATAAATGATAATGCATGAGCTTACCATGTGACAGGCACTGTTCTAGGTTCTAGGTATACATCCATGAAAAGAGAAAAATCCAGGCTACTGTGGGCTTTATGTTATAGAGGACACTCACACAATAAACATGATAAACATATGATAAAAAAAATAAGTGTGGTAAATGACACAGTGTCAGACATGTTAGAAGGTGGTAGGTACTATGGAAAAGTCTAGCAAATCAGAGGAATTGAGGGTGCTGTGGCCAACCTAGGCTTCCCTGAGATGACACAGGAGCCCAGGTAAAAGGAGTGAGCCACATAGCAGGTGGGACGGAAGAGTAGATGGCGACAAGGTCACAGAGAGAGGTGCTAACATGGGAGACACAGCCTGTGACAAAGCACAGACAGCCACATGGGCCATTTAAGGACTTGGGCACTTACTCTAAGGTTAACGAAGAACCCCAAGAGGTTTCTTAGCTGGTGTGACATCCTGTGCCGAACATTTTTTAAAAGATCACTATGGTGGCTGTGTGTGTGTGTGTCAAGGGTAGAAGCAGAGAGACAATTTAGGAAACTACTGCAGCCACCCAGGTGAAAGGTGATGGTGGCTTGGGTCAAAGTGGAAGCAGAAGAAGTGGCTATATTCATGAAATATTTTGCAAGCAGATGCAAAGGCTTTCCTTAATTACTCATGTGCAATATGAAAATAAAAAGGGGGTGGGGGGCAAGCCAAATGGAAAGATGCAATTGCCATAACCTGAGATGTGGACAGTTGCAGGTGAAGCAGGTTGGGAGTGGAGCTCAGGAGTCCAAGACTGGGCATGTTAAATTGGTGATGCCCAGGAGACATCAAAGTGAAAACGTGTTTACATTCCTCAGTGATACAATAGTGACCACCATGGGAGGCACCTTCCACACATCATCTGAGATGATTCTTTAAAAGCATCTTTATTTATAACTTCTTCCTACATGCTAATTAACTTGCCCAAGATTACTGAATAAAAGGAGAAGCTGGAATTTGAACCTATTCTTCTCTCTGTCCAAAATCTGTGTCTTTAGCCTCTCTTCTACATGGTCTCATTATAATGTGAATTTCTGTTGTAATTTCCATAAAAATGGGAACAGAATACTGCAGGGTCATGTTTCTTAGCACATCTTACCTAACCAAAAACTGGCCAACTAGGAGTGTATACAACCACAACGAGGAAGATGTGCAACATTTGGGGGATGGACATGCTTGAAGCTCTTACTCAAGGGGGGAGGGGGGCATGGGCAATATAAGTAATCTTAACACTTGTACCCCCATAATACGCTAAAATAAAATAAAATAAATTAATTAATTAATTTAAAAAAAAAGTATCTGCAAAACCAACCAAGGGAGCAATTTTTCAAAATTCACCACACTAGGCCCAACAGGAAATCAAAATTTGGCATCAGGCCAGCTTTAAAGCTTTCATCATTTTACTCTCAAAAGATTATTCTTCCAACTTTAAGTAGCTTATGTGATTTAGCTTCATAGGTCAGACTAAAAAGTCAGCAGTCATTTGGAAAAAGGCCCTGCCATTGTGTTCAGTGACATTTTATATTGGCAGGAAGTAACCATTTATGCAATTATTTTGTGTAATCCTTACATTCCTGTTGGAATAAGCTAGAGAAAAGAAAAAAAAATATTTGATGATCATGTTCCTTAGTGTGAAATTGGACAAAATGCTGTCCCCATTGCTGATCCGTTCTTTCCGCTAAAATACAATTATGCCCCTATGGTTCCTACAACCACGGCATAATGAGAAAATAATTTTCTTGCAATGAACAGGAAGCTTGAGATGGTGACACATTTTCATTACTCTTCCATTTTACTTCACCAGGATTCAATTTCTCCTTGAAATAGTATCTACCTCTAAGATCAGCACAAAGACCCAACTACAGCTAAGATTTTCATTTAAAGATGTTGGGAAGTTGAGTGAAACCCCTACACAGTCAAAATCGCTGTCCCTGTTTTATTAATAGTGACCACTAATTTTGTCTCTCTTGCTAATTCACCTTGACCTGGCAATAAAAATGTTAGACTTTGAAAGGAAGAAAAAAAGCACAATTTCTTGTTTTATATTCAATTATATTTCATTTACATGCTTCGTTTTCTAAAAAGCTACATAAAGAAAAAAATAAGTACGATTGGTTCATCTAAACAAAGATTAGAAATTGGGTGGCTATTAAGTCCAAAATCTGCAGGGCAGGCCAGCAGGCTGCAGACCCAGGGGAGAGCTGATATTGTAGCTTAAGAAAGCAGAACTCAGTCTTTCTCTTTCAAGACCTTCAACTCACTCGATGAGGCTCACTGTCATAATGGAGAGCCATCTACTTTGCTCCAAATCGACTGATTTAAATGTTAATTTCATTTTTAAAAGTGCTTCACAGACATCTAGACTAGTAGTTGACCAACTATCTGGGTACCATGGCCTAGCCAGGTTGACACATAAAATTAACCATCACAGAAGGCGTTGAAATAATTCACAATACCATCAGAAATTATGTAGATGGCATTTGGGTGCCATAAACAAGAGTAGATTCTTTAATTACAGGTTTTAAGGGAACTATAGGGGAATTATAGGAGAACAAAAATTATGGGGGAACTATAGGGGAATTATAGGGGAACAAAAGAAAAATGAAAAATTAAAAATTAAAAAATGAAAAAAGAAAAATTATAGGGGAACTATAGGGGAATTATAGGGGAACAAAAGAAAAATGACTCACTTTTAGTTAGCAATTTAAGTAGTATCAACTATACCAGTAGATCATAACATGTGGTCTTCCAACAAGAAACATATCCTTATGGGACCTTGTCTTGGGCTTCTACTAGACATACTGAATCAGAAATCTGGAGGCAGGGCCCAGCAATCTGGGTTTTGACAAGCCCACTGGTAATTCTAATGCACGCCAGAGTCTGAGAGCCAGTCAATTGGACCATTGCATCACCATGGAATTCACACATTTCTATTTGTCTAGGGAAAAGAGTTTATTTGTATATTGCTTTTGGGTTAATGTATCTAAATGGCATTTTCCATTCACCAACCATCATTTAATGAGTATATACTATGTCCCAGGCTCTGTGTTACTATTCATTCTCCTCCAATAAAGAGGAGGTGACCACCAAAGAGAGGCGAGGTTGCCAGGTAAATCTGGGCCAACTTGTGTCAGGTTTTATTTGCCACATTAAGCTTTGTTTAGACACTGATGAATATTTTTTTAAAAGGAAAATTTCAATTATCAAAAAATAACTCCGAGAGCAACATAAAGAAGCAGGGTACATGGGATGTGAGGTATACATGTACACACACATGTGCACGTACATAGGATGAAAGAGAAAGCCCAAATTTAAAGCAGAAGTTAATTTGGATATGAGCACGGGAATATTGGAAACGAAAGATAAATATCTCAGTATGAGTAATAGCTTTGGGACTCTTTGGTATAAAGGTCATAGCTACAGCCACAGGGGCAGATGAAATTGCACACTTTGGACTATTTAAACCATGATTTGCAACCAGCCTGAGTGGTCGGGAAGGGGCAACGACCATGACTTTCACCAGTAATTTATCTGTTGAAACATCGTCAGTACACCCAATGCCAAGTAAAAAGGTAAAGTTTGACGGGATCTTGGCTGAGGACACAGGCAGAGACAGAGGGTCGCTGCACCAGACAATGCACAGGTGAAAGGGGACTGATGCCCTCCGGAAGTGAACCGGCAGTGAACCGGAAGTGAAAACAAGAAAATAGGTAGGATCAAAGCAGAACTCTCTAAATTATAGACAAACAATTCCAGGAAAGGCACGGGAAGAGGAGTCAATAAGGGAGGCTTAAAAGAAGCTCCAAAGAGGAGAGCAGAGATACAGAATTGAACAATGGTAAGAAAACCAAGAGAGGTAAGGGAGCCATGGGTTCTGCTGAGAACTGCAAAGCACGAAGTACAGGTCGCTGTCAGCAAGCCCCTGGCAGCCGCCCGGCGTGGGGACAGTTTCAAGAGTGTTGGGGAAAGTCACCCTAGAGCCATTCAGTTCCCCTGCACAAGGAGGAAAGTGGACTCAAAGACCCCTGTCTTTGAGTTCCAGAATTCCATGGCAGCGATTAACCAGGGATAGGAATGATCAGGTTTGCTGTGGGGCTCAGCTGGCATTTTCAACCAGAACGCGTATACTACTAATTCGGTTGTTTCAGATAAAATTTTTTAAGAAATGCTATTATGCAGTCGTGATGAGTTAACAGTTTCTACTGTGCAGTTTCTATTAGCATCTCCTCTCTGACTTCCTGTTTTGTGTGTTTGTGCTTGTTTCATGAGATTTATGACATTATTTCATGAATACGTTACAGGAGTCATTTCCTTCTTCCCTGTCTTCTGGGGCCCGTGGGTTTCTTGAGGAGGGACCTGTTTTTGCTGCTGTCCTAGCCTCCCCTGGGGAGTGCCTGCCTCCCCGCAGGGCCTCCACTGCACCTTCTGTGACTTGATCCCCTCCACAAAGCATCTCAAACATATTAGATGACTGAAAAATGTAAAGAAATGCATGTTACATCATTATTTCAGTTAAAATTGAAATGCAAATGCCATCATGATTATCCATGTTAAGGCACGGCGTTATTTTAAAAGTTATTATTACTGGAAGTTTCTCACGGAGCTATGGTCTCCCCATCCATGAATGGAACAGTCATTCCAAGTTCACTCTGCTAAAAATGATTCCTTTCATATATTCCATTTTTAAATTTTCTCAGAGCTCATTATTAACATACTAATAATTTCCATTTTTTCAACAGATGTTAACAGTGTACAAAAATTATTTTCTCTATAAGAAGAATATAAAAAACAAATGAAGCCAGGTACATTGGCCAGAGCTTGTAGGTCTACCTAGTTGGGAGGTTGAGCCAGGAGGGTCACCTGAGGTGAGCCTGGGCAACATAACAAGACTCTGTCTCAAAAAAAAAAAAAAAAAACCTCTAATAACTGAAAGAAAAGGTAGTATTTTTTTTCTAATAAACAAGATGTCCTTTGAAGGATACTTCAGCAAAAGTTTAGAGGGACATAGGGAATCATTCAAACATATAGTAACATATTTTTACCCTTATTAGGAATCATGCCTATTTTCATCTTAAAAAATAAACCAGTTTACTAATAGCCCCAAAAATGCTCATACGAGTCAAAAAGAGGTTTGTGAAGAGATCAAGAAGCATTATTAAAGCCTGGAAATTTCTCAAGCTTTGATTAATGGTTTTTAAATAGTAAACTGAAAAAAAAGCATCTCTTGCTTCCAACTATACCATGATCAGGGAACATATGGACCAGGGTGTTGTGTGTATGTATCTGTACAGATGATCCCCAACTTGTGATGGTTCAATTTAATAATTTTTTTACTTTACAATGGCATAAAAGCAGTGAGCATTCAGTAGAAACCATTATTTTGAGTATGATACAATTATTCTGTTTTTCAGTACAGTATTCAATAAATTCCATGAGATATTTAATATTATAAAATAGGCTTTGTGTGAAATGATTTTGCCCAGCTGCAGGCTAATGTAAGTATTCTGAGCCTGTTTTAAGGTAAGCTAGACTAAGCTGTGATGTTTGGTAGGTTAGATGTATTAGAAGCATTTCTTCTCATAGTATTTTCAACTTATAATGGGTTTATCAGGATGTAACCTCATTGTAAGTCAAGCAGCGTCTGTATGTCTGTATCTGAATAGGTTATATAAATTTAAATCTATATTTAGATATATAGACATACAATCTATATAGATATAAGATAGACATGCACACATCACCTGCCAAATTATAACAAAATCAATTACAAACTTTAGGTACTACTTATTTAACTGTGAATCAACTTTCTAACTTGAACAAATGAGAAAATGCTAAATGGAAGGTTAAACCCTTATAAAACATGTTTTTCATCACACTGTGATAAAATTAATTTCAATTATTTGGCTATTTAAGTGACTAATACAAATATCGCACAGCACTTGTGATCAAGCTACTTAAAAGAAGTCATTTTGTTGTATTTATAGCTATTCTCTGTATCTAAACCTGTGCCAGAAATATTGTGGATCAACAGATAACTATGGAAAGAAGGATTTTAAAGCATGGAGAAATATCTACTGGCAAAAATGGATAGGCTAAGTATAGAAAATTCCAAACTTTTTACTCAAAGAACTTCTATATGACATGTCTTTTACTAAATCACTATGAGTTCAAGCTATAAAAGTGGTTTGTAAAATATTATTTTTCTAAATGGTTTTATATGGATTTTCTTTCCCTCCCCAAAAGCACCCCAATTAATAACATTCTACAATTAATCATACTGCAAATATGTAACATCATTCTGTTTCCACACTTGGCATGGAGTAAATTATGGCATAAATGTCAATCTATTTTATTATTCTAATGTGTGATTACTCGAATATTCATGTCAGGGACACACAAAACATAAAGAAAAATGTGATCAGTGCTGACTTCTTATGCATGAAATGTTTTCTATCAAATTATTTTCACATGGAGTGGCCTCCATAGCAGGTAAGAAATCCTTGAATTATTAAGGAAACAGTTCTTTCTTTCATAATTTCTCAAGATGTGGGCTTCTGCATTTTAATGACCCTTCCAAATGGATTTTTTTAATTTAATGGGAATACGAGTGTAATATTAGACTCCTAAAAGAATAAATATATATATGTTAAAGGGAAAAGAATATATTCAATAGCAAGATTAATATTTGGAATGACACTGAAATTTTAATTATGTCTTTGCAGGACAATGAAAGTTTTCTTTTCATATTCATTTACATTCTCAATAGCATAAAGCTTTCCTGATTTTTCTTTTCTTTCTTACATTCAGATAAAAATTTTTATATAATTTTAATAAAGAGTACTGCTGTTTAAAACTTATAGCAGTGGTTTCCTGCTAAAATAAAAAAGTCATATGCAACCTTAAAATTTGTACCCCAATAATATGCTGAAATTAAAAAAAACCTATTGTTTCTACTGTAAAACCCACAAAATACAAGGTGTTTTCTACATTTTCTCAACCAAGTTAGAAAGAAACAAACATCTAAAATTACCATTTAAACATAGATATGTTTTGAAAGAGGCTAATCTTACTTGAGTCAAATTAAATAGGGTTAGACATGAAAGTCCACATGAATAGTCTATTTCCTGTTCCGTCTCAAGCACAGTATCTGCCTAGAGAGGTCTGAGTCCCCAGCTGTCATCTTCCCTAGAGTTTGACGGATGAAGGAGTCTTTTGTTCTACTGATAAGTGATACATTGTGTATTGCTCAGGTGCCCTGAACAAAAAGTATAGGGCAACACAATGAGCTTCTCTCCAGCCAGCTTTAAGAAGATGAAGAATAAAAGTAAAACTAGCTTTACCTGAGATGTGTTCTTTCAATGAAACTTTCCTTGCCCATTCTAAAGGAAAATATCATTTTGTCTGTTTATAAAAGCTTACTCTATAGCTCGCCCTCCACCCCCCACATCCCGATTCTGCGATAAAAGCCACAAGAACAGAGGTTCTTTTTTATTAAAATGGTTAAGTTGGATGAATTGCTGGCTTTTTGAAGGGGATTGTTGGAATGACTTTATCTGAGATAAGCTGCCTCACTTAATGTGTCCAAACAATCAGATGGAGTCATTTAAATAACCATTGATTCTACTTAGCTATCAATGTAGAAGAAAGATAGTTTTCTCTTTTCCATATGTTCTTAAATTCAGCTAAAATGCATCACCTTTATTCAACATATTTCTAAATGTAAAATATGTGACTATGTAAGTCCCTCAATAAATATAAATTTTAAAATATGCTATTTATAACAAAGAAATAAAAGCCTACAAGAATGTTTTTTAAATTGGTTTGGGATTTATAGATTTGTGAAATCATGTATTAAAGAAAATATTCGCATTTTTCTAGAGATATTCTCAAGCCACTGTGTAAAGAAAGCATTCTTGGGGGAGGGGGACATTTCTTTTTCTGCTTCGGCCAGAGAGCATAATATGATGCCCTGACAGGTACATCTGGCTTGACCCAAATGGACTGTGCAGACCCTAGCCACTATAAGCCATATGGTCTTCTAATGAATCAAACAAAGGCTCTACAACATTGTGCTTTAATATTCTGTATTTCCAATAGTTCTTTAGCCTTTTAGATGTACCATTAGCATTATCTACTATGTTATAAAATCTATTCAATGTTCTCCTATATTTAGACACAGTAGAAATGTGTATCAAATGTTCACACATTTTATACCTTATATAATGGCCTGGTGGGTAGGATTTATGTCTGTTTTATTAACCTATAAATCTCAAGAGCCCAGAACAGGGCATGACAAACAGTGTACAATATTTGCTTAAGTAATTGAATAACTGATCGGCTAAGAGACGGTACATATAGATCTTGAAGTTATGTAGAAGATTCTATAATTCCACTGACTCAAAAGCTGAATGTTAACACTAATTCTGTTTAATTATTTTGTTCTTCATACCATCCAAAATAAATTATTTCTTTCACATTGAATTCCAAGTTCTAAACTCGATTAAGAGGTGTACCACAGCCAGGTAATAGTTTTGGTATCATTTTCTAGAATTTTCCTTCTAGAGACCCACTACATGAAGGAAATTAGAATTTTAAAATGTCCAACACTTATTATAATTTATTAATATAAATTTATATATTAGTGGTTGAAAACATGAAATGAATACTGCCCCTGTTCATTTTTGATAGCGTTGAGAATGTGCATCCAAAAGTTCTAATCTTACTCAATGTTGCTTTAAGTTTAGGCAATAGAGAAAGAAGAGAAAGAAAAGCAACAGTTCTTCATGTGTTTGCTATCATGTTTTACTAGGACCATGAAGGTCAAATGCTTGTCAATGTCTTAAATTTAGATAACAACAAGTTGGGATTTTCTTAGACAAGTTTATTTCTTTTGGTAATTCAAATGCCACAGCTGCCCTCTAGGGTCATTTTGAAGCTCTTAAGTGACCCTGGATGAACAACAGCTTTCAAATCTTTCCCTAAAGTCATGATGAAATCCTTCTGTAACCAAAGTAAAATCTATATAGAAGACCTTATTGGAAGTTCATCTTTTGCAGTGAAAGCACGCCTTTCTGTTTATGTCAGAAACCTCTCAATGAACAAGGTCCTCAAGATTAAAATCTTAGGAATGGTTAGATAAGCAAATGATTAACTTTTATAGTCATCTTGTATATTTTATGCAAGATACATACATGTTCTACTTGGGGAAAGGAAAGGGAAGAGTTCAGAGGACTTTGTTTTGCAAATTGGGTACTAGCTCAGCCACAGTAAAATCAAGTACCAAGCAGACTCCTGAAGCCTGAGTCCAGGCCTTAGTTCCTGACAGCATTTCTAGAACTACCCTGGTCCAGAAGGAAAAATGCTGTCCCAAAGAAAAGTACTCAGTCCTGGCAAGATTCAACACCTGCTGACTAAAGAACCCTGGGGTTTTGACTAAACATCAGAGGTAGGCAAGCAATGGTCACCATAGGCTTTGGGTGAGACTGAGCTGCGTTCAGGTTTTACCTGGTGCAGTCCTAGCTGTGGTAACTGTGAGGGAGGGGCCACATCTCTCCTCCCCCAAACTCTAGCAGCCCAGCAGAGAGGGAGGGAGGGAAGAAAGTAAGAGACTTTGGTAATCCAGGGGATTCTTCCAGATCTTAAACCAGTCTACCAACATGGTGCCACCAGTAGTCTGCAAGAGTCACAGTATTACTGGGCTGAAGGCACCCCCAGTGCTGATATAGCTACAGTGACCAAAGACTTAGATCACAACACTCAATTCCCTTTGAATATTTGGAAAGCCTTCTCAAGAAGGATGGGTTCAAACTAACCCAGACTGTGAAAATTAAAATAAATACCTAAACTCTTCAATGCCCAGACATCAATAAACATACACAAGCATCAAGAATACCCAGGACAACATGACCTCACCCAACTAAACAAGGTACCAGTGACCAATCCTGGAGTGATTGAGGTAAGTGACCTTTCAAAGAATTCAAAATAGCTGTCCTGAAGCAGTTGAAGGAAATTCAAGACAACACAGGCAAGGAATTCAGAAGCCCATCATGTATTTCTTTTAACAAAGAAATAGAAATAATAAAAAGAAATGAAGTAGATATTCTGGAGCTGAAAAAATCAATTGACAAACTGAGAAATGCATCAGAGTCTCTCAACAGCAGAATTGATCAAGTAGAAGGAAGAATTAGCTTGAAGACAGGCTATTTGAAAATACGTAGTCAGAAGAGAAAAAGGAATAAAAAAGAATGAAGCATGCCCACCAGATACAGAAAACAGCCTCAGAAGAGCAAATCTAAGAGTTACCGGCCCGAAAAAGAAGGTAGAGAGACAGATTGGGGTAGAAAATTTATTCAAAGAAATAATAAAAGAGAACTTTCCAAACCTAAAGAAAGATATTAATGTTCAGATACAAGAAGGTCATAGAGTATCAAGCAGATTTAACCAAAACAAGACTACCTCAAAATGTTTAACAATCAAACTGCCAAATGTAACAGATAAAGTAAAGTTCCTACAGGAAAAAAAAGGAAAAAAATAACATATAAAGGAGCTCAGGTATGTCTGGCAGCAGACTTCTCATCAGAAACCTTACAGTCCAGGAGAGAATAGCATGACATATTCAAAGTGCAGAAGGAAAAAAAAAATACTTTTACCCTAGAATATTATATTCTGCAAAAATATCGTTCAAACATGAAGGAGAAATACAGATCTTCCCCAAAAAAGGTTAGGGATTGCATCAACACCAGACCTATCCTACGAAAACTGGTAAAAGGAGTTCTTCAGTATCAAAGAACAATAATGAATAATCACAAATCTTCTGAAGGTATACAACTCACTGCTAACAGTAAGGACACAGGGGAACAGTTATGTCACCTTAGACTGTTCCCCAGTGCCCTCCCTACCCACTCTGTGTACTGTTCGCTAACTACCATCATTAACAACTTAGTGGATGTTTTCTTCCCTCAGGAATAAAAATATTTCTCTCTCACAAAAAAGAGTAGTCATTCAACAAAGCAGATTTTGCTTTCTGCTCTTTAATACTTAGGAAATAGGCCAAAAAAATTGTACAAGAGCTGTACCTCCTGTTAACCTTTCTACTCTGTTCAACTCCCTCTTTTCCTTGAAAACCTTAATTTCCAGAAAAATCTAAGATCCCTTTTTTAAAATAGAAAGATTGGCAAACCACGTAAGAATCAGTGAAAGGGCAACAATAGCTAATGATTGAACAAAAGCCATTCAATTCTGATCAATTAGCAATTTCCCAGTAAAATACTGAAAATATGACAACTCATATACATGTGGGCACATTCTCTCTAAAAATTTTGGTTAAATGTCATCTCTAAAACATTTTCTTTTTAAATATACTTGCAAATGTCCTTTCCTGTTTATATTCTTTTACATTAAGGAGCTGTCCAAAATCCTTGCAAGTTGCCTCATTGTACAATGCACTTAGAGATCTTTAAGAACAGCATTTAAAATGTGATTTTATGCAGTAAAACAAGCTAATCCCACAGAGGAAGCTATGGAATCTCTCTTGACATCTTTTGGCCACCCATGAACATCTCAGCATTTCTGAGTATGGGAAAGGAAAGATCGGTAATATGTATTTATCAAACTCCATCTCACCTTTTCTTTAAGCAATTTTTCCTTTCATGGATGTAAATTGACCCTATAGAGGAAAAAAAAACAAAAACAAAACAAAACAAAGCCCTAACTTCTTATTTCACAATGTATTGTCAACTGGTGTAAATTTCTACCTATCGAGTTAAGATCGAAAAGGTGAATGTTACTGGGATTAGTTAACTATCAACAGCATTGATTTGGTTCCAGTGTGTGGACCCTGGTTTTCAAACAGGTAGTATCACTTAAGAATGTTAACTCTGAAGGTGAAAACAAATCTCTATTCTCGGCTTTCTTCTTTTATTCTGTATTTTTTTTATTCTTTGTTGGACTTCCTTTATTCTTATTCTGTCTTTACCCCAAGCTGACCCCTGTCTGTCCCTTGGTCTGATTCCTCTATTTTAGTATCTCGCATCTCCTCTTTCCACACTCTCCAAGTCTCTTGGTTTTTTTCTTTTCTTTTTTCTTTTTTTTGGTCTGATTTCTCCTTTTTAAAGCTATCTTCTGCCTCTCGAATCCTGCCTTTGTCACCAGCGCTCTCCAACTCACCTTTCATTCCATCCCTGCCTTCTTTCTTCACCCCTCACCCCGGCACTCAAGTCCTGCCAACATTGATCTGTTGGAAAAACGTGTACTACTCACATATGTAGTCTTACCATAACCTAGTCTGGACCATCAAACACACAGTTCAAGTTTAAGTACAGGCTGCTAACCTTGCAATTTCAGGAACTCCATGGAACAGTTTCCCTCAAAAATGCAAGCCACATCAGAGTCTCATGTTTATTATATAGCCAAATGTTTTTAGAATGTGTCAGGAATTTATCACTAATCAGTTCTCCCTTGTAGGAATAGAACTCGTTTGCTACACTACACTATTTAAATAGAGATTTTAAAAAATCCCTCAGGGCTGTGTTTCAAGAGAAGGGAAAACAAAAACATCTATATCATACAGTGTAATTAAAAGATGAAAAGTTGGAATAATTACAGACCAGAAGCTGAGTTGTCCTGAATTACCTTAGACTTTAGCTAGATGGCGCTACAGCATGTGTGTGGCCAGTGGGTACAGTCCAATTGCTGAATCCAAATGACCAGGCACTGAGATGTTTCATCTTTTTTAGGATATAGGATTCTATTAGGAATTAAAGACCATACCATAATTAAAACTTTTTCAAAAATCTAACTCTTAAATCTAATTCTTCTGATTTCAAAAAGGAGACATCCATTAATATTTACACACATTTTTTGACCCTGAAATAGGACCCGTAATAGTCACATTCAGAAGTTTCGTCATTTTGAAATTTTTTTTTAAGTCTTGTTCATTCATTCACAGTAGCAAATGCGTTCTGTGTACTTGCAAAATTCTTCAGAGATAGAGATAACTGCTCTAAAAATCCCAGGGATCTTTTGGATTTATAGCATTCTGCCCAAAGCTACACCTTTGATCAAAACTGGCAATCACCCAGCTGATTTCTAAAGTAATGTCTCCCTGCTTCCAAATTATACCATTTTAAATAGGGCCAACACACACACGTGGCTCAAATTTTCTACATCACACACACTTGCCACACATCCAGCTACTGTATGGCTAACTGTCTGTAACATGTGATTACTCTGTTTTAATTATTGATTTAATTTAATTGTTTACATCTTTTCTGGTGCTTTGAAGTTTAAAGATAGGCCACTTTCATCAGCAAGCCCACTAAAGAGGAGATCAGACCACGCTCATCTCATGCATTTTAATTTAAAAGTGAGTCACAGGCAAACTACTAACAAAGCAATGAATGGATTTTCATTTTGTGCACGTGTGTGTGTTTAGCATGTAATTAGTAGTACTTTAGTATTTTTGTTTTTTCAGAAAAAGGTTAAGTTCTCTTCTGTAGAACTCAATGTAGACAAATAATTATTGCCTTCAGTTCTACTTGCAGAAACTAAACAAGAATGACAGAATTTCAATTTATATTCAGTGTTGGAACAAGTGTACCCTATAATTAATATAATAAATATAGATTTATACATATCCATGCTCATGCATAGAGTATATGACTACTTCATATTCATCTAATTAAAAAAGTAAAATTAAAATGTGTACTATTTGTAGCACAGACTTACCAACTTTGTTCTTTAGAACCCTATGGGATTCCCAGAAATGATTTGCTGAGAGTGACTAAGCTGATAGATTGCCCCTTATTCATACTGCTACGGCCTTTACAATATACCTAAAACAGAGGTCCTCAAACTTTTTAAACAGGGGGCCAGTTTACTGTCCCTCAGACCATTGGAGAGTGTGCACTGTGGGCCCAGGACGAGTCGGCTGCTAAGCAGGACAGGCAGCGGTGACAGAAACACCCAGTGGGCGCCTGGCCTAAAATGTAAAATTTAGAGACAGACACACACACACACCATGTAGCTTTCTGTTCCACAAATAGTGTAAATAATTAAAATAGCTTTTTTGTCTAAAATGTCACCTTTAAGATGTTTTACCTTGATTATCTGGGATTTACGTATCCTACTCATGAAGGTAAACCTTGATTCTATAGGTATGACAGGTTTGAGAAGAGCTGAACACCAGACATACCTGTCTTTTAATCGAAGCACAAGCAGAGATGTAGTATCACAACCATCAAACATCAATTTCAAGTATTAATACACTTTTGAACTAATGAACTAAGTCTTTGATGATTTACCCTAGAAAAAAAGAATTGCTCATGTTTAAGAATTTTCCCTGCTTTTGTGGTTGAATATAAACACAGGAACATAATTACATTGATATGCTTATACACATATATTTGCAACGATGGATATACTTATTTCAATTATATATTCACATGAATATCTATGAAAATAAAAGACCTGTGTTTCAGGCAAGACAGTTTATCTGATTAAGGAAAGGGAAGAAGGTTTGTAGTCAAAGACCAATTCTCCAGCCCCTCACCATAAGCTCTTCAAACAAGATGTACGCCACTCACAACTTCATTCACAAAAGTTCAGATGAGTTTTTCAGTTCCTGGTGGTATTACTGATTCTTGGTTGTAGTTGCTTGGCCCAATCTCTTGCAAAATACTATGAACAAATACCAAATCAAATCCACCTACCGCCAGACAGTATCAGCAATAACAGTGCAAGTGGCTCTACTCTTAACACACATGTAACTGGAAGCCAATTTTACTAAAGGAAATAAAACTATAGGTTCAAAAATTAATGTATATACCACCCTTAATAAGGTTTCTCCTCCAAATCTATGAAAAAAAACTGACTTCATATAAACAAAATTTTAATAAAATAAAACGATAGAAGGTGTAGGTTGCTGGAAAAAAAAAAACACTCCAAGAGGTGATAGTGGCATAAAAATTTTGTTTTATACTGGATTAAAATTGGTCATCTCTAATGATCAAGTAGAGTAGATGAACAGGTATCAGAGTCATTCTAAAATAAAATTTCAGTTTTCTATCTTGGGCTTAAAAAAAACCAATAATGTAAGTCAAAAATTCAATGATGCTATGTGCCTCAAATGTACAAACATTTCTTTGCCTACAAACATTAAAGATATTTTAGAAGTTAGAGCTCAAAGACCAAACAGAAAATGATTCTTATATTTTAACAATACCAAAGAGTTATTTTTATCTTTATCTCAGTAACAACACACAAAGACTTTTTCTAATGTATAATGTTTCTTCCTAACTTGCCTTTGTTCTGCTGGGTTTGCTTTGGGGTGAGAAATTTTTTTTAATGTAAGCAAAATGAGATGCAATCATTATCAAAGCAGCAACTGTAGTTCATTGGCTTACTCACTAAACTAACCACAGAAATTCCAAATAGTTGAACTGAGATGGAAAATTCACCTTTAAACTGGAGTCAGGACTTTAATTGTGTTTAAAGATTACAGTTTTCTTTCATGAATATTTATCAGTGACAGAACATGATTTATGACACAACAAGATTTATGACCACTTTGTTAAAATCTTACTAAGAACCTCATCAACACATAGTTGAAAGAGACTGAAATAAATTTTATAATGATTTCTAATTCCAAAAATTCCTTATTCTACCCACCCACTCAGCTCAGCATTGTCTGTATTTCCCAAATAACCTGGCATTTAAACTCTGAAATGGAATACACCTAGATTTGAATCCTGGTTTCTTCATTTACTATTTGTAGGGCCATAGGCCAAATACTTAGTTTATTAATAAAACAAAACTGATAATAGTGCCTTTCACACAGGCATAGTACAAGAGAAGGTAGTAAATATGCCTGACATATTTTAAAACATGTAATATTGTTTTATGTTATTATTGATTTTTATTACCTACTTTTATGCAATACATATTGGCAGGATTTTAGGGATACTTTTTAGGGATACTTTACCCTTCTATCTGATTGGCTGCAGTTTCCAATACCTTTAAGTTTATCTAACCACATCTCTTACATAGCTCTGCCATTAATTATTCATTTGTCTGTCAATTTGGAGCCATGCACAAAGAAGTTAAGGCCAAGAAGAAGAATAAGTAAAATAAAATTTAAAAATATCAGGCCCAGGAGGAAAAAAAGTGGAAGGAATGAAATGGCAATGTACTTTTAGAGAATTTACTCTTTAAAGAAAAAAATTCTCTCGCGAGTCAAGTGATTCAACTTCCTTCTCTGCAGCTATAGCACTTAAGAACGGTTCTCCCACAGCATTCTGTATCATGTATTTATGTTGTTTTTGCAAATATTCAGCCCTCTTTGCCTCCTAGATTTCACAGGTATGACAGGTTTGAGAAGATGTGAACACCACAGCGACACCTGTCTTTTAATTGAGACAGGAGCAGAGACGTAGCATCGCAGCCATCAGATATCAATCATTATTTTAAAAGTGTACTGATACTTGAGTCTTTGATGATTTACCCTAGCAAAAAGATTTGGTCATTTTTAAAAGAAGAGTTTTCTGTGCTTTTGTGGTTGCAAATAAATACAGGAACATAATTATATTGGTATGTTTATGCACAAATATTCACCATGATAGATGTATTTATTTCAATTATATTCACGTTTTTTATAGCAATTACATTTCTAAGTACATGTGTGTATATATAAATATATATAGGAAGAGGCTGTACTTGCATAAGAAGCAATATTAAAGGAAGAGCAAGATGGCTTGGATTTAAGTCTTGGCCCTACATTTTTATTAATTTTATGACTCACAAGTTTATGAGTATAAAAACAATGCACATATATAAGGCATAAATGGTAAAGTACTATAAAATATATATCTAGTTAAGTTATTTTTACACTCAGTGATTAAACTCATCCTTGATATTTCTGTTCAGTACACTATTGTAAACCTATTCAACACACCAAATGTATTCTAAAGAGTATTGTTGAAATTCATAATGAATTTACTGATCATTACATGCTGTCAGAAATATTCTGCAGATACACAGTGGATTACTTCTCTATTTCTCTTCCCATGTTGTTTCTTACTTACAGGAAAATGAAGACGGCACTCATGAAAGCTTTAAAAAATATATAGAATTTCATGACTCCACTTCCATTCTGAGCTCTGGAAAGAGGATCTGCACAAGTTTACATTTTCCAATTGTGAGCACAGAAAGCACTGCGTTCATCCACACAGTCAACAAACATTTCCCACTTGCTCTCATGTGATTGGCACTGTGCTAAGCACTGGCGATGCACTTTGTGCAAAACTGGAGAAAGGAGGATGGAGAGGGGAACTACAGAGATCGTGTGAACCACTATATGGAATGAAGCAGCCAGTGAAAAATTCCCCAGTGGCTGCAAGGCCAAAAGGCTTTCTTAGAAAAAGGATTTGCAGCGTTCAATTTGAAAGCATTTGCTCAGCTCTAAGAAGATATGGTCCTTCACTGACCCAAATATGCAATCCAGTTCACCGCTTTATCAGTTCTTTGTCTAATTTTGTTTCATTGGTTAGCTCTTGGTTGGAGTTAGCCATCAATTCTTGGATGGAGATTGAGTAAAACACCCCATTTTCACATCTGGATTATCAGTGGTCATAAGAAAAACGAGATGGGCAAGCCAGTGAAATTATCCATAAACTGAACTGACTCATGGAATCAAGCATTTCCAACAGAGATAGCTGTAAGAACATTAGCATCTCGGAAATTACAGACTATCTAAGGGGCGAGGGAGCTTCTCTGGACTCCTACAGAGCATTAATTTGACAGTTCTCATCTCATCAGTCTTATCTTGATCTCAAGGGACAAAAGAACTATGGGACACATGTGGGTTACTCAGAAAATACTAAAACCATAACCAAGATGGGCTCTAATCTACAGTGCTCCAGATTTAGCCTTACATTTTATTTTCTGTTTCCAGAAAAAGGCAGAACCTGAGACAAGCATTTAGCACACGGGTAACTTATTTGAGAATATGAGGCCAGGGAAATGACGTCAGAGGATTGGAAAGCATGAAACCAGAAAAGAGGTGTACCCAAGGGTGTGGCACTGCATTGGTTACTGCTGTAGACATCTAGGTCTCCATTCCTTTGGGAAAAGGGTCGTCAGATTTAGCCAATAAAAATACCCAACACCCAGCTAAATTTGTCAGATGAGTAAGAAATGCCTTTTTTTTTTTTAGCCTGTCTTATGCAATATTTGGGACATACTTAGACTCTTAAGAAGTATTTATTGTTTATCTGACACTCAGATTTTCCTAAGCATGCTTTATTTTATCTGGCAACTGTAACTGGCAACTCTCTGAGGAACTATGTATATAATGTGTCTCAGATTAGCTGTCCAAAGATGTGAAAAAGCAAAGGATATTTATCCCCTGGCTCCCATCCCTCATTGGTCAAAGTTTTCAGGGGTGTACTGGGGAAGCCAACAGGAAATAGCAAAAGATAAGCAAGGCAGCTTATCCATCAGTTGTTGTCGGACTGCATCTGCACCCGACTGCTTGCTGCAACAACAGCTTGAACAAGAATGTGGGCCAATAGAATATTAGTGCATGAAAGGTATGTATTAATAGCACATCCTATACTGAAATTGCAATAGGAAGTCATCACATTTTGGGGGGGGGATATTCCTTGAAAATGGGTCCCATCATTGTCATCTCTCTCCATTCTAGTGACAGATGGAAAAAGCCTTTTTCTTTTTTTATTTATACCAGCATGCAGTAAATAGAGTTAAGAAACAACAGCAACACAAACATGCATTTCGTCATGATTTTAGCCTCAGGTGAGTCAGGCTTGGCCAACAAAAGCACACCAAAGCAAAGCCACGCTGATTCCGACAGCTGTTCTCAACAAATAACCCGATCGCCACAAGCTACCATTGGGAAATCCCAGTGGACGTCACTTCATATTGAATGTTCGCTGCAAAGCAAGGTGACAAGCAAATGAGATTCTATCTGGATCCCAGTGGAGCTAAATAAGAGCCAACTGGATACCTTGCTGCTCCCATGATAAATCATGCCACTGAAGAGCTTTCTATAGCCACTCAGCAAGAATCCCAACAGGATGGTCCCCTCCAAAAAAACCCTGAAGAGCAGATCACATGCTCAGAAGGAGCTGAAAGGTCCAGTTGAGACTTTGCAAGCCCTGATGTAAAGTTCCAATGCACTGTTTCTGGATGAATGAGAATTGAATTCAAGATCCTCATCTTTTGACCAAGAGCTTATAAATTTCCTTTATTTCCATTTGATTTCAAACTGTGAATAATTCTAAGAAAATAGCACAAGATTTCATATTTCAAGGATTTATCATTTTGTATCTATTGACCTTTAAAATAATCTGGTTTAAAACTCAGTTATTTACAGGATCTTAAAGCAGTGGCATTTGCTTATGATAAACACTTCTGATAGCCTAGCCTGGAGGGTGGGGAGGGAAGAAAAGGATATTCTTAGAGTAGAATCACTTGCAGAATATGGCCTTGTGTATTTATTCTTCTTCTAATATATCCCAATAATGAATTGTTTTGTAAATGACAATAGCAGGATGAATTTCAAAAGTTCTTCTAACCCACCCCCTATGTACTGGTAATCAAAACATGCTAATAGAAAAATCATACCCACAGAAGTAAAATTCTCCTCATGGTGAGATTACATACATCACCACCCTGAGTGTGCTGCTTCTTTTATTCCCCAAATTTTGTTCCCTTTTGAGTTTATTCGTCCCCTTTTTTCCTAGTCAAGAGGTTATTTTACTCCACCTTTGTCACCTCTACTTGGGTGTATTATTCACCTGAGTGGGGTGTGTTTATATCAACAGATGCCTGCAAAGCACACCCAAGAAGGGTCTCCTTTTCAGACTTTGTGATCCAAGTCAATAGGTCCCTGAGTTTATACTCTGTATAGTTTACCATCTACATTGTCAGAAAAATTCCATGTGGAACTAAACCCCATTAGCACATCACTTTAGTGAGGATGTTAGAAAGGTGCACAGACTTGTGAGAACCGTGATATTATAAGAGGGGTAAGATTTTTCAGCATAAGGAAGGAATTGCATATTTCATGAATTTAAACCCTATGTGCCAAATTCCTTCCCTCCAGATTGTTTAAAACTAGAAAACCAAGAATCCACATTGTGCTACAACTGTTTTCTCATCTCAGAGAAAACAAGTAGGCATTGATACAAATTACGTATTATTTTCAATTTGAAGGGTTTCTCCAAATATTGAGAAGTAGACCCACATGTGAATCGACAATGAATTAAAGATGCAAAGGCAATTCTATGGAGAAAGCACAGTCTTATCAACTAATAATGTTAGAATATTCAGATGTCCATATGCAAAAAAAAATTGTGCTTCAATATATATCTCACATGATAATTAGCTGAGAAGAGATTTCACATGTAAATGCAAAGGCTAAAATTAGGAAACATCTAGTCAAAAATCACAGACTAAACTCTTTGTGACTTTGGGTTAGGCAAAGATTTCTTAGAAAATACAAAAGCAAATCCGATAAAAAAGTGAATAGATAAATAGGACTTAACTAAAATTAAATTTTTGTTCAAAAAACACCATTAAGAATGGAAAAAAATATTTGTGAATCATTTATCTGATAAAGGATTTATATTATTAATACAGAAAGAATTCTTCATTTGATAACAAGGAAATACCATGTTTTAAGTGGGAAAAATATTTGAATCGGTACTTAAAAAATAATACACAGATGGTAAATAAACACATGAAAAGATACCCAACATCATTACTCATTGAGAAAATTCTAGTTTAATATACAACTACATATCTTTTAGAATGGTTAAAATCAAGAAGACCAACCATATCAAGTGTTGGTTACAACGTGAAGGAACTGGAACTCTAATTTGCTGCTGGTGATTGATCACTGTAAAAAACTTTCAGAAATTTCTTGGGAAAAAAATCTCCCATATGATGTAGTCATTCCATCCCTAAATAGTTACCCAAGAGAAATGACAACATTTGACACAAAAGCTTATGCACAAATGTTCCTATCAACTCCTCTTGTAATAGTCAAAAACTGAAAATAATACAGATGTCCATCAACAAGTGAATGGATAAATTATGGCATATTCATTCAATTAAATGCTACTCAGCAATAAAAGGAATGAATTATTGGTATGTGCTACAACCTAGATGTATCTCGAAATAATGACACCAAGTAAAAGAAGTCAGACAAAAAAGAGTGCATATTGTTTGCTTCCATATATGTAGGATTATAGGAAAGGCAAACTAATGTTTAAATGATTGGAGTTGTCTCAGAGGTAGCAAAAGCATGGAAGAGGAGAGAGGTGAGAGGGAGTGATTTTCAAAGGGCTCAAGGAAACATTTGGCAATGGGTATGTTCATTAACTTGAATATGAGAGTTGCATGAGCATTTTCACATCAAAACGTATCACATTGAACACTTTACATGTGTTTATATGTCAATTATACTTCAATGCTGTTTAAGATAAAAACTGCAAAAATATACATGCTATGAAAAAAGATACCACTTCTTATTGAAAGATGATTTTCTTATCCTTTAAATGTGAGAAAGATAATAAAAATGATACTTGTGTTATAGAAATGTCACTTGGTTATCAAACTCCAAGAATTCTGTTTTCAACATACTGACTAAAATAAGCATGAGTTAATTACATGCAGACAAAATTTCTACTTTATGTTGTAAGACTTTTAGTATTAATGGTTTATATAACCAAAGGAATAATTGACTTCATTTAAGTTGATTTTCACCCAATACTGCATTGTAAATAATTTCAGATAATGTAAGAAGTGGTCAATTAGAAAGAATTAAAGGTGAGTCTACATAATTAAATCAGAAGTACTGAATTTGAGCCTTAGCCGCCTCCAATATTTTTAACATATTTTTTAAATATCATCTCATCACCACCTAAATCCTCTTCTATCCTTCTCCCCCTCCCCATTCGATTTATTTTTTATTTTGGTTATTTTACCCATAACATCTCCATTTTACTCCACATTATACCTTTGTAAAAAATTTCTCTTTTTCTCTTTATATTTTATTCATTATTGCTCCGTTTCTTCCTTGTACTGGAAAAAAAGATAAATTCGATGTAAATCAGTGTTGTTTTTTTTCCCTGAGAGAAAACATTAAAGATCTTTCAAACTAAAGAAGAGCTTAAAACTCTAAACCCAGAAGCTATAAAATATAGATTTCAACAGGGATAGAAGAAACAAACATTCAAAGAGAACCCAAGAGACTTTAAAGGGAGAAAATGAAAAAGCAAAACAGGTGAGAAGGAAGAGAGGGAGAGAGGGCAAAAGTAAGAGATCCTGGAGCAAAGTCAGTAGGTTTAGCTACTGATGTCAAAGTCTAATTACTGAGATAACCCTTTGTGGATTAAGTTAGCTCTCCCATTTAAAACACCTCTTTCCAATAGTTGTGGCAAGGTCTTCTAGGGAGGCATTTACTCTGTGGATTAAGACCACAGACCCCACACCCTCCCTCCCTCTTACTGTTGAGTCAGTCCTCCCTCCCTGACAGTGGTGGGGAGATCACTCCTAAAAGCCTCTTATCTCTTCTTCATTTGTTGTTTGTTTTTTAAATTAACCCAAATTCCCTCATCTGCTTTTCACTTCTTTGTTGACACTCCTATAATAATTTCCTTTGGACATGGTAAAGACTAAGAGGACCTTGGTTTGCTCAAAGAGCTGACTTAGCTGTGCCCAGAAATCTGTGTAATTAAGAGCGCTTGGTCAGAAAGGGCATTTGTGTTCTCCACTTCCATCATGTAAAGAGCATCGTTATGTTGTCTTGCACACTGATTTCTTACATTATCATCTACAAAAGTCTCCAAGAGTAGCACTAGAAGTAGTGCTGGTAGATTTCACTCTAATAGCTACTTAGAGAAAAGTTATGGGAATTGACGGATGTAAGAGAGTAACTCCTTAAAAGGAAACACTATCTAGACATAAGGCCACGTATTACATAACAATGTTTCGGTCAATGGTGATGGTTGTCCTATAAGATTATAAAGGAATTGAGAAATTCCTGTCACCTAGTGATGTCGTGGCTGTCAAACATCACAGTACAATGCATTACTCACGTATTTGTGGTGACACTGGTGTAAACAAACTGCAGTGGCAGCTATATCAAAGTATAGCACATACCTTACTATAGTACATAACACTTGGTAATGATAATAAACAATCATGTTACTGGTTTATGTGTTTACTATGCTATACTTTTTAATCATTAGAGTGTATTCCTTCTACTTATAAAAATAAGTGTTAGCAAGAATATGGCCTCAGGCGGTTCCTCCAGGCGGCTTTCCAGAAGCAACTAACCTTGCCACACCTTGACTACTTGCAACCAAAAATCCTTGACTTCAAGACTTCAGAAACCAACATGAACAAAGAAAGGAAGAACCGTCCAGACTCTATAGGACAGCAAAGACTAGGCAATAGGAGAGCTTTAGGATCACACAAGGAAGGAGCTTAACCTCTGGCAATGGTGTGGTATTTCTCAGAAAGAAAAGAAGAGTTTTCTTTCTCAAGAATCTACCAAGAGTGGAGGAATGCCTTCAGGCTATAGGATCATGGTTGTGGTAGATTACTGTTCAGCAAGTATTTCATTCTTCCCTTCACCCACGGAACACGTTGTAGCCTAATGGTGGAGCAGAAATATTTCTCACTCCGTCACTTTGGCCTTAGGCTTGCTTTGGCCAATGGCATCAGGTTGGAGATATGGAACTCACTCTCTTACACCTCCTGCCAACACACAAAATGAGCCTCCCTTGAGTAGTTCCTATTCCTTCATCCTGGACCATAGGATCAGTACACCTAGAGTAAACCCGAGTTCAAACCACAGGAAGACACCAAGCCCAAGAGAACCCACAGCTAGCAGCAGAACCAGCCAAGCCCAATCTAATCAGTCAATTTGCAACCAATTCACATATGATAAATAATTGTTGTTTTAAGCCACCAAGTTTTGGAGGACACTGTTAGACAACTTTATTATAGCAATTGCTAGCTAATATATAGGACATCTCTTTATTGCAGAATCTATTAATGGCACCATGTGGTAACCACTGCACTACTCTTTGTACAGATACCAAGGGAGACCTTTATAGAGTTTCTAGTTTGGGAGAAGAGATAAAAGCACATTTTTTAAAATTAACAACTAGTGCAAAGTAGTGCTGACCTACGTGCTCAGTAATATAGCATTAAAAATTGTAAAACAGTTATTAACAGCAATACAGACAAAGATCTTGGGCATAGCTATGCCATAGATCATAGATCATGTAATCTTCTGGGGCTTCTGTTCTTTCAACTGTAAAATGAATGCTTTAAACTAGGTTAGCCCTGTGGTGACTTCTAGCTCAAAAAATGTGAGATCTTGTGCTTAATCAGAGGACTGACTCAGACAAGGTTGACCTCATGAACAAAAGAGAACATAATCGTATAGTAATAGAATACATAGTGCTGGGCCTTGAATAGTGGGTTGGGGATTTAGATGGCCTGGTGTATAAAAATACAAAAAAAAAAAATAGAGGATCAAAGCAAGATCTGTACCAATAGAAAAAGGAATCATGTCCAAGTAAGTACTGTCTTGTGCTGTACATAGCTCCTTGCAAAATGCTGCCAAAAGAAACAACCACCAGAGGACTTTCTTTCCAAGTGTGTTCTTATTTTATGAGATTTAAAAATTATTGAATCTTAAGGGCTACCCTTTTCCTCTGACTACTTCTGTATTCTGGATTGTAATGTGTAAAACCTCTCTTCTTCCCACACTTTTTTTAAGGTTACTCTGGCCCACACATTATCCCTAAAAAGTGCTTAAAATTAATTTTTGCTTCAGTGGCAAATCCACACAGCATAATCAGAAGGTATCTAGACATCAATGAAATAGGCTATCAGTTTGCAAAATTCAATATGGACTGCCACACAGTCTACTTCACATCTGCAAATCATCCTACAAACCACCATCTACAAGATGATGAAACCCCATAATGAAATCATGAGTCAGAACTTAAATCAAAGAACTAGAGCTTTTTGCTTACTATGAGATGGCACCGCCTTAGAGTCCTAGACTCAGTATCATTTTTTAAAAAGCTTGAACTCGATCATCTAGAAAAATTAGCATCTGTTTCTTGTTGTTACTTGCCTTTGCCTTTGGAGATCAACTCAGGATAAAGTCACTTTCAAAAGGTTACAAACAAAATGGCCCAGGGATTTTCCTGGAAGTTTAATTCTGAATGCTACTGCTCTCGCCTACAGACCCTCCTTGGGAGAGTGGAATCTTCCCAAGTGCCTAAACCTTTGCAGTGTCAGCAGGAATGAGATGTGAAAACATCATTTGACAGAGGCTTTGTGTATATCCTTCAATGAAAGACATGAAAAATAACTAAGAAAATCCCAACAATTAAACAAGTGTCATAACCAGAGCATGAATGAATGATTCATTGCTCCTTGTGACTGTTTGCTTTTCAAACTCTTAAAGCATAATTTTAAAATTGCTGTGCATTTTGATTCTTCTGTATACATACTCCTGTGCAGTTTTCCAAACTTAGTAGGTAAAACATTTTTGTAACTGTACCAACAAAAAAGTTTTCTTTTTTTAGACTCTACCTGATGTTGGATCTTCAAAGAGAGCTCACGGCAACACTTAAAAAGCACACTCTTCAGGGAAAGGGGCGTGGGTTGATGTCTATAAACATACCGCTATGCTCGTCTTTGAAATTATAGCTGTAAAAATTATTACACAGGAAATCCCCGAGGATGACTAATACTTAAGTTGAATAAACATCCCACACACCGTAAGAATCCTAGAAGTAGCAGAGGAAAACAGCCAAGTGACCTCTGCTATACTTCTGAGAAAGGCAACCAAAGACATTCATTAATCATTAGCCACTGAACAGTGATGAATGATTATTTTCCCTTTCGCTTAACATAATGAGAAAATAAGTACAATTACCAATGTTCTCTTTTCATGTACAATGCTACATGTTGCAGATTTGGCAGGAATAGGGGGCAGGGTAGGGGAATCTGATTTACTGCATTACCCATAATCAAACACAGCTAAAGTATTAGGTCTGAATAATTAATAAGAATGTCTACATAGGTTAATTGCTTCTTTGGTTACATATCTTCATTTTGTGGTATTTTTTATTTGATAAGGAAATAATTTAGTATAATTATCATTCCTTTATTTCTGAGAGCATGAGTAGGGCTGAGCAAGGAGGAGACAGAAGAAGAAACTAGGAATGGAAATATTAAGAAATGTGCAAACATTCGAAGTCTAGACAGAGATGTACTTGAAAGATTATGTAGATACCTATAAACCAGTAGATCCCAGGTGCCAGAAAGACATTACATTTGAAGTCAGGTAGCACACAGAAAGGTCAGCTGATAAGAGGTAAAAACATTTGTATCTGCGCTTCTCGAACTTGCTCTTAAGTTACATGGGAGTCTTATTAAAATGCAGTTTCTTATTCAACAGTCCTGGGGTGTGGCCTGAATTAGTGCCCCTACTGGCATCCGTTTATACACGTGGAGTATCAGAAGTTTCGTCTGCACAGAAATAGGGATACAGGAAGTCAGGGAGGCAGTCCAGGGGTTTGAGAGATAAGAACTCCAGTCACAAGAGGCTAAGAATGCCTTATGCATCAGTCAGGGTATTTGTATACTTGCTTCATGCCAACATAGATATCAACCCCAAGACATGGAGAACTCATAGGTGGAAGCAGGTGGGCCATGCCATGGTAGATAGAACCGATTTTGTAGAAGCAAACGTAAGCATGGATGCCAACATTATTCAATACAAATGTGCAATCAAACAATTGGTTTCATTGACTCCTTCACATTCTGATTTTAAAGGGTTCCCAGAAGCAATTCAGGGTATCTTTGATACCTGTTGTAGAAAATGTTTTGGGCAAACTTTATTGACTAATTTAACTCTGGGTAATTAAGGCCATCTCCATGTAGATAGCATTGGACAAGCAGTTGAACATAATGGCTAAGATTCTAAAGATCTTGAAGTCAGGTCACCAGAGTTTTAATTCTAACCTAATCTTCATCAGTTATATTACATAAATCAAGTTAATTAACTTCTCTGGGTGTCAGATTACTCATTTATAAAATGGGGGATAGGAAGAACACATGTCATAGAATTACTCCAACTACCAAATGAAAATACATCAAGGTCTTAGAGAAGTGCCTGGCACAGAGGAAACAATGAATGTGCGCTGTGATCGTTAGACTTTGCCACGATATTTCTCCAACCACCTCTCTGGTGATGCTGAGTTAAAGACCTTTAGTTCTGCTCATGGTAACTCTAAGCCAGGTAAGTACCTACCAAAGAGTCTTGACCTGGCTCTAGAAGACTCCTCCTATCAATGAACAGAGCAATGAGATTTCCATGCCAGGGTGTACTTGGCACCTACTTTCTCTTTACATACCCCCAAGGCTATTTTGTGTATGAAAACCTATTCCTCTTCTCCAGCCATTAGCTCTTTTCCGTATCTTCAATCCCAATTTTCTCTTTTGCCTCAATTGTTAATGATTTTGTAACTTCCTAGATATTAGAATCCTACATTTAGAAATATATGAGCTAATGTTATTTACTATTTTATCAAAATATAATTTAAGGAAAAAGATTTAAAATATGCATTCCAGTCTACCTAACATGGGCACTCTTCCTACTCTTCCTTCATTTCACCAACCATGTGCCAAATCCAAATACTAGGGCTTCTTCACCCAACATTCCCCTTGAACTTGTCTCTTTCTTACTGGGGGCCTTCCTTCTGAACTCTACGGCTCTCTCCTCATAACTTATAGGTTAATGCAGTTATGTTCTCCCATTTCTAATCATCTCCTAATTCAGGCTCTCCTGTGGCCCACTGATTTATTAATCTTTCTAAAATTCTGATTTTTGTCAAGTTTGTAACTCTTCTTAAGAGTCTTATCTTTTGTATCAAACCTAAACTCTTGTGTACAAATATAACCCATCAGTTTAGCCTGTCTGTATCCTACCCACCTTACAAGGCAACAAATTTTGAATTCTCTACTTTGCCTACCATGCTTCCATGCTTTCCTCAGAAGTCATTTCTTTTCTTCTGTCTGTCACCTTTACCATTTGACTCTAATGTCCATGAAAAGCATTCTCAAAGATATGCATGACATGGATTCCATGAATTTGACTGGCAGTTGATTGGGGTAGACACATTAAGAGAGGAAAAACAGAAAAGACTAAAAAATACACTTACCCATATCTTTTCCCGAAAATTTTAATTTCAGTTGAAGACTCACACAATAGTGACATATACCAAAGTATGTCATGGTTTAGAACAAAGTTCTCACATTGGAAATGAGTTCTGTGACTGACATATTACCCATTGTTTGACCACAGGTCAACATATCTGAGCCGAACATGATCCCTGCAACCTGCCTGAGATCACATTACCATGCTACACATGGGTACATAAAGCTGTCGGACTGTTATTTTAGAAGATGTGCAAGGAAGAACATGATGCCATGGGTCAACTCCTGCCAGAAATATAGCTTTATGGTACGATATAGCTGTTTAATGGTCCATTGATAGCTTCTCGAAACACTTGAGGTGTTTAAAGCTTTAGCCACCCAGGGTGCATAAAAGAGCAGTAGTCAAGCTATCCAGCTTTAAATACCCACTTTCAAAGTATTTTTTAAAATATCGAAACTGAGCTTAATAATTGTCTTTAAAGTTCAAGTACAGAGAAAAATGATAAAGATGGAAAATAAGTCGCAAAAATATTTCTCTATTCTATCACTGCTTATTTACAAAGAAACATGATAGATCATTTATATTCTTCTCTTCTTTTTAAATCAGTGGCATTATTTCCAACCAACATTTGCTTCCTATTGAATTACCTTGATAATGAAGTGTAAGACTTTGAAAGTGAATAACTTCCATTGTTTTTCTTAAAAATCAGGAATCAAAAACTTATTCTTCAAGAAGACTTACATAGATAACAAGTTAGGCATCATTCATCTGCAACACTCAACATTTCAGTGGAGTTGACACTGTCGTTACCTCATATCAACAAAAACACAGTTTCTAAATATGCTGTTGGATTCTCTGTCTCTGCGTCTTCAAACTCAGCCCAAATCCAAATAGAAAGAAGAGATGAGGATGGAGTGGAAGGAAGGACAATGAGAAGAAGAGACAAAGAAAAAAAAACACATTTATTGATTACTCCTATTCATTGGTACAAGGGTGCTGCCTGACTTTTCACATTTCATGATATAATCTGTTTCTTAAGAGATTTAAACTTAAATTTTAATTTCTATTTGAAGCATTTTATGCTTCAAATTCAGCCAGCTTTAGTCAATTTATTATTTTATTCACCAATAGCATTCACAGTTTATGATACATTAATCCATACTTGTTTGTAAGCCAACGTGGGAAGCATTTTATAGGACTTTTCTGTTCATGTACACTTTATATTTTTGTGTCTCATAGATGGTGCATATAGATTACATTTGATATAAACATAATATTAAATGAAATCCAGATTCAAACTGGAAAACAATCATAACATTAAATAAAGTTTTCTGATTATGATATCAGAAATAATCAATGTTTCTAGCTTAAAATGGCATTGGAGGTGCAGCCTGTGATACACACTTTCCTAGTTCTTCACAAAGTACCTCTGAAAAGGCAACATAAGATAAAATTCAGAACAGCACAAGAACAACAAATCAAAGTCTGAGCATTATTAGAATCTAGAAGATTCTCGCTAACTTCAAACTGGTGAAATGAGATCAAAATTTCTAACAATAGGTGTGCACATAATACCATAAGGAAAAGAGAAACCTATTAATTGGAAAAAAGGTCATAGACTACACCACGACAACTATATAACCTGTAGTTCCAAAAGTGCAAGGTCTGTATATCAACTCGGAAGCTACGTGGCCACAGCAGAGCAGGGGAGGTGAATGGTGGTGTCACCCTGCATTCTCTTAAGAATAGATCCATAATTAAATCTCTAGGTGAAGAAAGGCAGGAAAAGGTCTGGTCATGACACATATTTCCAAGAGTAGTTATTCATACACCATGTTGAAGGTATCGGAAAGAAAAGATCCTCTCTCAATCCAACTAAGTCAAACAAAATAAAAACCTGTTAACACTAGAGATTGGGCTGAGAACAATTCATGGGCAAGTATCATAGAGCCGTGGGTCTCAAGGGAGCATTTAAGAAACACACTTGTGAATCATCAAAAGATGTAGAGAAATCCACTTTTGGCAAAAACTTAAAAATAAATGGATGAAGAAACATTAACATTGAGCCTGTAAGGAGATATACTTCCACAGGTAAAGAAAAGCAAGCATCGTATTAGAGATTTAGAGAAATAGTGAGTCTGAAAAAACAGTTTACAGCAAGAACAAAAAAACAAACTTTGGTTTTCTTTGGTATGTTTTTAGTAAACATAATTTTTATGAGGTAGAACAAGAAAGCAACGAGAATAAATGAGATAGAAAGAAGTCAAGATGAAATTTTAAATGGCAAAAGTGAAATAAGGTAGATGTTTAAGAAAATGTAAAATACAATAGCAGAATTAGCACGTGCAGAGGCGGTAGTGAAAGGCAAAACTAAGGGGCGTGAAAAACCAAATCAACAGGGTAAAAGACAATCTTGAAAACCTTCTTAGTATGTAAAGAAAAAAAATAAGAAACTGAAAATAGTGATAAAAATAATAAATGGGAAGAACAAAGAATTGAGTCCTTATCCAACAAGTTAAGTAGGGAAACCAGACAATAATTAGACCCACAATTGAAGAGTTTTTTTCCTGTTTAAAAGATAAAAACACTAGTATTTCCAGTTAGTCAAGGTTTATTGCCTTTAAGAAATGTAACCCACACATAGATGTACACTGGCAAAATACTACAGGAAAAGAATTAAAAACCAGTAGGTATTCAGCTATATATAAACAATTAAAATCTAATCATCCACAGATTTCTATCCTACTACACTATCTGAAAACAATGAAACAATATCTGTAATCACTTCAAGAGAAAATTATCAGTCA
Organism: Microcebus murinus; assembly: GCF_040939455.1. NCBI lineage: Eukaryota > Metazoa > Chordata > Mammalia > Primates > Cheirogaleidae > Microcebus > Microcebus murinus. Next base: position 15,462,798 of record NC_134127.1, read on the forward strand.
AGAATTTCCTATCTTGTAAGATAATCTCCATGTGTGTAGGAAATAGAAAGCCATGCTCATTACAATGGCACTCAGAAAATACACTAGTCCCTTTCTTTCTCTAAACTAGTTTGAATGTGTATTCCAATTAAACGTAGGTTAATCCAAAATGATAACTCACGAATTAGAAGTAGTAACATGCAGACAATTTTTCTTCTTAATGATTTTTAACCTCAAACTTAAGGATATAGATGTCTTGTGGTTTTTCAGGAGAATTCCGCAGCATGAGGATCAAGTTTGACTTCTAGCATTTGACTTATCTGGTATTTTTCTGCTGTTACTCCTTTCCCTGGACATTTTTGTTACTGCATCTTTAAAGCTGATAATCTAATACATGCCTCCAAAATATAGAAAGCAGGGTCCCCCCCAAAAATATTTGTAAACCGATGCTCATTGCAGCAGCATTCGCAACAGTCAAAAGGTGTACCAAACCCAGACATCCACTGAGAGATGAACAAAATGTATATATATACACATACGTATGAATATTATTCAGTATTGAAAAAAGGGAAAAAAGTCCTGACACATGCTACCATATGGATGAACTTTGAGAAAAATATGCAAAGTGAAATATACCAGTCACAAAAAGCAAATACGATTACATGAGGGATCTAGAGTAGTCAAACTCATACAAAGTAGAATAATGGTTCCAGGGACTGGGAGGAGCAGGGAATGGGAAGCTGTTGTTTAAGGGGAACAGAGTTTTCATTTTACAAGTTGAACAAGCTCTGGAAATTGATCGCACAACAATGTGGACCCATTTAACACTAATGAACTTAAAAATGGCTACTATGGTAAAATTTTGTGTATGTTTTACCACAATTTGTTTAAAATTCATATTCGTAGTGAGTTGGTGTTTATTAATAATTTACTAAAGACTATTCAGTATCTTATATTCTATTACCAGGATCTTATATTCCATATCTCTACCATTTATCTGAGTAGGTTGAGCTACTCAATGATCAAGTGTTGATTAAGCTCCTATAGCACATAGCTGTATATTGTATTGATAGAACAACTGTAGTGTTAATCACTGGTTAGCATGTTTTTTATTTACAGGCTGAGTTATGAAAGCCATTTCAGGTGGTACCAGTTTTCTATAATACAAAGTTTTTTGAAACATAAAATTTTAAATTTTTATCACAATCCATTCATGATCGTAGCATGTTTCAGAATACCTTGAAGAAGCCAGGACCCTGACTTCTAAGAGTTTGCCTTTTAATTTGCATGAAATGCTATGCTCATTTTACATGTAACTTTTTACAGCCTTTAAATTGCCATTTCTCCACATTTATTTAAAGAATATTGCCATTGGAGTGGTATTATCAATCAGACAGGAATTCCCTTTGATGTCAAAACTCTGAGTCATCCCACGGGAATAAATTCTCATTACTTCTGTAGTTTGGAGAGAAAAATCCATTTTTTTAGATCATGGTCATGAGCTGTGAGTGAGCATTTAATAAAAAATAATACTGACTTCCTCCAATGAAAGAGTTTGCCTTCTAAAGAATGAAATACTTGATATTGTCTACAGTGCTTGGGTCCTATAAGGTCATTGAACTAAAAAGAAAACCCCTAAATATTTGTGGTTAAAGTCCCTGCCAAAATGCAGCTTTTCTAAGAGGGCCCCAGCCACAAACCTACAGTTAAGGATTAACCTCTACAGTCAAATAATAATAATGCAAAATATCCCTTCAAGTGGTAAAGATTAATACTCCAGACAAGAGATTACAGTGGATTTTAAAGCTCAAAAAAAAAAGTAGGACTAAAATCTAAGATTAAGGGGAACTTTTCTTTGAGTTTTAAGGAATGGGCAGAGGTTCAGAATTGGAGCTCTCTTAAAGAGGCACTATTTCTTTTTGAAGTGAACATGCAGCAACATCTCTTAGTGAGCAGATATTTTGCTGGGCTAGAATTATTCTCTTACCTTAGGTATACATTAGGAACAGGAAAGTGCATTGCTTTGGTTAACCAAAAAGGAAATTTCTAATGGTAAATAAATACTATATCAAAAAGAGAACATTGAACAAAAGTCACAAGGGTCCAATATGAGAAACAATGTGTTAACATGCACTCAAGTCTCTTTTCTCAAGATATTTTTCCACCAATTTGAGCCACCTAGAGATCTGAAACCAAATTCATTTTATGTAAGCAAGTTTATTTGTCTATATTTTCTGGGATGTGAGAATATTTGATTATTATTCATTCAGAAAGTATTTAACAGATTACTTCTATGTATCAGTCATTCTAATGGTTGTGGTTGGTAGTGAAGAGTGAAGATACAATGATGCCGAAATGTATTCCTGGTCCTTGAGGATTTCATAAACCATTCAAGTACAAAGAAGTAGGACAGATCTTATTGTCCCAGATAGTGTCAAAGAAAGCTTTACAGAGAGGTGTGGAGAACCTTAAAGAAACCATTAACAGGAATTTAGACATCGGCAAGCAGGCAAAGAGGATCCCAAACAAAGACATAAGCATATGTAAAGGTTCAGAGAATGGAACATGAATAGTACTTTCTGATCTAGGAAGGTTACTTGGTATGGTTTGAGGATTTAGAAAGTTAGCATAGGAAGGTAGCAACCCAGGGATTCAGCCATAAATTTAGACCAGGTAGGGGCAAGAACTCAGAACCTTGGACACAGTTTAAGAAGTTGGATATATAATTATTGGCAAAGAGAGACATCAAAGACTTTTAAACTTTTAAACAAGGGAATGGGATGAGCCAATTTGGGTTTCAGTAGTTTTCAATTCTCTTTCAATGAGCCCTACACCAAGGAGTTCTACTAACTGTCAAATGGGTCTCAGCTGAAGGTCAAGGTAGAACAGGGAGGCAAAGTAGACCAGGCTCTGATCTCCCACTCCATGTATACCAGAGGGCTCTTCTTTTAACTGCTTGATGTATTGAGTTTGGTTTGGGGTTCACCTGAGGTTTAACCCATATTTATCTGAAAGACTGAAAACTACTGTTGTAGAAAATGAACTTAGAATTATTATACAAGCCTCCTCCCCAAATGTTATCACCACTACCCTGAATTCTAAAGCTATCAATTATTTTTGCCTATTTTATATAGCTGAAATTATATAGGATGTATTATATCCTACAGAGTTTCTTTCTCTCAACCTGGTGAGGTTGACCCATTCTATTGTGTTTAATGATTATTTATTTTAATGACTGAATGCATTGCATATATACCACTATTTATTTATCATTTCTATACCTGATAGACATTTGGATTTTCTCCACTTTGGGCCATTATAAATAATGCTTCTAGGAATGTTCTTTTACATGTGTTCTGGCATACATATGTTTGCATTTCTATCTGGAGTGGAACTGCTAGGGCATCAAAATGTGCATGGGTTCAGGTTTAGTAGATATTACCAGCTTTCCAAAACATGTGCTCATTTACATTTTCATCAATATATCAGAGCTCCTGTTGGTCTACATTCTCACCAACTCCTGTCAGATATATTTAAAGTTGCCCATTCTGATAGGTAGTAAGTGTATCTCATTGTGATTTTAATTTGCATTTCCCTGATAATTATTGTCATTAACTACTTTTTATCTGTTTATTGGCCATTTGGATTTTTTTTCAGGAGACAGAGTCTTGCTCGTCACCCAGGCAGGAGTACAGTGATGTGATCATAGCTCACTGCAGTCAAGCAATCCACCCACCTCAGCTTCCAAAGTAGCTGAGACTACAGGCATGCACCACTACATCCGGCTTTTTAAAATTTTTTGTAGAGATGGCATCTTACATTGCCCAGGCTGATCTCCAACTTCTGGTCTTAAGCAACCCTTCCACCTCAGCCTCCCAAAGTGCTGCGATTATAGGCATAAGCCACCTCAACCAGCCTCATCTGATTATTATTGTCACATCATGTCCTTTGCCCGTATCTTTATTAAACCCAATAGGTTTTTTCTTAATTTGCAGTAATTTGTTATATATTTTGTATGCAAGTCCTTTATCCATTATATATATTACAAATATCTTCTGCTAGCCATTTATTTCCAGTTCAGAGTTATGAATAAAGATGCTTTGAGCAATTATGTACAAGTCTTTGTGTAGAAATGTGTTTTATACTCTTCAGTAAATACCTGGGAGTAAAATTGGTGACTTATATGGTAAGTGCATATTTAACTTGTTTAACTAGACAAAGTTTTCCATGGCTATTACATTTTATATGCCCCCTAGCAATGTATGAGAATTCAGTTGTTTGACGTCTTTACCAATAGTCTTTACCATCTTTTAAGCAACTTTACCATCTTCCATCTATTTATTTGTAACCTTTCTAAAAGATGTGTTTTAGTACATCAATGTGGCTTTTTTTTTTTTTTTTTTTGAGACAGTGTCTCACTTTGCCCAGGCTAGAATGAGTGCCATGGCATCAGCCTAGCTCACAGCAACCTCAAACTCCTGGGTTCAAGTGATCCTACTGCCTCAGCCTCCCGAGTAGCTGGGACTACAGGCATGCGCCACCATGCCCGGCTAGCAATGTGGCTTTTATTGCATTTAGTACGTCAATGCATTTATTTGCATTGAATAATCTTTGATTATTCAAAGATTATCCTATGGTAAATGTTTAAATTTTTATTTTCATTGATTTGTGTTCTTAAATTGTAAGAGTTCTTTGTATTTATGTACAAGTCTTATCTGATGAGTTTTGCAAATATATTTTCCAGTTATATGTTTTGCCTTTTCATTTTTTTTTTTTTTTACCTATTTAATTTTATTGAAAAAAATTTTTTTTTATTTCGGCATATTATGGGGGTATGGATTTTAAGGTTTCAATAAATGCCCATTTCCCACCCTCCCCTCAAAAGTCTGAGTCTCCATCATGACCATCCCCCAGATGGTACACATCTCACTCATATATGTATATACCAGCCCCCCTCCCCCATTCCACCTGCCCAATACCCTATTACTGTAGTACCTATGTGACCACTTAGGTGCTGTTCAGTTAATACCAATTTGCCTTTTCATTTTCTTAATGGTCAGTTTACAAAAGCAACAGCTTTTAATTTTGAGGAAGCCAAATTAATTTTTTTCTACAGTTTGTGCTTTTTGTGACCTAATAAATCTTTGCCTACTCTAAGTTCATGAAGATGTTCTCCCATGATTTTCTGTTTTATATGTTTAGTTTTTACACTTAGGTCTATTATCCATGTACAGTCAAATTTTGTGGACCACATATGGTCCATGTTGCTTTTCTTGATGAACATGCAGTTATTCCAACATCATTCATTGTTAAGAGTATGTCTTCCTTGTTGAATTACTTTGGCACTTTTGTCCAAAAAAAATATCAATGGACCTTATGTGTGAGTATTTCTGGACTTTCCATTCTGTTCCATTAATCACCATGTTCATTTTAGGTCAATACTACCTACACTGTTATGACTGTAGTTTCTTAATAGTAAATCTTGAAATCTGGTACCACATGTGCTCCAAATTTGTTCTTTTTCAAAATTATTATTCTAGGTCCATGAAATTGCTGTATAAATTTTACAGTTAACTTCTCAATTATTAAAAATGATCTCTCCTAGGATGTTGATATTTTTCAGAAGTTTAAGAACAATGCATGTTATGGTTTCCTTTTTGTTTATGCCACTTGCAATGGTTTCATAATTGTCCTGCAATTTTTCTGTTTGGGGACAATTGTCAATGGGTATCTTGAGTTTCTACACAGTTCTGGCCTTCTGAACAAAGGATATATTTGTATTGCAAACAGCCTTGGAAACTAGAGATAGTGTATCCCTCCAAGAAGATTTACAGATCAATCTCCTTGGAGATGTTCCAGGGCAGTAACGTTCTATTTTCCTCTCTTCAGAGGAAATTTATTAGCCTGGAATGTAACCAATCTCTCTTGCCAGAAGAGAGAACAAGCAGATGTGCTTCATAAAAACCTCAGAGTCCCCTAATAGTGGGACCAGTAGCATCTATCCTAGTAGGGCTTTTCCTGTGAGAATTGAGACATGGTTAATCAATACAAGATGCTGCTCTGATCTGGCTGCTATTCTGCTGTAGTAATTGTTTATTTCTTTGAACTTTTGGTGTTGTATTTTTCTGTCAGTGTATGTAAGGTAAAATCTCAGATCTATTACAGTTTTTTTTTTGTTTTGTTATTTTGAAAGATGGGGGAGTGAGAAGGGGAGTTGGGTTTCTTTTCTTTTTTTTTTTTTTTTTTTTTTTGAGACAGAGTCTTACTTTGTTGCCTCCGGTAGAGTGGCACCATGATAGCTCACTGCAACCTCCAACTTTTGGGCTCAAGTGATCCTCCTGCCTCAGCCTCCCAAGTAGCTGGGACTACAGGCATGGGCCATGACACCTGGCTAATTTTTCTATTTTTGGTAGAGACTGGGTCTCACTCTTCCTCAGGCTGGTCTTGAACTCCTGAGCTCAAGCAATCCTCCCACTTTGGCCTCCTAGAGTGCTAGGATTACAGGTGTGAGCCACCACCCCCAGTTTATAGTTTCTTTCCTAACACTTTCCTACAATGTCCTTTATCAGATATTGGTATCAAGATTATGCTGGCCCCAGAAAGCATACTGGGAAATATTTGTTTATTCTCTGGAAAAATTAAAAGCTAAATTTTAGGGTTATAGTTTATTAAATATTTGGAAGAATTATCTAAAGTCATCTGGGCCTATCAGTTCTTTGTGAGAAGATGTTTCATTATAGATTCAATTCTTGTGATAAATATGCTTAAATCTGCATTTTTATTCTTTCTTTACTTAACTACTTCCCATTTCACTTATCCTCTAGTCAGCTGTGTGTCAACTCGTGTTAAACCATCTGTTGATATTTTACTGGCTCTCTTTCCTTACGGAATTCTAGTCCTCACTGAAATTCCCTTTTAGCAATTTCTGCAAGTTCTTTGGAATGTCTCATGTGTGTTCATAAAACTCTCTCCACTTCCATGTGATAATATCAGCCATCCCTCCTCCATTCCACTAGATTCTTATGAGGATGTCTGCTGCCTAAACTATGGAGCCAATGCCAGAGAATGTGCCCGATGGCAAAGAACTGGGTACCATTAAGGAGTAGGTGGTAAAGTTTCCATCCCACTGTTGCCAAAGCCACTGGTATGCAGGCTGTTGATGTCACAGTGCTAAGTTTTTTTCCAAGACCTATCTCTATTTTCACAAAATAACTTTTTAATTGACAAATAAAAATGGCATGTTTGTGGTGTACAGGTTGATATATGTTACAGAATGACTAAATCAAGTTTTGATATACAGATTACGTAACTATTTTTTGTGGTGAGAACACTTAATATACTCTTAGCAAGTATATAGTGTATTGTCATTAACTGTAGTCACCATGATGTACAATAGAGCTCTTGAATTTATTTTTCCTAACTGAAATTTTGTGTCCTTTGACCAACATCTTCCCAATTCCCATACCCCAACCCAAAAGAGTATCTTAAAAGCTGTCACCTTCTAATGACATTTTTAAAGCACAGTCTTTGAACTGTCCAGAAGAAGAATTTATTCCAAAATTAAACTGGAACAGGTTTCGGAATTATCACAGGAGGCATTTAGTGGCTAAACCACTGTGCCCCACTCACCCCATGCCCTGATCTGTACATGGTGCAGCAAGTATTCCTTCTTGTTCCTGTATACACCCTGCGAACTTGTGTGGGCATTTTTTTTACCCCTGAATTCTACCGGATGTGTTTACTACTCCCCCCTGTCCTCCTGTCTTCTGTTCTCTTCACTTCTGTTCCCCAACCCCATGAGGCTGTTTTCTGTAAGTCTTTTAAATCTCGGTTGGACTAAATAAAGGCTGAAACGAAACAAAACAAAACAAAAAAATGGCGGAGCGGGCACTAGATTCTCATGGGAGCTTGAACCCTGCTGTAAACTGCGCCTGCGTGGGATCTAAGTTGCATGCTCCTTATGAGGATCTAATGCCTGATGATCAGAGGTGGAGATGAGGTGCTGATTCTAGCACTGGGGAGTGGCTGCAAATATAGATCATCATTACCAGAAAGATTTGACTGCACAATAGATGTAATGTGCTTGAATCACTCTGAAACCATCCCTGGGTCCATGGAAAAAGTGTCTTCCATGAAACTGGTCTCTGATGCCCAAAAGGTTGAGGACTGCTGGTTTAGAGCATTCAGCACTTCCCTGACAATTTTCCTGCTGAGACCAATAGCGATGATTTAATCAATCAACAGAATTTTAATGTGAATTATGCCAGGGCAACATCTATTGTCTGGTTACGCCTGCTACACTGACATTTGAAAACCAAAGAGATTTTTCTTTCACTTTCATATTTCTTTGGTTTTTCTTCAGAGTACAATTCCATCAGCACATATTTAACCTGCACAAGTGTGTGCTTGGCAAAAATGAAATAGAGATGAAATTGAAAAAATTTATATACTATGAAATTATGCTTTGTATACCTATTACATGCTATATTTTGATATATACAGAATTATTGTACAAGGATGTTTATATAATATTATGTTCTACTTTGTGGGAAATCTAAGGAATTTTCAAGCATAATTTGATTCCATGTGATATTTACATGCTGTAACCTTAAGAAATTAGCCCCTGGTAAAATGGGGCACCACTGTATTCAATACAGAAGCTAGCATTTTTTAATTCATCTTTTTCAATTAAGAAAATCAAATTCTACTTTTAAAATATCAGTATTTATTCTCAAGTACATAGGTTTCCTCCAATAAACACTTAATTTAAATAATATGCAAATATATATTCAATTTATACTGGCCACCGGGTCATACTTTGTATGGTAGAATCCAATGCCACATGTCTAAGAACTGATATGTAAACTGTTACTCTCAATTTTAAAAAAACACTGACAGCTGACTATGCCCTTAGATCTTCTTCCATTCTCTATTTTGTCTGTACAACGTGATTGAAGTGGCTGAGAATGTTTAACATCTTTAACCTTTAAGGGATCCCTAAAAGCATTCCACGCCCTCCAGAACAGCATATGACACAGACATAAGGTGGAGCACCTTGCATCTAGAGTACATCTGATTTCCAGCCTGTAACCTCTTACTTTTAAGCTTTAACAGTCTCAGAAATTGCAAAGAAAACAATATAAAAGCACCTCATAGATTACCAGGACCATTACTAGTCCTCGACACTTCAGCAGATGAAACCTCCTTGATCCCAGACTATAAAAACGCCTTCTGAAGGCTATTGAGCTCCTCTTTGATTCTTGGCCCAAGTCTTAGTTTTCTCACAGTGCTGAAGATCTGTATTTCATTAGGGATATCATCTTAAATCCCTGTGTGCCCCTGCTTGTTTTAAAAGGAGTTTCTCCTGCATGGATTCATTTGTATCTGTTTTGAAGGGGAACTGATAAGTATTTAAATATATTTAAAATCTATTATTAAATACTGTTTTTTTTTTTTTTCAGATAAACCCTAATGGTTATGAACCTGATTTTTTCTAATTCCAATCTGATATCACTGCATATGGAGTCCCTAGGTTAAAAACACACCTGTGAGGGTTAGGGTCAGATCTTGTTCTACCACCTTCTAAGGTACTGTTGAACTTTCTTTCTCAACTAAATTTATAGAAATCTCAAATGGCAATCATCAAAAGTCACAAGGTATTTTCACTCTACACAGCAAAAGAAATATTCTCAACTGAATTGGAGTCTTTAATTCTCCTATAAAGGCAAAATATGAAAACCTGAATCTTTGCGTAAGCTCAGCCCTTCTCAGTAGCATATGTTGTTTATGCTGTGTTTGTGCTGTTTTTGTAAATGCATCCCAAACAACTTATACAAAAGAGAAATCCAAAAACCTTTCTTCCCAGCAATTACCTTCAACTTAATCCACAAAAAAGCGGCTTACAGATCCACTTGGGTTTTAGTTTACAATGCTAATAGCACCATCATTTGTTTGATTAAGTAAGTAACATGTGCTTATAGTAAAAGTTTCACAATGCAAAAAAGGAAGGTAAAGGTCAATTGAAATTAGTTTTTCCTTTAGTAATCTTAAATTATTTAGTTGAAACTTAACTTACCATACCATTGGGCACAATGGAAAAATTGAGTAGCCAAAGTTCCTATCATTTAGGAATTTAGATGCAAAGCTACATCTGCCTGTGACATTAGGTCTGCCATTTGTCACTGTGTAACATATTATAAAACAATCTAGTCATCCTAAAATTATAGTAGCAGCATTTAAATTGTTAAGCTAGTTGGGTAACAGTGGATGTTAATCAATAAGCCAAAAACAGTTATTTAGATAGAATCATCTGTCTGAAGTACATAAAGAGACACAGTCTTACAGATCCAAATAAAGAGTTGGTATTAAATGCTAAACACTATTAATAAGTCACATGTCCTAGGAGAAAGGGCAGGGGTATGGCTTAACGGCTATGATTAAGGCAAAGACAATTCTTCTTTTATACTTAATAAGAAATTTAAGTTTTTTATACTTAAAATTATTATGCCAACCAGGGACACTTTGTTGAATTAAACACTTTTATAAGGAAGATGGTATCTTAAATTACTCTGATTATTCTAAATTAAATAATTTTTATGGGTTCAGTTGAAATAAATGTGTTTAACATACATTGATTTCTATGAACCTACCAAGTCTCTTCTTTCATTAAAAGACTATGTTACAGAGGTGGGTTCGTAGGAGGTAAGCATAAAAGGAATTCAGATAAACCTCCAAAATTAGTCTTCCTGAAAAGTAGTCCCATACAAACGGGGGGAGGGTACATATATGGAGGGAATTTGATTCCAGCTGGAGGAATCACTGGTTTTATGACTTCAGGCAAATCAGAATCTTAGTTTTCTAATCAGTTAGAATGAAGCCAATAACCTACTCTGTAAGAACGTTGAAAGATTCTCAACAATGTTTTGATTTACTTTCATTCCTAGTGAAATGAAACAACACTCTCCCAGTAGAATGAAATAATCCAACTCCTAACACTGAATGCTTTTATTAAGTGTCTATGTGAGAAACAATGTTAAACAATGCATAAAGTATATTAAAGCAGGATTATACCTTGCTTAGGAACCCCTTTTTCCAAAATAAAAAACAAATTAATACATAACATAAATTTGTACCCCCAGAATATGCTGAAATAAACAAATAAATAAAATAAAAACTAAATACAAAGGGGATATCCATGCCACAGGAGCTTTTATGTGCTACCCCCAAAAATAGTATCCTGGCCTGAGAACTTGCCTGGCCAATTATTCACCCTTTGTGCAATGTATTGGCTAGAGGAATACATTCATTAAGAAATAAACTAATTCAGATCGGGGAAGACAGCTGACCAGAGACACCAGCTGCCAAATCGTCTCAGAAAGAAAGAAAAAAGTTTTGGATGGAAAAAATAAATCATAGATCAGGTGTAATTCTAAAGGAAAAGTTCCAGAATCTATAAGAAACTCCACAGGAAGAAGTTGCCAAACAGAAAAAGGACGAGCAAGGTATCAGCAGAGGTCAACCCCCAAGAGGCTTGCAGTCTGGTGAAAAGGGTAGGTGGAGTGGTTTGTTTCTCCCTTGCTCACATTTCTGGCAGTCAGCAGCCTCCTGAGCTGCTTGAGAGTCTTTCTACCCCTCATAAGCCCAAAAGCTGCTATAGCCAGTAAACTGGGAACTTCTTGAGGACATAGCACCAGGCTGCCAGCCCCCTCGGGGTTGCTTCCCCTCACTGCAGGCGCCATATTCCTTCTCTACCCACCATGCGCCTTTGTCCCCAGCACAGGGCTTCAGCCCCTCAGTTCTTCTTGCTCGTTCCCACACAAACATTTCCCAACTCTGGCCTAGATTCTGGGAGCCACAGGAAGCCAGTGGCTCCCAGGGGATCTGCATGACCTCAGAGCATGGATATTCCAGGCAGGCTGCCTTCCAGAGAGAGGGACAGAGATGACCAAAGTGCTAGCTTTCCCCCAGACTCTTTTCTTCTCCATCCCCTCTTTTGCCTATAGATGCTTCAGCTTCCATCCCCTCTATCAGGGCTTCTGCTTCCATCCCCTCTATCAGGGCTTCAACAGAGAGTAGGGTGCAAACCTTTCCTTTTAACAACCTGTAGAGGAGTAAGGAGTGGAAAAATATTACATGAAATGGAAATCAAAAGAAAGCAGGTGTAACCATTCTCATATTGGGTAAAATTGACTTTAAATCAACAATGGTAAAGAGAGACAAAGATGGTCATTATCTAATGGCAAAGGAACAATTCAACAAGACAACATAACAATCCTAAATATTTATGCACCTACTGCAGGAATGCCCAGATTCAAAGCAAACTCTGCTAGATCTAAGCCAAGAGACTATCATCAAAGTCATAATTGCTGAGGACTTCAACACCCCACTGAGAGAGCTGGACAGGTCACCCAAGCAGAAAATAAAAAAAAAACACTGGACTTAAACAGGACTCTAGAACAAATGGGCCTGACATACGACCTTCCAAGACTCAATCAGAAAGAAATAGAACTGTTGAACAAACCAATAAAAAGCAATGAGATTGAAGCAGCAATAAAGCAGCTTCAAACCAAGAAAACCCCTGGACCAAATAGATTCACAGCCGAATTTTACCATACCTATGAGGAAGAGCTTGTAAGCATACTGCAGAAATTATTCTATAACATCGAGAAAAAAAAATTATATATATATATATATATATATATATATATATATATATATATATATATAAAACATCGAGAAAGAGGGAATCATCCCCAACTCATTCTACGAAGCCAGTGTCACCCAACACCCAAGCCAGGAAAGGCCATAAACAACGACAACAACAAAACTACAGACAATATCCCGTATGTATAAAGATATAAAAATCCTCAATAAAATACTAGCAAACCAAATTCAGCAGCACATCAAAAAAAAAAAAATAATCAACCATGAATAAGTGGGCTTCATCCCAGTGATTCAAAGATAATTCAACATATATATCAATAAATGTGATTAGTCACATAAACAAAAGCAAAAAAAAGCATCTGATCATCTCAACAGATGTAGAAAAAAAAAAAACATTCTGTAAAATTCAGCACCCTTTCATGATAAAACCCCCAAACTAGGCATAGAAAGAACATATCTCAAAATGATAAAAGCTATATATGACAAACCTACAGCCAACATCATACTTAATGGAGGAAAGTTGAAAGCATTTCCACTCAGAACTGGAAAAAGATAACAGTGCCCACTGTCACCAGTTCTAGTCAACATAGCATGAGAAGTACTAGCCAGACCAATCAGGCAAGATAAAGAAATAAAGGTATCTCAATCAGGAAAGGGGAGATCAAACCATCGCTTTTAGATGATGATATGATCTTTTATTTAGAAAATCCCCAAGACTCCACCAAAAGACTCCTGGAATTGATAAATAAATTCAACAAAGTCTCAGGTTACAAAATCAATGTACACAAATCAGTAGCATTCCCACACACCAACAGTCAAGCTGATATCAAACTGAGATTCAATACCATTCATAATAGCTACAAAGAGAATAAAATACTTAGGAATATACTTAACCGGGGAGGTAAAAGATCTCTACAAACAGATATGAAACACTAAGAAACCAGAGATGACACAAACAAATGTGAAAACACATCATGCTTGTGAATAGGTAGAATCAACTTTGGTAAAATGTCCATACTACCCAAAGTGATTTACAAATTCAATGCTATCCTCAAAATATCAATGTCATACTTCAGATTTAGAAAAAGTAATTCTATGCTTTGTTTGGCACCAGAAGAAAGCCCCAACAGCAAAAGTAATCTTAAGCAAAAAGAACAAACCTGGAGGCATCACATTACCAGACTCCAAACCATACTACAAAGGCTATGGTAACCAAAACAGCATGTGACTAGCATAAAAATATAGACATAGACCAATGGATTAGAACCGAGAACCCAGATATAAAACCATCCACATACAGCCAACTGATCATTGACAAAGCAGACAACAATATACGCTGAGGAAAAGAAGTTGTATTCGAGAGAGAGGAAAATGGAGGAGTAAAGGTAACCCCCCCCCACTCCTGCTCCCAGAGGACAGCCATAAGGACAGCATTGAGAATCTGCAGAGGTTCAGCGCGGGACTCTCATAAAAGGAAAAACAAGGTGATCGGGAGATTAGATCACGTTCTCTGGAGAGTGCAAAGCAAACAATAGGGTGCATGGGAGGGCGCCAGCCCGCTGGGCCAGGGGGAGAAGTGGAATCAGACCCACAGGAGAACTCCTTGCTTCCCCATTGACCTCCACACCCACCCAGCCAGGGACCTGTCTGAAATTGGTGCGAAATCGCAGCAGGAGAAGAGGGTGCTAGAGTGTGGTCAATGGTGGAAAACAACGTGAACTCCCCTGAGCCCCGTGCTAGGACAGCTCCAAGACAGGAAGAAACTGAACTGAGCTGATAGGAAAGGCAGTTAGATGTCTTGCCTCAGGTAACCAGTGGGACTAAGTCGGGGGCTTTAAGCTGGAACTACCCCTGGCGAATAAGACTGCACATGGTGGGTCAGTAAAAGTGAGAGTGCAGCTGAACTGGAGGTTGGGCAGGTGGCATAGAAGAGGCTACGGGGTGTCCTTTTGACCCAGACTCTCAACCCGGCACCTGCCACACCCTAAACAGTCACCCACAGTACTGGTGCCCTGCGAGTGGGCAAGCGGACACCATTGAGGGGGTCCACAGCCCAGCCATCTTACGGTGTGGCAGGAAAGCCCCCTCCCCCCCACCCAGCTTAGAGTCTCTCCTGGCAAATTCCACCTTACACAATCTGCGATCGGCTCACCAGGACTGACTCAACCAATGAACTACTGAGAAGTCTAACAGCCGAGGGGAGTTACAGTCACTGAGGTGCCTGGGTGCAGAGCAGACTGGGGAGCTACCTCCTCCCCCCAGTCCACATCTCTCCTGCCAAAAGTGGTAGGCTCTACCCCTAAAGGCGGGGCGAGAAAAGAAAACCCACTCTCCCCCAGATCTAGGGAGAACCCGCTAGATCTGCGTCTAGTGTGGTGGAAGAGCTCCCGATAGTGGCTGATCAAGAAACTACAAAACAGAGGACACTGAGCTCCAGCAATTGATCCAGATGGGGAGGGATCAGAGTAATTAAAAAAAAAAAAAATCAAACCAAAAATACTCCCCCTAAGAGATACACCATCTCTCAAGAAATGGAGACTGAACAAACCCAAAACACTAAAATGACAGAAGAAGAATTCCAAAATTGGATTGTAAGAAAGCCCAATGATATGCAAGAAAAAATGGATAACCAACACAAGGAAACTACAAAGAAGATACAGGATTTGGAACAAAGATTCACTAAGGAAATCAAGATCTTGTAGAAGAATCAATCCAATATTCTGGAAATGAAGAATTTATTCAGGGAAATTCAAAACACAGTGGAAAGCCTCAAAAATAGGGTGAACCAAACAGAAGAAAGAATCTCAGAGATTGAATACAACATCTTCAGATCAAATAAGTTAATCACAGAGTTAGAGCAGAAAAATAAGAGACATGAGCAAAGTTTACAAGAATTGTGGGATTATACGAAGAAAAATAACCTGCAGTCCATTGGATTCCAGAGAAGGAGGAAGAAAAAACCCAAAGGTTGGATAAGCTATTCAAAGGAATAATTAAGGAAAATTTCCCAGGTCTAACCAGTAAGCTAGAATTAGAAATAAAAGAGGCCAAAAGGACTCCTGGGAGATACAATGCAAACAGGAAAACACCACGGCATGTCGGCATGTCGTCATCAGATTGACCAAAATATCAACAAAAGAAACCCTCCTACAAGCTGTAAGGCTAAAGAAGCAAGTTACATACAAAGGAAAACCTATCCGAATAACGCCAGATTTCTCAACTGAAACAATACAAGCAAGGAGAGACTGGCGCCCCATTCTCACTCTTTTTAAACAAAATAATGCCCAGCCTAGAATCTTGTACCCTGCAAAACTAAGCTTTATATATGAAGGACAAATTAAGACATTCTCAGATAAGCAAAGTCTCAGAGAATTCACCAAGACAAGACCAGCCCTACAAGAAGTACTCAAAACAGTGTTATGCACGGAACAGAATAAAAACTCACGAATACAAAAACAACCAAAATCCAAAGACTAAAGGCCAGATATTACAATGGCTAAAGAGAGAAATCAAAGCAACAACATCCAACCCAACAGAATGATCAGTAATCTACTTCACCTATCAGTTCTCACAATAAATGTGAATGGTTTAAACTCTCCACTTAAGAGACATAGGCTGGCTCAATGGATAAGAAAGTACAGGCCAAGTATATGCTGTCTTCAGGAAACACATCTAACCTGCAAGGATGCATACAGACTAAAAGTGAAGGGGTGGGGATCAGTACTCCAAGCAAGTGGAAGCCAAAAGAAGGCTGGCGTGGCAGTTCTAATCTCAGATGATTTAGTTTTTAAGCCAACAAAAGTAGTGAAAGACAAAGAGGGTCATTATATAATGGTGAAGGGCACAGTTCAACAAGAGATAACAATTTTAAATATATATGCACCCAAATTAGGTGCACCCAGATTCATAAAGCAAACTTTACTGGATCTGCAAATTGATTAACAGCAACTCCATAATACTGGAGATTTCAACACCCCACAGATGGCACAGGACAGATCCTCCAAACAGGAAATTAATAAACAAATAATGGACTTAACAAAACTCTAGAACAATTGGGTCTGACAGACATCTACAGGACATTCTACCCAAAATCCACTGAATGTACATTCTTCTCATCACCTCACAGGACATTCTCTAAGATTGACCATATCCTAGGACACAAAGCAAGCCTCAAGAAATTTTAAAAAATAGAAATCATACCATGTATCTTCTCAGATCACAGTGGAATAAAAGTAGACATCAACCCTGACAGAAACTCACATTTCCACACAAAAACGTGGAAATTAAACAAACTCCTACTAAATGATTACTTCGTAAATGAAGAAATCAAGATGGAAATAAAAAAACTCTTTGAACAAAATTACAATGGAGAGACAAGTTATCAAATCCTCTGGGACACAGCTAAAGCAGTACTGAGAGGAAAGTTTATTTCCATGAAAGCCTATAACCAAAAGTCATAAAGATTACAAATAGACAATCTAATGAAACGACTCAAAGAATTGGAAAAACAAGAACAGATCAACCCCAAACCCAGCAGAAGCAGTGAAATCAACAAGATCAAATCAGAACTAAATGAAATGGACAACAGGGAAGCTATTCAGGAGATTAATAAAACAAAAAGTTTGTTCTTTGAAAAAATAAACAAAATTGACACACCACTGGCTAGGCTAATGAAAAGCAGAAAAGAGAAATCTCTAATAAGCTCCATCAGGAACAAAAAAGGAGATATCACAACTGATCCCAAGGAGATACAAGATATAATTTACAAATACTACAAAAACCTTTATGCACACAAACTGGAAAATGTGGAGGAAATGGACAAATTTCTAGAAACACATAGCCTCCCTAGGCTCAACCAGGAAGAAATAGACTTCCTGAACAGACCAATCTCAAGAGCCGAAATAGAAACAGCAATTAAAAATCTCCCTAAAAAGAAAAGTCCCAGTCCAGATGGTTTCACACCCAAATTTTGCCTCACTTACAAAGAAGAACTGGTGCCTATCTTGCAGAAATTATTCCATAACATGGAGAAGAACGGAAACCTCCCCAACACCTTTTATGAAGCAAATATTACTCTGAAACCAAAACCAGGAAAGGATGTGACAAAAAAAGAAAACTACAGACCAATATCCCTAATGAATATAGATGCAAAAATTTTCAACAAAATCTTAGCTAACCGAATCCAGACACTTATCAAAAAAATAATCCATCACGACCCAGTGGGCTTCATCCCAGGGATGCAGGGATGGTTCAACATATGTAAATCTATTGATGCAATTCACCACATAAACAGAAGCAAAAACAAAGACCACACGATTCTTTCAATAGACACAGAAAAAGCTTTTGACAAAATTCAACACCCTTTCATGATACGAACACTTAATAAAATAGGCATAGAAGGGACATACCTAAAAATGATACAAGCCATATATGACAGACCCATAGCCAACATCATACTGAATGGGGAAAAATTGAAATCATTCCCACTTAGAACTGGAACCAGACAAGGCTGCCCACTATCTCCACTTCTATTCAACATAGTGCTGGAAGTTCTGGCTACAGCAATCAGACAGGAAAGTGGAATTAAAGGTATCCAAATGGGAGCAGAAAAGATCAAAATTTCACTGTCTGCTGATGATATGATATTATATTTAGGAAACCCCAAAGATTCAACCAAGAAATTCCTGGAACTGATCAATGAATTTAGTAAAGTCTCAGGATACAAAATCAATACACAGAAATCAGAGGCATTCATATACACCAACAACAATCAAATTGAGAACCAAATCAAAGGCTTAATTCCCTTCACAATAGCAACAAAGAAATTAAAGTACCTAGGAATATACTTAACCAAGGAGGTAAAAGACCTCTACAGGGAGAACTATGAAACACTGAGGAAGGAAATAGAGGATGTAAACAGATGGAAATCCATACCAAGCTCGTGGATCGGCAGACTCAACATCATTAAAATGTCTATACTACCCAAGCTGATCTACAGATTCAATGCAATACCTATTAAAATCCCATCATCATTCTTCACAGGTATAGAAAAAATAATTTTACGCTTAGTTTGGAACCAAAGACGACCCCGAATATCAACAGCAATTCTAGGCAACAAAAACAAAATGGGAGGTATTAATATGCCAGATATCAAACTATACTACAAAGCTGTAGTAATTAAATCAATCTGGTATTGGCACAAAAATAGGAATATTGACCAGTGGAACAGATCTGAGAATCCTGATACAAAACCATCCTCATATAGCCAACTAATCTTTGACAAAGCAGACAAAAACATATGCTGGGGAAAAGAATCCCTTTTCAATAAATGGTGCTGGGAAAACTGGATAGCCACTTGCAGAAGGCTGAAGCAGGACCCACACCTTTCACCTCTCACAAAAATCAACTCACGCTGGATAACAGACTTAAAGCTAAGGTATGAAACTATTAGAATTCTAGGGGAAAATGTTGGAAACACTCTCCTAGACATCGGCCTAGGCAAAGAATTTATGAAGAAGTCCCCAAAGGCAATCACAGCAGCAACAAAAATAAATAAATGGGACATGATCAAACTACAAAGCTTCTGCACAGCCAAAGAAACAGTCATGAAAGTAAACAGACAACCTACAGAATGGGAGAAAATTTTTGCATCCTATGCATCACATAAGGGGTTGATAACTAGAATATACTTAGAACTCATGAAAATCAGCAAGAAAAAAAATCAAACAACCCTATCAAGAAGTGGACAAAGGACTTGAACAGAAACTTTTCTAAAGAAGACAGAAGAAATTATAATGATGCGTTCTTCTAAATCTATAACACGAAGAAAAATAGCACCAGTACAATAAGTAGCTGACACAGTTTCACAGTGGAGAGTGATAAGAAGTTTGTCACACTAGAGTACATGACACGGCTAAAGGGGACATTGGATATACAACTTCAGCTGACCATTACTGTCTGAGTATATTTCTGATTCTTTTAGGGAAAGCTAGAAATTCACATTTTTATGCTATCTTGTGATACTTAAAGATAATCAATGAATTAAATTTAAAAAACACCATACCCTCTAGAATGAATCAAATAAAGCAAACTTGGCCCATAGACCTCCAGTTTGCAGCAATTTGGCCTATTTTTCTTTTTAAGTGATTCATTCTGAGAAATTGAGATTGCCAATCAACCCAAGATATATTTTCTTCCTCTCAAATGTTTCCCTTTCTCCATTAGCATTATTAACGATATGTTTGTTTTATTTCCTAGAAATATCAGTGTTCAAAAATCTAGGTTAGCTACTTTAAGGCTCTTTGAGTCAAATATCTTAGAACTAATTTAGTCTATTTTCTCTAATATCCAAATCTCTCTTTCCAAAGTGGTAAGATGACAGATTGATGAAAACAGCAGTTACAAGAAAAAACTAGAGACATTATTTCTTGGTGGAAAGAAGATGACTACATATTTAAATATGCTCAGTTACTATGACCTGTTTGGAACACTTGGCCTACTTTTTAACACTGGTTACATGGTTTCTGAAAGCATATATGTTATACATGTAAGCTTACATAATTTATTTATTAAAAAACAGTATTTTGGATTAACATGTTGCCATAAGTATCTTGAACTCAGAAAATAATATTTCCAAATGAAGTATTAAATAGTCAGAAATAAAAATCTCAAACTGAGAATTAAACCAACTTCCAAAAACTTGTGAGCAAATAATTTTTTTATTTATTTTTTTATTTTAGCATATTACGGGGGTACAAGTGTTGTGAGCACAGAATTTTAAGGCTTACCTGAGTATGGAAAATATAGCTTAATCATATAAAAATATTACAGATTCAAGTGGTACATGTGTGTCTATAAACACTCACATTGAAGTAATTACAGTAGCAGAATGTACTAGAGGCTTAGCGATCTATTTTTTTAATGACATTACACTCATTAATAGGAACTGAGTATGAACTCTATTATAGAGACTTAAACCTGGCTACATAGCTATAATACACTGAGTCAGCAAAAGACAACTTTTAAGGTTAGAAAGAAGTGCTTTACAAAGGCACTTGTTTGTAGAAGTTACATGTCATCTTGTAGTTTGTTGAATTTAATGTTCTTGTAACCTTTATGTTAATTGATTGGCCTATGTAATAGAATTGATGCCATAGTATGAAAGATATACAAAAAGAAGTGGAAAAAATTGGCCAGGATATAAAGTAAGTTCCAATTACAAGGAAATGCTGTTATCTAACTAGAAATAGAGACAAAACATTTATTGAGTTTTTGTAAAGACAACACAGAGCTTGTCACTTTGACTTGTTTGAGCTCCTCAATCCACCAATGGATTAGGCTTATTTTCTCCTTAACTTTCTGATACACTAAAAACGATGGATAATAATACCTACGGTGCTGAAAACAAAATCACAAAGTTCATCACGAAGCTTGGCACACAGTAACATCACTAAAAGTGGGAAAAGGCACGTATTAATCCTGATAGTCACTAAGACATACAGCAATTATACACTGTGAATGATCCATAAAAAAGAGGTAGAGGGTTCCAGAAACATACAAGACAGAGACACCTGGCCGAGTACAATCTTCATTAGAAATGTAAGCATGTCACTGAGCTATGAAGGATGAGCAAAGGGAACTAAGGTGGAATGTTGGTAAGGAGTTAAGAACTGCCCGGTTTAGAGAATAGCATGTGCAAAGTCCCTGAGGAAGAACAGCATATGGTACACTTAATGTATTAAAACAAACAAACAAACAAAAAAAAAACCACACACACAAAAATGAAATTTAGTCATTTGGGGAAAAAAAACAGTGTAAGTACAGGTGGTAGACTTCTATTAAGATAAAGTAACCAAATTCTTTCACAGACAATGAATAAAACTAGCTAGGGAGGAACAAATTTAGAAGAGAAAGGTCCAGGCAACCAACAAAAAAGAATGAACTTAAGTGATTTATAAACTACTCTGTCCCACCCAAAAAGGACCTTTCTAAAAGGTCCATTTTGAAACATTTTTATAATGATCATTGTTATTTATAATCCTGAGTTTATGAAATGCTTAACGAAGACCTTTACTCTTTAATTTTCGGGGTCATTCTTGTTATTCCAGTTTTCCAGATGTGGAAAAGCGGGGTTTAGAGGTTACACAATATTTTCAGGAAGTTGCCTGAGTTCACAGATGACACTAGGCACTCTTAGGCCAGTTTCTCACCAATTTCACACAGAGTCCTCACCGGAGCTGACTCACTCCGAGCAGGAGGCTGCCCAGGTAGCACAGGCGACATTTAGAGCAGTAAGGGGCCATCCTTCCTACCTCTTATCTTTTACTGATATTTTTGGGTGGTATGATTCAAGATAATAGTAAAACCTCAATAAAAATACTATAATCCTTAGTTGATTTTTCCTTGTAATTCTGGAAGACAGTGATATATCACAAAAAAAGTTACTTTTAGTTTAATTAAACAAATGCATACGACTTTGAAGAGATATCCTGAGTTCAGTATGAATTTAACATCAAACCCTGTGAATTCTGTACATTTACACTTGTGTAGTAAAAATTGATCTGCAAAATGTGGCTAGTATCCAATATACACTAGGTGCTGGAGTAAGAGGCCTGTGTGCAAATCCTGCCTTTTCTGCTTGGTAATTAATTAGGCTTCAATGTATTCACCTGTATAAAATGGGAGTAATAAGTGTCTACTCCATAGGGTTATAGTTAAATCAAGTGATTCCTATCAAGCACATAGGTATGCATTATAATGTCACCAATTTAGTTTTACTATTTTAACTCTTAGAGCAATCATGTGTGTTAGGTATCTTTTGGTAATAAAGACAACTTAATACAGATTTTATTAATGAATATATGCCAACCTGAAAATGCAATTAATTCTAACACCAAATTACACAATTCTCTTTAACAGAGTTTTTCTTCTTTACTGAAAAGCATGTGCTTTTTGAGAGCTTTTTGAGGACCAATGACTTTGGGTTCGAGTTTCAGCTGTCAGTCATTAGCTGAGTGACTGCAGATTAAACGTTCCTATTCTAATTTCGCATACTTCTTAGCATAAAGATGAAAGGAGCTGCTTGACACAGATTAGGCCCAAAGTTAATAGCAGCTTTTATTATGTGTGTTGTCCAGTCTTCACGTGGACATTCTTATTACAGTATTCAGTATTTCATTTGTATAAGACTTAACATTCAAATACCTAAAGTGTATTTTAAAATCCTTTAATAGACTTTCCTCACCTTACTACCAATTTCTGTGACTTAAGAGCCAGGTGAAATTAGAGAAATAAATGCTTTAGAATTTGTCAACTTATTGGCATTTGTTTAGCCCCGTGGCCTCTCTCGGGTAACATAGATAGAAATGTTAAGTGACTGGGAAAAAAGGAACACGTGGTATCAAAAATATTTGGGAACATCTGTCATTTTGTTGATACTATGGAGCCTTAGAACTCTACCTGCCACTTTTCCATGAGGTGCAAATTAAAAAATCCAGTTTTCATTTTGATTCACACTGAGACTTGAAGACAATTCAAAGCATGATAGATGCTGGATTGTAGAATGGCAACAGTTTGGGGTATGAACAATACAAAATCATTTTATTAATTTGGGCCACATCAGAAAGAACCAGAAAGCCTGCGATGAGCTCCAGCGACAGTAGATTTTTAGATCGACAGCTGGTTAACATTATCAGAATGGATCAGGGGACAGACGTGACAGCTGGATTCAAGCCAGGGCAGCCAAGAGATACCAAAGATAATTTCTGTGTTTTAAAGAGAGGTTTTTGTCCAGTGCCTCTGACCTGGTGCTACATACATCTTAATTTAAGGTGACAGGTAGTATGGTAAAATACAAACTATACTTATTGTTTAAACTGAAATGATCTGAACAAATACATGTGTCTCAAACGTGGTGCATTTTCCAGCCAGAGCAAGGCATCCACTCTGCCCAAGAACTCTTGACTAAATGCAGAATATATCTAGTGTCCTATTTAGAACCACTTACTGTTTGTTTTTTTAATAAGGAATAAACTTATTAAAGTCTGTTTTTATGGTCTAGTTATGAGCTTGACAGATAAAGCCACACCCATCTTTTCAGCTATAAGACCAGTCAGAAAGAAATCTGTTTTATGCTTCTTACCCCAAAGTTATGATGGGTTTTTTTTTCCCCTGCAGATTTAGTGTGAGGGTCCCCACCTGACACACACAAAGCCCGAGTATCCAACAGAGCGATGGTGTTCATGTTCAACACCTACACTTTCAGAGCTGCCAACAAAGGAAGATAGAAACTTCTCCCTGCACCCCTCTTGGATGGGCGAATGCCTTTAACCTCGTCTTCTACCGATGGGTCCCCACAAGGTACAAACGGGAAAGAGTATTCTTCCAAGAGTGGTGCTAAGAGACCAACAAAAACTGTTCTATGTTAACAAGGTTTAAATGCTTAATTATAGAGTATGTCTAGCAAAAAGCTGAGGAAGACACTTTATACTAATAGAAAAGAAGGATTCACAATTGCTCCTAACCAAAATGGGGGCGTGGGGAGGGAAGCAGGTTTCTAACAGCACCAAAGGAAATTATTATTTGAAGCAAATTAAACTTATGACATTTCATAGCATTAATACATATAGTAGCCAAAGTTTTATTACTACAGTTATCAAGCATAAATACAGCATATGTATATTTATGAAAAAATTTTGAAAGACATGTAATTTATAGAGCTTAAATATTTGCATAATCAATTTAGTGCCTTATGTATTCAGACTATTTTAAAAATATACAATTATTTTAATCTATTTTCTTTAACCCCTGAGTTGACAAATAAATGAGTCATTGTGAAATGAATATAGTATCTATTGGGGAAGATATTTAATCAGCCCAACTACTTAAAGTATGAGAAAAATCAAATTACCATGCAACTTGAAATATCCTATTATATAAAAACCAAGATTTTTCACTTTGCAGCACCATTTTAAAGCAGTATGTATATATAAAAGGTAATATTGTACTGAGATTTTGTGTATGTGAATGCTATTAGGACTTAATTACATTCAAAACTGTTTCCAAACACTGGATTCAACTCCTGTCAAACAAGATGTCTTTTAAGCATCTTATAAAAATATTTTCAGTTACCGTATATATGCTATAAATTGTTCTTACAAAATAAAATTTTTGCCAAGCTTTAATAGTTACTGATTTGCATGCATAGAAATCACTTTCTTCACTGATAAAAATAGATACTCAACTACATCATCCTCATTCATAACTCTGTAATTTGTTTAGAGCCTTGAAGGGGGCAGAAACTCGAAGGTTGTATGTATTTTAAGTGTTAGATGTGGGCAGAAACAGAATCCCTTTGGAGTTTCAGCAAGATGAAAGAATGAACAACTTTTGTTCCATGCTCTTTTCTCTGAAATAGAACAGATTTGTGAGGCTACCACCTAGCCAGATACCATTCTAGGCACTGGAATTCTTCCAAAAAAGTTGTGAGTGGGTAATTTTTGCATTCAAATAAAGTGATTTAGTCATTTGTGTGATATTGTCATATAGCAGAGCAAGTCCACATACCGAACAGGAGCATCATTGTACAAATCCCCATGTCAGTGGAATTCCTTTCTAACCCATGATTGAACTTTGGCAGTAGTTAAAATTCAAATTGGATTGTCCACTACCTATAAATGAAGCTACAAAGGGCTGATGATGTGAGGATAAGGTTCGAGCGAGCTAATAGGTTTTAGTGTCTGAAACTTTTGATAATCTGCCTTTAAGTGTCATGGGTCTTTCAAGGTGGATTCCATCTGTCCTATAAAGTTATGTATTGAAACATAATGCATTCCTTTGATCTCCTTTGTAAAAACCCTATGAAGTCAACAAAATGCCCCCATTGACTCAACAGTCAGATCCTTAACCTGTTGACATGAAAGATTTTAACACTTGTACGTGTTAGTAAACAGTGAGTGAGCTATGTGTTGAAAGGCTCTCAGTAAAAACGGTGCAGGGATGGGCAGAGTCTTGCCACAGGTACGAGATGTCCTACTAATATTCTGTACCAAAATAAAACAAAAGAGTGCAGCTCAAGACAGGATTAGGCCTGATGACCCTTATATAAATTTCCAAAGTCGTTCCCTAATAATGCATTTATCTTGAAAAGCATACTATATTTTTTCTAAAAGCAACAAGAGAAAAAGTATATTTGACTTTGAAATCACTTATATTGGTGAACAAAAATATTCCTGCAACATAGATATATACCACAAGAACACATAAGATGTGTGTATACTATAAGATGTGTGTATACTTTACCATTGTCATCATCTTCCCTGTCCCTCTAAGACACACAGACAAGCACACACACTGCTGTACATACGTAATGCACGTATGTGTATGTGTATTTGTGTATGTTAATATGCATGTTTGTAATACACGCATTTGTGTATATATGTAAACTAAGACTCAAGACAGGCACATAAAAGCAACAATATGCAATGAAAATTGCATTTCAGAAAGATCTGGGCACAAATATTGGCTGGGGTCTTGAACATTTCTTATCTTTAGAAATGACTAGGTCCTAATACCTACTTCACCAATAGTTTAAGGTCAGTTATATTAAGCACTAAGCAAATGGCCATCAGTAAGTATTATTTCTCTTTTCCTTCCCTGTATCAGCGTCATACCCAGATGTAGGTCCACATTTTATCCTGTTTGAGAATTAGTCTCCTGATTCAGCATTAACATACATTCTCATGTTCTTCAATTATTGAACAGAAGCAGTGGGATATGTTCGAGGAAATTGGGGTCTGTCTGAAGTCTGCAATTCCCTGTTGATGTGTATCTCCTAACAAGGCAAAATCTCGTCCATGCTTCAACACCCAGGTCGGGTGTCACCGCCTCTGTGACAACTCCTACAATCCTGCTTCACAGCAATAATTAACTATTTTTTTTCCCTCTGTTCTCTGAAACATTGGCTCATACCATCATCATAGTATGTATTAAATTGTGTTATAATTCGTTTTTGTCCTGTCTGTTTCCTCTTAGTGAAATTAAGTTCCTTGAGGTCGAATCTGTGTCATGGTCCTCCTGCTACTCCAAGCTTGTAGCTCAGAGCCTGGAAGACGTCAGACACATGACAAAAAGGGAGGAGGAGGAGGAAATGAAGTCAGAAGTAGTATTTATCCGTTTTTCTTACATTGGGTCTTTGATCACATATTCAGCAATGAGTAATGCTTAAAAACAAACAATGGTCATTAACCGGAAGAATCAAATAGTTCTAAGTCCTTCCCCATCTTGGGAATATTCCTCTGTATTATGTTAGCACCTCACTCTTCCAGCCACCTCCAAGCTCTGCTAATTTTCTAACACCATCTAGCCAAGCATATGACAGATGGCTCTGAGATCCACACTGTATTTATGTGTGTAAACCAACAAATGTTCCACCCAGTGGCATATGTGTTCACATATTATCAATGCTAGATGCTTCAAGCTTGCAAACAGAGCCCTAACTGAGGACATGTACGTGCCTTATGAATTGATCTCAATGCACAAGCCTTTTATTTAATTCAAAATTAGCATAGTACTCACAAACACTGCCCATTTATAGATTTATTCTCTTTTTATATTCCACCAGTCTTATTTAGCTTGCCTTCCAGGTAGAGCTTTTTTTACAAGGCATTTCTGGTTATGCACACAGATACACCCCTACTCTGCACTGCAGTTTAAAGCTAGAAAGGGGAGGGTACTCTGCCACTTTACCATTGTCATCATCTTCCCTGTCCCTCTAAGGAGACACACAGACAAGCACACACACTGCTGTACATACGAAATGCACGAGTACCACCACTTTCTCCGTCACCGTCCACAGCGATTGCCACCAAAGTGATCTGCCTAAAGCACAAACCCAACCATGTCAGTTTCATACCCAAAATTCTACATCATCAATATAAAGTCTAAATATTGACCCATCACAGCCAAACTACCTTCCACTCACCAAATACGCCACGCTTGCATGTGTTTCTATCCTTCATAAACATTGTTTCTGCATCCTAAAACACCAACCATTTTCATGCTTTTCCTATGAAAATTATTTCCCTTCCTCTCGATATCAGATCCATTGTCAGCTTCTCTGAAAAACATTCATGACAACACTTTCTCCTCTTGCCTACTGAAGAGTTGAGTGCCCACCCAACTCTGCCTCCAAGACAGCGAGGCCGAAGTGTAGGTGCATGTACCAATGCCACATAATAAGGTACTATATATATATATATATGTACATATATACATATATATACATACATATACACATATATATACATATATATACACACATATATATACATATATTTCCCTCACAAGGTTGTATGCCATTTGAGAATAGGAACTGAGTTTTGTTCAGTTGTATACTCAGAGCCTGGAACACCGGGTGTACTTCACTATTTGTTGAATTAGTAAATTTTACAGATGTTGCTCATGAAGAATTTACAGTAACTTCATATAGATATACACATAATTATAAAGTTTAAATAACACACTGGAAGATATCACTAAAGCTTTGGGAATCAGGACGAAGGAGGTTAACAGATTCAAGTGGGGTTAGTCATATATGAAAGAATAGAGGTTGTTTCTTTCGGCAAGATGAAGTCAATTTGAAACTTTTACATATACTCCTTACTACCCAAGTATTCCCCCTGAGACTACCAGATGATACAAGAGTCGTCCTGGGCACACATTTCATTGGAGTGCATTTTAACATCATAGCAATGGTAATATTTCAGAGCTGCAGGGCAGTAAAACACTGGAATATGTACAAGAGTAGAAGACAAATAAATGTTTCTTCCCAATGAACGTGGTCTCTGGGCTGTGGCTGGCAGTGCCAAAAAAAAGCATCCTTCCTCTGGAAAACCTGGAGCAGCAGCTTTGGAAACAGTAGGGGTGCTGTGACACATAGGGACAGGTTGGCACATAAACAATTCCCCTGGTTCTGTCCAAGAGGTATTTTTGAAGTCTGGATCCATGTCATTAAGCTCTATCAACCAGCCTCAGAATTGCAACACTAAGTGGTTCATTAGATCACTATTTTCTCACAAATTGGATGTACTTAAGGTTTGTCCTTTTTCTGTCTCCGGAAACACTTCAGCTAAACAAGGAAGAAAGCAAGGCCTTGGCTCGCTCTATGGAAAGAGCAAAGAGAGACAGACATTCTAGGTAGCCAGGCCCTGAGCAAGGGACCTGAGCCTGGCTGACTGGTTACTCCTGAAACTTTGCATCTTTATGGAGTGATAGCAAAACACAAATGAAAAGGCAGAGCTAGTCTAAGATGATACTCCACTTCCCATGCTCAGAATAGAGTCCTGCAGTGCCCTGGCAGCATGGCTAGCTGATATATCCTAAGGAAATTAACCCACTGGCTCAACTGTGGCAGTGGGATTCTCTATTATTTGTTCTTTCCATGTTTTCATGAATTTGAAGTTCTCATGTTTCCTAATTTTAGTTGTTTTATTGCCTGTCAGCTTCTTTAGGCTAGCTGTCATCTCTATTTTTCTTCCATTCTTGGAAAAGAAATGTCAAATCTCTGTATCCATGGTTATTGAAAGGCACATGGCACGGCAAAAATTGATACACAGGAATTAACTTATACATCATCATCTGTCAAATGAAGGAAGTAGAATGCATGGAAGGTAGGTTACTTGTCCAAGGTCATTACATTTGCTAAATAGAATAGATGGAATTTTAGTCTTAGCCACTGATCATGCTTTTCATGACCTTGCTAGTTCTGCTATCCCTGTAAGATTAGCAATATTCTTACGGTAAAGATCATCTCTATTCTAAATTGTTATAACAAAAGAACCTCCCCATTTTAGTTCACTTTTAGGGTGTTCAAGCCTTTGTTACTTTACATGTGTCTGATTTTTCCGACATGTATATGGAGTGGGAGGGATAATATTTGAACATAAGCTGTGCTCATCACTGGAATTCAGACATATCTAGTTACACTAAAGCATTTTCTGGCACAAATAACAAATGTAAGTTGTCAATTTCATTTATTCAGCAATATTTACTGAATATGTTATGTGCTAGACACCGTGATAAGTAATGAAGATGCAATGATGAGCAAAAGAGACTGTGTTCCAGCCCCGTGAAGTTTACTGTCTAATGGAGAAGACATACAAATAAGTACATGCCAAAAAAAAAAAAAATCTATATTTTGCTAAGTACTGTGAAAGAAATGCCCAGAGTTGGAAATTAGGTTTGGGAAGCAGATTACATTTTAAATCAAGGCACTAAAGAGGAATAGGCGTTTTGCTATACACCATTAGCATTTCTATTTATAGAACTGTACTAAGGATGAGGTTTGGTCTAAAGCAGGGGTCCTCAAAATTTTAAACAGGGGGCCAGTTCACTGTCCCTCAGGCCGTTGGAGGGCCGTTGGAGAGTGCGGTGCACATTCCACACATGCGCACTGTGGGCCCGGGACGAGTCGGCTGCTAAGCAGGACAGGCAGCGGTGGCAAAAACACCCGGGCCAGATAAATGTCCTCGGAGGGCCTCATGTGGCTATAGCCTCATGTGGCTATAGTTTGAGGACACCTGATCTAAAGCCTTCTCTACCCCTTGGCAACTGGCCAATGCTGTTATTCTATATTGGTGATTATGTGCTGCCCAAAACCAATTCTATTTGTTGGTGACAAATTAAACAGTACTCTACTTCCTTATGAAACATGAGGGTAGACTAAAAATAGAAAAAATTAGCCAGGCATGGTGATGCACACCTATAGTCTCAGCTACTCAAGAAGCTGAGGCAGGAGAATCACTTGAGCCCAGGAGTTTGAGGTTGCTGTGATCTAGGCTGACACAGCACTCTAACCTGAGCAACAGAGACTTTGTCTCAACAACACAAAAAAGAACAACTCTTTTTGTTCCATGCTCTGGTTCAGAAATGGTTTACATATGCTTAACCTTCTTAATTATTTGTAGTAATGAAAAAAAAAAGATCAACTGTCTTCCCGTAGCTCTTGTTTTCACGTGTGTGTCAAAGGCTCACCCTCACTCATACCTTTGACAGGAAATGGTTCTCATTTATCTAAGAAAATTGAACACTTTTAACCAAAAGAACCAACTGGGGAGCAATGAATGGAGGATTTGAACAGGCAAGGGGACACCTGACCACATCTATAGTTGGTTTCTACTTGTTTAGAACCATCCTATGCTCTAGAATATATGCTGGTACTGAAAGAGAGAAGGGAAAGACTATCTGAATGTGAATGTCACATGATTTGAGAAAGATAAAATTTTCTCAAAGCAAAAGGTCATGAAGGGTAGTGATCATTTATAACAGTTTTCACTGTGACTTGCAAGTTAATTCCATCAAGGGAACAGTACAATACATGGTTCACAATTTTACAAACATAAAGGAGCAACCAACAAGCCTCCAAAAAGCTATCAATAGATTGCTGTTACTTCCGCAAAGATAATAAAATGGTTTGGGGTGTTTTTTTTAAAATAGAAAATGGTCTAAGTAAATCAGTACATCATCCCAGAAACAAAGTCAGGACAAACAACATCACAAGACTCAACTCAGTTTCTGCAAGCAGAGTCCAACTTTTGCAATTAGAGCGGCATTTCCACTTCAGGCATGAGATAGAAGAGTGATGAAAAGGAGAAGAGAACTGAGCTTCAATCACTCAAGCAGGCAAAATGAAATATAAAGAAGGAACAAGAAAACAAAAATGTAGGTCAATTGAAATACTGACCCAGAGGCTCCTTTTAGGATTTGTCTAACTGTGAATTACCAATCAAAATCTCCAATGATCTGGAATTATATGCAGTTTTTTTACTAGTAAATTAATTTGTAGAGACTTGATAAAATATTTAGAGAAAATTCATGTATTAAAATGCAATTAAGTAGCCATTCAAGTTTTGCATAGAATTTTATAGCTGGGATGTTGACTTCCCTCTTTGTATTAGATGCCTTTTAGTCACTAAAGGTGGGAGATTTTTCTGTTAAAGTAGTTAATCAATCCAAGAGTCTCCACTTTACTTTGGGTTAAACTAATTTAAATAACATGGTTTTGTGGTCTATAAGGGTGACTTTAAGATCAATTCCTAAGTAGTGGGAAGTTCAAAATTAGGTATGTTCTATGCACATAGTTAAACTGTAGGCATAGAACATACCTAAATTCTTTTTGCCAATCATAAAAAAGAAACAGTTACCTGGAAGAGGAAAAATATATGAACTGAAGGCAGACTGTGACATATTCAACATACTGTGGATAATTGTCTAGCCCATGAGATACTTATATGCCCAGAATACATAAAATGACAGATATTGGATCCACAGCAAGTATGTTATTAGTTGTTATTTAGTTGTATGTTATTTTATAATAACAAGTATGTTATTTAGTTGTTCTGGAATGTTGCTACATAAATCAAGGTCATTAATAGGCTCTGCTCCTCTATATTATACAAGGTTCTTAAAGCTTTTCCATGTTTATGATCCTATAAAATATTCCATGCAATGTTGGCTTCTGAATAAAAATCCATTGTGATTTAGTCCTACAATTCTAGCCCCAGGTGAGCTGTTTTTGATTTCCAGGTATACACAACAAAATTCAATCCATCCTTCCCCCTCTTCTTTTAAGTCTCTTGCAGATTTTCCCTTTGGGTTATATTTTCTGATAAATTCCCCATGTTGCAGGTCAGTCCAAAGTCAAACCAGAGGTTTATTTTGTAAATAAGTGTGACCCATAAAATGATTTCGTTTTCCTGTGCAAATGTTATTTGAAGAAGAGATAATACATCTGTAATTGATATTATCTTTTACTATGCATCGGCTTTGTACATTGGGTGCTTTCAGACTTCAAGAGAGCTATTTGCATGCTCCTACTTGCATGCTTTCAAAGGTCCGCATTGAAATTTGCTAGTTAACATTCCCCTCAAGTCCACAGCAACAGCAAAAAAAAGGAAATATATGTAATTTATAGTTATCTCATTAGATGGCAGCACAGCATCCAAAACCAAAGTCGAACATTTTTGGTGGGAAACATGGTATCTCTCAGAAGTTGTAAAAGGAAGTTGAAATATGCTAAAAATAAGTACTTATATGAAATTTCTCTATTGCATTTTAATGAATCCTTCTAAACTCTGATATAATTTTTGAAAACAGTTTCACATTATGCATAACTATATCCATTCAAAAAACATTTATTGACCACCTACTAAGTGGCAGGTGCTTCTGTTACACATGTGAAGAAAACAAAGATGTCCGCCTGTCTGGAGCTTACATTCTAGAAGAGGAAAAGATTTTAAAAACAATGGATTTTAGTAAATTATCTAGTACTTTAGAAAGTACTTAAGTACTTGAAATAAGTACTTCAAAGTAGCTGAATGCTTATAGAGCAAATAACATAGAATAGGGTAAAGAGGTAATCAGAAGTGCTGGGATAGGAAGTCAAAGGTAACATTAAGTAGTGAAATCAGTGTAGGTCTTGTTGAGAAATTGACATTGAGCAAAGACTGGAAGGAGGTGAGGAAATCTGTCAGGTGGATAACTACAGGAAAGTTGCCCCAGGCATAGGAAACAGCTAATACAAAAGGCTAGGATATTGTCAAAATACAGGGAGAAAATGGGTAAGTGAGTAAGAGTTGAGACCAAAGAGGGGAACATGTAAAAAGAGAGCAGATATCCAAGAATGGATTAATAAAATGTGGTATATGTATACCATGGAGTACTATTCAGCTCTAAGAAACAATGGTGATATAGCACATCTTATATTTTCCTGGTTAGAGCTGGAACCCATACTACTAAGTGAAGTATCCCAAGAATGGAAAAACAAGCACCAGATATATTCTCCAGCAAACTGGTATTAACTGAATAGCACCTAAGTGGACACATAGGTACTACAGTAATAGGGTATTGGGCAGGGGGGCGGGGGGCGGGGGGCGGGTATATACATACATAATGAGTGAGATGTGCACCATCTGGGGGATGGTCATGATGGAGACTCAGACTTTTGGGGGGAGGGGGGAAATGGGCATTTATTGAAACCTTAAAATCTGTACCCCCATAATATGCCAAAATAAAAAAAAATTAAAAAAAAAAGAGAGCAGATAACACAGGGCTTTGAGAACTATTTTAAGAACCTTGGTTTTCACTGAGTTAAATGGGAACATGCTGCAAAGTTTTGACCAAGGTGATGCAATCTGAGCTAGGTCTTAAGAGCACCACTCTGGCTGCTGTGTTGAGAACAGAGCAGCCAGAACACGGGGTGAAGGGTAGAAGCAGGGACCCCAGTTAGGAGGCTACAGAACCATCCATGCAAAAACAAAACAAAACAAAAAAAACAACAGTGGCTCAGACCAGGACTACAGCAGCACAGGTGGTAAGAAGAGGTGAGATTCTACACATCACTTGGTGACAGACCCAACGGGATTCTAGACAGATTGCATGGAAGATGTGAGAAAGTAAGGGGAGTGAAAAATGAATCCAAGGTTTTTAGCCTGAGCAACTGGAAGGATGGAACCATCATTTAGTAACATGGCAAAGGTTGTGGATAAAGTAATTTGGGGGGAGAGGAAGAATGGTTCTGAACATATCGATTTTAAGATTAGGCATGAAAAAGGTGTCAATACAGCTATTGGATACATTAGTCTAGATTTCAGAGGGAAGATCCACGCGGGATGATGTCTGTTATTGGAAGTCACCAGCTCATGTGATATTCAAAGCCACAAGACTAGAGGAGGTCATCAAGGGTGGGAATAAATAGAGAAAGAAAAAGAAGTCAAGGTCTGAGTG
The DNA here is from genome assembly GCF_040939455.1 of Microcebus murinus. NCBI lineage: Eukaryota > Metazoa > Chordata > Mammalia > Primates > Cheirogaleidae > Microcebus > Microcebus murinus. The sequence continues at coordinate 15,497,220 of NC_134127.1, forward strand.
CAGGAGCACTCTAGGAAGTTCAGGAGTAGCTACCAGCAAAGACGACTGAGAAGGAAGGATAAGTAGGGCTGGAGAAATCCAAACAGACATGGATTTCTGATGTCAACATGAGAAGGAGTGCTGGTAAATGGAGATATGATCGAGATAAAAGGTCATTGTTTGTTATTAAGATGGGAAAATAACAGCGCGCTTGTGCACCACTTGGCATGATCCAGTTGAGAGAAAAAAAGTGATACGAGAAAGAGTGGAGAATTGCTAAAGCAATGTCCTTGAGCAAGTGGGAGAAAACGGGATCTAGTGCAGGAGCAAAGAGGTTGGCCTTAGATAACAATGCAAAAAGTTCAAAGACCAGGAGAGAATATCTGGGTCAAGATAATAATGGGTGAAAAAAGAATTTAAGAGACAAGGGAAGTGAATGCACTAAGGAAGTATAGTGTGGTTGCCTGCCATTAAGAGATCATTTGTGATTTGTGGTCTTGATTCCCAAAGACAGTCAACATAGTTCAGTGTCATTCTTCAGACCCACTCAGCTTCACAGGTATATACAGAGAGTAGGCAGAGTTGAATTCAGGCAAGATTGTCATGTTAGCAAAGGAATCCAAATAAAACAAATCAAGAAGGGGCAATGAAGTCATAATATTGATCGGCTATGAATGTTAAGTAGGAAAAGCAGTAAAGAGATGAACAATGCTAAGGACATTTAAGGATGGTAAGATGAATAGACTGTAGGTACCAATGGGACTGGAAGATCGTTATGGACAGGACACTGACTGAGAGGACTGGAAAGGGACAGAATGGTGGTGAACACATGGGATGCCTGGAATTCAAGTTATAAAGAGGTTACAGTTATTGTAACATGTTGCTGAAGGAATGAGTGACTGAGGCAGGGTTGGTAATTGTATGCATTGCTTCTGGTCTTCATTATTCTCGAAACACTTTACTTGAAACTCCTCTAGACCGGACAGTGACAACTGGAGTCAACTTTAGTATTTTATTCATCTTTTATAAAAGCCTTTTTCAATCTCATCTCAGTAGGTTTATTCTTATTACTAAGTTAACTATGACAAGTGAGTTAATTTCAGCTGTTTCATTTTACCTGTATTACCTGATTCTTTCTAACCTTTCTTTAGATCACTAGTTTGTCATCATTTATCATTTGTGGTATATACACAGAATTAGGTGACAGGCTGTCATCGCTTCTCACCGACTTGTATTCTGATATGAATGGGTGTCACACTGTGGGGAGAGAGGTCCATGGGCAGTGAGGGTACCAGACAAGTTCTGGGAATTGGAAGAAGAGATGAGAGGCAGCAGGTAGATGAGACATACTCTTTTTTTTTTTTTTATTTTGGCATATTATGGGGATACAAATTTTAAGGTTTCAATAAATGCCCTTTCCCCCCTCCCCCCACAAGTCTGAGTTTCCAGCATGACCATCCCCCAGATGGTGCACTCATTATGTATATACCCTCCCCCCTCCCACCTGCCCAATACCCTATTACTGTAGTACCTATGTGTCCACTTAGGTGCTACTCAGTTAATATCAGTTTGCTGGTGAGTATATGTGGTGCTTGTTTTTTCCATTCTTGGGATACTTCACTTAGTAGTATGGGTTCCAGGAAAATAGAAGATGTGCTATATCACCATTGTTTCTTAGAGCTGAATAGGACTCCATGGTATACATATACCACATTTTATTAATCCTTTCTTGGATTGATGGGCACTTGGGCTGTTTCCACAGCCTTGCAATTATGAATTGTGCTGCTATAAACATTCGAGTGCAGGTGTCTTTTTTGTAGAGTGTCATTGGATCATTTGAGTAGATGCCCAGCAATGGGATTGCTGGATCAAATGGTAGATTCACTTGTATCGCTTTAAGGTATCTCCGTATTGCTTTCCACAGAGGTTGAACTAGTTTGCAGTCCCACCAGCAGTGTAGGAGTGTTCCTCTCTCTCCACATCCATGCCAGAATTTGTTGTTTGGAGACTTTTTGATAAAGGCCATTCTCACTGGAGTTAAGTGATATCTCATTGTGGTTTTGATTTGCATTTCCCTGATGATTAGAGATGTTGAGCATTTTTTCATATGTTTGTTGGCCATTCTTCTGTCTTCTTTAGAGAAGTTTCTGTTCAAGTCCTGTGCCCACTTTTTAATAGGGTTATTTCATTTTTTTCTTGCTGATTTTCCTGAGTTCTAAGTATATTCTAGTTATCAGCCCCTTATCGGATGTGTAGGATGCAAAAATTTTCTCCTGTTCTGTAGGTTGTCTATTTACTTTCATGACTGTTTCTTTGGCTGTGCAGAAGCTTTTTAGTTTCATCATGCCCCATTTATTTTTGTTGCTGCTGTGATTGCCTTTGGGGACTTCTTCATAACCTCTTTGCCTAGGCCGATGTGTCCAGGAAAGTGTTTCCAACATTTTCCTCTAGAATTCTAATAGTTTCATACCTTAGGTTTAAGTCTGAGGAGACATACTCTTTATTGTCAGGGTGATTCCACCGCAGCAAGAATGTGACAAGGACTTATACGTGGCTCAGCACAATAGCAGCAACATGCCAAGTGAAGGCATGATCACCTGAGTTTTACGTAGGAGGCAATATCACGGTTACATAAGCATGCTCACTCGTGCCTTACCAGAAGGCCATTAGAAAACACATAGGCAGTCATCTTGGTTTGGCCTAGAAAATCTATTGCGTAGGCAAATGGATTTGCCCTTACATTCCATGCCCTAGGCAACAGGTCTCACACCTGACCCAGGGGCCCATTGATAGACCCCTTGGATGCAAAGACCACAGCAATGCAGGGAACAGCAGAATATTACCATACTACAACACACAGCCCCTAAAACCAGGAGGGTCCAATGCCAGGAGGACAAGAGGCATCCTGACCATTGTTGTAATGGGTCTCCAGTTATTTGTTGGATGGCACGTACCTCACTATCAATGTCCCTCAAGGGAGGGGAGATTTCTTCCCGGTGATTGGGTATATATACAGCATTCAGCATGTGTAACTGCGCATGTGCCCCCTTGAGCTGCAGAAAGGGGATAAAAAGCCATGCAGTTTTGCAAAACCACCGTTCTCATCTGGGTGACCTCATCCAGCCGGAAGGTCAAGGTCTGCCTGGTTTCACCTAAGGCCCGAGTAGTATGTTCCGCTAGGGCACTCACTTCTATTTCTACCTTAAGGGCTCCACCCCCAGGGGAAAAGATGGCTACTGCATAAAACCACCATGGGGTCCATTTTGCCTCGTGCCAGTGGGAGAACACAGCATCCCAGTTATGTGGCTTTTCCGTAAGGGTGGGGAGGACCTTCCCCAGGATGTATGGCCATCCCCAAGTGCACCTAAAGCCACCTGTATCTTCTACACACCCACAGAAATCTTGGGGGCATATTTTAAAATTTCAAAGACTTTTGAGAGTAGATAACCCCATGAATTTGAGTTATTGGTTAAACAGTTTCATCCACATTGTAGCATAAGGTGGATCATGCCATGAGTTACCTGGAAGGTACATGAGAATGAGGATTTGCCTTTAATCGAAATGAAGCTGTTGGTACCCACTAACTCCTCCCCCTCCTCTCCATCTTCATGTTACTTCCAGGGAGTGAGCCATCATTTTGAATTGCATTGTTGCAACAAGAACCTTTAAGTAACCTATCAATGTTGAAGAATGGCTGGTCCAATTTTCAGTTACTTATGTGTTACTTGGTCATTTTAGTTTGCCCCACAGGATCTGGTATCCCAAAGACAACTTGGATTTCCTTGACCCTGTGCGCCTATGACAGGCCGAGTCTCTAAATTTATGATCTTGTGGGGTTAGAACAATAGAGTTTCTTTAGAAGGTTAACACTCCTCCCCTTTTTATTACCTTCTCCTACCCTATTTTCAATTTCTCATCTTTCAGTTTTGTTTTCTCTCTGTGCTCCTTCTGCCTCCCTGCAAGTAGTTCTCTGTAAGAGGTATGTGTTTGAACAAAGTGAAGGTGATTGACCCAACTATTTGTTAGTCTGACTTAGAGTTCGTTAGAATGTTGTGATGGAAGAAACCAATCAATACAGACTTGTGCTTTGATGGTTTCCTGATTTACCAAGCAATAATTCAACCTGTAATCACCTGATTTTATCGTTACCCCAAAACATTCCTTGAAAATAGTACTCAGGTGAATTTTCTTTTCAATTAGGAATCTAAAATAATAAAATAGCTTGAGGGGGGGTCCTGACAGCATGCACATAAAGTGTTTTAAGTTGCAAAATTTGTCAAAATCAATTTCTGTGTTTCATGCTTTTCTGATTAAAAATAGAGAAGTCAGAAACTTAAAAAAAAAAAGACATCAAAAATTTGTATTCAAAGAACACTGAAAATTTTGTGTCAGCCCAAATTAGAGACTTGAGAACCAGAATGTATGAAAAATATCACTGATATCTGAGAATGGAGAACTACATTAACAGTAGTATCAATTTAAATATCTGCCTAAAAACACAACTGGCAGTCTACCAGCTCTTCTAAGATCTATCTTATTGCCCATGTTTTAATTTTTTCTTTTGTGATTTCACATAAAAGCAGTTATAATCATATTCCTTAAAGAAAATGTAGATTACAGAGCAAAATAAAATGAAAGGTAAAAGGAATATATCATTGATTAGTTCTAACTCACAAATATTACCTCTTCAAATGTTTTAGGTCACTTTTAAACTCCACTATGTGTTCATTATTTTTGCATTAGTTTACTTGATTTATGCGTATCTATTTTCTTTCTTATTTTATAGTGATATTATATTCTTACATAATTTTAAACATAATTTTAATGGTTTAAAAGTCCATGCAGTACATATAATGGTTCATATAACCATTATTTGGACATCTACATTATTGCCAAGTATTTTTTCCATTATAAATTTCATGATCTTTTTGTGCTTATGTAAATATACATACATATACATTTCTGATCAGTTCCTTAAGATGAAGCACAGAGGAGGAAATACTTTGAGAGGCATTTAGGAACTCAATTGTATTTCAGAGTTCTTTCCATTTGTATTGCTACCAGTAAAGTTTGAAAGTGCCTATTTCACTTTGCTATGAAAAAGTTAACATAGATGCCTCATAATACAGGTCAGCCCTCTTGTTCTCTCATTTGAACATATGTATTTCCTCAGTTCTGTTTAGTGCTGGTGTGTTGTATACCTTCCATATGTGCCAAGCACCACACTAGAAGTCATGCATAGTACAAAAAACAATGTCTATCCAGGCATCCTCAAACTACGGCCCGCAGGCCACATGCCACCTGCCTAGGACATTTATCCGGCCCACTGGGTGTTTCTGCCACAGCTGCCTGTCCTGCTTAGCAGCCGACTCTTCCCGGGCCCACAGGGAGCACTCTCCAATGGTCGGAGGGACAGTGAACTGGCCCCCTGTTAAGAAGTTTTAGGACCCCTGGTCTATACCATCAAAGAGTTTACGGAGTAGAATGGGATGCCCATTAAGATGAGGTTTATCTGCAAATAACAACACCCCGAACAACAGGGGCTTCAACAATATACAATTATATTTCCCTCTTAAACACAGAAGTCCAGAGTTAGGCAGCTGCAGGCTGGCATGTAGCTCTGCAAAATTGTAAAGGACTGATACTCTATAGTCCACTGCCTAACACCACCAAAGCAAGGCAGGCACTCAGCCACATGATCCAAGAGGGCTACAGAGCTCTACCTGACAACCTGAACTCCAGGGAGGATGAAAGAAGGGGTGAATAAAAAGGACCCATCTCCTTAAGGAAACTGACTTCACACTTCTGCTCCCATTGGCCAAATTGCTGTCACATATCCAAACCTGACTACAAAGTAGTCTGCAAAACCTAGTCTTTTGGAAAAGAAGTAACATGCGTGGCTAAAATTTGGGATCATATCAGTAAGAACGGACAGAATGAATTTTGGTAGACAACATGGAGTTTCTTTCACAGTAAGTAGTAAAAAGATAACCTTAATTCAGTTATGATGAAAACTGCTATATTAAATACTTACCATGTACAAGACTCTAGGCTGGGAGATTTACAGACAATCATTTAATCTCCAAAACAACCCATGAGGACCGTACTATTTGTAGCAATGCTGTAACAAGTTACTATGAAGTATGCAGTTTAAAGCACAAGTTTATCGTATCACAGATCTGGAAGCTAGAATTCCAAAATCAATGTGTCAGCAAAGCCGTATTCCATTTGATACCTGTAGGAAAGAATCCCTCCTTGCCTCTTCCTAGCAAATGCTGATAGCCCTCGACCCTTGACATTCCTTAACTTCAATCACTCCATTCTCTGCTTCTGCCATTACATGGCACTGTGTCTTCACATGGCACTATAAGGATTAACATTTGTAAAGTTGAGATCATTAATCACCACTATTAGAAGCAGGTATTGTCAAAACAAGATGAAAATATTTGCGGATTTGTGAAGGTATACAGATTTGAGTGCAATTTTAATCTTTCTACTATTTACAAAGTTCCATAGTTATTTCAAATATGACTCTACAGCATAAAGTTCACATTCCTATGAAGTGACAGATGCCACCCAATTACAGATGCAGAATTTCATGTATGTATATTATCACATTCGATCCTCATATTGATTCTATGAGGTCAGATAATTATAATCCCCTTTCTACGCTCTTTATACGCTCAGTCCTATAATCTATTGGTGCACATAGATTACAAGATACTCCATCCAATGCCTGATTGTTTTTGGTTCAGAAAGTAAATTAATTGTTCATGCTAGTTTTAAGGAAAATAAGCCTCTAAAACTCATAGGAATTCTAATCACATTGATAACCACCTTCGGAGACCTTGGGTAGACAGGTCTAGATTCTAGAACTTATTTTGAGTTGAGTTTCAACTTAAAGAAAGGGAAAGTCACATGCAAAGTTTTTCAGTCTATTTTTTTGTAATTCGAAAGCTGCTTAACAATAGCACTACATCAGTAGAAATAAGCCACAGTTTAGTAGCTAAGAATATAGGATCTGATCCAGCCTTGGTTCTTTCCATAAAATCCTTGGGGCTCAGTTTTGTCCTCTGTAAAACAGAATACCTTTTTACAGCATTATCATGAAATATCACAAAAGTACGTGCAGTTGACATAATGCCTGGCACATAGTCAGCACTCCCATGTTACTACTTGTGTATTACCACATGTTACCACAGTAGGTACTCAAATATTTGTTAATTAGCAGTAAAAAAAAAAAAAATCTATGACAAATCACTTCTTAACAACTTTAGAGAAGTGTGCATAAAACTACAAGTATTTTAAATCTTGCATACCTTAAAGAATTTTAAATCTTAGGTCTCTGATTTTTCTCATGTGGATTCAAACTTCACGTCTAAATCTTTTTGCATAAAACAATCATCAGAATCAGGAAGAGAAAACAAAACACATGTATTCCCTTTCCTTTAATTTTGAGTATTTTTTTTCTGTAAGTTCTACTTTTTCTGGGATTCTCTTTTCTTGTTTGTTCACTAGAAAACCTTGAATTTAACTTTTGGCTCTCTGCTTAGTATCTGTATGTTCTTGGGAAAGTTAATTAACCAGAGATAAAGACAATATGGATACCATAGGGTTGTGGTGATGAATAAATAATGTATTTTAAATGTCTGGCACTGAGACTAGGGAAATTTAACCTTAGATTCTTCTTTCTCTTCTAGTATTTGAGACCAGAGAAGAAAATTTTCTACACACATTTAATCCCAAATTAAACAGAATCATCATGTAGAATTTGTAGTAATGATAAATTTTGATACAGAAATCTATCAGAAAGCCAAGGAATTCATTTATACTAATTTAAGGTGATTCTCATGAAGGGTCATACTTCTTAAGTGTTGGTTTAAAGTACAACAACTCAGAAAACATAGTAAAAAGCAACAAGGGAATTAACATGGTGAACTAGAAGATACCTACTTAGAACACAAAGCAATAATGGAGGCATGGAGGAACAAAAAAGGTAAAAGACACAGGAAACAGCAAAAGGTCAGATATATAACCTTATCAGTGATTAAATTTAAGTGGATATAACCCTCCAACCAAAAGGCATATATTGGCAGAATGGGTTTTTTAAATCATCTAATTATGTGTGTCTACAAGAGACACTTTAGATTTCAAAATGAATAGGTTGAAAGAGAATGGAAAATAGACATACCGTGCAAATATTAATAGTACCTAGAAGAGACCTGCTATGGTTATATTAATATCAGATAGAATAGATTCTGAGATGATTATTAGAAACATAAAAGGACATTTTATGATAAAAAGATGAATCATCGGGAAGACATAATAGTTATGAGCATATATGCACCTAACAACAGTATCAAAACACATGAAACACAAACTGACAGAATTGAAGAGAGCAATAGTTGGAAACTTAAATCAACTCCCCAAGTGCCACAATTTCTCCCTCATGTAGCCAACATCATGAGTCAGGAAATTAATTGCCTCAAGTCAAGTCTGAATCAGCTTCTGAGCTTTTGTGCCAAGATTATGTGGTTGTGCCTATGTTTAAGTCCATAGTGTATCCTTGAGTATTGTATGGTGAGCTGCATCATCTCATTTTTATTACCATTTATACATTTTTTACAGGGCATCTTTTAACGATTTAAGTAATAGGCATTGATAAACTCAGTTTTTAAAAACTTAAGTAGCTTTTTGCCCCCTACCCGATAGCTACTTAGTGACATTCATTAGTCGTTTGAATTATCTATGAATGTTTTTCAATCAGATCCAGGAGCAATTTTATGCTGTAGCTTCATGCAGTTTGGAGAATGATTGTGATTCATGTGCTGTATCTTCTCAGGCAGGTCACTGTTGGTTTCCAAATGATCTTTTCTGGTGTCAGCTACTTTCAACTTTCCATATCAGTATGAAACACTCAGTTATGAATATCTGAATTTATCACTTTACATTTTATTTGAATTAGAAAAAAAAAATCAGAAGAATACAAATCCTTTATGCAAAAGAAACCAAGGACAGATGTAGTTGGAACTCTAAATCCTTGATAAGTCACTATCATACACTATGTGGCACAGGTTGTTGGGGTTTTTTAGAAAATAATTTACATTTTCTTATGTTTCCCTTAGTCGTGATTCTCACTGTTTATCTTTCTTATTCTCTGATCGCAATTCCTCAGTATCCTTTGCTAGCTGTTTCTGCCACTTACTACTTTATTAGTACTTTTCTGAATTCTATCCCTGGCTCACTTTTCTTTTTGCTTTTCCCTGCATCCCTAGGAAATCTAATGCTCCATTATGGTAATTACAGACCTATAAGCCAATGAACCCCAAATCCCTATCCATTTTTAAAAAGCTGTCCTACATCTCAATCTCTAGTTTTACATTCTGTCTCATCTGCATATTTTGTAAATTTTAACATCTTTATTCAAATTCAATCCCGTCCACCTCCCAATGGATCTTGCTATTATATTCCTTGCTTTTATTAATGTACCATTATCTACTTCTCACTTGAGTCCTTCTTAATGTTCCCTATTCCCCACATCTCACTTCCCCCCATACCAATTTTGCCTCTAAAACTTCTCAAACCATCTTTGAATTAGACACAAATTTGCCACTCTCCCCATTATAAGGCGCAGTTTAACTCTCCTACTTTGGCTAGAATTGGCCATGTGACTTGGTTTGGCCAATGGAACATCAGTAATGTGGCATGATAAAGGTCCGATAAGCACATGTGTCTTGGGGTGTGTCCTCTTGGAACTCTGCTGTGAGACTACCATGACGTAAGAAGTTAGTCTACCCTCAAGGATCAAAGGCCACTTGGAAAAAAGAAACGCCTTAGCCCCAGTCAGTACCAACAGCCAGACGTGAGTGAATCCATCTTGAACCATGCAAGCTTTCCAGCTATAATGTGATTGCAACCATAGGAATGAGCCCAAGCAAGACCAGTAGTAGAACCACCCAGTCAACCTCCTCTCATAGATTGATGAGAAAAGTCATTTTTTGCTGTAGCATTCAGTTTGCGGTGGTTTGCCAAGCAACAATGGTTAAAAGAAACTCCAGCCCTTTTTCCGGTGTTAACAGCCCTACCCAAGGCTCACACCAAGTCTCTTGCTGATTGTGAAAGTTGCAAGATCACTCATCTCTGTAACTCCCATATTTCCTATTCCAAGTTATACAAAAAACACCATCTTTATTACAGTCACATATAAACATGTTGTTCCTATACTTAGTAACTGTCAATAAGCACATTGCTGTGAATAACAGTCAAAATCATTAATGCCCTTTATACTCTCTGCCTAATTTACTATTCCAGGCTCATTCTTAACACATCCATCATCCTGTATTCCTGTAGGACTTCACACATTTTTTATTGTAACACTTATTTATGTGACATTTATATACTTGCACATTTGTTACACCATCTGTAGTCAACTATAGGTTCCCACAGTCCCTAAAACACAATCGACATTAAATGACTACCTATGGTATCAATGCCTTATGATGTCCAGGAAATTTGGTTTTACATTGTGTCATTTGAATTTCAGTCTTAACAAGGTAACTTTATGGCCATTTTACAGTTGAGGAAATGGACTCTAAAGAAATTAGCCCTGCTCAAGTCTTGGAGCACAAGAACCAAAAAAAAAAAAAAGAGAGAGAGAGAGAGAGAGTAAGAAAACAGGATTATCTGATTACCAAGGGGGGTCTACTTTGCTTTAATTAGCTATTCTTCATTTTCAAAATATTGTACGTACATATTTCCCAAGAGAAAATTTAAATATTCTATCAAAGTCAGGTTGTTAGTGTTATATAATTCCATGTTTTTGATTCTATTTTATAAATATACACTAAGTTTCCTTTAGTCTCATGTCAAGTTGTATAGAATAAAATCATTAGTTAATGCTTCTTATGATCAACCTTTAGGTAGCCCGGCCCCCTCCCCTAGTACTTTCAGAGAAAGCTTATCATTCTAGTAGACTCTGCTCAGTAAAAAAATCAACATATTTAATCTGCACGTGTAATAGTTGGCTGAAAGCCAATGGAATTAAAAGGGCAAGTCTGAGCAAGGAAGCAAACAGGCAAGTATAAACTAACACAGCAGTAAAATACCCTTTTCTATTGATAGGTCCAATAGAAAGTGTGTTCTATTTTGTAGGGAATGAATAATACCAATGTGTTGAATAACTCACTGATTGCTTTTCCCATTTACTTGATTATGGCCTTAGGTATTTTATTTAAGTCTTGATTGATTTATTTGAAAAATAAGATTATGCCCCACAAGTTTGTTGTGGGCTTAGCCGAGATATTATACATAGAGCACATTGCACAATGTTTGGCATAGAAAAAGAAAGTGGTAAGTTATAATTATAATAATTATATTAATAGTTATGTTAGATAGCAAAAGGGTTTTCAGGAAAAATAGAGTAATTGCTAATGATCAGTACTGAAGTGTTGAAATAATACCCACAAATTGAAGCTGTTTTATTAACTGTGATAGTATGTTATGAGCATGTTAGTGTTGTCCTAGGTTAGGACTGGAAGGTATTGGCTAGATCGTGTAAAATGTCCATGGACAAACCAATCCTGTGGCAAGACAGAATTCAACTATGATTGTTTTGGACAATGTCAACTCACTACCTACAATTTGAGAGGAGCACAACCTTCCTTAAGGGACTTGAACACTCAGATACCATGGAGAGAAGAGGGTTCTATTGAAACAGCATTGCAAAAATAGCTATAAAGTAGTCAACCAACGGTGTTCACCAGTTGTCTCTGCACCACAGTTGTCACGACATCTTTTCAATTTCTCTTCTCCCTGTCACTGTTCAGCCCACTCCAATCTGACATCTGTCCCATCTTGTTCTTCAGGTCACCTTCTGAAGTCACCATTGACCCCAGTATTACCAAATTTGATCAACGTTTTTTAGCCCTCATCTTCTTTGACCTCACAGTAACACAGTGCAGTTGATGTCTCACTCCTTCTAGAAATATTCTTTCCTTGGCCTTTGATGTACAACTTTACTGATTTTCTCCTTACCTAGCATTTCCCTTCCTCTTTAGAAGACTCACTCTCTTCCATCTGACCTAATGTGACTTACAACTTTTATTCTTTTCCCCCTACCATCTATATGTCGGTAACTCTAAAATTACCCATTTATCTCTAGCCCCCATTTGCAGATGTATGTGTTCAATGCCTCACTTGATCATCTCACTGGCATCACAAAATTAACATTTCTAAAATGGAACTTTTGATTTTTCTCCCAATTTTCTTCTTCTTGCAGTCTCATGTTATTTCAATAAACGGTATTATCACCACACACACATATCCATCTGCTCAAGCCAAAAACCTGGGGACATCTTGACACATCTCTTACCCCCGCATTTAATATATTTAATGTTATCAAGATACATTGATTTTTGTATTCAGAATACCCTAAGTCCATCCATTACCCTTCATTTTCATGACCAACATACCAGGGCAAGCTGTCCTAACTCTTACACCTAGACTAACGCAGTTGTCTTCAAACCATGTTTTCTTTCACTCTTACACCAATCCAATAGCTGCTTGCATCCAATGTTGTCTTTCAAATATATAAATGAAATAGTGTCACTCTTCTACTTAAAATTCTTCTATGAGCTTCCACTGCACATACACATGCGTGTGCGTGCACACACACACACAAAAATACACAAAACTCAAATAACTCAGCATGGCCCATAAGGGCTTGGATGAAGTGGCCCATCCATGCCAACCTCTTGAATCTTATCTCATGCTGTGCTTGCCCAACTACACCCTAGCCATCCTGGCCTTAAGTTTCTCGAACATGTCAGAGTTTTCCAACTGCAAGGCCTGTTTCATGCTGTTCGCCAGATAGCTGTCCATACATATCCTGCCTCCCACAGGTGAACTGCACCGACTTTCGGAACTCTTACTCATCCTTTGGAAGGGTCTTTTCTAATTGTTTCAACTAAAGGACTTGTCTGTCTGTGGCCTTTCTTATAGCACCTTGTTCTTTTCCTGCATAGCACTTATAATAATCTGTAATTTTAAAGTTTATTTTAACTTTACAAATAAATTATAATTGTTAAAATTTGTTTCATGCTTCTGCTGTCTAGTTGAAACTAGGTATAATTTAGAGTATGACAGCTTAGTTACCTCCACGTACACATTCTTTAATAGATGCTTAAAACCCATCTCCCTTTGGAGATACTACCATAAAAAAAAATGCACATAGACCCAAGAATGCAGAAGTTTCTCTGTAACTTTGGGCAACTTGTGAAGTTCTTGTAAAGTTTACATATGTAAGTAACAATGAGATTCTAGCTGATATTTTAATCCAACAAAATTCAGTCCTTGCTAAGAGTTATTTTGTTCTTATGAAAAATTAGATGCAAGAAAAGGAAACAAATTTAATTACATTCAGCTTCAAGTTTCACTGTCAATGAATGCAACATCTCTAGTCTAGTACATATATTTCAATGAGTATATACCAATAAAATATCTATGTCTTCACGGACCTCTATCTTATCTTTGATTTTAATTTATTAGAATTATCAGTTGACCTATATGATTTTAAGGGAAATGGTATCAGTAACATTTTTGTCTTTAACATCTGAAAGGAAATTCCCATTACTGTGATAAATAATGTATTTGGCAAGGAATTGGCAAGCCATCTTAATCAGAAAACTTCCTGGCTGACAATCACACAAAATTGAGACCACAAAGCATATCTTAAATGTTTCAGCACTTGGATTTTCCTAAATACTTCTTTTAAGTTCTTTCTGAACAACTCTCACAAAGATCAAAACATGCTAATTTCATCATTGCTAGCCAAAATCATAAAAGAACCTATAAAAGCATATGGATCCATTTGCTAACTTATAAACAAAATGTTCCATAGTTTTATTGAAGAGTTAAGATAAAAGATTTCCCTCATATGTAAACTGAGATTGAATGAGACAACTAAGATATCTTCAAGCTCCAAAACTTTTAATATTGCTTTTAGAAAAAAGTGTATATTTTTTTCTTTTCACAAGGAGAACACTATACATTATTCACACTTTTACCATATTTTGTTTTATATTTTAAAATGTATAGTGCATTCAACTGGGATACCAGGAGATGTGGGTTCATTCTTGCCTCTGAGAAGTAGCAATACAAGACTAGCTCATTACTCCTTAGCAGCCAGTTTAAAGGACTTTCTTCCACTCCTCCAACCTCCTCCTCTGTTATTTCCTTCTCCACTACTATTCTCTTAAACATACACATACACCCTATCACCACCAAGATGTCCATTAAGAGTATAACCATTTCTAGTCTATTTAAGTACAGTAGACAGCATCCTCCAGAAAACAACCCTTCCCAGAATCCATGTGAGGGGTCTCACCTGACTACAGCTCCTGCCCTGTGAAGTTACTTTGCTAAGATCCTTATTCATAACCCTTGGAAATGGTGCTAAAAAGTAACAGTTACAATAAAAATCAAACCAAAGATGCTGCTAAGCAAAGAAGAGATGCCAACACTGTCTATAGATAGGTCCAAGCTGTACCCTGGGACTTGAGCCATAAGACACTCTTATATTGGAGGTACCAGTGGTAGAAAGAGATGCCATGTGGAATTTATAGGAAATCCCAGTGTGGGGGTGGGGGAAGGGAAATCACAACACAGGTTCCTAGAGTACTATAGCAAAGTCATGTAACTTTTAATGGAGAATACATGCCTTTTGAAATGGAATTCTTGGCATGTTATTGAGCCATCATACAAATGGATAGCTTACTATGGGACACCAAGTGACCACGTGGCTAGAATCTCCCATCTTGAGCTGAATCTTGTCACAGCCAACAGTCTAGGTAACTCAGACCCCATGTCACCGGCCAAGGTTGCACCAACACCTCTTCCTCAGCTCATTCTCATGGCCCAGAAGAGGGATCCCTGAGCACCAGCTGACAGAGGATGAATGTGCCCAGGACTGGTTTACAGATGGGTCAGCTCAGTGTGTAGATGCAAACCACTATAGTCCAAGACAGAAAATTCTTTCCATTGAAAAAGTTTTGTATAGTATATCTGGTCACTGCTTTGTATAATAGGAGAAGTGGCCTGAGATTAGAATATATAAGAACTCATGGATAGTGGCAAATAGTCTGGCTAGCTGATCAAAGCCCTATAAGAAAAGAGACTAGAAAAGTCAGAGATGAATAGGTCTAGCACATAGGAATAGAGTCGGGCTCTACATCCATGGATTCAATCCACTGTGGATAAGAGATATTCAGAAAAAAAAAATTCCAGAGTTCAAAAAAAAAAAAAAGTCAAAACTTGAATTTCATATGCACCAAGTACTATGTTGATTCCATGCAAATGAAATATGTAGACATTGTATTAGGCATTATAAGTAGCCTAGAAATGATTTAAAGTATACAGGAGGATATATATAGGTTATAGGCAAATACTACTCCATTATATATCACGGAGTTTAGCATCCACAGATTTTGGTATCCACGGGGGTCCTGGAACAAGTCTCCCATGGATACCAAGGGATGACCATATATGGACTAATGGAAGTGGACTTAGAGTAGGAAAATCTTCACGTTGAAAAGGTAACACCAGTCCAAAATCTCCCACCATGGAATAGGCACCTAAAAACCAAGTAGATCAAATGATTCAGCCAGTTCTGTCAGCCAGCTTCTGTCTTTGGTTATTCCAGTGCCAGAACAACAGACACACACAAAAGTGGTCGCGGTGACAGAGACAGAGGTTAGGCATCAGCCTGGCAGCGTGATCTACTACTTTTCATGATGAATCTATCTACTGTTGTCCCTGAATGTCCAATCCACCTGCAACAAAAACCAATGCTGTGTTCATGATATGTCAACACTCCTCAAGGAGACTATCTGGCAAGTTGTCTACACTGAACTCCGTCTACCCTGAAAAGGTCTGTAATTGATTGGTAGGAATTTGTCTTCTGAGTATGGATTTGTCTTTTGTGCCTAACAGGTCTTAGCTAGCATCACTATTCAAGAGTTTACTCTAGCTGCACAGGGTCCCACATACAGTGGAGTAGGTATAGGAGAAAGGCCATGACAAAGAAACGCACCAGTCATAACATATTCTGCACCATCCAGAAGCTGCCACCCTGACAGAGCGTTGCAGTAACATGGTGAAGGCATCGCTGAAGCACCAGCTCGCAAGGATGGGGCCATTTCCTCCAGAATGTAGCATACATGACGATTCAAAGCTATCCATATTGTGTTGTGTCCCTGGCAAGAAGAAACTGAGAAACGTAGGGAGAAGTTGCCCTGCTTACCATCACTGTAAATCTCACTTGGGCAATTTGTACATCCCACCCCTCAAACTCTTGACTCTGCAGTGTTAGAGACCCTGGTCCCCAAAGGGATGGATACCAAGGGGACACAGCAAAAGTATCATCAAGCTATAAGTTAAGGCTGCACTTGGCACTTTCAGCCAATTCAGCCCCTGGGAGTTAGAGAGCTCACTGTCAGGATGACCAAGCTTGACACTGAATCTGCATCACAACTCAATGTCCCCTGCCCCATCTTATTGCCTTGGATTTTCTTCCACAGTTGTTGATCCCAAAGGCACTGCCCAGTAAATATCCTACTCTTCAAACTCCTGCTCAGTGTCTAAAAGAATCTGACTTTGGTTATTTTTTCTAAACAAGACTCAGAGAGTGAACCATGGGAGATCCCAGAGTACATTAATAGCTCAGGAAATAGTCTACATAGTGAATGTGGAGGCGGTTACACAGGTGCATATGTTTTTCAAAAGTCAAAATACTACACTTAATCCATGAGTTATCCTATGTAAATTATAAAACAATTTATAGCTTCTAAAGTATATTTATACCCAAAGAGTTTTAAAAGGACACTTAATGTTTTTTAAAAGAAGAGTAGCAAACAAAATAAAAACAGACTTGAATACTTGTACACCCATGTTCATAGCAGCTTTGCACAATAGCCAAAAGGCAGCAACAGTCTATAGGTTCAATGAACAGATGAGTGAACAAACAATATGATGTATCTATATATGTACACACAATGGCATATCATTCAGCCTTAACAGGGAATACATTTTTTATACATGCTACAACATGGATCGCCCCTGAAATCATTATGCTAAATAAACTAAGTCACAAAAGGAAAAAATATTGTGTGATTCTACATATGGGGTTCCTGGAGTAGCCAAATTCATGGAACAGTGTTTACCAGGGAGAGAGGGCAATGAGTAGTGACTAATAGGTACAGAGTTTCAGTTGGGAAAATGAAAAAGTTCTAAAGATAGATGGCGATGGCTGTATGATTTAAGTGTACTAATGCCACAAAACTGTACATTTAATGAATGGCTAAAATACTGTTTTATGTCTATCTTTACCACAATGAAAGGAAAGGTAGTGAATACAATATACATGTGGGCAAAGCATGGAGACCAACATGAGCCAATCTGCAAGGAATACTGTAGCAATGAAAAATGATAAGCAAAGGATCAAGGAGCTTAGAAAGGAAGAACCTCAAAATAGCTACTGTCCTGATCAACAGGAGAAGTGAACCCAGTGACCCAGACGATTATCTCTAGAAATCACCATCTTAAGTCTGCTCCCAAAGGGTTAAGTTTCTATGTCTCAAAAGCTTTTAATGGATGCATGAATCTCATGAGAAAATGCTACAACATTTGCTCATGATAATATTTGGATTTGGTACACTGTCTGCACAATAGTTTCTCTGTGGCCCAGGACAAAAGGGTCATTAGATTGGGGCTAACAAGACTAGGAATTTGTAAGAGAAACACTGGCAAGTTGCAGAGATTCAAAGGAGATCAATAGGACAGGAGAATCAGCTAAACTTGCAGGCAACTGCAGCCATGGCAACAACCTTGGCAAACCCTCCGCGCAGATAGTAACAAGCCACTTCAAAAATCACTGGGAGCTGAGCCAAGAGAGGGAACACCGAGACAAGGACTTCGTAAATCTTAAGGATAAACTACTCTCTGCACATGAAAAGCAAAGGACAGCTTCTAAAGCATTTTCTTTGATATTTTTTTCTGATCTCTCTAAATTTAGGAAGCTTGGCCCTACAGTCTGGAGGATCAAGCCCAAGCTCTCAAAGGGAAGGACAAATTGTCCCAGAGTCTTTAACACACAGGGCCATTAAACAACAGATTTTCCCGGAGAGACCTAAACCCTGTGGCCTGGCTTGAACAAAGGACAATATTCAATAATGTCAGGAGCTGTTAGATATGGGATCAGAGATAATCGTAATTCTGGAAAACTTGAATATAAGGAGAGAAATTGTTTTGACTATTGAAGAGTATGGAGGAAAAAGTGGCTGGAGTTGAGTTGGAATGGTTGTTGGACACACAGAGGGCCAGAGGGGTACTCCCTGGGGGTGGTATCTCCTTCCCATGAGTGTGTGATTGCAAGTCCAGGGAAGGTAAGAGCCTCTTCTCAAAAGGTTAAAGAATAGAAGCCCAACAAATGGGCATGCCAAAGGGGAATCTCTAGAGCAATCCTGCATCACTACAATTGCAAATATGAAACAGTACAAAGTTTCAGTAGAAGTTCACCAAATTACAAGATAGGGGTGTTGAAGAAACTGAGAATTGACTCTATCTACCACTTACCCCTTTAACTCCCTGGTTTGACCAGTCCAAAACAGATGGACATTAAGTCAGCCTTTCAGTAAATGGTTACTGAAGTAGCAAATATATTCTTTCAGGTCCCTGTTAATTTTGGTCAGTGTAGTTTACCTTCTGATATGGTTTGGATATTTGGCCCTTCCAAATCCCATGTTGAAGTCTGATTCCCACGTGGGGCCCGGTTGGAGTGTTGGGCCGTGAGGGCAGATCCTTTATGAATGGCTCTGTGCTCTCCCCACCATGATGAATTTTCACTTTCGGTTTGGAGAGCTGGGTGTTTAAAGGAGCCTGGCCCCTCCCCCTTCTCTTCACTCCTCCAGCCACGTGACACACCCACTTCACCTTCTGCCTTGACTGTAAGCTCCCCGAAGCCCTCCCCAGACACAGGTGTTGGCATGATGCTTTGTGTACAGTCTGCAGAACCTTAGACCAAATAAACCTCTTTTCTTTATGAATTACCCAGCTTCAGGCATTCCTTTATAACAGTGCAAAAAACACTAATACACCTTCATCTGGCCAGAATTTTATCTTTGCTGTCCTGATACAGGAATAAACTCTCTAGCACTGTGTTATATCCTAATAAGATTAAGTTTAAACTAGAGATTGTGCTCTAATCCAAATAGAAAATGTATTCATTTCATAGATGCCATATTGATTAACTGTCAGAAATAGCTTTATCTAAGGCTCTGTCTTGCCTCATTAGTTTGACTAAAAATGATAATTTAACAGGAAAAAAAAAGTCAAGGGCCCTTAATAAAATAATAACTTTTTCTGGGAGTGCTGTTATTTAGAGGAAACGAAGTATGCACTGAATGAGACAAATTTTGTCATTGAAACCCATATCACTGAACAGGAGGCAAAGAAATTAACACGTATGGATGTTGACACATCTGGGTATTAGGTTGCAGTCTCATGATTCGATTATGTAGCATCTTAAACAGGGTGCCCTGAAGTTTATACAAGCAACTTTCTAGCCTCTCCGCACTTGATGTGGAATCACTGGCAAGTCCCTAAGCAAATGACAAAGCTGTCAAGCCTGCCAAATGGTGTTCTCATTTCGAAAGTCAACTGCCAGCCACTTTTTGTGCCATAGTTAGAACAGCAAGTCACAGAACATCAAGTCCTTTTGCTACCACCATGAGCTGGATCATATCTGACACCTGGTTACTCTCGAGGAATAAGCAAATGAGATCACCATTGTTAAACAGAAACAGTGCAATCAATAGAGGGGAATGCCCATCTCCAAAACGATGTTAAGCCAGCACAGAACTGGGCTGCACTCCTGGAGGCCAGCCCTTGGCAAGGGCATCCTGACCCATTCCCAAAATACACCACTTTTCCTAAAAAACACTGTTCGTGATTTCTGCACTTTTCACTCTAATACTCCTGAGATCATTACTTGCCAACAGTGTCAGCTGTAGCCACCAAAATCCCAGTGTCAAGGCAAACAAAATGATTAGAGGAAGAGTCTTACTCAAAAAACAATTTACCTTCTCAGTAACTGCTCTCTTTTCTCAGTACCACCTCCCAAAACTCACACCCTATGGCAAATGAGAGGAGGTGATCAATAGTCTAGCCAATAGATATGCTATAATGGAACCTCAGGTATGCATGGTCGTATCTACTACCACGAAGTGATCCAATGACATACAAAATGTTAAGTCCTGAATCCTTTATTAAGTCACTAGAAAGAAAGTAGTAGAGCTGACCTATTTACTGAATAGGGACCAAGAGTACATGGCTCATTGCGGAGAAAGAAACTGCTTGGTTAAAAAAATATATACATGGCCCTAAAAATCGAATTATGTTCTGTTTTAATCCTATTGAGGGAAAACACTGATGAAACAAGCACAGGTGTTTGTTTCCAGGTGCCAGATACATTAAGTATTTAAATTCCCTTTGACCAAATAGAGTGGGAAGATACACGTTAACCACCCAGAAGTCGAAATATAAAAGGAGCTTTATAGACTGATGAACCAGGAAATTCTGAATATTTTGGCACAAAAAGACAGAAGAACTTTAATTTAAAACTTAGATATCTTTAAAAAGAGGCCTTTTCTTATCTTTTTTCTAGCGTAATTATCTAATCCTTCTAGTCCATCAATGGATACTACTACGAAAGACTAGAGTACAACTTCATTACACCCAGCTTGTTTCAATCCACTGCACTTTGGGTGCCTGAATGTAAGGTTGCTTACTCTATGAGAATCAAAGCTATTTTTATCATAAATTGAAACCTTTAACCAGCTGTCATGGACTGATCAATATGTTTCAGCCTTCCAAGCAGAGACTCTACGTGAAGAAGAGCGATGGTCTTGAAATGTTAATTATATCCCATCATACACTGAACAGCAGCGTCCCAGGCAAAGGCTGGTTGGTACACAGGGGAAACATTCCACCAGCAAAGAGACCCACCTGTTCTATTTTAGCAACCAGAGAAGCTAATCAATGCTCATGAACGTTGATCTGAACACATTCTAATCTCTGGGCGATGAATGTGTCAACATAATCAGAAAGAATACTAGAACACCTTCAGCAACAGAATAAAGTACATTAAATGTTTCTATTTACTGTACAGAACATTCTGTAAGCTTGTGTTGCCCAAGTGCAAAGCAAAGCAGGTGCTCCGCATAACCGAAACATTGCATTAAAGCCTGCTCAGGCCTCTGGTAGCAACGTGGAGGAGACGAAATAGGATGCAAACATTGACTGGATAGCTTTTCTCAACTGCGTTCTGCAAGAGAATTAAGCGCTGTAGGAAACAATGTGAGTGACTTTTCTTAATTCTCCCAGGCAACATAATCTGGTAGCATTTTAGATGCGTAGAAGATGAGTTAACACATTACATATGGGTTCCCCAGGGCTGAATCCTCTCAGGAATCCTGTCGAGAGCCTATTGGGAGGCTGGCTGTAGTTTGAGAGTACACCCAGCTGTCTGGCAAGAATCAACTGTTTCCCATGGCAATGAAGCATGTTAATATAATTCTATCGTAGGTTAACCAAAATTCCGTATGCCCCAAGATTTTTAGTGTTTGGATAGTGTCAGGGTAATCTGGGTATGACTCCAAAGTCAGTTATAAAGAAAGGAGTTTGGTCACTTAGAGAAAGGACCAGGTAGCAATCATGGGGCATGTCCAACAAGACATTTCATTGGAGTGACATCTCCAAGGCTAGAGTCGGAGATGAAGGGATGTTGCCTCTATTGTTTAGACTTTGAAAATAAAAGAAGGAACACCAGCAAATAACTGGAGAACATTGAGTCATACCTGATTAACAAGAAATGTTCCCTTGAATTAACAAGTATGTTAGTTACCTACTCCTGTGCAATACATTATTATAAACGTAGTGGCTTAAAACAATATGCATTAATTATCTCACCTCTTCTGTGCGACAGGACCTCAAGCAGGGTTGAGCTAGGCTCTTGGCTGAGGGTCTCCCAGGACAACAACCAGCAGACTGCGCTGAGCCCTGACTGAATCCTCTGTTAAGCTCACTTAGGTTGTTGGCGGACTTTAATTTTGTGCAGCTGTAGGACCGAGGGCCCCAGCTTCTGGCTGGCTATTGGCTGGAGGCTGCTCTCAGCTCCTAGAGGCCACCTGCAGTTTGTTGCCACTCAGGCTTTCCCAGCGTGGCTGCTTATGTCATCAATTCAACCAACAGTGAGGGTCTCTAGAGCAAACCTCCTAGCAAAGCAGAGCATTAGGAAGCATAATCACAGGCTTGACAATCCTCACCTTTGTTATATTCTATTTCTAGAAGTTACGGTGCCCCATGGAGGGTTGCACAAAAGCACAAACACCAGGAGGCAGGGATTGGAGGGGAGAATCTGTCCACAAGAGTGGACAGCTGCTCTCCAAAGATTCATGTCCCTTTCACATGCAAAACACATTCACTCTCTCCCAAGGATCCTGAAAGTATCAACCCATTAGCAACATCTAAAAGTCCAAAATGTCAGTATCTAAATCAGGTGTAGGTGTGGGTGAGACTCCTGGCATGTAATGAGTCAAGCACAACTTCTAGAGTGCCATGCCTCTCAATCTATAAACCTGTGAGACTAAAAACCAAGTTTTATACCCCCAACATGCCCAACCTACAATCGTGGAATAAGCATAAAATAAAAGCTGTTGACATTCCTATTCAAAAAGAAAGAAAACCAAAGGTACAAAGGATTTATTTGTTTGTAGCAATTCTGAAATCTAGCCAGACCAATGTTGGGAGTTCCTTGATTAAGTTTCGAAAGCAAGGAATAATCAATCCTCCATGGATTGTCCTATCTATCTGTCCTACTTTCCTTAGTTTTAGCTTTAACTTCAGGTAGGATTTCTGTTCATGGCAGCACAGATGAACCTGAAGTTCTAAACTTCCATGCTTTTTAATCCCTGCTGTCTCAGGAAAAAAAAAAAAAAAAAATCTTTCCTTAGAGTTTCAGCAAGACTCTCAGAGAGGGCTTTGCTTGGCACACATGAACCACGTGCCAATCTTTAATTGAAATACTGTGGCCAAGATGATATGTACAATTGGCCAATCTGGGCCATGTCTCTATCTCTAGAATTCAGGGTAAAATTAGTCTCACTGGAACTGGACAAATTTTTAAAATCCCAGCATGTGTCCACTAAAACGTTTAGTGGTATTTCACAGATACCACATGATGAGGAAGAGGTTTTCAGATTTGCCTCCAAACAACCAAAATTTCATTTACACGCACCTGATTCTAATTTCTACTCCAGCCTTTCCATTCCAACTCCTTCACTGCTTCATAAGTAATTAGTATTTCTATTCCATCTTCACGCATCTGCGATGTGTAGCTGTGATCCCACTTTGTTCCCTAGCCCAAGGGAAAGAGCAAAGACAGACCCACTCTACATAGCATCCCCACTAGAGGAGGGATATCTCAATATAACGAATTGATTGGAAGGAAACAAAACTCCCCCCCACACACACACACACCAGGCAGTGTTTAAAGCTAACTTTAAATATCCATGACTGCAAAAATAGGATATTTGCAACTTAGACCCTGAGATTAGAAAGTAATATCCCACTACAGAGCATCACAGGACCCAGTGGCAAGGTAGCATGTACTCAGGGGACCAACAGAGGTAGAATAATGGAAACATGAGGGTCACGACCAGAACAGAGCCACACTCCCTCAGCCACACTGGTTAAACGTTAAGCTGCTATCAGAAGCCTGCCAGTTGGTTAGAATGTATTTTTATTATTAAACTGATAGATGTCCAAGTAAAAATGTAAATACTTCTCCAATTTTTAATTCATTCTCAAATTTTTTTTCCAAAATTCCTAAAGGTGATTGGTGATTGATTTGGTGAATCTCACCTGAATATTAGGCAAGACTCTGGTATCAAGGTAAGAAACACTAGTACCTTCCCTTATAGAAAGCTATCTGAGCAAGCTTTGTTTGAGAGCAACTGTGTTACATGTGTATATTTCATATAAGCATGAATATCTCTACTCTGTGCTTAAAAGGCCTTATGGGAAAATCCAACCAATAATTGCTGGGTCATTAATATCGTTGAAGGCATCAATGGGATGTAACTAAACAGGTACAAAAGTTCACCTTTCTTGAAGGAAGGAGGAGCCATTACTATCTACAGCATTAACAAAATAAGCTGGGCCAGGTAGCCTCTTGTCTCTGTGGTAGGCAGAATTCTAACACAGCCCCCTGAGACTTCCTGCCTTTAATGCTCAAAACTGAACATGATCAGATGTTATACCAGTGATTATGACAGAAGAGATTTTGAAGATGTAATTCAGGTTACCAATCAGTTGAGTTTGAATTCATCAAAAGGAAAATTATTCAGATGGCCCTAATCTAATCATGTGTGTCCTGTAAAAGAAGAGACTTTTCTCTGGCTGGTAGGAGAAGGGGGAGTCAGACAGATCCAAAGCTTAAGAAATAATGTGAGCAGCCTCTAGGAGCAGAGAGCAGCCTCTGGGTGACAGCCATCAAGGATACTGCGACTTCAGACATACAATTGCAAGGATCTGCATTTTGCCAACAAGATGAATAATGTTAAAAATGGATTTTTCCTAGAGCTAATCCAGAACTTCCAGGTAAGAATCCAACCCAACTGATACCTTGATTTCAGAGACCCTGGGCAAAGAACTCAGACAAGTCTTCTTGGCCTTCTGACCAACACAGTTGTGAGATAATAAATGGGTATTGTTTTAAGCATCTAAATGCATGGTAATTTGTTACACAGCAATAAAAATATTCCAGTGGTTATGAAAAAAAGTGCTCAGCAAGCCCACCATATTTGTTATTGTTTGTGAATTGTGTGGGGCTAGGAAGTGTCCCTTACAATTTTCACTTTGCAAACATTTGTACATTGATTTAACTCACCAACACTATGACCACCATCACTCGCTGATTCACCAAAGGTTGGGTAAATAATTATCTTGTCTTTATTCAT
Organism: Microcebus murinus; assembly: GCF_040939455.1. Lineage (NCBI taxonomy): Eukaryota > Metazoa > Chordata > Mammalia > Primates > Cheirogaleidae > Microcebus > Microcebus murinus. The sequence goes on from NC_134127.1 coordinate 15,522,269, forward strand.
TTTTCTTAAATGTATGTATAGCTTACATTGATCTTAATTTTATAAGTGTTTTGGGTCTTTAGTGTGAAAGTTGATCATACAAATTGGGTCATTTTTGTCATAGCCAACTCAGAGTTGAGAGGCCAGGGGGGAAAAAACACTCAGAACATTGCTCCAAGAATGTAATTCTCTGCAAGACTAGCTGCTAGAACTGCCTGCTGTAACCTGAAGCCAGTTTTATCTAATACTGTGTTTCCCCAAAAATAAGATTTACCCATAAAATAAGCCCTAGCAGCTCAATCCAGGATAATATAAGTGGTGCTAGCTTGCTTTCGTTTTTTAGAATTGAGTAATATTCCATTGTAAACATATATCAAATTTTAATTATCCACTCATGAATTGATGGACACTTGGGTTGTTTCCACATCCTTGCAATAGTGAATTGTGCTGCCATAAACATTCGGGTGCAGATGTCTTTATAATAGAATGTCTTATGCTCTTTTGGGTAGATGCCTAATAATGCTTAAGCCCATTATCCAAAGTGAGGTGACACAAGATCAGAATAATGGGCTCCATTTATACTCGCTATCAAATTGGTACTGACTGATTGACACTATGGTGCTCAAAGGGTTCACCAGGGATTTGAGGGTTGGAGGGGTAGTCCCACATCTGTGGGATGGGGTGAACATTGTGGCAGAGAAGAGCATACCTCTAACCCTTGCTAGGGAGAGGCAAAGATATCAAATGTAACCAAAATGTTATGAAAAAAAGAAAAACAAACATTTATCGGGTGTGGGGCAGGTGGGAGGGGGAGGAGGGGATGGGTATTTACATACATAGTGAGTGTAATGCACACCGTCTGGGGGATGGACATGCTTAAAGCTCTGCCTCAAAGGGGGAGGGGAGACAAGGGCAATGCATGTAACCTTAACGATTGTACCCCCACAATATTCTGAAATTTAAAAAATGTGAAAAAAAAAAATAAGCCCTAGCAGGATTTCTAAGCATTTGCGCAATAGAAGCCCTACCCCGAAAATAAGACCTAGTGATGGGCGTGGCTACACAGCACATCTGCACAACCCATGCATTTCATTGCGGAGCGGTAAAGAAGATGAGCAGCCCTTCTCATCTGCCCCATTGTGACAGCTACTATCCCAGAGGTGACCAGAAAGTTGCGGGCAGCCCCACCAACACTGTTAGGTCCCGGCCATCCTGTGCGTGCTGCAAGCTGAGGCTTTGAGGAGAAAATAATACATCCCCTGAAAATAAGCCCTAGGGTGTCTTCTTGAGGGAAAATAAATATAAGAGCCTGTCTTTCTTTCGGAGAAACACAGTAGCTCCTGAAACAATCTGCTAAGATTAGTTTTACCCAACTGCAGTCACTCACCACTCAGAGCTTGCCAACTCCCCAAAACCTTGCAAGTGCCAATGAACTTTCTTTCAAAATGATATGTGACATTTCTCCTTTTTATAAAAGCTCCAACCTTCTCTTTGTTCTTCTGACATACTGCAGACCACCTGGTCTATGTGTATGCTTCGAATTGCAATTCTTGCTTCCCAAATAAAATGTTAAATGTAGAGATTCATCTGTACATTTGAATTTTGACTTTGACATTAGTTAGAAGTTTGGTGATGTTTTTGCTACCAGAAATATGCTATAGGAACATAACTCTTGTTTATATTAACTAGTCTGCGGTAAAATTGGTTTCATTATACATTGTTTCACTTGAAGTCACAGTTTCCAAGAATCTACTGACAATGTTAAGTGAGGACTTACTATATGTGTAAGTATAACAACTTATCTATTAAAGTCAGAGTTTTGGTACAGATATTTCTGATAATCAGTTAATTCACAAAACTGGAAATTGCCATAAACTGCATTATAAATGTAATGTCTGGAATAGCCTGAATGGCTTTCTTCTGTATGTTAAGTTTATGATGTAGTTATGATCTCACAAATGGTCAATAGCTTTAAATTCCTTAATTGTTTTTATATTGCATTTGCCTGAAAACGAAACCCTTTGGAATTTGGACAGACCAAGAGTTCCCCTCACTTCCATGTGTTTAGATTTCTCTTATCATTGCAGAAAACATAGAGATGTTTAGCTACTATTAGCTAATATGCCAAGTAAGGTAAAATGAAAAATGTGAGTTAATAATCACTGTAGAAGATTTTTAAATGAAAGAAAATAAAAAATAAAGAAGCAAAAGGAATAACTAATGGGCGAAGTTTCTCCTAGCAAACTGAGGATATATAGTTTTCAAAATATTGATTTGATACTAAACCAAATTATTCTTATCTTTCTTCCATACATATATGAATTAATTCATATGCTCACATACCACTTCCATTTAGAAATATCAAGTAAAATCTCTTCAGATACCTAATAGATCATTTTTTTCAAATGGTGCAATTTCAGCAAATGCAAATTATTTTTCTGACACGGGAATGGATGCCGACAGATAAAATACAATAAGATTTAAAGACATAGTGATTTTCCATGTTTCTGAAAGTTTTTAAAACCATTGCTTCACTAACATTTCATATCTCAATCACTATAAGTATCTATCATAATAAAAAATGTTAGACATGTATTCCTGTTATATTTAAAAATTGGGTAACAATATTTATTTGGGGCCATCTTTGATCTGTGTACTGTCTCTTTAGATATATATGCCTTCCTCCATACTTGTAAGTTTAGACACCAGCATCATTTGTGCAAAAGACTTTAAATGCTTGCTTTAGGACATATACTTTAACCACTTCGGTACTGTGCTCACCAGCCATGAAACCTTGCCCACAGCCGGCACTCATAGTCCCCACTATAGTTTGTGCTGTGCATTGACAACGAATCTGTTTTGCTCTTGTGTGATGAGGAAGGCTTTAAAGCACTGAAAGCTTGTTTTACTTTACAGGCAGCCTTGCCTGTAATGTAAATCAGAATAGGTAACATATACATATATGTTTTCATTACATTATTTTTAAATGTTCACAATTTTATTTTGATAAATGAAAAATTAGAGAAGTCATATCACGGCTGTCAGCTAAACTCACTGTGTGCGTTCATGTGTCTGTCGACTATAGTCGACACTGGTACCGAAGTGGTTAAATGCAGATGTCAGGCATCAAACCAAAAGTAGTTTGTTTTTTAGTTTACAAATAAAAGTAAAAATAGGAGTCATTTTATTCTGAAGATAATTAAAGTACTGCCACTAAACCATTTTTGCTATTTTTATATTCATAAAACCAAGAGCTAAACCATCATTTTTGACTTTCTTCCATATACACATGTGAGTGCACATGCAACTCTTCACACATACACACATCCACATGTAGCTTTATTAAAGTCACATGTTGAACTCTTTTCTCCCACCCTACACATTAACATTAATTTGTGTAAGTAATGAGAGGATGAACTTATAGGAATGACTTAAAATAGCATTAAAGCAATAGTCTTGCCATTCAAAGTGTGCTCCAAGGTGTAGCAGCACCAAGCATCATCTGCAGATGACATTGCAGAAATGCAAAATCCCAGACCTATGATTTAACAGATTCATCCTCTAATAAGATCTGCCAAGTAATTTCTACGTACATTAAAGTTGGAGAAACACTGCTCTAGACTAGCAGTTCTACAAGTGTGATTAGCATCACCTGGGTACCTGTTAGAAATGCAAATTTTCAGACCCCCACATCAGAAACTCTGGAGGTAGAGCTCAGCAATCTGTTTCATCCAGCCCTCCAGGTTGGCAGAGGGTGGCAGCTGCCCCCATGGTCGTTGCCACATCCCCAACAATGATTGCTACTTCTCAGTGTGGTAGCATTGACAACTGCCGGGTAACCACAATTAAAACCTTGGAAGGATGTTTACCAATCTACAGAATTTGCGTCTGCTTAGTTTTCTCAACTTGTCTGTGCCATTCTCCCAATCGCCCACTAAGCTCCAGCCACAAATCTATTTCCTGCCTTAGAGAGTCCAGACTTGTGGTTTCCTCTCCCTAGAAGGCTCTTATCCTGCTCCTGACCTAGCGAGCTCCTTTCTCATCCTTCAGGGTCCATCATGTCACCTCGTTTGAGCTTTCTCTGACCCATCCTATCTAAGTTTGTTCTTTTTTTCCTGTGTCTGAACCTTGTTTTCCTCAGAACACATCACAATTCACAATGATGGTCTTTCTTGGTTTACTATCTGTCTCTCCTACCAAACAGTAAGCTCCAAGATTCAGGGTCCACCTCTGTCTTGACCACCACATTTCCTTTTGTGCCCGACACAGTGTCTGGTGCATAGTAGCTTTTAATGAATATTTGTTGAATAAATGACTAAATGGAAGATGCAATGGAAAGAATCCCACACTCAAATAGATAGAGCCTTACCCTTGTTAACAGAAGTGCCACAAAGACTCATTCTTTCTGTGATGATCATACTGGGTGAAAGTAATGGCCTTTGTCACAATGAATCAAGAAAATAAGTAAACATAAGTTGTTTGTCATCATGTTTGGTAACTTTCAATGTTAGAAGTTCTCTAAATACTGAAGTCTTTCTCTAGGGTGCTTAGAATTTTTTCATTGCTAAAATATATAAGCAGAAGAACTTTCACCAGAAAAGCAATGAAATCAAAGCATAAAGTAAAAATGTTTAATTCCCTTTTGAATGTGTGTTGAATTCAATACAAACCAATAAATCATTTTTCTAGGCCACAAGGAACCAATGTTACATTTAGAAGGCAGATGACTGCAAAGAAAGAGAATCTACACTATATTTTTAAAAAGAAATGCAAGATCTTATTCTATGGTTAATGTGGTGTGATAATGATGTTTTCTTTACAGCCCAAGACACCACAATGAAGTAAAGGCACAATAAAGAAACTTTTGTTGTTTATTTTTACTCTTTGTATTATCTTCATATACCAGTAAAAAATAAACTCTTTAATAAATAAATATATATAATAAATATATTCAAATTGAAAATGTATAAATAGGTCCATTCTTTTAAAAAATGTTCTGTCTTGGTGTGGCATATTTCATAGTCCATATGTCACCCAAGTTTTTGTTGTTGTTTTTATGTGTAATGCCATAACTTGCAAAATTCTACAAGGTCCTCAGAATTTATGTAGTAACAATCTTGGCCAACAATGTCAATCCGTTTCTTCAACATGAAGTATCTATTTTTAATGCAACTTTTAAAGTAAACATAATCCAAACAGGTGAGGCACCAGCAGCAAACTTGGTAGGGTTCCCATTATCCACAGTCTAACAGATTTTCAGCTTCAGTATACTGGTAAGGACTTAGCCAGTGTAGATAAAGGGATTTAATCCACTTATCAAGAGTGATCTTGATCTACTTCAAGGCAATATTTTTGTTTGTTTTCTTCTCAGTAGTCTTTCAAAACTCAGTCTCCCAGTAGAAAACAGATTCTGTAATATTCTGAATGTCTTCCTGGGTTATTATTTTATGATGGGAACTGTGATAAGGAAGGATGGTTGTGGTTTGGTTCTTCCATATAGATGCTATCATGCTTCAAGTGTACATCAGTAGGTCCTTGTACAATTCTGGAACTCTTTCTGGATCCACTGGTCTAGGTAAGAAATGTGTAAATTTCTGATGTCTTTTGGATCTGGCACCATCCCTAGGAGTTCCATCTTTGTTAAGTGCCACAAAATACCTGCGGCCAGTGTCTCCGTGTTTATATATGTTGGATGAGTAGGTGTTATACCAGTTCTCTTCAAATTGCTCCCTAAAGATGCATTCAGAAGTCAGTTTCTCCTAAAAGAAAGAAAATGAGAGAAAATACCATTTAAAAAGAGAGAAAATATCATTTAAAAAAATACCTTTGAGATCATTTCCTTATAAAAGTTTCAACTCTATATTTTTATTCTTTGCCTATAACTATTTCCTTGTCAAAGAAAGAAAAAGGTTAAATTAGTTTTTCTTTATTTTATTTCAGTTCATAAGTTATCTCTAATTCGTCCTTGCAGGTGACTTCATCTGGTGGCATAGATCAAATAATTTTAAGTCAAATGTCAATTCCCAATTTTATTTTCAAATACTTAATAAATATTCTGAATTTTCCCATGCTCCATATTATCACCCTAGCACAATCACCACCACTAGGCCTGTAGTTTAACTTGTTCCATCATTAGATGCCAAAGCTCTACATATTAAGCCTGTACTAACACCTTAGAACATTTCGAGATCTTGCTAAGATCCAAATTCCAAATTCAAGATCATCACTCAAAATCATATATCTTCCCTTTATGAATGTATTAATTGTTTGATGATACATTCCCCATGATTAACTTTTATCTGGATCTCTTACTATTAAAGTAAATGTAATAAAAGCCCAATGATTTCTTGTCTTTTCAAAATGGACTATTATGTTGTCCTAAGGAATAGACCCCAGTTGCTCTTTTAATCCAACACATAACATGAAGATTATGTGCATGTTTTTTCCATTATCATTCTATTGTAATTTCACTATTATGATTATTACACAACATTATTTGTTCTAAGCATACAGAAAGTCTGGAAAGAACAAGTTTTATCCTTACAAAAGACAGATATTAGTCTACTTATGAAATATCATAACCAAGTTTTCTCAGTGTTTAAGATTCTAGTTAAATAGTGTCCTCTCAATTGAGATTTTAAGAAAAAGAAAAAGGTACCAGATAGTGCCATCTGCTATCATAAAAAGTAAATTCTCTACAGAAATAGTTACAGAGATTTCCACTTTATGAAAGAATTTCATATGAGAACATGAGTGGGAGACTGGCATGCATTTACACCTTACCAATTTTTTTAAAAGTATGTAAGCACTATGAAAGAGGAAAAATCTATATTGTGCTACAGAGCTTGATATTGTCCTGTTACTCTAACTCTCGTATTGCTGTTGCTGCTTTGCTCAAAAAAAAAAAAAAATTAAACTAATGAACTATTAATCTGAAAAGTATACTTTATGCTCTATACTTTAAAATTGATAGATTCATAGACATGCATTCCTCAGTGCCAAGTTAAAATTGCCCAATACAACTTGGAGTGATCCCTTTGGCCACTGTAATGATCAAGGCTGCAGGCATAGTGGAACTAGCATGGTTGCCGTTTTCTGTTGTTGCTTGCAGTATCCTAAGACTACATTCATTCATGTTCTACAAGAAAGGCCAGCAAGTAAGTGATACACATTTACCTATGGAAGATGATAATGGGTAGAGAAAATTGGCATTAAATAAACATAAAGGTGAAAGGATCTAACGTGGCAAAGAAAAAAATGCTTCCATTTTCTCTATCTCTGATAGGAACGATCAAAATATAGCGGAAACTAGAAAGATTCAGGATAATGGGTAGGAAGAGCTGAAGGCAATAATGACTGGGCTATAAAAAATAAAACTGAGTTACTAGACTATTACCCCAACACATGGAAATTTAGCAGGATATAGAGTTCTAATTTCTACATAAATATATTTTATATACTTCTTATAGACATTATTGGTAGACATTTTAGTTACAAAATGGATAATCATCATTTCAAGCATGACAAGAATAATTAAAAAATAACAATACGTACCGATCCATAGAGTTCTCCTTTGTCATTCATTCCAAGGTAAAGACCACTGTCCACACCTCTAATACTGACTAGTCCCACCGCCACGCTGATGAATTCCAGGATACCTAAATTTATACATAAGGTTATAAAAACAAATGATTTACATTTATTAATGAATATATGACTCATGAAAATCTAAATACTAGCAGTAATAGACCAACATTGCTAAACATAATGATATACGTGGAAGCCCTCTGTAAACTGAAAAGTGCTGTGCAACTGTTTTATTATTATGATCCAACCATTTTACAGATGAGAAAAAGACTAAAAAGGAAAAAATTGTTCACCATGGTATAACGTTATAGGTGTGAAACCTTAAACCAGACTGACCTGGGTTTCAATTCTCATTTAGTAACTTACTGACTAGCTGTGTAGGCAAGTTATTTATCATCTTCGAATATCAATTTCCTCATACAAAAAATGGGTGAGATGCCTGCCTATAGGAGAGGGGTCAAGATTGATACATTTAGGCATTCAACAAATGGAAGCAATTATTATCATAAATTAGTATATAATAGATGTGTTCTTAGTTCTCCCTGATTCCTTTAGATTATAAGCATTTTCTTATATATATAAGAATTAGATATATATAAGAAATATATATATAAGAAATAGATTATAAGCATTTTCTTATATATATAAGAAATATATATATAAATATATAAGAAATGTATATTTCTTATATATATAAGGGTTTTTTTGTTTACGATGAATCAAATTTAATATTTTCCTAGCAGTAGCAGCATACCTTACATGGGTATAAAAGTGTTTTATAGTTTATAAAGGGCTTCCACATATATGTTTTCTCATCTGGTCCTAAAAGACAACCCCTTAAGAGAGGTAAGAAAGATATTATTATTCCCATTTTACATAAAAAGAAACTGAGGCTCAGAAAGGCTTATTGATTTGCCTATGGACATGACATTTGTAATTGATATATAATCGACATTACATTTGTAATTGATAGAACTGATACTTGAACTCGCATTCAGAGCCCTATTTCAATTCTTCCACTTCACGACAGTTTCTGAGGACAATACACTATTTTCAAAACTCTAAAGATTAAACAATATGCTATGTTTCCTGGTACGTGATTTTTAAAAATAAATTGTATAGTTCAGAGAAGTAAAAGGGACTTTATAACTCATTAAATATGACTCAAACTTGTATGAGTTGTGCATACAAGTAGATTTTGCTATCAAAAACTTTCTAGATTTTCATTTATCATTAGGTAAACTGGTATCAAAACCTTTCCACTTAATACATTGATACACCATCCATAGTTTAACAAACAAAAATAAAAAAACTTAACACCTCCCACTGCATTGCCCTTTTTTTCTGCACACACTAAACTTTGGACTAATGCCTTTGTTAGTTCTTCCCCTTAGACTCTGCTGAGAAAGTATAGCTATACTTTCTATGCTTGGAACTGCCTCCCTCAATAGTTTTCTGCCTTCACCCCTTCACCCCATCTTAAGCTCTACAAACAGTACAAATGTATACCATTGAGCCTGACTCTTGCTCTTAAGTCATTTCTTGATTTATTGTACAAGTTCCTGTTTGGACACGTGATACTCTCCGAGGCCAAGGGAAAGTACAGAATCTGACTATTTGCTGATACGGAGGGCTCTATTCTATCCCAAGCCTAATTCACTCTTTGGCAGAAACATAGATTCTTAGCAAGACAAATGAGCTCTTTCAAACTGTTAGGAGATCATGTAGAACACTAGAGCTATCAAGAATCAGCAACAATACACTACTAAATACTGTCTAAGTGGCTTGAAAGAGCCAGTGTCCCTAATTGAGAGCCTAAGGCAGAGAGAAGATAAGATATAGCAAGAAGACCCCGCCTCCATAGGATATCCTCCATAATAACAAATACAGAGGGGGAGAGTAAAAGACAATCAAACTCATTGCCACGCTCATTAGTGAAGGACTCCTGTTAGAAACAAAAATACAGGCCCAAAACATAGTTGGTAGAAAAAAATACCTCAATGTAATTTCATCCAGGATATAATTACAAATGTGTAATTACTTTACATTGTATTAAATGTTGCATTCAAATTAAAAAGTACACTGTGGCTGACATGCAACTTAATTCCCTGTAAGTATCTGATTTACATTAAGATGCTCTTGTCTTTCAAAGAACAGGAACTGATTAACTGATTAGAATGTAAAATAAAACACATTTTCAAGTACCATACAATATAGCTTTAATTTCCCTATAAGCTAATTACATAACAAATCTCATAAAGTATTCATTTTTCCTGGAAAAACTAAATGGTAAACCACCCATACTTTATCATCTTAAGATAATGCTGTCATCTTGCCAAAAAAAAATATGTAGTAGTAGGAAGAAAAAATAAGATTGCATATGTTCTTAGAATAATTATATTCAATAGTTTCAACTTTATTAAACATTCAAAACCTAATACATAACCAGGCATAAATCATTTTGCAATGGCTCACAGGTCTGATGGGAAAAGGGTGATATGTTTTTTGTGTTCCTCTTAAAGATTTTAGTCACACTTTTTAATTCTGATCCTTTTTCTCCTGCAGGAAATAGTATACCACATAGTAATTTGTAATCATTTGATTCTTAAATGAGATTTGACAAGTCTTTCTTATTTATAATATGAGGTGGCAACTAAGCTAATTCCCTTACAAAGGGTAGACATGAAAAACTTTCCTTAAGAGGTAATCACAGATTTTAGATAGATTTTCTAATGCCCAGTGTCCCATAAAAAGACTTGGAGGTACTTTGTCTTTCTGGTATCATTTTCAAAGCCAGCCTTTTTGAAAATCATAATAAACAGGTGAGTCAACCCACAATGCAACCACATCAGACAAATCTATGGAGAATAGGGGAGAATAAAGGAAAAGCCTTTAAAGAAATACGTTTGATCTCAGGCTAAATTTTTTTTAAAGTAATGATTCCATGTTTACGTATTAGGTAAGGTCTTCCTTCTGTACTACCGTGCAGAAAAACTCGATTATAAATAGATAACTCAGATAGGAAATTATTTTGACCTCACAGGGACCTTTCTATTTATATTCTATTGATGTGGTTTTGAAATTTAAAAATACAGTATTCTGAGTGTTTATTTGATCATGGCCATATTAGTATAAAATTATCAAAAATGTCATTTGCTTTAACATCTCAGATAGCCATTCCTGAGTTTTTTCAAAATTCTTACTTTGATGACACAGATAAGAGATTAAAAGAAAAATAACAAAATATTTTAATAACCAGTAAAAGCAGCACTAGCAAAAGAAGGCAAACATGTAAGTATTAATGTTATATAGGTTAAATATAAACTTTCTTTTCACCTACTACACTCTCTTGTAGTAAGTTATGATGTCTACATGATTGAAGGCCACTAGGATGCACTATAATGTATTGTAAGGTGGCTCTTCACTCTACTAGGTTACCAGACTAATCTGGTTTATCTTCTTTTTGTGTGACAGTGAATATTTTGTTCTCAAATATAGCCTCCCACCATAGAGTGACTTACACCAGCACAAAATCAGTCTAAGTCATATTTTTGCAAATACTAAGTAATTATTGAAAATTTTAGCCAAAAAAACCATGCTAGCAAGATGGTAATTCTAACATGCAACATTCATTCTTAAAGAAATAGATTTAAATATCATTAATGTTAGCAAGTTAACAAATATTTACTAATCTCTTCCCATGGGGTCAGTCTTATAAACAGATACAAAGAAGAAGAGGTGATTTTTTGGGGGGAGGGGTTTTTTTTGTTTGTTTGTTTGTTTGTTTTGGTCTCTGGGAGATTATAGTTGAATTACAAGGGTCTTAAAAGCAGAATTTCCAGGACTATACTGTGTATCACGGGGGACCTAAGCTTAACTTCTACCTGCTCTATCTATAAGCACTATCACATTTGTGTCCATTTCTAAATCCTTCTGGTAGTTAAACTATTTTTCTGTAATGATTGGAGTGCAGTCATCCTTGACAGCAAGAGAACTGAGCCACCTGGTGTCAGCAAAGTCCTTTAGAATCAGAATCTCAAGCCTCCTCAACTTAAAAACCACTTTCCAAAAGTGACCCCAGGTAGGCCCCTAGGTCATGACACTCTTGACTGATAGTCAGTGGGAATTTGGAAGAGATCAGTGGAACCTGCAAACACATGGGCTTTAAAAAGTTAATTTTCTAAGCCTTTAAGTGCTACCAAATGACCACCACATGCTTACTTCTACATCTAGAGTTACAAATGCCCCTCGAACTGAGATTTACACTTCTCCAAAGTGTTAATGAGTCATACAAGTAAAAAAAGGAATAAGAGTATAAGGAGAACAAGGGGACCAGGACAAGATAAGAGAGGGCTATTTAGAGATGGGGTTCTCAAAGAATTCCACAGTGCTAAGGAAGAGAAAGCAAAACTCACACTGTGTCATCTTTTTTCATTGTGGCTCACAAATAACGGGTATTTTTTTTTAATATAATGAATCTCTCCAATGATGTCAAAAGTTTGATGATTAAAATCCTTGGAGATTGCTAGCAGGTTAACTGTAATATAATGAAAACTTCAGCTGTGGAGGAAAGATCTTGGACTGCTAGACCCAGAAAGCACCTTAAGAGTGATGACTTCATTTAACCTCATCGTTGTACAGACCAGAAAATTAAGCCCCAGACTAACTAGGGCGCTTGCTAGTTACACAGCTAGTTAAGGAGTACTTAACAGTAGAGACCTTCCCAGTCTAGTGTCTGTAACAAGCACTGTCTTAACAATCAAGTGCTTGTTCCTTTCTTTTAACCCCTTCTCCTCCCAGGCACTGCTGGAGGTATTCTGAAACATGTCCCTCTGTGTTCCCACCCATATCTTCTTTCGCTTTCTCATTTCCTCTTACCTAAGGTCAATACCAAGATCCTTGCTTTCGGGTTTCACAATTTCTAAAGAGGATCTGAGCCTGCTCAGTAGCCATGCAGGCTTTTTTTCCTTTCTTTCTTTCCTCTCTCTCTTTTTTTCTCACCCAGGTAGAATTTAGGAGCTCAGAAAACTGCAGCCAGTTGAGCCCAACGGTAGCCACGGTGCCCACGGAAAGTTAATGTCACCTCTTCAGGTGAACATTTACAGTTCTCTAAGTAGACACATAAATGCCAGCATCCTATGCAAGAGCAACCCCCCTCCTCCACCCCTGTAGTAGCCACGGATGGATAATCAACTGCATAACTGTGGGACGTTTTTAAAGTAGTGCCATGCTTTCTGTTCTTAACTTTTGTAAAGTGGAAGGTACTGGGGAAAATGGGAAAGGAAGTAGGAGAAAATAATATAGGGTGTTTTTTTTTTTGAAAGACTGCAAGGTAAGGAGTGCGAGAACTGTGATTCCCAGTCCAGGTCTTGGTGTCGCCGGGAGTGGAAAGGGCAGGGCCAGGCAGCAAGGAGGGTCGAGAGGGCCCACCCTGTCTCCTCCCGCCCCCAGCGTCCCCCTTCGGCCCCAGCCTGCATCTCGCACCCGATGGGTGCAGGGGGGCCTCGGGGCTGCACTCGGGCACCCTGGGCAGGCGAGGCAGGCGAGGCAGGCGGGAGGCGCACGGGCAGGGGAAGAGGCGCCGAGCTGCAGGGGTGGGCGGGGGGTGCGGGTACGTACCGAAGAGGCTGTGGTCCTGCCGGGTGCCCTGCACGCTGCCGTCGGGCAGGATCTGCAGGTGGAAGCCGGTGCGGCAGTAGAGCTGCCGGCGGCGCAGGATGCCGTGCAGGTGCGCCAGCTCCGCAGCCCCCGGCCCGCCGCGCGCGCCCCGCTCCGCCGCGCCCCTGCGCTCGCCTAGCAGCGGCGGCCGCTCCCCCGCGGGCGGCAACAGGAAGTGCGAGCCCACCTGCTGGCCCAAGCCCTCCAGGCCGCCCAGGAAGCCCCCGACTTCGGCTAAGGGAGCCATGGAGGGGCCAGAGGGAGAGGCGGCGGATCCGGACAATAAAAGACCCCCAAGAATAAAAAAAAAAAAAAGTGTAGCGGGGGTAGGGAGGTGGACGCAGAAAAATTATAGCAGAACAAGCGCAAAAAGTTAAGGCCCGGTTACTCCTGAGAGGTCGCTGCAGGGACTTGGCACCGAAACGGCAGGGAAGCTCTCAGTGTCTTGGGGGAGCTTCTCTCCCCGGGTGGGTGGGCGCCGGCTGCAGGCTTCGCAGAAGCATCTACAGCTGCCGCCGCCGGTACAGGGGCTGGGGCTGGGGCTCCAACTCCGCAAACTGATCGGATCTGAGTCCTGTGTACATACACACCGAGTATATATGCGGGTCCTCTTGACATATGCTAATCAAGTCCTTTCATGCGCGCTGGGGAGGTTCTGTTTGAAATCTTAAACCGGCCTCCTCTCAACACGTCTTTTGCTCTTCGGAAGTGACCAAAAGGGGCCCCTGGCGGGTCTCTATCCATGCCCCAGCAAAATTCATTCCCGCACTTGGCCAAACCCAGCTAGCGACTTCGGGGAGGCGCAGTCGAGGCCCCTCTTTGGGGATGGCTTTGGGACAACGGTGATGCTGTTCAGCTGCGCTGTCTTTGATGTGAGCTCGTGTGCAGTGAGAGATCGCAGCCAAAAGGAGCCCAGCTTGGCAGGTATATAGCAGAAGACGAAGGGAGGAGGCTGGGGAGGTGGGGAGGGGGGGTGAAGAGAGAGAAAAGGAGGGGATGGGTAGGAGGAGGAAGAGGAGAGAAGAGGAGAATTGGACTCCTTGGGAGCTGCCTGGGAGCCTGCAGTGGACAGGTGCAAAGAAAGGTAAGAGAGGGAGAAGGAAAAAGGGCGTTACCTGAGCCTCAGACCTGCCCAGACACACATGAAAGGAAAATCAAAGCTTTGACAGTTTAACTCACTAATTTTAAAACACTAATAAAATGTACAAGCATTACTCTTTTCTTTTATCATTTAGATGGGGGATTTTCTTTACATAATCACGGTTAGGTTAGGAACACCCTCCCCCCCCTTCCCAAGTTCTCTTTAATGTTTATTTTTACTGAGCACATGATATAACCAAGATTACCACATATATACATATATGTGTGTATATATATACATGAAAGTTTTAAATCGTGTGCTAAGGGCATGAACTTTTAATTAGCATAATATGATAATATACTCATGAATCAAGGGATATAGAGTAAATCCAAATAAACCGAAAAGAAATGGTTTACATTCTTATATTTTGCCATGAATAGAAAATGAATATCTGGAATAGTGTCATAAATATTGAATGGCTTCCAAGTCCCTTATACAATCTAAGAGTAGGTCCCTGTTCTTAGTTGCATTTTCTCAAAGACTAGATTTTTTGCTCACACTTTGATTATAAAACTTAAAAACAACTGAGTGGAAATGATGTTGATATGTTTTGAGACTTCAGAAGTTACTGGTAAAATTTAAGGGTCCCTATGTGTAAAATAAAAAGCCATTGAAATGAAGGAGATAGATACACGTCCATTGAAATGTTGAAACTTTGGTATTGTACCACTAGTTAAATTCAAGATCTTCCCATTAAAATTTTTCAGTGCCAGAAGAGTTGAGAATTGTTTGGCAAATTTATGCTTCCCCTGAGCAAAAAAGTTTTAGGTAATCACTGAAGATTAGTTTTTCAGTCTTGTTTCATGATCTGTTCAGCAAAAACCTAAACCTGGGAGCTCAGTTGGATTTGACTGGTTTATTTCATTTGCTCTGAAGGGTTTTTTTTTCTAATTAATTGGCAGGTGCTTTAAAGTCGGTATAGTTACACCTTTTCATCACTATGGGACTAAGTAATAACCCTTGTGCAACCAAGTTATAAAAGAATCCTTAAAGCAAGTGATTTACTGTTGATAGATATGAAATAAAACAAAAACACTGGCTAAAGACAATAAACAGATAAATCACCTTAGAAATGTATATTGCTAAGTCTGTTTTAAAGGTTGTACTAGGTAAATGTGATATTATTTCACCTTTCAAATAACAGCAGTCTGTCTTGTGGTAGGACCCCCAAATCCACCATAATCAAGATTTCAAAGCACATCTGTGTAAACATTATCACATCAGTGTAAAACATCAACCAATGAGCTTTTACTTTGAACCAAATCTTCTTAATTGCAGTGTTAAATCAAAGAAAGTTAGATCAAAGTTGTGTGACTCTCATAGCGGGATAACTAAAGTAGCCAGTACATACATTGATCACTTTTAAAGAGGAGATACTTAAAGGTTTTAAACTTAGATCGGTGCCTTTTAATGAGGTTTGTTTCAAGGTCTAATTTCTGTGCAACATATAATGCTGTTAATTATTCCACAATGGATATATATTATCGTCACCTGCTTCTAGAGGTACTAGTTCAGTCTATGAAATATTTTTCCACATGAACACTTTCTGCTGTGTGATCTATAGCTCTTAGACTGTTTAAATCTCTTGTATACGTGTGTATATATATACATACACTAAAATATGGGAAATTTTTCACACATAGTCACAAAAGCTCAAATAATTTAATAATAGAACTACCTTCTCTTTGAACACCTTTGCATTTGCAGGTAAATTATCATATTTAGTCACTACAATAACTCTATGAGACAGGTGGTACATCCTGCTTTCTATAGAAAAAAAAAAATAGTCCTGGATTCTAGTTCAGGATTTAGCATAGAGTCCACCATCCCAGGGCAATTTTCTTAGACTCTCTAAATGCTTCTGTTTCTTCTTTTGCAAAATAAGGACAACGTAACTCCTGCTTAGTTCACTATGCCTAGGGTTGCTATGAGACTTATATGTGAAAATGTATAGGAAAATGGTTTTAAAACTATTAAGTTTTATAATATGCTAGACATCTTCAGTTGTAAAAGTTTTTGTTTTATAATTTAGCAAATATAATTTGTTTGAATACAAAAAAATCTTTTCCCCCCCAAACCAAACCTTTAATGTGTAAGTTTTGAATGGTGCTTAATGCCATTTTATAAAGGACCAGAATAGCAACAAAAAAGATAAGGATTTCTTTTGTTTGCACTAGTCATGTGACAGGAAAAGATAACACTAAAGATTTTTTTTTTGCACATGCTGTGATGATATCATGGGAAGTTAAATAATTTTGAAGAGTGTTTTACAAGAGTGTATTATTCAACTTTTAAGTATACACTGCAATCTAATCAACTTTACCTATACTTCCTAGAGACCACACTTGCCTTGCTGTTATACAAATATGTGGTACAACTTCTACTTCCACAAAATGTAGTTACAGTTTTCCAGACCATATAGTCCCTGTGTAGCTTTTAAAGTCAGCATATTGTCATGAATCTCTGTTTTTACACATGAGAAAAGAGTTAATACCTTTTGATGCTGCCTCTACATGTGTTTAACTAGAGAAAAAGAAATAGAGCTGATTTAAAAGTCATGACTTAGACCCCCAATAAAATAAAAAAATAAAATATATTTTATAATTATGTATAATTATAAAATATTGGCAATGATGTAAATTTCCATACATAGAAAACTGAATAAATTATGGTACATTCACATAATGGAGCTTTGTAAAGCTGGAAAAGAAGACTGAGAAAGATTTCTATGAACTGATATGGAGCATTTCCAGGATATATTGGGGTGTTTTTTTTCTTTTCTTTTTTGTTTTATTTTTATTTTTGTCTTTTTTTTTGCTGGAAGAGTGAGGTTGACAGGATATATTGTTAAATTAAAATAAATAAGTATAAAAGAGTATGTATGGTGTGCTACCTTTTCTGTATAAAAGAAGGAAAATGGGAAACACCTACATATATTTGCTTAATTTTTCAAAAAAATAAACACAGGATTGACAAACCAAAAACCAATGAATTTGGTGACCTGGTGAGTTGGTTGCCAGAAGATGGAGGTGAATGGAGTGGAAGTGGGGGAGGAGTGATACTTCTCAGAGAACTTTCTATAGAGTTTTGACTTTTGGAGAAATGTTAATATTTTATATTTTTTTTTAAAAGTAAATTAAAATAGGATTAGGGAAATAGAGCAAAACCAGGAACAAATATACCTAACTGTATTCAAGTCAATAGTATAACCATATAGAAGGTACAATAATAGTATGTTTTAAAAAGAAACCCAAGTAACTCTCACATACAATTCCTTGATGATATAATCTAGGTCCAAAGACCAAAACACACACACACAGAAATATTGATCTTCGGTGAAAAAGATTGTTTTCCTCAGTGGTAGGGGTTAGTGTAGTGTGATGTAGGATTGAGGACATAAGTAAATATATTGAGGATAATGACAGGGATTTTATTATGAAAGAATAAAGTTCAACTATGACAAGAGGGAAGATGAGAATGAACCCTGTAGTGTTGAATTGGAATTGCAGTTATCAGTATTAACCCATGGTGCCTGTGTGTGTATTGGCGGTCGGGGATGGGGGAGAGGGCTGTCCACTAAAAGGGACTAGAAGCAAACACTCCCCAGGGCAATGATTATACCTAGTGTCTAGATGTTGGCTTCTCCATTCCATCTCCTACCAAAATGACCCAGGGAACCTTGTAGAAATGGCTAGTTCTAGGAGTAGGGCATTTTTTTGTGCCGGAAGGAAATATTCAACAAATTATGAGGCCATGTTCAGGGGACGTAAGCCAAATCTGGGACAATTTGAGCATCAAAATAAATAATGAGAGGAAGAAGATATTTGTGAAGTAAAATAACAAACTTTGAGTACAACTGTTTAAATAGACAACCAACCAAACAAACAAATAAAGAAGGGAAAACTTTTCCTTATGGTAGAATACTAACTACTAAATATTGAAATAATAATGGAATTAGAAAGTGATCATTTTACATCCATCATAAGATCACTGTTGATCCAGACAAAATCAGCAAGGCATGCTAAAACTAGCCGGTAACAATTTGGTAAAGAAGAGTCTTGACTGCAAAGAGAAAATGATAATTTTGTAGTGGATTAATCTGGTGAATACAGTACTATCTTAACCACAAAATAGGAGTAAACAACAATAATGGGACAAACCAATACCTTGTGCCTCCTGAAACCCTGGGAGGGATACAGTCTCACTTATGTGTTCTACCTATGCAAAAATGCACAACCTGGGTGAGATGCAGTGGCCCATGTCTGTAATCCTAGCACTTCAGGAGGCCAAGGCAGGAAGATAGCTTGAACCCAGGAGTTCAAGACCAGCCTGAGTGACACAGTGAGACCCCATCTCTACAAAAAATTTAAAAATTAGCTGGATGTAGTGGCGTGTGCTTATAGTCTACCTACTTGGGAGGCTAAGGCAGGAGGATTGATTGAGCCCAAAAGTTCAAGGTTGCAGTGAGCTATGGCATTGCAGCTACCAGGCCATGGCATTCCAGCCTGGATGACAGAGCAAGACCCTGTCTCTAAAATAAATAAACAAACAAAGAAAATGCATAACCTGAACATAACCATGAAGAAACATCAGATAAACCCCAAATGAGGGACATTCTGCAATAGGCCTGTGCTCTTCTAAAACATCAAAATCAAGCAAGAAAAAGAAAGGTTGAGGAGCTGTTCCAGATTAAAGAGACATAAAAACTAGATGTGACGTATAATCTTGGTATGGATCCTGAATCAGTGAAAAATAAAACCATAAGTGCCGGGCGTCGTGGCTCACGCCTGTAATCCTAGTACTCTGGAAGGCTGAGGTGGGCAGATCATTGGCAAGACCAGCCTGACCAAGAGCGAGACCCCATCTCTACTAAAAAAACAGAAAGAAATTAGCTGGACAACTAAAAAAAAAAAAAAAAAAATATATATATATATATATATATATAAATTAGCTGGGCATGGTGGCGCATGCTTGTAGTCCCAGCTACTTGGGAAGCTGAGGCAGGAGGATTGCTTAAGCACAGGAGTTTGAGGTTGCCATGAGCTAGGCTGATGCCACGGCACCTCTAGCCCAGGCAACAGAGTAAGACTCTGTCTCATCAATCAATCAATCGATCGATCGATCAATCAAACCATAGGGACATTAGTGAAACAACTGGCAAAATATGAACATGGACTGTGAATTAGATAATAGTATTATATCTTTGTTAAATTTCCTAATTTTGACAATTGAACTTAGTTTATATAAGGAAAAGTCTTACGAAATACAAAATAAAACTTCATGAATAAAGAGACATGATGTCTGCAAAATTATTCTTAAATGGTTCAGAGAAAATGTACATACACACAGAAAGAGAGAGAAATAGAACAGATGATTGAGCTGATGGGGTGAAATATTCACAATTCAATGAAAAGGGTATATGGAGTTCTTTGTACTATTCTTGTAAGTATGAAAGTATATCAAAATAAGAGTTTTATGTAAATTTTCATATCAAGTCACAGCTTAGATATTAGATGCACTTTAATATAGGAGAGAAAATCTAAATTCAATAGCCATTACGTAAGGTAATTGAGATAAATCAGAGTTTCTGAATTTGAACTACTTGCATATAAGAGTCCCAATCTGCACAAAATCCCCCGCCTCAACCAGATAGCTTAGATATTTTTTGTGAAGAGTATTGAACACATGTGAAAAAAAAGAGGAATATTAATTGACTATGAAGTCATATAATTTGGAGAATCACATTCAGGCAGAATGAAAATTTGGCAAGAACATCTTGGTTATTACTTGCTTATATCAGGAATGGAAATTTGTATAATCTAGCCCCACTCCATACTTTATCCACATACATACTTTATCCACCACAAAGAGCAACAAAAATTTGTACATATAAAATTTATAACACATAATTTGATTTTTACCTTGTATTTTTTTTTCTTTCCTTACCTTGTTAGATATAAGCAGGATATTGACACTCAATAGTTGAGAGACTTTGGGAAAGTTACTCTGCTTCCTTGGAGCTCAGTTTTTTCCTCTATAAAATTCAAATAATAAAGTGTAGTCTATCCAACTTACAAAAGTGTTATAGGAATTACATGAATAAATGCATATGAAAATCCATTAATGCCACAACATCTAAGTGATGATTTTAATGAAGATATCATTAGCAATTTTCCATGGCTTTTAGGCCACTTAAAAACCCATGTTCTACTCCATGGAAGCAAAAAGCTAAAGATGGTTTGTGGGATTTACAGCATCATAAAAATTAACAATGCTCTTTAGTTGTAGCATAGAGAAATAATTTTTATGCTTGCTGCCAGGAAAAGCTTTATTAATAGTATTTGAGATGGGTCTGAAAGAATTAAATATTCTTCTGTAATAAACAAGTTCTTTTGGAAGTAATCTATTTTATAGTACATGGCTAAATACACATCATTTATTAGTGTTTCCTATGATCTTCTGTCATTATCGTTTGAATATATCATAAAATTATACTGTGTAAGTATTTTTATATTTTTCATTTCATGGAAGAACTTGCCACATCACCTTAACCGAACACCTTTATTTTATAGATGAGGAAGATGGCTTTCACATTAATCTTACCTACTTAATGGGAAAACCATAATTTAAATTAAAATATTTCACACCCAATTCCAATGCCGTTCTCACCAAATCATGCTGCAAATACCCAAATAGTAATAAAAGTTGATTCTCTAGAGCAACCAAAGTATACCTAAAAAAAAAAAAATATTGTTCAAATCGACATCACTGCTCATACACACTACTTTATCTGGTTGCTCCCAGAATCAGCACTTGAACAATGGTTTAAGAAAAATAATGATAGCTGGCATTTCTTTCATTCCTTTATTACCTCCTTATTATGAATGTATCTATAGATGCCAGTAAGTCTCTTTGTTTTTAATTTTTCCATTTTCAACATAAAGAAACTATTTTAAATTAAATGTTCTTTATCCTTCTGAAGGATAATGCCATATAAACATTAATAGAGTATTTTTATTATAATAATTTCAAAATTAAATCATCAATATTCAAATAAATTACACTTTCCAAGGGCATAGAATTGCCGTCAGAATTTAGATTTTTTTAAGTGATATTCTTCCAAATGAATCTATTCATAAAATTTAGGAAGTCAGTAGATTTAAACAATTAGTGAATTCATTAATTGTCTCTTTCAGAATTAGTTGGAAATAAAAAACAGGATTACAGGAATGAAGATAGAAATGTTTATGGCATTATCAGTAATATAAGTTACCTTCCCTTTAAAAGTCAAAAAATGAGATTGTGATTATTAAACTACCTTGAAATTTCATATCTTTCAAGCAAGGTAGAGTGATGAGAGTAACTGAAGCCTTATTTACCCATTTCTGTCTCCTAATTAGAGGCCTGAGACAACTAGTCTTGTTTACATGGAACTGGAGTCTAGCCCCAGGTAAAAACCGCTCAGTAGGCGTTCATCCAAATCAGAGGTGGAAGAGTAGGAATAAGCCTTCATCCCTGCAGAGAGGAGAATTGGGAGAAGAGGACTGTAGGGCGGGCTAAAAGAGCATTTCTTAAATTTTGGCGCACAATTTAGGAAGACGTAAATAGCTTTCCTATCAGGGTCGCTCTGGAGTAAGCAACATTAGCACAGGGGCTGAGCAATATATCTGCATGGCGAGGTATGGTTGGGGCTAATACCAGCTGGATAAGTGACATGTTGCCAGTCACCTCCTGAAGACAGGTTAGAGAAGATAAGACAAAACCAAGTACATTACTGAATGTTAAGAATACAGTTCATAACAGCATGGTTATTAAAATATTTCACATTTACAAGGAGCCTGGTTTGAATGATAGCCTATGGAGAAACACATATTCATTAGGTTAGTCCTCATACTAGAATGTAAGCTCCATGCGGGCAGAGATCTTTGTCTACTTTGATCAATAATGTGTATCGAGCACCTACAACAGTGCCTGGCATACTTTACATGCCTGCTAAATATCTGTTGAATGCTACATATGCTCCTTAAGACTTTTTCGGAAATCTGAAGTATTTGCCTTGATTTCTTGAATTCATTTTAGTATTTCCCCCAACTAAGAATGGTTCTAAGTCATAGAATGGATATTCAAAGTTGTAAAATTTGACTATTAGAAAACAAGTGTATACTAAGAAAAATATCGTTTATCTTAAAAAATAATAACCCCTGGGCATAAAGTCATGCACTGAGAGAAAGGACAGTCTGCCGCAGTGCAAGAATGGCCACCGGCCTCTCATGGGGTCAGCCACTAGAGGACGATGTGGTCACACACCCTGCCAGACCCTTGATAAGGCCAAGAAGGACACAGGACAATCGCTGCCAAGTTTCACTTCTCCAGCTTCTAGTAGCACTGTTGGTAAATTCCTCAAGCAAGCCTCACTTCCAAAAATGAAAAAAAGAAAAACAGCACGATGGTAAAGAATAGATCATT
Organism: Microcebus murinus; assembly: GCF_040939455.1. Lineage (NCBI taxonomy): Eukaryota > Metazoa > Chordata > Mammalia > Primates > Cheirogaleidae > Microcebus > Microcebus murinus. The sequence goes on from NC_134127.1 coordinate 15,545,100, forward strand.
GGTGAAGGTAAAAATCACGGGAAAAATTGTGAAAATGTCAATAATCTCGATGAGGAACAATGTGCTGCTCAGCAGATACTGTGCAGCTGTCAGGACACCGTGAAAGTGTTGACGCTGGAAATAGTTGACTCAAGCTATTCCTGCAAACGAGGCTATAAGTTTCTGGCTGGCAATGAACTTGTGAGATGAGTTCAATGACAAGGAGCTGAGTCAAGCAAATGAAATGGCCAGGAGCTGGATTCAGAGCAGTTTGCTGTCATACAAAACAAATAAAAAGAGAAGCTCTTCAGGGAGAACTGAATCACCCATAAAACTGCATTTACTGGACCTACAACAAAAAGGTACAATCACAACAGCAAATAACCTCTACGTGGATTTTTAAAAATAAGAGATGAAAGATTCAGATGGCAGCCTTTTATGACTGTCTTCAGTAAACTCAGATTGACTATTATTTCCTCAAAGTTACCAACATAATAAATTATAAATACTTCTAATGAGCCATTACAATAGAAATCTATTTTCAGGGCAATCTTGTATTGGCTTAGACTAGATTATCTCTATGGTTCCAATCAGGCTAATGTTTTGTGACTGTCTACACAATACAAACACAATGAGTGAGATGTGTAACGTTTGGGGGATGGTCACACTTGAGGCTCTGACTCAAGGGGGGAGGGGGCGCATGGAATATACGTAACCTTAACACTTGTACCCCCATAATACGCTAAAATTAAAAAAAAATAAAAATAAATAAAAATAAAATCTAATAGGGAAATAAAATTCAGCCACTTTGCTTTGTGGACTAATTTTCACAAGCATAGTCTTCAAATTACTTAAATTCTCCTTCCCTTATAATCAGAGATTTGAAGAAGATAGGAAGGGTCTAATTATGGAATTCATATATTGACATTTTATCAAAACAAATAGGTAGATAAAATATCTATGTATACATGAGCTTCCAACTTGTGAAGTTCTCTGGAACATAACACTTATATCTGTAGATTTATCTGCAAGTTCCCACTCATTATATAAATGCTATATAATTTATAATTTTTGACTCTAACATAATCCACTTACAGAATATGTAAACTTTCAAAGTCAATACAAATCCATATAGTGGTCAGTTACCACCTTTAAGACTTCCCTTCTAGAGATGTGATAGTTTCACATCAATATCTGTCTGGTCACCTCTTCTAATTGGATGATTCGATGCCATGTCAGTCCTTCATAATTGTCAAAGAATGATTGGAAGAAAATTTAGTTTTGATATACAGACTGGAAATAAGAACAAAGGAGTGTTCCTACCATGTTCTGAAATTCATTTCTCATATGTCTCTACTTTTCATGACTTAACATGATGAATTGTTCTGTTAGTACAACTTTTAGCTCTTCTTCATTTAGTTCATTTTCAGTTTGAGAAAGCACCTGGTTTGGACAATAACCTCAAGTTTTGCATATTGGTTTCATTATTGTTTGGTGTTCCCCCCCTATATTTATAATTCACATTAGGGACAAACCCTTCAAGGCACATAGGTGTTTAGTAAGTCAGTGTAATACTTATATTTTGCCATACTCAAGAGTTCAATGATTAATTCTAGATACTCTAGAGCATATGTCTCTATTGCATACATTTTCATCAAAGCATATGCCCTCAAATAAATTCTACACACAATAAAATCTTAATCAAACACGGTTTCCTTCTATAACACTGGAAGGATGGAGGAATAGGCTTTCTTACTCCGGAATAATTTGTTTAAGGAGACCCATGCACCTGCATGATGATATTAGAGTAGCTCATCTAGTGGTTTTCTATAAAGTCTTATCATCAAGTGAAAGGTTCACTTCATTTCCCTTGATGTGGTGGTCTGAGGTTTACAGGTTCCTGAACATAAGATTTGAGACTACCCTGAAAAAAAAAAAAAAAACTGCAATCATTTTTGAAGTGTAAGAGTTTTGATATGCTTCAGCTGCCAAGGAATTTATGAACACCCATATTTTCAGACTTTGTTTTTTGATCAACCCCTAGTGTTTGAGGCAAACTAATTTATTTTAACAGAAAAAGATGTTGCATAGTGGTCTAAACATTCAATTATTACTTTGGCTTAAGAATGAATACCTTCATGTCGACAAACTATAAATTTTATAATAATAAATATATTATTTATATTATATTATAAGTATAATAAATTTAAGTATTGGTTAGATATATTACATAATTTTATTATACATTTGAAATAATATATTTTGGTCAAACCTAAAAACTAACATTAGCATGAAGCCAGACCTAATTATCTGGCAATATCAAATGAGAGTTGGTCCTTATTGGGTATCAGCTGTTAAATGCACAGCATTTTAACTGGACCCCTGCAAATTCAGCTCAAGAATAGTCTCTACCTGTTCTAGGTAGTCAGTTGTACCTTTCCAGTATCTACAGACCTGAGATGATTCTTTAATTTCAAGTCTTTGGAACGACAAATATAATTAATTGGAAAGAGCAAAAATAATTTCACAGTAATATCTGTATATAGGTTGATTGAAACCAACTAAAAACCTTGGAAGGGTAAGAAAGGTTGCTACCATCCTCTTGATTAAAAGATGGGTAAATTCATTTTGCCCTTTATGGCTAAAGGCAAATTCTTAATCCTGATCTTTTTGGGCTTAGTCTATGTCCTACCTATCCTGCCCTTATGCCAAACACTGGTCTTCAAGAGCTCCCAAACTCTCTAATGGAGATGGTAATCTTTAATGCCTTCTAGTGGTGGACTGGAACCAGCTTGCACTAACTCACTGTTACATTTGCATGAATTTTTGATCCAGTTATTAAATAGAGACATTATTAAAAATACAGCTGACTGTTACATTTGCAGGAATTTTTGATCCAGTTATTAAATAGAGACATTATTAAAAAATAAATTATAAAAACTTACAATTAGATCTATAATTTACATTTATTAGGTAAATATGAATATAAGAGGAAATAAGTGCTAAAAACTTATCACTTCCCAGCTATTTTACTATTGTCTATTGTGTCTTTTGTATGTGGATAGTGGAAATTCTATATGATGATATGCCACCATGCATATTTTTGATATGCCACCATGCATTGTTTCCCAACTTTGCAATCAGTAATGTCACATTGGTAGCTTGAAATCACCACGGTGGGAGTACACCATGGAAATCTGCAAATGCTCTACATCAGGATTCTACAACTCTTCCACCCCAGAACCAGTTGTTAATCCTTTACCAGCTCACCTGATACCTGCCCACGAGGGCTTCTAAGGGAAGCTGTTCTCTGTATTTCCCACAAACTGCATCTCCATGTGACTCCACACCTTTCTCCACAGACACAGCTGATTGGCCTGAGAGTGAAAAACTAACAAAGGTAGAAAACATCTGTAGGTCAAACCAAGCTAATGCTTTCTCTTTAGAATTTGAACTAAGATTTGCAGAGACTGATACAATCAGTGGCCAAGTCATGCTCACAGCAGTGTGTTAGAATGAATGTCCTTGAGCTTTTACTACATGTCCCTAGCGCTGACTTGGTTACCACACTTCCTGAGACCTCATCGTACCACTTTTCTCTTGACTCTATCGATTTAATCTTTAAAATATGTCTTTTACTTGAGCTAATGCAATTAACTATCCTCTTCCCTGCAAATTAATGTGCCGTAAGAAAAACTGTTCTAAATTCTCTCAGTTTCTGACGATTCCAATACAGAAACTATCTAAACATAGAGTAAGTAGCATATAGGCTCAAGTCCTGGTTGTGTAACTCAGAGAAAAATTCTTTAACCTGACAGCCTCTCAGCTTCCTCATCAGTAAAATTTAAAGGAGCGTATATTTTAGTGGTTGTTAAGCCCCAAGGTTCTACAGAGGGGCTTCAGCCCCACCATGGGAGTTAAAAAGGAGGCTTTAAACAGACAGGGTCCAGATTCCCTCCCCTTTTCAACTAGAGACACTCTGCATTTATCTACTTTGTATTTTTGGGCTTTATATATGATTTCTTTTGACAAACATTATCCTTTAAGCAGGTTCCTTTCGATCTCCCCCTAAAAAACTTAGAAAGGTTAAAAATTTTCCAGACTAAGCTATCTCTAAATTCTTTTCCATCTTCTATAACTTTACAGGGTAAATACAAAATATTCACATGCTTCCTACAGAAATATTTAAACTTTTTTTTCAGTTTTTCTTTTCCTGCCACTTTTGCTCCATCTTCTCTCTTTTGTTTTTTTGAGATAGAGTCTCACCCTGTTGCCCAGGCTAGAGTAACGTGGTGTCAGCCTAGCTCAGAGCAACCTCAAACTCCTGGGTTCAAGCAATCCTCCTGCTTAAGCCTCCTGAGTAGCTGGGACTACAGGCATGTGCCACCATGCCTGGCTAATTTTATATATATATTTTTTTAGTTGTCCAGCTAATTTCTTTCTATTTTTTTAGTAGAGATGGGGGTCTCGCTCATGCTCAGGCTGGTCTTGAACTCCTGAGCTCAAACGATCCTTGTGCCTCGACCTCCCACAGTGCTAGGATTACAGGTGTGAGCCACCGCACCCAGCCTGTACCATCTTCTCTTATTGGCGAGTTTCAAAGAAACCAGAGTGGTCCCACAACTCAACTCAGCCCCAATCTCACAGCCCTCTCTTATTAGCAGTGATATTCATCTACTTTTTGCTGTGAATTCTGGGCCTGAGAATTATGCTTAGCACAGTGTTCTGGGTAACTAACACCAATCAATCGAGGTTGGCAAGGGATGAAACTGGTTTGCCATCCCACTAAGCTTCTGCATGTATGTGCACTGACTTACCTTATGCTATTCTCGATGTCTCTAATGGTTCCCTCTTTATGCTGAGCTTTCCATCTGTTCTGAAGACTGCCCTTCTGTTTGGTTCTCTGCCCTTAAAGCAATTTCCCCATCCAACATCTGACAGTGTGGGGTTAGAGCCAGAGACAAGGGTATGTACTGGTTGCACTAGGCCTTTCAACCAGATACCTACTGGGAATGTCCATATGGACATTTTACAGGAGAAAATGCTACAAGTCAAAGAAGATAAAACACTAGGTGATTTGTTTACAATACCAAGTTCTTTTGGTTTTTCCTCAGTAAATAAGGAAAATCACGAATGAGTATCTTCTTAGGAGTCTTTACAATGTAAAAGACATTTTTTAAGATACTCCTTGGTTAACTCTCCTTAGGCTACATCATGATTATATAACTTTTCCTTTAGTTTCCAAGTCTTCAATTAGTTTTAGTGCTTTTAGCTGAACCCTTTTCAAGCTTTATACATTCCTTCTAAGTTGTATAGTTCATGACTGAGCAAAGTCCTCTAGCAAATAACACATTAGTATAAGAACATTAGGAAGAAAATCTGTTTTTTAATTTTATATAAACTTTTAATTGAAGTGTAACATACACAAAAAGGGTATACAAGTTGCAAGTGGACAGCTCTATAAATTTTTACAGAGTTTATAACTTGTGTCATCGACACCCAGATCAAGACACAGAACCCTAGAAGTCCCCTTTGCCCCATTCCACTCACTACTGTCTTCCTAAGGAAACTGCTGTCCTGATGTCTAACATTATGTATATCTATATTTTGTTGTTCTTCTACGTCTGCCTTCTTTGACTCAATTTTTTTTTTTTTTTTTTTTTTTGAGACAGAGTCTCACTTTGTTGTCCAGGCTAGAGTGAGTGCTGTGGTGTCAGCCTAGCTCACAGCAACCTCAATCTCCTGGGCTCAAGCGATCCTCCTGCCTCAGCCTCCCGAGTAGCTGGGACTACAGGCATGCGCCACCATGCCCGGCTAATTTTTTATATATATATCAGTTGGCCAATTAATTTCTTTCTATTTATAGTAGAGATGGGGTCTCGCTCTTGTTCAGGCTGGTTTTGAACTCCTGACCTTGAGCAATCCGCCCGCCTCGGCCTCCCAAGAGCTAGGATTACAGGCGTGAGCCACCGCGCCCGGCCTGACTCAATTTTTACTATTAAATTTATCCATATGATTGCATGTAGTGGCAGTTCAGTAATTTTCATTGATTGCTTTATAAAATTCAATTTTTTTGTCCAGGCCATGGTTGATGAATATAGGAATAGTTTTTAATTTGTTGTCCATTATAAACGGTGCATTATGAATATCCCTCTGTATATCCCCTTTTGGTGGATGTAAGCACTCATTTCTGTTGAGTATTTCACCTAAAAGTGAAACTGATGGGACACAGGCTATGTATGTGTTCAGCTCTAGTAGCTACTGCCAAAAGTTTTGGAAGGATTATATTATTTATTTTGCTACCCTAGTGTCATACTTGTGTAATTGCTGGTCATTATATTGCTCTGAGGCTATTTTTCACCAGAAAACATCCTTTGATGAGCCTGGAAGCTTTAATCATGATCAGACATGAAAACAGGACATGATGATTGAGAAAGAGCTTACTTGTTTTCAGGAGGGAAGCTTTGCTGGTAGCAAGGCTGAGCTGCTATTCCTTGTTTCCCAAATACATAAGAAGTCCCTGCCACCAAATGGAGGACAAAGAGAGAGGAGTTTGGGGACCTAAACAACAGAAATTGAACAGAGAGCAACTATCAGCAAAGACCCTGGAAATTATATAAAACAGACTGGATAGATGTAATGGTCAAAGTGAGAGTGTTACTAGTCTTAAAGTTAGACAGTTAAATGTGTACAACTGACAGCTTGGTTATTGTCACAAGTGAGATATGTAAGAACAAAAAGGGAGGTGGGGCCAGTCAAGTCACTGATCTTTGCCCATTATGCTGGAATTTCCTTCAAGAACCTAAAGAACAGAGCTCTCTGGTGGAAACCTGTTGCTTTAGAGGGTTGGGGAACCTGCAGCCTCGAGGCCACATGTGGCCCTCTAGATCCCTAAGTGTGACTCGTTGACCAAATCCAAACTTCACAGGACAAATCCCTTTATTTCAAGAATTTGTTCTGTAAAATTTGGATTCAGTCAAAAGGCTGCACTCAAGGATCCAGAAGACCACATGTGGCCCCAAGGATGCTGGTTCCCCACCCCATCAGCTCCTGTAATGAGCCACTGTATTTCCTTGTCTCCTGTTTTGCTTTCCCATCTTGGCCTCTCTGCCTACCCCCTTCAAAAGACTAGTAAATTCCCTTCATTTAATAAATATTATTGAGGTTCTACTATGTGCCAGGAGATACATGTCCTGGCTTCATGTTGCTTAGATATAGCTTTAACTTTGGCTAAAGGAAAAGCAGTGGTGTGTAAACTGTCTTTGGGAGTGGGAGCTAGTCAAAAACAGAAAACAGACCCCCAAATACCTTGGGGAACTTGGTTTCCATAGCCCTGGAACTGGATTCTGGAGAACTGAGTTCCAGACTCCTGTTGTGGCTAGCACTCTAAAGACAAAAGAACAAGAAAGGACTGCAACCCCACAGAACACAACTTCCCCAGCACTTTCTCCTGTGATTTTGCTATTTGTCCCCTAAAGAAGATAGCACCAAAGGAGGGGGACAATGTGTATGACAACTTTCGCAAGAGAGGAAAAGATTGCTGCAGCCTTGCTCTTTGGCTGGTAGAGTCCCTCAGTCAGAACTGAGTGGACCTGGGGGTGAGGGTGTGATTCACGTGCCCTGATATAGGATCTCAGATGTAACTGCTCCTCTTTCAACTACTCAAGCGTCTGAACCTCAGAGTGAGAAAATTAAGGTGAGCAACATATTTTAACAGAAGTTTTGTTAAACAAGACATTTCTGGCTATTGTATTTTACATTTTCAAGACTGAAAATTCACTCAGATGTAGCGATTTAAAAAAAATGGTGAAAGTTTAAAATAATTAGGTCAGGGGATAGAATTTTAAGTAGAAGGAAGAATGCAATCACAGGCCAATTGTAGATTTTGAGAAAAGAAAAGACAGGTGAAAAAAAGCTATGAAGTTTCTATATAGGATTTACTGATATGCTTGGAGCATTTTGGTTGATTAGAATCATGGGTTCAGAAGATGATCACCTATCCAACTCCATTATTTTATAGGAAATTGTGGCCTCCAAACTATTATAAATTAAAAGTATTCCCGACCCTGAGTCAGAAGATCTGGATACCGTTAGGAGACTGTGTCCTTCTTAGAGGGCGCTGACCAGTGCTCCGAGACCCACGCGACAAGCAGAGGCGAGAGGCTCAGCTGGCGGACGGGCGCCCGGACACCCGGGGATTCCGCCGTGTTCCGCTGACCCCGCTGCACCCGGCGGGGTTGGGTCCTCGCGCAGCCAGGTGCCGGCGCGGTTATTTATGACTGCGTGGTTGCGGGGCTGAAGAGCAGCCGGGCTCCGCCGCGTCCTCCGGGCTCCCCCGGGACCCTCAGCTGCAGGCCGCTCCGGGGAGACCCCAGGCCCTGCGCTCGCAGGGGTCGCTCTCGGACAGCGGAGAACCGCTCCGCACCGACTTCTCGCGAGGTTTCGGCTCCCCCTCCGCCCCCCTCCCGCCCCCTCCCAGCTCCGGTGCGGGCGGCTCCCGCTATGGCTGCACTGCGGAGGCTCCTGTGGCCGCCGCCTCGGCTGCCGCCTCCGCTGTCGGCTCACCAGCCCTTCCCAGGGCCGTGGGGGCGGCCTGCGGGGACAGCCCCGGGCCTTCCCGGGCGGCCCTTCCCCTGCCGGGAGGATGAGGAGCGAGCTGTGGCCGAGGCGGCTTGGAGGCGGCGGCGGCGCTGGGGCGAGCTGAGCATCGCGGCGGCGGCCGGCGGGGGTCTCGTCGGCCTCGTGTGCTACCGGCTGTACGGGGAGCCCAGGTCCGACCCACCCGAGCCCGGACGGCCCTCAGAGAGCGCGGCCGCGGAGCCCGAGGACCCACCCCGCGGCCGGGGGCTGTTGCCCATCCCGGTCGCGGCTGCCAAGGAGACCGTAAGTGCGTGAGCGCGTGCGCGCGCCGGGGCCCGCCCGCAGGTGACGCCCCCGGGTTGGGCGGCCAGGTGCTCCACCTGCGCCGGGGAGGGCTGCTGTGACAACCGCGCAGGGTGCGCCGGAGAGTGTGGGCCGCCGTGACACTGGACACTGGAGGTTGTGGAGACACTGTGAGCCCTGAGGCCGCGGGTGGGGAACCTCCTGTGAGCGACACTGAGACCGCTTAGGCCGGACGACCTGGGGTCCTCCTTTCACCCATGTGTTGGGAAGACATAGGTGATGCTGTCATTGAAACGGCAGGACTTTAAAGGTTGCTATGGCTACTATCAACCCAAATCACAAACCAATACTTCCCCCTTTAAAAAAAAAAAAACAAAACACAAATGAAGGTCATGACTGGCAGAAAGTGGGCGGCTGCATGTGTGGGAAAAGGGAACCTCCAGACTGGGCAGTGCAGCAGCAAATGACCCAGGAGGTCCAGTGCTATAGGATGAGTTTTGAAGCAGTGGTCTGAGGTCTCAAAGCCACTACATTAGCGTATGGAAATTTATTAGCCCCAAGGGCTAATAAATGCTAAATCTGTGTAGCCTCCTTGTAGGTCAAAAGGAATGGGGATTTTATTAGACTGGAAAAGAAAAAAACATTTATTCAAAAAGAGTATACATATTTCTCTTCCCACCCCACCACTAAAGCCAGAATCCCTTAAGTAGATACAATAAAACAGAAGATGGAAAGGACAGCAAAAGTAGGAGACTCAATGAAGCTAACCCCTACAGAGGAACATGACGTGAAAATGAACAAGTGTCATTATGTAGTTAATATAAGGTATGGGTAAATGTAAGGCAAGGGTAAATAAAGGAGCATGTTTTTGTCACATCGGTCTACTTAATAGTCATAAATGACTAGGAAAATTGTCTAGGGAACTCTTCTTTTGGAAAATTGGAAGAGTGTGAAAGGCTTAGATGAAAATAATTTAGAAAAGAGACAGCTATGCTGTTTTTAACTTCAGTGACATTTACATAGCCTTCATTCTTTGCCTAAATACACAGTTGTCATCTGATGTGAGTGCATCAGTTCTTTTGGTGGAGGTTGTCAATGCCTTTAGTTTAGGGACGCTATTTTATGGACTATATAGCAGCAAATCACAAGCACACAACATAAAGTACTTTTATTCAATGAATATTTAAAATACTAGGAAATGCCTTCCATCTTCATCCCCCCCCCCCCACTATCCCCCCACTCCCATACACATACACTTTTATGTCTTGGGATTACACTATACCCTTATGAACCAAGTCAGAACTTTGAATCAACCACAGTTGATCTGGGAACTGATTAGTAAGGTAGGGAACATTCAAATAGTATTTTCTTTTCTTTCTTTCTTTCTTTTTTTTTTTTTTAAAGTAAATGTTACTTTTAAAGTTGAAAGACAATATTATGCAGTTTTTAAAAGACTACACTCAGAAAGCTAGAACTCTGGCTCTACCACCTGCTAGTTGTATCATTATGGGCAAAGTACTTAACCTATCAATGCCTGTTTCCTCATCTGTAAAATGAGGCTAATAGTCTGATAGGGTGTTATGAAAGTTAAATGAGTTACTACAGTATATTTAAAACAGAATGATAGCCCTGGCGTGTAGTAAACATTCAATATATCGATTTTACTTTATATTTTATTCATTTATTTACTTGTCTATTTTTATTTACTTACATTATTTTGCTTAGTGTTTATGAAAATTCCTGTGCATTGTTTTAGATGTCTAATACTAAAGTCTCATGTCTTGCCCTTCCCAAGTCTCTAGTACTACGTTCTGATTATCATGCCTTTTGTATGTGACCTTTTTTCTCTTTCTGAAAAATTTATGATCTCTTTATTCCCGGCGTGTGAAATTTTTATGGTAATTGCTTTGATGTGGGCATTTTTTAATTGATTGTGCTGGGTACTAAGGGGCCATTTCAGTGTGGACATTCATATCTAAAAGTTCTGTGAAATTTTCTTGTATTATTTCTTTGACATTTTCTCTTCTCCCTTTTTCTATTACCTTTCTGTGGAACTACTGTTAATATCATGTTAAAACTCTGGACAGATCCCAGTCTAATTCTAATCTTTCTTATATTATGGTTTTAAAAATCTTTTTGTCTATTAATTTTTTTAATTCAAAGAACTATTTTGTGTTCTCTTATGTTCTCGTGTTACATGCATTCTATTTTGTTTCATGGCTGCTATATTTTCTCTTTTTGTTATAAGGATATAAATTGTAGTTTTGCTTTGTCTTCTGCCCTGTGCATTGCTTTGTCTTTTCCAGATTCTTTTTTAATTTATAAGCTTTTACCTTCATTTTGGAGGTTTTCCTCACATATGTGTGGTTGTTGCCTATCTATCATTTCAGAATCACCTTAGAAGGTCTTTGTATATCAACATGGCTTTTCATTTGTTGATATGGACTTATTAGAGTAGCATCCAAATGTCAGCATCTTATAGCTCTTTTTCCCTGGTACTACTGAGTTTCTCCAAAGAATAGGAAAAGTGGAAAGGGCAGTAATCTGGATATAGGCACGTGTGCACATATATGGAAGAACGTGTGTGTTGGATGAGTATCTAAAGATGCACTTACAAATTATCTAATCCTCTGTTTTCAGCCTTATCACTTACTCTGCCTCCACAGCTCCTTGTGTTCCCCAGGCCTTGTCCTTACAGCAAATAACTTCCTTCATTTGGCTGTCTTCTCCACAGCACCCAGGAAGTGCCTCTGCTCCCTTAAATCAATGACCACTCCTCCATCTCTTCAATTTTATAACAATTTGACAAATTCTCTTGAGTGTTTTAGTCTCCTCTCCTTTTCTTTTTTTTAGTCCTTGTGTATTTATACCTTTTATGTTCCTTCACTGTGTTTTTAGTGTGGTTAGTGGAGGAAGAGGTTGAAAGAGACTCTTAAGGTCAGTTGGCCGTTTTTCAGAAATATTGTTATTTTTTGAGTTAGAATCTTGCTCTGTTTCCCTGGGTTGAGTGCAGTGGTGTCATCGTAGCTCACAGCATCCTCAAACTCCTGGGCCCAAGTGATCCTCCTGCCTCAGCCTCCTCAGTAGCTGGGACTACAGGGCATGCGCCACCACGCCCAGCTAATTTTTCTATTTTTAGTAGAGACGGGGTTTTGCTTTTGCTCAGGCTGGTCTCAAACTCCTGAGCTCAAGCAATCCTCCCACCTTGGCCTCCCAGAGTGCTAGGATTACAGGCATGAGCTACCATGACCAACCCAGAAATACTATTTTAAACCTATGCTTCTGCTTTGTTTATTATTTTTATTTTCCTGAAGTGATAGAAATGATTCATTTTGATATTTAAAACTATAGCTAAGAAATTTTGATTTATAAGGCATCTTTAAAGCATCATGTTATACTGAGCAAAAGTCTGTCATATAAATTAACCTATACATGTTTTAAGAATAATTTAATTGGTAGGAGTGAACAGAAATAACTTACAGAAATACAGTTCTATTACCATAGCCTTGAAGGTTTTTGTTTTAAGGACTCTAAACTTCTCTAGAAGGCCTTCCCTGACTCCACAGATTTGTTAAAATTTCCCTGCTTATTTATACTGTCATATAATGAATTTTTTGTAATTATTTGTTCATGGTTTGTCTTCTCTGCTTGTCTTGCTCTTTTAAGGAGAAGCCCTGTGTTGGTCATGGTCACCTTTATATCTTCTTGCCTAGTATGGGCCTTAGCCCAGTAAGCACAATAAAGATGTGTTGAATAAGTAAGGCCATAGTAAATATTTGCATGGGACATATACACTGCGAGAATTAATAGTTTAATATTTTGTTCAGCAAAAGTAGTTATTTAAAGCATTAGAATTGGGAAGACTTCAGTCAAGGTCAAAATTCCAGGCTTTGGGAGATCAAATCATGTGAACTGTATTTACTTTAATTGTACAAGTTTGCCTTGTCAAAATTTTTTGGTCAACCATGGCCTTTGAACTTTATTAATATTATGAAGAGATGTTGACAGGATTCTATTTAGAACATTAAAGTTTTAGCCTTACAGCACTATTTTTATTGTGGAAAAAAATTTTGTTCTAGAACTACCTTTTTGTTTTAGGCTCAGGATAAAAAAATCTATTAGATTGCTTAACACGCTTCAATCCAGTATTTTGCTTTTTATACAAAACACATGATCTATTTTATGATTTGTTCATTTTTAGATGCTTCAACTTAATTTAGTTGTACTCTTGGAGTGGAAAACAAATTCGACTTAAGTTAAGAGTCACACATCTCTCACTTTAAATCAAAAGCTAGAAGTGTTTACATTTTGTGAGGAAGGCATGTCAAAAGCCAAGACAGGCCAACAGTTAGGCCTCTTGCTCCAGACAGTTAACCAAGTTGTGAATGCCCAGGGAAAGTTTTTGAAGGAAATTAAAAGTGCCACTCCGTGAACACATCAATAATAAGAAGGCAAAACAGGCTTACAGCCATGGGAAGAAAGTTTTAGTGGTCTGGATAGAAGAGCAAACCAACCTCAACATTGCCTTAAGACAAAGTCTAATCCAGAGCAAGGCCTTACCTCTCTTCAGTTCTGTGAAGGCTGAGAAGTGAGGAATCTGCAGAAGAAAAGTTTAAAGCTAGCAGAGGTTGGTTCATGAGATTTAAGGAAAGTAGCTGTCTCCGTAACATAAAAGTACAGGGTGAAGCAGAAAGTGCTGATGTAGAAGCTGCAGCAAGTGATCCAAAAGATCTAGCTAAGAGAATTGATGAAGGGGCTACACTAAACAACAGATTTTTAATGTAGACAAAACAGCCTTTTGTTGGAAGAAGATGCCATCTAGGTCTTTCATAACTAGAGAGGAGAAGTCAATGCCTGGCTTTAAAGTTTCAAGGGCTAGGCTGACTCTCTTATTAGGGGCTAATGTAGCTAGTGACTTTAAGTTGAAGCCAGTGCTCATTGACCATTTCAGTTATGAAAAATATACTCTGGCTATGCTTTATAAATGGAAAACAAAGCCTGAATGATAGCACATTTGTCAGCATGGTTTACTGAATATTTTAAGCCCACTATTGAGACCTACTGCTGAGGGAAAAAAAAAAAAGATTCATTTCAAAATATTTCTACCCCTGGTCACCCAAGAGCTCTGATGAAGATGTACATTCTGATGGAATGTTGCTCTTACGTGTGCTAACACAACTTTCATTCTGTAGCCCATGGATCAAGGAGTAATTTTGACTTTCAATTCTTCTTATTTAAGAAATAAATTTCATAAGTCTATAGCTGTCATAAATTGTGATTTCTCTGGTGGATCTGAGCAAAGTAAATTGAAGACCTTTTGGAAAGGAGTTATTGTTCTAGATGACATCAAGAACATTTGTGATTCATGGGAGGAGGTGAAAATATCAACATTAACAGAAGAAGTTTGGAAGAAGTTGATTCGAACCCTCATGAATGATTTTGAGGGATTCAAGACTTCAGTGGAGGAAGTAACTGCAGATGTGGTGGAAATAGGGAGACAACTAGAATTAGAAGTGGAGCCTGAAGATGTGACTAATTGGCTGCACTCTCATGATAAAACTTGAATAGATAAGGAGTTGCATCTTATGGATAAGCAAAGAGAATGTTTTCTTGAGATGGAAATCTACTCCTAGTGAAGAAGCTGTGAACATTGTTGAAATGACGACAGAGGGATTTAGAATAATCTTAATAAAGTAGCAGCAGGGTTTGAGAGGATTGATTACCATCAAAAACAGCTTTACATGCTATAGAGAAATCTTTCATGAAAGGAAGAATCAATCGATGTGGCAAACTGCATTGTCTTATTTTAAGAAAATGCCGTAGTCACCCCAGCCTTCAGTAGCCACCACCCTGATCAGTCAGCAGCCATCAATATGGGGGCAAGACCCTCCACCAGTGAAAAGGTTACAGCTCGCTGAAGGCTCAGATATTTGCTAGCATCCTTTTAGCAATGAAGTACTTTTTAATTAAGGTATATAGTTGTTTTTAGATCTAATGCTATTATACACTTAATAGACTGTAGTATAATGTAAATATCACTTTTGTATGCACTGGAAAACCAAAATATTTGTGTGACTTGCTTTATTGTGGTGGTCTGGAACTGAACCTTAGTATCTCCAAGGTATGCCTGTAAATGGAGAATAATCTTAATTTTTTTATGTGAGGGAAGTCACATATATATGAAATTGAAGATGGGTTAATTCTGTGTAGAATAATGTTTACGAGAGCTAAACTAGGTGATCCCCTTTTTAAATTTCCTCAGTCGTGACAGTTGACCAGATTCTACCTGCACTCCTACATGGCCTGACCATGCGATGGATTCACATGCAATGATTTGTGTATAGATTATTTTTCCGTAAGGAATTCACAGAGTAAAATTTGGATGAATTTGGGGAAAAAAATATTTCCTTTTTCTGATTACACCAAACCTGAAGTTGTAGAAATAAATGCACCTTTTTGTCTGGGTTCTAAGAAAGCTAGTTACAACATTTCGTGGGTGCCTTTTTGTTCAGATTCACATTGGGAATCAGCATATGAAACTGTCATAATCTTTAACTTAAATTAAAAAAAACATCATCTATAATTCTAAGATTTGGAAATTTTCTAATATGTACAGCAATTAGCTTGAATGAACATATATAACAGCTTTTTTTCTTGATTTATGTAATCTCCACCTTAAAAATATGCAAACAAATATGCAAACAAATAATGCAAAATATGCAAACAAATATGGAAAAATTGTATTTTACTTTGAATTGTATTTTCAATTGGATTCAGGTGTCTTTGGGTGTAATGTGACTTCTAATTGATTTTCACATAAATTCTGCTTATATAATTTTGGATTGGATTGTATATGAGTACTAAGTAAAATGTAGCTGCCCTCTTATAGATTAAATATATAATTTATCCCTAATAATTTTTGAAAAATGAATGCCATTTTCCACCTAAAGATAAAAGAAGACATTTGAGATTGTTAAAACAATTATACTAACGGTATATTTTATATTGTGTATGTTTAAGTGGTACAAGGTAATATTTTGATATAAATATATATTGTAGAATTACTAAATAAAGCTAATTAATGTATCCATAACCTTACATTCTTAACATTTTTGATCCTAAATATTTAAAGCATCTTTGAGGGAGATTTCATTCATCACCCACACTATAACATATAAGTCTTGTTATCTTTAATAAATTTGTATTTAATGACCTTTCTGGATTTAAAAATCCAGAAACAAATTATAATTTTTCTAATTATTACAGTTCTTTAGCAATCTTGCTTTTACAAAATCATCTCATTGATGAAAATTTGCTTTTGACTTTATAGAGATCAGATCATCTACATACCTTAGCACTGCAGTTCCCAACCCCTGGGCTGTGGACTGGTACTGGTACCAGGCCATGGCCTGTTAGGAACCGGCCACACAGTAGGAGATGATCAGCAGCAAGCAAGCAAGCGAAGCTTCATCTGTATTTACAGCCTCTCCCCATTGGTCACATCACTGCATAAGCGCCGCCTCCTGTCAGATCAGCAGTGGCATTAGATTCTCATAGGAGTATGAATCCTACTGTAAACTGCGCATGCCAGGGATCTGGGTTGCGTGCTCCTTATGGGACTCTAATGCCTGATGATCTGAGGTGGAGCTGAGGTGGTGATGCTAGCACTGAGGAGTGGCTGCAAATACAGATTATCATTAGCTTAGAGGTTTTGACTGCACAATAAATGTAATGTGCTTGAATCATCCCGAAAACATACCTCCAGCCCTGGTCTATGGAAAAATTTGCTTCCATGAAACTGGTCCCTGGTGCCAAAAAGGTTGGGGACTGCTGCCTTAGCAGAAGGTGAAATAGTGAATGTCTATTACCTTGTGTTATCTGTGAGGACTGACGATTAGACACTGAGTCATAATAGCATTAGTAGTTGTGAATTTAGTAACTAAATTACAGTTTTATGAAATAGCAGATGCAGAGATCATACATTTTTGTTTTCTTCCCCCTAAATATATGAGAAAACAAAACATTCACTTTCTTGGTGGCATCCTTAGTCTTTGGCATCCTTAGTCCTTAGTATTTGACCGGTGGCTGGTCAAATGCTTTAATGTTTTTCTTATTTTGAGATGGTTGTACATATAAAATTATGTATGGTAGTCTCACCTTATCCATGTTTTCTCTTTCTGTGGTTTTAGTTACCAGTGATCAACCTTTCTCTGAAAATATTAAATGGAAAATATAATATATTAAATATTTAAATACAAAAATATTAAATGGAGGTGATGTTATCTTCTGAGAGCAAGATACAGAAATGTCTAAAGTAACTACAATAGAGATTTAGGGGAGAGTGGAGGATTAAAATAGCCATTGTAAAAAACTAGAAAACCATGAAATCTTTTATAATCATTTGCTCATGTTTTTCATTTGCAAGATTAAATGTGAGGTGTTTAATGATAAAATGAATTTTTAAACTTGCTCGTGAAATGCAGTTTTTTTACAGGGTCACAACTTTTGCTGTTCTAATTTATAAGTTCTTTATGTAATCTCTTTTAAAAAAATATGTATAAACCTTAGTAATCTGAATAAATTAGTACTTTTTTAAACCCATGACATAATCTTTAATTTACATAGCAAATGTACCAAACTTACAATACTGATTTTATTCTTTTTGTTTAAACTTGATAGGCAAATTTAAACTGAAGAATATGAATCACACCAACGTCTTGTAATTGTGCCAAACACTGAGAATTTGAGTAACTTTATTTTGTGTGGTGTAATCATTCTCATGATAGAGAAAATATGTTAAAAAAATCAAACAAGCTCTATTTTTGGCATTATCTATCCAGCACTAAAAGACAGCACAATAGAAAAATGAACACAGGGTCTGAATAGGCACATCAAAAAGAAAATATCCAGAAGACTGATAAACACATGAAAAGATGCTTAACATCACTAATAAGAGAGAAATATAAGCTATAAACACAACGAGGCACTATTTCTTACCAGTTACATTGGTGTAAAATTAAAAATACTGACAATAACTGTTGGCAGTGATGTGGAGCAACAAAAATTCTCATTCTGCTCATAGGCATACATATTATGTAGAAAATAGATTGGAAGGTTCACATGCCTACTAACTCAAATTCTATCTAGATAATACACTCTTGAGAAATTGAAACATGCACAAGGAGACATGTTTTTAACAATGTTTTCACATGGCCTTATTAACTCCATTTCTCATCCTGTGTAGCTGCTCCAGAACATTGTGTTCCGCTCTGCCTGCAGCACACCTCACCTTGCCCTGTCTCAAGCAAATGACCTCTCTTCATTCTTTACGGAGGAAATGATCTGTCCTAAGTAAATTTGCTCAGTTTACTATTTCCTCACGACTAAATTTGCTTTTGTCTCACCCTTATCTCCTTCCCCTAGTCTCATAGGAGAGAATGCCACACTTCCTGTCAGATTCCAGAGAAGAGTTTGGGATTCATAAGTCAGCATTGGGTGTGATTTTCCTTTAGCAGTGCTCAAGGAGATGGAGTTATTCCAGGTGTAGGGAGATATGGGGTGATTACAGAATTTTGTCCTTGCATTTTGAAGTTAGGAAGTCAGAGAACTTTGAGGCTTTTATTAGATGGGCCATCTACTTGAATTTCGAAGGTCTATCTGACATGATTTGGGATGGTGAGGAAAATTATGAGTCATGTATCAAAGTCCTCTTTAAAAAGTGAGTGGGAATGTCTACAGTTTGCCACTGGCAAGGTGGTAAGTGATATAACCAGAGCATATCTGCCTTCATTAGCATCAATGGATCAGAATTTATTTGTCAAATATAAATGTCCAGGTGAAGTTGGTGGCAGAAAAGAGCAGATTGCCTTCATCCTCATCAGTGACCCAAAATACTGGTTGCTGAAAGACAGGAGACCAGGTTTGTTCAGTTCCACAAGTATGTTGAACTTTTGGGAGTATATTAGGGTGAAGTTCTAAAGGTAAAAGAACATTGTTGAAAAAGGAAACATTCCACTCTGGGCCACATGAAATCCTTGAGTAGCTTCTTGATTTTCCCAATATATCACATTCTAGGAGCATTTTCTTTTCCCTGGGATGTACTCTTCTCCAGAGAGAAATACCAGATTAAAGTTATCTGATTCCGTGCTTTCATTTTCTGCTTGATTCTTGTCAAGATACATCATCTCCAAGACCCATGTGGTACCCCAACTTAATATACAGAATCAAAATTATCAATTATGATTCTATTAGGGTAGTAATAACAAATAGATCTTCACATTTCAGTGGATTAACCCATGAAAGCTTTATTGTTTATGTGGGTATTGTTTATGTAGCTATTCTAGGTGTGTGTATGGGTTGAGGAAGACTCCTCCATGTGACTCCCCTTCATGTTGTTATTCAGGGACCTAGACTGATGGCAACTTTGCCATCAAATTCACTGATTTTACTTATTTCCACAACCACCACTTCTTTGAACCTGCTCTACAGCCATTTTCCAGGAGCATAATCTGTAATCTGCTGGAAAATTTATCAGCCTCTGTGTTTCCATGCAAAGAAAACACTGTATAGTTCTGTATTTGAGGAATAAGGAAGAACTTATTCCATTTTATTGAATATCAACCTTTTTATCTTCTTTCATAGTTAATTATGAATATTTTAAACTAGAAATATTTCAGACTTTCTCTTGGATGATGAAACTAAATCTCTTTAGTTTCATAACTCTTCCAGTATAAAACCTAATTTAAAGACTACATGTTAATTATGCCTTTAAAAATGTTTATTTCTCAAATGAGATACAATGTATAAAGAGGTTCAGTCTTAGTGCTCTGCCTCTGTCTCTGTGACAATGGCTAAGACATTTAACCTTTCAGAGGCATCATTTCTTTGTCTGTGAAATGTCATAGGTAGGGATTAGTGGATTTGAATCTGTAAGGTCCATTACAACTATACAGTTCTTCAATCTTAAAGTCACTCTAGTGTTTCCAATGCTTGATTATTACTACTATTTGCTTTAAAGTTGTTCCCATCCTTTAGTCCTCTCTAAACTTAGATTTATATTAGTTTTATAACCTTTGTCTCAGATAATGCCTTTTGGCTTTTAGTACTGTTAAATTCAAATGACACTTCAGTGCTTCCAGCAAATGCCAGTGTGATAGGAATAAACTGCCAAAGCTAAGTGATGTATGATTTTTAAACCTTGTTCATTCTTTTTGTTCAACGATTTCTGCAGATGAAAAATTGAATATTACTTTCTAAATTTTAGACCTTTTAATCCTTCTCACATTTTTCTTATACTTTCCTATATCAGTTATTTTTGCCACATTTAAAAGATATCGAGAATTATATATTCCATCATTCAGAACACACAATTATTAACATTTTGACATATTTGTTTCCAGGCTTTTTCAGAGATACAAACATAATGTTCCTAAGTGTGCTGTATTTTTTAATAGCAGTATTAAAGAACATAGACTTTTAATAGATTTCCCTTCACTTTTTTTAATTGATTTTATTTTTTTTTAAGTAGTTTTAGTTTCACAGCAAAATTGAGCAGAAAGTGCAGAGTGCCCTCATACCCCTATCCCCACACAGGCTTTCTCCCCAACTGTCAGTATCCTGCACTAGAATGGCACATTTGTTATAACTGATGGACCTATATTGATATATCATCATTACCCAGAATTGATATATATTAGGATTTACCCTTGGTGTTGCACATTCTATGTGTTTTGACAAATTATAAATGACATGTATCCACTATTATTATATAGAATTATTAACTTATTTATAGGGGATTAGCTGTTAAGAAGCAATCAAAATTCAAAAGAATTACCCTAGGGCTCAGGAAGAATACCTGGGAAGGAACAAACTTGGAAGGGGAGCCCCTTCCCTAGGTTGGGATTTGGGCCTTATTGGAAAAGGTATGTTTGCAGCTAGAGCTTTTCCACAGTTGCTGGGCTGAAAGCGGCAGACAGTGAAACACAGGCTGGGACTGGCAACGCAGAAGCCTCCTGCTGTGGTGCCATGGAGCCAGGGCTGGCAGGCAGGGGATCATGGGCCAGAACTGGCATTCAGGAGACCCCCTACCGGGAGGTAGGCTGGCTGGTGGGCAGGGAACCTCTAGCTGGGATTAACAAGTAGGAACTCCCCCCACCCACAACACATACATACTGCGGTACAGGAGGGCCAAGGATTCTAGGACTGATCTTAGTTGCTGTTTTTGTTTATAAATGATCTGAAAGAGAGGATCCACAGTGAAATTTTCAAATAATTAGTTATTCCAAAGAGTAAAATTCCAGTTTGAGGAGAATGACCTGCCAGAACATTTGAGGACTATATGAGTGAGTACAGAAAAAGGGCAGTTGCTCTATGGTTGGTGTTATGAACTGAATGTTTGTGTCTTCCTCAAATTGATGTTGAAGCCATAACCCTCAGTGTAGCTGTATTTGGAGATTGGGCCTCTAAGGAAGTAATCAAGGTTAAATGAGCTCATAGGATGGACTCAAGAGAGCTTTCTCTTCCTCCTTCTCTCCTTCATTGAGTGCACCAAGGAAAGGCCATGGAAGACATAGCAAGAAGGCAGTTGTCTAGAAGCTGGGGAGAGAGCCCTTACCAGAACCAACCATGCTAGCACTTGGATCTTAGACTTCTAGCCTTCCAAACTATGAGAAAGTAAATTTCTGTTGTTTAAGCCATCCAGTCTGTGGTATTTTGTTATGGTAACCCAAGCTGGCTAATACTTTTGGTTAAGTTCAAGGTGATTTATTTAGAGAAAAATAATCCAAACTATTAAAGTGTGTTGTGTTCCTTTCTTTCAGGTGCCATTAGAAAAACTATCTTAGAGTCATTGTATAGCCAGGCCTAGAAGACAGTGGCTCTGTGCATAGCTAGAGATTTTGTCATTAAGGGCCAGCCCATCATTCTCCAGAAATAAACAGAATATCACATCGTATGGTGTTTGGGACTAAGCCAGGAAGACTGAGAGAAAGGCAGTGGAGCGTGAGAGAGTTGCAAGCCACAAGGAAATGCCAGATAGTTGGAGTAGTTTTATCACTATGAACTTATTTAGAGAACATCCAACTTATCGTGCCACAGAGGTACTTGATACTTCATAAACTTGGGGCATGGAGCTGAGCAGCCGAAGACTATTTCTAGAGCCAGATGATTAATAGAGTGGATTCTCTTGATTCTATGGGCCAAGGGAAAAGGAAGTGTTCTCATTTAGTTTCCATTTAATCTTTACAATTTGGGGGGGTTAGTGTTGTCCATTTTACAGTTGAAAATACTAAAGTTCATGGAGATTAAGTATTTTGCCCAAGGTTACCTAACTAGAAAGAAGTGAAGCTGGCTTTTAAACATGGGCCAAAGGATTGCAAAACATGTACTTTTATTTCAAGTTGTGTAATATGAAAGAACACTGGATTGGGTGTCATAACACCCAAGT
The DNA here is from genome assembly GCF_040939455.1 of Microcebus murinus. Classification (NCBI taxonomy): domain Eukaryota; kingdom Metazoa; phylum Chordata; class Mammalia; order Primates; family Cheirogaleidae; genus Microcebus; species Microcebus murinus. The sequence goes on from NC_134127.1 coordinate 15,567,406, forward strand.
TCTGGTCCCAGACTCATTTGCTGTTTGTCCAGCCCTGATGAAGACCTCTGTCAGCTACGTTAACTTTTGTACAATTGAATTAGTAATATATGTTCGGCAGGCTTTTTAAAAAATAATATGCCATTTTAGAATTTTTCTATATCTTTACATATATGCATTCCTATAAAACGTGAACCTTTTTTTTACCCATTTTTCTATAGCTTGCTTTTTTCATCTAACTATGTATTTTGTGAATCTTAGTATGGTACCACCTCTAGATCTACCATATCCTCTTGAATGGTCTTTATGGTCTAACAGACTATTCCATGGATATGCCATAATTTGTTTAATCATTGTCCTACTGATGGAAATTGTTATTGTTTCTATTTTCACTATTAGAAACATGCTACAGTGAACATACAGGGATCTTAGTAGATGCAAATGCTAAATTGATGGGTTCATAGCTTTTACATTTTAATAGAAACTTCAAATTGTGTTTCCACATGGTTCCACCAAGGTATACATCTACATGTAATATGTAATGAGCAATTTTATTAAAAATGATGTATCTCTGAATGTACATGCTTATTTTTGTAAATTTTTAAATTTTATGTAAATAATATCTATCCTATTATAAGCTTATGTATTGTATTTAATATTATATTTGGGAAATTTAACCATATTCATACATATACTTCTAGTTAATTTATTTTTACTACTGTGTAATATTCTACTATAAGAATATTTCATTAAACTGATATAGTTTCTATTTTTATTTTATTAATATTTTTGTGAAGACCGATAATAATCAGTTTATATAGCCCCTATTGGTTAAAAACAAAGTTTATAAGAACCTTATTTATTCTGTTACTAAGGTACTTTCCCTTACTTGGTTTCTCTATTTGATCTATCCATTTCTGATAGAGATCTATTGAAGTCTCAGCCATAATTGTGAATTGATTAAATTTCTATTGCATTTCTTTAATAGCTTTTCTATCATCTAATTTTAAGCTATTTAGTTCATGTGTGTAATATCTTTTTTTCTTTGTCCTATTTAATGCTTTTGACCCTCAGTTTCATGTATTTTCAAACATTATGAGTAATGTTTAACTGTAACTATAGTAAGGGACATTTATATGGCTTTTTAAAAAACAGTACAACAGTTGCTCTTTTTCGCTGTGGGATTTTAACCCTATCATACTTACTGTGATTGAAAATATATTTGCATTTATTTTTGCAAAAAATAAATGAGCTTGTGTAATTTCTGTATTACCTGACATTGATTGGTCCTGTTTTCTTATCATTTCTCTCCCTCTAGTGGTTTGAAAGTTATGCATCCTATTTCTAGTCTAAAGTTGGTTACACATAAATTTAAACAGTTTGTAATATATATATATCTGAAACTTGAGGATAAATCAGTGTTAGAAAATTTCCCATTCCCAAAATTGCAAATTCTTTGAATGTGTTTTACTATATTGCCTTCCCCACCCTACATTTTTCTGAAGTCAGCTACAGTGTATCAGATAGTTACTGTTTTTTTCAATATTATGCTTTAATTTTTTTTTTTTTTTTTGAGACAGAGTCTCGCTTTGTTGCCCAAACTAGAGTGAGTGCCATGGCATCAGCCTAGCTCACAGCAACCTCAAAACTCCTGGGCTCAAGCGATCCTCCTGCCTCAGCCTCCTGAGTAGCTGGGACTACAGGCATGCGCCACCATGCCAGGCTAATTTTTTCTATATATATTAGTTGGCCAATTAATTTCTTTCTATTTATAGTAGAGACGGGGGTCTCGCTCTTGCTCAGGCTGGTTTCGAACTCCTGAGCTCAAGCAATCTACTCGCCTCGGCCTCCCAGAGTGCTAGGATTACAGGTGTGAGCTACCGTGCCGGGCCTGTGCTTTAATTTTTAAAGGAATCTTATTTAACAATCACAGTAAGCTTGATAACCAAATTCACTCTTTCATTTATTCAGCAAATATTTAGAGCTCAGTACAGGCCAGAAACTATTCTAGGTACTGGAGAAACTGAAGTTTACCAAGTAAACAAAAATTCCTGCCTTCATGGAATTGTGGAATGCTGGAGACATAAATTTTGGATTTGTCAGTATATTTATAATATTTAAAGGCTAGATGAGATCATCAAGGGAGTAATTATAGATTGAAAAAAAGAAAGGAGGTCAAAGGACTGGCCCTCGGGCACTATGTAGATAGAAGTACCAGTAAAAATACAATAAAAAGAACTGCCAGAGAAGTAGGAGGAAAATCAGGAAGGTGGGGTCTTAGAAACTGAGAAAATAAATCATTCAAAAAAAAAAAAAGGTATCAATTGTGTCAAATGTTGTAAGATGAAAACTGAGAGTTGACCTTTGGATTTAGCAACAAGGAGATCATTGATGACCCTGACAAGCAGTTTTACTGGCTTGGTAGTTATGGTGAGGGCAGAGCCTGCTGGAGTAAGTTCAGGAGTGAGAGGAAATATAGGTAGCTGTCTCCAGTAGCCTTGTAGTAAAGGGTAGGAGAGAAATGGCAGGAAGGAGGGCAAAGGGAGCTAAAGGGAGAAGTGGGACAGGGAGCTTTCTCAGATGGGAGGAATAGCAACATGTATGTATGCATGCTGAAGGGAAGTATTCAATAGAGGAGGAAAAAATAATGAGGTTGGCAGGGCAAGAAGATATTGCTGAGCCAAGACCTTGAATAGGCAAGAAAAGATGAGATCTACACACTTAACTGCTATGCTACACTGCCTTCTTAGAAAAATACTTTAACTTATGTCATCTTCCTGTCAATTAATGAGATGATATGTGGAAGTACTTTATAAACTGATAAAAGAACCCTATAATGTAAACTATAACAGTAGAAACTTTATTGAGATATATTTGTATGTACTTGTGCGCTACGTGTGGTATTTTGATACATACATACATACAAGTATAATAATCAAATCAGGGTATTTAGCATCTCCATCAGCGCAAACATTTATCATTTCTTTGTGTTGGGAGCATTTCAAATCTTCTTACCTAGCTATTTTGAAATATACAATATATTATTAACTATAGTCAACCTACTGTGCTATCAAACACTGTAACTTATTCCTTCTATCTAACTGTATGTTTGTACCTGTTAACCAACCTCTCTTCATTCCTCCATCCCTCACCCACCCACCCGTCCCAGCTCTGGTAACTACCATTCTATAAGTAGAGTAGCTGTCATTCTTTAAAATTATATATGGTCAGTTGCATCATCTAGCAACTTTTTAAAAAATTTGATCTCAGCTAGGGAAATACTATTGGCTTGTCTTCAGCTGTGTGTATTTCCACATAGACACATTTACTAACCATCAAAACATTTCACCTAGAGTACTTTGGGATTTTCCCACACTGGGAATTTGATGTTTAACCTTTCGACCACCCAGTAAGCAAAGAAAATGTTACCTCTTTTATCTTCTTGCATGGCTTTAAATAAGCCTGAAGCCATATGAGAAAGTCAAATGTGCTTCCATGAACATCTTTTTTAGCTACTTGAATAGAATTTCATGTAAGTCCTATAAGATTCATGCACAGATAATATAAAATAAAAATGTAAGTTTAAAAGAGTATTTGCTCTTTAGTGTTTTATAAAGATGTTGTTGCTATTGCCAACATCAACTAGGTTCTAATACAAAATGCTCAGTTTCCTACATGACATCAAATATATTTTTAATCTATTTTTATTTTAAAAATTTGGGGTTGATTTTATTTAATATGAAAGAAACTAATAACGATGAGTAATGTAAGTAATTTTGGTTAATACAAATAGTTTTTCTTTTTTTCTTCTTTCTTCATTCTCACTTCTCTATTTCTCCATCTTGCTAAAAGGTAATGCATCATGCAGTGTTTAGAGAATTGCTATAATTGTTTCAAGTTACCACTGCAGGGTATTATCAGCTTGTAGGCATCAGTTTCTCTAATTGTCAAGTAGTGAATCCTTTATCTGGCATTTAATCTTGCCTCCCTGGGAAAACCAGACCTTACCGCAGAGTAAATTTTCGAATTGCTGACCCGAAGTAACATGAGACTGTGCCTTGGCAGTGAACCTTTGCTTTCTGTTATTCATAGGAAGGATAATGATATACTCTGTTGCCTAAAGGCCCTTAGTTTCACTACCTTAAGAAGTAACATCTAAGTGAGTGCTAGCTGCAAAGGTCTGAGGTTGGAAATTCCAGGGAAGATAATTGCATTGACACAATATTTTTATTTCTTTTGGAAAGATGAAGTAATTAAAAAAGCAACTTTTATCATTTCTACCACTTCTTAAGCTTCTCATCCTAATTCTGCCAGCATGACTTACAGGATCCTCACAGTAACCTAAAAATGATCATTAGTTATTTTTCTGAATAAATTATGTACATTATTTTATTTCCACATAAATTCTCCATTTTTAGAAGTAGGAAAACTGAGATTCAAGACCTAGGTTGTAGCTCACAAATTTCTCTATAAAATAGAAGAAAGTAGAGCTTTCCAGAGCTAGAAAGAAGATTCCCTAAACATTTTTAGATAACGTGAAAAGAGTATCAAGTGATTCCCATAAAATAATTTCCTAGAAAGTGTAAGGTATAATTTTCTAGAAGGAGTAATAAGAAAGGGCAAATTTAAATTCTCTTCTACCTCTAGATTTCCATGATATCATCTTTCTACTTGCTGTGTGGCCTCGCGCTTACAAATAAGATAATTCGTGTCCCAACTCTGAGGTCTGTGTTTGGGCAGTTTTTAATAGGAGCTTTGCAAGATCTCTTTGATATGGAAAATTCCATTTCTTCAACGAAATTTGCCATATCTAAAAATACTGCAGTGATACCTTACCTTAAACTTACATTGTCTATTTTCTTATTTTGTAAAAAATAGCGCTGTAAATATTTTAACATACTTAGTTATAATATGCCCATATGAAGCCAAAAAAATTGTAATTGTATCACACTTAATAGGTAATATTTATCAAAACCATACATGCTGTCTTTTCATTATTTTGAAGTTTGATGATGGTATTTTTTTTCAGAGTGAATTTCAGTATATTCATGAAAGAAATGAAGTTTTTAGAATTTAAAACTTGTCTATATACATATATGTATTTGTAGGGAATTTTATATTTGTTTCTGTTGCTTAGATTTTAGATTTAGAGTTTTTAGTTATTTTTGTTGGCTATTTTGAGTATAGCAATCTCTCATCAAATTTAGTTTAGTAATAACTCAGTTTTATAATTACAGAGAAATTTGAAGACCATGTCTTGTTCCCTATAGATAGTTGAATTCTGTTTTTGTAAATTAAACTAATAGTAATTACTGTCCAATCTCCTAGGTCTATGGAGGCGAAGTAGAAAACACCTGCTTACCCTCAGGATCTCTCAACATTCAGGGACGAGAACCAGACAAAATATTTCCTTAATCTTTATTGCAATGTTTTGAGAAAAGATTAGAGTTACAGAAGCATTTTGCCAAATTTGGTAAAACAAGGCCAGGAAGAGTGCAAGTGCAAATAAAATTAAATTTCAAGCCAGTGATGGCTGTATCTAAGCATTTGGAAAGAGAATCTGCAGAGGATAAAAATGTGTGGAACTGTCAACCTCAGTGAATCACAGCGTTTAGTGTTTCCTGAAAAATTAGTGGAGGCGGTTTAAAAGTTACCTCCCGTGAGGCTTTTAACCTACAGATGTGGTTTGTTTTGGAGGTGAGACTCTCCTGGTCTTTCTTAAACATATAATTCTTACATTTTTCTCCTTAGTTGTTAGAATTCCATGAGTGCTTGATGTTGTTACTCAAAGTTGGTGTGACGGAGACTGCAAGCTGCTGACCTTAATTTCTCTTCTTTCTTTGTAATAGTTAGGGTGTATATGCTCAGCCCTTCTTCATTTTCCAGCAGTTCCTTGTTAAGTGCAGCCATATGAACTAAGTTCTCCTCATTCGAATGTGAACAGAAGTTATTTATGCCACTTCTAGGCCTGGCCTATAAAAGCTTCTCACATGAACTTCTTCCCTGCCTTTCCCTGCTCCGCTTTTCCTGGTTGGTATACAGTTATCACGCTGGCCTCTGAAGGACTGCATGAATTGAAGCAGAGGTCCTTGATCCCACCCCAACCTCAGTCCTAGTATGTTTTACACACATCTGCTGTGTTTGAGCCATTACATTTGAGGAATTTAGCCCACCTTGTATAGGGGAAGGCATTAATTGGTGAAGGCTTTGATCGTTTCAAAGGGAGATGATTGTTTTTTGGTGAATTAACTTTGTCAGCTTCACTGGTCTCTTATATTCTCATGGTATGAAAGTTCACCTAACTGCCCACAGTAGGTTCAGACTCACCACAGACACTAAGACCCACAGGAGCTTCAGATTAATGGCTAATCGGCCACTTGGACATTGTTAGTATAACTGATCCCTGTGAATTAGCCCCAGTCTTATATCCCAATCCTCTGTGGTTGGATTCCTACCTTAAAAGGTCACTTAAAAGACCCTAGTAACTTTATGCCAATTCCCTGGGGACTAAATTTCTTCTTCCTGAACCCAGGCTCCTTTTGACCTACTTATCTCTTCTTTGAATAGTGAACTTCAGCCAGTATGCCTGAACCTCTGCATATCACCGTTATTCCTGGCTGAAAGCCACAGTCTGGGTCTTGTACTTGGTTCAGGATTGTGCCAAGTGAATCATATGCTACGTCTCCCATACTTTTCCTATTCTGGCTTCCCATGCTCTCCACTGCTGCCCTTTTCTGTAACCCTGCTTGTAGCCCCTCCTGTAGTCCTACCAAATTCAAGCCTCTCCTAAGTCATATTTATGTTTGTCTCTTTCTTCAGCAACAACCTACCTTCTCTTATGTTAGAACTCCAAGTATTTATACAGATTTGAAAAGCTGTATTCTCCTCTTTCTGGCCTTTCTTAATGCATATACTGATAAAATTCTTACCAGATATACTGACCATTTGACCTTGTTATCTCTGTCATCAAAACTTAGAGGAATTTGTGAATTCCATTAACCCTTTTCGGAAAGATATTATGGAAGCAAAAATTATTCTTTGCTATAGGAAAGAATAATAGTTTGATAGTTTGTAACTGAAAGAAGCAAACTGAAATATTATGCAGTTTTTATATGTTGCAGTCACTTAGGAGTGCCTGAGAATTGAGTGTTCCAAACTTCAAGCCACAGTTGCTTTTCCCAGCTTCTCTGCTTATGAGAAGCATTTTAACCAGAATTTTACTCTATTAAAATAATACACAAAATAAAAAATAAATTTCATAAATAAATTTCAAGCCTTCTTAGTGCAGTAGCTAAACTTAAACAGTAATCAACATTAGTTTTAAAGATGACATGTTTGAGCAACTTTTACAAGATCAATACCATAAGTTATAATGTGGTGCCTTTCTCACTAAAGCTTTAGACTCTCTTATTTTCTCAGACTAAATGCCTAGTTTGGAATCAAAAACCTTCTAGTTGTCCTTAACTGTCATTTGACCAAGACACAGTATACCTTTGGTTGCTTATTATTCAGTTGCCAATTATCTTTTCATCCACAAGCATTCATTTATTTATGAAGTAAACATTTACTAAGCCTCTTATATATGGGGCAGTATATTAATCACTGGGACTATAAAAGTAAGAACTTACCGTTCTTCTTAAGGAATTTATGACTGAATGGCAGAGATATGTAAACAGATAATTGCAACCCAGTGTGAATGGGGGAAAGGAGTACAAATGATATATAATAGGGATAGATGAAGGAAATAACTAGGATTATTCCAGGGTACAGTGTTGGCTCTCAAGGAAGCTGTGTTGTCAAAATCTAAGATATGTTACTACAAGGGATGTGATTTAATTAGGATTGATTTGGAGCAATAGTTTATATAGTAGAGACAGCATAGCAGCTGAAGTTTTTTGGCAGGTGGCCTTCTTGAGAGTCTGGGCAAAAGAATCACATATTCCATTTTATATGGAGCAAGGATTTATCTCCTTGGCAATAACTGGAGAGGTATTGGGGCTCACCTCCAGAGAAATTGCAAAGCTAAGCAGGGAACTGAAGTAGATCTAAAATATTCTTGGAGCTGGCTATAGCTCAGAGACCATTACAGTTTCCAGAGTTCATCCCAAGCACAGATGGAAATTAGACTTATTCTTGTTTCTATCAACAGGTTAGGCCTAGACTTTGCTTAGTATTAACTTAGTTGACGTCATGAAGTTCTAGCAATAAATAACTATTGAATGTGTGGATAACTAGCACAGCTCTATAACAAGAATCTAAAAAGAAGCAGTAAGGGGACCTGGTAAGTAGCAGCATAACACCAAGCACCGGGGTGGGTGGGTAAGCATGCACAGCAGTTGTAGGGGGAACCTCTGAAGTAACAGGAAAGGTCTCATGCACAAGTTGACAGGTGGGAACCCAGGTAACTAAAATTGGAAGAAAGGAGTGAGTTTGTTCTAAAGTTAGAGAACAAGTGAGGAGCTTAGTTTCTGTTCCTAGAACAGGATGGGCAACACCCAAATCTCTGGGCTGAGAGTATTTGATTACCTACCACTTGGAACAGAATTGGTTCCAGATAGAAAACAAGAATTCAAGGTACAAGCAATATTAATTATATTCAATCTCTAAGAATTTTTATAATAATTAGAGCAAATTTTAAAAATTGATAATTAAGAAGCATAGATAACCTCCGTGATTCGATGTACTACTTAACAACCTAACAAAAATGTACATTTCAGTCTTCCTATATTTAAAAGCTTCCTCAGTAGGTTTGCTGATAATACCAAAAAACATTCAAAGTCAGGAGTACATGCAGAGGAAGGATTTTACCTTATAATGGTCATTTTAAAGAGGCATCTCTGGAAAGATGGAACATGGAAACTTTATTATGTTTACTTTGGAGCAGTGATTTCTTAGAAGCCCAGCTAGTTCTGTATGCAGCTCCATCTGTGCTGCTCCTGTCCTGCAGCTTCTCAGAGAGGATGTATTTCTCTTTGTAGCCCTTATGAGCTTAAGGGCTTTCTCTTTACCGTTAATATTTCCTAACAGTTACTTCCCAAATATGTGTTTTTTAGTTTGACTGTCATCTATAGAAATAAGAATTGTTCTTAAATGACTGTGACTTTTGTAACTCCTCTTAGTCTCTTCTCTGCAGTTCATAAATTGTCTCCTCACTTTTAAAAGGCTTTTTTAAGCACATAATATGGAATTGATAATAATTATTTTCATTTTAGCAATTAATGTTTTAACAACTAAGTGAATATAATTTTTTTTTGGCTTTCAGGTTAGCTTTCCCCATTGGCCTTTTGGCATATTATACTTATTGATTCTACTGTATTCTACAGTTTCTACTGTATTGGCAATTTGAGATGCAAAAAGTATCATTTACTAACATAATACATATTAATGAAAGATTTGTAGGTTGAATTTAGGCTTAGAAATTAACTTTTAAAAGATATATTGGATTTAGGTAAGCAGAAAATGTATTTAAAATAAAGTAGATCAATCAGTGAATACAGGTGTGCTTGTATTAACCCGTTCCTTATAATATAAGGATTATATCCCTAATCACAGAATCACAGATTTGGTGTGCTCCAGAAAAATGGCTGTACTTGTTTTTTAAAAGGCCCAGAACATTAACATGATACAAGATTATTGTCATTTGTAGACTAGCAAGACTGAGGAGAGGATTAGTAAACTGGTTTGATATCATTTTCCACCTTTTTTTTTTAATTGGCGGTTGTTTCTGAGTCTTCATAATAGTGATGTTAAAACTCCAGAGGGTTTAGATTTTTTAAACTTTGGAAAGTTCACAAACAAAATTAAATCTCCTAGAAGTTTCCGTTCCTTCTGGCACTTGGGTAGTCTGCTGGCTGCAGCTGCCTCTTTGCTCAGAGGTTCCAGTAGATCAGGTATGCTGGGCAGAGCTTCATGGACTGATCCAAATCAGCCTTCTTTCTACATGTGAAGTTTAACTTGGTCAGAACCATATCATAGTAAAAAAATCATTGAATTCTTTATCCTGTGCTATCAGATCATTCACTAAGAAAATAATCTGTTGATAAAACTACAGAGAAATGAGCATATGGACTCTTGAAAGGTTTGAAAGCATTAATAGTTAGGCATATGTAGGCAGAACATGATTAAACAAAGCTTATTTATTTGTACTTGTCCCTAAAACAGTTTTAGATAATGTAAGTAATTTTTTCCAATTTACTAATTATTAATACTTTTTAATTAATTCATTTGTATTAATACATAACAGACATACACAAAGTAGCTTTTGAATGAAGAAGTTTAATTGGCTCATTAGTTGATGTTAGATATTCATCTTGGAAACTATAGATGGTTAAATGAGTATATAAATAATAGCGTTTTTGCCCCATATAATTTGAGTTTTTTTGTTTGGGGATTTCTATTTATGCTTCTACTTGCCCAACACATTTTAAATTTTTGTTTGGGGACTGATATTTATTTTTCTATTTTGGTAAAAAGGGGAAGAAACAAGAGGACTAAATGATCTCTAAGGACCATTCTAACTCTAAACTCCTTTTCAATTAACAAAGGAGACAAGGTAAATACTTGTTCCTGTAATTTTTAGAGGATAATTATCAAAACTAACAGCAAGCATTGCTTCTACTGGCAATTCATTAAAGCATCCTCTTCAAAACAGAGAATAAGTCAAGAATGCTTAATATTACTGATAATATTCAACATTTTTATAGACCTAGAACTCTAATAATTAAGCAATGAAAATGTGGTACATACTGAAAAGGAAAAGCTATAACTATCCCTATTTTGAAGGAATTTTTGATTATCTACATAGAAATATTGAGAAAAAAGTTATTAAAATTAATGAAGAAATGTAATAAGGTTGATTGGATATAAGCCAAATATACTAAAGTTACTAGCTTTCCGATACATCAGAAATAACCGATTGAAAATATAATAGAAATGAAAAATTGTATTCCCAATTCAAATTTCACAGAAACTATAAAATGTTTGTTTGAAATTTATATTAATAAAACTGCAAAACTTTACCAAAAGACATAATTGGAGACTTGAATAAATAGATATCTGTGTTCCCATGTTGGAAAAATCAATATTGTGAGACTGTCAAGTCTCCCTAAATTAAACCAAAATTTAGTGTCCTTTCAAACGAAATGCCAGTAGGATTTTTAAAATCAAACTTGTCACATTGATTTCAAAGATTATCTAGAAGAGAAAATTACATATCAATCATCACAAATATTTTTAAAAGATTGACAATAAGACAGAGTATTGCTTTACCTAATGTCAAAACATACTCAAAATATATAGTAATTAGAACACTATGGCATTTGAGTAGAAAGAGACAAATAAGTCAGTAGAAGAGAACAGAGAATTTTAAAATCAACCCAAGTATTGATTTCCTGCTCTGCTCTACCTTCCATCCCATTCTCCAGCCATATGAGCCCAGTCCTCCTTGTTGATGATGAGTAGACTGTTCTGGAATCAGGCCAGTTTACTGGGATGTCATGGGGAAATCGTTCTTCACCTTTTACCAGCTCACGTTTCATGTGAGCAGTACCAGTGTGTTTTATTAGACTGTGTGAGCAGAAGCAACAAGTCAGCAGTACTGGGAAGCCCTTTTTAAGCACCAGGCTCTGGTTATCCCTTTTATACATAAGTCATATTCTTCCCTTTTAGGATATAAGGGGCACAAACCGTTCATTCCTAATTATCTCCCCAGACCTTCTTTTAAGGTAGTGCTAAATAAACCTTTGCTCACCACTTAATACCAGAGATGGTGGTGACTATTGCAAAGGCAGCAAGGGCTGGAATTCATACAGTGGAGTTGTATGAAATGAAAACCTTTAACTCTACATGGTGAGATTTCTTCTTATACCCTTACTCAGGTGGTTAAAGAATGAAAACTTTTCTAAAGTTCTGCTTGTTTTCTCACTTCAGTATAGAATGGATTAGAGGCAGAAATGAGTTAGGCCATTACTGTAAAACTATAGGGAAGTAGTAATGAGTGTTTGAACAAAGGTGGTGACAGTGGGTGGATGTGAGAAATTAGAGGGGAACTCAGAGGCTTTGTTAATTGATTGTTAGGAGAGGTAAAAGAGAAGAAGGAGTTGTCAGCATGAGCTCACAGAAGGCAGATCGAATTGCCAGCTACAGTCGTTTGGCAGGTTTGGCATGCTGGGGCCACTGATAGACTCTGCTCAAGGAAGGAAAGTTTGATGAGAAAACACAGGCACCTCAGGAGCAGTAATGGCAGCACGAGGTAGAGGCAGAGAACACAGATCAAGTCCATATTAGGTCATAGCAGATACGGATGTTATAGGCCAAAAATTGTGGTTCAGAACATCAGATGAGGTATAGCTTCAGACTGTGATGTTAAAACAGTGGGAGCTGTGGGCTGAGTGGTCCTCATTAAATTCACTAGAAATACATCATGGTTAATTGGAGTCACCTAGGCCCAGGCAAATGGCCTAGCAAGAAAAAGGCACAGACAAAATTGGTTTCCCTGCCCTGAGAGGAAGAAGAAACCCCTGGAATATATGTATACAAGGAAACTAAGATTCAGGGAGATTACTGCCCATTTTTACCTTCAAGTTGTTCAGTGTTCCATGTGTCACCCACGACAGACAAAACAATTTCCCGATACCTATGGATTACCGAAGCAATTGTTGTTAATATGCTGCTGAGCCAGCTTATCTCTGGTACCAGGTTGCTTTATCTTTCTAAACCATCATTTTCTTTTTTGTCTTTGTTCCACCTGTGGATCTCCTAAAACTGAATGCAAGTCCTCTGCTCCAGGAAGACCATTACCATCTTGCAAATATGCTATATAAACCTAAAATGTTCATATCTTTTCCTGACATTAAAATTTGTATTTCTTCTTCTTGAAGCTTTCTTACTAACCTCAACCTATAGTGCTTTTCTTCTATTTACTTGCACTTGACTCATTCCCTTTCTCTGTTTTTGTACATTTTTTCTCTCCAACTAGTATTTGCCCTTCTGTATAGATTATATATCTCTTTTCTTTTTTTTAGATTATATATTTCTTAAAGGCAGAGACCATGTATTTTATTTCTTATATGTGCCATTAAAAAATGGGAAGTGAAATTTTCTTTTAGTTTTTATTTGACTCCTGTGTAATGTCTTGAAAAGTCATAGTCTTCAAAATGGTGGAAAAGAGTAATCATTCACCTGGTTTTTCATTTAAGAAAGTATAATTTAGAAATAAAAAATGTAATCTCCTTGCTGAAAGTTCTTATGGATTGTTTTGTTATGAATTCTCAACTTATTAGATATATAAATTATTTTAATAATTTGTACACAATCTGCATTCTAACCTAATAGACAAAGTATAAACAATAAAGGTAATAAGCTTGTTACCTTAAATGAGAATTTTTTCTAATAAACACAATTTTTTATGAAATATGTGAAAAATGTAATTTATGTATTATTGCTAGTCATGTCAATTGCTGTAAACTCTCCAGAGGCAGTTTGATAGTATATACAAAAATGTTTTGTTTGACCAATCAATTTCACTCCTAAGAATTTATCCCAAGGAATTATTTGTGGATATTACCAAATATTATCAAGGCTGATCATCATACCATTGTTTTGTAATAATAAAAGATTAGAAATCACCTGAATATTGAACCTTGTGGAATTCTTTCTGTTATGCTACAAACATTTACTATGGAATATTATACAGTTACTAAAAAAATGGTCTTCTACTAGAACAGTGACATAAGAAAGTGGCCTTAAAGAATTAAGTAAAAAAGATCAGGTTACTGAATAATATGTATGGTATAATCCCATTTTTGCCACAACAAAAGCAAAACAATTATAGCTGTAACTTTTAAAATTCTATCTTCCAATTGTATACCATGACTACTAGAATATATAGTAACATAGGAAATTGGCCCTGATATATTGATAATTAAAAAAGGTCAGGTATATAATCCCATTTTTTGCCAAAAACAAATTACAATTATAAATTTAAAAAACTTCTATATTCTAAATTGTACACAATAGCTATGTATTACTTTTGTGGTCAGGAAAAAATCCTTTTATTAAAAAATAAATTTTCTATAGTTACAGAGAGAAAATAACAATGGGAAATTAACTACAAGGAAAGGTTTTGAAATGAAGGAGAAGAGACTTCCCCCCATACACATACACTTTATTAATTTTAGGCAAACTAACTCTAGGCAAAATTTAGAATGACCATTGATGATATCTATACTGTAGTGATCTAGAATGAGCAATTTCAGTTCTAATCTAAGCATTACCACTAAATGGTTTCCTTAGTGGTATTCATCAGCAGCCTATGAGGGTTCTATTTTCTTCTTTTAGAAAATTTATGGAATTTAATGAACAGACTTCTAATCAAAAAAATAAGGCTGTAGAGGGTGTATAGTAGGCATTCAGCAAGTGTTGATATTCTTTCTAGAGATACCACTGGCTCCATAATTTAATGTTATCTAAGACTGAAGTGAAGAGATAAAAAAAAAAATCACGAATTCTTCAAAGTGTCAGTTTAAAACCTTCAAGCCTTTAATGATATCCATTGTAGGATCTTTTGAGCATTAATTCATTTTAGGTGGATAATTTATTTATAAAATGATTAAGGTTCATGATAAGACAGAATATTTTCACACTTCATTTACTGTTAATTCACTTTCAAAATAATTAAAAGCATTTTACCTTCTAAAAGGAGGTGATATTTCACACAGTCCAAACTTATTTGCTCTCTTAACTTTAGGTTACTGTTGGCAGAACAGACATTGAAGACTTAGACCTCTATGCTACGTCTCGGGAGAGGCGATTTCGTTTATTTGCTTCTATAGAATGTGAAGGGCAGTTATTCATGACTCCGTATGATTTTATTTTGGCTGTTACAACAGATGAGCCCAAATGTAAGTATATTTAAAAAATTATCTCAATAATTTTATAAGATTTTTTTATCTTTAATTTGTAAAAATATGGAACAGTATAAGTTTTTTAGAACAACTAACTGAGTAATGTGGTATTTCAAAAGATATTATGCTATATAATCTTACCAGAGTAGTATTTCTTGTAAACTCTTACTTGTATCTCTTCTCTTTTCAGTAACTTTCTGTTGCCCTGTCTTTCTCAGTATGACAAATTTAAACACCACCTTACTTTTGACATTTTCATAAAAGATTCATGTTCTGCCTATTTATTTTTATATCCACCCTGAGCACAGTAATTCAGAAGACTGGTTTTGAAGTTAGCCCTGAGCAATATTTCTACCTATATCTTTTCTGCATTCTGCGCTAGCTTCTGCAGTTTAGATATAGTTTGTTTCTTACTTTTTTATGCTTTAGAGCAGTGGCTCTCCAACTTTTTAGCATTATGTACATTCTCACAAATCTCTTAATATCTGACTTAATAGAAGATAGCTGGATTCTCTTGTGCTTTTGTATTCAATCTATTACAACCTGTTGTTTTCCATGAAGTATATGAAGAAAATCTACCTCACAAATCCAGGTAATAAGAAAAAGGAAGAGTTGGATCTGTTTCTTAATCATCATTTCAGTTCACCGAAAGATCACTCACTAAAAATCATTGTACCAAATAATCAGCTGTTTGATATCTGCTTCAAACTTCACACAAATAAATACTTTATGTTAGAATGGAATGATTATAGTCACTTTTTCTCCAGAGCCAGGGATGTGGCAAAAATGAACCTTAAATTCTCAATAATTTGGCAAATTGGCTACTTTATAAACTAGCTCTCAATGAATTAATTTTTGATGCTTCAGATTATTTCCATTGGAGATCAGGGGAGAGAGAGATGTATATATTTGGGATTCATCTGTGCATCATTGGTAATTAATGCATGCATATGAATGAAATTGCCTAGGGAAACAGTATTGTATAAGAATATAGACGACACCTGTAATCTCAGCACTTTGGGAGGCCAAGGCAGGATAGGATGATCGCTTGAGACCAGGAGTTCAGGACCAGCCTGGGCAACATAATGAGACCCCTGCCACTATAAAAAATAAGAAAAATTAGCCAGGCATAGTGGCACATGCCTGTACTAACAGCTACTCAGGAGGCTGAGGCAGAAGGATCACTTGAGTCCAGAATTTTGAGGCTGCAGTAAGCTTTGATCACACCACTGTATTCTAGGCTATATGATCGAGTGAGACCCTGTCTCAAAGAAAAAGAGAATAGAGGTGACCAAGGACCAATCCAATCTTTGAAGAACTCCTGCACTTTAAAAGATAGACATACGAAAGGCTTGAAAAGGATGAACCTCAAAAAGGGACATAGAATTGTCCAGAGACATAGGAAGAAAATCTTAAGAGTAAGGACTCATACAAGTAAAGGAAAATGGCTAGAATGGTCAGTTGCATGGAATGCCACTTTTTATTTGATTTAAAAGTTATGAAATCTATCCTAACTTAATAATCAATACAAAGAATCCACATTGTACCAAATCAATTAAATAAAAATATATCTAATATGTATACAACTACTTATGTGTTTAAGGGTCTGTTCTGTGTACTAAGAGGGATATAAAATCCCGACACTCTAGAAACTTACAGTGTTATAGGAGAAAATAAAATACAGGAACAATTACCTCCAAGGTAGAATGTGGTTATCTGACACATAGTAAGTATATAATAAATATTTTTTGAAGGAAGGGACTTCTGAGAATATTAAATGGTGTTTTGTACCAAATTCTCTAATTTTTTTGTCAAACTTATATTTAAGAAGTTACTCTTTAAGTGATACTTCATAATTTCATGTTTTGAAATTTTTTGGTTCATTATTTTCTAGAATATTTTCTTTATAACAGACTCACTAGCAGCTCACTTTTTGAAAACAACTTTTCTTTTTTTTTTTTTGAGACAGAGTCTCACTTTGTTGCCCAGGCTAGAGTGAGTGCCATGGCATCAGCCTAGCTCACAGCAACCTCAAACTCCTGGGCTCAAGCAATCCTGCTGCCTCAGCCTCCCGAGTAGCTGGGACTACAGGCATGTGCCACCATGCCCAGCTAATTTTTTCTCTATATATTAGTTGGCCAATTAATTTCTTTCTATTTATGGTAGAGACAAGGTCTCACTCTTGCTCAGGCTGGTTTCAAACTCTTGACCTCGAGCAATCCACCTGCCTTGGCCTCCCAGAGTGCTAAGATTACAGGCATGAGCCACCTCGCCCGGCCTGAAAATAACTTTTGAGGTAATTCTTCTGATAGGTATTCCAAAACCATACTTTGCAGTAAAAAAAAAACCAAAAAAACCCTGTTTTTTATTATAAAAAATGTGCACAGGACATTTGATAACCACAACATTTTAAAAACTTCATTAAGAACAATCACAAAAGGTTAAGATATTTATAAAAATTGTTTTGAAAATATGGGGTATTAAAAAGAAATATTTGCCTCAGAATAGAAAAATGCTTCATGGACTGAATATTAAATCAGATACATAAAAAAGTAGCATAATGAAATTAGACAGACTTGTCTTTAAACCTTGTAGTTACTAGCTTTGAAAATTCGATTAAGTTATTTAATCTTTTTTTCCTCGTTTATAAAAACAATAACAGCCTCATGACTTTTTTTTCAGGTTTAAATGAATCAATTGTGCTTAGTATATTACCTGACATATAGTAAATATTTAATAAATGTTGGTATCTGTTGTCATCATCATTGTCATTTGAATTCATAATCATGATTTTTAAAAAATCTTTGATGTAATTTTTTTGATGTCATTCAATAGGAAAAATGGTATGCTGTGTAAATATTTGCTTAATAATTATAGTTCAAATAAATGTTAATTGGGATATATATCTGAATTGTTGGATATAATTTAGTTTTTGAAAACTGGAAAATTTCTTATTTTACCTATTTAAATAGAACCTAAAAGTTGACTCTCCCTTCTAGAACTAAAATCAGTAATTGATTAATTTCAGGTAACATCAAAAATTATTTTAATTTAGATTTTTAAAAATTATTATTAAATATTTCAGAAATACAAAAAAGTATTTAAAATATAATGCACATCAACCTATAGGTTAAGAAATAAAATATTTCCCATAGAATTGAAGTCCCTCTCCACCCAAGTTATATTTATATATGTAGTAACTTCATATGAAATAAGGAATTTGGAAAGTTAGGAAATCCTTTGAAGAACAATCTTAATGGCTCTTAGTCTTTATTAAAACAGCTAATAATATTGAACATGGTGACATTTCCGGCAGAATGAATATGTCTTTTGTGAATAATTTACCATGGAAATCTCATAAACCCTACAAAACTCAAGAGTATGTCTAACTTCCTCTTTTGATAAATAGCTTCTGAACATTGCATAAGAGTATGTGCATGTACTTTTGTACCATTTATTTTTTTCTTACTGCTATATTCAGGAGCAACAGAATAATAAATCTTAAATTGTTCTGTTCATTGTTAAAAGAAAAGTCTTTATAAAATGAATGTATACAGTATCAAAGTTAAGGTTACATGTTAAATTCTAATTTATAGACATTGATTCTAATCACTTGATTATATGTTTGTATAAATTATCTTGGGTGAGGAAGGATGTTCGTCCTACATAGAGAAGAAGTCTGTCTTTATTTCTTCTCTTTTAATATTAAAATGAGTTATAAGGTTTAAAAAAGAGAAAATTACATACCAAAAAGATGGCTTTTTTGTAATGTTGAATTTGATATAATATACTATTAATTACACAGAAATAGTCCCATTGCCATGTAGGAAAAAAATTGGTTGTCATTATTATAGTTAGCTGAAATCATATTTGCCAGTTTCCTAATGCAGCTGTGTTATAAGACTTAATCACATATAAACGTGGAGATAATTTTTAGGCAGGCATTAGCTTTAATAGTGTTCATACCTGAGCCAAGGAAACAGCAATAATGACTGCATATTTGTCCCAACATTGTAAAACTTAAAAGTGTTTGAGATCTTCCGGGGTGTGAGGAAGAATCAGAAAAAGACAGTGATTCCAGATATTTCACTCAACTATAAGACTCTTGTTCTGGAGATGTTCTTCCCAACTGTTTAGTTATAGGGAAGAATGAAAAACAGGGCAGGAGTTTCCCTGTCACTTTACCTGCTCTCACTTTCATTTCTTTTTCTCTTTGTCCCCATCCTTCTCCTTCACCCTACAGAGACCTGACCTGTGAATTATATTCAGGGATACTATAATAACAAAGATCATGAGTAACAACTTAAAATAATTTCTCTGTGTTAATAGTATTTTATATTCTAGTATGAATATAAACATCACTATTTGTGCTTTTAAGCCCCTAGAATGTTTAACATGGAGTAAGTTAATTTACTTTATAAATCAAGAAAGCCCCAAATTATGATAATATGGTTATAGAAAACTATTTTCTATTTCACTATTATTTATTATCAATAGTATATAGTATATAAAACAAGTAGACAACATAAGAACATATCTTAGATCCAAATTTTGAGGTTACAGAAAACTTTGCCATTTGGACATAAAAGTTTTGTTATAATTCTAGATGGTTAGTGAATGTGGATATATATTACATGAAATATTTATTATCTAATTATTTTATGTTTGTTTATTTTAGTTGTTAAAACATGGAAGTCACTTTCCAAACAGGTAAGTTAAAGCTTTTGGCATATATATGCATGCATATACACAAATTTTATATATTTTTGCATGAATATATACATAAATTTTTTTTCCTCCTTTTATTTCATTATACTATGGGGGTACAAATATTGTTGGGGTTACATATATTGCCCCTGCCACCCCTCCTCCCCTCTGTGCCAGCGCTTCAAGTGTGTCCAACCCCCAGTTGGTACACACCACACCCATTATGTAAGTATATCCCCTTCCCCTCCTCCCCCCTCCCACCTGCCCACCACTCGATAAGAGGTTTGTTTTTGTTTTTTTTTACATTTTGGTTACATTGTATTTCTTTGCCTCTCCCTAAGAAGGATTAGAGGTATTCTCTTCCCCTCCACAATACTCGCCTTATCCTTAAGATGTGGTCTCCCCACCCCGAATCCCTGGTGCACACTACCACCATTTGAGCAACATAGTTTTAGTCAGTCAGTACCAATTTGATAGCAAGTGGATGTGGAGCCCATTTTCCAGATCTTGTGTCGCCTCACTTTGGATAATGGGCTTAAGCTTAATCCAGGATAGCATAAATGGTACAAGCTCACCGTCATTTCTCAGAATTGAGTAATATTCCATTGTGAGCATATACCAAATTTTAATTATCCACTGGTGAATTGACGGGCACTTGGGTTGTTTCCATGACTGTGCAATCGTGAATTGTGCTGCCATAAACATTCTGGTGCAGATGTCTTTGTAATAGAATGTCTTATGCTCTTTTGGGTAGATGCCCAACAATACTATTGCTGGGTCGAATGGTATTTCTATTTCTAGCTGTTTGAGATATCTCCAAATTCTTTTCCAGAAAGGTTGCACTAATTTACAGTTCTACCAGCAGTGTTAAGAGTGTGCCTGTCTCTCCACATCCTCGCCAGCATTTGTTGTTTTGGGTTTTCTTGATATAGGCCATTCTCACTGGGGTTACATGGTATCTCATTGTGGTTTTGATTTGCATTTCTCTAATGATTAGAGATGTTGAGCATTTTTTATGTGTTTGCTGCATTAATTTTTAATATATATATATCTCATACATGTTAATATATATCTTATACATGTTTTATAAATTTTTTTTGCAAATTAAATTACATCAAGGTGACATTTTTTTATCCTCCAGATTGTCAGAGCTAAAAGGGTAGACAATTCTAAGGATTGATGAGGATGTAAATCAATGGTTAATCTCAGATGCAAATAAATGTAAATTGATGTACCCACTTTGGAAAACAATTTGGCTATCTACTAGAATTGAAGATACACATACCCTATACCTAGCAATTCCATGCCTGGATTTAAATTCTAAAACAGTGCATGCACATGTATCTGCTAAAGTTAAACTTGAATATACTCTATGTCCGGTAATTTCATACCAGTGTGTATACCTAGAGAAACTCTTGCTTATATGAGATTCACAAGAATGTGTTATAGATTGCACACAATGGCCAAAAAACCCTTAATACACCAACAGTAGACAATAAATAAATTTTGATATATTTGTATAGTAAATACTATACAATAATGAAAACAAATGCATTATAGCAGTGCTTTAACTAGATTGAATCTCAGAAACTTAATGTAAACAAAATACATAATTAAAAAAATATAAAGTATAATTACATTTATATAAAGTCCAAAAATTGGGAAAATGAAACTCTTGGGTCATAGCTGTCTGTTTTTGGTTTTTGGTGTGCTCTTGGCTGAAGAATGACCAGACACACCAAAAGCAAGTCAAACTTGAAATGAGGTTTATTGAAGAACAACAAAATAGGTTTATAGAGCAAGAGCAAGATGTAGGTTTACAGAGCAAGAAGCAAGATTCATTCACCGCAGATGACAAACAAGACCCCCGTTGTTACAGGAGGTCCCCAATTATGGGCTGGGGTCCTGTTTTATATTGTCTAGGTTGGGCCCTCCCCATGGTTTAAATGTCACTATTGAACCACTTTGATGGACAGTTGAGAGTTATATAACCTGAGTCTTACTGCACCTGAGCCTCTCTGAAAGCCCACTTGCGGGGTGTGAACTGCAATGTAAATTTAAGCTAATGACATGATAATTAGCTTCTGGTCATTCTAGGTCACCTTCCAGACCCATTATACCTGTGCTGCTTGGCCAGTGGGCTAGGGACTCCTCTGCATTCTTTGTAGTTGGTGTGCTAAGTTCCAATTGACAGATTGGTAGGGTGTTCCCTCCTTCCCCGGGTGTGACAATTGCTTTGCAGACTTTGTCTCCAAGAGGGCCAGAGGTCCCTCAATGTCTACCTAACAAAGCCACATTATTTACAGATATATTCATAGGTGGGGAAAGTAAGAAATGATTAACATAAAATTCAAGACAGTGTTCACCTTGGAGATGGAGGAGAATATCATCAGTACTGGGCCCAAAGAGGCTTCTAAAGTACTGGTAATTTTCTCTTTTTTAACTTAACTATTCCTAACTTTAAATTGTATATATATTCCTTTTATACTTTCATGTATATGATTAACTTCGCTATTAAAAAAAGAACAATATTAGGAATCTAGGGAACTTCCTTAACTAGTTAAAGGTAATCCTCCAAAAGCCTACAGCAAACATCATGTTTATGTGTGAAACTTTCGAGACATTCTCTTTAAAGTTAGGTACAGTAGTCCTCCCTTACTAGTGGAGAATACGTTCCAAGATCCCCAGTGGGTGCCTGAAACCTTGGATAATACTGAAGTCAGTATATATTTTACCATATTTTTTCTATCTGATAAGAGGGCTACTAAGTGACTAACAGGTGGGTAGCATGTACAATGTAGGCATACTGGATAAGGGGATGATTCACATCCCGAGTGGGATGGAGCTGGACAGTGTGAGATTTCATCTTGCTACTCAGCACAGCATGCAATTTAAAACTCATGAATTGCTTATTTTTGGAATTTTCCATTTAATGTTTTTGGGTTGCAGTTGACCATGGGTAACTGAAACTGTAAAAAGTAAAACTGCAGATAAGGGGGGGACTACTGTGTGATGCAAATGTGCCTGCTATCACAACTGTTCTGCAGCATCTTACCAGAAGTCTAAGCTAATGTAGCGTATTATAAGGACACTAGTCACATTGGATTAGGGCCCATCCTGATGACCTCATATGAGAACCCAATTGCCTCTTTAAAGGTCCTCTCTCCAAAACAGTGAAAATCTAGGGTACTAGGGGTTAGGACTTCAATATATGAATTTGGGGTTGGGGGACACAGTTCAGGCCATAACAGGTAGAAAAACCTGAAAATAAAAGACAAGAAAATAAAAGAGCCTCTAAGGATTGGAATAGTGGCAACAAACAACATGATTGAGAGAAAAATGTAAAAATACATAGATTTCAAGTTTATTTAAATTTTATGAAAGTTTAACAAGGTTGCTGCTGGATATAAGGTCAATAAACCAAAGTTAATAATATGCTCTGCCCCAACAATAGCAATTAGAAACTAATATAAAATAAGATATTTCACAATAAGAATAAGAACTATTTAAGTACTTGAAAGTATACCTAACAGAAGATGTATAGGGCATTATTAAGTTATATCTTTAAAAAGATGAGTAAATGGAGAACTGTATCATGTTCATGGCTGGTAATAAGCTATTTTATAATGATATTGATTTCCTCCAAATCTATAAATTCAGTGTAACTAATAAAAATTCCAACCGAATTGATTTGGAATTTAACTTTTTAAATTAACTTGGATAATTAAGGGCCAAGAATATTTAGAACGATTTTGAAAGGAAAGAGGGGAAAACCCCCACTGAGATGAGAATAATTGGGTCAGTCATATATTAAGATTAATAATAGAACTATAATAATTAAAATAGTATTATATCATTGAACAGATTTTTTTTTTAAAAAAACTAACTCAAGAGAATAGGCTATGGAACCTAGAAACAGATCCAGGCATATATGGAAAGAGCTATAATCCCTGGAGAAAAGTTTGACCTCTCAATCATAGGTTTTGGAATAATAAACTTACCATTTTAGGCCAAACACAATTAAGTCTCAAACTTACCACGATATATAAAAGCTGATTTTAGCAGATGGATTAAGTTCTTATTTGTGACAAAAATTCTAAATGATTAAAAGCAAAAAAGAGTGACATGAGAGGTTGTTGTTGTTGTTTTTTAGATGAGACACATAAAGCAAAACTCAAGGGAAATTATGGCAAATTTTACAAAACAATATTAAAAACTTTGGCATCAAAAGACAATGTGGCCGGGCGTGGTGGCTCACGCCTGTAATCCTAGCACTTTGGGAGGCCGAGGCGGGCGGATTGCTCAAGGTCTGGAGTTCGAAACCAGCCTGAGTGAGACCCCGTCTCTACCAAAAATAGAAATAAATTAATTGACGAACTAAAAATATATATACAAAAAATTAGCCGGGCATGGTGGCGCATGCCTGTAGTCCCAGCTACTCGGGAGGCTGAGGCAGTAGGATCGCTGAGCCCCGGAGATTGAGGTTGCTGTGAGCCAGGCTGAAGCCACGGCACTCACTCTAGCCTGGGCAACAAAGTGAGACTCTGTCTCAAAAAAAAAAAAAAGACAATGTGAACAATGTTGAAGGTGGTTAAGGTGTATGATGGATGGGAGAATATGCTTTCAATATATTAACAGAAAAAATGTCTTTTAGTCATATAGAACTTCTGTTAATCAGTATAAAAAGTCAGCTCAATAAGAAAACAATGGACAAACATAGCTAGGGTGGCCAATAAATGTATATAAAGGAGCTCAACCTCACTAGTAACCAAGGATATGCAAATTAAACCAATGATGTGATACTATTTCACACCCACCACACTGTTAGCTTCCAGAAATATGACAATGCAAATAATTGGCAAGGACAACAAGAAAAAAACAGGTGAGAACAGAAATGGGTATATTTACTTTTGAGAGAAATTTGGCAATGCCTAATAAAGTTGAAAATTTATATGAGAAATCCCACTTCTGGATATATATACTGAAGAAATATTTTCTTGTTTGTACCAGGAATCCTATACATGTTCCTAAAGCATCAATCGTAAGAGAAAAAAATGTAGAAACAATAAATGTCAATCATTAGGGAAATGGATAAGAGAATTGTGAAATAGACATACAAAGAAGAAATAGAGAAATACAGAGTTAAAATGAATACATTACAGCTATGTATATCAACATGAATAGACCTAGAAAACATAAGGTTGGGTAAAAGAGCATAATATACAGTAGAATATTCTAGAGCCTGTATGATAACTAATGATGCTATTGCTCTAAGAGGTAATAGAATATGTGTTCTTCGAATATGTATTCTTATGTTTTAAAAAGTTCTTATTTTCATTTTCAAGTAAACTAAATATTGGTAGATGTAACCCATATAAACAATATCTCTTTTGTCTCCATATTTTTAAGAGCATAGAGTTCCATTTCCAAACTCCTATTACAGATAACTGCTGTGTAGCCATTAAAATGAAAATGAAGAATATTTGATAGGAAAATATGCCCATGATATATTA
Source organism: Microcebus murinus (assembly GCF_040939455.1). Classification (NCBI taxonomy): domain Eukaryota; kingdom Metazoa; phylum Chordata; class Mammalia; order Primates; family Cheirogaleidae; genus Microcebus; species Microcebus murinus. The sequence continues at coordinate 15,592,508 of NC_134127.1, forward strand.
AGTCCAAAGAGTAAGTTTCAAATTAATGTGTAGAAAATGATTTAATATTTGTAAAAACAATAAAAATACTATATAAAAATGACTATCTAGAAAATTGAATTTAAAGGGTGTTAAGTGAAACTTAAATTTGGTTTAAAACTTAAGTTTGTAATCCCTGGATTAGAATTAGTTGTTATTTCCTGTACTTACTAATTCTCCTATAATATATATGTATTAGCTGTATAATTTTTTTAAATTACACACATTTAAGAAAATTGTATAAATCCTTTAAAAGGCCACTGTAATTCTAGGAAACTGAATTTAATCCAACAAATATTTATTTTATATCTACTTGCAATACTGCAATATAATTCTGACACTAACCACCCAGTATTAGTGTCAGATCCCAGAGGCTTTAGGGCATAGTGCCCAACAAGACTGCCTTGGTCTCACATGCTTACCGCAAGTTTGGGAGAGCTCCAGGCCACCCACACTTGGACCTTGCTGTCTACAAATCTGGAAGGTTTCCACAACTCCCCTCAGGTTTAATAATTTGCTAGAATGACTCAGAACTCAAGAAAATATCAAAGTTTTGATTATGGTTTTATTGTAAAGGATACAAATTAAGACTTGCCAAATGAAGAGACAGAGGGCAAGGTCTAGGAGGGTCCTGAACACAGAGCTTCTGTGCCTTCTCCATGTGGAATCAGAGTGTCATCCTCCTAGTACATCAGTGTGTTCACCAGTCGGAAAGCTCCACTAAACTTGGTGTCCATAATTTTTACTGGGGTTGCATTATTGATTAAATTATTGACCATGTGATTGAGCTCATTCTTTAGCCCCTGTTCTCACCCCAGAGGTTGGGCTGGCTCAAACCCCCAATTTTCTAATCATAACCAGCCCCCATCCTAAGTCATCTCCTTAGCATAAACTCAGGTATGATCCAAGGATTTAGAGTCTCCTTCACAAAAACCAGGGACAAAGGCCAATCAGTCGATTCTTTATTATACAGCACTATTATATATAAGAGACCAAGCAAGGCACTGGGAGTGGGGAGAGATTCCCAACATGAATGGAAATATAAAGATTTTAATAAATTTTTTTAAGTCCCTAAAGTTAACAGAGAAGACAGACATGATCCCATGTGTTGATTGAATGACCTAGACCAGTTAAAATTAGGTTATTACTAAAACAAACTGCTTGGAGTCAGTAAGGATCTGGCTCTGCCATTTACTAGCTGTGTGGCCTTGGGTGAGTTACTTACCCACTTTAAGTCTCAGTAAAATATGCATAATGAGGGTTGTGTTTAGAATTATATGAGATATTGTGTGAACCCATTGTCAAGCACATAGAGGGCACTCAGTAAAATGTAGCTATGATTTTACAGTCTCAAACTCTACCTTAGTTTAAGTGAGAACAGATGAGATTAGAAGACATGAAAACAGTTAAAATGGGGAAAGATTAACTTAATATTTATACAGTTATAATACAACAGAGATAGTATAAATTAAGCTATCTCAAATGTATTTAAAATGTTTTATTAATTCTATTACTGTAACAAAAATATTTGAGTTTACTACTGTGTAAATAGTAAATATCCTAGCTTCTCATTGCTGTTCATACTTGAATTCTGACCTCTGTGCCCTTGATGCCCTAATCAGATACCACTGGTCACCTGGTGGCATCTGGTACTTACTTGCAGTGCAGATGTAACACCATGAAGGAAATGAACGCAGGCATCCACAGGTGGGCTTCAAGGAGCCCATAAATCCCCTGAAAATGCTGCTGCTGCCTTTGTCATCCCAAAGATTTCTTTATTTTCCTGCTACTCAGTTTTGCAATTAAAAAAGAAAGAAAAATATGTTTGTAAATGTTATAGAGCATCTTAGGTACAAGTGCACTAGAAAGGGTTCGTGTAAAATGCTCCTGAAACTTGAATGTGCATAAAAATCACCTGGAGATCTTGCTAAACATGCAAATGTGGTTTGGGTAGGTGTGGGGTGGGAACTGAGATTCTGTATCGCTCACAAACTCAGATGATTCTCAGATCGTTGGGGACCCACACGAATAGCAGGGATCAGATCTGAAAATAGAAGTGGTTTCTGTGTTTGTTAATGTGTTACTGAGCAGACTAGTTTATTTTATTTCAAATTATTTCTGATTATCTCACCAAATCCTCTTAATCACTTTTCTTCACAATTAGCCAAATTATGATTTTCACTTAGTTTTTTTATAGAATACATACAATAAATTCAAAATTGATTTAATATGTGAGCAATGATTTAAATGTTTAAATTCTCCAGTAATTTTCCACCAGCAGTAATAGTTTGATTTAAAAAGAAAGAAAAAAAAGCTAAGCAACAGTTGAAGTCTGTGTTCTTTACTGAACAGTTAAGTTAAAATTAGAAAAAAAATTGAAACAGTGGCCACAATAACTCAGTTCTCACTTTGCACTTCATCTGATACCATCATTCTTTGTCACCATTAAAATATTCTTCATTCCTTTCTGACATAATCCTTTGTTCATTTCTTCCTCTGCACAACGCCTCCTAAGTCCAGAAGTGCTAGAGACATTATGTGAAGCCAGGTGATCTTCTCTGACCTTGATAAGCAAATCTACCTTTTTACATGGCTTTCATAAAAGTATCCCTTTATAACTGGCCCGAGAACTTAAACTCACTATTTTATCTTAATTTGGTTTTCACCTCCAGTTATTAAATTTATCTGAAATTTTGAATAGTGCTAATTGAATTTAATTTGGCAAATTCATCATTTGTTTTATGTTTAGACTGGGTTTTGTGGTTGAATGAACCACAGACATAGAATAAGAATAAATAATGCCATATTTCAAGTCTCTTAAGTGGAGAATTTTTTGCATCGACATTTGAATCTTTTTTGATTTTATAAGTAAGTGGTTTACCCTTGAATCAGTAGTGTGATTTCTTCTGTCATAGGAATTGAATCAGATACTCTCAGAAACACCACCAGTTTGGAAAGGATCATCAAAGCTATTTCGAAACCTTAAAGAAAGAGGTAAGTTAACCTTAGTACTTATGATTTTAATACTGATACTATATTATTTGTACTACTTATATATACATGTTTTCCCATATCTAAGATAAATTTAAAATTACATATGCATAGAGAAAAAATTGAAAAGAAAACCACCAAAATATTAATGTTTCTAGGTATTAATGTTATTCCTGGGGAGAGTGATTAAATGTTACTTTTTATATAATTTTATCTTCCAAATTTTTTATAAAATGAACTTTAAGAGTTTAAAAAAGTTGCTTTTTAAACATTGAAAAGTATAAAGTTACCCACAGAAAGCATTTTGCAAAAATACTAGGTCTCCAAATGTCTATTTTTCTTCCTTCCATTTTGTTTCTGGGGAATTATAGATATTCCTGAACATAATCAATATGAAAAACTTAATTGGATTATTCTTTGGCAGCTAAATCTGAGCATATTTCTTTTAAAGACCATACTCATTGCAAAATCCAAACTACTTTATTATCAATATCCATATATCTAAGTTAATTCATCCATACATTTTCTAGCAATCAAATTATATATTATAGCTTTCATTGCAGTTTTCTTTCCCAGTGTACTTTTTGTATTAATACTATTTATAGAAAAAAATTAATAAAATCTCTTTAATCATAAAAAGGAGTGTTTGTTATGAATATACTTTTTAGCATTCTCAAATATAGGAATGTATAAAATAAAATATTAAAGAAATCATATAAGTAGTTATATTTTTCTTTTTTCATCAATTTTCACCAATATTGGTTTGAAAATGTTGTATGTACTTATTTTAGCATGAAGACAAATACTTTAAAGGAGTAGTTATAATTCATATATTTTAGTTAAGTAGAATTAGAAATTCAAATTGTTTCCACTTCGTTCACATAGAATTTGAAAGGAAGAGACACCTACTTATATTTTATTTTAGTCTTTTCATAAGTAGGGTTTTAAAATCTTTGAGAAAACTGTGCCAAGCTGTCTTAAAAAGCTCTTAGCAATTTTTTTCCTGGAAGTTGTCTTAAAGATTGCCATTCAGATCTTAGGGTAGGATGATAGGATCAGGAAAATTCAAAGCTTAGAAGGATCAGGTAAGTATGGTGAATTTCAGTCTCATGGGAAAATGCAAATTGGATCAAATATAGTCTGAGAAAAATAAATGCATAGAAGAAGGAAATTCTTTTTAGTTAAGGAGAGGTTTTAATCTCGAAGTCCTGGGTTTAGGCATGTCCCAATCTTCCTCATGTTATGTGCATATTTGCATTTTTTTTTCCACAGGACAGAATCTATTCAGTGCCAACAGAACTATCTGCAGTGATAGAAATGTTCTGTTTCTGTGCTGTCTCATATTGTAGCCACTAGCCAAATGTGCTGTTAGGTACTTGAAATGTGGCTAATGTAACTGAGGAACTGAATTTTTTGTTTTTACTTAATTTTAGTTATTTTAAATTTAAATAGCTATATTACACATGGCCAATGGCTACCATTCGGACAGTGCATATCTATTATCATCCTGATTAGATTATCAAGGTAATCCATGATCTCAGAAAGTTTTAGAGACATTAGGTGACAGAGAGAAGTACAGAGAGTCTTGCTTTTCTTTTTTAATAGAGATTAAGTAGCAGAGAAATTTTGAAACTAAATCTTTAGAGCTATTGAAGATTAACTTTAAAATGAAGATATTTATCTGCTTAAAATATTACCCAACAAGAAAATGTTATGCAGTTTTTTAAAAAATTGATGTGCACCATTTATGAAAACACATGTTACGTAGACTTAGTTTTCAGTTAACTGTAATGTATCATGATATAGGAATTAAACACTGTAACACTTTTAATGAACTTCTCTTAAATTTTTTTTTTGTTGAATTTTCAAAAGAAACCTAGTTCGCATCTTTCTTATCCTCTGCTTCTAAAAATCACACTATTCCTGTATGCTTAGCACTTATTTTAATTTTATTTTTTTATCCTGAGTAACCATAAATTAAAAAGTCTTATAGTTTTCCATTTTTGTAATTGGAAAGCATTAGGAATCTACAGTTCATCTTCAGCAGTATTTTTTCTTTTCCTTTACCATTTTTATTAAATTATGAGTTCCACTTTTATTTTCCTTCCCTGTAGATTAAGCCACCTCAATAACCATGTAGTCCTTCAGATAAGTGCCTACTATGATAATCATGATGAGGACTCCCACTGTAAAGTAATCCTTCACTTGAGGGAAATCTTGAGTTAACTATCAAATAAAAGATGCAAGCCGGGCGTGGTGGCTCACGCCTGTAATCCTAGCACTTTGGGAGGCGGAGGCGGGCGGATTGCTCAAGGTCAGGAGTTCGAAACCAGCCTGAGCGAGACCCCGTCTCTACCAAAAATAGAAATAAATTAATTGACCAACTAAAAATGTATATACAAAAAATTAGCTGGGCATGGTGGCGCATGCCTGTAGTCCCAGCTACTCGGGAGGCTGAGGCAGTAGGATCGCTGAGCCCCGGAGATTGAGGTTGCTGTGAGCCAGGCTGAAGCCACAGCACTCACTCTAGCCTGGGCAACAAAGTGAGACTCTGTCTCAAAAAAAAAAAAGATGCATAGCAGTTATTAAAATTCTTTATAGCAACCAACATCTCTTGTGTATACGACCAGGACGATTAGAACTACAGTCAGTGAAATAGGATTGTAGAGAGAGCAAGTCCATTTCCTGATCCCATTTCTTTTTTCCTCCTGCATTTATGCCCCCCCTTTTTTTTGGTGGGGGGATCCCTATGGAATCTAAGTATTGTATCTTTATATACATTGACCATTCCAGAATCTTTCTCCCATAACATTCATGGCAATCAACCAGAACTATCTGTCTATAGGTCACAATATTCTAGTATAAACAAAGGAAGGGAATGAATCCTTTCAGGGCCTCCTGGGTAGTTCCCTTCAGGTCTCTGACAAACTGCCTGATAGTGACTCCTCTTCTCTTTGTTTTGTAACAAAGAGGGTAGCCTCAAAGAACATCAGATAAAATGGAGTTTTAAAGTTCATGCTCTGGATATTTAACGATTTCTTATACCCTTTTCCAAACATCAAAACTATCTGATATCTAGATAAGTATTATAGATATCTATTCCTGATTTCAATTTTTTTAGTATCTACTAGGAAGGTCAATTAAACCACTAATTCTAGTTTGGGGTATTATATTCCAAAAGCAAGAATTCAAGTAACAAAATGTATATATCTATTTACTCCAGATAAGCTTCTTTTATATTTTGTAATTGTATATTTTGTAATATTTTGTATGAGGTTACAGAGAACTCGGGATGCAATAGACAGAAAGTATAAACCATTTAATTAAAATAAAAACTTCTTAGAGTATATTTAATAGAAGCATTGTCAATAATAATAATAATTTGAAAGCAAAAAAGTAATAACTATAGAGTTTTATTTTTAAAATACAGCACAAAAACCAAACTCCTAAGCAAGAATGTTTAAATGTTTTTATTCAAGTGTTACTAAAAAGTAAAATTAAGCACTTCACAGTGTTAACCATTTCTGACCTTTTTATTTATGTTAAAACATTAAATTACATTAAAACATTACATTAAAACTAGCAACAAATTTGAAAGTTAAAACTCTAAGTAAAGATTATAATTTAACTTTTTTTGCCAGTGTATTTGAGAGTGTTAATGAGAATTTTGTATAAGTTTCTGAGGCATGTAGAACAATTAAAGTAAAATTAATTTTACTGCTTCTTTTGCTATAAATTTTTAGTAATCATTAGTCTCATTTAAAACAGTATTTAACATTTGCTTTAAAACTGTAACTTCTTTATTCATAGTGTTTATTGCTATTAGAATATTTTACTTTGATAAATATGAAGACAAAGTAATATTTTATAAATATAACTGATATTATTTTCCTTCTAGGTGTGATTTCTTATACAGAATATCTTTTTCTTTTATGTATTTTAACAAGTAAGTATACTTATTAAATCTTTTTCTGGATACAGTTTATTTTTTAATCAGAACCTTAAAAACAGATCTTTCTTAGATTCTCTTACTATTAAAAATCACTTTAGGTATATCCATGCTGTTTGGCAAAATTCATGTTTGAATGCCACAGAAAAATGCTAAGCATAGCCCTAGCAAGAGTCAAAAACATAACCATTATGGTTTGTAGTACAGTAATAAAATTCTGATAAATTATAAATTTAATATCATGTATCAATCCTTGTGGTTTAATATACATGAGACAACAAAGGTCAGGACGCGTCATAATTTATAAGTTTCCTACCGCACTCATTCAGATCATGCTTTCTACAAGACTAATATGAGAGAATGAGTCTCTTAACTAGTGAGTCTATCAGGATACCCATCATCCACATCCTAAAACTTTGTTATTTTCTTCCTCTCACATGCAGCAGTTCTTATGAAGTATATGCAGGGTGTACTGCGGTTTTTAGTTAAATTTCTTTGCATTTGATGGAGGAAATTTCGTGCTATAGTTTACTGTGCTGCAGCCATCTGGCTTTTCTGTTGTTCCTTGAATTTCCACCTCAGGGATTTGTACTTTCTGTTCATTCCTTTTGCCATCAGAACTTTTCCTCAAGATCCTCATGATAATAAACATCATTCAGATTTCCTTTCAAATGTAAAGACTTAAAAAATCCTTACTTGACCATCCTCTCTAAAATATCATGAAATAGCCCCTTCTCCCATCTATTCTTTTTTTATTTGCCATATATTATTTTCTTTATAGTATTTAAACCATTTGAAAGTATTGTTTGTATACATGCTCTTGTCTGTCTCCCCACACTAGAATACAAGGTTCATATGGCAAAGATTTGATCTTTTTTGTTCATCTTTGTATCAAGAACAGTGTCTTGTATATGGTACCTTATAAAAAAATAGTTGGTAAATGAATGAAGAAAGGAATGAACGAAAGAATATTGCCAATATTGCCAATAGAACATCCAGTTGTGGGGATTTGTAATGTATGGAAACAAGAATATCGATAAAACTCTGTCATTAGAAATAACACTTAAGGCCGGGCGCTGTGGCTCACGCCTGTAATCCTAGCTCTTGGGAGGCCGAGGCGGGCGGATTGCTCAAGGTCAGGAGTTCAAAACCAGCCTGAGCAAGAGCGAGACCCCGTCTCTACTATAAATAGAAAGAAATTAATTGGCCAACTGATATATATATATAAAAAATTAGCCGGGCATGGTGGCACATGCCTGTAGTCCCAGCTACTCGGGAGGCTGAGGCAGGAGGATCGCTTGAGCCCAGGAGTTTGAGGTTGCTGTGAGCTAGGCTGACGCCACGGCACTCACTCTAGCCTGGACAACAAAGTGAGACTCTGTCTCAAAAAAATAAATAAATAAATAAATAAATAACACTTAAAATACCTTGTAGTTCTATGATTAGAAAATTCACACCGCTGTGTTATTCTTAACTTAGTGTAAATGATGTTACACTGAACTGTGTTAAAGTAAATTGGGAGAGGAGGGAAAAAGTGCATATGTATTTCAAAAATTATCTTCTTACCTGTAGTTTTTGCTCATGGACTTAAAATGTTAGTGCTAAAGACCAGCAGGTATTATACAGTTAGTAATAGGGCTACCCGCAGTTAATCCAGGCTGGAAAGCCATAGTAATGATGCAAGTCTAGTCAATGGTGGATTGCTGTGATGAGAATCAGAGTGCATCAAGGAACATCTCAAACACTTGCTGAAAAGTTATCTTGTTAGCCAGAACAATGATGGATGCAAAATTGGAAGTTGTAAGTACCTAAACCAGCAGAATGATGGGTAAGAATCAGAATAATGCTGGTTAGGAAAGCCACCTGTTGAAATGGGACAGGGTATGGTTTAGGATGTAGGAAAAAACATATATAGTGGTTTTTGCATACTACAGAAAGGTTAGGATCTTTGGTTGCTGTGAATCTTCCTTTGCAGTTCAGTACTCATCTATAGAAGCTTCTGGGGAGTTTGAATTGAAAATTTATGGGATGTTATTTAGATTCGAACTAAGAAAAATCTGAGAAAAGAGGGCTGGCAGGAAGTGGGCTACATAATATATGTCACCTGTCTATAAATGTCTCCTCTTTACCTTTTATTATTTTAAGTGTATTTTCCCTTCAAATAATTATTATTTTCAAGATTGTTTTAAAGCTTAAAATTTGTTTATCAGAGATGGCATAAATTTGTATTTCTTTCTGAAAGAAATAGTAATGAAAGTAAGTTTAGATTCCTAAAATATTATTACATGCAAGAAATAATGAGCTTTTCCCTTTTCTTTTCTTTTTTTAGACAGCTATTACAGGTTCAAAATTTCACAATGGTGGTAGAATGTGTACCTATGAAGGGGTCCCTTTTTAAACATTTTGCAAGTCCTCTCAAAGGTACAATGTTTTGAGAAAGACATGTACACTGAATTCCCTTTTGAAGGACACTTTCAAGTTTTCTTCTGTTGAAGTTTTCTTTTTTATGCTCTAAAAGTGAAAAGAGGAAAGAGATTGAACCTCATTATAAGGTTCACAAAATTAAAACAGTTCATAGTATGTGAAAGTCTGTCTCAGAAAAGCAGTTGTTCTTTGTATTTAGGGGAAATTGGAAATTATACATTCAAGCCTCTTTTATATTTTTATTTTTGAAGCCTCTAGAAGTTTAAACCCTAATATGTAATCTCTTATGCTTGACATTTATTTTCATAGGTCATTTCAGTTATAATTTTCTCAAGAATTGGGACTGGTCCCTTGTGTCATATTTTAACTATTTTTCCTGTTACTCTAAGTAAGTGAACATACTGAAAATATTTCAGATGTGAGTTGATATTTTTATTTTCTGAAAATATTTCAGATGAAAGAGCTGAAATTTTTTCTTTTAAAGAAACAGACAGACTTGGGATAAGAAAATCCTTATTTATGGAAGGAAAGTAGTCAAATTTTTCTTTCCAGGCTGCGCAACAAGTATCACAGAAGTACTTTTAAAGTGTATTATCAATCCTTTTATTATTATTTTTTTTTTTTTTGAGACAGAGTCTCACTTTGTTGCCCAGGCTAGAGTGAGTGCCATGGCATCAGCCTAGCTCACAGCAACCTCAAACTCCTGGGCTTAAGCAATCCTGCTGCCTCAGCCTCCTGAGTAGCTGGGACTACAGGCATGTGCCACCATACCCGGCTAATTTTTTCTATATATATTAGTTGGCCAATTAATTTCTTTCTATTTATAGTAGAGACGGGGTCTCGCTCTTGCTCAGGCTGGTTTCAAACTCCTGACCTTGAGCAATCCGCCCGCCTTAGCCTCCCAGAGTGCTAGGATTATAGGCGTGAGCCACCGCACCTGGCCCAATCCTTTTATTATTAAGTGTGCTGATACATGAAGCAGAAATGTGTATACTTTTATATAGCTTTTATTATATTTAACTATTAATAACATATTGCTTTTAATTTCTTGGTTAAAGAAAGTTTTTCTGTATAGAATATGAGTAACTGTTTACAGTTACTTTAATGTGCTTTAAAATATATTTTATTATTTTATGAATATTCTTTCTGTTTTTTTCTGGCAGAGCCACATGCAGGTTTTAGAATAGCTTTCAACATGTTTGACACTGATGGCAATGAGATGGTGGATAAAAAAGAGTTTTTGGTGGTATGTATATTATGTGCTGTATTTTATCAATAACTAAGTATTGCTTATTTATATTTTTTGCTTTATTGGGAATACTACTATAGAGGAAAGAGTAAAAAATTTATGCTTTTGCATTTAATAAAAAAGCATGTATTCATGTACTTTGAACAATATTTACATTATAAAATATAAATTATATTCAGTATATAAGGATTTTTTTTATAAGGATTCTTTTTTTTCTTTTTTTTTTTTTTTGAGATGGAGTCTCGCTTTGTTGCCCAGGCTAGAGTGAGTGCCATGGCATCAGCCTAGCTCACAGCAACCTCAAACTCCTGGGCTCAAGCAATCCTGCTGCCTCAGTCTCCTGAGTAGCTGGGACTACAGGCATGCGCCACCATGCCCTGCTAATTTTTTCTATATATTTTTAGTTGGCCAATTAATTTCTTTCTATTTATAGTAGAGACGGGGTCTCGCTCTTGCTCAGATTGGTTTCAAACTCCTGACCGAGAGCAATCCGCCCGCCTCGGCCTTCCAGAGTGCTAGGATTACAGGCGTGAGCCACCGTGCCTGGCCTGTATAAGGATTCTTACAGCTGTTTGTACATTACCTAGAAGTTTGAAATGTATCAAATATTTTCTATTGGGTGAATAACAGGCAATTCTGAGTTTATAGATGCCAGTTAATATTCAGTCCTCATCATAACAGCCACCCAGTCACAACTCCTTCCATAGGAACCTCTCGTCCTTCTCAATGTAGGATTCATGATTGTTCTTTTTCCTTTTTTCTTTCACTTGCTACTGCCTGGTATTCCAGTCTTGTCCCCACTTCCTTTTTCCTTTCTCCTTTATTTGACCAAAGGATGGTAATTCTTAGGTATTTGTCCTTTGATCTTTCTCACCTGACTGGTTCAACGTTGGCGCTGTTGGACAAAGTCTTACACCTTCCCCCGCCCCCACTTCCAGAATTTTTCTCTCATGTTTTAACCATGTATCCTGCATCTGTATCTGTGGCAATATGCCTATTCTGTTTTTTCTCTGAAATAGAAATTAATGTTAATTTATTCCATAGAGTAACAAAGTGTACCCTCAGCATTTATGTTCCAGTATATAGGAACCTGTATATAGGTAATCTGTCTTTACCTATATACTCTCCTAGTAAAAAGAGGAAAGCTGACACATATATAGCCATTTCATTTTCTACTTTTGTTTTGTAACATAGCTATTAAATGTCCCTCAGAAAACCTCTTAAAGAGTTTCATATTTATTTCAGAAGTTGAAACACAGAAGAAATCGATAACATTATTCTTTTCCATAATAGGAAAGAGATAAAAATCCTCATCAAAAGCTAATTAGTATCCAGTCAGAGGGAAGCAAGCAGACTAGTGACTGGGACTCACCAAAAAGCTTAAACTCTCACCCACAGAATCCTTGCCCAGGTGCAGCCCCTGAGCCCCAAGCTACTGGAGCTGGAACCTTCTTTCTGGTGCTTTGCGGAATGGTGGGGAGGTCAGAGTTTTCGTCTGGTTACACAATTTCGTTTGGTTACAAATTTTCGGTTTTGTTACAGTAGATAAAGATAGGCTTCTACCATCCTACAATGAGCAAGTTTAGTTTAATGTAGTTGTACATGATAGTGTACAACTATATTTTAGGAATTTTCAGAATGGGCCTATTTTTCTAAATGTTCTATATATGACAATACTGCCAAGTTCCTTACCACTGACTTAAAGATTAACTTTTTGGACTTGGTCCATTGGAAGTTGCCTATATGAGTGTCTTTTGGAATATTGTCTCTTTGTGGAATTGGGAGATAAAAACATTCAAATAGAACTCCTATTTGTTTCTACTCTATACTCTTGCAAAACGTGCCCTTGCTTTATAGCTGTGGTCTACTCTTTTCATTTGTTGCACTGCTGCCTTATATATCATACTTTTTTTATTTGTTTGCAAAGAGTTCCTGAAAGAAAGGGACAGAATTGACCAAGTTATTTGTAGAAACATAAAATCTGTGATTCTCCTGCCTATTTATAAAGTGATTAGTAATAGTTCTTTTCACTAAAAAAAGTATGGAAATAATTTTATGTGATAACAAAATCATTTGTATTTTGTGGCATGTTTTTAAATATTATTATTATTATATATATCATAGGAGGTAATATATTTTATTTGACTTTAAACTATTGCTATATAAAATAAAACAAAGAGTTGAGATAGCTGTCCAAGTTATACAAACAAAAGCAATAAACTCTCCAGGAAACTGATGCAGAGGGTAGGATCAGGCTTTTCTTATTAATATTAAAGTCATAGGATTTTAAAGAGAAAATAATACTATTTGTAATAATAGATAACATTTATTGAAAACTTACTATGTGATAGGCAATGTACTAAATAATTACTCGTAATATTTACAACACACAACATTCCTGTAAGGTAAGGAGTTATCTCCATGTCTAGATATGGAAAACAAGCTTTAGATAATCGGGGGAACTTGCCCAACTTACCCAGTCAGGATAACTTGCACTGCAGAGCCTGTGCCTCATCTCCTTTTATGTGTGTGTGTGCCTCAGACTCCATGTCTTCATGTCTTAGAGATAAAGTAGAACTGTAACATTAAGTACATCTGACTTCACTTGGGTTACCAGTACCAAAGGATGTATTTTCTTAGGAAACTGAAATCAGAAAATATATTTATAGTAGTTTAAATGTTCTTGGTGGATAAAGCTAATTGTTTTCTTTGTGGAAAGAAATACCTAGTACGTGATGGTAGTTACATGCCCAGAAATTCATGTTGGATATTTGATTCTTGATTGATTTCTTCTCAGCTTCAAGAGATATTCAGGAAAAAAAATGAAAAGAGAGAAACTAAAGGAGATGAAGAAAAGCGTGCATTGCTGGTAAGAATACTTAATAGTTTCAGGTGGATTTTCTAGGTGAGAATTATTTTATTCATGTGGAAACTCAGTAATTAAAGTTTGTAACTTTGGAGCTGTCTCTTTCTTGAAAACTTCCTGAAGTTCCTAAGTAGAAAAATTGCTTTAGTATTCATATGCATCAATATCAATATTTGTATCAAATATTGATATTAAATATCTGTATCCATAATCACATCCATCAAATCATTTTCATCCATATTGTTATTTGTAAGATTTGAAGGGTATATCATGTAATAGATTAATACAGATCATTATGCATGTGAAAATTTAAAGGTGAATTGCAAAGATTTAATTATAATGTGAGTGAATTTAGTGGTATTATAACAATATGACTGTTGAAGGAAATACAAGTAAGTAATATGGGTTTCTTTTTGGCATTCTTAGAAATATATATTATAGATTCTTCTGGAATGCATAATATTTTCATCTTATTCTGAAGTTACAGTTAGGCAACATTTCCTTCCATCTTCCTCCCCCAGTTTTCTTTTTGTTTCTCCCAAACATTTCAGCCTGACTATAGGCCAGGTTTACATAATAAAAATAAGAGACAGGTACTGAGACCTTACTATCACACACTACACTAGATGGTTTGCATGTACTTTCTCATTTAATCTATCCAACAATTCTCTTATCCATAATTATAGATGAGGAAACTGAAAATTGGAAAGGTTAAGTATCTTGTTCATACTTACGTACCTATTAAATTGCAAAGCCAAAGAGTTGAACCCATGTCTGACCATCTATGAAACCTGCACTTTTGTGTACTGTACCACATTTCTTCAGCTGGTACTTATGTACCAGAAACATAGTATATTTTGTTGCCATGTAAATGGTAATTGTTTCATTTCTCAAATTAGTGGCCCTTTGCAGTAGTTTAATTGTTCTACATGGAATTCAAATAATTAACTTCGGAGACTTATAAAATTTTTTATTATTCTCTTTGTTATAAGAATATGTATTAGGTCTATTCTAATAGGGGTTATCTATAACTTATAGGTACCATATTCAATCCCAATTTATTTATGAAGTGTGTGTATATATATATGTTTAGTTGAATAAAAGCACATTATTAGGGTTATATTATATTAGGGTTATACTGCTTCATAGAATATTTGAGTATGATATAAAATTATCAGTAGTTGTTGAACTTCCCCCAGTATACTATTGACAAAGCTTATGGAAGACAGTCTTAAAAAAATCAAAGAACTGATTATAATTTAGCCAAGTACTAAAAGGGGCATTAGTAGTTCTCTATTTAATTCAGGTCTCATGGTTTTCAAATTGTAATTAGTAAATGCTATATGAATAACCCCATAAATGCAACTGTTTAGATTATTAGCAAAGAAGACTAGAGAATTGAATGCCTTCTTAAATTTTATGTCCTGTAGATAATATACTGAAAGAGTAAACAATTATTTTAATTTAATTTTGATAGATTACCTCTGACTAAATATAATTGACTGAATAGGCAAGTTGTTAAAATATCATTTAAGGAGGTTGAATTATGTTAGTGAATCTATCAACATACTTTAGTGATAAAGTAGATAGTATTTCAGTGGGTAGAAATTTAATTGTTTCGTTTGTTTATTTATACTACTTCCAGAGAGGACTTATGGATCTTCCAGTAAAAAATATAACACTATTCTAATCATTAAAATTTTCTGAAATACATCCAGCAAGTTACACAAGGGAGAGAGGAAAGGGAAAAATAATAACAGACAGTGCACACTGGGAAAATCTATAGTGATAGCATAAAACTTGGCTCTGAGCTTCATTGCAGCCAAGGTAAAGGAAACTGAATATTGATTTAATGTAAATATTTCATAATAGTGATGTAGTAAAACTTCATTAACTTGGATTAATTAGAGGAAGTCTATCTGAATTATGAAATCTAAATGATACCAATGTACCCTAAATTGTATTATTTTATATGCATATGGGTCAATGAAGCACTCACTAGCAAATATATGGGGAAGGATACTTGTTTTAAACAACAGTAAAAATAACTTAAAAGTAAAGTATAACTTGTAAAGGAATACTTATGAAAGTCATTTATCTCCGCAAGTACTTCAGAGGTATTTGTCTTATATAATTTAACTAGTGCTTCTGAAATCTCATTTACATAATTTAGCTATCAGAACTATTCCTTAAAGCAATTCAGAAATAATCTTCAGTATGGCGTCTAAACTAAGAGCCCTCTACAATACAGCTCTCTACAAATATTCATTACTGTTTTTAACAATAATGATAATTTGCATTAAGCTATTATTAATAGTCACATTTTAAATGTAAATCTGAACTGAGATTTTTAGTTATAGAGTTATATGCTATGCAAGGTGGTGGTGTCCAGGCGATAGAAATGACAGTATGATTCTACATATTCTTATGATATTTTGGTAGAATTTTAAAGCAATTAAAATTTAGCTTATTGTGAAAATATATGTATTTACATAAGAGAGACAGCATAGCACAGGTTCAGGAGCCAGATTTGGGGGGGTTAAATTTTAGCCCAGCCACTCATTACCTGGGTGACCTTGGACAATGTCCTTAATCTCTGTGTGCCTCCGTTTTCTCATTTGTACTATGGGGGTATTAGGAGTAATGACCACATATGATTGTTATGGAGGTTAAAACACATAGCTACTTAATAGTATGTAAAACAGGCGTCCTTACGGCCTGCAGGCCACATGCAGCCCGCTGAGGACATTTATCCGGCCTGCCTGGTGTTTTTGCCTCCGCTGCCTGTCCTGCTTAGCAGCCGACTCGTCCTGGGCCCACAGTGCACATTTGTGGAATGTGCACCGCACTCTCCAACGGTCTGAGGGACAGTGAACTGTTTAAAAAGTTTGAGGACCCCTGATGTAAAGTATAATAAACATTCAAATAAGTTAGCTAAACATTCCAAAGGGTTAGCTAATAGTTAAAGTTCTCCTTTAATTAGTAGTACCACATAGCTACTTTAACCTGAATACTAACATACCTAAATCAGATTAAATCAAAACTAAATTTAAAAATACTTACCAAAATAAAACTGTGTTTCAGAAGGAAAGGGGTAAATGAACATAACATTTCTTGGGACACTTGCTATGTTCTAATCTGTGCTATGTTCATTATAAATGTTACTCCCATTTAGTCTTCATTACAGTCTCCCAGGTAAGTATTATATCTGTTTTGCAGATGAGAAAACAGTTTCAGAGAGGTTAATATTAACTTGCTTAATGTTACAGCACTGATAATAGCAGACAGGATTCCATTGCAGCTTTCTCATACCATTTCCACTGCCATGCTGCTACATCTAGACTTTCCCCCCATGGCGTGCAAAATTGCTGAAGCATGTCTAAATAAAACTGCATACTTAAGAGAAGCTCAAAGTGATAGTTCTGTTAGAAGTTTACAATGAAAATGGTTAAAAGGAGCACAAATTCATTTAATGTTTAATTGTATGAGATTTTAAAACTTTGCTACTCATCTTTAACATTTATTCCACTTGTATTGTGTGTGTGCTCTATATAGAATGTAGCATAATGATTTGCCCTTCCTAATTGATTATTTTGTCATCTTTTTCTTTTTTTCTTTTGCTATACTTGGGTTCATTCTGAAATATGACACTTCATTTGGCCCTTTGTGCTCTATGTCAGCGTCTTCAACTTTATGGATACCATTCTCCTACTAATAGTGTATGTACAATACTTTAAATGTTCTTTATGTATATAGTCCTCACCTGTTATACTTTGATAATGTTATTTCTTTATATAAAGCTATATCTGCTATTTAGAATGTTTTGGAATTTATTTAATACAATAGGTGCAATCAAGCCAAAATTTTACATTTTATTTCTAGCTTTATAATAAGGCTAAAATATGTGGGGCAATTGTATATTTTTTTGCTTTAGATTAAAATAAGGAAAAGGTGAGTGAACAGTAACCACCAGTAAATCTGCTAGAATAATCAAAATTTTATCTTTTTTGGCAGTATTTGAAGTTATATATAAATTACAGAGCAGATTCTCAGGCTATATGCTCCTGTAGAACACAGGTATTTTAAGAACTAGATTTATTCATCTGATATACAGTCTTTGTTCAGTTCTAGTAAAAATGTATGTTAATGGATAGACTTTTCTTAATTTTCAGTATTTCTCATAAATTTTTTCCAAAAATGGTTGGAAAATTTTGTTATTGCCTGCCTACTTTCTCTGATCTATACAAAAATCTAATGTAAGCTGCTGTTTGCTATATGTTTAATGTATCAGTGTATCATGTTATTTCTCCAGATTATGATTTTCAGACTCTTCTTGTCCTGAAAAAATTGGGAATTCCTAGAGATAAACTTCCAAATGTACATTTCTTCTTATGCTGAACTTTCTTCTTTCTTTTTCCCTTGAAAAGTCAGAGCTTGTTAGCTAGCTCAGCTACTAAATAACTGAGAGTAGGCCATTGCCCTGTTTGAATAGATAAACATGTGTAGTTCATTTAATTTCCCCAAGGATCTCTCAAATTATAGAAATTCCACCTGAGAAGCCCTTGCATTCAGGATGACTGATTTAATATTATCCTGTTGAGGCCGGCCGTGGTGGCTTACGCCTGTAATCCTAGCACTCTGGGAAGCCGAGGCAGGAGGATCACTCAAGGTCAGGAGTTTGAAACCAGCCTGAGCAAGAGCGAGACCCCATCTCTACTAAAAACAGAAAGAAATTAATTGGACAACTAACAATATATAGAAAAAATTAGCCGGGTATGGTGGCACATACCTGTAGTCCCAGCTACTCGAAAGGCTGAGGCAGAAGGACTGCATGAGCCCAGGAGTTTGAGGTTGCTGTGAGCTAGGCTGATGCCATGGCACTCTAGCCCGGGCAACAGAGTGAGACTGTATCTCAAAACAAAAAAAATACATACATACATACATATATATATATATGTATATATACACACACACACACACACATATATTATATATTATACTGTTGAAAGTATTCTAGTTGTAGTGTACAATTCTAAAAGTAGGTGTGTTTGTTGCCTCCTGCATTGGCTAATCAAAATTCCAAACTATAAAAAATAACTGTTCTAGATCTAAACATATACTGGAGGCTAATTCAGCATAAAGTAAACCCAGTATATTTTGCCTAGTCATAAGGAATGGACCAAGAATTGGTTGGGAAACAAGCCAATTCCATGCGACTCAAAAGCTGACTAATTGTTTTAATTTCTTACAAGTTACTTTAAATTTTTTCTACAAAATTTACTACTGTTTTCCATTAAATAAATTCTATCATTTTCTTAACATTTTTAAAGGATTCCTATTAATCATTTCAAAGATTTGTAAGAATGTATAAGATGAAAATCTCACAGATTATAATATTATATGCCCTATGAAACTTAATAAATGTCAATACTTATGATTTTCTGATTATTTTTCTAATCTAATATGTTGTCATTGTTTGAGCCATTTTACTGTTACAGTTTTTATTTCCTTTAATCTCATAAATAATTTTCATATAGGATGATTATGTGTTTTTTTAAAAATGTATGTCAGTAACATTGTTAAAAGGAAATAGATCGCAACATGACTCTAGTTTAAACTACATATACAAATTGCAGTCACTCACATTAAGAGAATAGTTTTGAGAAGCAGACTTAAATTGTATATTTCATTTATATTATGCATGTTTAATAGGAAAGTAACTTTATGATTTTACATTTTATTGTGGTAACATATAGTTTTCTTTTATTATTTTACTGAAGATAGCTTTTTTTCAAATGTAAAATGCATATGTTAAAATGGTATAACTTGATGTCACTTTTATCCAGAGTCTAAATGGATTACATGATTTTTCAACTCTCTTAAAAGTTTAGTTGGTTATATAAACTAACTTTATTTCCTATAATAGAAAAAATTTTGCTCAATAAGGTATGATTATTTTCAAAAACTACAAGCAAGCAAGGAAAATTTATTTAAAATTAGGAAAAAAAATCAGCCTAAAAATGTATATGATACATCATTGATGTAAATATTATACAAATCTATTTGTATAATGTTTTGAATTAACTGGCAGTTATCATAGTTGTAGATTAACTGGAGTGATCAAGTATCTAATTTGATTACAGATCACAGAGCTAAATATAACCTGAGCTTTATAATAGCCAGTTTCTACCTTAAGGAAGAAGTTTCTTCAGGAAAGACAGAGGCCCTCTTGGCTTTTACTATAGAGGTAGGGATTCTGTGATCTCTGTAGTAGCCTGTTCCAAAATTTAATCACTCTTACGGTAGATTCTGCCTATATTTAATCACAGTATTTCCAGCTACAGTGTAAGATTGAGCACACTCTGTATTCATGGAGACAGTTGTTAATTTATAGCCTTTTCTGTTCCAGATAACACTGATTCTTTTCATATTTCTCATATGGTCAACTCTTGATTTCATCTTTGCAGAGTGATGAAGGAAAATGTAAAAAAGTCAAGAAAATAAATACTACAGAAGTCAAGTATATTTGACTTTGGCATGCCTTAGAGGATTTTCTAGATTATTCTTAATTACCCTAATACCATTGCTGTCAGAAAATACACCAATTTTTATACCAGTTCTTTGACATTTATTGAGATTTGTTTTAAGAACTAAAACAATGTCAGTCTTCATAAATGATCTGTATTTGAAAAGAATGTGTATTCTCCAATTTGGGGTACAGAGTTATAATATATCAAGTATACATTACCAAGCATGTTAATTTTGTGTTTTAAATCTTCTCTGTCATTACTAATGTTTTTGTCTGCTTGATCTGTCCATTGATATGTTAAATTACACATTATAAGGATAGATTTGTTAATTTCTACTTATAATTTCTTGATTTTTGTTTTAGATATTTTGAATCATTCCTATTATCTATATAAGAATCTAGATCATATCTTCTTAGTGAATTGAATCTTCTATTATGTGCTATCCTTAGATTGCTAAAAATGTTTTTTTGCCTTAAAATCTATTTTAGTTATCAAGATAAATTATACCACCTTTATTTTAATTAACATTTTGTGTTATTTTCTATTTTTTGTTTTTCTATTTTCTATGCTTTCCTATAGCAATGATGTTTTCCCTGATTTCTAAAATACATTTTTAGTTCAGAAATTTACTGCAGATAAAGTGTAAATGTAAAATAAAATAATTACAAAAGTTTAACTACCATATATATCAAAAAATAAAACACTGCTATTCAACAAGAAGCCCCTTCATGTGTGTCCCCAAAAAGATAACCATAGTCATGCTATGTAAATCACTTCTTTGCTTTGCTTTGCTTTGTGGTTTTACCATTTACTTATGCATTCTAAACAATATGGTTTAGTTTTACCCATTTTTGCACTTCATATAAATGGCATCATATTACATGAATTTATGTGTCTTTTTTGGCACAACATCATGATAATCAATTTCATCTGCATTGTTGTATGTAGTACTAATTCATTCACTTTTTTGCTGTAAGCAGTGGTTCTCAAACATTTTGGTCTTGTGATCCCTTTACATTGTTGAAAGTTATTGAGGAGCCAAAAGAGATTCTGTTAATGTGGACAATATCTATCTATTTACCAGTCAGAAATTAAAACAGAATTTGAAAATATTAATTTATTTAAAATAACAATAAAAAACTCATTCCATGTTAACAAACATTTTTATGAGCGACTAACTTTTCAGAAATGTAGTGAGGAAAGTGGTATTGTTTTATGTTCTTTGCAAATCTCTTTAATGTCTGGCTTAATAGAAGACAGCTGGCTTCTCATAGTTGTTTTTGCATTCAATCTGTTGCAATATGTTATTTTGGCAACAAATACTGTCAGTTATTTACTTTGAAATGACAGGCTTACTTGGTTCATTTTCAAAAGTAATGTCTGCCAAATACCAAAGTTTGAATAACCATAGGTTGTCTGTTAGTTCTTTGAAGTAAAAGGTGGCTCATGAAAAATTGGCTAGTTCAGCTTGCAACACAAACTATCACACAAATGTTCTTTCTCAAGACAACCATAGTACTTCAGTATGCTGCAGAAGTGCTGTATGTATGCTTCCCATTTTATCATAGCAAATATTAAAATAATGTGTACTCAAAAGTTAGTTTAACAAAATTACAAGCTTTATTCCTCTTCAGCAAGTACATTCTTAAGTGGAATTTTTCTTTTAATTGAAGAATATAACAACTAATGAAGAATGAAATGGCTTTGGTCTTTGGTGACACTGGCTCATTTGTACTAAGACACCAGCAGTTTTACCACCATTTCTTTATCCATTCATCCATCGATGGACACTTAAGTTGATTCCATATCTTTGCTATTGCAAATAGTGCTGCAGTAAACATGGGAGTGCAGATATCTTTTCAATATGCTGAATTCTCATCCTTTAGATATATACCAAGCAGTGGGATCTACTTCTATGGGCTGTTACTCCCCTCCCCCCCCCACCTTAGTTTGTCTAATTTCTGAACATAACCTTTCTCAGACCCTAACTTTACATAGGGTATATGTCTGACTGGACATGGACAACTTCAGGAAGCCATTATTCTGTTTACCATAGTGATATAGTTCCATCTCTAAATCTCTTTCTTCCTAACTTCCTTTTTCTTCCCTCCTTCCTTCTTTTAATTACCAGCCCAACGATAGGGCTCTCTCTTTGCAATATAAATTAGCTAGAGGCTGAACAGGAGTCCCAGGCAAGGCTTTTGGGGCTTATGTTTGAACACAAGAGAGATAGCACAAAGGAAAAATCCTCAGGCTGCTCCCCAAGGGGAGTTCAAGGAGAGTTTTAAAGTGGCTTAGGGAGGAAAAGAGTGACCATATGCACATGGAGGTGGAGATTCTCTTGTACCTGACTTAGTACTATTATATGCTTCTTCATGGGTCCTGTGTCTCATTAGCATATTAAATCTCTACCCTTGGGCATAATTTTTAGCATTAAAGTGAGGGAAAAGGTCTATGAACAGTCAATTTTCAGCAGCAACCAGTTTGTGCTGGCTTTGACTGGGGCCTGTGGAACCCTGCTCCAATGGTTGCTGCATCCTGTTAAAGAAAGCAGAGCTACCTTCTACTAATGTTTCTTTTTTATTTTCTTCTTCCCTTTGTTCCTTTCTTTCTTCCTTCCTTCTTTCCTTCCTCCTCACTTTTCAATCATAGATGTCATGGAATGCCTTGACTAGGATCCTGCTTTGGCTCAGCCAAGAAAGCGTAGGGAATTTTTGACCAAAAATGCAAAGTTTAATGAAGCTCTATCAATAACAGACTCTGCATTTAGGCAAAAATGTATCAGACTTACAGGGCGCAGTACATTCAAGGCATCATTTTGCCTTTGCCATCCATTTATGAAGTTCTTCTGAACTATCGATATATTCTTTTATCTCTTTTAATGAAGGTCTATACTGAATGTGTCACTCTGGTAAAGGGGCCTATAGCTCACATGGTAATCAAAGATAACTGAGTAGACTTCAGGAAGTCTTTGTTGATTGCCTATTTACATATCAAAGCATCATAATTATCTGTATCAAAAGCACCTTGATGCTCAGTTACACTTGGGCATTTTCCCTTTTCTGTCTTTGGCCTGTATGCACATATTCTGGTTTTGTATCTGCTGTGCATTTCTTGCTCTTAAAATCTAGTCTGATTTCCATGGCTACTTTAAGCTTATTTTAAATATCCTATTATATTTTTCAGGTGTTAAAACTTTCTGCTAGTTTGCATGTTCTGAAAATTTACTCTTAATTTCATCATTCAAGTTATTGATTAAAAAATTAGATACTGGCTCCAGAACAGACACCTATATAACAATCAGTGATGTGCCTTATAGCAGGCACATCACTGACCTATTCGCTATTTTTTCCTGTAGTAATAACTGCTGTCAGGATATTGTTCCTGCCCTCAACGGCTTTATAATTTCAAAGACAGTATAAGTTAAAAAGAAAACAAATATATCCAGTTATAAAAATTCTTTTATATAGTGTAGTGTAAGTTAATCTCTAGAGCTAAATAATGAGTGAGAAAGCTTTCTGCAGGAGGGGAATTAGAAGGCTGTTATGTTCTAAATAAGATTTTTTAAAAATTCAAAATGTATCTTATCTTAATAAATACACATTTTCAAAATATTTTAAAATATGGGAAAGCAAAAAGAAGAAAATAAAAATATCCTAACCTCACCATTCAGAGATAATTAGTAAATCTCAGTATATTTACTTCTTTTCTATGTTTACAAAATATGTGGTTTGTTAAGCTTATTTTATCTCTTAATATGTTGTAAATATATTTATAATGCATGTGCATGACAGTGACCAGCGTTTGGTAGTAGGAAAGAGGCATGGTTTCACAAAATGAATCATTCCTATTACTCTCCTAGTAATAGTGCACAGTAAGCTTCATTTTCTAGTTCAGTAGGTTTAACAATCCCTTTCTTTATCATGTATTAACCAATTTAAAAATGCATGCACATTCACAATATGTAGATAATTTTTGCAGAGTAAGCATTTAATCTAGTTTGTTTTCATTGAGGTTATTCCATACCTATTTGAAAGAAAATGAACTGTTTTCTATATTTAGCTAATTTTGCCTATTTAGTCTATAACTGCTTAGTTAAAGCTTATTTCATTATAAAGGGAGTGCTTAGCAGATTCTCTGTCTTGTTGCCACATTTATAATTATGGTAATATTTATGTCTGTTATATAAATGGTTCCTGCTAAATAATTCTTTGTTAAGATTTTATTAAGATATGGGCAGTAGACAATGTTTTCTAGTTAATAATAGTGAATTAAAACTTAGATCCTTGAAATAATTCCTAGATGCATTATAATTTTATCAGTGGCACCAGACTTTCAAAAATTTAAGGCAAAAAAAAAAAAGTCCTCTCGTTATCAGCCTGTCACTCCTAAGTACATCATGTAGCATTTTCTTCTCACAATAACTAAAAGACCACCAAGCCTGAGAACCTATGAGGTCTTCCCTGCTAAATCTTGACAAACTGTTTAACTATTTTTGTTTATAGAGAACCAAATTAGGTGTGCAGTTTGACATTTTCCTAGGAAGATTACACTACACCTCATAATCTTGCTATCTCCTTTAGACTAGCCAATACTGACATAAAAGCTAGTATTCTATCCTTGCAATAAAGATTAGAAAATACCTTATTCATACACAATTGACACACCTATCAAATCCCAAGTAGTTTTGGGTGCTTTGACTAAAATGGGTATATTTCTTTTTGACAAGTTTTGGATTAATTTAAATTTTGTTTCTTTAAAGTATGGATAAGATCATTTTGATTCTTTGATACACTATCACGATGTATGATAGCCACCAATAATTCGTTTTTAAACTAAGCATGATTTTTAATAGGTTACTACAAAATTACCAAGATCTACTCCAAATAAATTTACTTCACACAGGTGGGAATAAAATTTTATTTGATGCTTTCTTAGAAGTTATGTGTGTTTTAGCAGAAGGGCAGAGGAAGGGGTTGGAGAATTTGATTCTTCTTGACAAAGATACATTGTACTTAGAAATAGTGGTTATATACCTTTACACCTTTGAAAGTACATTGGGTTTACCGGCAATGTAATATAATACTGTTGTGCACAGCAGAAAACAAAAAAGGTAAGCTAATGTGTTTTCATTTCTTTTCAAGCTTGTTTAGAAGAGATTTAAAGTGTCTAAATTATCATTCTTAGTGACTGTTCTTTAGATTTCAGTTGTGCTTCTTAAAACTTCTGCAGGTACTTAAAACAGATGCTGAGGAACTTGTCTCCAGAAGCTATTGGGATACAGTGAGACGTAACACGAGCCAAGCACTCTTTTCAGACCTCGCAGAGGTATAATGAAACCTCAACAAGGTCCTTGTACTACTTGCCACTTTGTTAATCTAGTCTTCATTTCATTTTAGAGTCACAATGATGAAAGCAAGTAATATAGTTTATATTTTCCTCTTTTTTTTCAGTACAGCAATAATTAGTATATATAAACTGTGTATTTGAATATGTAGGCTGTACTGATGGGACTGCAAAGTCACCTTTAATAGCCTATGCTAAATGAACTTGCTTGTTGTGTAAAACATAACTTTCCAACTTAATTAAAAGGAAATGGTGTTATTTTTTACTTGAAGATTACTTTCCAGAAATTTGAAAATAATATTTTATAGTTTCACTGAATTTTTTAAGTTTACAGTGTGACATGAAATGCTGAAATGTTTCTTTCACCTGGTAAAATATAGCCCACTCTTTAGTTACCTTAAATAATTAAATTTCCAGTATTGATAGTGAGTGGCTTCCCAAGGACAGTGTAAGGGGGAGGGAGTGAGAAGGTATGGTGGGAACAGTCAGTCAAGAAAGGGAAGAATATTTTAACTGACATTAAGATTGCCAGTACATGGTGAAAATAAAAAGCAAACTGACCTTACTTCTGTTTAATTATTGTTTTTGAATTTGATACAGACCAGCACTTTATTGCTGCACTTGGGGCACACTACTTCCACCACCCCATTCTTGTTATACCACTGTCAACAGGGATTTGTGGTTTTGAAAGATGGGCTCTATCTTGTAGATTAAGCACTATTTTGTGTTTCCTATTAATAATTTTTATAATTAACACTAAGAAATTTACTAGAGGTGGTTATCAGTCTTACCAGAGGATTTTCAATAAATACTAAGAGATTTATT
Organism: Microcebus murinus; assembly: GCF_040939455.1. Lineage (NCBI taxonomy): Eukaryota > Metazoa > Chordata > Mammalia > Primates > Cheirogaleidae > Microcebus > Microcebus murinus. Next base: position 15,618,706 of record NC_134127.1, read on the forward strand.
TTTCATTATGTCTTTTTTTTTTAAGTGGGCTTCTCATTTCTTTTTCTAGACTTTAAATTTGACTTTTAATAGTTATATCTAAAAGTATTTAGAGAAGTAAACTGGAATCAGTTGTGACTACTGTTGTCTGTATATACAGTGTTACTCAATTGGGATCCCTACACTATGGTAAATACTTGAAAAAGTTAATTTTGTCACTTCTGCTCAATTTTAAAGTCCCAAAGCAAATAAATAAAGCATTTTGCCCCATGTTTCCCATACTACAGTGCCCACCTCCCAAGCTCCAGCTATCTTTAATCCCACCTCTTCTAGAAATACTCCCAGGTACACAAAATCTGTTAATTCCATATTGAATTTAATTTGAATCTTGGGAGGTTTAATATCAGAAGACCAGTCAGGTCTGTCTTACTCAGAAGATAATGTGATTTGTGTAAGATCGTTGGAAAATGTTTACGGCTCTATTGGAGACGCGCTAGAGCTGGGTGTCTTTTCCAGCTTTCCAGAGCTAATTGTGCACATGTTTCTTTCCAACTCAGAATTGTATGACATTCCTTTAGTACCTTGAAAGTGGCCACGATAGGAGTATTATTTATTCCACATAAATTGGCAAACACTAAAAATCAGTCCCTTTTTTTCCTGAAGAGCCAGTTTACCAGTGCCTCATTGGCCACAATCAACCCACACCGTGATCACAAGCCCCTAAATTAATGAATGAATTGACTCAAATATCATGAAAGTAAATCTGATGGAGAGAAGAAAGGAAAAAGAGGAAAAGAAAACAAAACATACTGTGTTCCAAAATAAAATAATTACTTGGAGATTATCTCTGTTACTGCCCTCCCACATTAGAATAATAAGTGAGAATTAACTGTAGTTTAGTTACAACTCATTGTAATTCCTTACAGGTTACTATGAATACCAGTATAATATAGCATTGTGTATAGTATTAGTATTTGAAGATTCAAATTGATTCAGAAAGAGGGCTTAGAAATCTATTTGTATTTGCATTTTTGTTTGTTATATATTTAATATGCAATTATTGAGATAAAATAATTCTTTTTAAATATTTTAGTTAAACTGGATATTAGCATCTCATTCTATTCCAGAGCTATTTCTAAATATGGATTTTTTTCAATTATAGTAAAACCATGTGTCTTCAATTATTGTAAAACCATATAGGGAAAATTTGAATATGCCACAGCTGACACTACTTTTTAACCAAAATCATACATAATAAATTCATAGTACAACATGATAAACATATCATGCAACTGTTGAAAAAATCTGTCAGTGCTAAAATTATAAAAACTATTTTGAGTTCTACAGATGAAATTTAAAATTTTTCTTACTTGCTTTAGACTCTACTTATCCATAATAAATTTCAGTAGATTTTTCAAAAACTTCATTAACAAAATGAAGAGTTTGAAGGTTTCCTCCAGCCCTTGGATACAGCTAAAGATTATCGTCACGTTGTAATCAATAAAAATATGTTGAAAGAATATCTTAAAACTCATTATCTTAATAGCTTGGCATATTTGTATGTCATGCAGATTTATCAACTTATGTTTGATGAAAAGATTTAAAATAATTTTTAATCAAAACAAAGATAATACACTTTCATGTAAATGGCCCATGGGTTCTTTTGTGGCTTTTTCTCCCTTTGTTGTGAAAACACCTGAATTCATTTTATTTTAACAATGAACACTAGAATCAAAGGGATAAAGTCTCTATTTTTGTCTCAACTCTCAGGTGATTTAAGTTATATAACACTGTTAGGACACCAAGGACACTGGTGTAGTTTTCAGTGACTGAGCTGTACTGTGTTTCATTGAATGGGAAGAAAAGTTTTTCCCATTTCCATTTTCTAATTTTATTCTCTAATATCAAGCTGTTACTTATGCCTCTGTGGATCTGGGTTATCTGAATAAGTACAACATACAACTAATAAGATTTTGATGCTAAAAGACTATAAGGGAAGATCTGTTCTGCTCAGTGGGCATGAGAAAAACTGGCTGAATTAGGACATTATTTCAAACCTGTATAAAACAAAGCCATCTCACATTAGTGTATTGTGTCTTATTAAGATAAAGGACATCACAACACTAGAGGAAAACTTTGTTATCTGAGTTCACTGCCTTTTGGTGTTCCTATAACCTCTCACTTTAAGGTTTTTTTTCAGATCTATATAACATGTAATTTCAATAGCATACTAGAAGTAAGAGTGTACCATGTAAAAAATCTTTATTATTATCTTTTATGTCTTGTCCTTTTTCAACTTCCTGAAATATATTAAGTTTACAAAAATAAATAATAGGTAACATTTATTGAGCATTTACAATATGCTAGTCACAGTGCTAAGGGATTTACATGTGTTACCTAATCTTACTACAACCCTTTGGGATAGGTACTATTATTAATATTATTCCTGAAGATAATAATATTCTCAGAGAGATTAACTTCCCCAGTGTCACTTAAATAATGAGAAGAGTAAGGATTCCAAGCCAGCAATCTGACTCTTGAACTCATCATTTATTTGCTCACCACAATACTGCTTATTAGTGAAATAAGCAACTTTTTCAAAAACATCAACCCCCCCTTCTTATCCACTTTCCTCCTGCACCATTCCTCTAGTCCAGACAGATACCCCAGTTTTTCATGCTGATAGGCTAGGGCTTCTGTTCTTATGTTTCACGGGCATGAAATAACCTCAAAATTTTCCTCCCCCTACTAATTTAAACTGTTGAAGATAATAAACTGATTAGAGTATACTAAATCACAAAAGAGTATAATTAATATCAGATGTCTTTTTTCCCAGAAGTTATTTGTATATTATGACTACCAATAACAACATTTGTGTGCTTTATTGACACTCATACTTTAACTTTATCCTCAAAATTGTTGTTATATCCTTCTTAGGGAGAGGCAAAGATATACAATGTAACCAAAATGTTAAAAAAAAACTTTTATCAGGTGGTGGGCAGGTGGGAGGGGCAAGGAGGGGAAGGATATATACTTACATAATGGGCGTGGCGCACACCGCCTGGGGGTTGGACACGCTTGCTGTTCTGGCACGGCAGGGGCAATATATGTAACCCTAACAATATTTGTAACCCCATAATATGATAAAATAAAAGGACAAAAAATTGTTGTTATAGTTAGGTTATTCACATCATACAGATAAGGAGACTGAAGATCAAAAACAGTCAATAAACCCAGGTCTTGTGATTTTAAATCCTGTCTTCTCTGTTAGAGCAATCTGGCTCTTCAGTTTAAAGCTGCTGGGGAAAGTATTTGCCTTTGAGAGCTACTCAAATTGCATTAGTCTCCTCTCACATACAGAAAGAACCCTGAAAGGCTGGCACCACTACTATTCCGTGACTTTCATAAGAAGCTGTTCAAGAAGATATATTTAAAAGATAGTATGTGATGTTTGGCTACCTGACTCTATTATTTTTCCACTAGCAATCAGATCAAACCGCTATCAGATCTTCAAAGAAGATGGTTGTTGTTATAGGGAACTTTTCGGGCATGGAATAGTTAGGACTTAGCAAAGTAAAGTGAGAAGTAATAGTAGAGATCTTACAAACTAATTAGAAGGAGGTTATATGCTGGAACTGACTAGGAAAACCCAAACTGAATTACTTAAATAGAATATTTAGATGATTACTAACAAATTTCAACAATTTCAGACAATTGATATAGACAGATACCCTACATGCTGGAGTTTTTAAGAGAGACATGGATTATCAAAGAATGCACTTTAGAAAAACAGTTTCATGCACTAAAGGGGGGCATCTGTAGGGGAAATCAAAAGATGTGGTCTCTATTACTCCAGACTAATCATAGAAGAGAATAATAATATTTGGTCCAGGGAGAAAGGAAATAAAGGACATCAGTATTTTTCTTAAATATAAAAAATAACAGTATTATTTAAACTCTTATTTTTCTTACATTTTCTAGGATAATATATAGGAGAGTTACAATCATTTGAATTTTATGATTTTTGTATCTGAGTACAAAAGTATTACTTTATAAAGTAGGTATGAATTAATGGCAAACTGAGGAAGGAAGGGAGAGAGGAATAGAGGGAAAAGAAAGACCTGTAAAGCTATATTAAAGGAAAGGTAGATTTTATAGGTCATTATATTTTATAAGGAATGTAATCAAACAGTTCACTTGTTGGAACTTAGTTTGTCAAGTTGAGTGGAAAAGGAAAAGTCCTCTGGAATTTATTTCTTATCCATTCAAAAAATTATATAAGACTTTTCGTTAAAAGAGTTATAGATGATATAAATTCTAAAGTAATATTATTACTACAGTTTTCTCTTTCAAAATATAGTATCCATTGAAGTGTCATAATTATGCAATATAGAGGGAAAGTATCATGGTTAAAGGAAGCTATTTTGTGAAGCTGAGGGCTGTTCTTGTGTCTATAGTGTATTCAGTATGTCTGAAGAATTTTACCTGTTTTGAACATCATAAAAAATGGATTTATCAGGTTGATTAGGAAAATCCAGACCAAATTACTTAAATAAAAATAGAATATTTAGGGGCCGGGCGCTGTGGCTCACGCCTGTAATCCTAGCTCTTGGGAGGCCGAGGCGGGCGGATTGCTCAAGGTCAGGAGTTCAAAACCAGCCTGAGCAAGAGCGAGACCCCGTCTCTACTATAAACAGAAAGAAATTAATTGGCCAACTGATATATATATATAAAAAATTAGCCGGGCATAGTGGCACATGCCTGTAGTCCCAGCTACTCGGGAGGCTGAGGCAGAAGGATCACTCGAGCCCAGGAGTTTGAGGTTGCTGTGAGCTAGGCTGACGCCACGGCACTCACTCTAGCCTGGACAACAAAGTGAGACTCTGTCTCAAAAAAAAAAAAAAAATAGAATATTTAGATGATTACTAAAGGATTTCAACTATTTTAGATAAGTTAAAGCATAGAACCCTAGATGCATAATTTGAGGTTGAAAACTTATTAAAATATAATATCTTTAACAATTTTTGAAGATCAGTTTCAAAGTTCTATTAAAATTTGAGCTTCATTTTAACTGTAATTGCATAATATAGCCTGTAAAACTCATTCTAATGTTAATGTATTTATGTCTTGATATTTATGTTGATAACAAAATTCTCTGAGGGATATTGGGTATGCCTATACTGTTTCTTTTACTGGAGCTAACTTTTAAATTATGGTTTTTTTTAAGCGTGCTGATGACATCACAAGTTTAGTAACTGATACTACACTTCTTGTACACTTTTTTGGAAAGAAAGGAAAAGCTGAGCTCAACTTTGAAGATTTTTATAAGTGAGCTTAATTTTTATATTTTTATTGAAAATTGTTAACATGCTAAAATCAGAAGGGTCTTTAGAAATTGTCTCTTGCAGTGATATGCTCCTCTTTACTACTTCCGAAGATATTCTGTATAACAGTTACCCACTTCCATCAGTACCTATATACCAGTGCTTATATTGAGAATTATAACAGGAAGTTACTGTGGATGTTTAAAAAAAAAGTCTGGATATCTGGATTGATTGTTGTCTCCTATATATTCAGAAGAAAATATGTTGCCAATTCCTTAGTCTCAATAAAGCCACAATAATAATAACAAGCAGTATAAGTATCACTACTACTCTGGAAGGTACTTTTGTTATATCCATTTTATAGATGAGGAAACCAAAGACCTGAGAGGCTAAATTACTCTCCCTATGTGCTATAGTTAGTAAGTGGTAGTACCTCTCATGTCTTGTTCTCTTTTCTTTCCCATTTACAGAGAGGGATTTTATGAATCTTTGTGTCATCATATAATTATTTCCATATGACCTTTCTATGCCAGTAAATATTTGATAACTTTCTGTTGCCATTACTCTTCATTGGTCTTGTTCATTCTTTATTATATTTTTGTTATAGATTCATGGATAACCTCCAAACAGAAGTTCTAGAAATAGAATTCCTTTCCTACTCTAATGGAATGAATACTATCAGTGAAGAAGATTTTGCTCATATTCTTTTACGATATACAAATGTGGAAAATACATCAGTATTTTTGGAAAATGTGCGTTACAGTATATCTGAAGAAAAGGTATCTATCCCTTATATTTATTTTGTTACATGTTATTATTAATAGCTTGTAATTATATGTTTATAAAACACATTGCCCTTCTGTTAGTTCTTTTGCTTCTCTGTGAGTTAGAAGAGATCTTGTATATATTTTATTCTTTTTCCTCTGTGTTCTAAGTGTTCTGGCTAAATTTTTAAAAATTAATTTTAAATTCTGGGTGGAGAGCTGTATTTTTCTTAACTTATGCTGAAAACGTTTAAGGCTATTAGCAGTTGTTTTATTCAAATTAAGAATATCATTTTTCAAGAGAATTCCACTGAACTATATGCTTTGACTACTACCTAAACATCGCCTCATAAAAAACAGTTTATATTTACATCATTTCTGTCACACTCTGTTCCTTTCTATAACACCCTTAATAAAAGGTCATTTGAAGACTGCCATTGATGAGTGAGTGATCTTATCATCAGTTAAAGTGAGGTTTTTCAAAGAGTTTGGATGGCATGAATAGTTAAGAACCTGGGACAACTGACTGTCTATTTGTTTAGTAACAAATGCGTTGTCAGCGCTTCTGAGCAGTTGCATTATCTGTTGGTATTTGAATGCATCATTGCAACCAAATAGAACTAGTGTTACAAGTACTCCTTCAAGCATGGGATGTTTTGGATATTTAGCCTTCTATTTGTGTTTATAGAAGGATCAGGTTAATCTATCCAAGAAAAACCTGCAAATAGTTTGACTCTGCTTAGAATGGATACACTGTGACAATGTTAACAATTCTACGTGTCTGCTAAGGAATGAGAAAAAAAGGACTCCATGCATTTGGCCATTAGTTTACATTCTCCCTTAATCAGAGTCCTTTTATCTGTTTTGCATGTTAAACTGAATTTTTCTAATTCATAGATACTTCCCTAAAAAATAAATATTGGAAATTTTATTACTTTATCAAGCCACTAGAGTATTATTTAGGATCTTGAATCTATGTATTTTTTTTCTTTTATTAAATGTAAACTTATCAAAATGTGTAATTCAAAAGGTTAAATTGCAGGGTGAAGAATTTATGGGAACTTTTTGAAGTGTTTTTGCAACTGTTTTTTTGCACCTAAGATTATTTCAAAATAAAACTTTTTCAGAGTTAAATTCAGCTTCTGAAACTTCTGATTGAAATATTTGAAGTACTACAAATCATTAAGGTAGAAAAGGAAAATTTTACAGTGAACTAGCATTGATTGATTCTTACTGATTTCTTTCTACATTACCTCATCAATCCTCAGAACAACCTTCCAGGTTTGACATCTTTTGGAATAGGAGAAGCTAAGGACTTCAGGTACTTAAACACTGTCCAAAGATTCAAACCCAAGACTTTCTAAGCCAGTGATCTTCCTTCCACACCCTACTTGGGCCTTTCCCTTCTTCCACCTCTCATCTCCTTCTCTCCAAAATGATAACAACTACTATCATTTGAATAGCACTTTACATTTCTTTATGTAAGCAAACAACAAAAGACACAGTAAGTGAATAGGAAAGTAGGAGGAGATGAGGAAAAAGAGACAGATAGGGCCAGGTCTTTTAGGACCCTGTAGACCAGAGCAAGGAGTTTAGATTTTATTCTAACAAAGCCTCTAGGAGTGATGGGAAGCCACTGTAGCATTTAAACTTTAAAGCAGTGGCCAACAAACCACACCACTTCCTATTTCTGTAAATAGTTTTGTTGGAGCACAGCCATACTCATTCACTTAAAGTACTGGATGCAGCTGCTTTTGCACCATAATGGTACAGTAGAAAAACTGCAACAGAGACCAGATAGCGAGCGAGCAAAAATGAAAATATTTACTCTCTGGGCTTTTACAGAAAAAGGGTGCCAACCTTGCTTTCGAGCATAGGCATGATGTTCATTCATTCAGTAAGTGCTGACTGTCTACTAGGACACTCAGATGCAGCCTATACTCTGATTCATGTTACAAAAGATCATCATCTCAGCTGCTACATAACAGAATAGACTTTTAGTTAGCCCAACTTTGAAAGAAAAGGACAATATAAGATGCTATTGTAGGAGTCTAGGTGAGAGATAAGTATGGCTTGGACCAGGGAAAAAGTAGAGAAAAGAGGCCAGATATTGGATAATTTAATAGAGCTGATAGAACCTGTTCATGGATTATATTTTAATGTGAAGAAAAAGAGGAATCAAGAACTCCTGGGGCTTTGGCCCGAACCAGAAGGTAACTCAATGATGCCCTTTACTGAGCTAAGTAAGACCATGAATTTGGGATAAGAAGGGAATGAGATTTATTAGGAACAAGTTAAATTTGATAATTATACTACTTCCTTGTTAATATTTGCATTACGTGGTTATTCTTAGAAGCCATTTTCTAAATCTAAAAGTTCGTATTTTGAACACGGTATTGTTATTTTTAAAATTTGTTTCTTAATTTCATGCTTCCCCAAAACATTGTTTTTTTGTATTTTTTTTTTTACCCTTTGCTTAAAAATATCTCATCCTCTTGTTTTTTACTTTTACCAACAATAACCTATTGCCCTGAGACAGAGTCTGTTGCTATGGCAGCATGGACTGGTACAGACCCATAGCTGTGACCCGTTTCCTTGGCAACAACGTTTCCTCTCCACATCAAGGCCTACCCCTTCTGGTGCAGTCGCCCTACCTATTCAATAGCCATCTCTAGAAAACATGGCAGGTGTGATCAGGTCACAAAACAGGATCCAGGATTGGAGAGACCATAAAGAAATATAAAGAAAGGGGAAGTGAAAAATGTGAAAAGACAATAGGATTCTCATGTTGAGAGTAACAGAAGAGTTGTAATTGAAGTAGAAATAATGTATACCAAAGATTGGGTCTTTTGGTACTAAATCATTTAATCAGTACTGGCTTATATGAAAATAGACTTTCGTGGTTCCCTCCCTAGGTTTGCAACACTGCCTTGCTAGTGTTCCTTCCTCTTTTACCCCCATCTTAAAGCCAGAATTTGTTAAACCTAAGCCCTTGGCCTTCTGCTCTTTTCTCTGTGTACTTTCTCAATTATGTTAATTTTGTTGAGGAGAACACATTAATTAAATGCAGCTCCTCATGTTCAAATTTGTATCCTCTGAGATACATTGTTCTGATTTTAAATAACTGTTTAACTGAAGTAACAGCAAGGGCAGTAATTCCACTTTATACATATGACATTCCAGAAGAAGCAGTTCTGATCACCAGTTCTTTACATCAGCAGTCCCCAACCCTTTTGTCACCAGGGGACCAGTTTCATGGAAGTAAATTTTTCCAAACGCTGAGGTGGGAATGGTTTGGGGATGATTCAAGTGTGTTACATTTATAGTGCAGTCAAACCTCTCTGCTAATGATAATCTGTATTTGCAGCCACTGCCCAGCGCTAGCATCACCGCCTTAGTTCCACCTCACATCATTGGGCATTAGATTCTCACGTGAACGTGCTACCTAGATCCCTCACATGCGCAGTTTGTAGTAGGGTTCATGCTCCCATGAGAATCTAAGGCCACTACTGGTCTGACAAGAGGTGGGGCTTATGTGCTGCTGCAAGCAGTGGGGAGTGGATGTAAATACAGATGAAGCTTCGCTTGCTCACCTGCCACTCACCTCCTGCTCTGCACCCCAGTTCCTAACATGCCAGAGACCAGTACCAGTCCATGGCCTGAGGGTTGGGGACTGCAACTTTTACATGATCTCATATAAGCCCTGAGCTAGGTCTCCTGGAGCTGTATCTTTCGTCATTGCACTTCCTCCTGCTGTCCTCGCAGTGTTTATCATGACAGGAACAAGCACATATATGCTAGGTTGACACTGAGTCAACATTCTGAGTTTGCATTGTCATTATAAAGACATCGATGATCTAATGCTGAATCATAGGAGTACATGTGCAAGGGAAACTTTTTAATAACTTCCTCTAGTTTTTTATCATATTTACTTTCAGGGTTTAAAAAAATTCAGGCCTAAAATAGAGGGTTTTCAAAATTGAAACTTTTCATTTTTTGGAACTTTGTTCTAATATGACAGTGTTTAAAAAATATTTTCACTCATTATTGTAATGGTAACAACACTACCCAGTAGAAATAAGTCTGAGTTAATTTTACATTCCATTTGGAGAAAGGTTTCACAGTGTACCCTGGAAATGTTTACTTTTAAGATATATTGCAGATGCTTAACCTGTTTATTTTACTTAAGTGTAAATAATTATTTTAATAAATTTAGTAATGCTAAATATATTTATATTTATTTTCCCAATATAGGGCATCACATTTGATGAATTCAGGTCATTTTTTCAGTTTCTTAACAACCTAGAAGACTTTGCAATAGCCCTGAATATGTATAACTTTGCAAGTCGTTCTATAGGGCAAGGTAAGTAATCATCTTTCAAAAACTAGACTGGGTGTGGTGACATGCCTGTAATCCTAGCACTTTGGGAGGCTGAGGCAGGAGAATTGCTTGGGGCTCAGAGTTTGAGACAAGACTGAGCAAGATAGCAAGGCCCATGTGTCTATGAAAAATAGAAAAATTAGCCAGGTGTGGTGGCATGTGCCCATAGTCCCAGCTACTCAGGAGTCTGAGGCAGGTGGATCACTTGAGCTCAGGATTTTGAGGTTGCAGTGAGCTATGATGGCATCACTACACTCTAGTCTGGACAACAGAGCAAGACCTAACTCAAAAACAAAAAACAAAAAAAAACAAAAACAAAAGCAAAAAATAATCCTATATTGTTTCTAGAGATTTGGGCAATAATTTAATTAAATATTTTGTATCATATCACCCAACTTGCCTGCAAGTCTGGTGTATACTTTCAGTGAGAAATGAGTTCTGACACCTAAAAGAAAACTAAGCAAAGTTTAGGGAAATGTGCTAAATTTTCATACTGAACATACTTTTGCTTTTAAGTTGATATCATGGGGAGAAGCTAATGATGTTTGTAAAAGTTAAAAGAAGAAACCTCATGGCCACTTGGTATCACTAGGGGACATGTGTTCACCTGCAGAAGAACCAGTTGGCCGTACTCCATACATTCCCATGGGATGGTATTTATTTTACTGATTTCATGCCTGCCAACTCAGAAACCAGAATTTTGTCAGCAGAGCCACCTCTTAGCCATAGATTTACATTGACTGGTTTTTGAAAATGATGTAATAAAAACTGAATATCAATTTTGCTTAATTTACAAAGAAATACAGCTGTCATAGAGTTCAGAATGCCCTTGTCCTCAGAACCAGCTCCTTTCCCTATAAGTGGACTAACAGGCCAGGTACTTGTCAAGGATTCTCTGGCTATGATCATCCTCCCTTCCCTCATGTCCATATCTCTTTATAAAAATTCTTGCCATATGGGGGACTTTATGTCTTTAAGGTGATTGCTTGTCTCTGCTATAATCCCAAGCTTAAATCTGAGGACAGTCTTAGTTTTTTTATTACGAAGTTCTAGGGAGAAGCCAAGCTGCAGCCCCTAAGTGCTGATGACAATTATCTCTCTCCCAAAGACACAGGTATTGACTCTATTATATGGCCTCATTCATTTATTCATTAAGAGAAACCTGAAAAAATTTCATATTTTACCCCTTCTGTAGTCTAGACATTCAAATATGGCACCTTCTCAACCTATTTTAGTGTTTTAAAATCAAAACTTTTGGGAGCCTTGCCTTTACAGACCAGCCTGTATTATCACGATAAACCTAATCAACATTAAAAAAAAAATCAATATCTGCTCACTTGGTTCAGGCTGGAAAGTTGCTCTTTTACTTTGTAAAACTGGGAAATGAAAAAAAAAAAAAAAAACTAATTGTGTCACTTGTCTTGCAGGTGCTAGGAATATATCCCTCCCTTTCTTTTTCTTTTTTTGTCACTACTAGCATCTTTATTCAAGTTACTACCTTTTAGAAGGACTATTGTAGTGGCAACCAAAGTGGCATTCCTGGTGCTGCTACTTTCCTCACCTGCAGCTCACAGAATAATCTTCCTAAAACACAAATTAACCTTCCTACAACACACCTTCTCCGGAAAAACTATTAAGTTTTCCAATTGCCCATTGAAGAATGTACAGGTTCCTCACTTCACAGTCCCTATGCCGAGCTTCCTACAGATCCTGTCTGTCCCCTGGCTCTGCCCAAACCAGACTCCTCATAGTTTTCTGAATGTGCTTTATGCTCCCCTGTGTCCCCACTGCCTTGGTTCATTCATGTCATCTCATCTGCCATTTCTCTTCTCTACAAGCTGAAACCACCTATCCTTCAGGGCTCAGCCCAAATACAAAATCACACACAGCCTTTCCTAATCTCTGCTCTTCTCTCTTCTTCCTGCTCCATACACCAGATGGAAGTTCTCACTCATCTCCAAATTCTCATAACACCTTGTTGGTACTTTTTCTGTGGCCCTGTGTAATGACTACTTGGGCAGGTGTCTCATCTCCCATCTGAATTCTAAGTTTCTTGACAATTTATCTTAATAACTTCTAAAGTGTCTATCCCTGATCACAGGTACTCATTAAATATTCATGGATTATGAGTGCATGATTAACCTAAGATACAGCTGTTTCCTGTCTCTTTTCATTACAGCCACAAAAATTATTCCCTAAAACACAGCATGATTAATGAAAAGACATGTTGCATAAGGTCATGATCTATTTTTAAAAAACAACTTTTTTTTCCAACTTTTCTAATAATGAACATATATTATAAAAATGTTAACAGACTATTTTTCTTTTTATATGACATCATCTAGATGAATTTAAACGTGCCGTCTATGTAGCTACTGGACTCAAACTTTCACCACATTTGGTGAACACTGTCTTCAAGATTTTTGATGTTGACAAAGATGATCAATTAAGTTATAAAGAATTTATTGGAATTATGAAAGACAGACTCCATAGAGGATTCCGGGTAAACTACAAATTTTAAGTATATTGATATCCTTTTTAAAATCTGAGGGGAAAAAAACCCATGTAAGTTTAGAAACAATTTATATAAATTTTAAGGATATAAAAATTAAATTTAAATACTTTATTTGAAAAGAAAAACATAGGATTTATCTAATTTCAGAAACAACTTGAGGTAATAAAAGAGAATACTTTTTTAAAAATATAAAATCAGTTTGACTTTTAATAATTTATTTTCATATTCAGTTAATGTCTCTATCCCAGTTTGTGGGGGAAAAATATTGCCAAATATTTTTGAAAAATTCATTCTGCACATTGGCTTTTCAGACCTGGCAGTATGCAAAGAAATATCACTGTTTCTCATTTTATAAGACACACATTTCCTTTTGGCAACTCGAGGCTTCTAAGTCACTGTGTGTTCATTACTTTTTTTATATGGAAAAATAAGTTAAAAAAATTATTTTGTGTGTCACAAACTGTTTTTTCTGTTGCCATTTTATACTGAAAGGTCATTACTAGAAATTCAATGATTCTTTCCAAGAAACATGTTTTAAAGATTGAAATATAGGCCGGGCGCTGTGGCTCACGCCTGTAATCCTAGCTCTTGGGAGGCCGAGGCGGGCGGATTGCTCAAGGTCAGGAGTTCAAAACCAGCCTGAGCAAGAGTGAGACCCCGTCTCTACTATAAATACAAAGAAATTAATTGGCCAACTGATATATATATAAAAAATTAGCCGGGCATGGTGGCGCATGCCTGTAGTCCCAGCTACTCGGGAGGCTGAGGCAGAAGGATCACTCGAGCCCAGGAGTTTGAGGTTGCTGTGAGCTAGGCTGACGCCACGGCACTCACTCTAGCCTGGGCAACAAAGTGAGACTCTGTCTCAAAAAAAAAAAAAAAAAAAAAAAAAAGATTGAAATATAGTATGAATCAATAAATGTTTACACATCTAATATATTTGTAGATGTGCCACAAATGGAAAAAGAAAAAATGTTTTTCTATTAAAATTAACAGCTAGAATATTCAGTCTCCCATATTTGGCAAGAATATCCCTAAGTATTATACATTTTAAAAGAGAAAAAGCTATATGTGCAAAAAATCAAAATTCATATTAGACAATGTTTTTTAAAAATTTTAATACATTTAAATCCGAGCTGCCTAGGTGAAGATGCTATGTACTTAACTGCCACCTAGTGGTTAGTTGCTAACACTTTAGATGATACCATAAATATTTGAAAGCATATACATTGAAAATCATTTAATTTTCCTGAAAAATTTTAGAGTAATAAGATCAAATTAAATATAAACTATGCCAAACATCTGAAAACTGTATTTTTCTCTTAGATGTTATGTGTTCTATTTTTATTTATTTATTTACATACCTGTGGCCCCCATAACATTTTAACAGCACATTATTTTTATTTTTAATTGACAAAAAAATAATTGTATATATTTATAGGGTACAATGTAATGTTTTGATATAGGTATACATTGTGGAATGATTATATCAAGCTAATTAACCTGTACATCACCTCATATATTTTGATATAGTGAGAACATTTTAAATCTGCTTTTTTAAAGCAATTTTGAAATATGCAATGCATGGTTATTAATTATGGTCACCTTGCTGTGTGGTAGATCTTAAAAAATTATTCATAGTGTAGAAACTAGAACTTTGTATCTTTTGGCTAACTTTTCCCCATTCTTTCCTCCCACACACACCCCTAGCCTCTGGTGACCACCATTCTACTCCCTACTTCTTTAAGTTTGACTTTTTAAATTCCACATATAAGTGAAATCACACTGTATTTGTCTTTCTGTACATCGTTATGCTTGATTCTCTGTTCCACAGGGTTATAAAACAGTCCAGAAGTATCCAACTTTCAAATCATGCCTGAAGAAAGAACTCCATAGCAGATAAGTATGTTAGCTTATGTTTGTCTAAATTTGTTTAATGCCAATAAAGAAAGGATCGTGATTTCTTTATTCTGTTATAAAATTTTAAAAGCAGCTGAAAGGAATAGAATTGTAATTTCTAATTTAGTTTTATTTTTTAGGCCATAAGAGTATGTTGATTGAAAAAATTTTGTTAAACCTGCTGTTTTGTACAGAAGCAGATACGATATATTGAGTCCAAATTGGACTTTTGTAATCAAAGATCATTAGCACCAAAGGAATATTTGTTACTATTTTTTAGGATCATGATTCTGAGCATCTGCTACAAAAATAGCAGCTAATTTTTTTACTTATTTATCTGGCACTATACTAAGTGTTCTTCCACATATATAGTGTCTCCTTTAATTCTCACAGATACCCATTTAAGAGCAGAGAAAATCAAAGGTTAGCAAGTAACTTGCCTAAGATAACTTGCTAGGAAGTGGCAAACCAAGATTTGAACTTTATTCTGTCTGATGATGAACCATCTTGTTTATTATTTACTACACTGTCACCATAGCATGCAGTAGTTGAGGAAAGTCCAGATCTGTTTCATTTGTGGTCAAGGTTATAGAGAAAGGGGTGACCAAAAGAAATATCTCAAACTTGTTGCTAATCTCCAAAATAAGGAGTTTGTTTTTCCTTTTTTCTTTCAAAAGTCAACTGTAGCTATAAAATTTTGGTCATTTGTGGGTATTGATTAGTTAGGCTTCTGCAATGGAGGTTTTGTTGTTTATAAATGCTTGCAAGTATATTCATTCACATATATATTTCTTGCTGTTTCTCTCAAGTTTGACACATATATATAGCTATAGCAGTGCTTCCCAAAGTGGTTCCTCAGGATGTCAATGCATGTTTTTCTAAAAAATAAAAAAAGGATCTGCTTAGGCAAATCCTCTCAAGTTTGGGAAATATCATAGTAAAAATGTTTAAATAAGTTCTTTCCTGTAGAATTTATCAGATCTTAATATGCTACTATTTGCACAATGCAGTATTCAGCATTGTGCAAAATAGCTTTGAGATCTAGTGTTTTATGGAACCTACTTTGGGAAGTATTCGTCTAAAATATTTAGAAACAAGTAGGCTTATCTGTTTGTTTAAGGGGGTAACTGTTGTGATTGAGCTAACAGAAGAAGTCAGGTTTTCCTAATCTCTATTTTAAGGACTTTATACTACCCTATGAGAACTTAAACTAAACATTAAAAAAAAAGTAGAACCATCCACTTATATGTCCACATAAGTAGTGTTCCCAACCACTGACACTATTGATTCTAAGTAGTAATGCATAGAGTCATAGCTAGAAATGACTACCTTTTTCTAGACTGAGATTAGAAAAGTTACTAAATAAAACACTGACCTTTTAAATAGTGTAAATGTTTTCTGATTAATTTAAGTGTTTCCTATATTTTATGGGGGGTATTTTTATTGGATTCCTTACTGTTTCATATTATTATAAGAATATTTGATTAATGCCATCACCTCTGAATTATATCCTAAATACTGCTTTTGTATTATTGTTTTTTTTTAATTAGATACTCGTAAAGCAAAGTTTAAAGGATTACTATTTATGTGACAAATGCAAGAAGCAGAAATTTCAGAGAGAGGAAGCAGGTCTGAGATCAGAACAAGTAGAAAATGAAGGAAAAGGTGGAATGCTGTGAAATTTATATTTTTTCTTGAACCGAATTCTTAAACATAAAACAGATAAAATGCATCTTCTTACTACAAATGTTATATATACTCAAGTTGAGCTTTTGCCTTGATTTACTGAACTTTCTGCACTTTTTCATTCCCTTCAGAAGTATATATATACTTCCAATGACTACATAAGAATGTATGTAAAATATTTTTTATTTATTTATTAGTAATTTGCCTCATTTCAAAATAATTTATGACTCGTGGAATATAGATCACCTAAAAATGAACATCACATTTTCTTTGTTTTGGGACTGTGAACTTATTTTCAGAGAATGAATATTGCTTAGGATTTCTCTTAGGACCCTTAGCATTGTTAACAAATCTGTTATTTATCAGATTTTTAATTACATTGAAATAATTCTGGAAAACTAAATGAAGCTACTGTATAATGTAATGGTTTACATTGTACTTTTAACTTTTAAAAGTACTAACATATGTTGCTTAACTTGCATAAAAAGTTTTTTAAAATTTTTGTTCATTTACCAAAGTCAACAGAATGTCTAGTATTCTTTTATGTATGCAGTAATTTAAAATGTAGATTTTTTTTTACCCCCAAAAACAGTCATGGCAGTGATAGTTGTCATAACAGTAATCACTGTCCTTGTCACTATCTTCTAAAACATAATGCTGCTCCTGATTGCAGGTAGTATATGTTAATAACACTAGTAAAAATACTATCTTAGAGCCTGTTGCATATTGTCAATGTATGTATGTAACATCAAAATGGGTGTTGTAAGAGACTAATATAAAATGGTTTAGAAGACTGATGTATATATTAGGTAGAAGCTAATATTTTGTTTTTTTTCAAAAGGACCACATGCAAAAGTGATGCCAAACAGCCAGTAATAATGAATCATTTAAATATAATTTATTATTTCAAAATAATATGTCTTAAAAAGGAAAATAAAAACTTTCTATTGAATCACAATGAAATTAGATTTTCACATGGAGAAATAATTTAATAGTACTTAATAGAAATCTATTCAATTCAGAACATTTACTTTATACAAGGATACTATACCAAAATAGAATAATGAACTTAAATTAATAAATTTATATATCGCATGTGGAAGATAAGCTCATTTATCTTCCTTTCTAAGACATATTTAATATAAGTTATATACACTCCAACTAGTACCTTGCTTTTGCATATGAAAATAGGAAACACTGATTTTGTTTTTGTAAGTTATTATATGTGAAATTGATCTGCATCAACTTATTTATAAAAGTATTATTATTTCCGAGAAAATATTATTAGCATTGATTTTGTATTTGTTAGACTTTCTACATTCTTTATCTGATATTATTTATTACACTAATTAGAAATATATAATTCATAAATTTAAGGATCCCATCTTGTATAATAATTTAATTTCACCTGCTTTGAAGGTTGACTCAAATGACTAAATGAAAATGCCTTCCCACTCATTTAACATGCCCGGGTCTTTTTTTTACACTGTGAACTTCCTAGAGAAGTAATCCCAGGTCTACTTTATCTTATACTGAAGGTTCTCAACATTATTTGGTATCTAAAATAATTGAAAAAATGTAATTTTCTTTAATCCTTGACTGTAAGTTATATTATCTTACATACATGGAAAATCCTATAAATATAGATTAAAAATTAAATTAGCCCATTAAAATCCTTTACAATTCTGTTATTCTCCAAAGAAAAAATAGTATACTACATACACAGTCTTTATTCTTTACTGCTTATCAGAATGAATGGGTGAATATCTGTTTGAAAGGTTGCCGCATAATGTTAAAATGGGTATAAAATATTCTGATCAATTAAAGTGTAAAGGAAAGTAGTAAATTACAGTGAGTCCCTTCATATTATCACTCTGGAATTTTATCATATATAAAATGAGAGGTAAAAATAGCTCACTAGATTGTTATTTGCATCAATTTAAAATTTTTTAAATGCTTTGAAAATAATAATGTCCTAACTATTAATACATGTATGCTGTTATTTTCAGTATTTCTTTCCACAAACTATTCTTTGGAAAGCTAAACAGTTTATAGTACTTCTCAGAATCACTTCATAATAAGAAATTTATTAAACTTAAATTTCAATTTATTTTTCTTATAATTATAAAGCAACCTGTCTTACATTCTTATATTATCTTAAAATAAATACCTGCCCATTAATCAGGAAACATTGTACTTTGCTTTTATGTATGTCTGTGGACTAATAATGTCCTTCTGAAATGTTACCTCCAAACTTTGGAAATCTTTATGGGTTACCAAACTTCTATTGATCTTCTACTCTCTTCTGTGGCAATACATGCCAATGAAATTTATCTCATCAACACCTTTATAAGTAAGTAAATCACACAGAGCCATAATGCTGCCTCTCAAAGTGCATCATAGGAATTTCTACATTATAGAACTGTGGTCATTGGTACTAGAAAGTGTTTCAGAAAGTTTACATGTGACTTAATGGAGTATTAGTTTTGTTTAAAATAATTAGACCAAAACTATAGCAGCCCCTGTTTTACAAATGTTGGTGTTTTGTAAGTATTGTCTTCCTAAGACAAAACCTAGAAATCTATCAGTTTTCAAAATACACTAGTCATTATCCTACTTCTTATAGCCATAGAGTAAATTAACACATGTTAAAAGCATAGTGCTTTTACTTCCAAAGGGTGTAAAAATATGAATTGTATAATGTTCAGTAAGTCTAATAAAAATTCTAAGTGTTAAGAAACCATTGTGCTTTTTTTATTTGATAGTATTTTTACTTTCTTAGTAGCTCGTGAAATAATGGTACATCTTGCAATGTTTCATCTTAAATACTGTGAAATAATGTGTTTATAATTCTTTATTATAATCAGCATTTTTGGAACACATCTTGAAAACTGAGGAATATACCTGTAACTGTGCTATATGCATACAAGTAAGTACAGAGTGCTTAAGAGAAAGTTTTCTGGAAAAGATAAATTTTGTCCAACGTTGTGAAAGAAGAAAGGGAGGTGTGCTAATGAGAAATAGAATAGATAAAATAAAAGAATGGAGAAGGGATCTCAATAAGGATACCTTTTTTTTTAAATTGGGACTGGGTAGACAATTTTTGTAAAAATAAATTTAAAGAAGTACATATTAAATCAAAGTGACAATAAGTCCTTCCACCTTCTAGATATAAAAGACAGAATAGTTTTGTAGTGTGTAGTCCTGATGAGTCTGTGAAGTAATTAGAATTCCTACATGTTGCTGGTGAGACTGTAAGTTTGGGTGTGACATCTTTGGAGGGCAATGTAGAAATATCTAAAAATTTTAACCTAGAATTGTACTTCTGGGATTATGCCAATACATATGTTCGTAAATTTTCATGTCAATAAGTATATGTATTCGATGGAATAGTATGTAAGTGTGAAAAAGTAGGAGATATAGTTATGATGTTTCTGTGACATGATCTGCAAGATATGTCTATAGGAGCACAGTCAGGTATGAAAGAATGTGTGCTGTCCTACTGTTTGTGTTCAAAGCACACTTTCATTGCATAGAATTATATTTTAATTTTATTAAAGTTTTGCACATATATATTTATGCACATATATATTTATGCACATATATATTTTTATGCACATATGTATTTTTAAAAGTCAAAGAGCTCTAAAGTCTTTAAAAAACACCATCCCTGCTTCTATCCACTCCCTTTCCTGCTTCTCAGAGGCAATCACTTTCAAGTCTTTTATCAGTTTCTTTTGGTATCCACCTTCATATTTCATGCTAATATGTTTATACCAATATTTTTTATTGATTTCATGCTTGCATTATTAACTGTTGCCCTCCTACAGTGGAAGATAAGGATTTGGCTTTCTTATAAGTCCCTCTCCAGGAAACACAAACCCACGTTTCCCCCTCCCCCTCCTTTCAGTACAGTTAGAGCATAACTTTAGTTGAATCAATTATATCATCAACAATTATTATATTTCCTTCTTTATACATTTGCTTACTTTCCCTAGAGTTAATAATTTTCTCCTTTTCAGCCAGCTTAATTTTTTGTGTAACTCTCATTTACCTATTATAATGATGTATCCCAGACTTCTCTCCAGAACTATATGTATATTGTTAATATATTTGAACACACAAGGAAATATGTGAGTTTTATAATTTCACAAATGCCTGCTAGAGCTCTCCATCTTACGGTCTCATCTAGAGTGATTGTTCTCTAGGCCTGGCACAGAACTGTCATTCCAGGATCTCCCTTCTCTATTTCTTGAAGATTGTATTTAACCTCTGTAGCTCCTAGGTCATCCTATTTCTTATCTTGTTATTTTTTGGAGTAGATCACAATCTTCTATATTTCCTGAGAAAGGTCACATGATAAATAAATTTTTGAGATCTTGTATGACTAAAAATGCCTGTATTCTACCCTCCTGCTTGGGTAACAGTTTGTCCAGGGATAGAAATCCAGAATGGCACAGCTTTCAGAATTTCGAGAGCATTGCCCCATTGGCTTCCAGCTTCCAGCGTCACTCTAAAGAAATCAGATGCCATTCTTATTCCTCACCTTTTTGTTTTGGTTTGGTTTTTTTCTCTCTGGAAGTTAGTAGAATCTTCTCTTTGTCCTTGCTATTCTAAATTTTCAAATTGATTATCTTGAGAAGGGTCTTTTCAACCGAAAAACTCACAGTATTCAGTGATGAGGAGAAAAAAACCCTGCAACTGTTTCTTTGAGAACTTCTCCTCTGTTTTCTTTGTTCAGTTTTTTTTTTCTGGAATTTCTGTCATTCAGATATTAAATCTCCTATACTCAGTCTATAATTTTTCCTTCATCTCTTTTTCTTTTTATTGTACCTTTTAAAGATTTCCTCACTTTGTCTCATATCCATTCTGAGTTTTTTTATTTCATCATATTTTTAAAAATTTTTTGGTGCGTTTTCCTTTTTTAGCATTTCCTAGTCTTGTTTCATGTATCTAGTGTTTTTTATTTTCTCTGATTATTTAATTTCAGTTTCTTTGAAGTTTCATTCTGTGCCCTTCATTGCTTCATTCCTTTTATTTTCTATTTGTTTTGGGTCTCTCATATTAGAGGTTTTTCTCAAATATCTGTCAATCCTTTGCTGTATGTTCTTATTTAAAAACAAACTGGGAGCTCTGTGTGCATGGGATGAGCTTTTGACTGATGGGTTTTACTCTGCGCTGTTCTGGCTGGGCCATTTCATGAGGAACCTTGACTATCAATAAGTCTTTATAGGTCTCTTTGGTTGGTCTGATTTCTCCTTCCCAGTAGTTCAAAGCTTGGCTGCCATTTTGTTCAGAGCTGAGTATAGAAAAGATATCTTTCATCCCCTTTCTTCAGTGTGTTACCGCCAACTTCAGTTTCTCTGGTCTCCCTGTGCATAGAATACCTCTGCTTTGACCCCTGAAGGGTTTTCTGCTGATGTGTGTGGGAGGGGAAGGAGGAAGAGGCAGAGAGAAACCTAAAATCTAAATGCTTCCTAAACAGAGAGTTTCAATCAATCAATCCTGTTTATAGTACAACCTTCAGAGGTACCTGGATTCTTTCTTCTTAAGCCTTTCAGCAGCTCTGCAGTATGAATCTGCCACTTCCAAGGTATTCAAATTCTCTATAATTTGTAAGTTTATTACCATCTCTTTCTGAGATTTAAAAATGTCCCTATACTCTCTTCTAATTTTCTTGTCCTTGGAAAAGGTATACTTTTCTTTTTAAAAAAATCCCTATTCTGTCATTTTAGTATGGTTTCAAGAGGGACTGGGAAAAAATGAGTCTAAAACAATATATTTAAATTCCATATTTAGAATATATCTGGAAGTAGCCACAAGGAACTTAAAAATGGTTACCTTTGAAGATAGGGGCATAGTTATATTTAATGAACTGTTATAGAAATGGTTTGAGGGTTTTTAGTATGTGTATGATTATGATTACTTTTCAAGACAAGCACATTTTTAAAACTTAGGATTTCAGTCTGGAAATAGTGGGAATAAATCATGAAGGTCATGTGCTGGGTGGATATATTCACTAAATCCATTAGAGTACTTCTTGAAGTTGGAAGAGGTGGTTTTAGGGAAAGTAAAAGTATAATTATGGTTATAAATTTACAGAACTATGAGATAGTTTAAGCTTGGATGGTAGGGCTGAGAAAGAAATTAATTGATCAAGGAACATCAGTAGAAATCATTTAGTAGGATAAAAAAAAAAAAGAGAGATGGCAGCCATACTCTGACAAAACATTCTGGTCACATTTACCATAAGAGACAACTGAACTTGACTATGAATCTAATTCAATATGGCATTTCCTATATGCATATATTTAGGTAGGGATGAAGCAAGTAGCTTAAAGGTAAGCAAATTAGTCTGCCAGCAGATTTTAAACTGAGGTAAAATGAGAGTTTAGGACAGCATAAAAGACAATAAAGATATTTTTAGTCCATGCTATATATTGTTTCAGCAAGATGTAGGTGCTATAAGAGTTAAAAGTTCCAGCTGAAAACTTACAAAAAAGCACTCTGAAAATCTATACTTTTTTTGTGTCATTGCTCTTTGGTGCTAAGAGGTTCTCAAGAAAGTGAGTACCTTGTGTACCATTTGTGCTATAATATTTAATTACAGTGAGTGTACAGAAGATTAGCTGTCTCAAAGATTCTTTTGAAATCAGATTGCACATCAAAACTGCTTTGTGCCTTGCTAAGTAAGCAAATTTAAGAAAGAGAAGAAGGTGATGTCAAGACTTATTGCAAAATGAACAAATAAAGGAATAGGATTTGCTTGGTGTTCAGCCTATTAAAGCATCGCCAAATGTCAGCCTTCATTTGTCAACTTAAATATGTTTTTCTAAAATTTACAAAGATTCAGTCCATGGAAAGTATCCTTTAGCTAGTATTTGGACTGAGAAATAAATTAAGCAACAGGAAAATGCTAGATAGATGATACTCATAACTCAATTTCTCATAGTGATAAATTACCACTAAACGTGTACATTAGTAATTCAGATAAAGATATTTGTGGCCTTTTATTTTTGTTATTTAACTGATTATAAAATTAATTCATGTGTATTTTCTCCCAGATACATGAGATTTTAGATGCTTCTGGTTAATTTTTGTTTCACAATAGCTAGACCCCAAATACAACATACACCAAAGCATTTCTAGTCTCCAGTGATTTTCCCCTTCACAATTAAAAAAAATAAGTAAAAATAATTTTTTTAAAAATCCAAGAGCTGAGCTCCATGTAGCCAAGGGTGGGAACTAGGTAACTTGGAGCCTACATTGGACTTGCTGGAAATAACTAAGAACCAGACCACATAGGTGAGGACCCCAGCCAGAGCAACAGAATTTACAAGTGGATGGAACCAGATGGTAGGTAGGGAGCCTATAGGCTTTATGAAGGGGTAGGATTGCCCTGAAGCCAGAATTCTTTACTGGCAGTGTGTGAGCATCTTTGAAATAGCAATGAAAATAGGACCTGATTATGAGACCCCCCTCCTCTGAGTTAAAAACTTTAAGGGGGTCCCAAAAGGTCCTGAGATCAGTGTGTACACACACACACAACTGGCTGAAGCAAAAGAAACCATCCCACAAGACTACAATCAAGCATTATCTTTTAAAGAATTCTATCAAATCCAGATAATAGCCTCTATGAGTGTGAATCAACAGCAACAATAAATTTAGACCCAAAATAATGCACTGTTGGAATTGAATATAAAATACAGAAGCTATGTATGAAATTATGGAATTTCAAAAGATGGATACACCAAAAAATATATATATATATAGGAATTAAACAGATATCAGATAGAATTTCTAGAAATAATTTAATTGCTGAAATCAAAACCTCACTGGAGACCCATGACTAAGTAACTGGTATTAGATTTGTCCTTCTACCATAAACTATAACATTGTACAACAAACAGTTCAGGGCCTTGATCCTTGAAAGAAGGGAAAAACAACGTGGTGACCTCTACATCCATGCTGGCTTTCTTCCTGAGAGAACTTTCCAAACTGCAGCACGAGGAAGTGGAGCCCAAACAGAAAACAGCAGTCTCATGTGATGGCGGAAGTGAGACCAGGGTTAAAGATATCTCAGGTAACTGAAATCTGTGGGACAGGGTACCAGGGAAGGGGAGCCGTGCAAAGAACAGGCACCAAAAACCTGCACAAGGGTATCCTTAAGTCTTTGACATTTAATACTAAGCCACACATAAGCAGGGCAAGACTCCATGAAGCATGGCAGAAAACAGCTACTAGAGGTGTCACAGTGCTGTGAGCCATCAGCATTCAAATCAGCCAGAGTGTAAAGGTCTCACTAAACAACTCAAGAATTTTTTTTTTTTTATTTCAAAATATTAAGGGTGCACAAAGGTTTCTGTTGCATGGATAAAACTCTATAATGCTGAAGTCAGGGCTTTCAGTGTGCCTGCCACCAGGACAGTGTTCATTGTACCCAATCAGTAAGTTTTTAATCCCTTAACACTCTCCCACTCTCCCCCTTTGTTAGTTTTCAATGCCTTTTACATCTTTTTATGCCCATGTGCACCCATCACAACCCAAGAGTTAAGGTCACACCTTAGGAGTAATTAAGCCCTGACAAAATCAAGTATCCTATCAGTACAGTAGTACTGCCAGAATAAAACTCAGTACTCTTTAAAGGAAGACAACAAAATCCCTGTTTTTAACAATGTAGTATCCACAATATTGGATCTATCAAGTAAACAAGTATTATGTATACTAAGAAGGAAAATGTAAGTCTTAACCAGGGAAAAAAGTAGTTCATAGAAACAGGTCCAGAGGTGACCCAGATATTTGAAATTAGCTGATAAAACCTTTGAGAACGATTATAAATATGTTAAAGAGTTTAAATGAAAAGATGAACATAATGAGAAAAGGAATAGGAATTAGAATCAGAAAAAAAACTATAAAAACCCAATGAAAATTCTAGGATTAAAAAATCCAATAATGAAATAAAAATTCATTGTATGGACTTAATAGAAGATTGGAGATAGAAGAAGAAAGAATCAATAATCTAGAAGGCAAGGAAATATGAACTATTCAAACTGATGCATAAAGAGAAAAAATACTGAGCAAAAGAAAAGAATAGTACCTCAGTGACTATATAAAACATATTGCCATAGGTGTGATTGGAGATCAAGAAAGGGAGAAGTGGGGACAAAAGAAAAATTAAAGTGGTAATGGCCACAATTTTTTCCAAATTTGAAAAAATGTATAAACCAGAGTTTTAAGAAGTTTAACAGACCCTAAACAACAAAATCCACATCTGGTCATATCCTGATTAAATTGTTAGTAAGGCAAAAAAATTTTTTTTAATCTTGAAAGCAGCCAGAAACAAAAGATACATTATATATAGGGGTAATGGTAAAAATAATCACTGGCTGTTTTTTCAGTAGCAATGGAGGGCAGAAGGTAGTGGTATAACCTCTTTAAAATGTGGAAAGAAAAAGGAAATGTCAATCTAGAATACTATATCCAGCAAAGCAACCTTTAAAAATAATAGTAATATAAAGGCACCTTCAGAAAAAGATTATGAGAGAGAATGCAACCAGCAGACCAGCAGCACCACAAGAAAAGTTAAAAGGGGTTCTTTGGGCAGATGGGGAATGAAACCAGCCAGAAACTTTGCTCTATATGAAATAATAAAGTTCACCATAAGTGATAAATTTTTAGTAGATACACAATTCTTTTCTCTTAAATGCATAAAAATGCGATTGACTTTAAAGAAAAAATAATATATTGGTTTGAGTTTATCATTAAAATGTTTGATAATATCACAAAGGGCAGAAAGAGGGATATGGAAGTATACAGTTGTAAGATGCATTATGGGAGCAATGATATAGCATTAATTTCATTAATGTATATTGTAACCTATTATGCCATAGATGAGATAAAATGCAATAATAAAAAATATTGGTTAACCTGTAAGGAGGAGACAAAAATAGAAAAAAAATAGCAAAATGATTACATAAATCCAACCAAATTAATAATTGCATTAAATGTAAGCTCACTAAACATTCCAGCCAAAAGATGCTATCACACTGAATTTTTTAATGCAGACTATCAACTATTTAGAAAAGAGGTACTTTATGTAAAGTCATGGTTACATACATGTAAAATGATACTTGAAAAAAATACCATGCAAACACGAATGATAAGAAA
The DNA here is from genome assembly GCF_040939455.1 of Microcebus murinus. NCBI lineage: Eukaryota > Metazoa > Chordata > Mammalia > Primates > Cheirogaleidae > Microcebus > Microcebus murinus. Next base: position 15,645,421 of record NC_134127.1, read on the forward strand.
TGAGTGGGGTTATGTTAACATCAGACAAAATTGGCAAGGAGTATTTAAATCACACAATGATTTAAACAGGGAAAGTTTAACATAAAAAAACTATTGGAATGATGGTAAATTGACTAGTGAGAGTTAAAGAGAATTCTAACAAAAGAACAGCAGATGTCCGGAGCAACCATTATCACTAGGACCAAGACAGCATTCCCAATGCAGAGCTTTCCCCCTACCTGGGCTGAGGTCCAGACTTCTTTGGAAAGGGCACACCTTTGATTCACTGGGTGGTGAAGTCACCGAGGTGCCTCAGAAGTGGGAGCATAAGTGGGACTTGCTGGAAGTCTGTGGAGTGCTAGGAAGGCCATCTGCAAGGAAGTGGAATCTTAAATCATAGGAGTCCTCCTTGAGCCTCGGAACCCACTGAGCATCAGAGGGAGCCTCTGGTGGCTGAGCACTGCTAGAACCACAATCTGGAGAAGCAGCCCTCTGCGAGAGCCCTGAGCACTTACTTGCAGGGTGGCTCTGGGATTCTAGGGCTGAAAAGGAGTTGTGGGGTGCAGTGACCTGGTTTGGGGTGCAGGCTTATACTATCTGAGGGTCCCAAATACACCGTCCCTGTCTGAGTTGACCACTGGAGAGAGCTGCATCCTGCAGGAACCTAGCACGGGAGAAACCACACAGGGAGCAATGGGGGAGGGGGGGCTGGGAGGGGAGCAAAGTCCATGCTGTAAGAGTCTAGAGAGGGAGCCATACTGAAACCAGGGAGAGAAAATTCCTTCCCCCTCCAGCATCCTTCCAGAAACCCCTACTGACAAGGTGTCACACCAAGTTGCTTGGCAAAGGAGAAATAGTTACAAAATCCATCATAATTATTACAGAGTAGGCAAAAAGGGTGAATTTGGAGATAAGAAATAAACAGCATGGTCCACCCCTTTGACAACTTCATGTTCGTATACACACCCTCTGCACACGTTTTAATGACATACAATAAACAACTATATTTTCACCCAACAGGATACTCACTGTCTTTTCAAAATGAGGCAATGCACACAGCCCTACAGTCATTGTATACACCGCTGTGACTATATTAATCGCCACTCAAAATCCATTACATTTCCACCGAATAGTCTGTTGTATAAAGACTCATTGTAAAGGTAACCTCTAGCGACTTGTATCTAAAATTTTTTTAATGGAAAGGAGAGAGAAGAGGAAAATGTTAGCGTTGACTCATAAACATACCTATGAGAAGCAAAAATAAAATGTGCAAAGTGACGGCAGTCCTTTCCTCTACAGTTGGTCATGAGGCCCAGATTGCTTCCCTCTTCCACTATCCATTCATTTCCCCCACCTTCAGGCAGAACCTCAGTTGAGGATTCTTAACTTCACAGAGTAATTCAAACCCTCATTCCTGAAGGGTCTGAATCCTTAATCGTCCTACCTTTTTTTGGTTTCCGTAGTTTCCCATTAACATCTCCTATTGCGTATGAAGTACTAATAAAAACCTCGGAAAAACTCCTAGGTAACACACATAGTCCTTTTTGTACCTAATGTATAGCAGCAAACTAGTTTCCTCTTGGTAACAGGGGTCAATCTCTCCACCTTTCTGCCTACGGGTCTAATAGCATAAGCCGTCCAGAACAGCCAGATGGCAACCTCTGCCTTCTCCAGTCCAATGGAACCACCATTGTGTCCCCTAGTGGAACCCATGATCTCTCTTAGAACTAAGATCTCCAAACTAACAGAGCTCAAAGATGCCAGAACTGATATTCATAAGTGAGATGTTGCTCATGTTTTCTTAAAGAAAATGAAATAGATATTTATAAATTTGTATGTATGAATCATGGGCAGCAACAAAGAGTTATTTTCTCGTTATTTTATTATAAAACTGTGTTGTTGGTTTACACCCACCTCCTTGTGGTAGAATGCTAACTCCTTCATATTGTTGGGTTGGCTTCATAGCCATGTGACCAGTGCAGTGCACAAAGCCCCATGTCAGAAGGGCTCCATGCATCGGTTTTAATTCTCTGTTGTCACCCTCTTGAAATTCTTAATAATGTCATCTTTGAATTTGTGTTTTGTACATGAAGTCAGTGGGACAGTGACAATTGTGCAGGGGCTTCCAGCCTCTGCTCACACTTGGCTCTCTTTCCCACTCCTCCGACTTCCTGGGACTCTTGGCCACCCTCTGCCTTGCCTGGCCTCCCCACCCTGCCCAGCTGCTGCTGCCACTCCCCGAGCACCGGGCAGGAGCCTGGGTGCAGGTGTGGGTAGGGCAAGTCTTGCTGCAGAGCGTGGTGGAGACCATCCTGCCCTAGTGCCATGGTGTGTCAGCTATTGCAGGCAGAAACCATCTCAGTAGAGATGAGCCTTCTACTCACCCCTAAACCAAGCACTTAGAGCATTTTAGCCCGAAGGTTGCAATACCCTTGGGGGTTGCCTATCCACCATGAGGAGGGGAGATGTCTGACTTTACTCCCCACGGTGCTACCCCAGCTAGAGCCTGGCGCATCCATCCAGCAGCTGGCAGGAGAGGTAACCTGACAGCAGTCAGGCCTGAGCAAACGCATTTGCATTCTGCATCGTAAGATGGGGTCCCAGGGCACCTGTGAGGGCCCACACTTACCCTCCAGGTATCCCCATGCTGGAGGGAGCATACCCATGGCTTGTTCCACACTGGATGAACTCTTCCTTCTTCCAGCCTTCCCGAGTCTGGCTTGCATGTGCCTCTTCTGGCCAGCTGGAGGCATGCTCAGATGCTTGCCGTGAAATATGAATTATGTAACTTCAGTGATCCCACATAGGAGTTAAATGCTTTGATATTTGCATTTAAAACTGGCATTGCACCATATAAAGATGAACAGTAAAAGTCTTACTAATTTTTAAAATTTTTATTTACTTAGAATCGCATTAAGTAACAAGTAAAAATCACCATGACAAGTTGAGAAAGAACACAGAATAGAGGGGAAAGCTTTATATTTTAATACCTTAAACCACACTATTTCCTGCTTTTTTTTTTTTTTTTTTTTTGAGACAGAGTCTCGCTTTGTTGTCCAGGCTAGAGTGAGTGCCGTGGCGTCAGGCTAGCTCACAGCAACCTCAAACTCCTGGGCTCGCGTCAGGCTAGCTCACAGCAACCTCAAACTCCTGGGCTCAAGCAATCCTTCTGCCTCAGCCTCCCAAGTAGCTGGGACTACAGGCATGCGCCACCATGCCCGGCTAATTTTTTATATACATATCAGTTGGCCAATTAATTTCTTTCTATTTATAGTAGAGACGGGGTCTCACTCTTGCTCAGGCTGGTTTTGAACTCCTGACCTTGAGCAATCCGCCCGCCTCGGCCTCCCAGAAAGCTAAGATTACAGGCGTGAGCCACCACGCCCGGCCTATTTCCTGCTTTTTTAAACAAAGGGCTCTGCATTTTCATTTTGCATTAGACTCCAAAAATTATGCAGCTGATCCTTTCCTGGCCGATGGACATTTGGGCCAGTGTGCAAGTGTATCTGAGTTTAGAGAAATATAGGATAGTTAGAAACAGATAAAGAGTAATAATTTTATGCTACTTGGGGGGGGATATTGATTTTTCTCAAAATTTTAATGGAAGAAAAAGATGGTAAGTATGCTGCTCATGACACCAAAAGTGTCACCAATATAGCAATAAACTCTAGGAGAATTCAATGTTTAACGAGTAGTTATGATGAACTATCTGAACTGATTCCTTGAGTTTCATCAATATGCCTTAGGGACTCTATTTAACAACAAAACCCCAAGTACTTTAGAAAGGATGCAAAATTAGACTTATAACTGTAACAGAATGTAAAGTTATAAAAAAAAAATTTAATAGATGACAGCAAGATGTTATAACATTGTTTTTATTTTGCATGAGGCAGAAGGTATTTAGGAAAAAACGTGGTTTAACGAACACAGAACACACCTTCAACTGTTTGGCAGAGCTTTGGGCAGACACAGATCAATCAGCCTTGGAAAAATTAGGGAGGAAAGGAAAGAGAGCTGCAAAGAAACAACACAAGAACAAGCAAGAAAGGACGTCAACTTTGTCTTTAATTTACCCAATGCTGGGAAGAATACTGGCCACCTCACTTTTCAGTAATGAATTTACACATCATCATCTTCAAACACAGAAGAATGAGGAACAATTATTTAAAAGCCACTAAAATGACTCTCACCTCCTGTCCCTCATTGTCATAAAATGTCTTGCCAGAGAAGCATTTTCATTCAAGATGAATAATAGGTAGTGATTAGCACTTTTCGAAAAGCAAATTGTCTGAAGTTCTCTGTACTTGATTTCCTGGTACCCATTCCTCATTAAGGTGATTCATGAAATTTTTCAGTTAGGTTCCTATGGTATTTTTTTTTGTTTTCAAATCGATTTGGTCTCTACCTTTCAACAAAATGAATGAGTCAGTATATCATCCAGACAGGTGTGGACTTGAATAATTTTCAAGTTATAGAATTGAGCAAAGGGGCAAGGACCAAAATCAGGATCTAAACAGACATAACTATTTCAAAAAGGATAAATAAGAACATATGAATAAACAGGTGATTACATGTAGCCTATCTATCCAGAATAACATGGTGGTTATGCATGGGCTCTACATTTAGACTTCCTCGAGTTCAAATCTTGGCTGTTTCACTACCTACCTTCAGAGTTAAGCAAGGTTCTTACACTTTCCACGCCTCCACTCTTTCATCTGAAAGCTGTCATAATCACAGCAGCTGTGCTCTAGGGCGGTCCTGAGAATTAATTGGGAAACTACGCTAAAGCACCAAGCCTAGCACATAGCAAACACTTAGTGAATGTTAGTTACTATTATTTCAGAAATAATGACACTATTCACTTAGAATCAGCTTATTTATAATTAATGTTAACTCAGCCTTAAGGATCAAAATGAAGATAAAAATTCATGGGCTGTTGAAAAAAGATAACACAATACTACTCATTATTAAAGTGTAATAAAAACAGTTAAAAATGGTTTTTCAACATTTCTTTTGGCAAATAATGCCAAATAGTTTAAACCAATCCTATACATATTTCCAATTCATTATTTTCCTATTCTTTATTCCACTGTTCCATGAGAGGGATAAAAGGATATATTTTAATTGTTGTTACCACTTTCGTCTATTTAATCTCTTGAGTTTCAATCACCTACTTAGTCTTATTGAATATTTTATGCTGTGCATGTGAAATGCATAGTCCCAGAGCTATTTCTGTCTACTAGTTTTCCTTGTTCCTAAAAACAGAAATGAGGAATGCCTGTAGCTGAAAAAAAAAAATCTGTCTTCCTGTCAGCAGCTCCTTCTGCTGATATCTCACGGATCCAAATTATATATTCACATAATTTGCATTTTCCAACTCTTAGATGTTTCGGGAAAAAAACCCATCAAGTTAGGTCAAAATACATTCCTTGTTATTGCAGTAAATTGTTTCTGTTGGCCTACATCTAGGATCATATAATTTGTCATCCAAACCAGGACACTTTTGAAAGTGAAAAGGGACTCTATTCACAATTACATCAGAACAACACAAACTGGGACTGTCTATGGTAAACTAGGACATGTGGTCACCTTTCCTTGTGTCCCTCTCTTGCTAACTTATTCCCTTTTATTCCTTCTTTTTTTCCCCCTCTCTTATTTTCTCCCTTCTCTTCTCTCCCTCTTTGTTCTCCCTGTGTCTCCCACTGGCTCTTCCCATATCCCCCAAGTGGCAATAATTTACTATGATTAACTGGAGCTGGAATACTCACTAAATGCCTCATATTCAAACCCAGTCAAACAAATGCTATAAAACAATCTTTCCTTTGCTACTGTATTAGTTATCTCTTGCTGCAAAACAAATTACTCCAACATGCAGTTGCTGAAGAAAATAAACACCTTATTCACATAGTTTCTGAGTCAGCCAGGAGCAGCTTAGCTGGGTAATTCTGGCTCCGGGTCTCTCGTGAGGGTGCAGTCAAGCTGTTCACTAGAACTAGTCACCTGAAGGAATGACTGGGGCTGGAGGACTGAATTCCAAGAGAGCTCACTCGCATGGCTGTTGGCTGGGGCCTCTGTCCTTTGCTACACAGGCCTCTCCACGGGGCTGCCCATGACATGACAGCTGACTTCTTACTGAGCAAGTGATCTAAGAAAGAAAAAAGTCACAATGTCTTTTTTTCTTTTTTTACCTAGTCTTTAAAATTTCCACCATCAATTCTGCTTTATTCTATTTATGAGAAGAGAGTCACTAAATGCTATGGTCTGAATGTTTGTGTCCCACCAAAATTCATATGTTGAAATCCTGATCCCCAAGGTGATGACATTAGGTGGTGGAGCCTTTGGGAATTGATTAGGTCATATGGGTGGAGCCTTCATAAGTGGGATTAGCACCTTTAAAGAAGAGCCTCCAGTGAGCTTGTTCACCCCTCCCACCATCCAAGAACACAGCAACAAGTTGTCTTCTATGAACCAGAAGGCTGGCCTTCACCAGACACCAAATCTGCCAGTGCCTTGCTCTTAGACTTCCCAGCCTCCAGGACTGTGAGGGAAATTTCTGTTGTTTATAAGCTACTCAGTTATGGTATTTTGTTATAGCAACCTGAATGGACTAAGACACTAAGTCCAGTCAACACTTGAAGGGAAGGCAACTGGTCTCTACTTCCTGAAAAAAGTATCAAAGAATTTGTGCACATGTTTAAAGCCATCATATCTATATAGTTTTTCAAATTGTTTGACTCTGATTTAATTTTACTTCTGGGGCTCTATCCAAAGAAAGCCAAAGATAATATAAGGGAAATGCTATATGAGCTAAGTTATTTATATTATGTTATACCAGTGAAAAATTTGAAAACACCTAAATATCAATAGGGGGATGATTTAATGAATTATAGTACTTCTACAGAATAGAATATTGTGCAAATATTTAAAATTATTCTGAAGCCTATATAGTAGCAAGGAAAAATGTAGTGAAATATTTATGAGAACACAAAACTGTATGTATGCTATCATTTCAACTCTAAAAAAAAATACACAAAAAGAGACCAGATGGAAACTAAAATAACAAGAAAATGGTTGTGATAATTGGTAAAACCATGGGAGGATTTTTTTCTTTCTCTGTATCCAAATTTTCTGCTACATAGCTGTTAGGTATTGTTCCACTACATATAATTCTGTTATAATTTTTTTACTTTAAAAAAAGATAATTAAAGGCCAGGAGCAGTGGCTCACGCCTATAATCCTAGCACTCTGGGAGGCCGAGGCGGGTGGATCGCTCAAGGTCAGGAGTTCAAAACCAGCCTGAGAGAGATCCCGTCTCTACTAAAAATAGAAAGAAACTAACTGACCAACTAAAAATATATATACAAAAAATTAGCCAGGCATAGTGGTGCATGCCTGTAGTCCCAGCTACTTGGGAGGCTGAGGCAGTAGGATCGCTTAAGCCCAGGAGATTGAGGTTGCTGTGAGCTAGGCTGATGCAGCAGCACTCACTGCAGCCTGAGCAACAAAGTGAGACTCTGTCTCAAAAAAATAAAATAAAAAATTTTAAAAAAAGATAATTAAAGATAAAATTGACTTTTTAAATAAGGATTCAGTAGTCATTTTTTTTTCTATGCAGCAAAAAGACTGTACTGAGATTTATGGATAGGCTGGGGGGTGTTATATTTGTAAAAGATGAACCAGGGAAGAGATGACACACTCAAAAGTGGTAATTGAAAAGAATTTAAGTAAAGGAAACCAACAGGGTATGGTTGAGCACCCTTGGGAGTCAGGTGTTTATCATCCCATCCCACCCCAAGCCTGAGAGGCAAAGGGAGATAATAGGTGTATTTCACAGAAGCTACGATCTTCAATGTCAAGTTGGGGGTGGCAGAAGAAAACACTCTCATGTTATTGTCTAGCCCTCTAATCTTCTGCCTACTTCCCATTGATTGAATTAACTCCAGAAGGCAAGGGAGTCCTTTGATATAGATCTTAAAAGAAGAGTCTCCCATACACAAAGAAGACTAGAGAATGGATCTAAAAGAGCAAATGGAAATATCCAACACAGGGGATTATTTAAAATAGTTGGAGGATGCTCTGCTTTGGTGAGAAGACTCCAAAGTTGTTGTACACAGTTTATACCTTTATACTAAAAATGGACATGGGCGACGTTTGAGGAATATATATCTTGACATCGAAGCATTCACAGAAGCATGTCGGCAGTTACAGATGATTTCACTTTTAGACACAAACAGACTGCCAGTGTTTTAGGTCATGACAATTCAAACTGATTCTTGAATGTGCATGTACACATCTCATACCAGGTTTTATAAAGTACCACTGGTGCTTTAGTTATATTTCTAAATACATACCCTGAAATATGACCATTCCCTTGCAGTGCAAACATGACAAAACTTTATCTTCTCTTCAGTGTCTGTGCAAACAAATCCAATGTTCTTCCAAATGAGACTGTTTCATTACATAGTTGACATAAATGTATTCTTCTCCTCTATGAGGGAACGTAACGTTATGGTAAAAATAATCCCACCCACCACTATCTATTTCAGGTGGAACTTCTGTACCATTTTTCAGTCTACCAGTAGTTGTCTCAAGGCTGGTACTGTCTTTCCAAACCTTCTCCCACCCCCACTCACCACCCAGAGAAAGGACGGTTTTATTGCCATAATCTGAGGAAAGGGGATGGTCCTGTCATTTAGGGTGCAAAGGGGCCAGACATGCCAGGTGACCTGCTGCACTCAGGACAGTCGCACACAGCGAATAACCGCCTTGCCCAAAATGCCACCGCATCTTGTGATTCTTCTGCTTTTTTCCAGGTTAGATCTGTTATCCAACTATATTTACTATCCCAGGTATATTTATTCATTTATTTATTGTTTTGAGACAGGGTCTTGCTCTGTCACCCAGGCTAGAGTGCACTGGCACAGTCATAGCTCACTGTAACCTCAAACTCCTGGGCTCAAGCGATCCTCCTGCCTCAGCCTCCCGAGTAGCTGGGACTACAGGCATTGCACCACTTTGCCTGCTAATTTAAAAAAATTTTGTGTATAGATGGGGTCTCACTATATTGCCCAAGCTGATCTCAAACTCCTTGGCTTAATCATTTCTCCCCCCTCAGCCTCCCAAAGTGCTAAGTTACAGGTGTGAGCCACTGCACCCAGCATAATATTCTTTTGATAAAATCTAACAATGACATTTTACTCAGTTACTTTTGTGAACTCTAAATTCCTGGATTTAACTTCTTAAACTAGCCACACTTAGAGTCTAAGAGAAAACAAGCTGATCCTCTTATGCTCGTGGTGAGTGGGAAGAACAGCAGGCTAGGAGTCTGGGTTTGGGCTTGTTGTTCACCTAGCAGTGTGACATTGGGCGAGTCATTCAACTTCCTCATGCTTCTGCTTTCTCACCTAGAACATGAACAGGTTGGACAGCAAAATGATTTTTCATAGCTGCAGCCCTAACACTCTCTAAGTGGCAGAGCTAAACAAACCCAAACCAAAGAGTGAGAGTTGTTAAACACTTGATGGAGTAACTGAAGGATATAATCCCCAAAGAAAACTTAACATATGGCCTAAATTAACATCCAAATGGGATGAGTATGTGTAGACTCCTCTGAAGCAGAAAGAAATGACCATTCCACTTCTCAATTCTGTGGCTCTTTTATGCATCTTTCTTCCTTTGAAGTCATTCTCATGAAAGTTATAGTTAATGGTAGATGTGGCCCATTCACCTCCTTTTCCCCTGGATTTGTTTTCTGCAGACTCCAAAATCTAGGAAATCTTCTCTTTCCTGTCTTTTGCATCTCTTATCTAATTGGTCCTTGGGCCTTTCCCAGAATCTGTCTCCATCCCCTTTGTCATTGTTTCAGTTTAGGATTTCATTTTCCCTATTCTGAACTCCCCTGTGCTGGTCAGTTGCCTATTTGGGTTTAGATTATTCCTTATCCTTCTTTTGCTTTGCTTTATACACAGAGCATTGACTCCCGCAGACTACATTTCTCAGGCTTCCCTGTCATCGGGCTTTCACATAAATTTACACTCTTTTCTCTCTTTCTCTGCCTCAAGCTATCTGGTCACCTATCATCTTGGGCAGCAGTAACACCACCTTTTCTTTGTCCTTGCAGCCTTAGGGGTGGGACTGATTTACTACAGTTGTTAATCTTGTGTTTGTTTCATCTCATCCTGTTTGCTCTTTCAACTGTTCTGACATAGTTGTGTTTAATTTCCTGTATTAAATTCTTCCCATTGAAATACCTAGTGTTGGTTTCACTTCTCTGGTTGGACCTTGAATGATACATCCTTTTCCCTTCTAGTTCTCAAAATGGGCCTCTCAAGGAGGAAGGCATTCCCTGTATGAGAAAACTATCCTTTCATTTCTCTGTGGTGCAAACTCCTACTTGTCCTTTAAGCTTTAGCACAAATTCCACTTTTTCTCTGAAGGCTTTCCTGACTATTCCAGGCACAATTGAGTCACTTCTCCTTTGCTGCCAATAGTGTACTTGGTACATTACTGCAATGTACATTTATCTTATAGTTGAAAGGGTTCACACATTGGTCTTCTCATTAGTCCATAAGCTCCTTGAGGCTAAAGACTATATTTTTCAATTTGAAAGATTGAAAAATATAGTCTTATTTTTCAATTTGAATATCACCAATATCTGGGCACAAAGGAGGCAATCTGTAAATATTTATCAAATAATACACTATAGAAATTTTGAAAAGCTCCTAGTCTTATTTAAGCAGCCTCCATAGATAGGTTCATTATTTTTAAATCTTGCAAACATATTGGATACTTTAGCTGTTTTCAAATGAAACTAGTTATAACTGACCTTTTTGTAAAGGAAATTAATTAATGCTTTTAGCCAAAATAGATATTTTGTCCCAGTGTTGGATATAGTATAATTACTTGCAATGCTTACTATATTTAACAAAATAATAGACTGTTGATGTTTTAACTTCAGTTTCAGTCACTAGAATTTGCATTCAACTATGTGTATTCATATTCTGAGATGTTGCTAATTAAAGAGGAATTATACATTTCTGTAATTAGAAATAGGTCATTATTGTCACCACTAGGAAAGTTTTATTATAATCTATGAAGTCCAGTTTACCTTTTCTACCCATTAAAAATATTTTAGAACTGTATCATTTCTACCTTATAATTAAATCAACATATTCTTTCAACAATTCACAAAGTGACTATGCTAGGTTGTCAAATCTTTACTTATTCCTGAAAGTTAAAAAATGTTATCTTTAATATTTTATTGAATTAAAAAGAAAGGTGAAAAGAATAAAAATGTATTATCCAAACCTATATTTGGTTTACAAAATCTCTAATCATGTGGATTCTGAACCCTCTTCAACCAAATTGTTTGAAAAACAAAAACCCATGTTGTCTTATCTTTTAGTATAAAGATTATTGATATTACACTGCCAACCTAGCATTTCATAGCATGAGCCATTATCAAAGAGACTAAAATATGAGCAAATAGAGAAAGGTTTTATCAACCAGTGAAATAATCCTACAAAATTCCAAATGTGGAGTGTCTGAGTATTACTTGAAAATAATTATAGAATCAAAGATTCTGAGCTATAGGACATAATTTACACTGGATAAATTCGAACTGATGAAAGAATCGCTGATGATAAAAATTTTCCTACTACAAGTCCAAAGCCAACATTCCTTTTTTGTTAAATGCCATCATTAAATATTTATTCTTTATTTTTCCTGCTCTCTCTGAAGGCCAGAGAAAATTCTGGTTGGATATTTTTCCTTCTATAGTTATAAATTGCAATGTTGAGCTTGATCTCCAAGTTACATTTCAAGTCTTTGACAATACTTGGAAATTCTTATTAAAATTAAACATTTAAAAATTATCATTTGATTTTTTTTCCTTTTCTTTTTTTCTTTTTTTTTTTTTCTTTTTCAGGAGAATGTGTCTTGAACCAGAGCCAATGTGGGTTTACACAGACCACTGGGCAAGACACATTAATTCCACCTCCTCTCACATCTGCCATCCTGAAAACCTGGCATGACTAATCTAGTCTACAGTTTGACAGAGACAGAGCTGAATATAACCAGTTATTCTTCAGGGGTTTCTAGTGATTATCTGCTCAACCAACACAATGGAAAGAGACCTGGTGGCCGCTGGATAAACACAGACCATTCTGTGTTTCGAGGCTGGAGTTATTGAGGAATAAGGCTATAGCTTGAAGCACTTGGTTTAAAATCTAAATCCAGTATTTAGCTTTCTATATAGGAGTTTGGATATAGTATTTTAAGTTTCTTCCTGCATATACTTCGAAAGTCATCATTTGTACACAAGCCTTGGGTTGGAGATTCTATGCATAGTGTTTTCTCTGTTATCCAATTGGCTCCTTACACTTTAGACTTCTTCAAAGGAAGAAAGCTCCTAGTATCATAAACCTAAAATTGTCTTCCACTTCCTATTACCTCTCATTCTTGTTTCTATAAAATAGTAGAGCTATAATTAAATAGGGAACTTTTTTGTTTCTTACATTTACAAATATAAAACCAGCCTTATGACTATTTAGATAAAACAAGATGTTGTGTTAGTCTGTCCAGTGGAACTTCCTCCAATGATAGAAATGTTCTAGATTTACACTGTCCAGTATGGTAGCCACTAGACACATGTGGCTGGCTAGCAAGCATTTGAAATGTGGCTATTGAAACTAAGGAACTGAATTTTTTATTTAATGTTAATAAATTTCAATCTCCATTTGAATAGCCACATGTCACTAGTGGGTACTTACTGGACAATGCAGGTCTAGAGAGTATGACTTGAAGAACACCAAGTAGCTTCCTCCATCTCCAAATTCCTGTATCCCTATTTCCCATGGATCCTCAGTCTCCATGAGCTGAAACTGACCCTTTAAGAAATGGATGCAGAATGGAATTAAAGCTATATAACAATCCCAGTTCTTGGTTGTAAACACAAGTCAACTCTAGTTGACTTACACCAAAAATGTTTTTGTGACTATATAAGTACCCCCACAGAATCAAAAGGAATCCTGTAGAGTCGAGCTGGAACAAAGGAAGCTGGTGCATGGCCAAGATCCTGCCACCAAAAACAGTATGCCTAGGATGGCATTACTGGCCTTGGCATCCCTGGACACTTGACTTGCCACCACACTGCAGGGTTCTGCTGCTCTTGGTCACTCTCTGCTTGGCTCTTGAACTCTCAGCTCCATAATGGCCACTTCTAATAATCTCCAACTGAACTTATGCCATTGGCTCACCCCTTAGAGATCCACGCTACAGCTGCCAGTCACGGAAAGGAAATATCTGTCCATCTTTTGGGTTCATAGACACTGCCCTTCCTCATTTAGGGGAAATGAATGGGGTCACTGTAGGCAAAAAAACATTTATTTAAATGAAAAATTCCAATTTTGTTTCTAAACAGATTAACCTTTATGCAAACTGTAAAGAAGTGGAAGCAAAATCAGCCTGATTTGCTACATAGAAAATTGTTCTTTTAAGTCTTTTAAATTTCCTGAATATGGTTGATATTTTATTAATCATTAGCCACTAAATAACATTAAATTGTATAAGGATAATTATAAAATAATTACGATGAAGCTATAATTCATCATTTATAATTGCCTTGGGTAAGCTAACAGTTGATACAATTGAAATCTATGAAAAAGGTCAGGAGAACTGCACTGCTTGGTGTGTCCCTGCCATCTAGTGGCAGTAGGCATTAATACTATCATGGAAAACCTAGCAAGCTTGAAGGGTCAGGGATGGTGTGCCTGCCCCACTTTACAATTTTCCCAATGTTTTGACCAAATCACCTGTACATTGAAATATCCTTAGGCATTTGAAATTATCTTCCACTCTATTCAATTCCATTACAACTTAATTGCAAACATAAATCTCTGAGAGCCAAAACATATCCAAGCATTACTTCATTCCCACATTCCCTAAAACACATTTCCTTTTATTGTATTTTACACATCTCCAGAAACATGTAGTTTAGGGCATGCTATTATTCTTTCACAAAAAATACCTTGATCACTATTATAAACATGCAGATTAACACTGAAGTCACTGATGTCTTGGATTTCCAGCTTTTAAAGGGATTCCCCCCCCCCAAAAAGAATGATATGATTATTTTAAGAAAATAATAAAAGAAAATCTATCAATATTTTTGCAGATTACTATAGTAAGGATGGGGGAGTCATGAGTAAATAAGAATAAATAAGTAAGAGTAAATCCAGACCTCAGCTTCATTCCTTCTAATCTGTATGAGATTTAAAAGGTAGTATTTGTCAAGTACCATGTCCTATTAGCAAAATCAACACAATCAATTTCTCATATATCTGAGAGTAATAAAATTGACCTTATCCTTCAATGATATATTCTTATCAGAACATTTTCCTCTAAGAACACTTCTAAAAGGAAGAAGTAAATATCAAGCAAGTGCCCTAATAAAATTTATGGTAGGGGATTTGGCTGAAAAGGTGAGATGAGGTTGGGATAGGTGCTTAGTGGGGGTCCAAGCTCCCTGAGACAGGGTGAGTCTGTAGCTCCCTGGGCTTGGTTGGCATGCTGTTCTTGATTCATACTATGAATGGGGGTAAGTGAAAATTTTAATCTGAATCTGAAAGCAGGAGGAAGATTTGGAGCATTGAACATGAAGGCAAGATAGATTTGAGGTTTGGGAACTGAAGAATGTGGGGCACTGAGCTGAAGGGAGAGGGGGTTGATTAAGTTCCCTTCATGGGAGCAGGGTCTGATAATAGGGATTTTGAAAAATTGAGAGCTGAATGACTTTGCTAAACTGCTGAGTGGTTGGAACAACCAGGCAGAGGCCTGGTGAAGATGGAGTTATGGTCGTTAGGGACTGGATGGACCTGGTAGGCAAGCCTTTGTCCCCTTCTCTGTGTTCCCCACACCCTCTTCTTGCCTAGCTGTTCCCTCCCCACCTCTCCCCCTTAGTTTGGCTCTCTCCTTTGCTGTGGCTGTCTTTTTCATAAATGGCCATATCAGTTCTATCATAGTTATATATGCAACCCACAATTTCTTATACTTATTGAACATCTAAATTAAAATTCGTGAGTTGCATCTTCTGTATTTCTCTCTAAAGAGTTAAGTCCCTAGTGAAATTTCTTCTTAATTGTCTATGACCTTCAAATTATTTTCCTGTTAATGTACAGTCTTAAATAAGGGGGGGAGGGAATCAGAAAACTCCCTATTCCTAAAAATTAAAGTTATCCTTTCACTTTCATCAATGCCTGGTATCTGGAGATTGGCTACTCACCAAAGAGCTTGCATTTGTGCATGCATGCTTATGCCTGTCTAATTAGACACTATGTGAAGATCAATCATGTTATCTTGTAGCTTTTGAGACAATTCTTTCTACACTAGACGTTTTTTTAAGATAAAAGCCATACCCTTGGAGAACTCAGTCATAGTAGTACCCTTGAAATAGAAAAACAAATTGAAAATGTTCCACAAGTATTTATTATAAACAGCTAAATAACATTTTAGGATGAATAATAAAAATGTAACCTCCTTCAAAGATATTACACCTGCATATTCTTCCATAAATATAAAAGACGTGAAAACTGTGTAGAATGCGATTTCATTTCTGACCTCAGGCCCCCAAGACTGTTAGAAGAGGGGCAGCGCTTGGCTTTGCAGCATCTGGTCTTTACAGAGGCACAATATGCACTTTCTTTGATGTTTCTAGTGTGGGAAATCTGACCCCTGCCTTTTCAGTCTTTGATAGTCTCGATTAACCCCAATCACTGGTTTGCTCATCTTTGTGACGGTACTTCAGTCCTGAAAGGGACTTTCAATTTTGCTTTTAGTTTCTTCTGATTGGGAGCATAAGGTCACTGTCCAAAAGTTGAGGATTCCAGGGAAGTTACTAATCTACCCTACGGAATATCCAAATACAATAGAAAGTGCCACCGCAGAACAAAGTGATTCGCTGGGATAGAAAGACTCATTCTCTCATGTCACTTATTTAAAGTCGTACAGGAAGACTGGCATTTTCTATGCATTTCTGAAAAGAAGTCAAAGAGATTTGGGGTGTGTATGTGTAATGTAGTAGCTATTTCAGGAGAGATTAGCGTGCTGTTTAATCCAGTCGCAGGAAGATAATCTCAAGGCCGTAAGAGCGAAATTTCTTTGACTGAATCCATTAAATCAATGGTTTTTTTTTTTTTCTACTTCTACACATGAATATGAAGTAGTTTCATTGCATGTGGTTGCTGTGTGGTGTAAATA
This sequence comes from Microcebus murinus, assembly GCF_040939455.1. Lineage (NCBI taxonomy): Eukaryota > Metazoa > Chordata > Mammalia > Primates > Cheirogaleidae > Microcebus > Microcebus murinus. Next base: position 15,661,654 of record NC_134127.1, read on the forward strand.
TACATATTCACTAATGTTAAGTAAAATGGTGCCCATTTATATAGCAATTATGTATATAATTTAGATACACTCACTGATTGAAGTGTTTCCCAGAGGAATCAGGTGCGTTCGTAATCAGAGGAAGGGAAAAAAACGGAATCTCAGAAGCATTCGAATATTCTTTCCTTTCCTCATCCCATAATGAGAGGTTTGGTCTAACTACCTTTAGGATCTCTTCCAGTGTTTAACAAGCAACCGCTTTAGAATCGGCTAGATGCTAAGTTTAGCATTTTCCATCGCAAAAGAAAACATCGTAGTGACCAACGGGTTGCGAAAAAGAGTGCTTGGAAGGAACCACCGGACTCTGGGGGGTGGCAATGGGGACTCTCACAGTCAGGAAATAATCTGACAGGGAAACTAAAATTCTCGCAGCAAATGACTTGGCTTTCTAACTCCAGTGGTTTCTGGACTCAAACCCCCAATCCTTCTTCCTCACTCCCCAGCCCCTCCCACGCCAGAAGACGGGTCGCATTCAGGGGTGCGCGTCGGTTCCCCCCAAAACCCGCGTAGTAGAGCCGGCTGCTCCGGCCCCACGCGCTCGCTTTCCCGGGCTGCGAAGCCCGCCCCGCCGCCGCCAGTTTCCCGGGACCCACAAGTTGGAGCGACAGTTTCCCAAGCGGGGTGCGGGGACACGGGCCTCAGCGCCCGAAGGCTTTCTAGCGGCGCGCGTTCCGGGGTGCGCGGCGCGCGCCCTGCCGGCCCGGGGCAGGTGAGGGGTCCCGTCCGCAGCAGGCCGGGCGGCCGCGTCTGCCCCGTCACCCCGGCCTCCCCTCCCCCCTCCCCCGCGTGCGTCTCCGCGCCGAGCGTGGCCGCCCTCCACACCCAACTGTCCCGAGTTGCGGGCGCCCCGGGCGGGGCCGCCCTCGCCCCCGGCCCTCCGCGCGGGGCGGGCCCCGCAGCCCCCGCCTCCTCCGGTTCACCCGGAATCCAGGGTCAACCCCGCGGGCGGCCGGGCCAAGGTGGGCGCCTCCTCTCCCGCCCCGGGGCGCGCGCCAGGTGCCCGCGGCGAGGGGCGCGCGGGTCGGGAAGGGCCCCCGGGGCGCGGCGGGGGGCGCGGCGGAGGCCGCCCGAGTCCCCAGAAAGCCCGCCCGAGGGCGCCGTGGGACGGGGCGGGGGCGGAGCAGAGCCTCCCGCCGCCTCCTCACCGTCGCCTCCTTCTTCTCCTCCTCCTCGGCGTCCTCCTCTCGCAGCCACCGCCCCCGCCGGGCTGAGGAGCTGGGAGTCCGCGGCGCCGGCTCGGGGCTGCGGGATGGGGAGTTAGCGCCACGGCGGCGGCAGTGGCCGCGGCGCAACCGGCCGCCGCCCCCGGGCCCGTCCCGCCTGGGGCGCCGGGCGCGGCCAGCCCGCCCCGGAGCCGGGCCAGCGGGCGGCGGCGGCGGCGGAGCTGGGCAGGTGGATGCGGCTGGAAGATGGCGCCCTCGGGCCCGGGCAGCGCGAGGCGACGGTGCCGGCGGGTGCTGTACTGGATCCCTGTGGTGTTCATCTGCCTCCTGCTCGGCTGGTCCTACTACGCCTACGCCATCCAGCTGTGCATAGGTGAGTGCGCGCCCCCGCGCCGCCCGCGTCGGGCCGGTCCCGGGTGCCCGGAGGGAGGGCGCCGTCCCGCCACCCGCCTCCCGCGCGCCCCCCGCGCAGCCCACCCGGACAGTCCCGGGACGCGGGAGCCGGCGCGCGCAGCGGCGCTTCCACTCTCCCCACCCCGGAGGCTGCTCTGCGCCCGGGCGCTGCCAACTGGCCGCATCTCCGCTGGCCCCGCGGCCGGAAACAGCCTCCGGGCAGCCTCCTGCCACTCGCACTGCCCTTGCCTCCCCCTGGCAACTCTCGGGTTGCGGTGTCACCTCCACCCCACGCACACGCAGCCGAGCCTCCCCCTGCCTTCCGCCGACCACCGCCGCCCCAGCAACACCCCGCCAGGTGGGGGCAACTGCGGTCTCCGCTGCCCGCAGCCTCCGCGGAGAGGTGAGGCTGGGGAGGCTGCGCTGGAGGCTGGAGGGCTCCAAGCTGGGCCCGGGGTACAAGCTGCGCCAGACCACGCCGGGGTACTGGCCTTGGGCGACAGAGCTCGATCCCTTTCTGGTTGTCATTAATCTACTTTTTAAAAATTGGTAACAGCGCTCAGGGGCGTTTTTGCTGCCTTCATGATTTGAGGAGTGCCAATTGGACACTTTCTAGTTAAAAAGAAGTGTGTGTGTGGGGGGGGTGAACTACTAGAAAGTGTTTTCGAAGACGTATGCAACACCCAAGACCATAGTTTAAACGTTAGAATAATAGGGAGAAAAAGAAAGAGGTGATCATGCGAGCTTTTTATATCCAGAAAGCCAAGTGGCTCAAGTCCAAGTTCTAGGCTGCTGAACTGGTGGGTAGGGTACTTTCCATGCTGAAGATTAGGGGGGAAAAGTTGACTGTGCACAAGAAGGGAATATCATCTTGTCGCTTCATGTAAGCCTGCTTCTACTTTCAAAGGTCTGTGAAAACTGATATGGGTTATCAGAAAAAATGCTAAAACACAGGGTGACCTTTCTGCCAGTGACTTGCCAATGCTTTCTGCGTTTGGTGTTCCACCTACCAAGCACTAGCCTTGGGGTGGGACAAGGAAAAAAGATTAAATAGTGGCCTATTTAGTTTAACCTTCACATGGTAAGCATTTTCAAAGCTTCAAAATTCAGATATACAATCGTGTCTGAAGCCATCTGACCTCAAAATGTTGCCCCTGGTGAGAAATAGTATCAGGATAATACACCAAAAATAATTACTGACATAACTTTTAAGAGAATTGAGACTTCCCATTTTATATAGTTTTGATAGTTTTAAAATTTGCTGTTAATACTTTCTTTACTGGAGTTACAAACAATATTATAGTCCAAAAAAAGTCTGTTTTGTTTTGTTTTTTAAACGATGGAGTGGGCTATATTGACATCTTCATGACAATGCATCTAGATATGTGATATTCAGGTCATCTAAAATGTATAGGAAGAAACATGTTGTAATTTTTGTATTAAGTGTTAATATTAAAATAGCCTCTCTTATTGAGGTGTGCTGTGTATGTTATATAACTGTTAGGAACCTTTGTTGTACAACCTTTGTTGTATCTTTCACCCTCTTCAAAACGATGACTAGTATCAATTAATATAACTGGTGCCAAGGAGGGAAGTCCTAGAAGGCTTTCATTATCATAATAGGCAGCTTATTCTCCTGTATTATCACATTAAGCTAAGAAGCTTAGCCTGGTACAGTGTCTCATGTCTGTCAGAAAGAAACATTTGAAGGCAGAGAGAGCTTTTCCTCCCTTTGCAAGTACCTGTGTGCACCTAGCTGAAGTGCCACATAGGAGGTCTTTCTGTATTGGGTAGACAGGTGATGGGGAAGGAGCTAAATGGAAGATTGTTTTTATATTTGGCTCATATTTTTATATGTACTCTCCATACATTTAAGACAGATCTCAAGTATCCATAAAATCCACGTCACTATTTTATTAAGTGACAATGTGACCAAGCAGGAGAATGTCTCTTGTTCAGTTGCCTAAGTGGCATGGCCTGTTATTGATACTTTACCTGGTGATCATAAGTGAAGTCTCCAGTTACTTCTTGTCACTGCCTACTTGGCCTGCCACAATGCCTGCCACATTGAAAGCAATTTATAAATGGTCTCGAATAAACAAATAAATGATTCAGAGGCAGTATCTCCTAGGTTTTCAGAAAGTAGTTTTTATATTTTTGTTGCCGTAGAAACAAAAAGTGATTGTTATGAAAGGTGTAGATCCTAAAGTCTAGAAGGCAGAACAAATTGAAGATGAATCTGATTCTAGAGACTATGGCAGTTTAGGAGTGGTAGGCTCCAAAAGCCTCACATGGCCTTGGTTGGGTGGGAAGTTGAAATTAACTGTGCAGTTTCTTTATAGGCACTGGGAAAGATGGCGATAGAGTGACTGACACACAAAACCAGCCCCCACTCCTTTTCACAGACAAAGCAAATGGGAATGCCAACTCCCACCCCACCCCCAGTATTCATCACGTCTCAGACTGCCCTGCCTTTTGTGGATTCTTTTTCTGTTGGAAGTTGCTGTTTACAAGCAGATTTTCCAAATTTCTCCCATAAAACATTGGCCAAGGTTGGGACCAGAGGGTGGGGGTCAGGGACTAGGAACGAGAGCGGGTAACAAAGAGAATAGAACAAACAGGATGATTTGCCCCGGTCCTCCTTCCACATCTGCTATCAGCCAGAGATGACCCTGAATATAAATTACTCTCTGCCCTTTGCTGAATGAACTGCAATTTAGGAGTAGTGCTTATTCTGGTATCCTTGGAAACTGGAGATAATGATTCTCATTACAGTGAGTTTCTATATTTAACAGCGTGGATGTATGTGGCTCTCTAGGCACTTTTTCAGTTAGCATAATTTTTGCCTAGTGTTTGTGTTTTATAAAAAATAACTCATATCTCTTTTTGGAGTATGTGTACATATAAAATATATGAGATGTGCATGTGTCGTATGAGAGTCAAGTGTTTGGGTTAAGTCTGCTTTCCTATTCTCCCAAAGACAAGATCACAAAGGACTGTTACACTTGTAATCATTGGGAACATGTTTATCTAGTTTGTCGATTAACTAGGCTCTTTTATTCATATTTCTCCCCCTCCATCCCTTCTTTTTCCTCATAACTCGTTTTTCCTCTTTCTCTTACGCTTCTCTCTACCTCTGGCTTCTTTTGTATCTAACCTGCCTGTGATCCCTTTAGTTATTAGCTAGCTTGTTTTACGTAAAGTAAGATAAATTCAAAGGGTAAAATTTGTAAGATGGCACTATAGGATGCAGGGTTAGAAGGAGTAAGGGTAGTCTGCTAACTCAGGCTTATTTGAGTCAATGGACATACTGGAAGTGGCTTATGTGTATCACAGATCTGTTATGGCTATCATCATGATAACTTTGGTTGATGAAGAAGGTAACTGAAGTTTTCCCTTTTAAGTGCTAACATTTAAAATTGTTTTAACTGTTTTTATACTACTTTGTTATAATTTCAAATTTACTGAAAAGTATCAACAGTAGTACAAGAAACTTCTACATACCCTTGTTTAACCATTTTGGCTTCTGTTTTTTTGGAAATGTTTTACTTCCCTGCCCTCATCTTAGGCAGGTGCTAGGAGATGTTTAGCCTGTGCACTCAGGTGGTGCTGAGTTCACTTAGGGTTTTACTTAAGTCATTTTAAATAATCATGGAGATTAAAAAGCTTAGTGATCATCTAGGTCAACCCCCTCTTGCATTTGTAGATGAAAGAGTTAGATGTTCAAGAGTTGCTCAAAGTTCTATGTCCTTTCTCCAAGTTACCTGTGGAGGTGTCAGCAATGACTTTAGCTGCTGTGGTGCAGAAGACGAAATGTGTCCCTTTCCCACCAAACCCTTCACAAAATCTTCCTAGCCCAATGAAGTTGTTTAGCAAGTCTTTTAAACTTTGTTGTTTAATAAGAGTTAGAGCTCTGAAAGTAAGTCAACAGTCTTCACACAATGATTTCAAAGTTTTTGAAGGTTTTATGGTTGGGACCAGGTAGTAAATATTTTTGGCTCTCTATAGGCCATGTAGTCTCTGTTCCAGCTGCTCAAATCTGCTATTGTAGAGAGCAGCCATAGACAATACTTTAACAAATGGGTGTGGCTGCATTCCAGTAAAGCTTTAACAAAAATAGTTGGCAGATGGCACTTGGCTCTTGGGCAATAGTTTGCTGACCTTCAGAGTATATTAGAAGTTAGGCCATTAGAATATTGAGGTTTTACTCACAGTTTTGCAGTCTTTATTAACCATCATCCCTCAGCAATAATTGCAACTTCTTATATTCCACAGTGATTATTGAAGATGTTTGAGAATTAAAAGAATTTGTCCATATACTTAGGGATCAGTTTGAAAGATATACAGTCATGTTTTCCTTCTTTCAAATACACAAACATCCTTAAGAATAAAAACCGTAAAACCTCTTGGTTGGATTTTGTTAAATTATGATCTACCATTAATCCAAGGCCACTGCAAGCTCAAGAACGGAAACTGGTGGGTCTCTAAATTGCCTTCCATCATGAAATGAATTTGAGCTACATAGAAGAAGAAATGTATTCCTGTTATTGGTAAATTATCACTTAAAAACTATGTAGGACATTAAAGCATTTTTTTAAAAAGGATGGATGATGCTTGGGAATATAGATGTTGCTATCTATAAGTATCAAAATATTTTAAAATGGAATCTAAGGCACACCCATAGAAAACTGATACATACAAAACTTCTAATGCTTAAATCATTTTAGAGATTATTTCTCATTGATAATAATGATGCAAAATATATTCTGTGATTTTCTTGATATTATCAAATATTTTGAAGATTTCAAATTATGTGCATAGAGGGATACAAATTCAACATTTCTTCAAATCCAAAATTCAGATGTATAAAATACTTTTGGTATGTTCCAAACTTTTGATCTGTGCAGCCATTTGACTTTAATATAAATGGTCCAGGCATGGGGAGGCAGCTATGGGAATAGAAGAAAAGGAGACTCTGCTTAATTCTTTCTTGGTTCCATTTAGTGTGTCAGAGAATTCTTTTTCTTTTGATATACAATGTAGCATTACCGTTTGCTATTAAACCCTATTAGAGATAACATTTGTAAAGCAATTAGCACAGTCTCAGCATGTAGAGATACTCAATAGATGTTGAATGAATTAATCACATGATTTTTACTTAGTCTTATTCAACCCATTTTTGGTATGAGATCATCCAATTGTGTAATGCAAATAAGTGAGAGGATAGGATCTAGAAGTCAGAGCTCAATTTAAACTCTGGTTTTTTGTAGAAACGTTTGCTTTCAAATGCTCACTGAGAATGTCATCTATGCTATTACGTTAAATACTTGCACAAAAGTTTCCAGTAATTAAACTGAAGCCAGAGGGATGGTTTCTTAAATCAAGATGATTAATTGTCTCTAGAAAAGGTGTGTTTCCACAAGGTTAGAAAGAGGTCAGCTTATTAGTAGTTTGAGTAGGGTTCATTCAAAAGCATTTATTGAACCCTTGTTATATGCCAGGCATTTTCTCCCACAGAGATGATTTAGAGAACAACTTAATAGACATCTTTTCCTAATAGCCAAGAAAAAAAATATTGCCTCTGGGGAAAAAAAAACAAACCCAAATCGAAAGCTTCTGATCAGCTTGAGCATGAAGAAAGGGCATGGGTCTCATCAGACTGCCCCTTCCACAGCAGAGTGGAAAACAAAACATCTCACTCCTAGGAACCTGTGAATTTGGTTGCTGGACCGATGTGAAAAGATAATTAGCAAAGCAAGTAAACAGAGAGCTTTGGGGGACCACTTCAGTAGCAATGAATTTCAAATCATGTTAGAAATCTTACCACATATAAATGTGTCAGTGGGATTATGAGCAGCAATGCTTGGCCCCCACTATGAACCGGTTGGTGGTTTAAGCTCTTTCCCTTCTTACCCGATGCATGGGCCACTTTGACTCTGCTCCCAGCTCAGAGCTTGTGTGACCTGGTGGGTGAAACTGGGCAGGGCACTTCATGGAGGAAACTATGGGACGACTGGAGAACCTAGTTTAGGAAATGGACAGCAACCAAAACAAGCTGGATGAAGAGGAGCTGACATTCCTTCCGAGGAAAGGCCGTTGGAAGGGGCCGCAGGCCTGGTGGCCGGTCATCACAGAGCACTGGGGCCACCACTGCTGCCTAACCCCTGTGTAACAGCAGGTCTGGCATCATGGGCCCGGGCAGAGCATCCAGCTGTCCGAGTGTAGGTGGTTGCACCCAAACCCCAGGCAGGAGGGTTCAGCAAGCACAGGCAGTTGATCTATTTTGGCTTCCATGGGGAGAAGTGCTAGGAAAACTAATGAATAAAAAAAGAAACATATATATTCCAGAGATTAATACATATGGGGCTGAAGAGCTCTCAATGAGATGGTTCTCATTGATTTTTTGTTTGTTTCATTTGCTTTTATTTTTCATCTTGGTGGAAAATTTGTGATTTTCCTTCTCAGAAAAATAGAACCATACTTATATTCCATAATTTATACTGCTGATTTCATGTATTTTGACAGTTATGTCACATCTCCCAGCCTTCTCTTCTCTAGGAAGTAGTGGATTCATGGGTCCTCTGAGATTCCAGCACTCTGTCATGACTGTAGAAATACCACCTTGTCTATCACGCACAGTGACAGATTAGAACATGGCATGGATTCTAAATGCTGTCTGTTGGAAAAATAATATTCCAAAGATCATTAGGCAGTTTTAATATTCTGTAGAATTCAATTATTACATATTACCATTTAGAAATACCACAGAGAATTAATAATCAAAGCATAACATAATTGAATGAACATTTTAATAGTCCAATTGTTGAAATTTTTTTTTTTTTGTAATTCCTTTAAGGGAATTTTTATTATATCTTGATCTTTTTCTCAATCAAATACTGAGAGCAGAAAGAGTGAAATTACCAGCCCAGGGGTAGGGGTAGGGGACAGTAGGGAGAAGGTAGCTGCCCCAATTTCTTAAGAAGCATATGATAGCCATGAAGAAACCAGGTATGATTACTTGAGAATGTTCCTTTCAAAATTATAATATCACATTTTATGACATTTATGTAGCATTTTTCCTAGTTTGATTTTCCATCTGACTATGATGTTTAAATTCAGTGATAAACGTTAGTGCCCGAAGTGTTACAAAAATCCATTTCTGTTTGGGAGACACTCTTGAGCAAAAATATATGCTGCATTTATTGTCTTAGCACTTCACTCTAAAATGCATACTTGATGGTAGTTCATTTTAGGTATGTGGTTGATTACATTTAAATAATGCAAATGAAGAAGTGCTTTATAGGTGGCTGGCTTTTATTTCTCTGCCAGTGCTTTCCCATGGTATCCTGAAATTTCCCCTTATGTGAAGTGTACCATCAAGCCTTCCTGCCATACTGAAATTAATCTGACCTCTGCATTTATTCACTGTCCTTGGCACCCCAGAGTAGCAGAATGGTCCAGAGGATTATAAACAACAAAATACACATGAACAATAAACAAAAACCTTTTTCTATAAGTCTTTTAAAACAAAATGTCCAGGGTAAAATAATTTCAAGGTAGTTGTCTATTTCCATGATCATCTTTTTTTTTTTTTTAACTTTTATTTTTATGGCGATGGGATCTCAGCAGACTGGTCTCAAAACTGCTGGGCTTAAGTGATCTTCCTGCCTCAGCCTCCTGAGTAGCTGGGATTACAGGCGTGAGCCACTGTGCCTGGCTCTCATGAATCATCTGAGAAAAGATATAATCCTTTTAAAAAATGTTCATGTATTTCCAAGAACTTTATAAATGTATTTGATTATAATTCGGTGAAATTTAGAAAACCAAAAATTCCTTGGCATGGGTATCTATTTTCTTGTGTACAGATAAAATTAAATTTGTCTCTGTGTTTATTGCATTATGTAAAAAGATGCTCATCATATTTGAAGGGTATATTGGAATGGGGTGACTTAAAATCCAGATGGGCGTTCCTAGTCCCTTTGGGGGCCCATGGGTCATCTCAAAGAGGTCAGCAGCCGAATCTGAAGTGTGGCTTTTCACCAGATTTGTAGGGATGTGAGGGATGGTGTGATTTCAAATAGCTTCTGTAATGTACATATAATTTATACCAGGAAGACTTTGGTGGGAAAGGCAGCTTGCTCCAGAACAGCTGAGCTTGAGCTCTAATGAGAAACACCTGATGCCATTTACAGACCAAGAAAAAGATTTCAATTATGAGTCTCAAACTGAAAGTCATAAACCTACTCCAAACTGCAGGGCCTAATTTGTGATCAGGTTTACTACTAAGTGGGCAAATCCATGTGACATTTTAGGAAGAAAGGCAGTCAGGGATTTATGTACTTAACTAGGAAGTGATTATCCAGGGCATCTCCAGTCAGGGCAGTTAATGCAAAAAGATACAGGGCACAGACCAGTTTGACTATATACTGAGAACTAAAATATGCAGAACTGAGAGCCATAGGTCAGCGAGAGAGAAGGGTAGTGATTCACTATAGGTTTCTGTAAACTTGCCTTTTAGCAGATAATTATAAAATCCAAAATGCATTTAACCATAATTTATTGAACACTATTAATTTATTCATTCATTCAAAAAAATGTCTATTGACAGCTCTCGGAGCTTCCATTTCTAGTTGGGAGGAGAACAAATAAGAAACATGAGTAGGCAAATTATATAATTTGTTAAAGGGTCATCAGTTTCATGACAAAAAGCAAGACATAGGGCAAGAAGGATTGGAAATGTCAGAGGGAGGTTTCAATTTTAAATACAGTGGCTGGAGGGAGAGAGGGCCTCATGAAATTAAAGCAGAGACCTGAAGGAGCTGTGGGATTTAATCATGCCATGTTCTGGAAAAAATGCAGCTCAGGCAGAAGGAATAGTCCACTTAAAAGCACTGTCACATTGGGAGGCAGAAGTAGGAGGATTGCTTGAGGCTAGGAGTTTGAGACTAGCCTGGGCAACGGAGACCCTGTCTCTACAAAAAAACCAAAAAGTAGTCAAGGTGGCACACACCTATAGTCCCAGCTACTCTAGAGGTTAAGGCAGGAGGATCACTTGAGCTCAGGAGTTTGAGTGAGTTGTGATGATGTCACTGCACTCTAGCCCAGGCAACAGAGTGAGACCCTGCCTGAAGCAAAACAAAACAAAACACTGAGACAGGATACTGAGGAGCATCAAAAAGATCATTTTGGCTGAAGTGTAACCTAGGCACCTGCATCAATCCAGGTAGGCAATGATGGTGTGTCAGACCATGATGCAGGTATTGGAAATGATGAGAGGTGGTCTAATTCTGGATGTATTTTTGAAGTAGTGACAACAGAATTTCCTGGCAGATGTGAGTTGTAAAAGAAAAGAGTCAAAAAATGATTTTAATGTATTTGGCCTGAACAACTGGAAAGATGAGCAGTTGAGATGTGGAAGGCTGTAGGGATGGCAGTGGCAGTGGCAGTTTGCCTTAGATCAGTAATGGGTGTGTTGACACTGAAACAGAGATGCTGAGTAAGCAGTTGCACATATGAGTTTGGCATTTGGGAGAGAGGTATAGAATGGAGGAATAAATTTAGGAGTCTTCAGCATATAAAGGGATTTAAAGACTTCACACTGGACACATTTGTTCTACTACGTGTGAGAATGTGTTAATAATTTGAACAGAGCAGAGGACCAAAGATGACCAACACTGAGAGTTCAGGGGATGAATAGAAACCAGCAAAAAAAAAAAAAAAACTGAGAAGGAGCGACCAGTGAAGTGGAGGGAAACTAAGGGAGTGTGTTGTCCTGAAGCCTGGGGAGGAAAAGGGATTGGGGAGGAGGGAGGAATCAACTTTGACAAAAGTACTCAGATGTCAAGTAAGATGGGGACTGGGGATTTAACAATGTGAACATCGAACTCTTGTTTTGAATTTATTACCAACTCTACTCTGACAACCTTGAATATAATTTAAGAGAATCAATATACCAGCATATGAATTGCTGGGCTGTCTGAATTAATTCAATTCAAATTAAAAGGCTTTAGTTTCTTATTATCTGAAAATATTCTACAGAAAATTTCATGAGCAGTAACCGTGTCTGGTTTATGCACCATTGTAGCCCTGGTGCCTGACAGAGGCTAATGCATAGTAAGATTCGTTATGTTTCATGAATGAATGAATGAATGAATGTCAGCTGGTTTTGTTTAATTTGAACCTTGTGAGTTGGGTAGACATTTCAAGTATCAAAGAACATTGACTCTTTCATGAAAGGATTATCTATTTTAGCTTTTTATTATTTGATCATTCAGATATTTATAAGCAAGTTTGTAATATTTTCATGGTTTCAAATGTAACCATAAAATACCTTTTTTCTTTCTGGATGTTAAAATATAATCATCTGTAATAGGAATTTAGATAATATTAACTGTAGAACTCATTTGAAAATTTAAAAGATAAATTATCTTTATAATATAATAAATGATTCCTACATATATCTATGGTCATGAAGTAATTAAGAACACCTTGGAATGTGTAAAATATTTGCCCCAATATATTTATAAAATAATCACTTCAAAAAATAACTGAAATGCATTTGCAAGAAGCATGCCAACATTGCCCAGAGATACTGTAGTCCATTTTAGTAGTTTTAAGATAACTAACACCTTTCCTTAAAGTGCTGAAATTGTTACCCATTTTAGATTAAAAAAAAGAATGACTTTCTGAAATATGTTTCGATTCCCCCTTTCCTTGCCCCAGCCTTCTCAGAGTATGCTGAACATAATTTAACTCTGACTTAAGGTTATCAGAGACAGATACATGTATCAGGCTAGGAGCCAAGACTCTTGGAGGATTTGCATTCACAGTTTAATTTATTTCCTATTGACTGAAAAAGGTCAGCAAAGAATGGAATTTGTCATTTTGCCTCAGCATTCTTTTGAATCTCAGGCACTGAGAGTCTGGGGAGACTCATGAATGAGCCACTTAGCAAGTGGAAATGCCTAGAGAACTACTGTCTCAACAGAGCTTTGTTTTTCTTTACTTACCACTTCTGAGGTTACTTTTTCCAAGTATTAAACAATAAAAACTTATCAGTGTGTAAATGACCAGAGGTGAGAAAACATTAGCTAAAGTTGAATTTTTAACTTCATTTGTGGTTTAGAATGGGCTCTAGAGCAGGTGATTTTTTTTATTTTGGTAAAATATTCATAATATAAAATTGTACCATTTTAACCATTTTTTGAGTACACAGATCAATGGCATTAAATACATTCCAGATACTGTCCAACCATCATCACCATCCAACTTTTTCATCTTCCCGAACTGAATCTCCAGACCCATTAACAATAACTCCCATTCTGCAACCACCATCCTGCTTTCTGTCTCTGTGAAGCTGACTGTTGTAGGTACTTCATATGAGTGGAATCATACAGTATTTGTCCTTTTGAGTCTAGTTTATTTCACTTAGCATAATAGCTTCAAGGTTCATCTATGTGGTAGCATATGTCATCATTTCATTTTTTTTTACACCAGATATACCAGATTTTGTTTGTCCATTCATCCATCAATAGACATTTGAGTTGTTTCCACCTTCTAGGCTGTTGTGTGAACAATGCTACTGTGAACGGTGTATACAAATACCTGTTCAAGTCCCTGCTTAAATTTGAGTGGGGCTGCTGAATCAGATGGTCATTCTGTGTTTAAGTTTTTGAGGACCACCGTACTGTTTTTCTGAAGCAGGTGATTTTTGATGGAAGTGTGATTCCAGAGAAGCCTAATTGTGTCCTTGTAAATGTGTCCAAATTTGAAGGTCTCTGGAGGTCTCCTTAGTTGTACCAGTGTTGCTGCAGCAGTTTTTTAATACCTTGTCATTTCATGGTTCAGCAGGAGAGCCGGTGGGCAGGGGATTGTGAATGGTCCCACTTCGCCCATGTAGTAGCCTTCATTACTGGGTAGTGTGTCCCTCATGAGAATACTGGCCATCAGGCCTGCCCAGGGCAGAAAGCCTGAGAGCTGCTGTCTTTCTGTATATAGTTAAAAATTCAACAACAGTTTTTGAGTAACCAGAGAGTTCAGAGCACAAAGTGTGACAGAAATTTAATCCTTTTAAAGAACGACATGCTAGCAAGTGAAAATGGTACGCAAACTGGGTAGACAAGGGAATAGTGGAGAGGATGGGGGAAATGGATGCATCTGTAATCCGTGGTATGAATCATGAACAGGATTCTGATCCATAGCACAGGGACTGAACAGGATTCATGAATGAATAGCAAGGTACCCTAGCCTACAGGTCCAGGGGAAGAAATGGTTTTAGGACCAGAAAGCAAAAATCCATACATACAATTAGGTGAGAGAGAAAGACAGGAAGTGAGATGCAGCACACATATTGAGCAGAGGAAGAGAATGAGTCCAAATATTGATGACTGTCTTCTTCAATTCCTTATACAATTTCTTAGAACTTCTCACTTACATTAATGAATATACCTAGTACATAAACAGGTGGTATTTGTATAACACGGCACTGTTACAACATGCTGTGTCTTATAGCAGTAGTTGTACAAATCTTTCATATGTGGGCTGCCACATTATGATTATGTCAAATTTCTTTTTGCTGCAACCAAGTATACATACTGTTTTAGCAATTACTGTCAGATAGATTGTGCTAGTGCTATAGGTAAATGCAGTATAGGGTGACTATATGATTTGCTACAAGTAAGAAGAGAAGGCATCATGTAATTCCAGCTGGGATTAAAGATCATGTATATGAGAACTTTACTTCATGAAGATATGACAGTGAAGTTACGAAAGAAAATACTATTTCCCAGTAACGCAGTACTAAAGGGCGAGCTAGTGAATAGCTCAATACTCTTGCATGTTTTAATAGATATTGTCACCCAGTGCTATACTGCAACAATTATTGTTGGTGCTAGTGTCGTTTTAAATCTTTTAATTCATTTCTTCGAGTGTGCCACTATAAATTTTATACCAATAAGCATCATAAACACAAAGGTTGGAATTACATCCTCATACAGTTTCTCTCTCTGGAGAATTGTAAAGTACTACATAAGCGTCAAGTAATTTTGTGAACCTAGAAATATGGGTTTAATTTTTAAATGTGTTATGTCTGCGTGTTCTCTGGCCATATAATATTCAACATGCAGCTGCTAACCATGGGAGGTAGTTTTAGAAGGTTGTCTGTTTCCTTAGAGATGCAAAGAAGCAGTATTTGCTTTTGTACTTGATAAATGAAACAGCTAATGTCTGGAAGTGAAAAATAGAGTACTCTCAGTGTTGTCCTCTGTGATAATTCTGAGTGTACCAGCTAAATAAGTGACATTAAAAAATATACTACAAAAATTATCTCTACCTGATGGCAGATCTTTGCTGAGAGTGTAGTGTCCACCGTAGACTCACATGGTTCTTAGGAGTCAGTTGTGGGCTCTCTGGTCATCTCTCAAGAAGGGCATCTGGGATTGGAAAGGAGAGGGTTGGAATTGAAAAGATTCAGTGCCTGCAGGAACTTGGAATTGAGTTGTAGCCCTAGGCAGAAAAGGGAGTTCCTATACTCCGTATCTAAACAGGATAAGCAAATTTACACCTGCTATGCAATCTGCATAACGTACTGGCCCTGGGAAGCTCTTCTCTTTTAAATCAAGACAGAGGGATTATAGGATTCCATTGAGTAAGCTTTGAAACGAGGACACAAAGATCAAGGGACCAGCCTTGCCATCAGATTTCCTTATTTATCTCCACCACTTAGCACAGTCAGTGATGCAGGAACTGTCTTTCCCTTTGCCAGGATGAACGTGGCATTGAGTATTTCAGGGCCATTGCCACGAATCTTTATCCCCCTTTCAGAACTGATAAATTGAGAGACCTACACATTCCTAATGATTGAAGGATACACACTCAGTGAATCTATCCCAGCCTTCAATTGGATAAGTTAGATTTTACACCATCTGTTTTTGCAGAGTAGAGGGACTTAGATATTTTGAGCAATGATTTGGTCATCACATCACTAAAGAAATGATGTTGTTGAATCCTGCCATATGTGACAAGGTGGATGAACCTGGAGGACGGTGTGCAAAGTGAGCTAAGCCAGTCACAGGTCAGATACTGCATCTTTCCACCTATATGAGGTACCTAAAATAGTCAAACTCAAATAAACAGAAAACAGAATGGTTGCTGCTTGCCAGGGGCTGGAGGAAGGGAGAATTGGGGGGGTTGCTATTCACAGGTATAAAGTTTCAGTTATGTGAAATGAGTAAGTTCTAGAGATCTGTTGTACATCCTTGTGCCTATACTTAACAATACTGTATTATGCATTTAAAAATTGGTTAAGATGGTAGATCTCAGGTTACGTATTCTTACCACAATAAATAGCAATAATAATAATAATAAGGAATTGGTGTTGTTGGGGGGAGAAGGAGAGACACGTTTCTTACTTGGAGATTTTCATAAATATAACAATTAAGAATTGCCACTCCAGGACAGATCCACGTTCTGTCTGTCTTAATGTCAGTTTCTGCAAGTGAGGAATGTACTTTAGGCCTGTGCCCGGGCAGTACAGACCTCAAGAATGATCTTTCTTTCCCTCTACTGCTGGGATGAAGATCAGGAAACCCCTCCCCCCTGGTCCCATCTCATAATCTTCCCAATATCACCATCTCACCCTTGCTGTAGAAACTCAGAGCCTTAATCCTTCCCCACTTCTTGAAGTGAGATGCTCAGGAAAGGCCAAATTCAGGTGCTACCCTGAGATATGACCAAATATTTGTGTCCAAAGTCTGTCAAGTTTGGACATTTCCAGATGTTGTAAGTTGGTTGGAGGAGGAAGGGTGACAAAAAGAGGACATTTAGAAACCTACTTCCCTGAGCATCTCAAATCACAAGTAGCAAACAGTGGCAGGAGAATCAGACACAGATGGGCCAATAATTGAGAGCCACTGAAGAAGAGATGGCTGCCTGAGACAAAGAAGCCCAGTGGGTGCGTGGTCAGCAGGCACCAGATGCCACACATCCTGGGAGGTCACATGGAATCGTTCAAAGAGTTTTGGGGTCAGGCAGGCCTATATGTAGATCCCAGCTCCATATATTATGACTTGAATGACAGTAGGAGTTATTTTACCTTTTTGTGTTAGAATGATAATAATACCGATCTCACAGATTGTTATAAGGTTTAACCTGCTCAATTTAAAGAATTGAGCACAAATCCCTGGCAGAGAGCATTCCAGTGCTCTTTTCCTGTTGTTCTTTTAGCTCATTCTCATGCCTTGTCATTGGACTCCCTACCTGTCACCAGCCTACTGTTGCCCTCTTGTCCCCACCCAGTGTTCAGAGCTGCAGTCTTACCCTTGAGGGTGTTGTAAGCTGTGTTGTGTCTCAGAATGTGACTGTATTTGAACACAGGGTCTTTAAAGAGGTAATTAAGTTAAAATGAGGTCATTAGGGTGGGACTTAATCCAATGTGACTTGCTGCCTTATAAGAAGAGGAAATTTGGATACAGAGGGAAAATGATATGAAGAAACAGAAAGAAGGTGGCCATTGCAAACAAAGAAGAGAGACCTCAAAAGACACCAGCCTTGCTAACACCTTGATCTCAGTCTTCTGGCCTCCAGAACTGTGAGAACATAAATTTCTGTTGTTCAGGGCACCTAGTCCATGGTACTTTGTTATGACAGCCCGAGCAAACCGATTCAGGTGTTGTCACTGAAAACTTGGAGGAAAATGAATGCCTGCTCTTACAGCCCAGCGGGTGGGGAAAGAATGAAGGCAGCCTCTTGTCCATTGTGTTGGAAGGGAGGTGTGTTTGGATGTTGCAGACTCAATAGGCTTCCCTTAACACAAAGTAGCCAGCTTTTGTAATATTACTGATACTATTTTGCAAACACTTCTGATGGCTAATCTAGAGGCCTAACCACCCAGAAAACAAATCTTCTGGACCGTAACCTATTAACTAAGAGACTTCCTGTATCTTGGTTTTTATTATTTAATTTATTGTCAGGGCCAGGCGTGGTGGCTCATGCCTATAATCCTAGCACTCTGGGAGTCCGAGGTGAGAGGATCACTCAAGGTCAGGAGTTTGAAACCAGCCTGAGCAAGAGTAAGACCCCGTCTCTATTAAAAATAGAAAGAAATTAATTGGACAACTAAAAATATATAGAAAAACTTAGTCGGGCATGGTGGCACATGCCTGTAGTCGCAGCTACTCAGGAGGCTGAGGCAGAAGGGTTGCTTAAGCCCAGGAGATTGAGGTTGCTGTGAGCTAGGCTGAGGCCATGGCACTCCAGCTGGGGCAACAGAGTGAGACTCTGTCTCAAAAAAAAAAAAAAAAAAACCCAAAACTTATTGTCGTTCACTTTTGTCTTTGACATTGCATCGTGCCATTCTCCAGGAATTTGTGGGCCATTTTCCATGGTGGTTTGATAATTCCTAGCACGTAGGTTAGACCAGTGTAGTTTGTTAGATATAAATCCTGAGATAGAGGCTGCAGAAATGCACCAAACGGCTGAGAAGTCCCACTTCTCCCCAGATCACACAGCGCCTCGACACCTCACATTGAGATTCTAGTGCAGGGCATGGTGGGCACAGGTGTGGGTGGGGTTGAGCAGAAAGGAGCCCTGGGAGGGTAGGTTAGAAAACGTAGTTTAAAAATTCACTGGCTTGTTTTTTTTCTCATTATATTAATTTGCCCACATTGTAATTCACCTGCATTTTTCTGTTTATTCACACTTAAAAGGTCTTCCAGCAAGTTATTCTTAACAACTTGCCATTTCACCTCCAGAAAATGTTAGTGTTACTAGAAGCTAAATATTCACTGTGCGCTTCTTCCCTTAGAATGTGGATAAAACTGTTAGCACTAAATTTTAGGGAACTCCTACTCTTAACATTGCACTGTTTAGTGATGTATTTGTCCTCCGTATTCAACTAACAGCCCCCTACAATGTGCCTAATCCTATTCTAGGTGCTTTTACTTTCCTAGTTTAATTCCGAAAACATCCCAGAGAGAGAAACATTGGGAGATGGTTCAGAGAAGCTGAGTAGCCCTGCTGTGATAAAACATCAAACAGGTGGCAAAAAGCCTCAATGAAGGTCATGAAAAAAAAAAAAAACACAAATAATAAAAATAATGACAGGTTTTGTGTTAAGTGCTAAAAAAAAAAAAGATGTATTGTGATGGTGATTGTGGGGATTAACTAGACAGGAGACGCTGACATTTAAACTGCAATTTGAAGGATGATAAAGAGTGAGCCAGGTGTGCAGTCAGGTAAACAGCTTTCACACCTGGGAAAAGACACTAAAGTTTGGTGTGACTTAGAAGCTCAGAGTAGCTGCAGCTTAGTAAACAAGGGGGTTGGTCATGAGAAGTGATCTTAGAGGAGAGATAAGAGGAGCCAGATCATGCTTGACCACTGAGGCGAAGGACAAGAGATTGGACTTTATTGTAAATTCAGAACAAAGCCTTGGAATGATTTTAAGTGAGATGACATCATTGATTTCCCTTTTAAGAGAGATTATAGTTTTCTCATTGCAAAATGAAATTTCCAAGGACCTGTGTGGAGATCCAATGAGGAATGTAGGGTGACTGGCACAGCGTTTGTGGCAAGATTGCTAGGAATATTAGGACTGGCTTTTACGGTAACTGAGAAAGTACAAACTGGAAAGCATGTGTTTGGGGTTCTAATTCTGTACCATCAATGCCTTATCCTTAACTTTTGTTTCTATTCTGAAGGTGTTTATCTGCCCTTGACAGAACAATTTCTACTAATTTACTGATCAATTAATATTTGGAATGTCTTTCGCCCTAGGGTTTTGTGAAAGTCAGTAATTTTTTTCAGAATACATTAAAGTAGGATTTAAGATAATTTTATAGCCAGAGAAACCTTCAAGACGAAGTGGAAATCTTTGTGTAACACATTGCCTACCACATTAGAAAAAATGTTTTTCCTTGGGGCCCTAGTGTTTTATTACAAAAATAGAATAAAAACTTCAAAAACAAAATGATCTTTTCTAATTTAATGAAAAATTTATTATTTTTTATTGTGTTTTCTGTGTGCATGAGTTATATGCAATTAAATTGTCAATATTAATTGTAACAATATAAGGACATCAACAAGTAAGATTTTCACGAACCAACTGCAGGGTTTTGCCCAGGGGGCCACCCATCATGCAACATATATGCTACAGCATGGCAGTGTGAGTTGCCTGCGCACCACACGGTTCCCAAAGTAAAGAGATGTGTGAATTACAAATGTTTCACGAGGTCCCAGGCTCAAAACTAGCGTGAGTTAAATACAACTCACACAACACTTAATGTGTTAAACTAGTGATCTCAACCTTTTTGGCATCGGGGACTGGGTTCATGGAAGACAATTTTTCCATGGAAGGGGGGTGGGCAGAGCTCAGATGGTGATGAGAGTGACGGAGAGCAGCTGTAAATACAGAGGAAACTTTGCTCCCTCAACACTCACCTTCTGACTGACTCTTTCTCCCCCTACCCCAAGTTTCATGGAAGACAATTTTTCCATGGATGTGGAGAGTAGGGGGGAGGGGATATGGCAGAAGTTTGTGGCCCAGTCCCTAACAGGCCACCAACCGGTACCAGCCCAGGGTTGAGGACCACAGTGTTAAACAATAAAATTAAAGCACAGCTCAGTTGAGTCTCATGATCAAGTATATTGGGAAAATTGGACTTGAGTCCTGGTCTCCTACTGCCCAGTTCATTGCCAGCACAGGGGATCTAGGGAGGAGGGTACAAGGTCAACATGTTTAAGAAGCAAGAAAGCCCAGAGTGGCAGGAGCATCACACGTAAGAGGAAAGTGCCATGAGATATGGTTGAGAGGAAGGCAGCCATTAGAGTTGTCAATAAAACTACAATGACGTATGAGGACTACAAAGAAAAAGAAAACCACTTTAATAACGACTTTTAAAACGTAAGTAAATATGTTGTAAAGAAAATAAATTCAAAAAAGGTGCTAGGAAGAAAAGAATACAGTTGGAGTTAAACTGGAAATACTAATGTGAATAACATTTTCCCCCATCTGTCATTAAGATGGTCTAGCAGCAGCAGCAGCAATTTTGATCTCTAGCACACTAAAAATGAACTAGATCTTTTTAAGAGAGTAGCTGAGTGGAGAAAAGATTCTGCTTCAAGGGTTGCCCTTGGCCAATTTGTCAAAGAATTCACTGTCAATTTGACAGAATATTTCCAAAAGAAGAGCATAATTAATTCTGTTGGAGTACCTTGAGTACGGATAACTAGCACAGGGAGGGTGTTGGCGACCTTGACAAGGGTGATTACAGAGGAATATCAGGGAATTAGACCCCTTGCAGTTGGTTGAAGAAGAAAGAGGAAGGTAGGAGGCAGGGACTGTGACTTGGGATGATTGTTAAAGTAAGTTTTCCTGTGAAAAGACTAGAAACACGGGGTGGCAGCTAGAGACAGGTCAAGGGAGAGATTTTGTTAGGCCAGAAGATAGGAAGACATATTTGTACTGCTACTAGTGTTTTTGCCTTCATCTTTTTTTTCTTTTTTTGAGACAGAGTCTCGCTTTGTTGCCCAGGCTAGAGTGAGTGCCGTGGCGTCAGCCTAGCTCACAGCAACCTCAAACTCCTGGGCTCGAGTGATCCTTCTGCCTCAGCCTCCCGAGTAGCTGGGACTACAGGCATGCGCCACCATGCCCGGCTAATTTTTTATATATATATCAGTTGGCCAATTAATTTCTTTCTATTTATAGTAGAGACGGGGTCTCGCTCTTGCTCAGGCTGGTTTTGAACTCCTGACCTTGAGCAATCCGCCCGCCTCGGCCTCCCAAGAGCTAGGATTACAGGCGTGAGCCACAGCGCCCGGCCTGCCTTCATCTTTTGAATGTGAGCCACTTTTATTCATTGAAAATGTTGTCTTAACTACATCATTGTTTTCTGAGTTTTCCCTTCTATCTAAAATGATCTCATAAACTCTAAGCTTGTTGAGCACAGAGCTGGAGTTGTATTTACCATTTTGTTCTCAACAGTGTAGGCAGAATATAGTCAGTGAATGTTTCTCAATAAGTGAATGAAAGGGAAGCAGAAAAAAATAGAGCTTGGCTTTAAAGTTATCCTTAAGATTCATTCATTAGAACCAAGTCTCTGTGGGGTTTTTGGTACTCTCCCTTATCAGATTGCTTCTATGAGGCTAGGATATATCTATGTCAGAATGAATCTGGAAAGTGTATAGTGGTTTTATATTGAAAAGTTACTGTGTATAAGCAGCAAAGGCAAATTAACTCCTCCAAAAGAGAGTTTGAAGACAAGAAATAGAAAATTCAAATTAAGAGAAGAAATAAAAAGATCATAACAGTATACATTTGCATAAATATACCTAAAAACCTAATTGTTGTAGAAACAATTATGCAATCGTTCTTTGCTAATTTAAGGGAAAGGGAGTACCTTTCTGTTTTGTTTTTTTTGTCCATTATGAAGGTGTAGTTTAGTATCTGAAAGTTTGGATTTTGGATGTGTTTATGAATCAAAGTTTAACTAGATTTAAGTTACCAACAGTTTACTGGGCTGTTACATATCAATAGATACAATTTTTGACAGTAAATACCTTATGTAATAATAATCAACAAAGCCATATTTTTATTTTTTCATTTATTTTTTTTATTATTTTTCATTTTTTTTGAGACAGAGTCTCACTGTGTTGCCTGGGCTAGAGTGCCATGGCATCAGCCTAGCTCACAGCAACCTCAAACTCCTGGGCTCAAGCGATCCTCCTGCCTCAGCCTCCAGAGTAGCTGGGGCTACAGGCATGCACCACCATGCCTGGCTAATTTTTTCTATATATTTTTAGTTGGCCAATTAATTTTTTTCTATTTTTAGTAGAGACAGAGTCTCGCTCTTGCTCAGGCTGGTTTCGAACTCCTGTGAGTGATCTGCCCGCCTCAGCCTCCCAGAGTGCTAGGATTACAGGTGTGACCCACCTCACCCAGCCCAAAGCCAAATTTTTAAAAATTAGTTGGTAAAAATATAGGACTGGAATAATCTTTGAGGTGATTCCTTGCTTTTAATCAAGGTTGAATTTAAATCAGTGTAGATTGAATCAGTTCAAATACAGTA
Organism: Microcebus murinus; assembly: GCF_040939455.1. Lineage (NCBI taxonomy): Eukaryota > Metazoa > Chordata > Mammalia > Primates > Cheirogaleidae > Microcebus > Microcebus murinus. Next base: position 15,684,311 of record NC_134127.1, read on the forward strand.
TATGCACACACACATACACACACATCGTATTGGTCCTATTTCTCTGGAGAACCCTGATGAATATACAGTGGCTGGAATACTTCTTTTTTTATATAGAGGGACAGATAGTAAATAATTTAGGCTTTCAAGTGATACTCTCCCTGCCTCAACTACCCAATTCTGCCTTTGTAGTACAAAAGTAGCCATATAAATGAATGAATGTGTACATGTTTCAATAAAACTTTATTTATAGAAATAGGTGCTGGGTTGTATTTGGACCAAGGGCTGTAGTTTACTGACACCTGGATTAAATGATTGCTTCATAGTTGAGGCAAAAAAGATGGAGGAAGGGATTTACATTTTTAAGGATGTTTCATTCAAGCCAAGTTGGATGAAGGAGCACTTTTATCCTTTTCTATGTCATGGGTTGTTACTATGACTGACAGCCTCACACTTTAACTTCAATTTTACCTGTTGTCTTCATCAATGCTTTAACAAAAAAACTATCACTTTTATCCATTCTACACTGAAGACTGACCAATTCAGCCTTTTTTTTTCTATTGTCCCACTCTCTTTCTTATAGGAATAATTAATTAAGGGAGGAGGGGGTGAGGAGAAGGTAGCCAGAAAATCGAACTGGCAACCCAAGCTGCCAGCCTTGCAGTATCTGTGACAGTTCCAGATTCCAAGATGTTAATGCTTCAAGGCCTTAATGTTGCTCTTGGCAAACAGGAACATACTTAATTCACCATTCCCACTTTCTCTCTTCCTATATGCCATCAGTGCCAACAAAGTGCTACAGTTCCTGTACCACGATTAATCAGGGAAAGGTTTTAAGTTCTGGAGGTATATTGGAAGGTTAGAAATTGCCAAATCAAAACATTATCATTGTAGGACATGGACCAGAAAGAAACAGTCTAATCCAAGATAAACTTGTGCAAATAAATTTTTGAAGATCGACATTGTGGTCCACAGTGTTACTATTGTATGCATTTAGGCGGTATAAATAGTACCATCTACCAGATGTACAAATAGTAAATATTTTAGTGTAATAACAGTAGTGTTCTTATTCCCAAGAGTAAATTGCATCTGAATTCTTTGGGGTAAATATAAGATATAGGCCTTTTTCAAAAAAAAAAAAGTGATTGTTTTTATTCATTAATTTAAACATTGCCACATTCAAAATAGGTCTTTTTACTTTTAAGAGAAGTTCTCACGAAAACTGTCACATCACGACCGAAGTTTTATGTGTCATCCTTACTCTATGTTGAGGTTGAATACCACCTTTTTTGTTTATACTAAACAAGTTTCTGAAGTGACACATCTTTTTAAAAAAAGGCAATTTACTTATAATTGAGACTTAAATTATTTTTCACCTTTTATTTTCACTTGTGAATCTACTGTCATTCCAAATTCGGCATTTATTTCTTTCAAAAGCCTGTACAAATACTACTTTCCTTTGGTAATTTTTTTCTTCATTTTCAGTCTTGTTTCCTATATGTTACATATTACAGTTAGCATTTGCAAAGCTAAATAGTATATATTATAATTGTTTGCACATTTATGGGGCTTCCTGTGTACCAGGCACTATGTGAAGTACATTCTTATGTTCCTTCCTTTCATTCTTACAACAATTCTAATAATATTGCTGCTGTTATTATTATACTCATTCTATGATGGCATAAGTGGAATAGCTAGCAGGTGGGATTGAACTTTGTCTTTATCCAGGGTATTTGCTCATTAGTACTATCATGCTTAGTAATAGTCTCTTTTTAATTCTGACAAATTAAACTATGACAAAGCAAAATATTAAGGAAGAACCAAAACTGGGGGAAGGGGAAACCCCTGTAAACTTACAGAACCTTTCTGTTTTCAAAATTGCTTGAAACCCAGTTGAAGTCAGTGTCTCCCTCAACCTTTTCCACTTTGAAAAAAATTTTTTTGTAAAGATGGGGGTCTCACTGTGTTGCCCAGACTGGTCTTGAACTCCTGACCTTAAGCGATCCTCGCTAGGATTACAGGCTTCAGCATGATTCAAATGAGTTGTGTTTTCTTCTGTTTTTCTAAATCAATCTTTTATTCTGTAAACATTTATGAGGCAGATGCTGTAGGCTAGTTACTGTGCTTTAATGAGGAATTAATTTTAATATGATCCAGCAGAGCCCAAAATAACAACATTTTTGTCACATGCATAAAATTTTAAAATTGAATATAAAAGGATTTCTAGGATAGAATTAATTAATGTGCTACTCATTGCAGCTTTGAGTAAAGCTCATTTGCTTTAATAAAAACTGAGTAAAGCTCAGTTTTCTTTTAATAAAAAATAGAAATAATTATGTTAATTTATCTCAATAGCTGGTTTAAAGAAAATGTGATAAAGATGGATCTACAACACTGGAAATTTCTCTGTGGTACAGTTGAAGAATAGGTATTAGCATAATTTTTAAATAGACCAAACTGAAATTCTATCTGTAAAGTAAATAATAAAATTAAATAATACTGGATTAAAACTCAAAATTCACATTAAAATCCAATAATTATATTTGGAAGATCTGTTATAATTATGTTCAGTATTGCCATTTAATTTTTATATCGATATAAATAATCAAATTATATTTAGTTATCTATATTTTTTCAAAATTGAGTGTATATTTTCCATATATTATCTTTGTATACATAAATATTTGAAAAACATTTGAGGCTAAATAGCAACCTTTTCTTAAATAGCACTTGTGAACAAAAATATTTGCATTTGACAACAATATTTTATTTTATGTGTTTTTACACAATGAAAAAGGAAACTTTGACCTTGACAACTTTGCCATTAAACTGAAAATTGCAAGGTGAATTACTAACCTACTAATTAAGTAAACATGGTTGAGAGAACATTCATTTCCTAAGGATCATAAAGCAAAATCTAATATAGCCCATTTATCTATCAATGAACTAAGTCAATTTAAAAATTGGGATACTGTTATTTTATCAGTGATAAGTCATAAAACTTTGCTACTATTTATTAAATCATTTAAATTAGTTACATACGACTTTATTTGCAATATATATAACAGATATGGGATTACTGTCCAGAATATATAAAACACTTTCAATAACTAAAAGACAAGCCAATAGGAAAATGATAATTCACTCAGAAGAGATAGGAAAAGCCAATCATTACATTTTTAAAATAATGCTAAACTTCACTAGTAATAAGAGAAATGAATACTAAAACAATGATTTTTATTTTGTCCTATGATGTTAAGGAAAATTAAAAAGACTTATGTTTACAGACAATTGGTTAAGCTTATGATCTTGGTGGGAGTATAATTGGATACATCCTTTATGGACTTTCACATCTCATCCCATAAATGTTATCACAATTATTTACACTAAGCATGTACATATGGATAACTTGTTTAATTTTAAAATAAAATAGGGCATCTGTGGATTTTGAAGGACATTTAGGGAAAAAAACAAGCTGTGAATGGCATATAAAATAGTTTTTGAAAAAGATGTTTTTGAATGTATATCTAGCTAATAGAGTAGTGGTCCAGGTCAAAAAGATTATGACCTCGTGCTAATTGTACCTTTTTTTTCAAAAAAACGTTTTGTTGTACTGTTTTCAATTCTGACAGCTAGAGTCATGGATTACCAAACACATTTTCTTTAAAGCAACAGCCCTCTGGAAGGGTCATTAAGGGTCCGTTTTTACATAAATGCACAAATGGAGACAAATTGCTTTTCATTTCCTTGGATTAGGTGCACTGAAGGATTAGAGGTTTTAAATTGCTGTTAATTTTGGAGCGCTTTTAAAGACAGGGAAGTCATTGCCTAGAGAGAAATGCATTAACGTGGTGGTGGGTTTGCATGTAAAAAACAGGCTTGCCGCCGAAGGTCTTACCTGTGCTCTCTGGCTAGCCACTTAAGGGACTCTATGAGAAAGTGAACTCTGGCCTCTGACTTAAAAGCAAACTTGTAGAACAGGCCATTTGTAAGTCAAAGATTATCGATGCCTGCCTGCCCCATTCTGGGTCTCAGAAATGTTAAAGGGACGTGAGAACCTAGGAAAGATGTCACGTCAAGATTGGTGAGAGATCTGGAAATCGTATGTTGTTTGGACTAAAAGAGAACATTTAAGGGGGACACAGTGACTTTAAATGTGTGAAGGTCTGTTGTTTAGATTTTCTGTTTATTGTTATCAGTTGGAAGCCTAGATATCACAGGTAGAAGCTACAAAGAGATAAATTTCAGCATACTATAAGAATGAATTTTCTCATTCTTAGAGCAATCCAATAATGGGATGGGCTGCTCTCCAAAGCTGTGGGCTTCTGCTGGCTCTAGAAGTACCTAAACTTACATTCAGTAGCTCTCTGAGGAAGGAGGTTAATTGGATCTTAAAAATCTCTCACACTACTCTCTGGTGCCAGTGCTTCCTAAGGCGATGACATTTCAGAATTAAGGCCTGAAATCCTCAACCCCACTGGAGGGTACAATAACTCACCCCTATAATCCCAGCAGCGTGGGAGCCTGAGGCAGGAGGATTGTGTGAGCCCAAGAGTTCGAGATGAGCCTGGGCAACATAGCAAGACCCTGTCTTTATGAAAAATTTTTAAAATTAACTAGGCATGGTGGCATGTGCTATTTGGGAGGCCGAGGCAGGAGGATCGTTTGAGTCCAGGAGTTAAAGGCTGTAGTAAGCTATGATCCTGCCACTTGCACTCCATCCTAGGTGACAGAGTGAGACCCATCTCTTAAAAAAAAAAAATCCTGCACCCCCTTAAAAGGCTGAATAAGGAAAAAAAAATCCATAAACAAACCTTCCCTTGGTACAACTGCAACAGTCCAAAACTTCCAAAAGACTTCAGTTTAAGCAGAGGAAGACCAAATGGAAAGCAAAACAAACAGACAATACAAAAAGGTAAGAAAACTGTCTCAATTACTGAATACAGTTTCTTGTCCCAGCTTGTTTTAGCCATTGTGGCCCGTGTCCTAATCTACCTGCAACCTTGGACTATTTACAGCAGCTGCTAAGGAATGGCAGTTTCCCAGCTCTGCTTGGGCCCCTCATTGGAATGGGGAGCAATGAGAGACACTGGGCATAAGAATTTGTACTTACAGAAATTTGAAAGGAAGAAAGAGAATGCGCTTTGGACACAACGTTTTATTTTTTTTTGCAGAAAGCTAAGCAGGTGGTTGCCAATTTATAAAGAGCAATAAATGTGTCTGGAAATGTAATGACCTGGAGAGCATTGCTTTTATCTGAACTCTGTAGTTGGAAGGAAAACCAATAAACCAAACGACATAGGAGTAAGACAAGAGGCACACGTGAAGGGGTTGGTTTTGCTGTGTGGGAGACAGGGCCAAAGTGTACAATAGAGGCAGGGTGACTGCGCGGTACCAGACTTCTCCTCCACCCTATTCACTTGGTGCTGCTTCTTCTGGAAATAAAGTTGAGCAAATATTTAAAGAATGTTGCTTTGAAGGGAAGCCAAATTGCTATGCTATTTAAATGCCTTGTCTCTGTCAGGCCCTATGTTTGCTCTAAGCTTTGTATAACCTATTATTTATCTTTTTATTTTAATCTATTTATCTTTTTATCTATTTATTTCTACAGTGTCCATGGAAAACATTGGCGAACAAGGTAAAATATATTATTGTTACAGATATAAAATTTTATAATAGCTTTAAAAATGTATTGCATTTCTTTAGATTTGATTGGGATTAATAAATTATTCTTTGAGAATGTGGGGATAAGATAGGGTTAAAAACACCTCATGCCTTTAAGTCCCCAGACTGTCAGACACTTGGCAAAGAACTCTACCCCAAAAGGGTGGTAATTGTGCCGAAGATTCTTATGGCTTTGAGGTACAGGGATATCAGCAATGTCCTTTCCCAACTCAGAATATTATCCCATAACTGAGACACCTGCATAATTTATGAAAAATATCATTGGCTGTAGTCATCTCACACTGATTTAAATGCCTTATTGAATAATTCAGAATTTCAATGACTGTCATTCTTTAAAAATATATCATCATTCATTACAAAAATTAAAAATTGCTATTAAAGTTTTAAAATATGAAACATGCTATATTTTAAATTAGCACATTTTATTCAACTATACCTTACAGAATTCAGTTATATATTAATGTGCTATTCAGAATGAAACATTAATTTTATTATTATTATTATTTTTTTTTTCTTTTGAGACAGAGTCTCACTTTGTTGGACAGGCTAGAGTGAGTGCCATGGCATCAGCCTAGCTCACAGCAACCTCAAACTCCTGGGCTCAAGCAATCCTTCTGCCTCAGCCTCCCAAGTAGCTGGGACTACAGGCATGCGCCACCATGCCCGGCTAATTTTATATGTATATATATTAGTTGGCCAATTAATTTCTTTCTATTTATAGTAGAGACGGGGTCTTGCTCTTGCTCAGGCTGGTTTCGAACTCCTGACCTTGAGCAATCCGCCCGCCTCGGCCTCCCAGAGTGCTAGGATTACAGGCTTGAGCCACCGCGCCCGGCCTAATTTTATTATTTTAAATTTGCATAGTACTTCAAGACTTTGAAACACCACACAGAGTGTATTTATATACAGTATCTGAAAAAAGTATCCAGAACTATTTTTCTAATAATTATCACATGTGCTAAACAAGACACTTGAATTCCCTTTGGAGGAAATCTCTTTGTCCAGATGTTCTCTGTTTAGATAGGTTGTCATTACACTAGCTTTGACTAGAGCCAAGCAAATAAGCAAACAGCTACTCAATTAGGAACTGCTTGTGTTATCTGTGTCAGTAAAACAAAGTTCTTAAAGCCTGAATGTTTTAACATGTGTTTAATGCTATGTTTGCTCTTTAAAGTTGGAGGCATAACTACCTTATTTTTACAATTCAGGAAAGGTCCTTGTTAGTCATTTTTCTAATAGATGGGTCTGTTTACAGATGGGAGGGTTCTATCCATGGGCATAGATCTAGTTATTCATTTAGGGAATTTCTAAAAAAACTCTTGGCTTTAGATATATATTCACTGAATTGTGCTTATTCTCATATGAAGTGAAGGAACATTTATAATGTATTATAATTAAAATTTGATTATTGTAGAACAAGTAGATCTCTTGTGAACACCACGATTTTAGTATGTATTTCCATATTACACTGATAATTGTGTTTTTCTCATTTTAGTTGTGTGCCTGATGGCCTATCATCTGCTTTTTGCAATGTTTGTCTGGTCGTACTGGAAGACTATCTTTACATTACCAATGAATCCTTCAAAAGAAGTAAGTTAAAACATTAGTAAAATTATTCTAAAGATAGAAATTAGTAATACCGATGTCTGAAGAATGAGTTTTATTCTTTTTCTAATCTTGCAAAACTTACTGAGTGTAGTGACTTCTTGGGATTTTTTTAAAAAATTAAAACAATAAATGAGAGATGATGGTGGCATAGACCATTTCATTTTGTTTTATAATTTTATGTATCATTCCTGTGCTATAGCTCTCAGATTAATACATTAGCCTGGTCCTCCCTACTAAACTCCTGACTCATTTCCAGTTACTATTTGACATGTACTAGGAATTTCAAATTCAGTATCACTGAAAACAAACTTCCTATTTCTCACCCACCTTCCCAATTCTCTTATTCCTAAAGTTTACCCATGTCAATGATGGACAACTCTACCTTTTCTGCTGTTCAGGCTCAAAACCTTGGAGTGGTGCTTGGTCACTCTCTTTCTCTCATACCCCACATCCAATCAGTCAGCAAATTCTATAGGCCATGCCCTCAGAATACAGCCACGGTGTGAGCTCATGCCCTCTACCGCTTCCACCCTGGTCCAAGCTACCATCGTCTCATTTTTTTTATTTGCAGTAGCCTCTTAACAGGTTTCCTTGCTTTCGTCCTTGCCTCCTTCTGTGTATTTTCAACACTGTAGCCAGAGTGATCCTTTCAAAAGACAAGCAAGATCCCTCACTTTCTTCATGTCCCTGTGCAAATGGTGCCTTTATCGTTGAGGCTTTCTGTGACCACTCTGTATAAAACAGCAAACCCCTGCTCCCAGCATTCGCTGTATACCTTACCTTGCTCTATTTTTCTCCATACCATTTACCATCCTGTAGCACATTCTATATTTATTTGTTTATTACTTTTTTGTGCACCATCACTAAGTTCTTCTAAGTTCTACAAGGGTAAGAAATCTATCTGCTTTGTTCGCTACTTCATCAGCAGTGCCGACAGCACTGTCTGACCTATAAAAGGTGCTCAATAAAGATTTGGTGAATGACTGAAAGAAAGTAGGGAAGGAGTTATGTGTACAGATGCAGGTTTATGTTTATAGCTTTGGCAGGAAGTTGAGGTGACTTCTAACTTCTCCCTAAAATTATATGTGCGATCAGTGGCTAAGAAGGAAGAGGGAGGTGGGTTAATTGAGGTTTGGGAAAGTAGAGAGGGTTTGAAATAGTGATTGGACAAAAGGGAAAAGGAAAATGATACAGAAACACAGGAAAAGAACACACTGTGGAAAGAGCAGTCAAAATTGATGACAGTGGAATTATGACTGACCCAGGCTTTGTTGGGTGATTATTCTATAAAAGACATACCTTGTTCAATTCACACGACTGGGTAGGATAGATAATATTTATTACCCTCTTACAGATGGAGCCATTGGCTTTGACCATTAAGTAATTATCCTAAGGCATCTAGTACCAGTGTGTGGGAGAGAGCTAAGTTTCAAGCCACAGCCCTTTTGACTCTTAAGGACACACTCTTTTCACTATACCATGCTCTAGTATGGGGAATAGATACCAGTGGGGTGGTGTACCCAGGACATCAATTTGAGCATGGGGGAAAAATAGCAATATGTGTGTGTGTGTAATTATTTTAATGTTTCTATTTTTAAAAAGTTCTACATATAAGGTACATAATATATTAGCTGATAGTATATATATCAATAAATAAATACTCATCCAGGTACAGTGGCTCATGCCTATAATCCCAGCCCTTTGGGAGGCCAAGGCAAGAAGGTAGCCTAAGGCCAGGAGTTAGAGACCAGCCTGGGCAACACAGTAAGAGCCTGTCCCTACAAAAAATTAAAAAAAAAAAAGAGTTAGCTGGGCATGGTGTCATACGCTGGTAGTTCTAGATACTTGGGAGGTTGAGGTGAGAGGATCACTTGAGCCCAAGAGTTAGAGGCTGCAATGAGCTATGATCGCACCATTATACTCCAGCCTGGGTGACAGAGTAAGACCCTGTCTCTAAAAATAAATAAATGAATGAATAATACCTATATATGAATGGCATAGTCTCACATTATGTTTTATGGATGGGATATGTGATCAACAGTTTGGAGACCATTATGGGGCACAAAGAGCCCTTTTTTGTGGTTGAGAATCTTAGATTATTCCATTAATAAAATGTAAGATCTTGGGCAACTCTTTTAATTGATTAGCTGCCAGAGACCCCTCACTTATAAAATGAGAATCTTGGACTTAAATGGACAAGAAAGCACCCTCAGCTGCTAAAAATTTTTTTAAAAGTGGGCTAAAGAAGTAGGAGAAGAAGCAATATTTGCTAATATTTTCTTTTCACTATGGAGAGAATATAAGAAATCTAGAACATATGAATTAAAATTTACCTTGTTCATAGCAAGATTGTTAAGTTGGTAATAGTTTTCAATTTGTCAGATTTTCTCCAAGATAAAAGTAATATAACTATACTATGTTATATTTTGAAAATGGAGACTAGACAAAAAGAAAAAAACATTCTATCGCACTAATTCAGCTAATTTACATTTTGAATTTCTTTCTAGTTATTTTTGTGTTTAGAGCACACCTGCTCCAATATTTTAAAATTAATCCTTCTTTGGTTTATTGCCATTTTTAATAACTACATAATATTCTCACTGAAATATGTAAAAATTTATTAGTCTCATCTCAAATTGTATTTTTAGGCTGATCCTAACTCTTTATATTATAAATAATGCTGTTACTAACATGTTTGTACATAGAGCTTTACCCATATTTTGGATTATTTCCTTAATAAAAATTATCAGTTATGGAATTACTAGACCAAGAAAATTTAAGTCATTTGCCAAACTGTTTCCCAAATGGATCGTAGCACTTTATGATGTTAACAGTTTAATCAGGCCGGGCGCGGTGGCTCACGCCTGTAATCCTAGCTCTCTGGGAGGCCGAGGTGGGCGGATTGCTCGAGGTCGGGAGTTCAAAACCAGCCTGAGCAAGAGCAAGACCCCGTCTCTACTATAAATAGAAAGAAATTAATTGGCCAACTAATATATATAGAAAAAATTAGCTGGGCATGGTGGCTCATGCCTGTAGTCCCAGCTACATGGGAGGCTGAGACAGAAGGATCGCTTGAGCCCAGGAGTTTGAGGTTGCTGTGAGCTAGGCTGACGCCACGGCACTCACTCTAGCCTAGGCAACAAAGCGAGACTCTGTCTCAAAAAAAAAAAAAAAAAAACAGTTTAATCAGACCCTTGGCATTTCATGGTGTTATTAAGAAACTCTTTGTTGCCAATTTAATAGGCAAAAAAAATTTTGTACATTTTAGATACTAGTGAGATTATTCTTATTTTTGTCCTAAATGAAAAACAACTAGTAAAAAAGAAAATACAGATCTGTGAATTTTCTGTTTATGTATTATTAGATCTGAGTTTGTTTCCTTACTTTGCATGTTGTTTTAAAATTATACTCTCCTTTAATCTAAAAACTATATATATGCCAGATCTTGGTTTTTAACAACATTCTCCAGTAAAAGGAAGGCATGCTCCTTTGAGAAATGGCTGGTTTTAGGACTGTGGTAAGAAATAGTCAAGATGAGCTTGGAGCATCTTGTATTGCCGGGAAGTATGGAAGTGCTTAAAAAGAAAAAAATTGATGGCGATTTATCAAAGGGACACAGGAGCTAACTGAAATAATTCCCAATAGCAAAGCTAGAACATTTTGAGCAATACAAATAAAGTAGTGTTGGATTATAACCCAAAGTATATAATAAACATTATAAATACTCTGCCCTCAATGAGGCAGAGTATTTACTGAAAAAAGATATTCAGTAAAAACTAAGGAAATCTGAATAAACTATGCACTTTAGTTAATAATACTGTATTAATATTGGTTCATTAATGTAGCAAATGTACCATATAAGGCAAGATGTTACTATGGGAAATTTAGTGAAGTTTATATATGAGAACTTTATTGTATTTTCTCAATATTTCTGTAAATCTAAAATGTTCTTTTAAAAAAAAACAACATTTAAACAAAAACAAAATAGTATGTATCAACCTGCCAGAAAACTGCCATATCTGTGAGACCAGCGTATAAAATGACTATTTTTTTTATATGCAGTGATATGACCTGCGCCTCCTGGTGTTTGCTCCTTTTGCATTACACAGTTATAATGGAGCACTTAACGTGTTCAGGACTTGAGCCTTGCCCTCGTGGAGTTAAAAGCTTAGGGGAGGGAGGGGCGAAGGACAAATGAACAAACAAAATAATTTCAGATTGTGGCGTGTCGCACAAAGAGCACACGTGGACCTGAGATAGGGTATGGCAGGGGAAGGCACAAAATGGTCAGGTACCCTGTAGTAAGGGAATCACAGAAGTTCTTTGAGAAGATGTCATTTAGGCAGAAATTTACCAAATGTAAAGGAGCCATCCATAGAAAGAGTGTGAGGAATAGCATTCTGGGAAGAGGAATCAGCATGTGCAAAGTTGACAGATATTTTCTCTAGAATGACTCTGCCATTTATTGACTGTTCCAGCATTACAACATCATTTTCAGTATAAAAGGTGTTAATTCCTTTTATACCAAACAAATATGTCCAAACAAGATACTCACTTCTATTAAGACCATCCGTATGTGTATGTGTTTGTCAGTGTTTTTTTTGTCCCTTCAAAACAGTTAACACCACATTTTTAATTAGTTTGTTTGTTTTATTTGTGTCTACTTAAGGGGTACAAGCGCAATCTTGTTACCTGGATTTATTGCATAGTAGTAAAGTATGGGCTGTTAGTGCATCCATCACAGGAATAGTGTACATTGTTCTCGTTAAGTAATTTCTCATAACCCATCCCTCTCCCACCCTCCCACCCTTCCAAGTCTCCAATGAACTCATTTTTTTCTTTCTTTCTTTTTTTTTTTTTTTTTTTGAGACAGAGTCTCACTCTGTTGCCCGAGCTAGAGTGCCATGGCATCAGCCGAGCTCACAGCAACCTCAAACTCCTGGGCTCGAGCAATCCTTCTGCCTCAGCCTCCTGAGTAGCTGGGACCACAGGCATGTGCCACCATGCCCAGCTAATTTTTTCTATATATTTTTAGTTGTCCAGCTAATTTCTTTCTATTTTTAGTAGAGACGGGATCTCATTCTTGCTCAGGCTGGTCTAGAACTCCTGACCTCAAGCAATCCTCCCTCCTCAGCCTCCCAGAGTGCTAGGATTACAGGCGTGAGCCACCATGCCCAGCATGATGAACACGTTTTTAATTTTAAAAGTAGTGTCATCTACAGATAAATGATACCCAACCTAGAACTTTTCCTTCATCTTTTTATCTTTTTTAAAAAAATTTGTAGATACATAATACTTGTACATATTAATATTTATAGGGTGCATGTGGTATTTTGATATAACTGTACAATGTGTAATGATAAAATCAGGGTAATTGGGATATCTATCAACTCATACATTTATCATTTCTTTGTGTTGGAAACATTCCAAATCCACTAGTTATTTTGAAATATATAATAAATTATTGTTAACTACTATAGTTGCCCTATTGTGCTACCACTAGTGCTAAACACTAGATCTTGTGCTAAACACTAGATCTTATTCTTTTATTTAACTGTATTTTGTACCCCAACCTAGAATTTTTAAGTAAGAAAGAAAAGCTGGTAAGTCCTCTGATAAACCAATATGATTGCATATAAATAAACAATTTGAATTTTTCTTTCTCCTTTCTTAAATTTGGTTACTAAGATATGAAGGGTAATAACATTCTCATTAACATCAGCTTCCCATTAAAGTTTTTTTCTGGAGAAACTTTTAAAACAATGGAATGAATCCTAGGAATCCATTATCCAGTTAGGAAATAGTTTTCCACTTGTTGGAAATGTGGTTCCCAACCTTTTCTTTGATTCCAAGCTACGTAGGTCTGCTGCTACTCCTGCCCAGCCTCTAGGGTTAGCCAGCATTGCCCTTTCCTGGGCTTCCACACTCAACACTCCTCGTAGCTAGCTACACACCACCTTATGACATATATTCTAACAGAATAGTTGCATAAATATACTTCATTTTTTGTAACCAAAGATTTAAGGCTGATAGAAAAAATACACAAGCTTTCATAAATGTGGTCTTCACTATTTATTATTTGTGTTCATTTGAAAAAGGAGAGGTTGAAATGTAATTTGAAACACTATGAAATTAATAGGTAAGGAAATGTGAACTTACAGCAGGAGGAATCACCTAGAGAATACTTTTCCAAATACTTTAGAAACTTATAATTAACATATCTACTAGTTGAATGCTAGCAAATTGGATATACTAATTTAGGATAATTCATAGTATGTAAATCTTCTACTTCTTTTTTCTTTTCTTTTACCATAATGGGTCCGAAATTTTATGACGGTAGGAAACAGAAAGTCATGCATACAGGAATATTATGGTAATTTAAAAACTATGTACAGTAGAAGGCTGGAGATTTGTTTCTACTTTGAAAATAATCTCAGTAGAATTGTTAATCTCTATACAAAGATTTTAACATTTTATTTCTCTGAAAATAAAGATTTAGGCTCAAATATCAGGCCCTAATTTTCATCAAATTGTTTTTCCTTCTTTCATTGACATACTTATATCTCTTTTTAAAAACATTTTTAAAACTATAAAATATTTTAATCATACAAAAAGTATATATGGTGCACAATTTAATGAATAATTAAATGAAAACACTGAGCCATCACCTAGCCAATATATATACAACATTTATATTTTCCATATCTCCTGTGAACTTTCTAGTCATATTTCCTTTGATTCCTCAACAACTATCCTGTATTTTATGTTAATTATTTTTTTGTTTTCTTTTATAATTTTATCACATATATGTATCCCTCAGCAATAATGTATATATTGCTTTGCTTGCTGGTTTAAAAATTTTATATGAATGGAATCATTCTATATATGTTCTGTAAGATGATGTGTTATGTTCAACAATATATTGAGAGTCTGTCCTTTGTTATACACAGCTCTAGTTCATTAATTGCTAAGTGTCAGCAGTGTTCCATTATTTAGATATATCATATTCCAATTTATTTATCCATTATCCTTTTGATGGACACTTAGGTTATGTTTAGCTTTTTCTATTTCAAACAGTGATGCTGTGATTATTCTTGTGCATGTCTCCTGAAACACATTTATAGAAGTTCATACAAACTTAGCTATTTGTGTGTGTAAGTGTGTATTATTCAGTAGGAGTCCAAACAAATGTTCAGTTTTTGTCAAATATTTTTTAATTAGTTGGGCCAAATTGGCATAATAAAAAGTAAAATGAATAATTAGTTCTTTTGAGCACTGGAGGAGATTTTATGAAATGGTTATCCCTAAGTTCAAACTCACTTAGATGAGAATCTACACTTGATGGATTTGTTTCTCCTTTTGTTCCAAATGATATCCCAACGAAAAATTCATTCATTGAGCTATTTACTGGGCCATTTTATCTATTAATGTAATAATATTGGATAGAGCTCTATAGTTTTATAAGCATTTTTATGTATTCTATTCCTTTTTAGTTATATAAACATCTGAGGAAGCAGATATTACTGTATTAATATTATATACTTTTTCTGGATGCATAAACTAATGACCTGTGAGGTTAACAGACTTGCTGAGATTTCAGACTCTGTTATCTCTCTGAGTATGCTGTCTGCCATTAATACTTTATAAATACTTTTTACTGGGCATGGTAGAGTAGACCAATATGTTATAGTTTTTTTGAAAATAAATACTGATTGAAATTTAAATTTATTCCCCAGTTCCATCTCTCTTATGCAGAGAAAGAGTTGTTGGAAAGAGAGCCAAGAGGAGAAGCCCATCAGGAAGTTCTTAGGCGGGCAGCCAAAGACCTTCCCATCTATACCAGGACCATGTCTGGAGGTCAGCATCCAGGATGGGTGTGCTTTGTAATAATATCCACATAGTGGGTTACAGCGACTATTAGAAACCATATTTATATCCTTGAAATTGTCAAACACTCATTTCAAAATATTGTGCTGTTTCTTAGATTGCTATTAAATCTTTCCTGTGCAATTCTATAAAGTAGAACAGAAACATGAATAACAAACACTGTGGCAAAGCGATCCTAACTAAATTGGAACTTTCATTCTATTCTGCCTACTTAGTTGTGACTCAGTGAAGATGTAAAAACTGCAGAAATCTCGACATGTAGTAGTATTGACATTTAAAGTTTTAATTATACCTATTGATATTCAATGTAAGAGAGCAGTATTTACAGTGCATATAAAATTAATATATTCACGGGTATTTTTCATAAGTTTAAAACTAATTATATAAATTATGTAAAACTTCAATTAGGTATGGGCACAGTTTTTTTTATCCAGCTTTAAAATTTATACTAAAACTTTTTTTTTACAAATGCAACTAAATTAATAAATCTCTTACTTGGGTCATATTTTTGAGGTAACTTATTAACTATTCAATTAAACAACTGACGCACATGGACTATTGATACTTGCCGACCAAGACTCACCCAGAAATTTGTGACTTTAAACTTCTGTTGTCAATTATGGTAGCCACCAGTCTCACGTGGCTGTTGAGCACTTAAAATATGGCCAGTTCAAATTGAGATGTGTTTTAAGTGTAAAATACACAGTGGTTTCAAAGACTTAGTATGATAAAAGAATATAAAATGTCTCATTAACATTTTTATATTATTTATTTTTGTTTCTAACAGTTTAGAATCATAACTGAATCTAAGTCTCACATGTACTTTTTATGCTGTTCTTTTCATTGTTTCTTGATGATCAAGTGGTAATTTCCTGACACTGGTTTTATCTCACAAAGACAGAGATGTGCTTATGTATGAGTAGATATATTTACTCTATAAGCCTAAACAAATATTGAGGAAATTTAAGCCCCCTAGAAATAAGTTCCTGCCTGAGTTTCCAAAGCTAGTTATTGATAGTACAAGGTGCAAAAACCTGGTCACTTAATGCCTAGTCCAATTTAAAATGTTTTTGGTACATAGCAGGGTACAGGAAATGAATTGGTTTAATTGAGGGAAACATTCTGATCGCTGTGATAAAAATGGACATATTTGTACCCTTTGTGAGCCTCATTATAACCACTGGCAGTTGAGAATGCTTTAGAAAAATTTCTGTTCTTAGCAAACGTCTCCAGAGAACTATGGCTGTAGGCAAGTCATTCCATTTTTGTATTTGAACAGAGTCAAATATCTTATTTTTACCAAATTTGAATTCTGTATGCTTTTTAGAATTTACATTTGGAGAGATGATAGAAGCCATTTAACCGTATATTCAATTCAATGTTAAATCCAAGACTAAGTGGAGCTTTTTATTCCTAGCAATCCGTTATTGTGACAGATGCCAACTCATAAAACCAGATCGCTGCCATCACTGTTCCGTCTGTGATAAGTAAGAGAACCTTTTACTTCTAAAATATCTACATGCTGGTGGTCTTTTTTATTCAGTGTGGGGTTTTTTTCCTCACTGTTTTCCAGATTATCTCCTTTTCTCCTTATTCACACTTCTCAGATCGTTATTTAGAAAATATAATTGGTATAATCACTTACATTTATACCAGTGTGGCGTAGGGCCATGATCAATTTTCCTCCAGATTCACAATGACAAGAAGTGCATGATTTTTAGCAGTTCTGACTTGGCTAGTTCAATTTAGCAATACTTCTTCTGTGAGTGTTTCCCATCTTTGTAAAGATAACCCAGATGATTTTATGACAGTCAGATTTTGTTATATATTAATGTTTAATATACTACAAGGACAGTATTACTTGGCTTAAGAATTGATAGCCAAGAAAAAGTTTTATCCAGATTTTCTGTAAATCTGTTGATGTTTCATACTTTCTTTAGCATAAGGTTGTTGTATATTACCATATTATATTGTTTTTAGAAAATGAGTTGATTTACATCCTAAAGCATACATTTTTGAATTTAAAGTTCTATCATTATATCATAACCAGAATTGGCTATAGTGTTTAAGTGAGAACTTTTGCTATTGTTCAATTTTTAGATAAGTAAATAATTTTGCAATATTTTACTTGCCACAACTCTGAAATAACCACAATTTATATTTTCTTTTTATAATTTTATGTGATTAAAATTTTGTGGGTTGTTGGGTTTTGTGTTTTGTTTTCTAGATGTATTTTAAAGATGGATCATCATTGCCCATGGTGAGTTTGGCTCTATACTTAAATAAGTTTCTGTTTCTTATAAATTTTAATGGATTAAATCATATCTATTTAAATCTTTTTACAAATGAAATATTACCTTAGCTGACCTAGGAAGTACTTTCAGATTTAGTTTCTAATATGTTTAATTAGCTTAAGAGAGCCTTTATTCAGGAGAATTTCCATGAAATAATTTTAAAGCCAGCTGGTTAACAATATAAAAGTTAATTTTGCATGTTAGCTCAGAACTGAGGGTTTTCTTTGTATGCACATGCATAAGCACAGAGATTCTAAAAAACTTCACAGAAATAATATAGAAAGATGTATACTTAAATTATACAGAATACCTCACTGGAAGGTTTTAATAAAGAATTAACTCATCTAAATCTTTAATAATTTATTTTAAATAAAACTTGACATTAAGGAACAGAATAGCAAATACATAAATAACACAAATATGTTTAAACAAGAGTTTCCACTTCATTAATTTCTTTTTTTTTTTTTTTTTTTTTTTAAAAAAACCATGCTCTTGAACACTTCATTAATTTCAATAGTATTGCCTAATTTTTCTAAGTCATGGAGTTAGGTAACTTAGAGGATTATTTGAAAGATCAAATTACTGAAGGTTGATTTTTCTTATCTTTTCCTGCAATTTTTCATCACAGTGTGCACCTATCTCTGACAACCATGCCAGCCAGGTTGGATTTGGACATTAATCATACTTATTCTAGAAGCCTTATCTGATTTCAGGTACACAAGCCTACAAGTCCACACTAGGTAGAGGTTGAAATATATACAGGGAATGGTTCTCTTAGCAGCAGGAGACAACAGGCAAATGCAGGGTTTCCAGTATTCTGTCTCTTGCCAGTATACCTCTTCCTTTCCTCCACCTAGACTTTCTCCTTAAAAGTGTTAAGACCATGACCATCTCCCGAGAGACTGAGATAAAAATTTTTAAAGAAGTGTTAAGGCTAGTCAACTCCTAAGAGAATGATATTCTTCTTCAAGGTCTCAATAAATATGCCCCCTTTGCACTAATTTATACTTATATTCATTCTTCCTTTGCTCCCCTTTGTCTTTCTCTCTCTCAATATCTTCCATTATAAGTTTTCTTTATCCTCTTTATATTCCTCTATCGAGTCCTCCTATCCCCCTGCAGCAGCTGCTGTCAGTGCCCCAGGCTCATGCCCATGACCCCCCTGTGAGTCCATGGCCCCTGTGGTAGACAGTTCCCAGGGCTGCTGACAGTTCCCCATTTCAGGCGCCTGTGTTTCTTTGCTTCTCTGGCTTCAGGATCTCTTCCACCTGGGTAGGTTTGTTCAGCTCACAAGCTGGGCAGTCCAGAAGTGCCAGAGCACTAATACCTCCAGGAGCAACCCTCAGCCAATGCGGGCCTGGCCAGTAACCTATGCTTCATTGGTATTTCTTCCTTCCTTGTATCAAATAAACTGTATCCAAGTTCTTGTCTCAGGGTCTGCTTTTGGGGGAACTCCTGCCTAGTACCCTCCTTTCTGGGTAGCTGTGTGCTCTATATTTATGTAGCAGAGTGGTAAAATAATCAGAGACACAGAGCTGACTTCAACTTTTCTAACTTTAACAAAGGGATTGTGATGATAGGAATGGAGAGGTGGAAACAATCAGGTCAGCACAGACCTACACAGTTTGCCATGCCCCTGCTATTTACAAATTTACACAAATAGAAATAATAATTTGCCATTATAGCAGTCTTTCTAAACTCCAATTCATTTGGCTGAATGAGAAACTTGTAATTTGACAATCTTTCGAATGTTGACAGATCCTATGAAATAAGTGAAAGTGAACAGATGTAAGACTCTAGAGTTTTTAAAAATAGTCTCGCATGGTATACCTACCTTCTACCTGTTGTTGCTCTCACCCTTTGGTGGCAGTGTGGGAGAAGCTGAATGAATTGCTTGCAGTGCCTTTTAACATTTCTTATTGCTTCTCTGCACCATCACTGCCCAGGCTGCACCTGCTGTCCCGGCCACATCTCAGCTCTGGGCTCTCCCTCGCAGAAATCAGTAGCCATGTCGACTTGTAAAGGATTTGATACCTTGAGTCTCGTAATCACCTGGTGCCAGCTGAATGAAGTAGCCATTTTATTTTATTGCTTTATTTCAAATTAAAATTTTAAGTTAAAAAAAATCTCTAGCTAATAAAATACTTTTGACCCTAAATTCAAAAATGAAATAGGTGAACATGTTCTTCCCAGCCCCTAGCCCCACCTTCTTCCCCTACTCACAGGGAACCAATGTTGTTAATGTCATGGGCACTCTGTAGATATAAATACATGTGTTTGCGTGTGTGGATGTGTGTGTAGCCTCCCACATCCCTTATTATTATTATTATTATTATTATCATTTTTAACACAAATAGCTACACTGCAGACTGAATCCGTTCCTCTTTTTTTCCTTTACTTAATATATCCTGGAAATGTTTCCATATGAATACATACAAAAAAATTTTTTTTACAACCTTTATGTGAATGTACTAGTCACTTATTAATGCACTTTTAGGATGTTCCCAGACTATGGGGCAGCCTTATTATACAGGTCTTGCGTATGGTTTCAAACTTTAGTATCTGTCAACTTTGAGCATTTGAAACAGTAGATCAACAATGCCTCTCTACTTAACCATGATTTCAGCACATCTGCTCTGGCCAGTTAAGATAACCCATTAGGATTCAGGAGATCAATCTCACACTTGTGTCTTAACTAAAAGAGAGATTTGGTAATATTTTCTTTATTGGATTTTCTATCAGAGAAGTGTTTTTTTCTCTTAGCATAAAATTGTAATTGTTTAATTATAATAATAATAGTTTCACATGCTTGCCAAAGGTTAGGTAACACAAAGAAGAGTAAATAATTTTAGCTTTAATTATTCAGTGCCTATTATGCCCTAGAGATTATACATATAATCTGTAGTACATATAACAGTGACAAAAAGAGGTAGAAATTATGTGTCCCATTTTATAGGGAAAGAAAATGAGGCTCAGAAAAGTTAAAAGACTGGGCTCAATGTCACATAGTAAGTTTTTTGCACTTCAGAAGCCACACTCTTTCTCATATATTATGTTTTTCCCCCAGTTTAGACTCCAAAAGCAATTGCCCTGAAACAGAGCCAACAGCTATTTTACACTGAATTTAAAGAACATAAAAAGGATATTTGCCTAGCATGTGTTTTGCTTCTCCATAATTCTAGATGGAGGAAGCTCAGACTCAGAATAAGTCCTCTTCTTTTTCAAATCGAGTCTGCAAAGCAATAGGCAGTTGAAATGTCTAACCAAAACCTGTCTGTTATGAAGAGAGTAAGGTATAATTCAAATAAATATTATTACTAGATTTCCCCTAGATATATATGTGTGTGTGTGTGTGTGTGTGTGTGTGTGTGTGTGTGTGTACATATTAAACTCTAAAATACTTGGTTTTTATTTTTTGACCTTTTCCTGTGTTCCCTGGCCCTGACCTGGCAAATTATACCATCTTCTTAAGTAGAAGTTAAAGTAATAAGCTAAATTAGGTGTTATAAAATCTATGATCAAAACCATTTTCTTTCTATACAAATGCTCTTTACCATTTAGTACAAAAGCTTCTTCTTACATTCCTGTAGGAAGCAGAACAATCTTTCCTATTCTTTCTGATTTTCTCCTAGTTCACAAGAGTCATTGTTTATACCCACATTGTCTGAAGTTTTATAGTATCCCAGCCTTTGTCTACCCATTGTTTCCTCTTTAAACAAACACAAGCAAGCAAAGGGAATGCTCTGTATCCTTATGAGACAGAATACAATTAGACTAGGCTAATTGTTTCCAATATGATTTCCTGCCATTATTTCATTCAGACACCATCAAAGGCAACCCCAGCAATTGGTTTGCATTCCCACTGGAACCTCTAAAGCTGCAAATATAACTGTTTTCATACAGCATGCACCCACAATTTTTGGCCTCTTTATGAATTCATTTCCCATATACAAGACCTTTAAGTTAAAAAAGATACTAAATCTAATACTGCCCTATACCTTATAGTTTTTGAAGTAAAAAATGTAAACATTTTTTATGTGGACATACATTCATTTAAAAAAATTCTAGAAAGAAAAATGTTTCATTTTATTAGGAAAGTCAATAGACAGTGAGATATTTTACCAACATTAGAGTGAGAACAAGGACATTTGAAGAGTGAAAACAATATGTGTATGTTCTATGCAGTATGTTCATTATGCCAGTTAACCAAAAGTTAACTCCACCAGTGAAGGTAGTGGCCAAGTCCACACAGGTATTGTATCACATTTATATTTTTATTGATATAATAGTTTGAGTTCTGCCCTTCCCCAATGTACTGATTTTAGAGTAAGAACTGTGAATTTATTAATTTCCATATTTGGAATCATAGAGTATAATGCTGGCTTTCAGAAATGATCTCAGAATGCTTATTTTACAGATAAGAAAAATGAAATTCTAATAGACTATTTCACTCCCTCGGGGCCACATAATTATTGAGTGTCAAATGGGCATTATGACCCTGGCTGTCTGACTCTCAGTTCTATTTCTTTTCTTAAACCTCCTATTTAATATGCTTTGACAATCTGGTTGCTTTAGTAATGGCATGCAAAGAGTAGTTTGTGAAGATATTTCATCTAATTTGGGAAAACTGAAAAAATTTTAACTTAATCAATTTTGGAAATCAAACCCAAAGATAACGTAGAGGAAGGGCTTAGTAAATTCCTCTAATCTGCCTGACTTGATTAAGTTTCTCACAAGTTCTATGCTTTTAGGTATGTATTTATTTGTATAATTGGATATGAAAAATCATTGTGATGGATTAAATCAATATTAAATATCATATTTTTAAAATATAGACAGAAATTTCTTTGTAGTGAAATGGATTTTTTAATGTTTATATGTATAAAGAAATCTTATGAGTTACACTTAAAAAATACAATAATTTAAAATGAGAAGAAACTAAACACTATGTTAACCTTGAGCATATGCATACCTAGATTGAAGATAATAAACTCATTGAAAATATTTTTGTTTTGTTGACAGGGTGAACAATTGTGTTGGATTTTCAAATTATAAATTCTTTCTCCTTTTCTTGGCTTATTCTCTGCTCTACTGTGTTTTTATCGCGGCTACAGATTTACAGTATTTTGTCAAATTTTGGACAGTAAGTCATTACCTTGGTGACTCTTTTAGTATAAAAAATTAATATGGCTTTTCAGTAGACAATTATGTCACACACTGATTTTATAGAATAGAGCTCATTGATATGCAGTTAGTCCTTATTATTTACAGATTCTATATTTGTTAATTTACTCCATTAAAAAGCACTTGCAACCCCCAAATCAATACTGACAGAGCTTTTGTGGTCATTTGCAGATGTGTGCACAGTGGCAAAAAATTTAAGTTTCCTTTTGCACCTTCCCAGTTGAGGCTGAACAAGGCGACACTCTGCCTTCTTGTTTCAGCTCTCATACTGTAAACAAGTGTGCTTCTCACAGTCGATTTAGTGCCATGTTTTTTGCCTTTTTGTGCTTTTTGTTGATTTTGCTGTTAAAAATGGTCTTTAAGTGCTGAAGTTTGGTCTAGTGTTTCTAAGTGAAACAAGACTGATATGTCTTATTGAAAAAAACTACATGTGTTAGATAAACTTAATTCAGGCGTGAGTTGTAGTGCTGTTGGATGTGAGTTTTATATGAACAAATCAGCAATATATATTCAATAAGGTGCCTTTAAGCAGAAACACACGTAAAATGAGGTTATGTATTGATCAGTTGATGAAGATGTGTGACCAGAGAGGCCCATGGAAACCTAACCCTGTATTTTCCCTAGGAGCAATAGCCCAGCATTCATAAATTCAGTGTTTACAGTAACTTTATAAAATATACCTACTGCAAATAATGAGAATTTGACTATATAAGTTATTTTCAAATTCAAAAATAGAAATGATTTCTTTATGTGTAAGATTATTTTTTAAATTATCATGTCTGTAGTGTCCCGGATTTTTATTAGGTATTGCTTGATTAGGCTTTAGGTAACTCATTTGTTTTCTGCACTAAATATTGTAAATGTAGGCAAAAAGAAATTAAAATTGAGTATTTTAAATATGAAAAAATCCCCCTTGTGAAAACCAAATGATGATAAAAAGGAGTTTATCTCCTTCCAGGATTGCTTTATTATTTTCATTAAAGTATCCTTTATTATGATAAGAATTTCTGAAATGATTTTCTAGATCATTCATGTGGGATTTGAGCCAAACTTAATACCAAAGTGTTACTGAATGCCTACTGTGTGCCAGTTACATCACTGAGCACTTAGGAATACATGGGTGAAGGGACATGTCCTAGCATTCAAGAATGCTACTAGTGTCCAGCTTGAAGAATGACCCCTAATGAATGTCTAGAGAATATTACCTCACTGCTCCTTATTCCTGTAGATGGTTTCAGTTCCAAACCACAAATATATTTGAAAAGGAACGACCAAAGTTTTCACCGTACAGACCCTGCTGTCAAAAATTGTCAGTGAGATCTAGTGACCTGTGTCCATCTGTCAGGTAGAACAGGGTATTGAGACATCATGACCTTTTATCAGAAGGGCCACCTCTTGGCAGTCCTGGTTTTTCACTCAGTGTCCAGAGCGTCCAGCCCTCCATTCTAGCACCAGTCCAGGTCTCCTTGGATACACAAACAGCAAAAGTCAAACTGGTTTTGCTTTGAGATGGACTGATTCAGCCCACGGATATTGTAAGGTTTAGACAGGTGTTAGGTACTAATGTTGATGTTTTCTGTGATGCTATTATTTAAAATAGCTTGACTCATTATTGTGAATGTGGTGTTGTATGTATTCTTGTATTTGATGCTGTTGTTTGTAGTAATGTAAAACATCAATGAGAATAGTAGCTAAATTGTGCCAGTTAACCTTCATTTTCTGGCATTATAATAAAACTACCTAAACATTTGTGACTTTATAATATTTTAAGAAAACATATTCAAGAAATAAATTTAAAACTATATTTTATAGTTCCTTTTATCTTGCTTCCTACTGTTATAGTTTATACATATACACTACCATAATTTTTCTATGATTTGGTTATATAAAAAATATTCTGAATTTTAATATCATTTCCATATATATTCATATTCAAGCATTTATTTTAATCTGATGAAATATATATATTTATATATATATTTCCCCTAAAGTTTCAATATAAAGCCATGTATCTTTCTCCATATTTAAATTTAAGAAAAATTTTAAGCAAAAAAAAAAATCTTATTAATTTACTTATAAAAGTAGGGGAATACATATCCCTTTGACAAAACATTTTATTTTCTTCCTTTCTTTATAGAATGGCCTACCTGATACTCAAGCCAAGTTCCATATTATGTTTTTATTCTTTGCTGCAGCTATGTTTTCTGTCAGCTTGTCTTCTCTGTTTGGCTATCATTGTTGGCTTGTCAGCAAAAATAAATCTACATTAGGTGAGTATCCAACTATTGCAGTTGCCAGAGCTTTGAATACGTATCTAGATATTCATTGACAGTTGCCATATGATTAAATGCCAACTTGTCCTGAAGTGGTAAAAAGCATTCTTATTTCCTGCATTTTTGTGGTATGTCACTTAGATACATACAAGGTCATTCATTCCATATATTGATTGATTATCCATTGTTTGGAAGCACTATGTATATGTGAGCGAGGGCAAAACAGTCTAGTGAGTGGCACAAAAATTAACAACCAAACATAAAAGCAACTACCAAACGCAAAGTTCTTTGAAGGAAACAAACAGATGCTGAGGGATGAATAAAGGATCGGGGATGGTGGAAGGGAACCTATTCACAGTCTGGCAATTCTTTAAAGAGTTAAACATAGAATATCCATGTGAGCCCACAGTTCAATGCCTAGGTATACACCCAGAAGAATCGGAAACAGAGACTCAAACCAATAGTTGTATACCAGTATTCATAGTAGCACATTCACAATAGTCAAAAGGTAGAAACAACCCAAATGCTCATCAAAGGATGGAGAAAACATGGCATATCTGTACAATGGGATATTACTCAGCCACAAAAAGAAATGAAGCACTGATACATGCTATAACATGTATGAACCTTGAAAACATGCCAAGTGAAAGAAGCTGATCACAAAGATTATTTATTATATGATTCCCAGTTACATGAAATATCTAGAATAGGTAGAACTATAGAGAAAAATCCTATTAATGGTTGCCGGGGATGGGGAGATAGGGAAGTAGGGGATGACTGCTTAATGGATATGGAATTTCTTTGGGGGTGATGAAAATATTTAGGAACTTGATATATAGGTAGAAGTTGCACAAAATTGTGAATATATTAAGTATCATTGAATTCTTTGCTTTAAAAAGGCAAATTTTATGTTCTGTATATTTCATCTCAATTAAAAACAAACAGCCCCATAGGAAATGAGGGAAAACTCTAGGAATATTTGAGAAACTATCCATGTGGTTGGAACATAGCAATTTCTCATTTCTAAAGAATGAGCATAACTAGATGCAGTCTATGGTTCTAGTTTGGACAAAGTAGCTTTAAAGTACATTTTTTAGTCAGCTGGAAAAGCTTTATGATTAGATGAGATAAAATTTCAGTGAAATTGGAAAACAGAGTTTATTGATTTAAAATGCAGGTTGTAGAATATTTGTAAAGAATAGTCTTATTTTGGTTTAAAAATGTAGATTTGTGTATATATTTATCCATCCATCCATCTATCTATTAATCAAATGACTCATAAGATGTGGTTTTAATTCATTTGCTAGTTGTATTTTCTAATTTTCTATATTAATAAAAGGGTTATTTAAAATTTTAAATTGATATATCATATTTTAAAGCAGAATAGACCAGGTATATTTCAGGACTGTTGATAGGCACATACCCACAGGTGCCTAGCCATTGATTTTCAGAGTTTCCTCATTTAATGCAATTATTGCTAAATATTAGAGATTACTAGTAAATGTGTTCTTTACTCATGTGCTTGCTTTACCATCTTTTTTAGAGGCATTCAGAAGTCCAGTATTTCGACATGGAACAGATAAGAACGGATTCAGCTTGGGTTTCAGTAAAAACATGCGACAAGTTTTTGGTGATGAGAAGAAATACTGGTTGCTACCCATTTTTTCAAGGTACTTTGTTGTGAAATTTTTCAGGCTTTAAACTAATGAAAATAATCCAACAAAAGCTAATTTCAGGAAGAGCCTCTAGTTCCATAGGTCTGTAATTCTGCATAGGAACTCCTATTTTTTAAAGTATTATATTATTTTATGATTCATTATTATATCAATGTGGGAATCAGCTAACTCATCATCTTCCTAAACATAAACACTATATTGAAGCCAATGTCTGATACACATGTTTTGCCTATGATATAAAATGTTCTGCTCTCAAACATCAGCATTTTAACAGGGTTTCACTCTGTTGTCTTTTTTATGGTTCAATTGTAAGTTTTAATTTTAATTACAGTCTAGGGGATGGCTGCTCCTTTCCAACCTGCCTTGTTAACCAGGATCCTGAACAACCATCTACTCCTGCGGGACTGAATTCAACAGCTAAAAAGTAATCTCATATATATTTTTTTTCATTTTACTTTCAAATAATGTATTTTATCCTCTTGTATCCTTTGGTTATATGTTCATTAACAAAAAAATTAGGAACAGGTGATAATTTACTGTAATGGTTTCCACTTGGGATGCAGAAGCTAAAAGATTATGATTGAGGAGGAATACAAGGGGAGCTTCCATTATGCTTGTAACATTCTGTTATTAGTCTAGGTGGTGGGTAAAAAGGTGTTAATTCTCTATACATTTTGGTTGGCTGAAATATATTGTTATTTTTTAAATGTAGTGATTAAAAGAAAAAAATGTAAGTCCAAATTAGCTCCCCATTGCTCAGGTAAGCAGACAGGGCAAATTTCCCTCTGACCCTCCATGTCTTTCCCCTCATGGTAACTGGTATAGAGATCAAAGAAACTTCCTCAATCAGTATTTTGAAGATCAAATGCAACCCCAGATACCTGCTTGACAGTTCCATCAGCAATGCGCACCAGATCCTCACTGCTCTTTTAAAGACCTCTAAGCACTATCTGAGCCATTTCCGTGGAGAGAGAAGGGGAGGGGTCGTGGAAATTCATTGTCTGGACTGGAGCTTCTTGCTCCAGCTTTTAGTTTGTTTCAGTCTATCAAGAATTTGAGGATGGCAACAGAACGACCTGAAATTTGATTCTGAATTTGCAAACTAACTGGCAAAAGGAATAACTCCTTAAGCTTTTAAAATGCTATATGTGAATTTTCAGTGGTTTGAAAAGCCAATTTTTATATCATAAGGACAGATTTATTTGAGTATAACCATGTCTTTAATTTTTTAAATGGATGATTTTGAAAAGTCAAGTAACCTTTCTAGGTCTCTCTTCCTTTCCTTTCTTTTCCTTAAAATGTTGAGATTTTGACAGCTAAAGTCTCTTTCTTCTACAAAATTCTCTTGTTGAGCTCATACAAAATTTCTATGGCTAGTCCTGCTCTCTGCTGTACTTCAGAGTGTATATCTGACTGCCTACTCAACACACACAGTTGGACATCTAAAAGTCATCTCCAACTGAACAGGTTCAAAGCAGAACTTTGAGTTTGATTCCCAGACATTTATATTCTTACCACTGCCCTAAACATGATTCTCCTCCATTCTTCCATATATCAGTTTTTAGTGACCTCCTTCACCCAGGTGTTCAGGCCAGAAACTGTGGAGTCATCCTAGATGACTTAAATACAAGTAAATACCTTGTGTACCTTGTATTTACTCCATTTGCAAATCCTACCAGCTGCCCCCCTCAAAACATACCTATAACGTGAACACGTTCCTACCACCTCCATGGCTGTCTTCCTGTCCAAGCCACCATCACTTCTTACATGGACTATTTCAATAGTTTCCTCACTGATCTTGCCACTTCTGTTTAGCTGCATTCCCATCTATTCGCCACTAAGAATATAAATCAGACTGTGCCACTCTTCTGCTGAAAACTCTATTGGTTTCCCATCTTACTCAGAATAAAAGGTAATGAATGTCCTTGACGACACAAGACCATCTGATCTGGCCCCAGACTCCTCTCTGATGTCATTCTTCATCACTTGTGCATCACTCACAATCCTTGACACACAGATCTTGCTGCTTCTCAAGTATACCAACCACGTTCCCTATTAATATCTTCATATTTGCCAATTCCCCTTCCTTCTTGTTCTTCCTCCTGACTTTATATATATATATATATATATATATATACACATACATAAAATTTAACATTCCTCCTCAATAACAGTGAAAGTTTCATGAGAGCAAAGGCTTTTGTTCGTTGATGTAACAGGTGCTCAGTAAATATTGTTGAATGAATGGAGCCTGGCTTAGAGTCTTGTTAGCAGTAATGAACCTCCAAAGAATCCCTACACCAGGGCCTAGTTAGTGTGCTGTTCTCATTGTATGGTCTCTTTCTTGAGGAATAATAAGAATTAAAGTAAAATGCCATCTCATGATGTTTGTTAGGGAAAAAAAGTGAAAGAAATTTTTAATATGGATAGGTATAAGCCTGTGTGGAGACATGCTTTTTTTTTATTTTTTAAGATTTACCTCCAAAATTTTAATAAGGAGTTGTTAAAGCTGCACAAAATTGAAATATTTAAAAATTTTAGATATGAAGTAATCATTGAGGAACAAAGCATATCCTTATAATTCTTAAAAAAAATAGCTACTATATATAATTGAGCTAAAATATGTGAAATTATTCTTGAAAGAATTTTAAGTAGTTGTTTCCTTTGGAACATTATTTTAATTACTATTTCAGAATATTCTAAAATGCCACTTAGTTTCTAAGGCAACAGTTTTTCCTAAGAGAAATATTATATTATGTATCTTTTTTCATACTATCCAATATGTTGATACATAGCATTTCTACCTCAATTTTAAAACTTAAATTTTAAAGCAAATTTTGCTTTCAAGACTCCTTGCTCCCCAAATTGAAGATCAAGTTTGTAAGATGTGATAGTTTCAGATGTTTTTAACATTCCTGCAAGATAGTTCTGAAATTTGTTATTTCAGTTTTGTAGAGGAAGATAGAGAATTCTTTGTTCAAAACCATTTAGGCCATTTCAGAAACACGAGGTCAATTTTTCTCAAAATTGTCTTCTTACTGTTATCTACCTATTTTTTCCCATATCTACATATCCCTTAAAAAATAACATTTTTCTTTAACATATTTCTTTAAATTGGCACTTAAACTTATTTTTAAACCAAACTTTATGCCACTGTCACAAATGAGAAACTAGTATGACTTGCTGTATATAGATTATAACTTTAAAAAATAAGATTGATAATAAAATACTGTGATTAAGTTCTAACTTGATTCCCTTACTGGCTAAATTCTGAGGCTGAGGATGATTCTCTGTATTAAAAATGGAGATTTGCCAGAGTTAGAGATTGTCATCTTATTGTAATAAGAAGAATGAAGAGACTGAAGAGAGAATACTTTTCTCATTGTGAGTCAATGTTACTTAATGCCTCATTCTTGTATTCCCCAAATTATCTGGGGTACCTCCTATAATCATCCTGTATCACAAATGGTTTGAGTTCCATACTTTGAGAAACACTTAATACTATCAAAAGTTAACTTGTTATTATTATTATTATTATTCAGTCCTGAAAACCATCAATTTCCTGCAAAGCCATTGAGAGAGTCCCAGAGTCACCTTCTTACTGATTCACAGTCTTGGACAGAGAGCAGCACAAACCAGGGAAAATGCAAAGCCGGTAAGGGTGTGCTTGTTTGGCTATCTTTTGACATATTTTACTTTTAAAAGGTGAAAGTAGTGAAAAAATCCATTATACTACCTACAGAATTTTTATTACTTTTTTTTTACTTTTTAAAAAATTTCTAAATATTAAGGGGGGTACAAATGTTTTTGGTTATTACATAGATCTCTTTTGCAATGCTTGAGTCATGGCTTTAAGAGTGCCCATCACCCAGCTAGTGTTGATTGTACCCATTAGGTAGGTTTTTACCCTTCCTCTCCCCCACGCCCCCACATATTTAATTTCCACTGAGTTTTACTTCCCTCTGTGGATACATGTGTTCATTGGTTAGTTCCAATCTAATAGTGAGTACATGTGGTGTTTGTATTTCCATGCTTTAGATACTTCACTTAGGATAGTGGTATCCAGTTCCAACCAAATTATTGTAAAAGGCATTAATATTCATCTTTTTTTATGGTTGAGTAGTATTCCATGGTAGACATACACCACATTTTGTCAAACCACTCATGAATTGATGGGCACTTGGGTTGATTCCACATCTTTGTGATTGTGCATTGCACTGTAATAAACATTTGAGTGGAGGTGTCTTTTTGATAAAATGACTTCTTTTCCTTTGGGTAGATACCCAGTAGTGGGGTCGCTGGATCAAATGGTAGGTCTACTTTTAGTTCTTGGAGGAATCTCCATACTGTTTTCCACAGAGGTTGTACTAATAGCAGTCCCACCAACAGTGTATAAGCATTCCTTTCTCTCTGCATCCATGCCAGCATCTTTGTTTTTGGACTTTTAATAAAAGCCATTCTAACAGGGGAAGGGTGTTCTCACTGTGGTTTTAATTTGAATTTCCCTAATGATTAGTGATACTGAGCATTTTTTCATATGTTTATTGGCCATTTGTCTATCTTCTTTTGAAAAGCTTCTGTTCATGTCTTTTGCACATTTTTTAATGGGGTTGTTTGTTTTCTTGAGCTATACATCCAATAGAGGGCTAATAACCAGAATCTACAAAGAACTCAAGCAAAATTTTTTTATTACTTTGGAGTCAGACTCCTATTGTAAATGTACAGTTATTTTCAAAGAATTTCTGTTTGTGAGGTATTTTAATATATGTTAGCAGTAGAAAATCATTTTGTGAAAAATGGATGTACATTGCTTTTTTCCAGTTTAAAAAACTAACTTTATCACTGCACATTAAATGATAGAAATAAATTCAAAATACAAAGCATAAAAATGCAAAAAAATGCAATCAGTTTAGACAATAGGTTGAAAAATATCTGCTGAAAGCTGAAAGGTATCTTAAATTCCGTATTTCTGTCATTTACTCTAAGATTTTTCTCCAATTTCAAAATGTCTAAGTGATTGTGTAATTATCATAACTTAAGCTGCCTGTGATTTCTTCACATCCCACTCACATTTCTCGTTATTGTTGTTGATTTTAATCTTTTGATTACTTCAGTCCATACAGTTTATAAGCAAAGAACAAGTAAGGGTTTTAAGTCAGACCTGATTTCAAATCCCAGCGTGGACACCTATTAGTGTGTGATATTTGTTAAATTACCTAACCTCTTTTAGACGTAGCTTCCTTATCTTTAAAATAATACCTATTTCTCAGGGTTGGTAAGGATTAAACAAAATGGTGTGATCATATATGCAGGTGTATATATATATATGTGTGTGGTGTCCATATAAATGAGTAAAACCATACATCCATGATTAAGGGACTCTTTTCCAGAAAATTTCTGGATTGACTAACTTAATTTTTCAGACCTTATTTCCTTCATTTCTAGTCTCTTCAAACTCTCAAGCAGCCTGACTTCGGCTCATTGCACTTTCAAGTGTTTACTGGTTTCTTTGAAATCTCTGGGATTTAGTGTTAGTGAAAAACAGATGGTCTTGAGTAAAAATTTTAGTCATTATTTAATATATAATCAGTCATATTCTCCTAAAATATAAGCTTTCTTTAAAAAGTCTTATTTTTAAGGAATATATATGCTCTCCAAAGATCCCCATGATTTGAGTATTCATAATTTGGTCACTCTCTTCAGCTTCTAAAGCACCACTTCACTTTCCAATCTCTGGGAAGGACTAGGTGTTGTCTTAACCAAAATCGATGACACCAGTTTACCGTGTGAATCCACTAGTTTCCTTAGAGGCAAAGGAATGATATACAGTTGGGGGCCAATTGTTCGGGGCTGGAAAACCAAAGAGTTCCTTTTTTTCCAGAAGGGATTCTTGTTTCATCTTACATAGTCAACACTAACATAGAAGTGGTTTTTTGCCTTTCTTTCTTCTCTCTCTTTTTTTTTTTTTTTTGAGACTAGTTCTGTGTTCCCCAGACCGGTCTCAAATGATCCTCCTGCCTCAGCTCCCTGAGTAGCTGGGATTACAGGCATGAGTCACAGCACCTGGTTAGAAGTGGTTTCTTGATTTTTATGTGCCGTTAATTATTTAGCGTGTTAGATTCTTTGTTCTCTTAATTTGATGAAGTGAGAAAATTTTTAAAGCTTAAAGGATGATGTAAAAGAAGAGAAATGAGAAGGTGGGATGAGAAAGGGCTCATCAAAGATTGGTTTGACTAGAATGAAGTAGGTAGATGAAGAATTAGGAAACATTGATTTAAGGTGATGTGAGCAGTGCCAGGCTCAGTATATCTTTCATTATTTTGTTCCTCTACTTCCTTTGGTGTATATCTCTAATTATTTTTAGTGAGCTTGTGTGCTTATGTGTGAAAAAGAGACAGAAATGCTGGTTGTGGCTGACACTGTATTGGGGGGCTGTATGATTCTATGTAATCATAAACACCCATAGGTACAAGGCATCTTTGGAAGCATACTGGGGAGGGGGGGGCGAAGGGTGAGGGGAATTCATAGATGAATAAACAAATCTCTGCCTGTTTGTTCAAAAGCAACCAAAAATGCTAATTTATGTTCTTCCATTAAGGTATGAGCAATCCTGCATTAACCATGGAGAATGAGACTTAGCTCTTCAAGCAAAGCAAATTCATACTTTATAAAAGTAAGATAAGTTTTCCCTTTATTGTTATGTTTTATATTTTTAAAAGTTTTCTAGTGTTCTTAATGCAAAGTTTCCATAAATATCATTATGTATTTGCTAGTGAGTCATATTAGAAGATGTCTTATCTCACCTGTAGAATTGCATTCGTCATGCTGGGGCCTCTGGACACGGAGCTAAACTTCAGTATTAGATAAAATTTAGGTTAATTTGATAAATTATAAAAATAAGTTGATGGAAAAAAGTCATTTTATAGTAATGCATTAAATGACAGGGATCAATCCTAAAATATGGAACTTTACATGAAAATTATCTTGTCATTTCACAGGATAATAGAATTATTATTTTTATTTTTTATCATTCAGATATAATATACAATAGTCACATCCTTGACAATCTGTTAGCAGAATCTCTCTGGGTCTAAGTAGAAGCTACTTATATCTTGTTAGTGTAAACCACTGTCATTTAAATTTTTGGTCACAGTAGGACCGTTTAATAACTTCTGTTATACTGAAAACTATACGTGTTCCAAATCATTTTCTTTAAAACATAATCTGTCTATAAACCTGCAGTCAGTAGAAAGCTACAAATAAGGAGCCTCTTTGGAATAAACAAACAACTATATGTACTATTACAATAAATGCAGTATAAAAAGTTGAATAATTAACATTATTGGAACAACTCTCATTTACAAAACTGCAATCTAGAATCCTAAAGTCTAGGAGAAGCAAGAGATTAGCATGTAAAACAAAATCATTTGTGTCAAAGTACTTCATGGATATCTGTTTTTATTTTTTGCTTTGTTTTGCGTTTGGTGACCAGCCATGTAATCACAGCAAAATGTTGATCTGGCAATTTGCCAGTTGAGTGGTGTTTCCACTTTGGGAAGACCAGGATCAACTCTGAATACACGATGATACAGCAGATCAGAGTGATCCTAACTATGCTTAGGATAGTGAGAATCTAATCTTCTTAATTTGGTTAAATAGCCAAGAGACATTATTAAATTTCTGAAAATAATTCTTAGAATGTAACTATGAACATACAAATATAAATCACTAGCCAATACAACAAATAGTATTTTACAGAACAGAGTTTTGCAAAACATAAAATTTTCACAGGATTTTTCAGTGTCTCAAATTATTAGTTATAATTACCATTGTTTGTGAGGTCAGTTTTATTACAAGTTTTTCTGTGTATTAAATATTTTACGTATTTACATGGGAACATTGTGTATAAGTCATCTAGATTCTCCAGTATTTTGATACAAGACCAGTGTCATGTTTGCTCATCACTGTCCTCAACACCTGCATAGTGCCAGAACATAGGTTTTCAATAAACATTTGATAGGTGACAAAATAACAACGTTGAAATTAAAACTCTCATAGGAACCTGATTTTATTTGAATATTTGACATTAGTAGTCATAATAACCAAATAGCAGCATGAATCAGCTGCATAGACCTAAAAAATCCTAATGATTCTCTGATACTATAGTTTCCATTCTATTGACATAACTAGTGGTGGTCAAATGTTTTGGTTTTGTAATTAAATTTTTCCTAAGGTAGCTAATAGATACTAGACTTTTAAAAATTGTTTTTCCTGCTTTACATCTCAGATTTGCAATTCATTCAATTTACACTTATATTGAATAATAGCTTGATATTGATGTGCCTAATTTAATCATGTTACTAAATGTTATCAAGCTTTTTCTTCTTGTTTTAAATTATACTAGTGAATGATCTGTGGCCTTTTTCATAAAATGTCTTAGTTCAGCAGTTTCCAGATAGTTATGATGTGCCTAAACTCATAGAGGTGGATTGAATTTAGCTTACCTAATTTCCCCTGCTCATACAATGTAAGTAAAAAATACTGTGCTTCTATGCACATGAAGTTTCAAAATTATTTCCCTAAATCTCCTTTCCAACTCAGCTGCCACTCCCAAACTCCAGTTGGCCTCAAATGTAGAACATAGAACCCTGCCACTCAAACTGTGGCCGCTCAACAGCAGCACAAGCTTCACCTGGAAGCTTGATAGAAATGCAGAATCTTGGGCCTTCCCCTAGATCTACTAAATCAGAATCTACATGTTTTTGCATTTTCATAAGATTCCTTTTTGTATATGTAAGGTTTGAAAAGCACTGATCTAGAGGTCAGTATTCAAGAACGTGTCTACTGAGCCATTTAGCATAGAAATCAGTTATAATGAAGGATGTTATTGCAACAAGTAATGAACGATCTAGTTAGTTGTGGACTTTTTTATGGTTAACACAATATTTTCATGTTTTCTGTTTCATTTCAAGGTATCAATGCTGTAGAAGGATGGAAGCAACTTCCCATAGGAAGGTGCCATTGGTCAGTTGTCCTATATTCCTTTGGCTGGATATGCAGAATATGAATCAATTAGTTGTCTCCAAGCTGTTGCTTAAAATGTAACACATTTTTGATCCAATATACAGTTTGTTACAACTAACACAAATCCCTATTAAATATTAAAATATTTAATTAATTAAATTAATCAAAAGGGAAAATATCTTCTATCAAAAACCTAGAATAAATTCATGGGCCAGTTTTCAACAAATATTTGAGCAGCACAGTTTATCACATAAAACCCATTACTCATCTAATTTTCTGAGTCAGAAAATTGAGACTATTAAGATATTCTTTTTCCCCCCTCTGATGTGAGTCCAGCTTCAGACTGAGTGGCCTGTAATAAACATGAATTCATTACAAAGTCCAAAGTCCAAGTGACCTACAGTTGAAGATCCCCATCCATTTTTGCCAGACTAATCTAATTCCAGTCTTTGTTCCCTGCTGGAAAATAAAGGTGAACATTGAAGCTTGGGCTCACTGATAAAGCAACTGGCTAAAAAAACTTTTGTCAAAACTAATACATTACTATTACATCAGAAATATATTTTCATCTCTTCTAGGGGGGAAAATTCACAATAACAATTATGAAAATTGTTTTATGGCATTCTTTTATCTGTTTGGCTTTTTAGAAATCTCTTTTTAGGTTATTTCTCCTCTTGAACATAAGTAAAAATACCGAATTTCTGTTAAGAATTCCTAATAGGTCAACAGATTAATCCTCTGTTGATACCTATATTATGTGTGTCCTCTCATCAAAACTATGATAGTTAAACTATATTTTTCTTCAAACACCCATTAAGATTAAATTATGCAAATCATTAAACAAAAATCATGTAATTTTGGAAATTGAGTTTAACAGGAACTAAATGGCATGCTATTTGGAAATTTAGTTTAACATAAACTAGAGTGGTGTGTCTGTTGATGCCAAAATGTTCAGCTTCAGTATATATATTAATACTAAGAAGCTCTTGTGCCTTGTATGCACTATTTAAAAAAAGAAAAAAGTTTTATTTTTTTTTTTATTTGAATGAAGTATACATTTTGTAAAAGTTAACAATTAGAATAAGCTGTATACTTTTTTGGTACTGATTTTGAGTATTTAAAGCAGATTACCTTTTAAAACTACACAGCTAAGTAACTGGTATTTAATCAAAGAGAAAATGGTATTTAATCAAAGAGAAAATGGTAATACATTTTCCAAAATCTTTGTTAAGACAAAAATTCAACACAAAATAAACTAGAAGACCAGAAGATAATGGAGTAAAAGATCTGTACAATTACTCATCCTTGCTAAAAATGTAGTTTTATATTAAATGTGCTTATGAATGAACCAATGTCAGAAATGAACCATCTTATAGTTCACTGAATGCAATTCTTTGAACAGCAGGATGGCAGTCTTTTTCAGATTTTTTTTTAAACTAAAGAGTTTGATCTGACAATCTGCTTCAAGAAATCTCAGAATATACGATACATTTTTACTTTTATCTTAAAGCACTTTTTGGTCATTTTTTATTACCTGAAGTGCCAGACTGGAACTTATGTATAAGCTACTGCTAGAAGTCTTAAGGTAACAGCAGCACATGATGTATTAAGAATTATATGCAGCCAGATTTTTTTTTTTTCAAAGCACATTACTATAGCTGTTTTCCTGGACAGGATTCTGTTAGGTAATCCCTTTTGCCAAACTGAAAGCTAGAAAAGATGGAATTTTTATTATCCTATACTCTGCTACAGTACTGTTAATCTACCCCTTTCCCTTCGGTCTTTTATGTAATTATTTAAATATATAAGTCAATACAGATTAAAAGCAGATTTCAAAAAGTTTTTTAAAAATTAAAAATTTTCATTATTGTAATGGTTCCCTTTCTGTTTTCATATAGTGAATAACCTTCAAAGGGTTTTTTGTTCAGTTTTGTTAATTGTAATAGGTTATAATTTTTAGAGATGATTTATGCTCATTTAATATGCAGTATAAATTTATCTGAGTGAACAAAGTACCAAATAAATAGACCTACATTTTGTACATATTTATAAAACTTTACCTTAAGAGGCAAATTTATAAAATTTACCTTTAAGTATTTTACTTTAAAAAATTTAATAGCTTAACTCAAACTTGAAGAAACATACTTTAACTGTTCTGATTGTCCATTACTCTGATAATTTTGACTTTTCTTGTTTTTAGAGATTTTATCATACAGGAATCAAGATTTAAAAAATTTTTCATTTAAAAATATTGTAGAAATACTTCATATACCTTAGTCAACTATTTGCTATTGCATAGTGGAAGAGGATTGTTATTTCAAAGGTAAATTTAAAAACATTTGCATCTGACTACAATGACAGTGCATTTAAGGAAGAGCATATCCATGAATTCATTCCTCATGTACCCAAATAAAGTGGTTGGTCACCTTCATTAACTGTCTATATGAAATTGTGTACTTTGTACTGACAATATAAATTACTTTAAAGATACACTCTCTTGTTTAACAGGGCTACTAATGGCAAAATTCATGTCTACAACATGGACATAATATGTTTTTTGGGGAAGGGTGGTGGAAAGATGAGGGTAATTACTCAGTAGTTAAATGATACTGAGGACAAGTAGACTATAAAACTCAAGTACACTGTAATCAATAGACAACAATTGGAAATATGGCATATGTTTGACAACTATCTTAACTAGTGAAATCAAAGGTATAAATCATGTTTATAAAAAGGCTAGCAATTGGCCAGGCGCTGTGGCTCACGCCTGTAATCCTAGCTCTTGGGAGGCCGAGGCAGGCAGATTGCTCAAGGTCAGGAGTTCGAAACCAGCCTGAGCAAGAGCGAGACCCCGTCTCTACTATAAATAGAAAGAAATTAATTGGCCAACTGATATATATATAAAAAAAAAAAATTAGCCGGGCATGGTGGCGCATGCCTGTAGTCCCAGCTACCCGGGAGGCTGAGGCAGAAGGATCACTCGAGCCCAGGAGTTTGAGGTTGCTGTGAGCTAGGCTGACGCCACGGCACTCACTCTAGCCTGGGCAACAAAGCGAGACTCTGTCTCAAAAAAAAAAAAAAAAGGCTAGCAATCATGTGATTCATGCTTCAAGAAAACATATGAAAAAACTATTACTCCATTATATTATAAACTAGCAAATCTTCCCTGTTTTGAGATACACGTAAATTTGCTGGGCTGACTCTGAAGTCATACTGTATTGTATATTTTTGCATATACTTGTATTATCAAAGTGAGGGTTTTTTTAAAAAAAACCTACATACAAACCTACCTCAGAAAATGGTAAATGTAAAGCAACTTACACTGTAAACCAGGATGAAAGTATCTCCCAGTTCAACCTTCCCATCCTGCCACAGGCTACAAATTGTGATCTGCGGATATTTTCACAGAAGTGACACATTTCAACAAGATTTTTCAAAAATAACGTATGTCTCTAGGTAAGATCCTTCTGTGTAAACTGAGTAGAAAACCACCTGGTTTAATCTTAACCAAGTGTTTTACACCCTCTTGCACATACTTAGTCAATACAACACATATTTCCACTCCAACACATTCATTTTATAGAAGTGAGGTCACATCTTAGGTATTCATAATTTGATTCCACCCCAGGTTGTTTACCCAAAGGAGCCACTGCATTTGGCAATGCAGATGAAATGGCAGCGAGGACAGATACCGAACCTTAAGTTACCTCTAGTAGAGGGGTAGGCAAACCTTTTCTGGAAAAGGTTCCAGAGTAAATACTTAAGGCTGTGCAAGCTAAAAGACAAAATCATTAAGTCAAACCATCATAAGTCAGGGACTGTTTGTACTTTCAGAAACAGAAACCAAAATTGATACAAGTTACAAAATTCAGTAATTATGCGGCTACTCAAAATAGGGACTTCATAATCCCTATTTTGTTTAAGTAGGTGAAGAGCAAAATGAAAAGAAACCAATTAGAAACTTGCACTGTGTCAGCTTTAAAAAGAAGCCACAGTAAGTTATACCAAAAATGTATTTATTTTGTAAGTTCTTCAAAATAAATGCATTCCTAGAAGGTAGAAATAGAAATGGTACCTAGTCGAGGTACTCATGAGGAACAATAGGCCTACACTCTTGGTGTGCAGAAGGGTAAAATTGATTTTTCAGTTAAAGGACTAATAGTCACCTATGGCTAATGAAGGAAGTTATTGAATTCTGTTCAGCTGCCCAAATAAAAAAAGAATATTCCCCAAATAAATATTTCTAAAAATCACCAGTCATCAACATATATAAGAAAACATTTCTGAAGCCTTTATTTACAAAAGCTTTAAAAACAAATAATACCCTCTGTTTTGCAAATAATGTTTTGTTTAAAAAGGACCACCCAGTTACAGCATTATATCATGACTAAAGAATGTACAAGGGAAACAAACCAATGTGTCTAAAATTTGGAGAGTTGCTAATATTACTGATTGACGTGTAGATAACACACATTTTAACTTGTAGTCCATCATTTCAGGGTAGAGTTAATGATTACCAAAAGTCTTCCTACACATGCTCTGGTCTGGTCACATATTCTGCATGGCTAAATATTTCACAGTTTCTTTTGTCAATATATATAAAATAGATTGCAAAGATATACACAAAAAAATAAACAAGCATTACACTCCTCAGGTAATTTTATTAGCTATATATATATGAATATGTATATATATATTTTGTTGTTTTGCACCAAATCTTTCCATTATTTATCTTTGTAGCAACTATGAAAGCACAATTTTTGTCTTCTAATTTAATTTGGTACAAAATATACCTAGTCTTTTTATCTTTGGATTTTAATAAAATTGATTTGTGTTCTCAACAAATCAAGAGCATCATAAGTATGGCTATAAAATAAAAAAGCATGGGTAAACAGTGATGGAATAAAAAGAAGCGGATCAAGGGAAGTGTGCTATCATAAAATAACTGTAGCTTCAACATCTTGAACACCAGTTTCCTGGTGGATATTAAACATCCAATTACAAGGGATTTTCCCTGAAGGGTGTAAAGCCGGTTTGAAAATTCTTCAGTCACAGAGCAGCCTACACATGCCAATTAGAAACTGACAGACACTAGATGTGCTTGGAAGATTAACACTACGTACAGAAACAGCAGGTTACTAAGCTCCTCAGTAGTTTCTTGTCTTTTTTTAATTGTTGTTAGTCTTGCTGAGTTTGCACAATGAATGTGCTATATTCTGTGGGTAAAAAATAAGCAAATACTGTATAAAGTTGGCAGATGGTCATTTTTCCATCTCACTCTTCTAAGAGCAAGGAAAACCAAAATTTCTGATAAAACAGAGGATTTGAGTCAGAATCACTCTCTAAAGTGCAAAATTGATGGTCCACAAATCTCAAATAGCTAAAACTCCTGCAGAATGGAAGGGAGAGACATGAAACAGGGAAATAAATTACAGTCAGTGCTAGTTAATTTAGGAAAAGGGAAAAATAAACCAAGCTCAAGTAGGTAAAGTTTATCAAAATATTCAATATGATATAGCTTTCCCCACTGTTACACACGCTTGCTAACAAGTATATTAAATTAAGGCCAAATTTAACCTGAATGCGTTTCTGTTTATTAAGATCTGGGATAGGAACGGTCATACTTAGTACTGAAAAGGCAGAAAATAAAATGGGCTATGAAAGGGAAAAAAGAAAGGTACTGTCTATTGTCAAGGATTCAACCAGAGATAAAACCTATATACAAGCATGTGTGTAGCTTAAATAAAATAAAAATAAAAGGACTATTTCATGTCATGACTGCTTGTTGGCTTCCTCTTCATATGCATTCCCTGTGCCATTCTGTACATAGGATGAACCAGAACCAAGGCCATACAAATGACCACAATATTTGGCATCATCAATATGATCTTCAAAGAACATCTAAAAAGGAATTTTGAAGAAAAAAAAAAAGATAATTTTAACCAGAACGTACCATTTGTAATTTATATTTTAGCAATGTAAGTACTGACTGTTCATTAACTATAATGACAGCTCTTTTCTATGGTGTTCCTTTGAGATCACACATTTAAGGAACAAGATTAATGTCCTGAACAAGTACAGAGCTCAAAAGAAACCAAAGAGACTACAAAAAATTGTTATCAGTTCATGTCTTTTCCATTAACATTTAGAACACTTTTATGAGAATTTGTAATCATGGAAAAACGACAGACATTTTAACAATACTCAACAGTAAGAATGAATGAAAATAGCCAATAATGGGTGGGGGGAAGTTTAGGTTTATAAGTTGTCTTGAATCTATGTGCAAGGCTGGGCTGGCTACAAATAATCAAACCCTAAACATGTTATGGACAGTAAAATCTGAACATTCACATTAGGTTACTGTCCTTCAAGCAGCCAAGAAAAATAAAGATAAATTAGTACCAGAAATCCACCATTAATTAAACCATTTAGACATTTTTAAAATGCAAAGCTGAAAATCCAAAAGGTAGTTTTGATTCTCTAATGAAACACTGGGAAGGAATATAAAACAAATATTTACATGTCATGAATAGACAGTCCAAATCACTTCTGAATCAATGCTACTTGGCAAAACAACTTTAATGTTTTCTATTATTAATACATTTCTACAAAAAGTTTTAAATTCCCAGTCTCAGTCAATACTTTAATGTTTATAAGGATATACTTGAATGAATTCCAAAGCAAGTATTTTGCAAAAGGGAAAATTGTTTTGTAGGTAAAAAAGTCCATCCTATTTTGTTTTTGCACAACCAGTTTTCTTTTGTGTTTACCTATAGTGAGGTATACCTGTGCATATCATTTAATTAGATAACCTAAGAGTACACTTGGGATCATTAAATTTCATTCTTCCATACCTAACTTTTTTATATTTAAGGAACTTATATCTGCCTTTTGCCACTTAAGGAGAGTCTTCTAACGTGTTTTTTGATTGAACTACTACTTTAGACTTACGTAGAATTCAAAAAAACTCTTTGTAACTCAATCCTGTAAAAAGCATGAACTCTATGAAATCTTCAAAGCACTGAAGGATGGCAGAGCAAATTTTTTACTACCTGTGTAAAGCCTGAGAGAAGGCCGTGCTAGGGGAAACCTAATATACAGATTCCTTAACTTAGTAGAAGCAGCACTGATGTAGTCCATAGAAAGAACCTTGGAGTTCTCCCACTGGAATGTGTTTGACACTGGATAAAAGTTACTAGCTTGTTTTCTCACCTGAGAAATAATATGGTTGGACCCACATGACTTCTAAGGTAGTTTAAATTTTTGATTATATTAAGAACTTGTTATCCTGTTGAGCTACATTTCAAGATGACCTATTTTTGAATACTTTCATTCAAGTGCAATGGATGTAACTTACATGGTACCTCTAATTATATGTTTATTTAGTAAGTACTTATAAATGCCCCAAAACTTTTGCCATAAGATTTTTAATGTTCTCAACCTAACAACCAACTGAGAAAAAGGCACTGATGTCTTCATACTTCTCTCATTTTGAAAAAGGCCATTCCTGTGAGCAATGAATCAGATCCTGCCTGATGCTGTGGTCCTATTCGTTCCAGCTCCAATTGTTCAGCAACTTCTTGTAATCCACCCTAGAAAAAATAGAAATTGCTCATCAAAGAGAGAAACACTGCCAAGCCTGAATTCACAATTATAAACTGAGACACTGACCCAAATACAAATAAAATTTAGAATGTAAAGACAAGCCTTATGAAGATTAGGGGGAGATAACAAGTGAATTACTAATGTATTGGCTGAATGTAGGAGAAGTTTACCATTTAACCACTTCAGTATGAGCGTCGACTAGTTGACAGCCACAGATGAGCGTGCACAGCCAAGCGTCGACTGCAGTCAATAGCCACAGATGAACCGAGTGTCGACTTTAGCTGATAGCCGTGATATGACTTTTTCTAATTTTTCATTTATCAAAATAAAATTGTGAACTTTTAAAAATAACGTAATGAAAACATATATGTATATGTTACCTATTCTGATTTACATTACAAGTAAAGCTGCCTGTAAAGTAAAACAAGCTTTCAGTGCTTTAAAGCTTTCCTCATCACACAAAGGCAAAACGGATTTGTTGTCAATGCACAGCACAAGCTATCATGCAGACTGTGAGTGCCGGCTGTGGGCAAGGTTTCACGGCCGGTGAGCACCATACCAAAGTGGTTAACAGAAAATGAGATTGTAATTGGGAAAATTTATCTTTATCCTGTTTTTAAGGCATGTGATAGACAAATAACTTTCCTAAATGTAAAGGAGAAGCAGATCACACACAGGGCAACATTTATCAAGTACATTCATTCACAGTCTATCAATCCAGCAATAATTATAAAACTGAATAGCTAGTATAAAGTTTCTTTCAAATTTTCTTAAACTTCCCACCAAACCATCTCTAAATAGTTTTCATCTAAATTTTACAAAAAAAAAAAAAAAACCATTACAAGTAATCAAATCATTAAGAATTCACTAAATGCTGAACTATCATTTTGTAGTTAGAAAGAAAGAATATAAGCATAGTCCTTTGCCAGCAAAGTAAAAAAAAAAAAAAAAAAAAAAAAAGAATATAAGCATACAATTCCTGAGAAGGTCTGCTATAATCTGCCTATGTTAATATTGCTAAGATTAAGAAAGCTAATGAGAATGGAAAGAAAGGGAGAAAAAAGAAAGAAGCAAAGAGAGAAAGGAAAGAGGGAGGGGAATAAAGGAGAAAGAAACTAACACTACAACAAACAAAAATAAATTTCTCTCTAAATTGTTAAGGCCTCTACTAGCTAACTAGCCCTTCTCTGCATGACAGCTTGAAATAGTGCTTGCACAGCAGTTGTTTCTATGCTAAAAATAGCATGAGGATTAGGTATCATTAGCAGCTGCTTAGAGGAACAAAATAAAACTGAACAGAACAGTAAGGCTGACTAGCGGTCAAAATGCACCTTTGTCATTAACCTAAATTTTAACATGACAGCTCACTCAGGACATACTCTGTACTTAGAAATTTCCCAATTACATACACATAATGAGCAATAATTTGGCCCTCTGTTCCTGAAAAGTGTCCTTGTACAGACATGTCAATTTTAAAAAACATTTATCCAGACAGATTAAAACATGCAGGCCTTGGATTCTCAGCATGCAATACTTCCTGGGTGGGCTGAGTTTCTATAGGA
The DNA here is from genome assembly GCF_040939455.1 of Microcebus murinus. NCBI lineage: Eukaryota > Metazoa > Chordata > Mammalia > Primates > Cheirogaleidae > Microcebus > Microcebus murinus. The sequence continues at coordinate 15,729,088 of NC_134127.1, forward strand.
AGGATAACCTACTGCAAGTTCACTTGTTGGAAATCCCCTCAAATTACACAGAATTCTGCTACTACAAACATAAAATAATCCTTCTTAATTTCCCTAGTTATATGCTAACTATATCCTGTTATTAGAAGCAAATAAACAAACTTCGGCCAAAAGACTGTGTCTCTTACAATTTTCAGTTCATCTATTTAAAGGAAAGTTTTCCTTATTCAATTCCTATATTGCTTCTTTCTGCTTAAAAGCAAAGTTCTTAAAGTCCTTATCATCCCGAAAAGTGTAACTTGACTTGTACTTCTAAAACCTGGTGTGAAGAAAACCTGATCAACCTTGGTTTCACTGAAGAAAGGAGAGACAATGTAAGTTCTATAAAGCAACCTAAATGTGTGCCTAAATGTGTGTTTCTTATTTTAGTTATAGCTTAAAATACATACACCTAAAAAAGATAAGAGCACTATATCCCAGGGGCCTGTGCAATCATAGTGAATTTATTTTCAAAATGAAGGAGCACCTTTTCTTATCAAAGAAATTTTCCTTTTGAAAGTATTAATATTTAGAAGTAAAAAATTATTATGCACACACTAAGCAGCGTCAGAATGGTTAGCTACTGTCTAGGCAGGACCCACACATTTATGATAGTACTTATCCATATCACATTGACATCTTTTGCCCAGGAAAAGCAAAAAAACCTTTTAGTACTTTAATCCTAGGAACACTATCCCATGACTAGTCCTCACATTCCTGTTCTGGTTCAGGATTTTCAATCTGACAAGCAATGACAAAAATCTGACCCTTAGCTTGAATTTTGTTGAAAACTTATTCTGCCAAGATATATTGAAGCTTTGGAAAAGGATTTCCTATCAAAGATTATTTATGCAGATAAAGCAGCACATGAACAGATAATATAACTTCATTTAACATAAAACTTAAAAATATAATTTTAAACAACGTATCAGCTTAGGATCTTATGTCAGTCACTTAGTCTGAATAATGTGCTAATTGTAGATAGATAATGCCACCTGAAGCCTTACTTTGAGATTTTTGCAGCTCTTCATGAGGTACTTCACATCATAAATGACAGGAAAAAATAATCGAAGGATCTCAAAGAAGTCAAGTTCTTCTTCAGGCAAGTTAGAGTTGGTCAGGATTTTGATTAAATAGCCAAAGTCATAACCACTACAAAAGGGTTAAAAGAATACAGAAGAGGGACATATAAATACCATAGATATGAAAAAAAAAATGGTTTTCTGATACAAATTTTAACCAAGTTGCACTAGAGACAAAAAGGGAAATCAATCAAAAAAGTGCATACAAGAATGGAAAAAACATATTTACAAATGCAATGGGAAAATGTCATAATCTTACACAAAATGCTAAGAACTTGTCACTTTATCAGAGTTATCAATACACAGATCTATACTACCAACCCACACCTGTAGTCACTAAAACACTATTTTGCTGATGCTTGAAGAGTATACTAAGACGAGTATCAAACTCCCCGTAGATGTCTCAAACAAAAATGATGGAAATAGAGAAATAAAGATGAATGGAAACTTGGCCAAAAATGTCAGAAGTAGGAGAACTGGCACTTGGAAAGCAAAAGTAATGCAAATCTTCCCATCTTTTACTTAAGGTGGCTATATACTTCAAAAGTCCAAGGAATAAATCGCTAATAAAGAATTTTCACCTCCCTTAAGCAAACTTATTAAGGGAAGTGAACAATTCTCCTCCCTCACAATTCTGTTCCTATCTCAGTATGGCTCCCCAAGAGATATTTATTAATGAGAATGTTGCCTAAGAAAGACAACAAGATACTACAGAATGAGAAATACTATCCTGGATAATACAATACAAATTCCTACGCTCTCAAATCTAAGCAGTGTCAGAATGTTAGCCTCTGTCTAGGCAGGACCCACACATTTATGATAATACTTATCCATACCACAATGACATCTTTTGCCCAGAAAAAAAAACAGAAAACTTTTTAGTGATGTAATTTAATCCCAGGAACATTATCCCATGACTAGTCCTCACCCTTCTGTTTCTGGTTCAGGATTTTCAATCTGACAAGCAATGACAAAAATCTGACCCTTAGCTTGAATTTTGTTGAAAACTTATTCTGCCAAGATTTTCTGTCCCTGTCGTTTGCCCTTTCCATAGTTCTCTGTCTCCCTACACTCCCAGGCCATAGTCACATACTCCTTACTATCCTTTTCCCTTGTCCTTCTTTCCTTCCCGGACCTCTGACAGGAACGACGCCCCCCCACCCCCGCCCTTATGGAGCACAGGTGTTTTTTTGTACTATCCTTTAAAGTACATGGATAATTTCTCCAATGGCAAGAATCACATTTTAAAAATATCTTTCCTTCCTTGCACATAGTTGGAACTCCATAAATATCTGATGAGAGATGCTATTAACCCATCTTTTGGGGGAGACACAAACTAAAATTCTACTTATGTTCAGAATTTGATTTACAAAAGAAAAAAAGCTTTACCACTGAAGATCATTAAGGAATATCAATATACAAGCATTTAAGAACAGAAACTTTTAATGATATGTAGTGGAATAAGATCTTATCATAATATATCTCGATAAATATTAAAATACACCAGAGTCTAATTTGGCTTCTAAACCTCAAGAAGACATGAACCCTGTCTGTTTTTGTTTATCTTAATACTCCAGTGCCTAGCATACATTAGCAGTATTTGCTCAGAGTATTTTCTCATGAAAGAGTATGTCATACAGTAAAAGGACAGGTTAATACTTTCCAGTTCTTCTGTATGCACATGTCTAGGAAAGTAAAAAGAACTAAAAACAAAATGCTCCTTATATTGACAGTCTTAAGCCATATTTCCTGAGGTGGTTCAAGTGGAGAAGAGAAAAGATAATAGATGAGAACGAGTACACTCAGTACCTTCAACTCAAAAATTACTGCCTAGTGCTACATTAAAGTTGACTATATGAACAGTGCTTCACTATAACCATTCCACAAGTCAGAGGTAGAAACTCTACAGTGTGCAGATTTATATTTAAAAAGGAATATATGAAGTGGATCAAGTATTAGAGCATTAACACCTATGCTACACAATGCTTTTCAAGAACAGACCAAAAGGCCAAATAATCATTCCCTAGATTACTTTCAGTCCCTGGGTTGTCTGTTTAGTTTACTCAGATAGGAAAACACACCTGGAAGTCTATTTTCACAAAATGGAACTAATTTCCTTTCTAGAAATTCCTTTAACCCTTTGCACTCGGCTTGCTTTTTTCTTGATTCCTTTATTCTACTCGGGATTTAATTTTTTATATACCCCAGATTTCACAAAGCGTGGTAGTAGAATAAAAAACTGGAGTTTCTTTTCATACAAACTTATTTGGATTTTTTTATATTTCAAATTATTGATACATTCAAAGAGTAATTTTAATCTCTATAATTTTTCATGGTGTGATATTTTTTGAAACATTCACCCACATGAAGACCTGGCTTACATTCACATGTTTCGCAAATATAAATCGTCTCTCTTCTTCCTCCTTTGATTTTTCTGTTAGAACAAAAAACACGATCTTTGTGTTTTTTGTTAGGGTGAGAGGTGTGATTATATGGAGCTTTCCATCTAAACGTTGCTCTAAATTAGTGGATAATAATCTACCCCTGGAAGTTAGTGTACCATCTCTGCATTTACATTTTACTTGTCCTTTCATGCTAAGGAAAACAAGATACTGGAAAAATAGACAAAAATCCCCCTTCCCCCCCACGGTGCTCAACATACGAGCTGCTATCGATGCTAACCGTGTCAAGTCACACTCAACATCCGAGTGCAAAGGGTTAAATTATCCAGTTTTATTTTATATAATAAAGAATTCAAAACCACCACTTACTGAGAATATAGTGTGTATAAAGCACTTTACCTGAGGTTTTAAAGATATTACTATTGACCATTAGAACAAGTCTGTAGGATATTTCTTCTAAGGAGTACTTTCCCCATCACCCCATTTTGAAAAAAATTAAAATCCACATACATCCTTAGTATTTTCTTTGTTGTTTATTTTTCCTGATAGCACTTATCACTATCTAACAAATCACGATATGTATTTCATCATTTAAAAAAACTGTCTGCCTACCATGAGGACAAAGATTTTAGTCTGTTTTATTCACACCTTAATTCCTGGAATCTTATCACAGTGTCTGGCATATGTAGATACTCAATAAATACATACTTTTTAATGAATGGTTTCCCTTGTAAATCATTAAAACTAAATCTTAGAAATGTTAAATAACCCTAAATACACTGATTCCAAATAACATTGCTGGATTTAAACCAAGTTCTTTGCATTTTTCCAGCCTGTTTTCTTTCTACTGTGCAACACTGCCTCTCACAGGCTAAAATGGATCCCATATTATTAAATTAATCTTTAACTAGACCAGCATTAGCCTTGTAAGAGTTAGGAGACAGCAGTATAGCAGTAAATTCTTTCTAGAACTAATCCTGAAATTGCTGACACAGTGACCCAAGCAAGAGTGAAGCAGGTATGAGATGGAAACACAAATGCCATTTTCCATGCAATCTTTTTACCTATGAAATGACAACCATTTGACCCCTTCACAGAGGACTACTCCCGAAGTCATAAGAAGTTCTGCAAAGTACTGGGTCTCAATTCCTTCCTCTTCATGTTTTTTAAACTGGATACCAGATGTTGTTAGTAGCTCTATAGAGTCCTGGGCATACATGTCCTCCCTGGCAGGAGAAAGAAAGAGACAATAGTCAAAAGTGCCATTACTTCAGACAAACTGTTTTTCTCCCACTTATATCAACAATTATGGTGCCAGAAACTAGACAGAGGATTGGCTTGCCCAACTGTTCCAAATGCTTTACGTATACACGAGGAAAATACAATTTAAATATAAGGGTTGTTCTTTCAGAAAAGAGTGTCCAAACAATAAATAATCACTCAAATAGTCTGATGGTGAGATTTTAATATTTACTATCAACTCAATTTCATTAGCCTTTCATATATTACATAAATTTGGGTTTGAAAAAAAGGATCTTCTACTCACCAGGGGCTACCACCACAGAGTGAAAGACAAGTCTTTTCAAGGGCTCTCAGTCTCAGCAGCCACCTAATGCTGCCAGATGGCACTGCAGCCACAGCTATTAGGGGCTAGGCCATCTCCCCTGCTCTCAGCAGCACCAGGAAGGAGATCAAGTGAAAAAGATCTCACTTGGCTGAGTTAAACTACATTCCATCTTAAAGAAAAAGGAGATGGCTCCTCTCACAAATGTTGAGCCTTTCAAATAGCTCCAATAAACTGTTTAAAAGTAAGGACTCCGCTATAACAGCAACAATTTCTTCCAACAATACTAATCCTAGAATATTGCCTTCTAAAATCAAGCCAGGAAATCTGAATATAAAATAATCCTTCAAGATTTCATTTAAGCCAAAAAGGAAGTCATCTCTAATTTCCAAGCACAAATACATGGGTATCCAAAATATTGCAATATTAAATCAAAAAAGGTTATAAAAATGCAGATATGTTTTTGAGAATAAATGAAAAAGTATTCTGTGAACTTGCCATTTAACTTTTTGTACACGTTTGAAATTATAAGAATACTGGTTTCCACCACTTAGCAAAAGAAATGGTTTATCCTCTAGAAATCAACTTACTTCTAAATGTCTGAAAAATAACAAAGGTAAAAACTGAAATATTTAAAAACAGAGGAGAACCACAACAATCACTTTAAGTCAAAATTTTCCCTGGAAAATCCTTTAGGAAGGGTACCTGAAGAAACCCCAATATAAGTTTTTATCAGTTAACCTATATATATTATTGGTTTTGCTATACTAAAAATGTGTACCTTCAAAAATCAGACTCCCACTCATCAGGTCCCCGTGGTCACAGTGAGGCCTGCTGCAGCAACCACAACCAACCAAAAGTATCACAGATTCATCTCCAGGCTCACGTTATCCTTGGCCATATGTTCCATTTACTGTTATTTCAGTTTGTTGTCTCCCTCCCAATCAGAATGCAAGCTTCAAGAGGACAATGATTTTTGTCTGTTTTGTTCAACGTTTTACCACCAGATCAAACAATACATGGATGAAGTGGAATAGTGAGTGTTTCACTGTTTAAATCAGTATTTCCCAAACCTGCCCAGTGATATTCACACACAGATCTTACCAAAAATTCCCAAGTCCCACTGAAGTCCCAAACCTGCTCAATCACAATCCCCAGGTGAGAGACCTGGATGAGTACCTCAGGTATTTTATAATCAATTAAGTTTGGTATACAAAGATGTGCATATAAATGTCTTTTTTTTTTCCTGCACAGTTCATGTAGCTCAATTCAAGTAAGTTCATGTACTCACATCTACATTTCATGGGATTGAATATTTTATCATTTGGAACCAATCTCATGCTTTATAATATCCAACTCGTAAGAAAGAGAAAGTTGGAAACCCCACACAGGTAAGCTAAATCTGCAGATAGGATGAAGAAAACTTCCTGGGTAAGGAAAACTTCATAATTGTTATGACTCAATTCTCCAAAACAGTAGATCGCCCCTTTCCAAAAGCATCCATTTCAAGTTTTTAAACCTTTCCATTCAGCCTTCCTGACCTCTAAAAAATCATAGCAAATGCAGGGAAATAATATTAAAACACTACACTAACCTCAAAAAGGAATTAGCATATTATTTAGTCTAAATATAAGATTTAGTCAAAATATACAGATGCTGGCATTGGCTTACTAATTTTAAGATTAGTGTATTCAGGATAGTAATGAACAGTAATGTGATCTCTTCCAAGACTAAAGTTTAATCAGCTACTGAAGTGTAAGGTAACAAAACATCCAGCTACAACTGAACATTAATGAAAACTACACATAGATTTCTATAAAAGGTTTTCCAAAAAAGCAGAGATGCATGACTATCCTTCTCATGTAATATCCCAAAGATGCAAACTAACTAGGTAGGTAGAAGACAATAAATGCATCGAAATTACCTCTTTCTACAAATACATAGCCTACTACACAAATTCACATTTCTAAACACAAAGGTTAAAGACTTTACAATTTGGAAATGCCCTCCACCTCAAATCACTCTTGACTTAACACACAAGATACTCACCAAAGGGTTTATAAAGTACTTTTCCAACAAGTTGCTCACTCTAGTAAGTACTTCTCTTTATAAACAAAATTAGTTTCTTAAAAATACAAACTGTGATATATTTAAATTTATGCTAAAAATCATAAAAGGCAAATAAACTGGAATACAGATTAACACAAATATACAGACATTTACTAAACATAATATTTAATCAACTCAAATAAACTGATAAGAAGAACCCAAAGATGCTATAGGCTGTTTTCCTACCAGGCATTGTCCTACAACTATTAGATGACAAATGAGCCAACTAGCCCAAATAAAGAGTTTAAAAGTCAGAATTCTCTTTCAACACTATATTCAGAATATTTGTCAGTTTTCCTTTCTTCATGAAATTAACTGTTCCATAGGCTATAAGACTTTACCTCATTGGTACAGATCTATTAAATTCCATCTACTCTTCTACCCAAGTAAAATGACTCTCCTGGAGCACTTTATTCCTCTCTATCTTTCCCTGAAGAGTTCTCATCATTTTTCAGTTCTCAAATTCAATGACAGAAAGAATGACAGCAAGAAAGAAAATTCACAAATCTCTTTAGGTTTGGGTACACTCAATATCTTCTAATTCTCACAATCTGAAGTTCCAAACCAGTTGTCTATAATCTCCTACTGCCTATTCCCCAAATCTCATCTTTCTACATGATTGTAAAAGATTTCTCTCTCTGTATCGTCTTTTACTTACAATCCTCTGCAACTTCCATTTCATACCTAAGAATCTTACAATTTATTAATTCATACTGATTGATCTTCAACAGCCAGCACCAAAATGGTCACTTCCTGAAGTATCAACAAGACACTCTGCCAAATCCAAGTCTTCTAACTTTTCTTCTGACACGACAAATTGTTTAACAGTCATCTTTGTCTCTATTAAACTTATCAATTCTTATTTAAATTATTCCAGCCTTTCTCTTCTCCTAATATCCTTTTACTACCTTAGACTTTTTCACACTAATCTATCACTCCTGGAATACCAAAAGACTCTTTTAACTTATTGTCAACTGTCACTTCAATTCTGTTCTGTTCTCTCTCTTCTATAATTTCTGTACTTGCTCTTAAACACAGAGAAACATAGGAAATTGTAAAGCCCTAATTAAATATTTGTGGGTTCAAGTACAGCCTGGCCCTTAGACTTGGTTTGCCATTTCCTTCTTTTACACTTATCTTACTGACTCCTTTGCACAGGATGGTAATAGTTTCAGACCTCATTCTTTAAGCTTCCTTCAGACCTTGTTCTATACGCTTCCAGTAACACCCCTCCCCTCTTTCCCTCAGCACACGACTTCACCCCACATTTGCTTCTAAAAGAAATATCAATCATCAACATTCCTATCTTTCCATCTACCCGTCTGTCTTGAGATCTTTCGCCTTTAGATTCAAATATAGCTCCCCAGATCATCAAAGGTAACTGGTACTAATACTATTCCACACCATTTCTCAAAGGACTTCTCAAGTGTATATCCTTATCCTGAACAGCCTGCAACTCCTTAATTAACCCTTTAACCTTCAAATATGCTTGTGCATTATCTGTAAAAAAATGAAAGCAACCCTTCCTTTGATTCTGCTTTCCCTTCTACTTATGGCACACTATCTCCTTTTTGCTGCAATTTTCATTAAATGAAATATTAGATTCCTTCCTGTTACCGCTGAATCCAAGTGCCCCTGTAATTTCTACCAATCTATTAAAATGATTCAAATATCAAGAATTACTGCAATCACCAAAACTAATGACTTTTTTAAAAATTTGTTTTCATCCTCTTTGACTTGTCCATGAAATTGTGTCCACAGATTGCTTTTCTTCTCCATAGCTCACAAATATTCTATTAATACTTTAATTTTCATGTATATATATCAACTCCAAATTCAATCTGGAGAGAATTCCCATATGCTGATTAATATTTAACAATTCTAATTCTTGATCTCTGACAATAAGGAGCAGACAGAAGAGTTACGGAAACACTAAGTTATAATATCCATTACAGTTTTCCTCAACACTATATCCTTAGCGTCTAGCACGGTAGCTGACACGTTCATTCTAGACACTCAATAAAAAAGTCCATTTTCATCCTTCTTCAAAATTTCCAAGATTCTATTCATGGCGCTCTCTCTTTATATTCGGCAGTATTGGTTTTATCTTCTAACTGATCTTTCCTCCTTAACATTTTTCACTATATCCTTCCCCTTAAACATCTCCTAACATTAGTGTAAAACTTGGTAGTAAAACTATAGTAGCCTTCACCATGTAAAAAAGAAAACAATGTCACTCAGAGGCTTCACTAAGAAAGTAGTTATTACCAGAACAAAGATGTTTCTAGAAAAGAAAAATCAATTTTACCAGAACTGAGACACTGATGGGTCACCTCCTACTCATGTACTGAGATCATGACAGTATCTAATTTCAAAACAATGTTCTAATTATTAGCTTGAAAAAAAAGCCAAGTGAAATGGTAAAGAACTCATTTTTTTAAAGGACATTTTAAAAGGACATTTCATCATTTGAGTAAAGGAAAGAAGGCAATCTTCCCAGCATTTCAAAGATGTAGTCCTTATAAAAGGTTATCAGTTTGAGTAGACACGAGTACTTTTTACCCTTTATAAGGTTCTGGAGAGTATATTATTAACATTAAACCCAATAGAGTGAAATGGAGAGTCAGGCTAAATACAGTGCAATTATAAGCCATACTACAGTACCACTGACACCACTACCCTCTAAAATCATCACCCCTGCTTTTTGTTAGATTGTGTATGTTAAATAAACAGCATGTTATTCAACAAAGAAGAGAAACAAAGAATTCTTACACTGATATTACCATTAATTTTTATACAGCTTCTTTTACTATTTTTCAAATCAGATGCTAGATCACATTACACAAAGATAGGCCATAGTATACAAGGACACTGCAATATTTCAACATACATCACTTAACATTGTTGAAAGGTTCTTGGAAATGGCAATATTATGCAAAATGACACATAACAAAACCAATTTTACCACAGGCTAATTGATATTACAGAAACAAGAGTTAAGTTCCTACAATATATTTCTAGTCACAAAAACATCACCGAACTTCTAATTAAAGACCAAGCACTTCAGTAAATGTAAGCTATACATACATTTAAGAAAGATTAATAAAAACAAGACAATTATTTACCCATTATTCCAGTTGAGGGTGAAGGGTGGCCAGAGCCTATTCTGGCAGCTCAGGCCCCAAGGCAAGAACCCACCCTGGATAGGACACCTTTCCATGGCAGGGCGCACTCACACACACACCCACACTCACTCAGACTGGGACAACTTAGACACTTCACTTAATGTGCAAGGCTTTAGGATGTGGGAAGAAACCGCAGTACCTAGAAAAAACCCACACAGATGTGGGGAGAACATGCAAACTCTACACAGACAATAGCACCAGCCAGGAATCGATTTTTTCCTTATTAACATTATAATGAAATGATGTTGAACAAAACAACATTATTTGAGGACCTGCTGTGCTTAGAATAAGTGAAACATTTTATTTCCTCAACTTGTAGTTTGCAAATAATCTGCCCTTACCCAAAAATACTCCAAATTTCTCTCAACTATCAAGCCTACTACTACCAATAATATAGAAGTATTATAACTAAGGAAATTGGGTTTAGACCCAGGGCTTGAGTTAGAATACACATTCTGACACATGAGAAACATGAGGTTCAAGGATACTAAGACTACTTGCATAATTGAATTAAGAGAGGTTTTGTGGGCAGACATTGGAACATACCATTATATAACACTGATTTAAAAAGAAAAATACACCCAAGTTTCTAAGAAATGTATTACTGTTTCTGACATGTAATCTACTCATAAACTGGAGTATGACTGCAATAATAATTTCTTTACAAAAAGGATCAATATTACAACAAAAAATCTATATTTAAAATTGCACACAAAAAATTTGAAAGTAAAACTAATGTGGTAAGATTATTTTTTCTATCAAGAAGTACTTTCAACATCCAAAGTTTTCCAAATTCAAAAAAGGTGGCAGGCATTTTTTAAACATAACATCTCTTAAAATCAAAGTACTTGAATTTTTTGTCCCATAATAAAAAAGAAACTTGAGCTTTTGATATTTTACATTTTTATATATTTCCAGGATAACTACACCAAATTCACTCAGAATTTCAACATACTTGAAGGAAATCAAATTCCTAAAATTAAACTAAATAAAATTTGGGTTATGTATTTCCCACTTACGTCAAATTAAACTTAAAATTAAACTGCCAAGTTGAAGTTCCTGGAGGGTATTCTCCTTGCTCATTCATAAATGTCAGTCCTAGCTGAATTATCTTTAACAAGTCTACATTACATCGCAATAGTTGGTACTGATAGTCAGCATTGCTCCTGAATTCTCCAATGGGTCTTGCAACCACACCTGGAAACTCGGTGTCCTGTAAAATAGTTTTAAGATTCATTATTTACTTAATAGTCACGAACACAATCACAAATTCTTAGAATAATTTTTGATGCAAGTGAAAGAATCCTGTTACAGATGATACTCTACTCCTTCATATTCAATTACAAAGTAACTTTTAACTAGAAAGAACATTACTTTTTAGACCCATAAAATTCTATAAACTTAATGACCTTTTCTCACTTTATATCAATAAAAAATTACTATGTATAAGATACACAGGATAAATGCAACCAAATACTGACTCTATACCCAACATGGGGGAAAAACACCATAAATTCCTATCTCACAAGGGGTATGTGAAACTCACAGTATTCCAATGCAAAGTGTCATGAAGAACTCGTTAAAAGAGTGGAAAATGTACTGTACTTCTCAACTGTTTCTCTAAGACAAGGTTTATCTCAACAATAAAACTCTCTAAGAAAAGTGTCATTAACCACCTAATTTCTTTGGCTTAAACAGTATTCTCTCTAGAGCTCACAGAAAGCATGTTGTCAAGAATTGCATGCCAGCCACTCATTACTATAGGATGTTATCACTATCTAATGTTGCTACTTCTTATCATCAAATGATCACTATGAATTTCCACTGGGTAAAAAAAAATTTCAATTCTGTGTAAGTATACCTTTATTAAATAGAATGCTACCTGTGTACATATATTCATATTTTAAACAACCGGCCCCTCCTCAAAGTGTACTTATTTTTATTTCTTTATATTAATAATACTGAGGAAATGATACATGAGTTTTTAGCATTAGAATCATTAAACTAGGGTTAAGACCAAAACCAAAATATCAAGCCAATACAAAACAGTAAAGAAATTAATATTTCTCTCAGTTCAGTCCAATTTAACAACCACTTTACTGGATACTCTACATCTTATGCTAAGTATGGAGGCAGAAAAGACGATAAAGATACCAACTCTTGCTTTATGGAGCAAATAATCTAGTGGATGTAGAAAACAAAGTGGCTGCAACAGATGTACAAGGTGCAACAATAAAGGAGAAAAATAATTAACCATGTATATACAATCTAGACAGACTGAACAGCACATGCAGAAGCAGAGTATGTTCACAGTATGTTCATGGAACTCCAGTGATAATTTTAAAAAAGATTGCAGGCCAACAACGTTTCACTGAGAGATCTGATTGTTTTGTTTGAGAAAGATATCTGGGAGCTCATCTGGTACTATCATCTAGGCCTTGGTGTTGCTAGGAACTGACCTAGTACTCACAGCTAGGACCTAATGTTCTCCTGTTGAACACAAACAATTTCACAGAACTTTAACATCAGACAATACCACTCTGTTTCATGTCTGAACAAGGACAAAAAAAATAAACCATGTGCAAACCACAAAAATGAGCAACTATCCTCATCCTGGCTAAATGAGTGACTTGCTTCTCTGTGGCTTTAGCATCACTCTAGTTGTCTCTCATTTCAATTAAGATTTATTAAGATACCCAATCATATAATTATTCCACCTTTCTGACAGCATCCGATCCATAGCAAAGCCCTGCTTCCTACTTAAGCCTTCCCTAAAACCATCTGAATCAAGCCCAAATCCTAAACTCCTTTCTAACACTCTCTTACTCAAATGCCACATGGTTCCCAGTGCATTTTCCCTCAATAAACCCAACCTATCAAATTAAGGTGTGATCCTAATGGTTTTTGGCTGGAGGGTACTGACAAATTTTTCTTTTCATGATTAAATTAACCCTCAAAAATCAACCAGAAGGACTGATTTTGAGGCTTAAAAAAATTCCTCTTCTTCCCGTGTAAGAAACATTTTAAAGATTTGGTCATGGGCATACCATAGCAACGTAATTGTATTTTCGAATAACTTGACGAATTTTCTTCATCTCTTCATCCAGGTTGCAAGCCCAAACTTCACAAATTCTTTGGCTATGATCTACAGTTGCTGCTGGCATAGTGAGGGCACAAGGGGGTCTAGATGCCAAGCATCAAAATGTTATACTTGATTGAAGAATTTTTTTCATAAAATACTTTATCCTTTATTTATGTACCTGTCAAAACAAAAACCAAAATAAAACCCAGATATATCAGAAATCTCAATCACAGAATAGTTGATTTGGTAGAAAACTAAGAGGTTATTTATTCAAAATCCTTGATTCATAAGAAAATCTAAGTTTAGGAAGTGACTTGTCTAAGGTCACACAGCTAATCTATTGGAAAAAAAGGACAACACAGATTTCGTCATTCTAATTTCACTGTCACTTAAAAATAGTGTTTTTTAACGCATGCATACTAATCATATTTTAATAACTTTCCACTAATTAAAGATTGCTCTGAGTTCAGCTCACCCTCGGCATGAAACTTTATGAAGCCATCCATTTCCAGATAAAACAGAGAAATTACTTACATACATGTGACAAGATGTTACCACGACAAACATAGTGTTTGCTTTTATACTCTTCACTGATATTCAAAGTTTCACTTGATTATAAAATCTACTGGAATTAATTCAAACCAGATTGGAGAAGACAAAAGTAAAACAATTTTTTAAAGATGTTGTCTGACAAAAAAGTAACAGCCACAGAAACTGTTCGAATGTTTGTAACTGCAGGAGGGAGAAAAGGCAACAGAATGTCTGAATTTTAAACTGTTTCTTTCTAATTTCCTAAAACTCGGAGCATTTTCCCTGGTTACCAAGGACAGATCTCACATTCCTGGTGCCTAAACACAGGGTTCATTCATGGTACATAATGATAACAATACAGACCAACACATGGATTCTCGGGCAGGGAAATTCCAAATGCTCCTTCATTTTCACATAAATTTGGAAAAAAAAAAACATAACGGTAAAAGAGGAGGGTCTTGTGACTGCCTTCTAAATTCTGAAGAGTCACAAATGTAACCGCGAATGCTCTAAGAAACCAAAGGAGATCCAGGACACCCCTCCTTTATAACTCTCCCCGCCCCGAGAAACACATAAACACACACACACTTGGCAAGATCCTGTAGTTTAACGTTGCTTCCCTCCACCTCTCTACTACAGTTCCAGAAGCCCCGAAGAGGCACCAAAGGCCTTCTCATTACTGGAGGTAGCATCTCCGTACTGCATGCTCCCGGAGAAACGAGAGGACAGCAGCGGCATTCAAGTCATAGACAACTCTCTTCCCTGGCAGAGACGGTGCCAAGATGCTGATAACATTTACTGGAGCCACACTGATTCCCAAACACTGCAGCGTGAAGGTGTTAAGAGCTGAGGATCTAGGCCACCGCCCTCCACTCCCAATTTCCGTCCCACATCGAAGCCCCAGGTACAAAGCCTTTACGTCATCACTCCGCGCCAACTCCTGGACGTACCCCCTACCCTAGTTACCCTCCCCCTACCAGCCGCTGAGCGCTTTCCTGCGCCCGCCGCACTCCAGCTGGCGCCATCGCGCACCCTCTCAGGTCCATCGTTCCCGCCCCCTTTCTACTTCCCCCAAGCCCGCCCCTCCCCCCGCAGGGCTGCGGCAGAAGCAAGATCTACTTGTGTCGCTGAGCTCGCGCTCCTCCTCCTCCTCCTCGCCATAGAGACAGCACTCAGCGGCGGTGGTGGTGGCGGTAGCGGCGGCGGCAGCGGGTGCCCCATAGACACCTCTCACCCAGTCAGGGGGAAAGGGGAGCCGGAGCTGCGCTGCGCCGTGCTGCGCCGTCGCTTTTCGCACGTCCTGGCGGGGGCGCTAGATGATGACGCAACACGCAGAAGGGGCGGGGCGCGCGGGAGAGGGCGGAGCACGCAGCTGACGGAAGCTGTAGTGGTGGAGCGCTGGTCCGTCCGGCTCTCAGAGTGCCTGTCCCGGGAGGCAAGCCGCCCCTCTCCAGCTGTCCGCGGTTGTGGCATGTCTCCCAGAACCTGGGCAGCGCAGGCCGGGTTTGCTTAGAGACGACGCGGTCCCCCCAGCGCTGGGGCCACGGGCGTCCAAGCCCGCTCCTCTGTGGCTGGAGAGCGGAGAACGGCCGGGCTGAGCAGCTGAGAGAAGCAGGCCAGAGCCTTCTAGGGCCTCGGGCCCGGGGACCCGAGGAGGATGAGCTGGCTCTTTCCCCTGACCAAGAGTGCCTCCTCCTCCGCAGCTGGGTCCCCCGGTGGCCTCACCAGCCTCCAACAGCAGAAGCAGCGCCTGATCGAGTCCCTCCGGAACTCACACTCCAGGTGACTGGTTGCTGCCTCTTCCTACCTTAGGAAGAAATAGGGCGGGAGGGCGGGCTGGTCCCAACCACCCTCACAGCTCGTTAGGTCAGCTGCCTGCCAGCTGCCTCCTATACCTCCCTTGCTTTTGGGTCACACGCGTGCACTGCCACTCTGCCTCGTGTTTACTCTTTTCCTCCGGACCCTCCCTGCCTCCTGTCCTACCACGTCTCAGCTCTTCTAATACAGATTTGCTCATCCCTCCTGACACAGTCTACAGTCTCCCTCATAGTCTATATCCAATATCTTTTGCTCTCCCCGGCGTCCTCACTAATCTTTTCCTTTGCGCACCTGGTTGCCGCGTTGGCGGAATTGTTAAAATACTGTCACTTGTCGAAAGAGAATCGCGAAGAGATAATCGAGTTTCGCAAAGAATGGAAAATAAAACTGTTACAACATTAAAGGAGAGGGAAGCCAAAGTTTTCCATCAGTGAATTCTTCTCGAATCAGAGTGACATAATTAATCCTCTTGAATCTCTAAGTTAAAGATTTACTCCATTCCAACAACCTCCCCAGCTTTGGCAACTGTCAGTGTCTTTACATTTCTCACTTCTTTAATATTCTTGTTCTCACACTCAGGAATTGTCTTACATGCATCTTGACCGTTCTGTTGTCTTCCTGAGTTTTTCATTTTATCACGGTCAGATTAGAAATAGTTCGCAGTTCAAATGATTTCACCTGTTTCTACTGTAAACTGCAGCCTTTTATATTGCAAATGTCTGTGGCCTCTAATGGTTTTCAAAAATTAGAAGTGCATATTTATATTATATGTATTCTGGACATATTTACTTAACAGTTTTACAGTATTTTATGTAAAAATGTCAACATTGTTAAGCCCTAACCCTCTTTGAAATAATTTTTTTCATACATTTAAAAATTATATATCCTGAGATGATAAATTGAATAAGTCCTATTGATCAGACACTAGGGGTCATTTTATCTGTTACGCTTTAACAATTTTTTCCCAAGCAAGTAAGTTATAATGTAGGATAGCTTTAAATTAGATATATTGTTAAAAGAAAAATTCACTGGGAAGTCAGTTTGGCTTAAATGAAGTCTGTTGCTGATTGAACATCAGGTGTTTCTTGATTCTTTGTGTGGACTGTTTGTTCAGAACTTTTCGAAAGGTGAAAATTTGTGACATTTAACAGAAAAGCATGGCCGGCTATTAATGGTGGCTTTCATTTCGGAAAATTAAGTTTACAAAGTTCTTACAAGTCAATCTTATTCTAAATTGTGTTCTGTAGTGACATGTTAAGAGCTACTCTCACAAGATATGCTTATAAAATAAGGTGACTCATTTTCAATACGTTTATCCACTTAGAAGTTGTCACCTTGGAAGACTATATACTGTACTAGACCTATTGCAGAAACGCTTTGGGGTTTAATTGCTTTTAAATCTTTAGTATACAGTGTTATGTTAAATATTCTCAGTGCTGGCAATTTTTTTCTTTTGAGCTTGGAGTTAAATTTTTTAAATACTCCAAAGTCCCTTGCTGCTAGGGCTAGTAAATAAGGGAAGTGATTATCTGAAATGTATATTTTTGGCTTCTCAAAGTGAGTTTCTAAAGCAGGAATTGTCAATCTAAGGAGTTCTGGAATTGGGTTAAAAGGATCAGTAAATACCCTAAATTGAATGCAGAAGTTATCCGTTTTATATAGCATTTTTTGAGCCAGAAATTATGGACATGCGACATTATCTACGTATTATGTAGTGTTATGAACATATAACTTTACTCTTTTAAGTTATTTTGTAAAAACAAAGTTTGACTTAACTGAAATAATTTCACATTTAGAAATGAAGCTTGAATAATTCTAGAGACATTTAAGTAGGTCGTGTGCTTCCAGTTTTCAAAGAATGACACAATCCTGGAAAAAATGCCAAACACCTATTAAGTCCACTCTTTTAAAAACTCGTATTTGTTTTTAAACTAGCTGGTTAAAATTATCTCTCTGTGCAGTTTCTGATTCAGAGGCAGAAAACAGGTATACCTTTCCTCACCCATCGTAAGGGGCATGTGGCCAACACTCTTATAACAAAAGACAGGTTAAAAAGAGAAAGGCATAACAAACTTATTTACTCAAAGTTTTATAAGGCATGGGAGCCTTCAGAAACGACCCAAAGGAAAACTCTCTATGTTTATGCTTAGGGTCAATGAAGAACATGTAGAAATGTGATTGGACAAAAGGATATTATCCAGTGGTAATGGATGAAGGTGGGGGAAACCTAGCAAGGCCTCCCTGTTAAGATTCTTCTTAACCACTCTGTGTAGCATTCCCTTCTATGACCCACCATGGTTTCTATGACGTGTTCTTGGGGAGAAAGAGGCGGGAAACGAGAGCAAGAGGTCAGAGAGACATTTTGCTTCTGAGGCCTTTCAGTCTCCTTTAGTTCAAAGTACTCAGCATGCCATAGTTTGCTATGATACGGTATCGTTTTCTGAGGCCCAACATATACTACTATTTATACTTAAATATTTTTGTGCAGACACCAAGATTGTTTATTCTGAAGGTGTGCTCTGTAAAAGTTTAAAGAATATTCAAATGGTTTCTTATGAATAATACAAAAACTTGCCAAATTATGAATGTCAGTATCTTGTTGCATGCTGCCCACCTCCCTCGTGTTTCATAGTCTAGGTCTTTTCCAAATGTCAGGTCACTAGGTCTTTTCTGACAGTTAAAATATCTGACTTTTTTCCATCTGCCCTGTTGAGTAACCTTTCTCTACCTCCGTTCTTTCACCTCCCAACTCTTTTTTAACTCCTTATAATTCTGAAAATTTCACTTGACAGAGTCTCTAAATCCCTTTCTGTAATGGTTGTAATCTCCTATTTAGTTACCTTAATCTTACCTCCTCATCTTCCTCAGGCTTCTCCAAAAGATTAGGTGAATTTTATGTGTATTTCCTCATCTAAGTCTCATCGGTATGTTACCAAAAGTTCGGTACTTGTCCCCGAGGACAAATCAGAACAAAGTATGAGGACAAGTGGTTTGAGGAAAAGGAAAGAGATGTTTATTAATTTGCCAACAAATGAGGAGTGTGGTGGACTAGTGTATCAGAGAATGCCATCCTGTCTTTAAGCAGAAAAACAAGGCTTTTTAAAACGGGGGCCTTCAGTGGCTGACTGGGCTCAGGTCTCTGTGACCAGTGAAATGGATCATGGCTTCAGGCTATTGTTGTTTAACATATTGTTTGTGGTTTCAGTCAACCTTATCTTCAGTGACTGTGATCTCATAACCCTGGTCTGGATAATTCTATTTAGCCCTCTCCTGTGGTTTAAGATACTACAAAACAGACAGCAAAGAACATTTTTCTATCCCTTTGATTACTAGCCTTAGGGAAAGAGTGCAAGTTTTAATTCCCAAAAAGAGTGGGGAGTTTTAAAGAGACAACTCATAAAACATTTCCTTGCCCTTTTCAGACCTTTACCTCTGTTACAGGCATACAGGGCAAATGGGAAACTGTCATCTATGACCACAAAAAGCATTTAAAGAATAAGAAAATGTTTAAGTCTGCCATGAAAATAGAAACTAGAAGTTATATAGATGAGGCTAAAGTAATATAGTGTATATTCTGAGTATCATTATCACAGTATTCAATTTACAACAAAAATTCCTGACTGTGCAGGAGTAGAACTAATTCTGCTGTTTCTTAAACTTCCTGAAGAAGCTCACTTTATGGGACACTGTTGGTTTCTCACCCAAATCCATTTCCCCTGACTTCTTAGAAAAGCACTTTTTAAAATTTGTTTTCCCCTCTCTCTGGCCACATACGTAGTGGAGGCTGAGATCTTTCAACCCCAGGAGGTGAATAATGATTGTTTACACCAGTGATGATGGTCTTATCCACACCCTACACCCCAAGTTATTGTGGATGCAAGACTCTTGGTCAATGGGAATTAGAGGGGAAGTCTGCTCGGGAGCTGCTGAAATGTTTTCTCAATAGTAAAAAGAGATGTCTGGGAGGAAGAAATGTCTCTTTTATATTTTGGATGTTGTTACATGGAACATCGAGAAGTGCATGAATCATGAATGAAGGTAGGGCTGACTACTGGATGTGATAAAATAGAAAGATGTCACGTCCCTGTTAATGTTTTGCTGGTAAACTAACCAACTCTGGAATCTCCCTGCCTCTGTACTGTTTGTTGTTTAAGATAATAACTCCTCTCTGTGAAAGCCACTGTCACCCTAGTTTTCAGTTATTTGCAGTTGAAAATATTCCAACTAATACACTCACTAATCCCAATGTCTAAAAGTTCTTCAGAAGTGAAGCTAAGTATTTCCCTGCATTGCTGCTGTAATCGGAAAATAGGAAAAACTGGTGGTCTTAACAGTGACTGTGCTAACTATACAGGTTTCTCTTCTCTCACAATATTTAAAGTTAATTAGCTTCTTTATTATTTTATTTTCTTACCTCTAAAACAACAACCTGGAGCTGTGTTGTGAGTGGTAATTATTATTTGTAATTAACCAATTAAAAAATTAATTTATTTGTACATTCAAAGTTATACAAATAGTAACCTTCTGCATTCATTTCAATAGTAATCTTTTTCTTTTTCTTTTTGAGACAGAGTCTTGCTCTGTCGTCCAGGCTAGAGTGCCATAGCATCAGCCAGGCTCACAGCAACCTCAAACTCCTGGGCACAAATGGTCCTCCTGCCACAGCCTCCTGAGCAGTTGGGACTACAGGTGTGTGCCACCACACCCAGCTAATTTTTTCTTTTTCTTTTTTTTTTTTTTAAATAGAGATGGGATCTCACTCTTGCTCTGGCTAGTCTTGAACCTGGCCTCAAGCCATCCATTTACCTTGGCCTCCCACAGTGCTAGGAATACAGGCGTGAGCCACCGCACCCAGCCAATAATAATCTTTTGCATGATAATTCTGGTGTTCTTTTGACTTTATATTCAGTAAGAATATCTAATTTGTGAGGTATTATGTTTATCAGAATTGCTTTTTTCTTTTTCACTCTGGTACAAGTAATAGAGTCATAATGAAAGAAGCCCTGAACTAGGAGTTGAAAAACACAGATGTGTCATTAACTGGCGGTGCAACCTTGGAAGGTCATATAACCTTTATAGGCCTTATGACCAGTGAAATGAAAGGATGACTTTTCTCATTGCTCTGCCCAACTGTGAAAGTCTGTTGATTCCTCAGGCTTCTCAAGGTAATCACACTTGTAGAGATAGAAAACAAAATGAACTTGAGAATCATAAATAGAAGCAGGAAAATCAGTACAACTTAGGGAAGTAAAAGCTTTATAATAAAACTGTCGTGGATTCCAATTCTAAAACACATACTAAATATATGACTTCTTAGCAGGTTACTCAACTTCTCTGATCTTCCAGTTCCTGTCTGTAACATCAGGAATTATGATTCCTGTCATGCAGGATTTTTGATGTTAAAATGATATATGTAAAATATTTAGAAGAGTATCAGGCACATAGTAGACATCTGACAAATTACATTCTTTCTTTCCACTGCATAGAATCAGTGTACCTGAAATATCTGCCTCTTAGCCTGCATGCTTCTAGCTAGCTTATCATTTATGAATCTCTCGAAAACCTACGTGGAACTCCTTTGTCTTTGACATGACTACTTCTGAATTTCCATTTAGGAAGCAAGTCCATTCCAGAGAGTTAGTGTTTTCATAATGTACCTATTTCAAAGGGTTTTAGGCATGATGCAGGTAAAGAACCTAGAATATTATCTGGCACATAATGTAAATGGCAAATGTTATTGTATTTAATTCTTGTACATGTCTTAAAAATAAATAGTGCCAATCTCCATAATCTTTAAAAATTGTTTTGGTATTTTCTTTTGCTGCCAGTCCCTAAATTCTGTTGTTCTTTCTGATTGCCCAAGCCTGATTAACTTCCTTGAGAGTCAGCTATCCTATTTCTCCCCTGATAGCTGCTAAGCTTAACTCCTTGCTTAAACCTGTAAGACTTTCTTCCCTGAATTCATGAGCTTCTCAGTAATTTTTAATTCTATTCTCTTCTTTCTATGAATTTGACTCTCAACCCATAAGGACTCACACAAACTTGGCTACACAACAGATTTGTAATGAGAGGATATGTGTATGTGTTTTAACCTATCTCATTTTTTAAAGGATACATTGCCAACATTTAAAAGTTGAGATTTTTATATTAAAATACTTGTTTCCAATTTTTCTTTTCTTTTTTTTTTTTTTTTTTTGAGACAGAGTCTCGCTTTGTTGTCCAGGCTAGAGTGAGTGCCGTGGCGTCAGCCTAGCTCACAGCAACCTCAAACTCCTGGGCTCGAGTGATCCTCCTGCCTCAGCCTCCCGAGTAGCTGGGACTACAGGCATGCGCCACCATGCCCAGCTAATTTTTTATATATATATCAGTTGGCCAATTAATTTCTTTCTAGTTATAGTAGAGATGGGGTCTCGCTCTTGCTCAGGCTGGTTTTGAACTCCTGACCTTGAGCAATCCGCCCACCTCGGCCTCCCAAGAGCTAGGATTACAGGCGTGAGCCACAGCGCCCGGCCCAATTTTTCTTTTAATAGACTTTGTTAGTATGTAGTTTTGTGTTCACAGCAAAATTAAACAAAAGGCACAAAGATTTTCCCTATACCCTGTCTCCTCCACCTTTTCTTTTAAAATGGAAAGATCTGACAACAGTTTTCACATGGCAACAATTTGCTTTAAGCTAAAGAGTAGCTGACCCCTTTGCCGGGCTGCACACTCTCCATTTTACCAGTTTGCAATCCACTCCCTGTTGTACTGCAAGCAACCACCTTCGTTCACATGTGTTACCTAGATTCTGTAGGTATTTGAGATTTAAATTTCATTGTGAAAGGAAATCACCTTGTCGCAATAAAGAATTCTACAGGAATCTGCTCTGCCTTAGCATATTAAAGCTACAGAAATCTACAAAATGTCAACATTTTGACTCTATAAATGGACTTTGAGCTTTTATAGTAAACTCTAAAATTATATGTATCAAACCCCATAATTAAGTAAATTTTAATTTGATATATTAAGTCACATAGTCTATTTATAACCAGTGATTAAGACTTATAATTGTAGGGTATATAACACAATGAGGCACGTTACTGATTAAAATTTTCCTAAATACAACATAACAGCTCAAGTGCTATCTTGAGTTAATTTTTCTCCTCAGTAATATCAGTCCATAACTGCTTAAAAAAAACTTACGACACTGGCAGTCTTTTCTCTATTGCTAGTTGAATCCAGACACATCTACCCCTCCTCCTAATCTGAACTCAGTTGGCCCTTTTATCATTATATAGTAGCCTTCTTTGTCTCTCCTTATACTCTTTAATTTGTAGTCTGTTTTATCTAAGTATAACTACTACTTGCTCCTTTTGGTTTCCTATTGCATGGAATTTTTTTCCATCCTTTCAGTTCATTCTATTTGTGTCTTTGCGGGTGAAGTGGGTTTCTTGTAGGGAGCATATTGTTGAGTTTTGTTTCTTTATCCATTCTGTGCCTTTTAATAGTAGAAATGAGTCCATTTACATGAAGTATTATTGGTAAGTAAGAACATACCATTGCCATTTTCCTACTTGTTTTCTAGTTATTTTGAGAGTTCTCTCTTTCTTTCCTGCTTTCTTACTGTCTTCCTTTGCCGTTAACTGACTTTCTCTGATACTGTTTTAATTTGTTGTTTTTTATTTTTATTAATCTATTGTAGGTTTTTGCATTGTGGTCACCATAAGCTTACAAAAAATATTACATAGTAAGTTATTTTAAAGAGGTAACAATTTATCTTAGATCATGAAGAAAAGAATAGAAACAAGGAAAAAAAATCCACACTTTATACACTCCCCCATTTTCACTCTTAATTGTCTGAATTTACAAAGGTTTATATTACCTATCTCTGAACAGGTTTCTGTAGTAGCTATTATTGTTTTTGATTTGTCTGTTGGGCTTCATTCTAGAGTTATGAGTGGATTACACACTATTATTACAGTATTAGAGTATTCTGGGTTTGTTTGTGTACTTAATTTTACCCATGGGCTTTATACCTTCAAATGTTTTCTTTTTGCACATTAATTTTTTTTCTTTCAGGTTGAAGAACTTCCTTTATCGTTTTTTGTAAGATGAGTCTGGTGGTGGTGAATTATCTCCATTTTTGTTTGTCTGGGAAAGGCTTTCTCTCCTTTATATTTGAAGGATAACTTTGCTGAATACAGGACTCTAGGATGGCAGTGTTTTTCTTGCAGTACTTTGAAAATATTTCACTCCCACCTGGCCTATATGCTTTACATTGGGAAGTCTCTTGCCAGACAAATTAGAGCTCCTTTATTATTGTTTGCTTCTTTTATCTTGCTGCTTTTAGGATCCTCTCTTTGTCCTTGACCTTTGAGAATTTGATTATTATATGCCTTGGGGTAGCCTTATTTGTGATGAATCTATTTGGTGTTCTCTGCCTTTCCTTTACTTAGATATTTATATCTTTCTCAAATGTTGAAAAGTTTTTTACTATTTCTTGGAATAAGCTTTCTTTCTACCCCTTGATCTTGCTCCACTCCCTCTTGAATACCAACAATTCTTAGATTTGGTCTTTTGAGGTAATTTTCTAAATCTTATAGGTAGTCTTTGTTCCTTTTCATTCTTTTTTTTTTTTTTTTTTGGCTTTTCTGACTTTGTATTTTCAAATAACCTATCTTCAAGCTCACTAATTCTTTCTTCTGTTTGATGATTCATTCTGCTGTGGAGAACCTCTAATGAATTTTTTGGTTAGCAAATGTGTTTCCCAGTTTCAAGGTTTCTGTTTGTTTTTTTAAAATTTCAAAATATTAATTACAGAGATACAAGTATATTTGTTACATGGATACCTTATATTGTTATTATCTGATAGCTCCCATTTATTAATGAAAACATATGGTGTTTGGTTTTCCATTCCTGAGGTACTTCACTTAGGATAATGATCTCTGGTTCCATCAAAGTCACTCCAAGTGCCATTATTTCATTTGTTTTTTAAGGCTGAGTAGTAGTCTATGGTATAGATACATACACCACATTTTCTTTATCTCCTCATGAATTGAAGGGCACTTAGGTTGATTCCACAACTTTGCAATTGTGAATTGTACTGTGATAAACATTTGAGTGTAGGTGTCTTTTTGATAAAATCACTTCATTTCCTTTGGGTAGACACCCAGCAGCGGGATTGCCGGATTGAATGATAGGTCTACATTTATTTCTTTGTGGAATCTCCATGTGATTTTCTATAGAGGTACCAATTTGCAGTTCCCCCAACAGTGTATAAAGCGTTCTTTTCTCTCTTCATCCACACTAGCATCTATTGTTTTTTGACTTTTTAATAATGGCCACTCTGATAGGGGTGTTGTGGTATTCCACTGTAGTTTTAATTGGCATTTCCTGATGGTTATTGATGTTGAGCATTTTTTCATGTTTGTTGGCCATGTATCTATGTTTCAAGAAACTTGTGTTCATGTCTTTTGCCCACTTATTTGATGGGGTTGTTTGTTTCTTACTGATTTGTTTGAGTTCTTTATAGTTCTGGATATAAGTCCTTTACTGAATGTATAATTTGCAAATATTTTATTCTATGCTGTAGGTTGTCTGTTTATTCTCTTGATTATTTCCTTTAATGTGCAAAAGCTTTTTACTTAAGTTCCATTTATTTATTTTTGTTGTTGCCATATTTACTTTTAGGGTCTTAGTCATAAATTCTTTGCCTATACTATGTCTAGAGTTTTTATGATTTCATATCATATATTTAAGTTTGTGTCCATCTTGAGTTAATTTTTATATATGGCAAGGGATAGGGATCCTATTTCATTCTTCTGCATATAGCTATTCAATTTACCCAGCACCATTTATTGAATAGGGTTTCTGTTCCCCAGTGTATGTTATTTTCTGCTTTGTTGAAGATCAGTTGGTTGTAGGTAGATGGTTTTATTTCTGAGTTCTATAATCTGTTCCATTGGCCTATGTCTCTACTTTTATATCAACACAGTGCTGTTATAGTTACTATAGCCTTGTAGCAGGATTTGAAATTTGGTAATGTGATCCCTCCAGATGTGTTATTTTTTATTAAGATTGCTTTGGCTATTTGGGCTCCTTTTTGCTTCTAAATTAAGCTTATTTTTTCTAGATCAGTGAAATATGATGCTGGTATTTTGATGGGGATTGTATTGAATCTGTAAATTACTTTGGGCACTATGGACATTTTAACAATGTTGTTTTTACCAATCCATGAGCAGGGGATGTTTTTCTATTTGTTTATGTCATCTACGATTTCTTTCTTCAGTGTTTTGTAGTTCTCCTTGTAAAGATCTTTCACCTCCTTTGTTAAGTATATTCCTGAGTATTTTATTTTCTTTGTAGCTATTGTGAATGCTAGTGAGTCATTAATTTGACTCTCAACTTGACTGTTATTAATATATAGAAATGTTTCTGATTTGTAAACATTGATTTTGTAACCTGAGACTTCCTTGAATTTATTTATCAATTCCAGGAAACTTTTGGTGGAGTCTAGGGTTTTCTAGGTACAAAATCGTATCCTCAGCAAACAGGTATAGTTTGACTTCCTATTTCTCAATTAGGATGCCCTTTCTGTCTTCCTCTTGCCTGATTGCTCTGCCTAGGACTTCCAATACTCTGTTTAACAGAAGGAGTGACGATGGGCACCCCTATCTTGTTTCAGTTCTTAGAGGGAATGCTTTCAAATTTTTCCCATTCAATATGGTGCTGGGCTGTGGGTTTGTGGTATATGGCTTTTGTAATTTTCAGGTATGTTCCTTCTATGACTAGTTTGTTGAAAGTTTTTATCATGAAAATATGCTGGATTTTACTGAATGCTTTTTCTCCATCTATTGATGATCATATGGTCCTTGTTTTTGTTTATGAGGTGGATCACATTTATTGATTTGCATATATTAAACCATCCTTCCATCCCTGGGATGAAATCCACTTCACTGTGGTGGATTATCTTTTTGATGTGCTCTTGAATTCAATTTGCTAGTATTTTGTGAGGATTTTTGTATCTATGTTCATAATGGATATTGGTCTGTAGTTTTCCTTTTGTTGTTGTGTCTTTTCCTGGCTTTGGTATCAGGGTGATACTGGATGCATAGTATGAGTTAAGGAGGATTCCCTTCTTCTGTATGTTATGGAATAGTTTCTATAGGATAGGTGCCATTTCTTCTTTGTGGATCTGGTAGAATTCAGCTTTGAATCTGTCTGCTCTGGGGCTTTTTTATTGTTGTTCTTGGGAGATTTTTTTATTACTACTTCAGTCTCACTGCTCATTATTGGTCTTTTCAGAATCTCTGTCTCTTCCTGATTGAGTCTTGGGAGATTGTGTGTTTCTAGGAATTTGTCTTCTTCCTATATGTTTTCTAGTTTATTTATATAGATATATTCATGGTATTCATGGATATTTTGAATTTTTATGACATTAGATGTAATATTTCCTTTTTCATTTCCAGTGGAGCTTATTTTGGGTCCTTTCTCTTCTATTCTGGTTAATCTGGCAAGAGGAAGAGGTCTATAGATTTTGTTTATCTTTTCAAAAAACCAACTTTTTCCTCATTGATCCTTTGTTTGGTTTGGTTTAGTTTGATTTCCATTTCAAAATAAATCTCCGAGCTATGATTTTTGGTTACTTCTGCTGGGTTTTGACTTTGGTTTGCTCCCAGTTTCTTCTTCTTGAGCTATGATATTAGGTTGTTAATTATGATCTTTCTGTCTTTTTGATGTAGGCATTTAAGGCTATAAATTTTCCATTCAGGACTGCTTTTG
Source organism: Microcebus murinus (assembly GCF_040939455.1). Lineage (NCBI taxonomy): Eukaryota > Metazoa > Chordata > Mammalia > Primates > Cheirogaleidae > Microcebus > Microcebus murinus. The sequence continues at coordinate 15,756,639 of NC_134127.1, forward strand.
CTGAATCCCATAGTTTTTGATAGCTTGTGTCCTGTTTTTTATTCAGTTTGAGGAATCTTTTGATTTCCATCTTAATTTCATTATTGACCCTAGGATCACTCAGCCTCAGGTTGTTTAATTTCCATGACTCTGTGTAGATTTGAGTGTTCCTCTTAGAATTGATTTCTGGTTTTGTTCCCCTGTGGTCTGAGAAGATGTATGGTTTCAATTTTTTTGAATTTGTTGAGACATGTTTTGTGGCATAAGTTATGATAAGTCTTGGAGAATGTCCCATGTGCTAATGAGAAGAGTGTATATTCAGTAGTTTGGGGGTAGGATGTTTTGTAAATGTCTGTGACTTCCATTTGTTCTAGAGTTCTGTTTAAGTCCAGTGTTTATTTACTTTCTGCTTTGATGATCCGAACAGCTCTGTCCCTGGGGTATTGAAGTTCCTTGCAATTACAATGCTACTGTGTATCTCTTTGCTTAGATCTTGTAGAATTTGCTTTATGAATCTGGGAGTTCCTGTGATAGGTGCATATATATTTAGTATTGTTATATCTTCTTGTTGAATTGCTCTCTTTACCATTATATAATGACCATCTTTGTCTATCTTTACCATTGTGGACTTAAAGGCAATTTTATCTGATAAGAGAATGGCTACACATGTTCTCCTTTGGTTTCCATTTATGTGGAAAATTTTTTTCCATTCTTTCACTGTGAGTCTGCATGAGTCCTTATGAGTTAGATGTGTTTCCTGGAGACAGCAGATAGTTGGATTTTGTTTTTTCATCCATTCAGCTGGTATATGTCTTTTGAGTGGAGCACTTTAGACTGTTTATGTAGAGTGATAGTATTGATATGTGGGATGGTGCTGTGTTCGTCATGTAGGGTAGTACCTTATTGCTTTGTTTTCCCTCTTGTGCTTTTGTTTTATACAAGCTGTGAGCTTTAGTTTTTGGGTTATTTTACAGTGGTGAGTATCTATTGTGCTAATCCATGTATAGTGCTGTTATAAATATTTCCTGTAGGCCAGGTCTGGTAGTGAGGGTAGTGACATTCCCTCAGTTTGCTTGCTGTTAAAAGTCTTTATTTCTCTGTCAATTATGAAACTTAGTTTTGCAGGATGCAAAATTCTAGGCTGGAAGTTGTTCTGTTTAAGAAGACTGAAGATAAGGCCCCAATCCCTTCTGGCTTGTAAGGTCTCTGCTGAGAAGTCTGCTGTTAGCCTGATGGGTTTTCCTTTGTACATTAGTTGTTGCTTTTGTCTTGCTGCTTGTAGAATTTTCTCCTTCATTTTGACGTTGGTCAGGTTGATGACTGTGTGTCTTGGAGATGTTCTATTTGCTATGAATCTTCCCGATGTTCAATGACCATCTATATCATATGTCTGAATCTCTGGCAATACTAGGGAAGTTTTCCTCAGTAATTCCCTTGAATAGATTTTTCATGCTTTATGCTCTTTCTTTTTCTCCCTCAGGATACCTCTAATTCATATGTTGGCTCGTTTCACATAATTTTGTATTTCTCTGAGTGACTGTTTAGTCCTCTTTATTCTCTTTTCTGCGTCTTTGAATGACTGGGTTAGTTCGAGAGCCTTGTCATTTCTTTCATTGATTTCCTGGAAATTTTTTTGACTTCTGTTTGTTGGTTTTGAACTTTCTCTTCAATTCCATTCATCTTACTGACATCCATATTCTGAATTCCATTTCTGACATTTTGACAATTTCCTTTCCTTTTTGTGGTCCACTGCTGTGGATCCATGTGATCCCTTCTGTTCTTACATGTTGCCAGAGTTCTTTTGTTTGTTTGTTCTCATCTAAATCCTCATCTCTCAGTTCACAGTTAATAGGGTTGCATGGCACCTGTTCTCTTTTGCTGGGAACTCTGGTACTTAGTGAAGCTTTTGTGTCTTACTCTGGAATGTTAACCCAGCAGGGGAGGGGCAGGCACACTGAGAGCCTGTAGTGCAGGTGTTCTGTTTTGTCCTTTTCCCCTGTGATTGTCACAGTTCAAGCCAGTGCTGGATGATCCTCGTAGGAGGAGGTGGGTTATTCCCTAGATCGTTGTTGGAAGCTCAAGTTGGGGGTTGGGTGAGACCCTCTCTGTGGAGGCTGAGATCATGGGGGATTGCTCAGCCTGGGGTCTCCCCACAGAGGTGACAGTTGCAGCTGGGTGAGGCTATCTAGATAGTGGTCATGAGTGTCTCGGCTGTGGGTGTTTGTTCGAGCCAGGTGCAGTAGTAATGTCAGCTGGAATTTGGGGGTTCCCTGGTGGAATGTTGGACCTCAGGGTAGTTCCCCAGGCTCGGGGCAGGGGTGGAGCTGTGGTCCCAGCAGCTTTGGTGAAGCTGCAGGGGCGGAGCCTGTGGTGCAGCAGGAGCCACAAAGCCAGAATTATGGTCTGGAGGTAGGGCAGGAGCTGCATGGGCGTGGCTGTGTGGTCAGACTGCAGCTGGGAATGGCTGAAGTTAAGCCACAGTGGCCAGGGCCTCCCCTGGCAGCACGGGAACCATGAAGGTGGAGCCACATGGTGTGGGCAGCAGTGTGGGGGTCGCTGTTCTCCTCCCCCACCTCGGTTCAGCTGAGGCAGTTGTGGCAAGGCTTCTCATATGGTGTCTGTGGTGTCTGAGGCACCCCCTCTGCTCAGATACCACAAGAGGGGTGCTTGGCACTCAGTCACAGGGCATAGCACAGGGGTGCAGGCTCTGTTCGCTGTCTCCCTGGCCTGCTCAGGCCTGTGTGAAGGCTGCTGCTGCAAAGCTGAGCCTCATGTAGACCTGGCGACCTGTACCTGAGAGCTCAGAACGGTGGCACTTGCAGAAACCTGGAGTCACAGAAATCCACAAAATCCCTGCTGCACCTGCTCTCCAGTGCAGTGTCTCTGTGTAGATTCCAAGCAGCTACAGCACCAGCCCAGAGGTCTGTGGTGGGGCCCAGCGGAGGCAGGGGTGTGGGGGGTGTGGTTCGGAGGGGTCTCACAGCTTGGGCTGCAGTGCCTGTGGGGTAAGCTGAATCTCCAGCACTCTATCCTCAACCTTCCCCACCTGTGGATGCCTCTGCATTGTTTCCTTTGATCTTGGCAAATGAATGCTTCCTCACCTTCTGCTTCACACTGAATGTTCCCCATTGCTTTTCCAGAAAATGTTCTTTCCAAAAAGAGCCATCTATAGGTGCCTCTTCACCCACCTATTCTCCTGCAACTTTTGATCCCCTCCTTAAGAGCAGCATGCACAGGCTACTTCTAGTCCGTCATCTTCCAGAAAGCTTCCCTAAGTGCTTGTTTAATAATAGCTAACATATATTGAGCAGTCATTTGCCTGGTACTATACTGAGGGCTTTACATGTATTATCTTGCTTAATCTAACAACTCTTAGGTGGGTAGATGCTTTTAACATCTCCCTTTCCCATCTGAGAGATAAGGCTTAGACAGGTGGAGGAACTTACCCATGATCACACAGCAAATAAATGATAGAGGCAGGGTTTGAACCCAGGAAGCCCAACTTATGAGGCGGTGCTCTACTTGACTTTGAACTGGTGGATGCTTTTATGGCCAATATTTCCTTGAGCAATGACATCTTAGGATTCTATGATAATGTACAGCAGCTGTCCTCAACCTTTATGGCACCAGGGACCAGTTTCATGAAAAACATTTTTTCCACAGGGCTGGGGTAACTCTGTGGCCCAGTCCCTAATAGGCCACGGACTAGTACCTGTCCACATTCTGGGAGTTGAGGACCATAGATGTAGAGAAATAAAAAACTTAGGCCGTTTTATTGATTATGTGGTGTTCATATAATGAAGGAAGCTATCAGTCCAAACCTAATCCCTAAAGAGAAACTTAAATAAAAATTGTGTAAATCCTAATATTGTCGCTTGAATCTCTTCTGAGTTATTTCTTGTTAACAATAACCCTATTCCAGAGGATGTCAGGGGGAAAGCTTATCTACAATTTGTCCATAACTCCATGCCAACACTGCTGAATCTTTTAAGCTACCTAAGATTTACATATTCTGGAGGCTAGGTTTTTATCAAAAGGCAAAAAAATATAATAGTCAAAAAAAATGAGGAAAATAAGACGTTTATAAAGCTGTTAGTTGAAGCATCCAAAAGCAGAAAAAGTAAATCATTATGCATTTTGCTCAGCCTTTCAAAAGGGGATTCATGCTCGAAGAAGCTTAAGGTCCATTTGAGTACTAATCTTCCTCTGCAACCTTAACTCATTAATAACTACTTAGCATTTTCCCCTTTGGAAATTTTATGACTGTTGGTTAGAATTTCAAGTGAGTCCCCAGTAGACTTGTTTGGTAGATTATAGTTGTAATAATGTATGCCTCCAATTAACAATAAAACAAAATTCCAAATGTCAAATGTTAAAGTATAAGGAACATATAAGTTGAGAGTTATACTCACCTGCCAGCTAGAATGTGTCCCCTTCATGGTGGCTTAAACAAGGTAAAAGTTAATTTTTCTCTCACATAAAAGAGTTTGAAAATTCCATAGTCATCAAGGACCCAAGCTATTAATACTTCATTCTTTCTGCTTACCTGTTCCTAGTGTAAGGCTCTGATTCTCAGGGTCACTCGTGGTGCAAAATGGCTATTAGAAGTATGCCTATCAGATCCAAGTAGAAAGTAGAAGGAAGGCAGGAACAGCAAAATGGACTCATATCAGTTGTCCACTCTATTTTTTTTTTTTTAAGAGACAAGGTCTCACTCTGTCACCCAGGCTGGAGTACAGTGGTAAGATCATAGCTCACTGTAAACTCCAACTACCAGGCTCAAGTGATCCTCCTTTCTCAGCCTCCCAAGTAGCTGGGATTATAAGTCTGTGCCACCATGCCTAACTAGTGTGGGTGTATGTGTGTGTGTGTGTGGAGAGAGAGAGACAGGGTCTCATCGTGTTGCCCAGCCCGGATGTCAGGCTCAAGTGATCCTCCTTTCTCAACCTCCCAAGTAGCTGGGATTATAAGTCTGTGCCACCATGCCTGACTAGTGTGGGTGTGTGTGTGTGGGGGGGGGGTTTGTGTGTGTGTGTGTGTGTGTGTGTGTGTGTGTGTGTGTGTAGAGAGAGAGACAGGGTCTCATCGTGTTGCCCAGCCCGGATGTCAAACTCCTGGCCTCAAGCGATCCTCCCACCTCAGCTTCGCAAAGTGCTGGGGTTATAGATGTGAGCCACTGTGCCTGGCCTAAGTTATCTATTCTTTTGTTCTCCTTTCCCCCTTTCCTAGATGCTTTCCTAGAATTCTACCCTGCAATTTTCCTATATATTTTACTGGCTGGGACTTAAGTCTATAGGCAACAACGAGCTACAAGAAAGACTAGAACATTACTACTCATAAGAAAATCAGGTTTCTCTTACTTAGGAAGAAGGGGAATATTTGTTTTTGGAAAGCAGCCAGCAGCCTCTGTAATAAGACTATAGGAGACACCACATCCAGAATTTTAAGACCCAGACTTCCCTAGCTGTCTGTATAGATAGATAGTGGCAGAGTTATAATCAGAGCCTAAATGTTTTGCCAACCTATATTAACCAGAGGTTCACAATTGCTCCTACTAACGATAAATTGGATAAATTGATAGTAAATCAATCTAGCATTAATACAAGGGTTTTTCCTCACCCTTTAACTCAACATCCCCCTCCTCCCAGATGTTTCAGAATATTACTGCCTGCTGATTTGATAAGCCTTTCTAACTCTGATTGTTTCCCCCCCAAGATATGTTATGTTGGCTATCCAGATTCTGTGATTAAAATTTAAAGTACTTTTAGTAGGTTATTGCACTTAACATTTGTTTTTAACAATAATGGTTTTATGACTTTGGGTCAATTTTTTTTTAATTTGCTCTTACAGTATAGCTGAAATACAGAAAGATGTGGAGTACAGATTGCCATTTACCATAAACAACCTGACAATTAACATTAATATGTGAGTAGACTTGTACCCTATTTTTTCATGAAATAGGACTTTAAAATGTTTTATTGTTTTCTGTTTCTTAGTTATTATTAGAAATAAGCAATTTAAAGTGAACTTACTTCAAATAATTACAATTTATAAAATGGTACAAAATTTAATGAAATGTTTTGAAAGATATCTATATTTTTGTAAGAAAGAAACTATAAAAGGGGAAATGCAAAAGATACAATAATAATCCTTAGTACTGTAATTGTTTTTATTGAGTGGAACTAGTCTTAGCTGGAGGTAGGCTGAAAAATGATAATAGAAAGAAACAAAGGGATCCACATGGAAAAACCATTAGAAATAGATTCACCTTTACATCAGAAACAAGTTAAAATATGCCAGACTTCAGCACAGGTGCACTATGTCAACCAGTAAGTTCAAGGCTGGATTTGATCTGCTAATTATTTTTAAGGAAAAAAAATTAAAAGTTAAAAATATAAACATGAGTTTTTTACTTAAGTTAAAGGGAAAAAAAGTTAGACAAGGTGATTGCTGAAGAACCTGTTTAGCCTTACATGCAATTAGAAGTCTGTAGAGTGAAAGAATTAAGTGATTACCAGATTGCATTAGGTGGCTACTGCTAGAGCAAGTGTTTGGGCCAGTTAAGAAGGCACCTAACTTGAAGAAAGTAACCATGCCTTATTCACCTTCATGTTCTCATTGCTTAGGAAACTGCCTGCACATAGAAGGCCTTATTAAAGTACTAGTTGAATGAATGAATGAATGCAAGCATGAATATATAACTGTGCAAGCATTATGCTATGTTAACTTGATGTATATGAGCTTTTGAATCCTCACAGCAGCCCTGCAAATTAGGGCAAATTACAGACACATGGTTAGTAAATAGTTTAGTCAGGCTACAAACCCAGATCTGTTGGGCTCCAAAGGCCATTTACTGCCTTTTTTTGCCAAACTAATTTAAAAATCTTCAACTTTGTGAATGAAATAGTTTTATCTTTCATCAAATGCCCAGGTAGAACTAGTAAGAGAAGCCAACAAGGACCCAGTTTTCTTTTCAGCAGTGCTGCCAACAAATGGTTTTCTGAGACAACAGGGAAACAGAGAGGCAATTATCTGGGCATATAAGTCTGAGTTTTTAGAGATTTGGAAAAGAGAGTTCCATATGCAGTAAACTCCCATTTTTAAGACTTAACTCATTAATCTTAGTTTTGCAGTAGTTCAAAAAAGGTTAAAATTTTTGTATTGAGAATTTACTGTTCTTTCCTTGAAACCATGTGATTGACCCCTAAGTTGGGAGGGGGAGTATTAACTGGGACATTTAGAAGGGTGCCATAGAGAGCCAGGGCATGATGGTAACAGCTACTTGTCAATCCTAGTCTTTTCCATTTTATCCACTTACTCTTTACAAATACAATAAATAATGAAATAATTCTTGGCAGCATTTTATTTATTTTTATTTTACTTTTTTTTTTTTAATCAGGCTGGACATGAACTCCTGGCCTAGGCAATTCTCCCACCTCAGCCTCCCAAGTAGGGGCTGGGACTACAAACATATGCACCACCATACCCAGCCTTGGCATTTTAAAAGTGGAAAAACCACAAGGAAATTATATGGCCAGAACCTGTGGTCTAGTAACCAGCCAGACTGTGCTAGTATATTTCACCTGATACAAATGCCTGATCTAATTTTTACTTGAGATTTTGTGTAGCTTGGTATATTGTGTTTAAAAGCAATTAATTGGCATGATGTGAAGAATAGTCTATAATTCAGCATGCTCATATTCCACATTAAGGATGTTTTACTGTGTTGAATGGCTACATTGTCTTGTTGCCAAAGTGTAACCCTTTATATATTTTCAGTCAACTCAACAGCCACAATACAGCACTTATTATTAAATAATTAATCCATATCAGAGTGGAAAAATTTAATTTGCTTTTAACTTTGTTTTAGGATTTTGATTATATAATGTACCATTTGTTATCTTTGTTTTTGTTTTTCATCTGTTCTGCCTTTACCAGACTGCTTCCTCCACAATTTCCTCAGGAAAAACCAGTGATCAGTGTTTATCCACCAATACGACATCACTTAATGGATAAACAAGGAATATATGTTACTTCTCCATTAGTAAACAATGTATGTATATGGTAGTTTATGTTAGAGTAATATAACAGGTGTCTTTTCTACTAAATATTTTAGAACTCTGAAATACACTTGACATTTTATGTGATTAGTAATTTTTAAAAAAATGTTTGTGTTTATTTAAGACTATTCCTTAAAGTTCTTAGGATATGATATGGTTGACGTGAAGACTGTAACTTACATGTACTCTAATATTTACCTTTGAACCCTTAAATTATTGTAAATAATGAAATATGGAAATATTTCAGCTCCATTATTGATTAAATGGACTTTTAACCTGGTTTATTAATTACCAAATATTTATGATATTGATTCTGTAAGAAAATATTATAAGTTGTACATTATTATGTTTAGATGATACAATATTCTTTGTTTTTCATTTAATTCTTGACCTGCAAAAGTGGGTTAAGATTTCAAATGACATTGTCCTAACGAGACAATGAGACTTTATAATCTTCTTTTTCTGAAAGTGATTTTAAACATCATGTATTATGGTTATTCTTAGTTTACAATGCACTCAGATCTTGGAAAAATTGTTCAGAGTCTGTTGGATGAGTTTTGGAAGACTCCTCCAGTTTTAGCTCCTACTTCAACAGCATTTCCATAGTAAGTATATTTATAACAAATAAAATTTTTTCATATATTTTAATTTATTAAAGTAATAAAAATATAATTTAAAAATTCCAGTGACATTAAATGGCAGTCCTCTGATTTCCACATCCCCACCTTCACACAAATACATCCATACTTTTCAGAGGCAACTATTTTCTTCTTTTAGCTGTTTCTTCTAATGTTCACCTTCATCTTTCTGAATAATGTGAACATACTGCTATCTCTTATTTGCTACTGATTTCAAAATAAAGCAGATTTGTTCAGAATTTTTAAGACTTTAAGAGTATGACGAAGATTCTCTCATGATGATCATATTGTTTCTAAATAACTTGTTATATTCACATACATAGTATTGATTCCTTTAGATAAAAGTAAAGTTTTAGGATAAATATGATACATCCTTTGACATGAAAAGGCTTAGTAGAAAACTTTTAACTTAATTTTTTTAATGGGTCATAGATTCACTTGGTTCAAAATTCAAAAAGTATAAAGGAGTGTAGAACAAGAAGCCACCCTGCCACTTCCTTTTCCCTTGCAACTTAGTTTTTCTCCTCTTGGCATCCAGAGTTATTTGGGTGTGTATATATATATAATTCCTGAGATATTCTATGCATGTACAAGAAAATATATGTAGTATTTTATCCTCCTCTTTTTTTACACAAATGATATCATACTATTTCTTGCTCTTTATTTCCACTAAATGGTATGGTTTGGAAAGTTTTCCATGTTAGTACCTAAAGCACTTCCCAAGCACATAATGCTGTGCTACTCTTTCTAATATATATACATCTTTATATATGCATCTGTTTTTAATATTTTAATGTTTTTAGCAGCTTATCTGTATATTTAATTTTCCTTTAAAATTTTCTAGAAAAATAGTGTTGACCTTCAGTCAGATTTTTCCAAATGTATGGAGAGCTACTAGGCAGCCTCCACTAGGATACATTTTTTGGATTTGATATTGTTCTGCATGCCCTCTGTGGTGATACTAATTGATACCAGAATTCAGAAATGGCCTTTCTATTCACTTCTACTCTGAGCAGTTGAATGGTATGCTTTCTAAAGCATTCATCTTCTTTTTCACAGAAATCTCAATTCTCTTTTGTGGGGGGGGGTGTTCATATTTTATCTAATTATAATATTTAATTCAGTATATAATTATACTGATATAATTATACTGAATAAATATGTAACTGAATTATACATTTATTCAATGTATAATTTGTTATAATAACAAGTATCACCTGCCATAAAAAGAGTCTATTTATAATGTACGACCATTGTTGTTTAGAACAATTTAGGAATAATTTTACATGTTTTATCCCTAAAATTTAATCTGATCATTCTCTTTTTCTCTTCAGCCTGTACAATAACCCAGGTGGGATGCCTCCTTATGCTGCTTCTCAGGGTTTTCCATTTCTTCCTCCATTTCCCCCACAAGAAGCTAACAGGAATATCACTTCTTTATCTGTTGCTGACACTGTTTCTTCTTCAACAACAAGTTTTACCACAACCAAGCCAGCTGCTCCTTCATTTGGCGTCCTTTCCAGTCTGCCGTTACCTGTTCCCACAACAGACGCTTCAGCTCCGGTTGGTGTCTTCATTTGCCTATATTTTGTACTGTTGAAACACTTTTTCAATCAAAAAACATGTATTATATTCCTTATTGTGCCAGGTACTAAGTTGGGCACAAAATGTCAAAAGATTAAATCAAATTTTTAAACGTAACGAGCTCAGAGAGGTAACCAACAAATGGTCAAATAAATGCAAGTAAAAAACTTCTAGTGGAGTAGAAGAGATAGTCTAGAGTTTTGTTAGAGACACAGTTAAAGGAATGGTCAGTGCTCCCAGAGACCAAGGTAGAATGAGTAGGATGCCTTTACAAAAAATGTGATGTTTTTTTTCACCACTTTATCCTTAGTGTCTCAAATCATGCCTGATATATACATAAAGTAGATGCTGAGTAAAAGGCAGGTAAATGAATAATGAATTTATGCTCAAAGCCAGATTTTGAAAGATGGTTATGAATTTGCTTGGATAACAAGGGGCTGTATGAGGCATTCTGTAAGAGGCAGTAATATTGACATTGACAAAGGCATTAATGTACAAACCAGATAGCATTTTTGTGAAGCTACTTTCATAGATCTTTCTGGCTGCCACATAGAATGTAGGCAAAGGCGCAAGAAGTGATCACTGTAGAAGCAGGTGTTGGATTATGGTGGGTCTGCTAAAGCATGTTAAAGGCTTCAAGTATCCCATTGGTTTAAAAAACTGTTCTTAAGCTTGCCACGTGGTGTGTTACTAAGGGAGAGACTAATACTTTGTGCATAAAACTTGTACAGGGATTTAAAAACCTTCGATTTTAACTCTTAGTGAATATCACCCATAGTAATACTCAAATATTATAGACCTTATTATGTCCAACATTGGTAATTTCAGAGTTTGTATCCATTTAGAATATATAGACCCAAGTGGACTTTGTTTTTCCAAAACCTTTCATTTTATTGTGGTAATGAATGTTATGAACTACAATTAGTAGTAAAAACAAAATTACAAGAGAACTTTTCAAGGGTCCTCAAGTATAAAAAGTCATATGTTCAAACAGTGGATACTCTGTTCCTCATCTGCTCTATTGTCTCATCTAACTTGGGTTTGTAACTATTCAGACTATTGTCAAATTATTAAGTTTTTCTATATTTAATACCTCTAACTTGAGAGAAACATATTTATATATATTGATGAAATCCACAGATAATTCTCCCCACCTGGCACAGATACACTTAAAAGATTTATTTTACAACCATATCCTTGCCCAAGAAAGAGAACTAACACAGATACTCACATGGACCTCACCAAAAAGATTTTAAAAAGGTAAACTGTGTATGTACAGAGTTACACTGAAAAAAATAGACTGAAGGATAAAGGGGAGAGTAAGGACAATATGAAGTGTGAAGATGAAGATATGAGAATGAAAGCTGTTGTGGAATATAGTACATTAAAAAGTGTTTTTATAAGTAAATAAGAACAGTCAAAAGATGACTTACATTTAATATCATTTAAAACTCTTCTTTAGACAAGTCAAAATGGTTTTGGATACAAGATGCCAGATGTCCCTGATGCATTTCCAGAACTCTCAGAACTAAGGTAAAAAAACTTGGGAGAGTAAAGTTGGTGGTGCTTCTGTTGTATTTATAAGTACAAACCAGATCATCATTTTCACATTCATGTTAAATAAAATGATTTTTAAAATCATCACTATTCCTATACAGTATTGTGGTTGTCATAGTTGTCACACACACATGCATACACACATATATTTATATGTTCACACATATACACTTAGACACATATACATACATATGTTATATATACATTATTATTTATTGAAGAAATTGGTTATTTGTCCTATAGAAATTCCCATATCCTATTTTTGTCTGATTGTATCTTTGTGGTACCATTGAAGATGCTCCTCTGTCCCATATCTTATGCTGCTGATGGTTAGAACTAGAGTCTTGATTAGATTTTGGTTCAGTTCTTTTGCCAATATTTATATCATAATTAGTGCATACTTCCTATTACATCATATAAGGCAGCAGTGATGTCTGCTTGTCCTGTTTTTAGTGACATTAAGATTACATCAGGTTGAAGCACCTAAAATCATTGACCATCGTGAATCCAGTAATGGTTGCAAATGTGATTTTCTGATTTTATCATTCCTACTGCCAGAAGAAAAACTTTCCTTAATCAACTGCATAGTTATACTGAAATATACTTCATACAGGAAAGGCAAGATAAATGCTTGATTTTTTTTCCCTTTATTTATCAATTTTCATAATAACGAGTTGTGGCACTAATAAGCTCCAGAAGTTGTTCTGAGGGGTAAGAAACTCAGCTTGGCTTGTGTATCATTTTTCAAAATAATAATACTAATATTTTACTAAGATTATTGAATGAAGGTTAAGTTTTTTTATTGTGTTTCTTATAGTTCTTTTGTTTTTAAGATACATCACACCAGAATGTATAGCCAAATACTGGTTTTTTTAAGTCTCTTCAAATAATTCTTCTCTGGATGGTTATATAACTTAGAAAAAACAAGTTCACTGATTTTCACAGTAATCTAATTTGCTTTGAATTTTAAAGACTGCTTTTTTCTTTATTTATTTTAAAATTATCTAATGTTTTCATAAGGCTCAATGGTCAAAACTAAGATACATTAGGAAAGGTTTAGCTTCCATCCCATTCACCCAGTGTTCTCTTTCACCCTACAAATATCATTTTGTTTTTTGTTTAGCTTTCCATTATTTTTTTGTGTAAATTCATGAATATATGTATACACATACATACAAATATATATACATATCTATGTCTTTTATCGTGAAAGCCATGCATCTATTAGCTAAATTGACACAAAATTGGGAGGCTTGTATGGCTGCTTATGCACACTAGTCTAGTAACCGCTGGTAATCTTACACTGTACAATAGCAGAGACTACTTACCTTGTAGAGTCTTGGGAGATTTTGTTGGCTATATTTTGGCCAACATAACCTTGGAATCAGGTACTGACTGGTCTAAAGCTGTCTAGATAGAACAATCCCCCATAAAAGTTTTTCACAAGCCAAAATGTTATAGTAGTAACTACTCTGGCCTTTTTACAATTCTGTTTCCCTCCTATCAACACATACAATGAAAGGAACAGGAAGAGTGTCTTGTAATGCTTACTGCTTTGAATTTATTGTATTACCAATATGTTCAATTTTATGCTTGCAAGAAATAAATAGCTTAAATATTACATATCAGTAGGGCTGGTTCCTATCAGGGAAATTCAAAAAATAAGTGATATTCTAAAGCGATTAAATTAAACAAGAGCAAGAAAAAAATATTTAACAATATTACTGCTCTCCTCAGCTGAGTATGGGATAGTCCTAGTTTCATGCATTTTTCTTTACCCGAGTTAAGTAGACCTAATTGTTAATTTCAGGTGACTGTATAAGTCACCTGACTTATAAGTCACCTGACTTACAGTCACCTTTCAGGTGACGGTATAAATACTTCCCCACAGTTGTAATTTTAAAGAAAGTTAGATATATCGATATATCCATTGGACCAGAATTCACTTATACAGATTCTGTCAAGAATATATTACAGACTACTTTTATGTTCCATTGCGGTTGATGTTTTACATGCTTTTTTAAAGTTACAATTAGCCTTCTCAGGTGTATAGAACTCTGTCAACTAAATAAAACTAAAAACTGTGAATATTTATTTGTTTGTTTGGAGACAAACCTGATGACTGACATTCATTGACAGCATATTTTTTTCTTTCGTGTTTCTAGTGTGTCACAACTCACAGATATGAATGAACAAGAGGAGATATTACTAGAACAGTTTCTGACTTTGCCTCAGCTAAAAAAAGTTATTACTGACAAGGATGACTTAGTAAAAAGTATTGAGGAATTAGCAAGTATGTCTTCTCTTACTTTAGTTCAAATTTCCTGAGAAAAATGTGATTTTTACCTAGAAATAAACCAGGGATTTATCTTACAGGAAAAAATCTCCTTTTGGAGCCCAGCTTGGAAGCCAAAAGGCAGACTGTTTTAGATAAGGTGAGTTAGTGAAATCATTTTGAAGAAATTTATATAATTAAAAGATAGAATAAAGTGACATTTTATTTTTCTCTTTTAGTATGAATTACTTACACAAATGAAGTCTGCTTTTGAAAAGAAGATGCAGAGGCAGCATGAACTTAGTGAAGTAAGATTGTTTAGTTCTTTTCCTTTCCCATAAAAACTTTTAATGTGTATGAGTTACATTCCTATTTTCATTATCATCAGAAACTATTTATTAGGTATCTGACTTTATAAGGCATGATTCCTCTAAATGTAGGTGAGTGGCTCTCAATTATGAGGCACTATAAATCATTTGCTCTCATGTAAGAGCACACCCGGTTCTAAAACATAGAAAAATATGAAAAGCTTCCAGAAAAACTTTTCCCAGGTAAATTATGAAACCACTGTAACCAGATTTTTTGTAAAAAAAATCTAACAAAAACTTTAATTCTTTATTGACTTTAAAGCTTAGGTACAAATAAATAGAAAGTTAGCAAATTAAAAAGTATAATATATGAAACGTATAAAGTATAATTTACTACAAATAGTGGGTTTAATGCTAGAAATCAAGTTATATGACAATCAAAAGTATTTTATAAAATTCAGTTTACATTTCTGAAAAAATGAATCTTTAAAAATAAGGGAATGGAGGACATATCTTTATATCTCATTCCCATAGCCAACATCATAGTTAACAATATTCTATTTGTTTTGAAATCAGGAGTTTTGTAAGGTAAAGCCAATGTAATAAAACACAAAAGAGGAAGAAATAAGAGCTAACATTGCATAATTAGTATGTGTCATACACTGCCCAAAGCTATTTACATATACACATTGCCCCCTTACTATACGACATCCTATGGGGTAGGTATTATTATTTTATTTTATTTTATTTTTACATTTTACAGATGAGGAAACTGAAGTACAGGGAGATTAAATAACTTCCATTAGATCATATAACTAGAATGTATTCAAGTTAGAACTCAAACTTAAGTAATCTTCCTTCACAAAAAATCTGGGAGAATCAACTGAAATACTCTTAGAATCACATTAGAGCTTAGTAGATGTTGAAGCTTTTCACAGTAGTCAATACCAGGAAATATTAGGGTGGGATCATTAGTGGTCATCTTTGGGAGTGCCTGTCACAATGACTTGATTCCAGAATCCCTATGAGAAGACAATGATTTTCCAGATTTTTCTCATTTAATAGTCTTCAGCCAATGGATTGGTTTCTCTTGCGATAGGCATCTACCCCTATCCAAAAGCCGAGGACCTAGATGGGGCACTATAAAGTAGCAGGTTTACTCCACAAAGAAACTTTGTAAGCTATATAACAAATTGCTTCTGCATAACCTCTACCTCATTCTCTCTCCCTCTAAGGAGTTTTTCTGAGTATTATAAACTAATAACGTGCTGGGTTTTCTTTTTCAGAGCTGTAGTGCCAGTGCTCTACAGGCAAGATTGAAAGTAGCTGCACATGAAGCTGAGGAAGAATCTGATAATATTGCTGAAGATTTCTTGGAGGGAAAAACTGAAATAGATGATTTTCTCAGTAGCTTCATGGAAAAGAGAACAGTATGTAATACTCTTTAGTTGAGGACCAGTAACAGTGGAATATCAAATTACTTAAGTATACTATGAATAAAGTATACTATGAATAAAAATCAGCATTTTACTCAACTTGAGGTATGAGTGCTGTAAGAGGAATCCGAGAAGGCTATATTGAAAATGATAGCAACATCTTACTATCCCTTTAAACCTACTTGTTTTCAGTATACAAGCAGGTAAATCTAGGAATAATTCTGTTTCAGAATTTGTAGTTTCTGTGTCATTCTGTAATAAAGCTGCCAAGTCAGCTTTACTTTAGTCTTCATAGTTATACTCCTTAATAACCTGTTTTACAAATTTTTTAAAGAGAATAATCTGTAAAGATTATAAAATTTTTAAAATATTACTGAGAACATTCGGGAACAGTTTATGTTCTGATATTTCCATTGTATTTAAAGAAGAACCCAAAAAGTCTACTTAATAGTTTCTTGCCTTTTAATAGAGTCCAAAACATTTACCTAATTTCTCTGAAGCATCACATTTCAAAAATAATCTTTTGTTAGTAAACTTCATAAAATGTATGTTCTCTCGTCTCTCTCTCCTATTAAGGCAGGTGGGGCAGATTTTATCCCCATTTTTCATGAGAGAACATTGAAGTTCAGAGATGTTAGTGACTTACCTATGGTTATAGCATTAGTCAGACACTGATTTCTGGTCCCTTATTCTTTAATACTATATAACGGTGCCTTGAAGTTTGTATTTGTTAATTTCCCTGATTAATTTATTTCCAAATTTTTGAAATACAGATGTTTGAAATTATATAATCAGAATTAGTATAAAGGATCAGAGTTTATTCTAACTTCTGCATGTTTGCAGACAAAGGCTATCTTCTAAACAAAATTAAATTTTTTTGCATTCTTAAATTCTGAGGAATTATATGCTACCTTAAACATTCAACACTTGAAATAATAACAGTTTAAAAGATTCTTACTTCTGTTATAATGTAGGAAGTAATAGACACACCTTTGGAGAAGTGACTGGTATTTTAAATAATTTGTTTTCTAGATTTGCCACTGTAGAAGAGCCAAGGAGGAGAAACTTCAGCAGGCAATAGCAATGCACAGCCAATTTCATGCTCCACTATAGGTAAATTATATTTTGTGTTTTATTCTTTAATTGTAATGTTCTTAATAGTGCCTGTTCATCCAGCCTTAAGCATAATTGTGACATTATAGCTATTGTGCTATGTAACATTTAAAATGCTTTGTATTATATATTAAGCATAATATTATATAAGTAAGCATATAACCAGTAGAAATCTTTTGGATATTTTCTCACTATGATGTTGGCTTGAATGAAATGTTTTTTAACACCAGATAGCTGCTTATGTAGAATCATAAGTTACAGTTAATTCTTTTGTCTCAGCTGGCAAGTATACCATATAACTTGGTTGATGTATTTCTCAGTAGCCTCCTTTGTCATTTCTTCCTTTAAAATGAACTTCTAGTCTGTTTCTTTTCCATCTCACACCAGGATTACTCCAATAATTTTCTGGCTTGTCCTCCTGACTTGAGAGTTCTCTTATACAACACTGACAGGGTGATCTTAAAAATACTTCTGTGATTAATTTTCTCTGCTCTGGAACCTATATGAGCTCCCAGCAATGACAGCATCAACACCAAATATCTCTCTGGTTTTAAGATTTCTATCATCTGGCATATGTTTCAGATAATCCATTTTGATTTTCTCTTTTTCCCCTTATGTTTTACATGGTATGTTCTTCCTTCTACCTCCATATCTCTGTTCATGCCCTTACCTGATAAGCCTTTGTTTTTCCTCTCCATCTGTTTTGTTTTAGGAATGATTTGGTTGTAAGAACTACTCTCCCACCCAAACAAGCTTAAGTAAAAGCTTATGTTGTTGGATAATTTAGGGATTCATTATAGAGCCAAAGTGAAGGAAAATATAGTCACCTGAGAGTGAAAACACTAGAAGGCACTCCTGCACTAACCAGAACAGCTTCTCTCAGACCCTTTCTGAGGCTGCTTATTTGCTTCTCATTTTTCCATCTCTGGTTTATTTTTTTGTTTTTGCCCTCTCTACCTCACTCGCCCTTCAACCCTTGCTGCCCACAAGCCTGATTATATCATGTGACCGTTCAAGCAGCCAGTGAAGACTACTAAGAGTCTCTGGAGTCCCAAAAATCCCCAGGAAAGAGGCTGGCCCACGATGGGTAGAAAGAGTCATCCTGGCCCAATTAGTTTGGCCTGGCGATTGGTGTCATGTGGTCCTCCGCCCAGTAGACTGGACTGAAGGATGGGACTTTGAGAAGAGAGCATGAGAGGTTTGCTAAAACAGGGAGTAGGGTTGAGGAAAGGAAATGACAGGCATTTCTACTCTCCAGATCAAACTCATCTGTCCCTTGTCCTTCACATTAGTGCCTCCATTGAATAGTTTGATATTATTTTCCAAATCATACTATAAATTCCTTGAGGGTTGGGGCTGATTTTTGATACCAAGTTTGCATTTCCTACAGCTTGAGAAGGTGGACACTGAGTAAATGTTTGTTTATATGAACATGCGAGAATCCTTTCCTTACCCCTGTTCCCTCATAGTCACGTTATCTTCTTGTAGGTAAGTCTTAATCAGAAGAGAATGTAAAGGGATGAAAATTTATCATCTTAAATTAAAGCTTAGTTTGGTTTTTTCTTTCCAGATTTTCCTGGAAACATGAACTGCCAAGAGAGGAATGGGACACAAAACTAAACAAATTGTTTTATATTTATGATTTGCAAATTGGCATTTCATCACAGTGGCTAAAATCACAGATATACTATATAGATTGTATACAGAACTGAGACTGATTTTTTTACAGATTAGAATGATTGCTATGATCTTTGCTTTAAGGAATTTTTCTGCACTATTTGCACTAAAAATGTTTATTTATTGTTGATAAATCCTATCATATTTAAGTTCTATTGCTGTTCCTCTTATTAAATGACTATGCATGTAATTTTAGCTAGTTTTCAATATTTTATAAAACTTCATTTAAATTTGTATTTTTAATTTGAAGCTGCCTCATTTCTTTATCAAGAATGATGTGTTGTTTCCTTTCAATCTTTTTTGAAAAACTATTTTCAGCTGTGGAAACACCCTTATTTTTCTTCTTTCTGGATGATAAAACTTTTAAAAGCAATTTGTTTTTAAATATTAAAGGTGTCAGGAAACACCAAACCTGCCAATATGCCACCTCAAGAAAGTAACTTTTAATACCTACAATAAATCAAAAGAATAAACCAGCTGCTTTTATATATTTTATTTTTAAAACTAAAAATGCATTGAAAAAGCAATACAGTATTTTATCTAATAGAAAAAAATTGCCTTTCACTTAAACCAGCCCAACACAAACTTTCATGATATTTTTAAAAAAATAAGTATCTGGTAGGTTTGTGGTTGGATAGGATATGCTTTCTAAATTCCTGATATTAAATTTAAAAACAACTTTTTGTTAATAAATAATAAATCTAGACACAAAGAAGTCAATGAATTTTTCTGACTTTTACTGTCAGATTTTCCTAAGTGTAAAATATAGTAAGTAAAATTAATTTTTAGACCATCCTAATTCTTAATGAATTTGAATTTTCTCTTTAACTTGTACTATCTTTAGCAATTTGCTTCTATACAGATTCCATGGGTAACCCTAAATGAACTATATATTTCAGGCTTGGTAAGGTAGTGTATCTAAATCACAAAACAGCATAATGCATAGTTTTATTTAAATTTCACCCCAATATGATTGTCATTCCAACACCAGCATATAGCACTGATTATCTTTTCTTCATCTTTTTGTTTTTCCTATACATGTTTATGACAATTGAGTTTTAGGTAAAACACAATTATTTTCTTAGAATTGAAAAATGCTTAATATTTTAGTCTGTGTTTGTAGAAGGCAAGTATTTATATAGACTATAAAGATACAATATTGAATATAAAAATTAATTGCTTGTCTTCCTGGCACTGTGCTAAGGGCATGCTGTTTCATCTTCAAAATGACCAGATCAAGAAGGTATAATTATCATTCCTTATTTATAGCTGAGATAACTGAGGTAAAATTAGTATTTCACATTTGTAAACAGTATCATACTGGAAAGCTTAAAAGTTATTAGACTATCCAGGGATTTGTCATAGATAGAGATTTAAAGGCTGATATCTCAAAATAGAAGAAAGTTCTAAATCAAGGAAATATATATATATATATATATATACACCAAAGATATCCATTTCCAAGTTGGAAGAAATTTCTAGGAATAAATTGAGACTGGGTAATTTGTATCAGAATAGAAGTTGTTTGGAAGTAGGTTTGATCATAATTGATACATGCTTAAATTGAAGGACAGCTCGGATTAATTTTTAGAAGAAAGTGAACTAAGTCTTTAAAAAGTTCAATTATTGCTGAAATATCAAAATTTTAACCTGTATCAAATTACCTTGAAATGTAAATATTAATAATTGGGAAGTAACAAGCCTGAATCAATACATTGGTTTATTCCCTATGCCCTAATATAAACTATTGCCCTAAATAAAAAACCTCCTGATTGATGTTTGATTTAAAATGAAAATGTAGTGTTAGAGGTTTTAGTCTTATTGGATTGGCCATGCTCTTTCAAGTCTCTGTGAAACCACAGTAAAGTTTTAGTAATAAATGTAACCTTTTGTATAAATTTCAGTGTTAGATTAACTTATAATAAGTAGACTAAATGAACATGTATTTAAATTATAATGTCTCATAAAAAGGTTAAAGGGAATGAAAAAAGTTTATGGCTCTGATGTGGAACATACCACGTTAAAAATTAAATTTTAAAATATCAAATATTTATTTATACTACTTTTCAAAATAAATGCATAGTCCTATGTAATATAGATCCTTTGTCATTTTTTTTAAAAAAAAGATTTATTATTCTTTTTGTAGACATACACTGCCAAATGGAAGAAATTAAAGTCGCATCCTCAATATCAGGCAACAAAGTTTCTAAGAGTGGATAACTACGAGAATGGCTTGAAGTGAGTTATGTTATAAAAATGTGAAAGCCATTACCACCATATCCTAAGTTAGCAAGGTATTCCTTTTACATACAGTATACTGCAGAAAATGAATAAACATTCTTTGTACTTAATTTAGGAACAGTTCAACAGAGAATGTTCACATTGTATATTCTAAAAGAATTATACTTGCTTTGTTTTTTACATTAACAGAATACTTTTATATTACAGGTTTCTTATACATTATAGTTATTCTAAGTATGATGAACAACACAATTATACTATATTATTTCATTTCTCTATATTGTTACACTCCCTCCAAATGTTTCATCCTAGAGATTTCAGCACTGTCACACTTTCTTGCCCTTTCCCTTGTTCTTATTTCAGCAAAATTTAGTACATTCTCCTATAAAAAAATTCACATATTCAAAATATTGATGTAAATTGTAAAAGGTAAATTTAAATTAATCCCTTTACATTCTAGAATGTACTAATATTTAAAAACCATACAGTGTGATTATTACTTATCTCTGTCCAAACATGGCAGCTTTTCTCCACTAAGTTTCTTCAGATCAAAATTTTACATCACCCAGTATAGTCCCCTTTTTTTTTTTTATAACATAGAATGAGTCTGCCTCACATGTACATCTTTATAAAAACTCTTTTCAGCACTAACTTTAAGCAGTCAGTGGTCATCAATGTTACTAATGTTAAACGATATTAACCAGTTACATAATTTCTAAAATGATAGGGGACAAAATTCATTCCCCTCATTAAATAGACATGACAGCCACATTCTCTACTTGTTAACAGGGATTTTCCCTCACTGATGTTTTACGCTACTAATTTTACAGTGTTATACTTCAGGCTCAGTCTGGTGGTTGACCCACACTACTGGTAGTATAGTCTCTGAAATAGTAATAAAGAGGTTGTTAACAAAGCTAATATGATTTGAATTCATGTGTAAAACCCAGAGAATGAATGTTGCAGCTACTGTGTTAGGTATTAGACCAGTGTTAGACAAAAAGTGAGTTTTAGTGTTTTTTAAATGATGAGGAAAAACAGAAGAGATTCCAGAGAAGGGCAACAAAATTATTACAATTCAAAATATATTTAAGGAAAAATTAATGTGATTATTATTCCTGAAAGATAAGCTTCACATAAACAATTACAAAGCTTGTCAAAGCTCCTGAGGAATATATCTATTAACACCCCAAAAAGCATGTCAACAATGTGCCCTGTTTTGGGAAATATTGATAAGAGTCAGAAAGAAAGGTAATGTAAAATGTTTAGTAAATAAGAGGACAGATTTAAGATAACTGGTGTGAGGGAAAGGAGTTGGAGCTTTTTAAATTGATGCATGCTATGACAAGGAGGGTTTATATTGAGAACTTCGGGGAATGACAGAAGTAATTGCTCTGCAGTGAATAAATTCTCACAGTCTAGGATGAATTTCAAAATGTTGAATAATTTTCCTTATATTTGATAAAAGAAATGGCTACTTCCTGTCCTTCAATATCTAAAGAAACTAAGACATTTTTCCCTTTTCATAGCTGTATAATTCTCAACAACATGTATCATTTCTTGGGTTTTTTTTTTTTTTTAAATTGCACTGTTCCCTTATTTTTGGAAGTGTTCCTTGCGTGTCCTTTACTTTGGAACTCCAAAGGGAAACTTCAAGCAGTGAGAAACACAGCTTCGTCGGAATCCCGGTCCTTGCCACTGTCCTCACTCGGTGCGTGCTCGCCACCACTTGGAGACCGACAGCTCAGGTCCTCCACCCCGGACTCTTGGTCACTGTTGGCTGACAGATCTGGATCCGAGCTTTTCAAATTGTCTTGGGTTAGAATCAGAGCAGAATCCTCGTCACCTTGCGAAGGGCTCCTGGACGGAAATGACTTCATGTTCCCGCTGTAATCCTGGGGAGTGTTGGCTGTGCTGTTGTCTGAGGTAGAAAACCCTGAGTGTCTGCTCGGTTCACTTTGCTTACTCTTCACTTTGGTGTCACTTAACTGGACTTTCTGAATTTTTTCCAGCCTCTAAGAGAGAAATTTTAGGGGAAAATCATAAATAATTCACCTCTTTTTGTATATATGCATGCCTCTAATATTCATTACCTCCCAGCCAGGCATACTGTTAAGAACATGAGAGCCAAATGAATATGGGTTCAAACCTAGACTTTATCTGTGAGGCTGGCTTTCTTCATCTTTAATGTAAGGATGATAATACCTGCCTTGACATAGGTTTTCTATACATGTAAACAAAATATAACACAGGCAAAGCACCTGGCAATCACTAGTCTCCCTCCTTTCTATACCTTTATGGTTTATATGATTCTCATTCCATGAACTCAAAATACTTTTTAAAAAATCAGGAATGAGCTGTTTATTATCTGACTTTTAAGCTGAGATATAATTCACCTACCTTAAAATTTTAGAGTATATAATTCAGTCATTTTTAGTATATTCAAAGGTTGTACAACCATCACTACTAATTCTAAAACATTTTCTCCTCCGCCACCCCCCCAAAAGAAAAACCCCTCATACTCATTAGCAGTCATTCCCATTAATCAATTTTCTATGTCCATGGATTTACATAGTCTCGACATTTCATATAAATGGAAGCACACAATATGTGGCCTTCTTTCACTTAGCTTATGTTTTCCAGGTGCATCAATGCTATATAGTATGTATCAGTACATACTTCATTCCTTTTTATGGCTAGTCTTCCATTACATAGGTATCACATGTTGTTTCTCCATTTGTTGGGTCATAGACATTTGGGTTATTAAAAATACAGTTTACCTGCTTTTTTATCCTCTGATGTCAGCAGAAGAGGTGTTATAAGATCATTTTGTATTCATTCAAAAAGCATTGAAATTATGTGAAGCACTGTGCTGGGTAATGTGAAGAACTGAGATCATTACAGAACCAGCCATGAAGAACTTGGAGTGTCATAGCAAAGAGAGGCAGAGTTTGTGTAATGTAGGAATTTGGAGGAGGCAAATGTTATTTAAGAAGGATAGGGTGGTATGGTTAGAAGGCAGAAAGCAGAGTAAGCCTCAGGGAAGAAAGCATTTTAATAGGACTGTAAAAGAATTAAACTTGGACATTCTTGTGATGGTTAGAAAGCATTCCTGGCAGCAGGGACAATGAGAGGAAAAACAGGTAGGAAAGGTGTAAACCGTGTCCAAGCAGCAGATATAGTTAAATGTTAGCAAGGGGAATAGTGGAAAGTTGAAAAGGTGGATTAGACTGGGTTATGGGAAAATCTCAAATGCTAGGTGAAGGAATTTTGACTTTGTTATAAGGAAATGAAAGCCAAAGTGTTTTAAAAAATTATTTTAACAAGAAGAATGCTGGAATAGACTAGTAGAAACCTAAAATTTTCATGAAGTTTTGATGTGCTTAGGAAGAATAAATAAAACTAGCCCAATATGACATGATGGGACTTTGACAGCAAAAGGTCAAGCTTCTACCTCAGCTCCAGAATTCTAAAAACCTAACCTGTGGCTCATTCGAGTTCTCTGTATATATTCTTTAATTCCAGGTCTTCTCAATACTAGTGGCAATTCACAATTGTCTGTGGCATTCTAAAGATTCTCCAACAGAATCTCTAGGCTTAGTGCCCAGGCATTAGGATTTTTTTGTAAGGAGGTGGTTTTGATGCAGAAACAGCGTTAAAAAGTACACCAATTATATAAAATATGATGTAAGACAGAGCTCTCCATATAGGTCCAAAGATGCTTTGTTGGAACATGGCACATTTATACAAGAGTAAGATTTATTATGCTTAGTTTCAAAAGTTCTCAAAACCAATAGTTTAACTTTGTGAATCTGTTCTGTCTGGCCTCTGTATGCACTTGGGTTTGCAACTCCAGACTTAAGATCGTCCATGATATTTATATCTTGAAAGGTGATGTTTCATAGAATAAAAGAGAGGAGTCAGTCTCACCAGCCACCTCTAAATGACCATCTCTATTGTTGAGGACCTTAAACCATGAAGCAGCATTTCCCCCAGGTCATTTTCAGTGGTGACTATCCACTGGGCAAAGGGAGTGGACTTAGACTTTTTGCCAACCTTTATGTAGACATTATCTAATCTGAAAGTAGGAAACTAAAAGTTCTTTTCTAGTTACATTGCTTTATGAGGTATAATAAAGTACTTTAACTACTGATAGTTTCCCAGACTTCATTTTTCCTATACTACATAAAAAAAAAAAAGTCCTTAGTATGTTTAAAACATTGATCCTCAATTCACGTTTAAGACAAAAGCAATTTATTGCTGATTCCTGAACAAGTGAAAGATGTGATGATGTTATGAAGTTTTAAGAAGATAAATGAGCAAAGTGAAGCAAATCCAAGTGGGTTTGGTGCTCACCTAACCTAGTGTGGTATCACTGGAAACAAGATTATCCAATCGGGAAAAGCATTTAAGTATGTTGTAACCTCTCTGTTCAAGTAGGGACAAGTTACAGAAGCCAAAAAATAGACTTTATAGTAAATCTCACCTATTAGTTACCACTTATAGACTAATATCGTTGTAGTAAAAAAATCTGTACTCTTAAGAATTATATAAGTGCATGTATCTGCTTTTATTCTTGTACTATTTTACTTTTTTTTCACATTTTCCAGAAAGCATTAATTTTAGTGCTCTCAAATAACAGTAACAAAAACATTGACCTATATTAGGAGCTGCAAACTGGCAGCAAGCCACAGGCCAGATGCCTGAAAGGTATGCAATGCCTAGGTTTGGGCTGCAGTTACCTGGCTGCTCACCTGGATGGGTTGTGTGTTAGGTTTTCCACTGGCTAAAAATACAAAATTGTTATGTTGCCACATTTTACCTACCAAGTCTTGAGAGGCTTTCCCGGAGCACTGCTCTTCAAGAAATAAACACAGAAAACAGACCAACATGGCAAGAGTGTCTTACTTCTTCCAGGGCTTCCAGCTCCTCCTCCAGCTGCTGCGTTTCCTCCTTCACTGCCATAAGGTAATCTGTAACTGACTGTCGGGGCTGCAGCCCCTTTTCAAAACGGTTATACATTCCACTCCAAAACCTGGAAAGGAGGGCAGAGCTTTATACCACCATACCTCAATCTGAAAACTAACATCCTCAGGTCTGCTCAGGTCTCTTTAATTACAGACACGTAATATATTTTTCTAAAATAGACTGAAGTACCTGTTCTTTGTTTATGTGAAGAAAATGGCTCTTAGTTTTGAACTTCGAAAATCAGTGATTGCATATTTAGACTCTTCCAGCTGCAAAAGAAGTCTTTTAAACTTGTAGTTTTTAGCTTTTGTTTTATCATAACCACCAAAAATTAACATTTGCATTTATAATAAATCCTATACAATAAAGCATTCTGGAATGCAAATGAGAATAATTATAATTATAATAACTATATAATAACTATTATATATAGTAACTATATGATAACTATTATAATAACTTAAGTTATTAATAACTATAATTATCATATAGTTACCCTTAGACCCACTCTTTTATTTATTTAGAAAAGTATTAATATTTTGAGGGCAGAGACATTCCTATTTTATCCATAATGCCTAGAACAGTGCTTGATCCACAATAAAATATTTGTTGACTGGCTATTAGTTGCAGTACAACTGATTATGTCTCAACAGCTCTTCAAACCGATGTTTTACACAAACCATAGAGGCATTTTTTAGTATGATAGGATTGATATTGTGCTATAAAGTTCTGTGGAAATAATTAGTTTGAAACAAGAACAAAAACATCTTGAGAGGGGGAGAAATGCCATTAAGTGTGCGTCAGGAATGAGTAGGGAGAAGGAATTTAGTTTCTCAGTTTATTCTGTGTGAGTCTGTCTTTTTGTTGACCTCTGAGTTATTTTTCTTATTATACAAGTGTAGGAGGAAGTCAGAGGATAAAATATAGTAATATCTAGTTCATACCTAGCAGAATCTGTAGCTTGCTACACTGCTCTCCCCATCTCAATATATACAATATTAAAATAATTTATTCTCATAAGGGAAATATTTCCATCAGGACTCAAAAAGGCAAGGCTATGTCTTGCTTGCTATTGAAACTTGTGATTCCACATTTGACTTATAAGGCATTTGGTTTTTTCTTTTGTTTTTCAAAAAACAAATTGGAACGTGCATTTTGAAAATATTATTATAAAACATCAACTTCTGAAGAGAATTCCACATTTAGGGGGAATGAAGAGGGAGAGGAAACACTAGCAAAAATACCACATTAAATACTTCCTCTGGTGTGAAAGTCTCTGTATCTAAAAAAGCTTCAAAGATCAGTGTTTCCTACACTTTTGCGTCTGAATGTTAAACAGTACCAGAATCCAAGTTCATACCACAGAAAGTCCCTAGAGGTTTAACATACTTGTACATGAAGTTGCAGGGTGTTGTGGGAAGGTGAAGGCTTCCCTGGGTCTGGCTGTGATCAGCTCTAAACAGAGGGTTCAAGTAGTCAGCCCGATTCTTCCATAGGTGAGCCCATAATGAGTATGTTCTTTCTTGAATTCTGTTTTACAAAGAAAATAAGTCTGAAAATGACCGATTTTGGTTCTTACAAATAGTGTATGTGTAATATTAAAGCTGGAAAGGAACTAATAAATCATCTGCATATGAAGTATCCTTGTTCTGCAGCAGAGAAATTTATGATCTTTGGGGCTTCATGGTATAGTGGAAGATCGCTGTAATAATCTCAACTTCTCGACTATCTGTACTGGCCTTGACAAGATGTATAGTTCCCCTGAGTGGGAAAAAAAAGTGTCCTGTAACTTTTGGGGGACAGGGAGTTCCCCAAATAGTCACTGGACATTTATAACTTGCCAGGCACTAAATGTTTCACATGTTTTCACTCATTCAGTCCTCCCTGAATTCCTGTGCGATATGTCCATTTTACAAATGAGGAAACAGGAACAGAGAGATTAAGTAGTTTCCCAAATCCCATAGCTAGTGAGTGGAAAAGCCAAGATTCAAACCCAAGCAGAGTCTATTAGAATTGGCTCATCAAGTGCAACAAACCACAAAACTACCTAGGAAAACAAGTGAGCCTCAAGGATGTACTCTGCTACTTCTAAATCATCTCCATTTATCAAGAACTGCACTTAAATTCCTTGGAGAAAACAAACTAGTATCCACTAGAAAAACTAATTTTCTGTCTGTTCAACTCAGACAGTATAAAACTACTGGAATCTATTTTACTTGAACTGATCATTCCCAAAATTAAGTCTAATGTTGTACACACTAGTTATAATCATTTTATTCTATGAAAATTTTAAAAATGTTCTCATTTGTACTTCCTAAATCCCTTTGTTTATTGTTAAGTTTTTGACTATAAGTTATTATAAAGTCCACATTTTATTCACTTTTACCCTTGGATAAGTCAATACATTTTAATATGAATAAACGGTAGCTTGAATTTCAGATTTGCTTTACCAGTTATATTTGCAATTCTTATTATGACAGTTATATCTACCAAAGATGTCTAATGTTTTCCTTTTAAATGCAAAAGCTTCTCCACAAAGTTTTTTTTTAATATTAGTGTGTGAAGTCTATCAGTCTGTATGTATCAGGCAGAAACTGGAGGAGAAATGAACCTGTACATATTTGTCAGTTGATATTTAAATCATCTATGAAATGATGTGAGTAAAAGAACTTCAATCTATCAGTAGATATGTGACTAAATGAAACAGTCTTCAAAATTATGGAAGGCCACCTGAAATTCTTAATCACCAAATCTTTAGATAAAAATTAAACACTAAAACACTTACTTGAGTTCTCGTCTCTCCTTTTGGCTATTACATAGGAAGTTTCCAAATTGGCAGGAATAAATGTGATGTTGAATGTGAATCAAAAACCTCTCATTGAACTCAAAGGCACAAGGAAATTGTTCCATTAACTGCCAGACGCACTCAATGAACTGGTCAATAACTGGAGAGATTTCTTTTGGATCACCATCTAGATTGCCATATCTATAAAACAAAGTATTACAGACTTTTTAAGGCAAATTGTTTTTTTATATATTAGCTGTATGTGTATGTGTATATATATAAATATATATATAGAGAGAGAGAAAGGCAAAAAAATCATAAAAGCAACCCTAGTTCCTAAATAAATCTTATCTTAAAAACTTGGAATGAAGAAGTTGAAAAATAACTTTTGAAATTCAAAATTTCCAGAGAAACTTCGTAGTGAAGCTCTGGACAGAAGGGACATATTCATACAAAACAAAGTGTTGGTGCTAGAGATAAAATTCAAGGCA
This sequence comes from Microcebus murinus, assembly GCF_040939455.1. Lineage (NCBI taxonomy): Eukaryota > Metazoa > Chordata > Mammalia > Primates > Cheirogaleidae > Microcebus > Microcebus murinus. The sequence goes on from NC_134127.1 coordinate 15,785,751, forward strand.
ATTTTCCAAGGAAAACGAGCATTCTTTAATTCAAACTTTAAAAGTACATCAGAGCTTTTGAAATACATCTACTTTAGCGACTAATGAGAGAAAGAGAAATGTGAAACAATTGGGTTTTTCACTTTTGCATTGTTTGTTAGGAAGGGATAAGGAAGAAAGACAACTTGAAAAAATAGTGGTTTCCCAAGTTTCTAGGGATATTCCCATCACTCAAGCAGAGTTAAAATTTGTCACATAATTTTATTTCCATGTGACCACAGATTCCACATATACCTTTGATCTCCCATATCTTTCTTTTTCAAGAATATATCAGGATCTTCTTCCTCACATTTGTCTTGATTTTTAAATGGGAAGCCTCACCCTATTTTGCGATTTTTGGAAAGACTCCAAAAGGGTGCTTTGGTGCCGGCAAAGACAAAATAACAACACAGAACCTCATCTTAGTAATGGAGAGTCAACTTGAGGAATAAAAAAGAGCAGTGATCAGTTTAAGAGTTTCTTAAGAGTAGGAACGTTAGAAAGTGTCTGGAAACTTCTCAGAAATGTTAGTTCCACTCACCTTTGATAGCTTTAAAAAGGGTTGCCTGACACATATTTTCATCACCAGACAAACAATTATCCAACTGACCTTCAGTCATTGCCATATTCTTTCTGTTGTCTCTTCTATCAAGGAGATCCTAACTGCCTAGCAGATAGTAGAACCCCAAAACTGAAAATAATGTGATTTTTATGAACAATTAAGACTTTGTTGTTTGGGGGCTTTAACTTTCTCATTTGTAAAATGGAAGTATTGTGTTTTCCTGGAAAAATTATAAAAATAGAATTCCAGAAAACTACAGAATCAATGATGAATTAATGCTAAATGCAGAAACTACAAAAATACATATGGGCAGCTGCATGAACTTAGATTTTAGGAAAACATATTGAAACTTTAAAAAATATATATCAAACTATCTAATGAAATTATTAGTAACATGCTGCCCAAATTTAAATTTTAGCACCAAAAGACTAGACTAAGTACAGTTACAGCATTGAAGATTCAGAGATTACAGAACACCAGAACATAGGACTGGCATTATTAATGAATTACTTTTAACAAAAGGAGGCTACTGGCTCCAAAAACAATAGCTTCTGGTTATTGAGGGTCTACCACGTGGGCCAGTCATGGAGCTAAACTAGAATTCTTGCTACAACCCTATGGAAGGAGGGCATCCCCATTCCACAGATGGGAGACCAAAGGTCAGAGAGTGACAGATGCCCAAGGCCAGACAGTAAATGCCACAGCCTGAATTTGGAGTTGGATGTGTCTGGCTCCAAAGCCTGAGCCACTGTCCTATATTACTTCTCCAGAGACATATGGGACAAACTACTTAACTCTGACGGGAATGCCTTAGGACCAGCCCAGTTTGATTTCCACTGTGAAAGATCAAAGAGAAACTGTCCCACAGGCTGTTTACAATTTGCAGCCTAAAGTGAACGTATGTACTTCTAAAATGGAATAATTTAGTAAATCAAAGGTATAGGTAGAAGGAAGAGAAGGCTGATCCTTTATAGGTCAATTAATGAACAAGCATTCTCTGTCTCAATTTAATAGTTAGTTCTACCCAACTATTACCAAGACTAATCAGCTAGAACTTCATTTATCTGTGATACAACTTATACAACAAAATTTGAACTTTCCAAATACGATACAACAAAGAAACCTTTCAAAAACAACACTATTTCCCCCAGACATTCGATTGAAAATTTCAGAAACAGTGCTGTTATTCTGAACATTCCAATCAACAGATGTTTAAATATTACTTACCTGTGATTAAACTTATGACCAAAGGAAATCCAATCCTTTTCAATTAACACCTACACAAGAAAGAATATAACTATCATGGAGAGAAGCAAACGAGGGAAAAAATAAGAGACCACTACCAATAACGTGGAATAATTCAGAGGTATTTGCAACTGAAGTCACTATCCGCAGGTAACCTGCAAATGAATGAACATGTGCTAACCACGTGTTGTAGACGTGCAAACGGGAAGGGCAGGGCTGAAGTTCATCCGTAGGAAAAATACATGGGAATGGATGTGTGAGAACATAACAGCACCCACTGAGTGCTTCCTGTGTGCCAGGCACTGTTCATCTTGGTTTCTGTGTGACCCCATGTGATTGTGGGACAGGCACTACCATTCTCATTTGAAGGGGGGACAGAAGCACAGGGAGGTTAAATATTCACCAACGATCACACTCCTCGGAAGCAGGGGACGCCACTTCATGGCCCAAACCCCATCTCTTAGCCAATGTGTGATGCTATGGTACAATGTAAAATACCAACCTTTTTACAAAAAACAATTAGTAATATCCAGTGATTGTTCCTACACATTAGAAGAATTCTAAAATGATGGGGTTTAGGAGTGTATTAGAAGTTTCAGCCCTGCTCTGGAATTGGGGTTAACATGAATTTATGGTCTGGAATAGTCTAGATTATTTTTTTAATGTTCAATCAAATGAAATGGAATAGTCCTATCAGTATCACCAATGCTCTAAAGTGGCTAGAGGTTTCCCCTAAAAACAAGATCGACTGGGTGAAGTCTGCTCTTGACGACTCAAAAGGCATTTTCTTTGGGTTCCAAGTGTAATGGTTTTAACAGGGCACAGTTAGAATGAGTCAGTGGCAGGGAAGGATGTGTACAGAAGTGCCCCCCCCTCCACTCTCCAAATGTCAATGAAGGAATCCCACCCTCCTGACCTCAGACCTGGAGGGGACTGAAGCAGGAGTGTCACTCTAAAGTCTCAAAGCTATCACAGGTATTTGGAAGTTCCTAGACACTTCCAAAAAAGAGGAAGAAATACCCAAGAGAGGAAGCCTGCCTTTTCCCTCTTGTTCCCAGGGTGTCAGCTGACATTAAAGGAGATCTAGCAGTAAAGGTATTCCCTTAGGGCTCTTTTGTCAGCATCTACCATCCCTAGCATGGATTCAGGATTCTCTGAAGCACTTTCTATCAAAACATGATGAAGAGGTAATTCATTTTTAAAGAAATTATACCCAGCTTGGCCAAAATTCACCATCTCAGGCAACTATGCGAGTATTCTGTAGTTGGAAGCAATGTCAAGTTTTGTTTTTTTTTTTGTTTTTTTTTTTGAGACAGAGTCTCACTTTGTTATCCAGGCTAGAGTGAGTGCCGTGGCGTCAGCCTGGCTCACAGCAACCTCAAACTCCTGGGCTCAAGCAATCCTCCTGCCTCAGCCTCCCACGTAGCTGGGACTACAGGCATGTGCCACCATGCCCGGCTAATTTTTTATATATATATCAGTTGGCCAATTAATTTCTTTCTATTTATAGTAGAGACGGGGTCTCGCTCTTGCTCAGGCTGGTTTTGAACTCCTGACCTTGAGCAATCCGCCCGCCTCGGCCTCCCAAGAGCTAGGATTACAGGCGTGAGCCACAGCGCCCGGCCTCAATGTCAAGTTTTGACACACACCCAAAAGGTTCAAATTCTAGGAGAGGAGAGATATTATACTCCGAATTTCAGCAAAGAACCAAAAAACACTGGGAAATTTTCAGTCTTCTCACCCAGAGTTGCGAAGGACTACTTAAAAAATAAAACCTTGGAAGTGAAAAGAGTTTTTCTTCTCAAGGACTTTTTGTACACACAAGATAGAAATTTTTTTCGCCAAATATTTTTTCTGAAAAGTGTTTTGTTATATATTCGTGTTACCTCAAACTTAAAATGCTTATTATCAAATAATGCATAAAACTCAGGTTTACAAACTACTGGATATATTTTATATTTGCCCCAAAATTCACATTCAACAGCATCAACTTGAAATGGTTTCAGTATCTCAGAAATTCACCTCTTTATTCTAAGCCTATTTGACTTTTTCCCCTTTATTTAATCTTGCTGAGTTACTAAAAGAAAAATAAATGCTGACAAGGAAAAAAAAAAGTTGCCATTAGCTGTGAAAACAGAGGTCCGCCCCAGTCAAGGCGCTGCCACTGCGGATGACGTAGCCAGCGGCCACACTCACCATGAAGCCCCTCAGGGTCCGGTAGTGTGGATCCAGCAGGAGGCTGGCCACGGAGCACACCTGAGCCGTCCTGTCCCAGCCATCAGAACAGTGAACCAGCACGCTTGCCCCTTCCTCTGAGACTGCCTAAAAAACACAGGATCAGCAAAGATTCACAAAGAATGGCGATAAAAAGGAAAAACCTCATCAGAAGTAGGTTTGGTTATATGGTTACAGAATGAAATAGGCAAAACAAAACAAAAAGTCCGTTGATTGATTTACTGAGTGTGTCCCACCTAGTTAGGGCACAGCCAAGGAGTGGATGGCTTGGGGCTAGTAGCTGAAGCTCTCTTCCCGGCCCATCGGATCTAAGCCACCACTCAAGTCACCTCCGATAAGTATATGTGCTAAATAAATAAGAGTACACTTCCTGTGCAAATGTATTCTCATGATATATCCCAGCTCCCCCCTTCAACCCTCTTTCCTCCTCTGCAGATTTCCAGATTAAGCCTTACTGAAATTCTGCAGTTGCTACTGGCCCCAGCCATTTCCAAAAAAGGAAAAGGCACGAAGAAGTATGTATACATTATAAAACGACGAAGTTACAGATAAAAGTATTAAGTACCAAGTAATGGACCCAGGATGGGGGAAGGAGGAGAAAACAAAGGCCAAAATTATACCAGAAAAATCTCCATCAAGAAAAGAATTTCTATTTGCTACTGCAGATGCATGCACAATTTTTAGCGGAATATCTTGGCAGGAAGCATAAATTGGGAAACCTGGCAGAGATTTTACCATAGCATTTGTCACTACCTCAAGTTCTATTTTTATTTATTAACGTTCTGTCTCCCACACTGGAATGTAAGTTCTTGTGAGGGAAGAGATTTGACCTGGCTTATTCAGTATTGCGTCCACAGTACCTAGAACAGCACCTGGCACTAAATATTTGTTGAGTAAATGATTGCTTAATGGAGGGGAACATACCATGTCATCAGAAAAAATGTGGTTCTCTTTAGGTGTAAATCTGAGAGGAATTTATTTTTTAAAAAAACTGAACACCACAATAGATAATGGATTCATAAACAGCTTGTGTGTAAGTTGCAGCAAGATTTTTTCCTGTGGCAGAGTGGAATCTACCTACCAGCTATAGGAACAGGACTTTTGCATATGCCATGACGAAAAGGAAGGGTCATGTAGGCCTTGAGCCCTTGTCAATGAAGTAACTCACATTTGGTTGTACTCTCCTACAGAAAATCCTTTCCTCCATCCAGGATTAAGCGTAATGGATGAGAGAATACTCTGGAAATATTTGACCACTGTACTAAGATAGCATCAACAGAGCACTGTACGCTCACAAAGTCACATTTCTGGAGGGCAAACTATACAGAGGCCTGCAAAGCCAGGTACCCATTCAATGCAGCGCAGCTCAGTACAAGGAAATGAATGGGGAGGAAACAAGATGCCCAATTGGAAGTCAGAGTGGCTTGCTGGTCTGCCCCTGAATTTATTTCCCTCTGCAGTTGCGTACCTTTGCGATGAAGATTCCTGCGTCCATGATGGCCTTAATGTGCCTTAACCAGCCAGAGTTCTCCAGACCCCACAGGAAATCACTCATGGAGGGAGATTTAAGTTCACACACTGTAAGATAAATCATGTTATAAAAGCGAAATTAAGGCACACTCTCATTTTACATATGATAATATTTTACATTTAGTGTGTTAATGATTCCTTTTGTTATAGTAGATATTTTCTGGAAGAATTAAGTCAAAATAAATACTCAAGTTTTCTAAATTTGATTCTACTGAACCATTTCAAGTAAGGTTTTTCTAGCTTCTTTGGTCATGGGGGACTCTGCATCTGTCTTCAGGTATTGTATCTGTAAAATTTAAATCCTAATAGTAGTGAAAATCATTCAATGTTATCACAGTAAAAGTCTGGCAGAACACATCCATCTATTTGCTTTTCCAGTAAAGAGATTTAGAAGCATTGGAGTAAAGAGTGCTATGGAAGAAAAATTATAAAACAAATTCTAGCACTTATTCAGAACTCTCCATCACCCAACCACTTCAGATTAGGGCTGCTGTAAAAACACAAGATAGAACTGTCCTAAAAGTCTTAATGGAAATAATCAAACTCCTCTTGTCAATAACCCCCACCCCAAGGGAATAAAGTTTGTCAACTTAAAAATGAGATCTATACCTTTGACCCCATTCTAGAGCATCAGGTGAGGGGTTTTTTCCCTTTGATTGAAAATGAAGAAAACCTGGGATCCTAATGATATCTATGTTTATATAACTAAGGCAGGTGTGAAAATGCTTCTATAATATTATCAACCATAGCCAGGTGTTGTGGCACGTGCCTAAGTCCCAGCTACTCCGGACACTGAGGCAGGAGGATCCCTTGAGCCCAGGGGTTTGAGGTTACAGTGAGCTATGATGATGCCACTGCACTCTGTCTAAAAAAAAAAGGAAAGGAAATTGAACCTCACTCCCCCTCCCCCGCCTTTCACATTAAAAAAAAAATTATCAACCAGTAACTTTCATCTCAAGAGCCTTTTCTTTAACTAAAGTATGAAAAAGCTTTAGAGCTACTGTTCTGACTATGTATCACAATATTGCATGCCAAAGTTTATGGGTTTTATACCTATAAAGCCCTACTGGGGAGTCCTACCAATCAACCAATGAAAATTAAATAATGACCTATAGTTTTCTTTTTCAGTTTAAGTATATTTTATTGTACTCTGTGATGCAGTAAACACATGCAGGGAGTAGGGAGCTCTATTTCCTACTCCCAACTCCATCAGTAATTAGCTGTATAATCTGAGTACATGCTGTTCCACTCTTTAAGCCTCAATTTCTTCATTTTTAAAGGAAGGAAGGTGTACTACTAAATTAGAGCCTTCCAACTCTACCCACCTAGATTCAACTTTGTTAACTCTTTGAAAGCACTGTGCATATGGAGTACATAGCAACCATTTACAAAAATATTTATCAGATGACCTGCCCCCAAAATATGCCAGATAACAGAGGATTCATTCTGATTTTCTGCAACAAAAGAGCCATGCAAAAAAGCACAAGTAGTTAAACTCTGAGTCATAGATGACAGCAATGATAAAGGAAGTGATACTGAGATTCCCAGCAAGAGCCCCACTTAAGGAAATCATATTATGAATGTGTTTAGGCAACATTCCAAAATCTCCCATCCAAAAGCCTGCCCTGAGCTGGAGACACAGCTCCCGAAGGCCTAATAAGCAGCTGGAGAACTACAGTCCCTCTGGCATGGCTCTGGCTCAGAGCACTGTCCTTCTGTCTGAAGTCACAGTATTGCTCCAGGCCCAACATCACAGGCAGGAGGATATGATCAGTAGCTGGTAAAGCACATGAAAAACAGCAAAGGAGGAGACGGTGCTTAGCTGAAGCCCAGGGGAAAATACAGATTGATTCACAGAATCTACAGCTCCATTAGATCCGTGGCCCTGGGTACTCAGAAGTGGGCTGCCTGTTTCCAAGCTTATCGTTTTAGTCATTAAATGTTATGAAATATTTACACACATAATGATTCAAAAATCCCATAACACATCCAGACAATGAAACACTATCCAGCCATAAAAGGAAATGAGCTATCAAGCCATGAAAAGACAAGGAGGAAAGTTAAATGCATATTGCAAAGGGAAAGAAGCCAGTCTTTCACTGAAAAGGCTACGAACTGTGTAATTCCAACTCTATGACCTTCTGGAAAAGGGAAAACCACGGAGGCAGTAAAACGATCAGGGGTTGCCAAGGGTTCGGGGTGGGAGGGATGAACAGGCAGAACACAAGAATGTTTTGGGCAGTAAAACTACTGTGAGTGGATGGATACATGCCATTAAATATTTGTCAAAATCCATAGAATGTGCAACACCAAGAATGAATCCAAATGTAAATGTTGAACTATGGTGTTGGGGCAGCCTCAGTGACTGCAACAAAGCACCATTCTGCGGGGATAATGGGGGAGGCCATGCACACTGGGGCAGCGGGTATATGGGACAGGAACTCTACCTATTGCTCAGTTCTGCTGTGAACCCAAAACTGCTCTAAAAAAATAAAGTCTTTTTTAAAAAAATAATGTAACAGTCATCCAGATTAGCTTCAATTGCTTCAGATCACTAAAACAACCCCCGCCCCAAAACAAAAAACAAAAACAGAAGAAAATGTTACAAATAAATCCCTTGCCCGCCTTCCATGCCATCCTGCTTCTTCCCTTTGAAATTTAACATTCCCAAGCATGTTCTTGTCTTTTCACTACTTCCTTACTAGCTGTGTGAGCCTGGAAAAGTTACTTAGCCTCTCTGTGCCTGCGTTTCCATAGCATAAAATGGGGATAGTAATAGCCCCTGCATCAAAGGGTAGTTATACTTATTAGTCCTTATTACTATTATCCTCAAATAGTATCCATTTTTATAGGTATTAAGATTTGCATATAGCCTTCTGCAACTTGATTTTTTCATTCAACATGTTTTGAGATATCCATATTATGTAGATTAATTTCATTCATTTTAACAACTATAATATTCTATTCTATGACTGTAGCTCATATGATTTATCCATTCCCCTACTGTTGACAATTGTTTCTTCTTTTTCAGTATTTACAACAGTGCAGTAGAAAACATCTTTCCACAATCTCCTTGTGGAAACTCTCCCTGTACGTGTATTTCTATAAACGAAATGCGCTGGGCCACAGAGTTTCTGTACCTTCAGCTCTACCATGCACAGATGGCCCTCCATGTCCTCGGAGCCAACGAAATGTGGATCAGAAATATTTGGGGCCGGGCGCGGTGGCTCACACCTGTAATCATAGCACTCTGGGAGGCCGAGGCGGGCGATCGCTCAAGGTCAGGAGTTTGAAACCAGCCTGAACAAGAGCGAGACCCCTGTCTCTACTAAAAATAGAAAGAAATTAATTGGCCAACTAAAAATAGATAGAAAAAATTAGCCAGGCATGGTGGCACATGCCTGTAGTCCCAGCTACTCGGGAGGCTGAGGCAGAAGGATCACTTGAGCCCAGGAGTTTGAGGTTGCTGTGAGCTAGGCTGATGCCACGGCACTCTAGCCCGGGCAACAGAGTGAGATTCTGTCTCAAAAAAAAAAAAAATATTTGGAAAAAACAACAGTACAACAAATTTAAAAATAATACAAGCAGTCAAACAATATAACAAGCTATTTACACAGCATTTATATCATACTTGGTATTATAAGTAATCTAGAGATGATTTCAAGCATACAGGAGGGTGTGAATAGGTTGTGTGCAAATACTACATCATGTTATATAAGGGACTGTGGCATCCTCAGATGGGTGTCTGGGGTGGGGGTGGCCTGCAACCCATCCCCCCCTGGATAGTGAGGATGACTCTATTGCCAAATTTCTCTTGAAGGGGGCTTCACTGGTTTACATTCCCACCAGCCGAGTGGGAGAGTCCCTTCTCCCCTACCCTAGCTAACACTCGTCACTGCTGATGCTTTTAGTTGTGCCAGTTTTATTTCTCTAAGGACACTAATGTCAGTTTTTGATTTCTTTTACTCTCTGGACTGAAGCAGATTTTTTATTCTAGATTCTATTTGCTTGTTTGCTTACTTGCTCTGTGTGTGTGTGTGTGTGTGTGTGTGTGTGTGTGAGAGAGAGAGAGAGAGAGAGAGAGAGAGAGAGAGAGAGAGCGCGAGCGAGAGAGAGAGCGCGAGCGAGCGAGCTCTGTCGTTCATGCTGAGCTCCCCTCAATTTTCTGGTAATCTTTGACTCTCACGTGTGAGAGTGAGATAGGAAAAGGCTGACAGGAAGTGCTGTGTGCACAGACAGGCCTTTCCTAGGGTGGCCTTGGCCATTCTGACCCCCAGATGTCAGGGTGGGCAAGTCTTTGCTCTTGGAATGTCAAGGGACCCCAAGAAGGGATCTTCTAAACACCTCAGTGAATCAGTAACACTGGAAGCCAATGTCCTAAGAGCAGAAATGGGGCAAGGAGCCATGGGTCTCATTCTTCCATATTTAGACTTTTATTCAACTCCTCTGTTTTTAGTCTAGAATTCCCTGCCCCACTTTCCCAGCTTTGCCTGGTGCTCCTCATCCCTGAGTCCCTCCAGTGAGACTTTCCAGAAAGTTCATCTTCATCTTCTTTTCCTCCTGGCAGTGTGGAAAGGAGCTTTTCATGTGCACAAGGAAGGGAGGTGGCTGGGATCCAATGAGCCACTTCTTGTACAAACATCCAGCCACTCCTCTGGTTTCAGAGGCTCCTGATGCCCCTCATTCCAGAGCCTTCCTAAGGGTCTGCACGTCCATTTGGTTTACTTTAGCTCACACTTCCCCCATAAATTGCAGCTGTTTTCTAGTCTGTTGAATTAGTTATCACTCAGCCATCTCTTTTGCAGCTTTTATATTTTTGTTGCTGTCATCTCCTCTTCCACTCTCCTGTCCGTTTGTGTTTTTGCCTTTTTCCCCCACTTCATTATCATTTTAGTGGGGAGTCAGGAGGAAGTGGGTGAGCACATGCTATGTGTCACTGGAACAGAAATGAGTTAACTTTGGGCCTGCAAGAGTTGGAACTGAGATTCCCTATATGAAACTAAAATGGTTAAAAAAAAATCAGCCAGGCACAGTGGTTCATGTCTGTAATCCCAGCACTTTAGGAGGTGAGGCAGGAGGATCCCTTGAGCCATGAGTTCGAGACCAGCTTGGGCAACACAGCGACACCCCATCCCTAAAAAAAACTTTTTTTTAAATTAGGCATGGCGGTGTAAACCTACAGTCCTAGCTACCAGGGAGGATCACTTGAGCCCAAGAGTTCGAGGCTACAGTGAGCTATGATTGTGCCACAGCACTCCAGCCCAGGCGACAGAGTGAGACCTTGTCAAAAACAAAACAAAAACCTACTCATGGATGCAGTTTGACAATCAGGAAGCCAGTCTCTGCCTGGACTCTCCAAGAGCAGAATAAAAATTTCTCCTGAGATGCTGAACCCCTCGGTCTGGTCTCCTACATGTTTGGGATCCAAACTTACACTTTCCTTATACACAGAAGCCCCCAAACTGAGAAATTATCATAGCAGGGCTTGGAGTCTCGTGGACACAAACCAAAACCTGTTCGGGAGCAATACTTCCATAATTCTGAGGAATCCCACAGAAAAAGCTGCACTGAAGATAAGTTTACAACACACCACCAAACAGCAGTGGTCATGATAATGGCAGTGAACAGAGGGAAAAAAAGACACAGGATCAGCATGATACAATAAGCACAGTAATCCAGACAGGCTTTGACATACTTGAACTTGAGGATGGAAGTCTCCAGCAAAACCCCAATACAGATCGCATTCCTGGTGTGTTTGGGTTCACACTTCTGGTGGTTTGGGGAGAAACTGGTCTTGGCCACCTTGGTGGGGTTGTACCCTGTCATCTCATCACGACGGCCCTGTCTGGGCGGTTTCAGGTTAGGGTTGACCCCAGGTATTTGCACGATATTTGGAAGGTGGACGTGAAGTGGCAGCGTTCACACTCTGCAGGGCCCACCCCCTCTCCAATCTGTCCTCCTATTCAAACATGAACCAGTCTATGTACTTCTTGGTCCCTAGGACTGTGCTTATCAGCTTAAAGACTGTGCTTTCTGTCACTTAAAACTGTGCTGTCCCACTGTAGCCGTCACTATTCACGTGTGGCTATGCGAGAAAAAGCATGCAAAACACTCCATTAGTAGCTTTCTATACTGATTACATGTCGAAATGGTAAAATGTTGGATATATTGGGTTAAATAAAAAGTATTAAAATGAATCCACCTATTTCTTTTTCTTTTTAATGGAGCCTCCAGAAAATTTAAAATTACGAATGTAGTCTGCACTTGTGGCTTGCATAATATTTCTAGGGACAGTTGTGACTTAGATTGCTCAAGGAAGTTTAACCTGATCAGAAGCCTTCCAGTGTTTTTGCACATGTACCTCTAGAAAAAAAATGTAAAACCACGTACCCCTCACTCACCCTGGCATAATGGATCGTCGTAAGATTGCGGGTGTGGCAAAGGGTGTATTTTTCTTCTGTAAGGCAGCACAAGGGCAATTAGGCAGGGAAGGAGAGCTGGCTTAAAACCTGGCTGGAGGAGCCGTCTAAGGCTGGTCACATCACTACAGCAAGGAGGACATAAGAAAGTTGATGATCCAATTGATGAAGTTGATGATGAATTGATGATCCAGTTGATGAAGCCAATTCTCATCAATCAACGTAACCAGGGCGCCCCTCAGAAAGTTCTCCCATCAGCACAGGGGTGTGTGGCCCCAGTTTGCAGACAGACAGCTGAACTTGATGCAAAGAACAAATGCCAGCCCCTAGCGAACACTGAGCACGCCCTGCCTTTCTGGCCGGCAATACCGGGCAGGCCCTGCAAGCGGCAGGCTCGCCCCTGCCTGTGCACACGCTGACAGCCCAGCGGGAAGGGTGGCAAATTCCAGCACCCCCTGCAAGCTCTCGCCACTCTTTGGGTGCCTGCTGTTTGGTCTTTCTGTCCCACCCCGGGAACCTGAGCCGAAGTGTTCGACTTAATCCTAAAACACACACATTCCACCGCTTAAAGTCTCAGGACTCAACTGATTTCCTTTCAACCTTCTGCAGATCACTTTCTCCTGCAGTTTTTTTTTTTTTTTTTTTTAAACACATCAAATGCTCAGGTTGTTATTGTAGACCTCAGGGCTAATTAGTATTCTCACTTGTTTCAAAAAGTCCAGGCAGCCCAAGGAATATCTTGGCATCCAAACACTGCGGCTCAGCCCAAGAACAAAATGATCCTTTTCACATTCTCTTCCCACAGGGCATGGAAGTGACAGCGAGTTTAAAAATAAAGACACCAGGCTTTCCAGCTAACCTGGAGACTGTGCGGGCCAACAGCAAGGGAGGAGTGGACACGGCTCACAGAACAAGCCCCTAAACTGTCCTGCCAAAGGGAGTGTCCCCACGCTTCCTTTCTTCCCATACCAAGAAGGGCTACTTGTCGAACATTTCTGTTTTCAGAAATGTTAAAATTGCACAGGCTAAGTAAAATAACCCTGGCAGATTTTCAAGCAGAGATAACGACTGAGAGGGTGGTTTGGCCCCTGAGTGCCGAGTGGCCGTGTGAAAAGCAAAAAGCTCTGCAGATGATGAATGCTCAGGGACAGATACAGGGGACACTCGAGATAAACAATTATTGCCCAGATTTTTAAATATAAAACTGTTGGGTTTGTTTGGATAAACTCAGGATAAGGCAAAAATACTGATTTGTTCGCTCGTGTTGCCAAACCCGAACCAATATTTACAGACCATTTGGCTGGACAAAGTTCATTTCAGCTGATACCAGAGGCCTACGCCACAAATGACAGAGAACTGTACTTGCTGACCAGGGGCTTAATGGCCTGGCCCAGTGATACCTGTTTTATATAACAGGGCCACTATATCCCATGAACATATATAAGCCACAGTTAACAAAAAAAAAAAAAAAAGAAGAAGAAGAAGAAGAAAAGAGGTATAATTTTAGAACCTGAGGAAATATGGAATTTACTTAGAAAAAATTAAGCCCATCATGATCTTCCTATTTCCTACACAAATCTTATTTTTCCCTATACAGTTGCTGGGTGGAGTCCAAAAAGGAGCAAAGAAAGTGTCCATTTGAACCCTGTAAATGGACATGGCCCTCCCTTAACTACCAGCCTGAGTTCTGCTGATGTTTGATTTGTCCCTTTCCCATTGTGGAGTCAAGAAACCAAGACCCATGACACAGTGTTCAAAGAACTGGCAAAATGAGAACAGTTTCCGTTCACTGAACATCCCAGAAGGCGAAACCATTCAAAGAGGACTTAATCATGGCCTGTGACATGGAAATGTTGGGTTAAGCCTACACCAGCCCACCATGGTGACACGAAATAAACTTCTGAGCTCTGCAGAGAACTGTATTCAACTTATTCATGTCAGGGGTTTTATCCTTCCTTCCTTCCTTCCTTCCTTTCTTCTTTTCTCCTTCCCTCCTTCCCAGGCCCTCTTTACAAAGAACTTCCCCTTAACTGGAGAAATTCACTCTTTAGATGAAGTAATACTACCTTCCAAGGAGTAGCAACTCTACAGGACACCAAAAGGACTAAAGATTATTCATTAAAACATTTCCAATTCTGATCATGATGATACTTTCTAGAATCTCTACACAATTCATAATGCCCTGAAAGCCATTTTCACATAGCCCTGTTTTCTTTTCAAGAATCTGATGATAATACAAAATAGTAAGGTGCAATCAGGCCTACCTTCTGTATACCTGTGTTAGCTGTGCTCGACTTAGTAGCACAGAAAACAGTATCCATACACGTGTGCATGCATGTGTATCCAATAATAAACATGTATGTGTATATGTAAATGTACATATACAGACACGCTAGTATGTTCCAGAATACTAATTACCATTGGCCTAAAGAAAGCCAAGCAGTAGGTTCACAAGAGAATGCCCTACTAGTATTCAAGAATGGGAGTTTTGTGGCTAAAGACCAATTCACAGTATAAGGTGGGAACCTGGGCTATCTCAGGCTTCGCAGGAGGTACGTACGGTGGGATGTGTATATTAACTGCTAGAGTGTGTAAAACTACATGTGCCCATTTATGTTCCAGCCAACATATGTGAGTAATGGGGTTGGCATTTTCCTCTTAATGAACCCTCTCAACCTCCCATATCTACCGTAGAGAGAATCATCTCCAATGACAGAGGAGGGCTCAGATGCTGGTGGCACAGCAAGCACACTGGCATAGGACTCTAGGTCCCTGACTCCACTTTCTATTATTTTCACTACAAACAGAGACTAATTACAAGTCAATCTACAAGCTGACCCAGGATGAACAGGAACTGAATTGGAGGTAGAGGTTGAAGAAGGAACAATAAACTCTAAATAGGAAACTCACTGCGAATGGAAATAGTGAAAGCTGAGACTGGGAAGAGACAGGGGTGCTCCAGGCTAGAAAGTCCAGGGTGGATATAAAGTGACAGGCATGGCAGACAAGGCCAGGGATCACAGAAGACCGTGATGTTGGCAGCCAGTCACTGACGTGCTGAAACGCGGGCGGCAGAGGATGCGGGGTGTGGATCATTCCACACTCCTGTCGCCACCAGCCAAGGAAGCTTCCAGAACCAACAACACACTCATCAACTTGAGGGCGTATTGTCACTGGCAAACAAGTACTGGATCACCAAGTGCCAACAACAGCCTTATGGAAAAACAGCTCGTCTTGTCACTAAAATTAGCCATGGCTATCTTTAGTTTCAAGGGCTAAGGCTTTCTCCTACAGGCCCTCTTTTCATTAATGTCCTAGTTATCCAAAAACTTGCCACCGTGGCTAATAAAATATCAAACAATAATTCCGGGGGCGAAAATCTTTATTCTTTGAATTGTCTCAGTGAGCAGCAAAATCAGGAGAAAAACAGCCACTATTCCCTCATGAAATCACTTGGTTTTCTCTTGTCCTCTTCTTTGAGGATGACAAATCGTTGTCAGCTTTGACATCCAGTTAAAACATGCAGCAATCGCCTCTGCCAGAGTGCTAATGAGCAAGCAGGAACTTCTCTTCTCGCTGTGATTTTTCTCCTACGTGAAAATGGGTTACTTGTGTGTGTGAATAAAGGAAGCATTTGTCCGTCCCATGCCTAACACTTACAACACCCTCAACAACCATCTGATGAACACATGCATGTCTGAGATCACTGTAGCTCCTATTTATTAAGTACTTACTACGAGTAGGTTTCTGCTTAAAGCTCTCCATACATTATCTACCATGCAGGGTTGTATTTATTCTTGACTTTCAGATTGGGAAGGGGAGCTTATAAAGCGGCTTACTAGACCACCCATGGCTACTCAGCCAGGAAATATCTGGGCTGGTTTCTGTTTCGAAGCACACACACCCCCAAGAGGGCCGTGCCCTTCCCTGTGGCCGGTTGCTTAGAATGTGACTGTCTAGATTGGGTGACACCATCCTGCACAAAATTCTCACACAAGACCACAGAGAGGCAAAGCACATGCTCTTCATCCATCTCTCTCCTCCAGATGATCATGGGCGGATCACGAGTGAAGCCTCACAAGCTTGTTGGTCTAGTAGAACACTCGTGACAACGCTTCACAACTGCTATTTCTGTGTGAAGCTATCTACTTCCATTTTAATGGGAAAGTGGGCTTTCTATGTGGAAACCTATACCATGGTGCCAAATTTTGAGGAAAAATGGCCAGATTTTAAGGTCACTGTTGGTTGCTCCAATAGCTTAGTCATCTGAGGAAATTAATAATGGTAAAAGGTCAGACTATAGAGAACTGAAAAAGGATGAACCTTTATAGCCTTTCATTAGCTCATCGTAGCTGGTAGGACTTCATCGCATAGATTTGTAAGTCATGGGATAGGAAATACTCACTTGAAAATGAAAAACTTAAATTTGAAACATCCATAAAAGGCTGAAGTCTTCCCTTTCTTCAAGGCTGAACTAGCCACGACCCCATAAAGACATGAGGTAAGGAAGAACGCATCAAACAAAAAGGACGTTTGAACCCATAGCCATGACCTTTCCTCTCTGAGGAGAGAGAAGTGTTTCATAGAAACGTTGGAGCTGGGTATGTTAGGGACTGTCCCCCTGTGGACGTGGCACACCCAGGGCACCGCAGCAGGGAGACCAGAGCAGGGGATCAATCATATGACCCTAAAACCCACCAAGATGGTGCCTCCCATGACACAGTCTAAGTTCTCTACTTTCAACCATCCTTCCTACACCTATGGAAGACACTGACTAATCAGGCCGTATAGCCTTCACACAGAACACAGAAGATAGGACCTCCAGAGCCACCTAATTTTGCCACAAAACATTCTCCACAGTCAATGCCTACAATTTCAGGGGATGTAACAAAAAAAGTAGTTACGTTTTGGGGCCTGTTATTAATAAAAAGATCTTGATCTCTTTGGTTTTTTTTTGAGACAGAGTCTCACTCTGTTGCCTGGGCTAGATTGCTGTGGCATCAGCCTAGCTCACAGCAACCTCAAACCTCAACCTCCTGGGCTCAAGCGATCCTCCTGCCTCAGCTTCCCGAGAAGCTGGGACTACAGGCATGCGCCACCCATGGCCGGCTAATTTTTTCTATCTATTTTTAGTTGGCCAATTAATTTCTTTCTGTTTTTAGTAGAGACAAGGGTCTCGCTCTTGCTCCGGCTGGTTTCGAACTCCTGACCTTGAGCGATCTGCCCGCCTCGGCCTCCCAGAGTGCTGGGATTACAGGCGTGAGCCACCGCGCCCGGCCTCGATCTCTTAAACTGAGTCTGCTCCGCTCCCCTGCACACAGTACTTCACAGTGTCATCGCCCACACTGCTGCCCTAACACCGAGCCCTTGTGCCATGTGCTCTGGGCCCACTTCCATCCGGTCCCCCCCCTGTCAGGCTGAGGTGTGCCTCCATCTCTGTAAAACAACTTGCTGAGAAAACGCCCACAAGGCCTGACATGTTTGTTAAATCTTTGTTGATGGACTTGGCAGAGTGGACGCAGATCATATCACGAGGCAAGTGCTGACAGGCCTCTGAAAAGTGTGCTCTTACTCCATGTCTTCTTTTTTTTTGAGACAGCCTCGCTTTGTTGCCCAGGCTAGAGTGAGTGCCGTGGCGTCAGCCTAGCTCACAGCAACCTCAAACTCCTGGGCTCAAGCGATCCTCCTGCCTCAGCCTCCCTAGAGTAGCTGGGACTACAGGCATGTGCCACCATGCCCGGCTAATTTTTTCTATGTATATTAGTTGGCCAATTAATTTCTTTCTATTTATAGTAGAGACGGGGTCTCGCTCTTGCTCAGGCTGGTTTCGAACTCCTGACCTCGAGGAATCCACCCGCCTCGGCCTCCCAGAGTGCTAGAACTACAGGCGTGAGCCACCTCGCCCGGCCTCTCTATATCTTCTGAATGAAGAAAATAAGAAAACTTCCCTCCGAGAAAGCCTGCGACCCATCCAACGCTGGCCTGGCTGACTGCATTCGTCCACAGCCTGTCGTCTTGGCCATTTTATTCAGTACTGATTTTAAAATACATCATTGCCTTCCAAGAGAAAGCGTATGCACCTTACATTGGAAAGCACTTTATAGTTTGCAAGAAATCCTTTTAATAAGTCATGAGTTAAGCAGGAAGAATGTACTGCTTATGTTGTCTTACCAATACAGACAATGAGATCTGATCAAGTTTACTCGGGGACTAAAGCAAGAACTCAAACCTAGGTCTTCCCAGAGCATTTTCTACACCAACTCACCACCCATATGGGCAGCAGAGCCTAGTGGCTAAGAGTGTGGCATTTGCATTCACACTAATTAGGTCGATTTTAAATGTTGGTGGTTCTACTACTTCCTGTTGTGAGTTTGCACAAATTTCTTAGCCTCCGTGCCTGAATTTCCTCATCTGTAAAATGAGAGTAAGAGTAGCTACTCACATTATACACATTCTCACGTGTTAGTACATACATTCTTCGTATTTATTATTTCTAATAGATGCGAAATTTTCCTTCCTTCCTTCCTTCCTTCCCTCCCTCCCTCCCTCCCTCCCTCCCTCCCTCCCTCCTTCCTTCCTTCCTTCCTTCCTTCCTTCCTTCCTTCCTTCCTTCCTTCCTTCCTTCCTTCCCTCCCTCCCTCCCTCCCTCTTTTCTCTCTCTCTCTTTCTCTCTTTCTCTCTTTCTCTCTTTCTCTCTTTCTTTCTTTCTTTCTTTCTTTCTTTCTAGACAGAGTCTCACTCTGTTGCCCAGGGTACAGTACCGTGGCGTCACCCTAGCTCACAGCAACCTTAAACTCCTGGGCTCAAGCAATCATCCCACCTCGGCCTCCCTAGTAGCTGGGACTACAGGCATATACCACCACACCGGGCTAGTTTTCTCTAATTTTAGTAAGGACAGGGGTCTTGCTCTTGCTTAGGCTGGTCTCAAACTCCTGAGCTCAAGCATCCTCTCACCTCAGCCTCCCAAAGTGCTAAAATCATAGGCATGAGCCGCCACACCCAGACAGGATGCAAAATTTTCTATCAAGAAGGTGGCACAAAATTATTCAATCAGTCCCCTGCTGTTGAACATTTATGTGTCTTCTAATATTCTACTATTATAAATAAAAAACTATCAATATAGGCATATCTATATTTTTTAAACAATATTTTGTATTAATCCCTAAGATGAGGTAATCTGGTAAAAATTATGTATGTCTAAACAAAACATATTATGTCTCTCTAAACTAAATGATCCCAGAAACATTTAAAGTACTACTTTTACCATATTCTTTTCAGTACTGGATGCTATAATTTTTTAAAAGTAGGTGAAAAAAGTACTTTGAGGTTTTAACTTAACATCTCTTTAATTACCAAAGTTTAAACACTTTTCTATGTTTGTTTGTTTCAACTTACTGCTTCCTCTTTGAAAAATTATCTTAGATTAAGTTGTCTAACCTCTCTGAGACTCTGTTTCTTCATCTATAAAGTGAAGATAGTATCATGCACTGCACACTATTGTTGTGAAAACCAAATACAATCGTTTAAGTGAAAATACTAGTTCAAAGCAGCTGCTCAACTTTTAGTTAAATGGATAAACCAGTGAATGAGTGGTGGGTTAGACAGAACCCCACAATGGCCAACAATATCAGTCTAATAATCACGTGGAATCTAGGCATAAGACTAGTCATAGGGAGAAAGTGATATTTTCTAGGCAACATGGAAAAGATGGCATGTTGATTGATTAAGGATGTTCCTGTTGTGTCTTTCTCACGAGTCCCTGCCTACCTTGAGAGCAAATACAGCCAAAGAAGTGTCACTCGGCAGCCCCTCAATAAGCCAAGCTGTGAACATCATCCATCCACCTCTCCCTCCACCTTCCTCCCACTGGTTTCCTACCCAACGTCAAGGATCCCTAAGAGTTAAAAGCTCCACCTAACCTGAAAACAATTTCCTTAGCCTTGGGAAGCACACATTGACTGTTTCAACAGAAAAGAAAATACAGGGTGTCCTTTTATTTTATTTGAGGGAAAATGTACTACCTATAAAATCAAAAGGGAAACTGCTATGAAAAGCACTTACAGTAATAAATTACACAATTGCTATGTAACTGAAAGATATTTTTATCTCCTTGGGAGGCACAAATAGCACAAAAATCACTTGGTTTAGACATTTTAAATCAAAGTTAAAATTAAATAAGCTCTCTTAAAGGAACTACACAGGATGTGAACTTGGTCCTAGATTTCAGTTTCTGATGAAATATCCTGCAGTTCTTGCTCATAGACTGAGCTGTTCGAAGCCAGAATGCAAACAATTTTACTTCTCTGTTATTCGGAACCTATTCTGATAAAATCCATAACAGTGGTAAAAAAACAAACCGGAGAAAATAATAATCATGAATGAAGTTCATGATTGCTCTGCCTACCAAGGGTGCAGAAGTGCAAACCTTCAAATCTCTTTGATGCCAAGGACAGCGGTTTGAAGGAGAAAAAGCCTTAGAAGGTGGGTGTGATTACGACACTTCACCATCAGCTGAGCTTCCACGATGGTTTATAATTTACCCGGTAGAAGCAGATAGTCAAACATCGGTCACGTCCCCTGAAAGGCATCCAGAAAGTTGTCCTTGCTTATTGCACTGCTCATAACTGGAGAAGTGATATAGAAGTGCCACCATCCCTTAGGAAACAGGGAGCTGCCCTCCCGAACTTTGTTTGTTTGTCCTTTGGAAAAAGTAGTGAGTCGGACCATAGATAGGTGTAAGGGCAGGGGAAGTCGTTCCTGATGAAAAACCAAACAGATGCCAATCTAAAGCCAAGTTTGCACGTTATAAGCACTCTTAGGAACAACTTGCCACGCAGAAGAAAGTCGATGTCCTCAAAGTCATCTTATGACATTACTCAATAGAAAATATAAAGCACATCAACGTACATGTTTTTGAATGATTCTGAGGGTGATGAACACTCACCATACTCAAGTTAGATTTCCTTTGCAATAACGGTAACATGTCGGTCTAATTTTTCAACATGTGAAAAGCACGGATTATATAGCAGGGTTAGCCAAATTGCCCATAATAATAATCTCCCCAAGTTTCAGAGGCTCAAGTGATCATGCCCTGAGTATGGTCACTATGACCTGAGGTGCCACAAATTATGTGTAGAAGTAACAGGAAGACAGCTCTGGGGCTCTGATGTTTTTCAGCTGCAGGAAGGGATTCCTTTTAGCCATTCAATGCTCTATTTTAAAGTGTTTGCAACCAGGGAACATCAAACTGTCATAGCTAGAAAAGACCCACAGAAATCGTTAGTCTGATCCCCTCGTTTTAAAGCAGGTAACAGAGACCCAAAGAAGTCACGGATGTGTTCGAAGTTTCATAATGACTGAGGTGAACCAGGAAGTCTAGGAAAGAGATGGAGATTAGACCTGTTTGTGACACTCAAGTTTGCCCCGCCCCAACGCTAGGTTGTTCTGACTGTACAGAAAACGACATACGTGAATGAAAGCAAATACGCGGATTCCTAGAAAAAATAACTCTTCTTTGTCTCTCTTCATCCCAGATCCCATATTTCCTATCAAGACAGCCCACTTCCCTCGCATGCTGCTCCATCTTGGCAGCGTTTGCCCCAGAAATGCACACACGGCCTTCGCAGCCAAGGCACAAAGGCCTTGGGGATTTCTGCACCTTCTTCCTTCTCTTCTCAGCTCCCCACTAGACCCGGGAGTGGGCAACCATGGCGAGGGTTCTTCCTTAGGCCTTTAAGATCACAAGGAGGATAAGCAGTAGATGCAGTTGTTTTTGCTTGAAATGCAGACACTCTGCTAACTGGCTTATGCCTGGTTTGGCCATATGACTAATTCCCCTGTGTTACATAATCTTTTTAATGTCCTCTCCACGTGAGTACGTGTCTTGGAGTGCTCACTGCTAGCTGTGCAAGGGCTAGGGGTGCGTGTGTGTTTTGCAGCGGTTGCTGTTTAGAAATGAGGACAGGACCTCCCATCCCCTCCCTTCTAATGCCCACTCAGAAACTTGAGGATAGAGTTTATGAACCTGATGGATGGTTGGTTATTTCTTTTTTCTTTTTCTTTTTGAGACAGAGTCTCACTTTGTTGCCTGGGCTAGCGTGCCAGGGCATCAGCCTAGCTCACAGCAACCTCAAACTCCTGGGCTCAAGCAATCCTCCTGCCTCAGCCTCCCAGAGAGCTAGGATTATAGGCATGAGCCACCGCGCCCGGCCAGTTGGTTATTTCTTCAAATGTAAGACTGCTTTGTCTCCAAATGGCCTTGAATGTAGATCAAACTAACATGAGGAAGAAAGAAAAATATCCCTGTGCACTTTTATCTTACATGTTAAGTACTAGAGAGTCCCTGACTGTTTACACCCAACTGACAAAAGTACTACACAATAACACAAATAAGAAAATAGCTGTTAAATGTTTCAAGAGTCACTGCAACATGGTATCTTCCCAACTTACCACACCTATGTAAATAGCATCAGGGAAAAAACAACTTTAAAATCAAAAGACTATCTTATTCCATTTTGGCATCAAAATATTTCATTGATTTTTTTTTCTTAACGCTGCACATAAGGAAATGGTTTACCTTCCAGCATTTTCTGCAGACTGTTCCTCATGACATGGATGTTCTCTATCCCGATAAACTGAAACTTGATATTGGAATAATTGTCTTCGTTCTCATAGCCTTTCCCTGCAGCGCGATTTGCCATTGCATTAAGCTGCAGTGGTCAGCAAAACAGAACAATCGTCAATTATATTCAGGACATGAAACAACCAAAACACTTCACGGATACCATAAAAACATTCAAAAGGATGTGCAGAAACATAACATGCTTTCAATCGCTGGAACACAGTACTGACATATGTAGCTTCAGGCACTCATGCTGAGCTCGGGTTCAACAGCATGAATTTGTTGGTGCAAGTGACATTTTCCCAGTTGGCGAGCATTCTACAGATACACCCATCTGGAAATGCCTCTCCCAGTTCCCTGCCAAAGCTGCCACACTGAATGTGGAATTCTGTGACAGAGCCAAGTTGCCCCAATTTAATACCACATGTTACAACCTGTAGGTTTGCAGAGTATCAGCAGAAACAGCTGTCAACAGAAGGTTCTGGAAGTTATGTTATGATATTATCATATGTGATATCATCATAATGTCTGTATGATATTATCAATAATTTAATAGCAATTGTTGCGTCAATCTAATTTGTCTACAAGGGTCCCCCAGATACCCAATTAAACCTTGAGCAGGAATTGCTGAATAAATTGAAGAAAGGAAATGCAGGTGCTAAGTCCCCTAAGACATTTCTTCCACCACTTTATTTATATCTAGAGACCCATTAAGTGGAGTTTTTGATTACTTTTCATTTTCATAATTTTGCATATGAGAAGTTGAGGGCTCCACTCCCTTATTTAAATCTAGAGACCTTTTAAATGGGCTTTTTGATCACTTTCATTTTCATAATTCTGCATATGAGAAGTTGGTGTGTCCTAGTGCAAACTCAGTTAAATGATAATGGACTTGAAGAAATGTATTACATCCAAACTCTGCCCTAACCCTGTGTAGCTAAAATCAAGAAGGGAACAAGTCCTGCTTTAGCTGGGAAATACATCAATTTCCAGAATGAATATATTACTGCTAATACTCCATGCTTGCTGCTTTACTAAGCAGGTCATCACATCCTAGAAAACAGTACTCACTGATCATTCTCTTCCTCTGCCCACAAAGGTCAGGAGAGAGATCCCAGGCAGAGAACCTATGCCAGGAGTCACCATCAGAAAAATATCTGCTTTTAAGAGCACAATGCAAAGCAGTACTTTTCAAAAAGCTAAGCTAAGTTAAAAGAGCTAAGTTAAAAACATGTTTTCTTTGTCCCAGATCTCTTATTTCTGAGAATCTGATAAAATTACCAGCACACAAAAACAGATGTCTCAGAATGTTTATTGCAGTATTGTTTTTATAATAGTAAAAACCCAAGATGCCGGGTGTGGTGGCTCACGCCTGTAATCCTAGCACTTTGGGAGGCCGAGGCGGGCAGATTGCTCAAGGTCAGGAGTTCGAAACCAGCCTGAGCGAGACCCCGTCTCTACCAAAAATAGAAATAAATTAATTGGCCAACTAAAAATATATATACAAAGAATTAGCCGGGCATGGTGGCACATGCCTGTAGTCCCAGCTACTCGGGAGGCTGAGGCAGTAGGATCGCTGAGCCCCGGAGATTGAGGTTGCTGTGAGCCAGGCTGACGCCACGGCACTCACTCTAGCCTCGGCAACATAGTGAGACTCTGTCTCAAAAAATAAAATAAAATAAAATAAACCCAAGAACACCTTGATAGGGCAATGACAGGCAGAATGACGGTTTATTCGCGCTGTGGACTACCACCAGGCACCAAGAAGACAGGCACAGATCATATGGTGTATGTACATATGCTCCCCAAATTACGATGGGGTCACACCCCAATAGAACTGTCGTAAACTGAAAACAACATGTCAAAAATGTGTGGCTGACTAGGAGCTGTGCCCGCTGCCAGCCCAGCATGGCAAGAGAAGTGCAGTTTCTACCAAATGCATATCATTTCCACACCATTATCAAGTCAAAAAATCATAAGTGGAACCATCATAACTTGGGGACCCTCTGTATATAGACTTGGAATTGGCCCATGATGCGTTAAGTGACAAGAGTAAGCTATGGGATATTCACACGATCGTCCAGTTTTTATAGAACAATCCAACTTACAGATGTGCGTTTATGTTTATGTGTGTTTATTAAGCAGAATAAAATGTACGGAAGAATATACTCATTTGGCAGCAGTAAGAGCAGAAAAACAGAGGGTAACAAGTGGCAGGGGACACCACCAATACGACTTCAGATAGTTACTCTGTACCTTTTCATTGTTACAAAGAACATACGTTAAGTTTATCACTTAAATAACAGGAATAAAATGTATTCAAAGTGAAAAATAAAACAGCCCTGGGCAAGCTGTTGCCATACGAACTCAGGTGGCCAGACGGCTCCTATTTCCATAGCAGTTCTGCTCCACAACTTAGCTCGTGTCACATCAGCTGGGGACATCAGCCCCTCGGGACACTGTCCCCAGTCCACACGAGAGTGTCATCTTTCTCTGCTATGAGAATAAAGGTTTTGGCCTTAATAAAAAAAAAATATTAAAATAATGTATTTTGAAGATAATTTACATTCATGCTTTAAAAGTTTAAATATTTTAAGGGGAAAAATTTTCTAAAATTATTAAATTATATAAATATGGTTCTTCCGAAACAATTATATCACTGCTTTATATAATGATTTTCCAAAGCTTACCCTTTATAAGAAGCTTCATAAAACAGAACAAATTAATAGGATGTTTTTGAGTATCCTTATGTTACATGAACTTATGTTTTATTTGTCTGTATCCTGAATAATTTAGGTTAAGCTAAATTAAGCTAAATTAAGCTAAATTAGCTAAATTAACCTAATTAAGCTAAATTAACCTCTGTGCTCAGCACAGAGACACTGTTTTTAATAAAAATCAAAATATTCTTATTATTTTACTCTGTAATTAAGACTCTGTATTCACAACTTAAAATAGATTATCTGTGATCTGGGAGAATTTACTGGTAAGTCTTCCTTAAAAGTAAAGGAGCAACGCACAATAACCCTCTCAAAGTCAATGTGTACTTCACATAGCGACCAGAAGGTGGCAGTATTTAATCTACCAACCAAAGTGTAGCTTGTCAGGATTTACACCTGGCAAGGTGGAAAGATCTAGAGCTTGACAAGATCTAGAGCTTGATAATATGGCAAAAGCTGAACCGCCAAAGCAGGAAATGTGGTTTTACAATTAATAAAAATTCAAGAATTTATTCTGGATGATAGATAGATAGATAGATAGATAGATAGATAGATAGATAGATAGATAGATAGATAGATAGATAAAAAGATACAGTATCCCTTATACAAACAACTCACTATTAGTAAGTCAAATTTGGTCCTCTGTCCCTTTGGTTGAGAACTCCATGTCACAACCAAAGAGAAAGCTATTCATTTCAGCTCCTAAAAATCCTCAAGTAGATAAAGCACTAAAGGTAAACAGCATTCCAGTTTCAATTTCCGCTTAAGATACACAACCAATACGTGGAAAACAGGACTGGAAGGAGTATCCTGTTTTCTAACACGAGATCGCTTTGCCATTTGATCACCGCAGCACATTTGGATGCAGAGAGAAGTTCATCAACGAAACCAAAGGAACTCTGTCATTTCTCGATGAACACTCAGCGATCACCTACTGCGTGCCAGGCGACGAATGGAAGAAAAAGACGAATAAGCTGTCCCTGCAGTCTTACGCTCATAACTGAGTAGGGGCGACAAGGCACATGGCACCAGCGGCCACAGATGGTGGCCAGGCCAGGCCACCCAGGCCTGGGTGGGAGCTGAGTGGACAGTGGAGACGGTGGCCGTGGCAGGAGCTGGACTCTAGAGCAAGCCCACCTGGCTGGGGATTATGGGTAACATCTCATGAAAGGGTGAAAGCCTGGGCTGGACTGTAACAAACCTGCAAGGGTGGAGAGGGGGAGAGGGCATTCTAGATGGAAGCAGCGTGGAGGCACAAGATGGAAGGCGCAGGCCAGCACCGATGAGCCCACCCTTCCAAGCTGAGCAGAAGGTTCCAATGTGGCAGCAGGAGCAAGAGAAGAGGCCAGAAGGCACCTGAGGGAGCTCTACAGACAGGCCTAACAAAGAAATTGAGGCCAGGCACAGGTCACGCTTGTAATCCTAGCGCTCTGGGAGGCCGAGGTAGGAGGATCGTTTGAGTTCAGGAGTTCGAAACCAGTCTGACCAAGAGCGAGACCCCGTCTCTACTAAAAACAGAAAGAAATTAATTGGCCAACTAAAAATATATAGAAAAAAAGTAGCCAGGCATGGGGGCACATGCCGGCTACTTGGGAGGTTGAGGCAGGAGGATCACTGGAGCCCAGGAGTTTGAGGTTGCTGTGAGTTAGGCTGACGCCACATCACTCTAGCCTGGGCAACAGAGTGAGACTCTGTCTATAAAATAAAATAACATAAAATAAAATAATTTAAAAATAAAATAATAAAATAAATAAAATAAAATACAAAAATTGAGGCTTCACCTGTGGCAGTGAAGAGCAACTGAAGGATTTTGAGCAGATGTAATTGAAAAATCTGAAGCTGATTGAGTGTCTGCGACAGAGAAGATCCAGGGGAGTGGGAAGAGAGGAGACAGGAGGGCAGTTAAAAACTCTCCCCCCAACCCTAAACCGATTAAACATACGGAAACTCCGTGTTCATTCTGACATCAAGTTAAAGGTCTGCCTGGTCACTTGCTCAGTCTCGGAGTCCAAGATTCCGCAGCTTCCTTTTATGCCTGAATCATGATGGCGCCTGACCTGACATGGCTGGGAAATGACAGCGAGAGCTGATGGTGGTAGGAGGGGACTGAGCCATACTCTAGCATGGTGGCCCTTTTCTCTCCCACCATATATAACCGATTAAACGCAGAGCCTTAACTTGTGGCACAAACTATGAGATGATTTGATTCCTTGCAACCACTTTCTACAGCTGTGCTAGTCAAAATCTTCCTTTCCCATGCCCTAAGGACATCTTGGGCAGATTTAATAGCTTTAGAGTTACATTCAGATAGAAAATCTCCGTCCAGCGCAATTTCCAATTCCAATCCCACACGTGATGCGAAATGATCTCTTTCCCCCATCGCAGGTATTGAGACGGGTGTGGGGTTTGCTCTGCTGCCCCCTCCCTCCCTGTTTTCCTCTCGACCCCATCTGCGTGCTGCGGGAGGTGCCGAGAAGACGTCAGTTTCTTTTGCAAAGCCCGGCAGGGTCGCAATCCTCTCTTCATTGGTTGTCACCACATTTCGGGTTGAAACCAATGGACCATCACTGCCCGGTCCAGACAGCGCATCTCCCAAGGCCTGTGTGTAGATTCTTAGAGGTGGGAGGACACATGTCACATGGGACATTCACCTTGGCTTGAGGCCACCTCAAGCCCCTCGGCTCACAGCCGACTGTCACGGCCATTGGGGACCCTGCAAGGGGCCAGCCCTCCTGGGAAGGTCCACGCAAGATGGCTCAGGTTCAACTTCCTTCCTCGTGTCCACTTGTCCCCCAGGAAACTTCTCCCTCCTTGCCCTGTTCCAGAGCAGGAATGTCAACTGTCCCACGGCCACTAAACACTGTCTCTCTCCCAACCTTTTCCCTCTGCTTGTTGCCACGACGGCCACAAGCAAGCATGACGCACATCCGACTAGGAAATGAGATCCTAGCTCCCCCCTCTTTCACGCACCCCAAATCTTTACAACTGATCTTTCTAGATGCCCCCTTCACGGGACACACTGCATAGAAACCACCTAATCACCAATCCTAGAGAAACAGAAAAACATTCCAGGTGACATCCTGTTACATAACCCCAAACTCACTGACGTGGGGAAATCAGAGGGCATAACCACAGAGCAGTCTCTGGAGAAGGCACAAGGACAAAAGGCTGAGCGTCACCGTTGGCAGGTGCCTGCCTCCACCTCGCCCCTTCCCTTCATGGCTCAGCGATTCCTCCAAAGCTGCAGGTGTTCAGAGTGCGGCGTGGAGCCCTGACGTTGGAGGAGCTCGTGGTGGCTTCTCCAGCTTCCCTGGGTCTGGCACTCGGAGGTGGCGACTTACCTGGGCCTCAGAGTGGCGACCAGGCTCCACTGGAGAGTTTTTGTAAACAGAAAGAAACCATCATGGTCAAGCCCATCATGGGCTTTGCGGTCAGATAAGCCTGGATTTGAATCTGTATCGGAATAGCCTCTTTAAATCTAATCCCTTACCCGTGAAAAGAAAAAAAAAAAAAAGAAAAAAACTCCCAATTTGCAGGATTCTTTTAAGAATTAAATGAGAAAGTGCCTGGCATTTTTATAAGCACCCAGGACAAATGAAGGATAAAGCCATGAACAAGGGTGCAATACAATGAGTTATCCCTCCTGTATACAGCAAACACTGCATCAACACTTTTCCGTATTTTCTCAAGGCATCACACCCTAGCAGTAATATATGATCTCAAGGGCATGATTTTTTTTTTTTTTTGAGCAGATGTTCAACACGTGCCTGAGGACCTCACTGCCTTTGCCTCCCGAAAGTTCAATGTCAACGGCATTAATGCCGAAGGTTTTCATCTCAACAGGGGACTCTGGGAGCTCTTCTGCCGGGCTAGTGTTGCTCAGAGGACAACAAGGCCACCTCCTAACCCTTTCTCTTGAAAATTAAACCTGTGAGCAAACCTGGCAAGTGCCCGTTCACCACTGTCCACACCTTCTATGGCAAATATCCACTTTGTCATCTCCTGGCTACCAAGGAGGCCTAGCGCGCTCTGGAACAAAAATCAACAGACGTAATCTTTAAAAGAATGAGAGCTCTAAGCAAACAGGTTAAAGCTCATGCGAAGTGCGTGTGTGTGGGGACACGTGAGAGAAGAGGGCACGGCCTGTACGAGACCTCACTTTTCTTTAATGGATCAGCGTCAAACTGCTTATCGCTGAGAGTAAACACGCTTGGTGCTAAATATACCCTTCGAGTCAAATCCTTTGGATTAATTTATTTTAAATCTGGACTATGCCTGGCCCTACAGCTGGCGCATCTCCTAGAAGGTTTACATAACATAGTGCAAACTTGGATGGCCGGCCCTTAAATCAGTCGCTGAACCTGCTTGCATTTAAATCTGGAAAATGAGGCTAGGAAAAGGGCTCCCCCCCATCTCTACTCAGGAAAGCCCCTGTCTTGTCTTCCTTTTCTTTTCCTTTCTTACCCTGTCTTCAGTGTATCCGTCTCAGAAGCAGGTGTTCATGCAATCATCTGTAACTATTAGGAAATTCAGAACAGCTCCGCCTTCCTTACACGCAAAGAGGGTGAAGAAAGGCAGTGAGTGTGAGCAGGAAGGGGTTAAAGCACAAAAAGCCAGAGAGAAAAAGCACAAATCAAAAGAGAACAGTAGAAGTCAAGAGGTTTTCTGGCATCTTCCAAGTGAAAAATCTTCGAGCAGAGAAGCTATTTTTGTTGTCCCCCAGTTTGAAGCTTTTATCTGTGTGTTGTGCTTTGAAAATGTATTTGCAAGAAAGGGAGCCTTTGCCTCTAGTCTACATGAACGTGAACGTGATCTCATTGTAACATGTGTTTCATCGTAGGTCTCCGTGACTGATCTACTCATGCGGCACCCGAGAGTAACTCCAAACCCACTGCCACACACAGCTGTCCCTTACCGGACCTGGGTCTGAAGTAGACAGGACTGTTCTGAGGTCAAGCGTATGAGTAGAGCACCAATCTCACACCGGGAGAACATGAATCTCGATATTTGGTGGCACGAGGTTCAGCAAAAATTACCAGGGTCTGAGCGCCTACCCAAGGGTAGTATCCAGTTCCCATTATTTCTCACATCACCAGTGAGTACAGGCTATGTCCATAATTGCCCATTCTTGTACTACATATTCTGATTCATTGTTTTTATTTCTTTATTTGGTTTTTCCATTTTTAGTTGGCCAATTAATTTTTTTCTATTTTTAGTAGAGACGGGGTCTCACTCTTGCTCAGGCTGGTCTCGAACTCCTGAGCTCAAACGATCCACCCGCCTTGGCCTCCCAGAGTGCTAGGATTACAGGCGTGAGCCACTGCGCCCGGCCCACATGATTGCCCATTCTTAACAGTGGGCAATACTTCTTTAAGTGACTTGTGCTGTCACTGGTATTAGTCTCATTTCCTCCCTGTTGTAATGTTTATCTCCTTACATTCTTTTCTTTTTTTTTTTTTTTTTTTTTGAGACAGAGTCTCCCTTTCTTGCCTAGGCTAGAATGAGTGCCGTGGTGTCAGCCTAGCTCACAGCAACCTCAAACTCCTGGGCTCAAGCAATCCTCCTGCCTCAGCCTCCCAAGTAGCTGGGACTACAGGCATTCGCCACCATGCCTGGCTGATTTTTATATTATATATATTAGTTGGCCAATTAATTTCTTTCTATTTTTATGGTAGAGACGGGGTCTCACTCAGGCTGGTTTCGAACTCCTGACCTTGAGCAATCCGCCCGCCTCGGCCTCCCAGAGTGCTAGGATTACAGGCGTGAGCCACCGCGCCTTACATTCTTTTCTAAATAGCTTCACTGACATATAACTCACATGTCATATAATTCACTCATTTTAAACATACAAGTCAATGGGGTTTAGTGTATTTACAGAGTTGTGTGACCATCAGCACAATCTAATTTTAGAAGATTTCCATTACCCCAAAGAGAAATCCTCTACCCACTAGCAGTCACTTCCATTTCTTCCCTACCCTCCGGCCCTAGGCAACCATCAATCAATCTATTAATACTTCCTGTCGCTATGAATTTGCCTATTCTGGACATTTCACGTAAATGGGATCATACAATACAGGTTCCTTCTTCTACTTTGCATGACATTGTCAAGGTTCATTTATGTTGTTGTATATATCAAGACTGCATCACCTTTTACATTCACACTGAATGGAAATACCACATTTTATAAATCCACTCTCAGTTGAGGAACATTTGATTATTTGTACTTTTTGGTTATTATCAATAATGAACAAATATCATATACAAGTTTTACGTGGACACGTTTTCATCTCTCCTGGTTACATACCTAGGAACAGAATTATTGGGTCACACATTAACTATTTCACATTTAAGGTCCTTATGCTCTTCCCAAACTTTTTATAATAAAAAAAAAATTTCAAACTAATTTAGAAAGTAAAAAGTTTCTTAAAATCAACCTCTCGCCCCACAGGAAAATCACTGGGAACAGTTTGGCATACATTCCCCCCAATTTTTTTCAGTGGCACTGAATCACACATGGTTTCCGTGTCCTACTCTGGTTACTTAATGGGACATCTTGGACTCCTCGTCACACCACATGGAGCGACAGAGCTGCACGTCCATCTTTCTCATCAGCCATAGGTCCAGATACACTTCCATTAATAGCTAGAGACTACAATGGCAAATGTGTGGAATAAAAGACATTTTGTTCTGTCATCTCCTTTTGTCTTATGTAGTCAAGGTACCTGTGGGTGACCGTGTTTCTGTGTATTCACCATCACGTCCCTCTGGGGGCTCCATTTGCTGATTGGTTTTGAAAGAATTGAGTCTAAGGAGCAAAACTGGAAATTTTATTGGACCTAACACTAATTCTCCTTTAAAAAAAAAAAAGTAAAGCTGAAATGGACGTAAGTGTATGATCAACTTGGCTTACCCCTTGGTGACTAAATCTATTACTCCCTATTGGTTGTTTTATTAAGTTAGAAAATTAACACACCAATATATGTGCAATTATAAAATATTTTTCTAACAATAGAAAAGTAGAAACTTCTCTACCTCCCCAAATCCTATTCCTTTCTCCATGGAATTTTAATAGTTTAGTGTTTACCCTTGCAGATCTTCTCTATGCATTTTTTTTTTTTTTGAGACAGAGTCTCGCTTTGTTGCTCAGGCTAGAGTGAGTGCCATGGCATCAGCCTAGCTCACAGCAACCTCAAACTCCTGGGCTCAAGCAATCCTCCTGCCTCAGCCTCCTGAGTAGCTGGGACTACAGGCACACGCCACCATGCCCGGCTAATATTTTCTATATATATTAGTTGGCCAATTAATTTCTTTCTATTTATAGTAGAGACAGGGTCTCGCTCTTGCTCAGGCTGGTTTTGAACTCCTGACCTCGAGCAATCCACCCGCCTCAGCCTCCCAGAGTGCTAGGATTACAGGCATGAGCCACCTCGCCCGGCCTCTATGCATTTTTACATACCTATAGTGTTTTTTTTTTTTACACAAACACAACAGTATACATTTTATTTCATAACTTATTTTTTCACTTAGCATTATAGTTTGTATGTCTTTCCAAGTCATAGGTACCCATCACCACGAGCTGAATTTGAAAAAGCATAACTGACTCCATCACGGGAATGGCACTGCCAGAGCTTCACAGTAAAATTCATGTTGTCAGAGCAGAAAGGGTTGTTTTATAAACAAATCAGGTAATAATCGGGTGCATTTAGGAGCGCCACCTCCACAATTAAACCACGCTCATTTATCCTGTGCCACTCTGCACCCAGCACCTTGCCAGGAGCGGGGGAACATAAAATGTCCCCAACACGGTCAGAGGATGCAGGAGCTGAGGACCTCCAGGAAGCAGCCCCCGCAGGGCGCCCTGACACTGTGCCTAGAAGGACAGGGACGGCCACCATGCAGGCGAGGCAGCCGGAGCAAGCCACGGTGGTCTGTCTGCAGCTTGGTGACTCGACGCTGCTGCAGGGGCACACACCGCGACAGTGACACTTACTTTAGGCCGAGTGTCAACGACGTACACGAAGTCGCTTCCTGGATTGGCTTTCCTGATGGCTTGGAGCATCTGCTCGTCCTCCAGGCACCGGGCGCTGAAACCGGACAGGGGCTGGCTGCTCCGGCAGATGGAGGCCTGGGGGGGAGGTCAGGGCGAGACAGCACCGTCAGGTGGCCGCACCCACCCAGGGACGCTCTACGCGTGTCTCCAGAACAACTGGTTCATTTACGCCCCACGTCGGCTTATGAAAACGTGGTAGAACTTTCTGGAAATCGAGATTTGTTTATTTTTAATTCGGGTCAAAGAAACCGGCAACGGGCAAGCAGTACAAAAAGCCTCTCTGTGCAAGACACGAGGAATGTGCGAGGATGTTTAGCTAGGATCTCAATCACGAAACTGAAAACCATTTAAATAACCTACTTCCCTTTTCGCTGACAGTGTCTCATTTTCCTGCGGAAAGTGGAAATGCAAAATAAACAATTGTTCTCCTAAAACTGATACTATTCATGGCAAGACAACTAAAAAAAAATTATTGTTTAACGCTTTTCATCACCTTTTTACTAGCCCATTTTAAAAGATCACAAATACCAAAAATAAAGTCTAATTGTAAATGGGAAGTTTTGAGTGTGATGAAAGCCCGGGTTGCCACTAAAAGAGATGCTCTGTGGGCAGCCTGGGGAGGGGCAACTTGTCCCGGGAATTAGTCACATGGTGTCACAGATGCTCAGGGTGGTCACACCGCAGGGTTCTGTCCGTGAAGGGGTAACCCCGACTCTGAGTCCAATCACAGCTTCACTGTCCTGAAACCCCAACTTCTCCTCACTGGAGAAGGTGGGGATGTTTCTCACTAGTTCTAAGGACTTAAGATGGCGGAATGGCCAGACACACAAGTAGGCGACCGTATGAAGGTTCTGGTACCTTCTGCAGTAGAGACGGGCGGTTACTGAAGGGGCTCAAGGAAATGTGGGGCCGCAGCCAGGTTCAGGATGCAGGAGGCCCCGGGCATGGGGAGCAAACCAAAGTGACAGCAGAGTGACTCCAGAGCCATTTGGTGCTTGAGCAATGGGGAGGAGAGAAAGACCAGAGGGTGTGAACACAGAATGAGGGATGGCAGGCCGGGGGGAGGTTGAGGAGCAAGGTGAAGAGACAGTGGGGGACAAGTAGGGGTCAGGGAGTGAAAGGCAAGCTGTGGCCATTTGGGGGGGAGGGGAACCAAGTGGCCACAGGGGGCCCGTTTCCTTTGATCTTTAAGGGGCCAGCGTCTGCCACCCTTGCTCGGAGGGAACTCTGCCTGGAGAGTGAGCAATTCTGAGTTGGCTTCATATGGTCCTTTATCTGGGCTAAAGAAAGATTAGTGCAGGACAGCTGCCACCAGGCAATCTGGCGGATTCCATCAGAAGGCTTAGAGGGGGCAGAGGACGTAATTCCACGGTGAGAATGTGTCTGAGAAAACACACACCTGAACGCACTCAGCTAGCGCGACTGCAACTCGGAAATGGAGCAAGTGACAACAGCTATTTCTCATTACCTGCCGGTGTAGAGCAGCTAGTTTAAAAGGAGGGGTGATGTCGGAACAGTTATACTAGGAGATGTGGTCAGTAAATTGAACCAGGCATATGAAACAGACTCTGTTTTGGTATTTTGGAGTTATATTTTTGTTTTTTTGTTTTGTTTTTGAGACAGAGTCTCCCTTTGTTGCCCAAGCTAGAGTGAGTGCCTTGGCATCAGCCTAGCTCACAGCAACCTCAAACTCCTGGGCTTAAGCAATCCTGCTGCCTCAGCCTCCCGAGTAGCTGGGACTACAGGCATGCGCCACCATGCCCAGCTAGTTTTTTTTTATACATATATTAGTTGGCCAATTAATTTCTTTCTATTTATAGTAGAGACAGGATCTTGCTCTTGCTCAGGCTGGTTTCGAACTCCTGACCTCAAGCAATCCGCCCGCCTCGGCCTCCCAGAGTGCTAGGAGGAGTTATATTTTCTTAATAAACTATGGATGTTATTTCCAAATGAAATTCTTCATGGACTCAGTGATTGTTAACATACGGTTTTCGCTTTTGTATAGAATGGTCAGAGGTCCCTGAGAGATTTTGCATACTCTGCACATTGCCTAGCTCAGGGGTCCTCAAACTTTGTAAACAGGGGGCCAGTTCACTGTCCCTTAGACCATTGGAGGGCCATTGGAGAGTGCAGCGCACATTCCACACATGCGCACTGTGGGCCCAGGATGAGTCGGATGCTAAGCAGGACAGGCAGCGTGGCAGAAACACCTGGTGGGCCAGATAAATGTCCTCAGAGGGCCACATGTGGCCTGCAGGCCATAGTTTGAAGCTATGTAGCTAGTCAGATGCTCGAAAGAGTATTACTGTGACCTGGCAGCATTTCTTACTGATGTCAGCAGCCTGAGAGCAGAGATTATAAACTCCTCAGTGGTCAGCTGTCAGGGGAGCCTCTTATTTACCATGCTAATGATAATTAAAATATCCAGCGTTTTTCTCATGGCTTACGACTACTTTTGACCATTTATGTGATAGGCTCTATTAAAAGAACTTTGCATACTTTTATTTAATCTTTCCAAGTACCATATTTCCTATTATCGTATTATTTGTTCCTCTTTTCAAATGAAGTGACCGAGGCACACAGAGGTTAAGTAACTTCTCAAGGTCACACAGCTAGTAATTGGGGAAGCCAGGATTTGAATCCAGGCAGAATATTTCCTGATCCTGAATTCTTAACCAAAGGAATATAGCCTCCTGGGAGGAAGTAGGCTAGGCAGAATGATAAGACATTAAGATGCAGCAAGCAAGAAGACGGGGCTGTTAGTCTCAGTTTTGCTCTAAGTCACTCTATGATGTTGGGTAACTTATATATCTTCTCTAAACCTCAGTTTTCTCAACTACAGAATGGGTAAAATATTAAAACTACAGTCTGTGATATGGGATATAACACTCCTAGAACTGTACCTAACACACAGGAAGTTCCAATAAATATTAATTATAAAAAGAGAGCAAGACGGTCTGTATTTTTCTTAAGGAAAATTGCCCCATTGGAAATCTCCCAGAGTTTCGTTTCCCAGAAATTTCTACTGTGAATTGGGGGGCCCATGTTGTATATAATTTAAAGTAAAACTTCTCCTTAAAAAAAAAAAAAAAGAAAGAACAAAGGATAGAGAAGTTTTAAGAACTCTCAAATACAAACATACACAGAATTCTGAACACAGGTGACATTTACACATCTCTAACCATGATCTGCAAAGCGGTTAACACTTGGACATCCAAAGGGAGTCCGAGTGGCTCTATATGACCTGTGTAAGGACTAAAATTAATATTATGTGTTGCCGTGACATCCAGTAGAATTGGGAGGACCTCAAACGGCCTCATTGCAAGTTCCCTTCCACACGCTGCTCTCATGGATAAGGTACCCTGGCTAAACAATTCTCGTGATCCAACACGGCAGGTGCAGCCACTGTTCATGGCCAGGTTGCAGGTTTCAGTCCCCTGCCAGCCCGTGGAATTACTCAAAGAAGCTCATCACATCTTTCTGCAGGAACTAGGGGTGACTTCTCTCTCCTGATGCTACAATACAAAGCCAGCCTCTCATGGCAGCTGGCTGTCATTCTGTTCCCTGGTGCAACCTCATGTGGCCTTTGATGGCATGTGTTGTCCTCCCCACCCCGGGCAGGGAATGCATGTGACCAATCAACTGCTATTGGTCTCCTCTGTCCAATGTCGAGTGTTGTGTGTTTGGCCATCTCCATATCCCAGGGCAGGAACCCCTCCCTTGAGAGCCAGCGAGCAGGACAGGGTCAGAACACCAATGTGACAACAGCTGCCCCAAAGGGGACTGCGTACCATCACCAGGGGTGTTTATATCAATGGACTCTCAACGGGACGTCAGGTTCATACGATGACATACATTTCAAGGTTCTCTCAACCTCATCACCAAATTCCCACCGCCCAACGTGAGCCATGTCATCTTACCATCAAAATCTAAAGTGTCCCCTTTGGAAATGACACATAGGGAACAATATTTTCACTATGCAACACACTGCTCTTATTCACAAGCCTAAGATCTACTGGGGTAGAAGAAATACATACTCTTAAGCCTGAAATGTCAAAGGGAAGAAAAAAGGATCAGCAAATTTGTGGAATCTGCACTTGTTTGCTTTTTATGAAAAACTGCCTGTTTTACAGGTGGGTTTTTTTTTTCCTTTTACTTTAACATATTATGGGGGTACAAATATTGTTAGGGTTACATATATTCCCCCTGCCATTCCTCCCCCTGCCTTACCAAAACACCAAGTGTGTCCCACCCCCAGGTACAGGTGGGTTTTGATGAACAATGACAGCACGGAAAATTCCTTTGGTATTTCAGTGTCTTCCATTGAAACCATAGAAATCTGCCTTTGGTCATAAGACTTCCCTTCATGAAAAGCCCTAGTCCAATCCAGAGCATTTATATCATCAACCTTCATATTAAAATCTAAACACTGTTAGAAGACACGAAGTTGATCTTATTCTCCCTGCGCTGTAGACTGTAGTTCACGGGTGGGAGGGCAGGCGGCCTGTGGGTGCACACTTAGTCTTTCCTGGGCTCCCAGATCGGAGAGCAAAGTTTAGCAACACGTCTCTGTTTTGCACCTCGCAAGAAGAACTAAAACTTGCAGTATTTTCTGCTTTAACATTTTATTTTTATTTTTTATATTTATTTATTTATTTATTTTTTTTTTTTGAGACAGAGTCTCACTGTGTTGCCCAGGCTAGAGTGAGTGCCGTGGTGTCAGCCTAGCTCACAGCAACCTCAAACTCCTGGGCTCAAGCAATCCTGCTGCCTCAGCCTCCCGAGTAGCTGACACTACAGGCATGTGCCACCATGCCTGGCTAATATTTTCTATATATGTATTAGTTGGCCAATTAATTTCTTTCTATTTATAGTAGAGAGGGGGTCTCACTCTTGCTCAGGCTGGTTTCGAACTCCCGACCTCGAGCAATCCGCCCACCTTGGCCTCCCAGAGTGCTAGGATTACAGGCGTGAGCCACCGCGCCCGGCCAGCTTTAACATTTTAAATAGAGGACATCAAATCTCTTAAAGGATAGCTAACTGCTGCTGTGTGAGTTCCTTTCCAGGCCTGAGATCAAATCAAGCACAGCACGTGGGAGCAGGGGTGCAGCCCTGAGGCTCTGAAGTCAGCAGGGGAGAAAGCTGCCTCAGGTCTCACTGCTAAAAATTCTACCCTTAGGCCAGGTGCAGCGGCTAAATGCCTAGCACTCTGCAAGGCCGAGGCAGGAGGATCGCTTGAGCTCAAGAGTTCGAGAGCAGCCTGAGCAAGAGCAAGACCCCTGTCTCTACTAAAAATAGAAAGAAATTATATGGACAACTAGAAATATATAGAAAAAATTAGCCGGGCATGGTGGCGCATGCCTGTAGTCCCAGCTAGTTGGGAGGCTGAGGCAGGAGGATCGCTTGAGCCCAGGAGTTGGAGGTTGCTGTGAGCTAGGCTGATGCCATGGGACTCTAGCCCGGGCAACAGAGTGAGACTCTGTCTCTAAATATATAAATATTCTACCCTTCCTGAGACAGGACATACTTATTCCCTATAACAGTCACATTGACTGAGAAAAAAAAAGGAAAGGTCCCTTTTGCTCAAGAATCTTAAATAAGTAAACGAGGCAGGTACTGTCCTCATTTTTTAAATGCCCTGCCCAATCCGACCTCTGAAACAACAATAAAAGGTCCTTTCCCCTCTCCTGAATTCATCTCCTCTCCTACTCACCAATGTATGCTACAAGAAATGTGAATGTTACTAGCAGCCTAACTTCAAATACAACATCATGAAATTCCACATCCCTATGCATGCCATCTTTCTTCTTTTTAAAGAAGATTGATATCCTCCTTTGCCTCTAACAGCTGTTCCAGTTCTGTGTAAGCTGAAATATATTTGGAGTTAAATAATGCAGTGCAGTAATAAAATGCTTGCATTCTTTAGACCCTGATTCAAAGCTAGGAAAAGACTAAAATCGGTGGGTGTAACTAAAAATAAGATAATTTATATCCTTCCAATTAACAGAACTTACACCACGGAATCAATAGTTCCCTTCATAGCGGCCAACACAGAAGGCTACATGCTTCCTCTCTGAGGAAGCTGGCATTGCTCAAAATATTTCTGGAAGCCTCCCTTAGAATCTGACTCAGACCCTGCTCTTGCCCCTGGGTACAGATTCAAACATGTACACACATGTACATACACGTGTACACACACACACACACACACACACACACACACACACACACACACACTCCCCTCTCTCAGTGACTTACAGTTTCCCTTAGTTTTGAATCCAAAACTATAATATCTACTTTGAAGACCAAACTTTCTCACCTGACTGGAGCCAAATAACATCTAGAGTGGGTGGCAGAGACCATTCTTGTTCCTCCAAATTTGGTTTCCTGTCCTCCACAGAAATGGAACTCTGAATTTTAGTTGTGGACATGGCAATCCATAGACTCTATTGTCTCCCCTGCCCTGTGCAGTTCTGGTTACTGGGATGTGAGCCGAAGTGACACGTGGCAGTTCCTGGAAGCCGTCCTCAAAAAAGCTGGGAGCACACCGCGAGCCCTCCCGCGTCTGCTGCCGGAGGTAGAGAGGTGACGATGGGTACCGAAGTCCTCTCGCGCACCGGGGGGCAGACGAAGGCCAAACCTGAGGTCTGGCAGAGCAGAAAGATGGAAGGAGCTTGGGTAGCTGAGGGGCATAGAGCCAGGACTCCAGCCATCCCAGCTTTGGAGGTTTTGGGGAGAGAAAATAAGAGTTCTAGCCTATTTGACCAACTGTTATTTGGGGTCTCTGTTAGTTACAGACAAACCCAATTCTACCTTTTACAGATAATATTTAAAAAAAAAAAAAACACCCACTTTCTCCATAAACAAAGATTTCTTATACTGAGACTAGTCCAAAGAACATGCTACTTAAAAGACAAAGAACATGCCATTCGTTGTCTTTGGGGACTTTTCTGAAATAGGCAGGCCCAGGAGCTCCGTCTCTGCTACAATAAGCAAGAGCCTTCCAAGCCCCTTAGAAGAAGACAGCATTCACTTGGATGATCAAGTTTAGGTATTTTCTGAATGTATGTCCCATAACTTTATTGTCAAATAAACATGGAAAGTCGACTTCTACATGAGGTAAGGATTTAAGCACAGTTGCATTGTGTTGTACCATATGTTAGAATATCCACATACTTCTCTCTCTCACACACACACACACACAGAAGGCAGCCAAAAAAAAAAAAATGCCTGTTTATGATAAAACAAGCAAAGCAAAGTGTAAAACAAAAGCATGCCTTGAGACTTACGTGGTTCTCTTTATAGTAGTAAGAAAGGGCAGGAAATCGCCGTCTACTCCGGAATTTGGAACTCCCCACTATGATGTGTGCCGTGGCCGATTTGGGGACGTATAGTTCAGTAGGATAAGAGTCACAAACCTATCACCAAAAAATACAAAGGAATTTTTCAGGCAATCTAGTAATGCTTTGTGAACCGCCACAAGACATTCCACTTCCCATACCTACAGATTGCACGTTTAAGTTTCCTTAACCACGTTACAGAGGAGGCTATTTCGAGGAAAGCAAAAGGAAAGCAAGATACCCATTAGCGTCCTGTCCTTTTGCACTGTCCTTTCTCTCCAAGGGCTCTATGTGCAAGGCCAGACAGTGACAATGGAGCATGCCTTTCATCAAAAAGTTTTGCATTCCTTTCGTGCAAAATTGCAATTTTGCATCCTAGCAGCTGAGAAAACTTTAGATGCCTCTTACTGGAAAGACAGCCTGATTCCCTAATATTTTAGGGAAACAATTTCCCTAAAATGTAAGCACAGTAGTCAGGGTGTGTATTCCTGCCTCTGAGCCATCGGGCAAACTGATGCTTTCCCCGGACACTCTTGCCCTCTACCTCCACAAACCCCTTCTTCAAGGGCCAACCCATGTTCCATCTCTTTCTGGAAGCTTCCTCCCTGACCTACCAGCTCATGCAGATGTCCAAATCCGGTTTCCTAATGCGCCACACATTACCACACAGTATGACAGCTATATTTTCCCTTTTTATGCGTTGATTTTGTAAGCGGTAAGAAATGATGTACTCTTTCTGTGCACCTCCGTCAGTGCAAGCTCTGGTGGCCTGGAAGGATCTTGCAATTTAGAATCAGAAATCAACAGTTTAGAACCTGACTCTGCTTCAGCAACTTTATGACCCTGGGGAAACCCAACAATACCGAGCACTTTGGTTTTCTAATCTCAGAATCGGATTCTAAAGCTGTAGTATCTCGAGGGGTTATGATAGATGGATCAAATCCGATGACATAAAAGGCAATGCACTTTATAAACCATTAGATCCGAAAGAAATGTCAGTGGTGGCAACAGCTATGGTAGTTGATGCTGTTATTGCTCAAGACATATTCTGCTTTCACACCGATCAATCCATCCTTTTGCAAGTGAAGACTGTTCAGATAGCAGCTTCCTCAAGCGACTATTTATTTCCTGGAAGTGAAGCATCTTCCTAGGCATTTCGAGAAAAGTCCTCAAGAAGGTGTAACAGTAAGGGAAATACTTTATCTGTCTATCTCCACCCGCCTTTACCACTCTGGAAGATGAGACAGAAGGGGCTGCAAATCCACCACAGCTGAGATCCGATCCTGCAGGATGCTGTGCCAGGCTGTTCTCCCACCCCTGCCCCCCTTGTCTCTGTTACCAGACCAGTAAACACCACGCAGAGGGAGATAAAAGGGTCACAAAAGGGACCTCACAGGCCCAACGTGTAACTTCAGGATTCTACCAAGGACATCTTAGGAGAGAAGATTACCAAAGAGTTTATTAACGTGGGCCCTGGCACCGACATGCTAGAAGAAAATCTCATAGCAAGAACAGAAGGCCCAACCAGCTTGGACCCAGAGAGCTTTTACCGGAATGAAAGACCGACACAAGACACGACACTCCATCCCCCATGCCGATGTGAACCTCCCTGAAGTCAGCCAGCTACAACAGTACGACGGGGACCACACCTGTGTGTCAGAGGCTCAAGAGACATGCAGTCATTGCACCAGCCTGATGCCATTGTCTTAAAATAACGGTTTTGAAAAGGAAATGAGTCGGATTTCACTAAGTTGAGGATTACCTATGTCCTTCCTTACCACACCACTAAGGAACTGCAAAGGTTTATGAGTAAATGAAAGAAGAGTAACAGGCAAGCTCTCTCAACGTGTTTATTTCATACAGCCTCTCTGAACAGCAAGAGGTGAGAGAGGAGAGCTCTGCTACCCCTGCCAGGACCTCTTATGGGGCTTCAAAGCCGGAATATGCACAGCCTGGCTCAGGTCATGGCCCTAAGGGGACCAAAGAGAGAAAATAACCACCCAGAGCCCACTCTGCTTAATACTCTCGGCCCCAACTCAGAGATCTTACTGTTGTCTATCCCACACTCAGCTCTCCTTATTGACACAGCCTCCTGCCCCCTAAAAGCATCAGAGCTCTCACTCTGCAGCGTGGAAACGTGTAGACCTTCATGGCTTGGCTTGTCCAAGGGCCAAGAGCTCAGAAACCTGAGCCCGGCCGACAGTGGCCAGGCCAGCACCAGCTGTCACGTCCTCACCTCTAGGAACACAACACCAGTTGCAAGGGTTCCTGCTTTCCTTAGAGCACTGGAGCGAGGGGGGGAACTCTATGAGTCACATCTTAAGTATAGGGCGTTCTGAAGCATACTTGCA
Source organism: Microcebus murinus (assembly GCF_040939455.1). Classification (NCBI taxonomy): domain Eukaryota; kingdom Metazoa; phylum Chordata; class Mammalia; order Primates; family Cheirogaleidae; genus Microcebus; species Microcebus murinus. The sequence goes on from NC_134127.1 coordinate 15,828,842, forward strand.
TGGGGAGCCCAGAGAAGCTAAAAAATAATCAGACTCACGATGCCAGTTAACTCAGGTTTCAAGACACAACTTCTTACCAAGCCCTAAGCATGTAAATTCATCCTGCCTTCATCAAAGTAGACAGTACTCTCAAGGGGAAATCAAAATAACAATCCTACACTGAAAACTGTATATAAAACATGGCTGAAAGAAATTCAAGAAGATAAAAATAAACGGTAAGACATTCCATGTTCAAAGATTGGAGGACTTAATGTCGCTAAGCTGTCCGTACTACCCAAAGCAACCTACAGATTTCAGGCAATTCCTATCAAAATCCCAATGGCATTTTTTTTCAGAAACAGAAAAATTCATCCTAAAATTCGTATGTGTTTTTTTTTTTTTTTTTTTTTTTGAGACAGAGTCTCGCTTTCTTGCCTAGGCTAGAGTGAGTGCCGTGGCGTCAGCCTAGCTCACAGCAACCTCAATCTCCTGGGCTCAAGCAATCCTGCTGTCTCAGCCTCCCGAGTTGCTGGGACTACAGGCACGAGCCACCATACCCGGCTAATTTTTTATATATATATATTAGTTGGCCAATTAATTTCTTTCTATTTTTATAGTAGAGACGGGGTCTCGCTCAGGCTGGTTTTGAACTCCTGACCTTGAGCAATCCGCCCGCCTCGGCCTCCCAGAGTGCTAGGATTACAAGCGTGAGCCACCGCGCCCGGCCTCGTATGTGTTTTTAAGGGAACCCAAATAGACCAAAAAAATTGTGAAAAAGAACAAAGTTAGAGGACTTGCACTCCATATTTCAAAATACATTACAAAGCCATATATATTTTATAGTGATCAGTGTGGTACTGGCATAAAAACAGACAAGCAGACCAATGGAATTGAGAACTCAGAAATAAACCCTGGTGTATGTGGTCGAATGACCACATACTTGGGTGCCAAGACCACTCACTGGGGAAAGGACAGTCTTTTCAACAAATCGTGCTGAGGACATCCACATGCAAAAATAAAAAAGAAGATGAACCCTTATCTTTTACTATATACAAAAATTAACTTAAAATTGATCAAAGACCTAAACATAAGACTCAAAATTATAAAACTCCTATTATAAAACATAAAGGGAAACTGACATAACATTGCTATTGATTTCTTGTATATGACACCAACAGCATAAGCAACAAAAGAAAAAATAGGCAAATGGGACTATATCAAACTTGATAACTTGTATGAATCAAAGGGCATAATCAAAAGAGTAAAAAGGCAATCTACAGAATGGGAGAAACTATTTGTAAATCATATGTCTCATAAAGGGTTATTGTTATTATCCAGAATATATTTAAAATACTCCAACTACTCAAAAACAACAACATCCAATAACTCCATTCATAATGGGCAAAGGTGGGAGGTTAAGGGGGGAGGCTCACTTGAGGCCAGAAGTTTAAGACTAGCCTGAGCAGCATAGCAAGACCCTGTCTCTAAAAAATAAAGAAACAAATAAATAAATAAAATGGGCAAAGGACCCAAATACACATTGCTCCAAAGAAAATATACAAATGGTTGACGTGTACATGAAACAATAATCAAGGAAATAATCACAATATGTCACAATGATATATTACCTCACAATTGTTAGCATGGCCACTATTTTAAAAAAAAGAAAAAGAAAAAATTAGCTAGCCCCAGCTACTCAGGATGCTGAGGCAGGAGCATTGCTTGAGCCTAGGAGTTAGAATCCAGCCTGGGCAACATATTATAGCAAGATCCTGTCTCTTAAAAGAATAAACATTAAAAAACAAAGAAAACAGAAAATAACAAGTATTGGGAAGGATGCAGAGAAACCGAATCCCTTGTACACTGTTGGTCAGACTATGAAATAGAACAACCACTATGAAAAACAATACAAATGTTTTTTAAAAATTAAAAAATAGAATTACCATTGGATCCAACAATCCCACTTCTCAGATATATACCCCAAAGACCGGAAAGCAGAATCTCAAAGAGATATTTGTACAACTATGTTCACAAACCATTATTCACAATAGCCAAAAGGTGGAAGCAGCTCAAATGTCCACCGACTGATGAACGGATAAACAAAATGTGATAGATCCATAAAATGGAATATTATTCAGCCTTAAAAAGGAAGGAAATCCTTTCATACACTACAATATAGATGAACCTTAAGAAATTATGTTGAGTGACATAAGCCAGTCACAAAAAGACAATACTGTATGATTGCCACTTATATGAGGTATCTAAAGTAGTCAAATTCATAGAAACAGGAAGTAGAATGGTAGCTGCCAGGGCTGGGGTGGGGGGAGACAGGAATGGGGAGTTATTATTTAATGGGTACAGATTTTCAGTTTTGAAGATGAAAAAAGTTCTAGAAATCTGTTGTACAACAACGTAAATATACTTAACACTACTAAACTATACGCTTAACTGCTGACTTTATTGCTCTAAAAAAAAGAAAAAAAAAGAAAAAAAATAAAAACTAAACTATACGCTTAAAAACGACTAAGATGGCAAAGTTTATGTTACGTATTTTTTATGACAATAAAAAACACCTTAGCGATTATTGCCAGCATTTTTACAACAAGCTCACAGACTTGTAGTCAAAATTGTGACCAAAAAAATGCACAGCACAATGCAATTTATGCCACTGAATTTTAAAACTCAATATGCCTCCCAAGATTTTGTCTGGTTTGGAAAATCACAAAAGAAAATTCAAAGAGAATATGAGAAGTTCAGAAGAATGGAAAATGTTTTTCTCCTGAATTTTCTTCACTTTGACTCTCCCTTAATGAAAGAGGATTATTAAGTTAATCATTTCAGCATTTTTCTTTTTATGAACAAAGAAATGAATTTTTGGCCAGGCGTGGTGGCTCACACCTGTAATTCTACCACTTTGGGAGGCCAACCCAGGAGGATCACTTGAGGCCAGGAGTTCAAGACCAGCCTGGACAACATAGCAAGACCCTGCCTCTACAAAAAAAAAAAAAAAAAATTAGCCAGGCACAATGACGCACGCCTGTAGTCCCAGCTGAGGAAGGAGGATCTCTTAAGCCCAGGAGTTTGAGGTTGCTGTGAGCTATGATGATACAACAACACTATAACTGAGGCAATAGAGTAAGACCCTGTCTCGAAAATAAAAAAATTAAAAAAAAAGAAAGAAAAAGAAACCAATTTTCTTTTTCTTTGCCCTCCGTTAAATAAATTAGCCTTTCTTAAGTGCCCACATGCCTTGGTGTGGCCCTGCCAAGAGGAATCTTTTTGGCAATTCTTCTTTTACTCATTCAACAAGCTTTTATTGAGTACTTACTATTTGCCAAGCACTCTTGTTAGTCTCAAGCGCAAAAATGAGCAACTTAGTTTCCAGCCTTGAAGATTCCACATTTCCAGGACAACTGGTCTTTGCTGACCTGGTTATAACCTTCCAGTAAATGTAGTTACCATTGCAGGGGACCATCCATCCAAGATGCCTTCCAAGGGATCTCAATCAGACCTCTGTATTTATTGAGGACCAATCACTCAACTGAGCACTTTGGGGTAAGCATTAGTTCCCAGTGACTACGATGTCTATATACATAACTTTCTTCTTAAACATTTAGAACCTAAAATGTATTGCAATGAATTTATGATGAACAAAGAGAAGAAGGGTATGAACAACACAAAATGATTTATGTGTAAATAAAATCAAATAATATATAGTACATAAAATACAGCTGTAGAGAACTGAAATAAAGTCACTAGTTTGGATATTTTAAATTTTATTCCAAGAGAGTTAGATTAAAATTCTAACCTAATAATGAATATCAATTGTTTTATTTAAATAAAGATAATTTCAGGGGTTAGACAGAAGAGGAAATCTTACTTAGACAGTTAGACTACCATAAGCAAATGTCTTATAAATAATAATAGTAATAATGTTGATAGAGATGATGATTGTGATAATTAGCCCGCCGAAGACCATACAAATAGAAAATACCAGAATTGGTTTCCATCCTCCATGTCTGGTGTCATTTCTACCAGGGGCCATAGTTTCTTTTCCATCATATGACACCACTTGCCCTACCTACCTTAAAGGATTTGTGAGAATGAGATAACTTATTAATAAGATAGCTTATTAATAAGTAATAAAAGGAAGGAAAAAGCAAATAGTTTTTCAACAATGAGGTTAATTAAAATCAAAAGGAATGTATTAGGATACAAGTCTCTCCATGGACTATTAGAAATTTTCCAAAAGAACATAATTTGTATTTTATTTCTAAATTGATGATAAATAAGGATATATCATCCCCTCCTCCTGATGTCAGTGATATTTACAAAATCAGAAAATCCCCTAGGTTTTTACCTTTTCTGTTTCAACACAGTTTGTTGACTGCTAGTTTTATTTTGCTGTGTGCTACTTTTGAAAAGAAATGCTGAATAACTCATGTTTTGCAGTCTGTACAACGCAGAACCATAGTGACTGAACATGAGTCATGTTGGTGGTGCTAATTCTAGAAGGAAATCTCATCAAAAATAGGAAGAACCTGTATTTCCAAGAAAATATTATTCTGCAAGATGTAGCTCAGCTTCATTTTCTTCCTTGCCCAATGATGAGTCATATTAAAAAAAAAATCCAATTTTCTTTACTAAACGTGGATTTTCCTTCCTTTTATTTCAAGGTGAAAAATTCACGTCGAAGGTTGGCTTTAATATTAGAACAAACTAGTCTGGCTACATTAACCAGATACTTTGTAAGGATTAAGGCCTCTTATACCTTTGGATAGACTCTGAATATTTATTTCTAGAAAATAACTTAAAATTGGGGAAAATCATGGGCACAAAGATATATTGCACCCAGAATTATTCATATAGTAAAAAAAAACAAAAACAAAGAAAAAACTTGAGTAATTTAAATGCCAATTAACAAGGAAGCACTTAAATACATTATGGTACATTCCTTTGATGGACTATTATAGAGTCACTTCATTCATTGATATGAAGACTAGGTAGCAATGTAGAAAATCTTCGTGGTAAGACCTAGAAAATAATCAGGATTCAAAATATGTGACCAGAAGTAGTCAATTATCAGGACAGATACAAATGGTCAATTAGATATATAAAAAGCTACAACTCAAGAAATCAAGACATACAGATTAAATCGAGAAATCCCTTGTCCCGCTATCAATTTGTCAAAAGATTTTTTAAAAAACTAAACTCTTTCCTGGCAAGGGTAGAAGGAATCAAGCATTCACAACCGCTGAGAATGTATATAAATTGGCACAGCTTTCCACAGTTCTTTTTGACAATACGTACAAAAATTTCTGTAAGCCCTTTGACAAAGAGATTCCACCTCTAGGAATATATCCTTTAAAAAAATTAAAATGTGGGAAAAATTACAGCTACTAGGAAGTTCTATGGTACCTAAAATAGTAAAAAACGATGATCTAAATGTCTAAAAATTAGAAAATAGGTAGATAGAATTTGACATAGCCAGACTATGTTAATATTATGCTATGTTTAAAAAAGATATTATAAAATATAACTTTTTTTTTTTTTTTTTAGAGACAGAGTCTCGCTGTATTGCCCAGGCTGGAGTGCAGTGACACAATCTAGCTCACTGTAGTCTCAAACTCAGGGGTTGAAGCAATCCTCCCATCTTAGCTTCCCCAGAAGCTAGGACTACAGGCCTAGCACCATCACACCCAGCTCATTTAAAAATTTTTTTGTAGAGATGGCATCTCTCTACGTTGCCCAGGCTGGTCTCAAACTCCTGGCTTCAAATGATCCTCCCACCTCGGCCTCCCAGAGTGCCAGGATTACAGGCATGAGCCACCATACCCAGCCTTATATTATAAAATATAATTATTGACAAGAAAATATCTCAGTATGTTACATGAAGAAAAGCAGAATACAAGGTGCATGTGCTATGATTCCATTTTTGTCATGTGTATTTGAACAGGTTTGTGTGTGTGTGTACATAAAAATTCATATATACATTAAAATCCTGGAAGACTATCCGCCAAACATAGTAACAGTGAGTATCTCTGGATGATGACATTTTAAGGTGATTTAATATTCTTTTGCTCTATATTTTCCAATTTTCAACAATGCATATACATTACTTACATAAGAAAAAAGGTATCCAACTACACAGATGAGAGAAAAAAAGAAGGAAAAATTTAAAACAGAAGAGTGTTAAAGCAATGGGATAGTATTTATTTTCTCTGTTTTGCAAACTCTCTGGAATGTTCTTACATGACTTTTATTACTTAAAATATTTTAAAAATTAGTATTGAAACCACTACTGATTTGCAAGCTAATCACTAGGGAGAATATGGGATTCATTCTGCCACTCTGGCTTCTCTTGCTCTCCATAGTCCTTCCTGTAAGTTAGACACATTTCTCTAGGGAAGCCATTTGGTGACCTCAGGAACCAAGCAAGAGCTCAGTGAGCGCACAGAGCCAAACTGCCACCAGAGCCTCTCTGACTCCCCCACTAATCACTCCCCGCACTATAAAAAGCCCTGATGGGAGAATGAGATCCTGGCCAGCTCTCCCACCAACCGCCTGGCCACTGGGCCCCTCTGGGTTTCCATTTGTTCCACCATTAGAGGAGGGGTCTGGAGAGGGTGGTCTCTAAGCTTCCCTGCTGAAACGTTTTGGTTCCAGGTGCAGGTAGGAAATACAGCTGGCAAGAACCAAAGACGACCTGGAAATCCACACGTGTATGTCTACAAAGAGCTAGAAAAATCTAAAGGAGAATTTCTCAAACTTGGCAAGTCTGACAAAAAAAGAAAAAAAGAAAAAAAAAAATCTAAAGGAGATAAAACAAAGTTATGCTAAGCCAGGCGTCCTCAAACTACAGCCCGCGGGCCACATGCAGGTGTTTTTTCCCCGTTTGTTTTTTTACTTCAAAATAAGATAAGTGCGGTGTGCATAGGGATTTGTTCATAGTTTTTTTTAAAACTATAGTCCGGCCCTCCAACACTCTGAGGGACAGTGAACTGGCCCCCTGTTTAAAAAGTTTGAGGACCCCTGGGCTAAGCTATCTGAAATCGTGTTTGCACGTGGGCAAAGCATTTGCATTTCTCTCGATGCCTCCACTCACTCTGTAGTCTCTATTCACATCGCTGAGCTGCCAGTAATTATTAGGCAGGCCCATTCGCTTGTACTCTTCGCTAAGCTCGATCAGCATCCAGCCTTGTTCTCTTTCTTCTTTATCCAGCATGGGGTTGAAGGAGAAGCAATATAACTCCTCATATTTCACTGCAAGGAAAGGGAGAAGAAAGCCAGATTGAGCTAAGTCAAAGCCAGAACCAAATCTCCCCCAAAACATCCTGTCCCAGCTGGAGTGCACGGAGAGGCCACCCCAGCCCCTACCCCTCGGCACACGCCCTGCAGCGCCCTGGCTCTGTGGACGGGGGTCACCCACCTCTTCCCGGCAGTGACAAGTCATCCTCGGGGCATCTGGCTTCAACTTTGCAATAGCCTCTTTGCTTTTAGGAAACAGAGCCTTCTCCATTTTGTGTGTTTGTTTTTTGTTTTTTTTTTAGTTGCTTTAAAAGCGAATGCATTTTCCAGACCACAAAAAATACAGAGTACAAAAACTGATTAAGAATGTATGTATTCATTAGACATCAAGAAGTCATTTTTTTTTTAATGTATATCGAGTTTGGATTTGGGATGGACTCTCAGAAGTAGACAGAGATCCAAGCCAATTCCACAATGATTTGATGCTCATAGTATTAAAGAAGAAGAAATTACAAACAGTTGGAAAAGCTGTGGATTATATTACATATTTGCACTGAAAACATTCGACCTTTTAACAACTACATACATATCCTAATTGTGCTGCTCCTAAAATATTTATAGGATTCATAAAAACTACCCATTCATAGTATACAACATGGGGTACAAGTAGAAGGCTGTACCATGAAACTCTTCTTTTAATCCTGTTATGGTATCTCCATCTTAATATAATGCCTTTTATGCTTGCGAGGCCAAGCCCAATAACCCCACTGTTTCTCTGCCCCCAATAAAATCTAAGATCTGGTTTTCTTGCTCTGATATTGGCATGCAAGAGGAACTGCCTAGACCAGCGCTATCTAATAGTAAGCCACATCTGTCATTTGAAATGTACTGGTAGCCACATTATAACACTAAAAAGAAACAGCTGAATTAATTTAATAATATATTTTATCTAACCCAACATACACAAAATCATCATTTCAACATGCACATGAATAAAACATATTAATATTTGATGCATTCGGTTTTGTACTGCCTTTGAAATTTCATGTGTATTTCACACCCAATGGCCCATCTCAGTGTAGAGAGATGGCCATGTTTCCAGTGCCCAGCAGCTACCTGAGGCTTCCTTACTGGATGGTGCAGAGCTAAGCCTTTCTGATGATAATCAATGACAACTGATACTCCGTCTTTGTTTCATTCCAGATTCTGCTCCAATTAAATGCATTCATCCAGTTAGCACACACCTTGACAGTCGCCATCATATAGGTGAGACATCTGAGGCAACGGGAGGTGGAGGGACATTCCCTGGCTCGGGGCCACCCAGCTAGGAAAGGGGTAGCCAGGCTGAAATGAGGTAAGGAGGCCCCTTTCTAACCACATATACTGCACCCCAAGACAGCTCCTTCTCTCGTCTCCCTTTTCTCCTAATCTTCCTGTTTCTCTCCATAGATTTCTTTCTCCTCGTGGTTTTCTTAGGTCCTCCCATTTCCTTCTTAGCTTCCTGACAGCACCCAGTGTGGACGCCTTAATGCTCCTGAGCATGAGTTTTGGAGCCCTGTAGATGGTCTCACTACCAGCAGCCAGGGGCTGCAGCGACACACAGGTGGCCTGAGATCAAAACTCAGGTCCAACTTGCTTTGATCACTAGTGCGATGACTCATCTACACGAAAGAGGAAAGATAAGGGTATTTTAAGTACCAGATTTTTTTTTTTCCATTTTTCTTGTGAATAAGAAGCAACATGACCGTGGTATAGCAGTAAGATAAATTATTTTCTATTTCGGTCTCTCTGGACGTCCTATTCCTCAACTTCAAAACTTAGAATGCTATTTGAGCAAACAAGAAAATGCACACACAGATCGCCCCACACAAGGCAGACACTTTTGGTGAAAACAGTTTCTTAGCAATCTCAGCGAACTGGGCAGACAGCACATGAAACTGAAATCCTGTCTGGGAACAAAATCTACGCTGACACATCCTTTCCATCACTGAGTACCATTTTCATGACTCAGGCTGCTGCTACCATCGTGCTAACCGCAAATGCAGTTTGTTTAAGATGCCAGAAGAATCTCTTGAGAAAGCCTCAGCTCCCTCCGCCAGAAAGAGGAGCTAATGAATATGGGCTGATGATGGACGTTAAGTTCCCTTTGTTAAATGTTTTACAAACAAGTTTAAAGGTAGAAGAAGAAAAATATTCTATGACGACGGACGGTGTTCTGTATCTGGGCTGATGCCTGGTTTCCACTGGGACTAGGCAGTGAAGCTGTACGTAAATTAAAGCAAGAATGATTTATAACAGATATTAAGATCACTCTTGAATTGGGAGGCATGAGAATGAGTTGATGGTGAAATTATGAAATTTTTTTCTTTCAGGTATTTTTAAGGAAAAAGTGTGATCAACCACTCCTCAGGCCCAATTTAAGCAAAATTCTACAAGAAGGCAGGGAAACCCCACTTTTGCCAGCCAGCACTCAGTCCTGTCACCGTGGGCCAGCTTCTAACCCACAGGCCAGCCCAGAAGCAGCCTGGGGACTGGCTACTCTTAAGAATTCAAAAAGGACCATTTAGCACAGATATAAATTTTACTATTTCCCATCTCATAATTTTCTGTTCCTTTCACTGCAAAATACTGTTCAACTCCTGCAAAATACATAGCAAAATTTTTAGCAATTGGCAGGGAGGTACATTAAAAAAAAAATACTAGGGCTGAAGAAATCTTTTCCTTTTTTTTTTTTTTTTTGCTTATAGACTTTTCCTATTTTATATTGACAAATTATAGTTGTATATATGTACAGGGTACAAAGTGATATGATGATTTTTTATTACAATGCGGGATGATTAAATCAAGCTAAGTAACATAGACATCACCTCAAATATTGAACGTTTTTGTGATAAGAACATCTAAAATTTACTCCTAGCATTTAGAAATGTATAGTCCTCGGTTATTACCTGGATTCACGAGGTTGTGCAATAGATCTAAAAAAAATAAACCAGGCTTATTCTTCCTATCTAAAACTGAGGCTTTACACTCTTTGACTATCCTCTTCCCATTGCCTCCAGCCTCTGGTAACCCCCATTCTTCTATTTCTATGAGTTCAATTGTTTTAGAGTCCACGTAAAATTGAGAACATGTAGTATTTATCTTTTTGTTTAGCTTCATTCACTTAGCATAATGTTCTCCAATTCCATCCATGTTGTTGCAAATAACAGAATTTCTTCCTTTATTAAAGCTGAATAGTATCCCATTGTGTCTACATACATTTCCTTTACTATTTATCCACTGATGGACACTTTAGGTTGATTCCATAACTTGTCTACTGTCAACAGTGCTGCAGAGAACATGGCAGTTGTAGACATTTCTTCGACAAAACTGATTCCAAATCTTTCAAGTAAAATACCCAGAAGTGGGATTACTGGGTCATTTGATAATTCTATCTTTAGTTTTTTCAGGAAACTCTTTACTGCTTTCCATAATGGCTATGCTATTTTACCAGTTTACAATCAGTTACTAATTGAATTACTAATTACATTTACAATCAATTACTAATTACTAATTACATTCAATTACATTACAATTTACTAATTACACTAACAAGGGTTAGTACAAGGGTTCTCTTTCTCCACATCCTTGCCAACAGTTATCTTTCATCTTTTTTGATAATAGCCATTCTAACAGTCATGAGGTGCTATCTCACTGTGGTTTTAATCTGCATCTCCCTAATAATGATCAGTGATGTTGAGCATGTGTCCGTTAGGTGTCTGTATGTCTTCTTTTGAGAAATGTCTCTTCAGGTACCTTGCTCATTTTTTAATCAGTTTATTTGTTTTCTTTCTACAGGGTTGTGTGAGTTCCTTATATATTTTGGATATTAATCCCTTATCAGATGTATGGCTTGCAAGTATTTTCTCCCAATTTGTAGGTTGTCTCTCCACTTTGTTAATTGGTTGTTGTGCAAAAGCTTTTTATTTTAGGGAAATCTTTAATCTTTATAGAATCTGAACTGAGAGAAAATAGTTGCCTGCTCTAGAAAGGCCACGTCCCTGGGCTGATTTTTCACCCACTCTTCAAACAGGCATGTTAAACACTACACTGGCTTTTCACATCAGGAAGTCTGAGCCTTCAAAGCCAAAGCAAAACATCTTTTGCTGTTAGTATCCAGCAGGTTTCCAAAGGGAGAGTGCTGAGGGCTCACCCCAGGGGGCCCCATTACTGGGGGGTGGGGGTTGGGATACAAGAACTCATCAAATAAGAAGCAAATACTCGGCATGCCTTTGGACTTCAGGAGTAAACTGAGTGTGCATCTTTAATTTTAAAAAAAATTCAGAAAAACCTATGTGAAAATCACCTTAGTATTTACTTTATTATATATTACCTTCTTAAATCATATAACTAGCTAAACAAAGGCAAACTTGAACGTTGTTTTATCTATTCAGAAAGCAAAATGACAATTTCTAAACTACTACATGAAATGAAGACTGAGTAACATTTTGGCTGTATTTCTAGCAAAGCCAAATCAGTGTTTCAGTGGAGAGCATGAGCTCTAGAGATGCCTACAGGTGCATGTTTGGACTTATTTTATTTTAGCCCTGTTGTTCATTTTGCTGTCCTTCACCTTGAGAAGCACATGTCCCTACAAACCAGTTCAATCTCTATGGCTCACTCCAACTCCTTCACTCTCAGATAATTCCACTTTCTACTTCCCATGGAAAATGAAAGCCATCAAATGGAAACTCAACTTGGAACCACCAAGCCTACAAATGCACCTGTATCTGGATCCAACCTTTCTCCCCTCCCTCCCATATAAAGGAAAGGGTGTTCATTCTGCCAAAATAAGAGAGAGGGGTGGGTACAACAAAGCATTCGAGAATAAAGCAAAATAACCCAGCTTGTTTCCCAGGTATCTGGCTAATGGTGATGCAAACAGAATAGTTCGGAACAAAATATGAGGGAACTGCCTCTCATTATAGACTAACCGGGAGAAACAATAAGGAATTTAATATTAAAAATCCAAAGTCCTTTACAAATCGAAAGAAAAACAAGCCTGAATCAGCATCAGCAGAACGTGAAGTGTGGGTAAGGGAAAAGTTACCAAAGTCATCAGTAGGATACAGAAACTATTGAAAGCTAAATTGCTCCAGACATTCTGCTGAATTCAGGCAATTTAAAATAAATGGAGTTGAACAAGCATTTAGAAAGGGGTGAGATAATAACACATCTATTATTGGATTTTGCAGCACCTTGAAAATAAAAATGAAGGCCCCTCACCTTTGAGGTCTATTTTAAACAAACAAGTGTTGGAATTAAACATCAGGATTGTTGAATGTAACACAGTGGAAAAGGACTACTAGACTTAAATTAGTGTCCTCAATAAAAAAGAAATTACCGCTGTAAAAACTGCTTAAACATTAATGACTTACATAAGGCCTATAAAAAGTTACAAACTAAGCAAATGGGACTCCTTCAATCATGAGATTTTAAAAATCACAATGAACATGCAGAAGAATTGGGGACTAAGCTGAACTAAAAAAAAACTCGTAAAGAGAGAAAATAAACAAAAGAAATTATTTAAATGTTGAAGGGCCCACAAATACTAAAGAGGGAAAAATAATTGATAGAAAAACAGCAAGAAGCAAATTGGAGGGAGGAGAGAAGAGAGAACATGGGAAAAGCCCTCTGAGAATGACAGGTTTTTAAATCAGAAAATTGTACATCCTTATTAGTACGTTGGATCTATGGGGATTTTTCATTTGATTCACAACCTTTATTTTAACCTAAGTTATTTCTTTACTTCCTGAATTTGGCCACTTAATTTTTTCCTGGGATCTTTTATAGTCCGTGACCAAATTCTTAGAAATATTTATTCGTACCAAAGGCAAACCCTCTGAATAAAATCCCTCCGAGTTTTTTAGTCATTTGATTTCCCCTTATCCAAGAAATTCTAAAGAGAGATCATTTGATTTCCTCTTATCCAAGAAATTCTAAAGACAGACAATAGTAAAGAAAGAATCTCGACAGCTTTGAAAACATCTCTTTCGTAGGCCTTGACTTAAATGAACAAGCCCCAAACATTTCTTCTTTTGTAAAAGATAAAAATGTCTTTAAAAATTATTTTTAAATTGCCCTCTATAGGACCTTGCAGTTGGCTTTGTCCATAAGGGGACTGAAAAAACACATGACTTTTGTTGGTGATGAACCAGAATAACCAGAGACAGCTATATTGTACTCCTGGAATTCAAAACACACTTCCCTCATTGACCACACACACACAAACACACACACACACACACACACGTTTATGCGGATATACCTAGAGGAGGGTGAAGGTGCATTTTGTAAAATATTCTCAGATGGTTCTAATAAACCAACCCTGTCCCCGTCGAGGGCCACTGTTTCATGTCTGATGCTACCATCTTTCCACCTTTCCCCACCTTCACCCGGATTCAAAACCCTGCTTCCAAAGTGACAGCCTGTAGTAAGTGCTAATTCTAGCACTGCCTTTAACACTATACTGCAAAACTGCTTGGGTCCTGTTTCACCTTCCCGCACGTATGAAAGCACTATGTTTTATGTAAACCACCATTTCTGATGCCTGTGTTTCAAAATGCTGGTGGATTCCTTTTAAATCCTCGCAGGTGATGGGTTTAATTCAATTAATCACTATGACTTCCTTTCTTTTTTTTTTTTTTTTTTTCTCTCTTAAGAAAAGGTAGCCAGTTAGGTCTCTGGCAACATCTAATACCTAACTCCCAAAACTTCATCTTCTAAGAACAAGTCTCTATTTTTAAAAATGGGGGAACATAGCAACTTTCCTCCCTGAGGAACCTCATGAGAGGTTCCCTAGCACTCGCTGTCTCAGGGCCATGGCCGTCCCGCCACCGTGATCTGCTCTTCCAGCCGCTCAGCCCTTTCCCGGTTCTCTGGGCTATTCCTAAATCTCATTAATCCGGTCAGAGCACAGTTACTGCCCAGCACACCCATTAATCAGTGACACAGAAATTGCTGGCACACAGCTCTCCTCGCATTCTCTCCTGCGTGCAACCCGATGTACATCTTCCCAGAACTTCTGTTCCAATTATAGTGCACCCTCCAAAAAGTTCAAGTGCTTTTCTGGCTTACTCTGCAGTTCTTTTAACACACTTAGATTTAAAAAAAAAAAAAAAGCAATAAAAGAGCCTCAACCAACTGCCCTTAGAGGAGAACAAAGTAAAAATAATCACATTTTGACAGTTCTCCGGCATCATTTCCATGAAATAACTTTTAGTTCGTAGCTACCTACAAAGCACACGGTCCTATCATAAGAAACTTAGCGCCCAAACAAATGCCTTGAAAAGTTTGTAATTGAACTACTTGTTCTGCATCAAAAAGCATTTGGCAAAGTAACCATAAGCACATATGCCAGTTCCCTTATTACTGAGTTCTAACATTTAAATTTTATGCAAATGGTCTCTTCTCCCTGTATTCTTCCAAGGAACTTAGAAGTATTTCTTTTAGGCAAAAGAATAACACAACTCACTCAGGCCACACAACACAGATAAGAAACACTTCTGCAGAAGAGAATAGCAAGCTATTAATATAAATCTGAACACCCCGAGATGAGGGCTAGAACAAGATAGCAGAGAACAGAATTTTTCAAATCCAAACATTCTTCCCACAACACTTAAGGAGGTTTAGTTTAGGAGAATCAATATATCCATACTCTAAACATTCACTGATGCTAACGAAAGTCTAGTTGCACCAACCCTGCAAAGAAAACATTACTATCAAAAAGCAACAGACCAAACCCTGAAAGCCAGAAGAGGGGGAGAACTACACTCGAACTGTCTGATAACAACATTTCCCCCCAAAACAATGTGTCAGTTCTGTCTTTGGCCTTGAACTGGCTCAATTACCACGGTATCAGAAGGGCATAATTTTGAGGTGATTTCTGGAAAGGAACACATACTGTAAGTGCCACCTGAGACACAGTGAATACTAATTAATGAAAGAGGCTCACATAATAAATAGCTCAGGGGAAACCTATAAGAGAAGGTTATCCGGTCATCATTTAGGCTCCCTGGCCTGGCTTCCAGACTAAGGTGACATATAATTCCTAAAACACCATCATTCCTAAGCCCTATACAAATTCTTGAACTGTATTTGTAAATATTCTGGAACACGATTAGGAAATGTCTTAAGAGTTCCTCCGCCCTACCTGGCCTTGCCAGACGTATCAGGGAGATGTACACGTCGTGGCAGTCTCTCTCCTGCGGTATGACGAGTTGGATGATCTGGAAGTTCTTGCAGCGAATGAGCAGAGGGCATCCAGTCGCAGTTGTCGCCTGTTTTTCGATGGTGGAAATCTGACTGTGAAGAATCTAGAACCAGACGTGAATGTGGATAAGCACAGATAACTAACAAGTATAACAAGGGCTAACACAGGCCTCTGAGCCACGAAGAAAACACTCCCCAACCTTCAGGTTCCTCCACACCTGCTAGTCAGATGACAAGAACTGAGATGTTCCCAGTAGGAAACGACTGTCTAAATTTATAATTTTATTTTTCAACCCCAAGCTTTCTGATATCCGAGATAAATTATTTTGAAGTAAACAAATCAGCATGCACATTTGAACAAGTCCAGGTAAGGGAACGTTTTGGTAGTCAAATGTTGAAGGCACTTAACAGCTAAAATTACATAAGGTCATGAGAATTTAGTAAAATAAACTTTTGCAATCAACAGAACTTAGAGATGGCTCCGCTGGGAGGTACCACCAAGCTCCTTAATTCCACATGGGATGTTCAAGTTCAGTATCAACATGGGATTGTTGTTTTCTAAGCTGTTGGTGGTCAGGCAGCTGCAGAAGAAGAGATTTCTTTTATTTTTTATGTTTTAATTAATATTTTTATTGACAGATCATAGTTGTATGTATTTGCGGGATACAATGTATGTATATGACGTAGAATGATTAAGTCAAGCTAATGTAGCCATCTTGCTTTCTTATCATTTTTTTATGACAATACATAATTTACTCATAATTTTTTGAAATACACATTGAGTATATCACCCCGTTGTACAGCAGATCTCAAACTTATTCCTCCTGTCTATCTGAAACTCTGTACCCTTTGATCAACAACTCCTCATTCCCTCTCTACCCACCTCACCAACCAGCCTCCGGTAAAAAACCATCCTTCTACTCTCTAAGGAAGGGGGCTATGTTGAGGGAGACCAGGCTGAAACACAGCTCTTTGGCTTTTGGGGAGGATCTCTTGCTGGGTACCCCAGGGGCCGCGCTGCATTCTTTAGGTTTCCCCTCCACTAAGCAGTGCCTGTCCCCTTCTGCTAAACACGTAACACTGTCCACGGAACATGAAAAGGGGAGATCTACAATCCAGGCATTCTGGTTCCAGTCATAATGCCATGGTTGGGCTGCTGTAGAAAATAAGAGACATCTAATGGTTTCATTATTCAGCAACAGAAATACCCAGAGATAGAACCCCGCCAGCTTTTCTTTTTTAAGTGATCAGCAGAGTGGAGGTGACATAATGAAGTGACTGAATGGCTACACTATAGGATCCTACAAATAAAGTGCATTGCAAATAAAGTACCGCATTAAAATGTTGTATCTGCTATAAACATTCGAGTGCAGATGTCTTTTTCATGAAGTGACTTTTGATCTTTTGGGTAGATGCCCAGTAGTGGGATTGCTGGATCAAATGGTAGATCTACTTGTATCACTTTAAGGTATCTCCATATTGCTTTCCACAGAGGTTGAACTAGTTTGCAGTCCCACCAGCAGTGTAGGAGTGTTCCTCTCTCTCTGCATCCACGCCAGCATTTATTGTTTGGGGACTTTTTGATAAAGGCCATTCTCACTGGAGTTAAGTGATATCTCATTGTGGTTTTGATTTGCATTCCCCTGATGATTAGAAATGTTGAGCATTTTTTCATATGTTTGTTGGCCATTATTCTGTCTTCTTTTGAGAAGTTTCTGTTTATGTCCTTTGCCCATTTTTTGATAGGGTTGTTTGATTTTTTCTTGCTGATTTTCCTGAGTTCTAAATAGATTCTAGTTATCAAGCCCTTTATCAGATGTGTGGCTTGCGAAAATTTTCTCCCATTCTGTGGGTTGTCTGTAGTGCCCATCAATTCATGAGTGGATTAATAAAATGTGGTATATGTATACCATGAAGTACTATTCAGCTTTAAGAAACAATGGTGATATAGCACCTCTTGTATTTTCCTGGACAGAGCTGGAACCCATTGTACTAAGTGAAGTTATCTCAAGAATGGAAAAACAAGCACCACATGTACTCACCAACAAATTGGTATTCATGGATCAACACCTCAGTGGACATATAGGAATAACATTTATCAGGTGTCGGGCAGGTGGAGGGGGGAGGAGGGGATGGGTATATATAAACACAATGAGTGAGATGTGCAACATTTGGGGGATGGTCACGCTTGAGGCTCTGACTCGAGGGGGGAGGGGGGCATGGGCAATATATGTAATCTTAACACTTGTACCCCCATAATATGCTAAAATAAAAAAATAAATAAAAAAGAAGGTCAAATGTTGTATCTGGCCTACAGATGTTACTGAATATCTACTTGATAGCAGTGACAGGAAGCTCCTGTATTTTCTAGCTGGCTCTAGCCCTGTCTTTGATGATGTCCACATAATTCGTGTTGAAAATGAATAAGTAGATCAAGGGGGTAGGTAGAAAAAAGGAAAGCACACATTCCAAAAACCGTCTCCTAAACACCTGACCACCAAAAGCCCACCCCACTTACCCTGAAGGGAAATGAAAGAATAAAGGGTCAGAACTTTTTACTTCACAGAATAGAAAACATAGAAAGTCAAAACTAAGGAAATCATACATACCCACGTCTCTTTCCTCGAGTCAGGTGTGTTTTCCACGAATATGACGTGAGTAGCCGTCAGATACAAAGTACCCAGGGCTGCTTTCTTCGGAGAGACTCGATCTACCAAGCGGACATTTTCAACCTAGAGAGATTATTTTGATGGAAAGAGTTACCGTAAAGCAGAAGAACCACTCACAGAACAATTACTACGTAGGGAATCTCATACTTACTTCAAAAAGCAATTTTGAGAATTCCCTCAATAATAAAAACCAAAACAACATGCCCCCTTAAGTTAATTAGATCTCAGAATATGATTCTGTGTATCAAAAGATAAAAATGCACCAATGATTAAAATATGACTTGAAATGTACCACAAAAGATTTGTAGCCTCTATTCTTTAAGAATACCCTCTCTGGGCCGGGCGCAGTGGCTCACGCCTGTAATCTTAGCACTATGGGAGGCTGAGGTGGGCAGATTGCTCAAGGTCAGGAGTTCGAAACCAGCCTGAGCGAGACCCCATTTCTACTATAAATAGAAAGAAATTAATTGACCAACTAAAAATATATGTACAAAAACTTAGCCGGGCATGGTGGCGCATGCCTGTAGTCCCAGCTACTCGGGAGGCTGAGGCAGTAGGATCACTTGAGCCCAGGAGTTTGAGGTTGCTGTGAGGTAGGCTGACACCACGGCACTCACTCTAGCCCAGGCAACAGGGTGAGACTCTGTCTCAAAAAAAAAAAAAAGAATATCCTCTCTGAGTTTTAAATAGGTGAGCCCTTTTATTTCATTGTAATTATATAAAATGTCTAATTTACGGCAAAAAGCATATGCATTAAAGTTCTGAGTTTACGCAATGACTATGGATGAATTACATTCTATGAAAAAGAAAACAGTATGATTTCCTATGTATTTCTAAGTTGTAGAAACGGTCTTCAGGCTGTTTGCTTCCATACACAATTAATAGTAGGAAATACACATATACATATGGGGAAAAAGGATCAGAAAAATGCATGTCAGGAAAACCTACTGATTTAAGACCCTCACATTCATTTATGATAAAACCTTTCTATTGAATGGAATTCTCATCACTCGGCTAAAATTTGAACTGTCAGAAGAGATTTCTGGAAACAATTTTTATCAAGCATACATCTTTTAAGTGCAGAGCAATTTCAAGGACATGTGCACTGGGACGGTCCCAACATATTATGGGAATGACAAGACAATCTCTCCAGGGCAAGTGAAAAGTGAAACCATGATGACGACTTGACTAAGATACAGGCTTCATAACCTCCAGAACATTCTTGTAATGACTACAGGGCAAAGCAATCCTACTACTGCAGAGGACCAACCCCCTGCAGGGGAACCCTGGCTCATCAACAGTGGGATTTTCTTCCACAAGATAGTTTAGGGACAAATGCATTGTGCTCACTCCAGTCTTCAGTCTAATATAGAAATTGTGGTCCTGATTGAGTTTGGGAGGCCCAGACTCTCGTCTGCTTCAGGGGAGGGACAGACCTAATGAACATTCCTCAGGACACCAGGAGCAGACGGCGCTCAAAACTTTCCATTGTCCCAGTCTCCTCCAAGCCCTTACACCGCCAACCCAGCCTTCCAGGAACAGCGTCCCATCTCACTTCCTCCCAACTTCCAGAGATTCACGGAGCTCAATAAAGAATCAGGTATTATAAAGATTTTTCAGTCATGCAATTTACTCTGGGGTGTCAACAAAATTCCTGAGGCCTTGTGCATGTTTATGTATATTAACGATATTAATTCTAAAACAGTGCCCCTCACCTACCAGCTTGTGGTGTTTACAAGTCTTTCTTTTGTCACTGCTAGGCTACCCAGGGAGAGCAGATAAAGTGAGAAGAGATCTGAGAAAAATCCAAAGCATAAAGGTCTGATGGAAAAGGGAGAATCCAAAAGGCACGCTAGAAAGGGATGGCCAGGAAGAAGGAAAATCAAGAGATTTTGCTCTCAAGAGCAGAGCAGAGGGACCGTTTTGAGACAGGGGTGTGTTTATGTCCAATGCAGCGGACAGATGGTTTTAGACAAGAACTGCAAATTGCAGCTAGACTCAGGTACATGGAAGCCACCAGTGCTCTTAGCAGGAGGGGTCCTCGGAGCGCTGTGATCAGAGGCACCACAGAGACGCTTAAGGCACGAACTCACAGGCACTGAAAACGTGAAGTGATGTCTCTTTGCTGGACATTTTGGGTTCCAGAACCATCTCACACTATCTGGGTAAGTAAAGCTACTGAACAAGGAATCCAGAGTTCAGTGCAAGGTTACCATTCACTGAAAAGGACAGAAGGAAAAGCAATGGCACTGGCCACAGGCTTTCCTTGGGCCCAAGACCAAGTCCTCAATACCATATGAATTAGGCTGAAGGTCACTGTCAATCACTGGGGGGAAGAGATCCAGAGACTGCTTAACGTGGGGAAATCAGAATGTCTGCAGCTGCCAAAACCTATGACAAGTTTATGTTCTAATCTAAGAAAAGCAACTAGATAAATAGTTTGTGGTGCTAAATTTGGTATCATGACATTTTCTGACTCTACCAACATGAAAAGGAAAGTATTTGTCTGCCAGTCTGGAGCCTGGGCTCTGGTTCTGGTGCTGGTTCTGAAACTGAACTGTAGGGTGCAGGCAGTTTAGGCACTTGCTCTGGGTCTTGATATCCATCAAGGATCCTAAAGGGTCTTTAATGTCTCCCTCCATTCTACAGGCTGCAGTTCTGACTCAATGGTACTTTACAGATTACCTGGAAAGACACCAAATAGTAAGTAACTATGAAAATGCGTGCAGTAATGATTCAAAATTAAACTTCCCGGGAATTAAGCCACTCAGTAATGTGGTTGGTCAGCAACACTCTTGTGATTTAGTAAGGAAGGGAAGGACCAGCCTCAGCAACAACAATGCTGCAACAGTCTCTGCAACTGGTCCAGAGGCTGCATTAATATCTAGTGTTTTAGCCCCAAAGGAAAGCCCAGAGCATCCTAAGCCCAAGCATCCCCCCCCGATCAGCCTGCCCAGCCACACGGGCTCCTTTTCATTCTCTGGTCTCCCTTCCCCATCTTGAGCTCTTCTTCTCCTTTTTGTGTCAATCTACGTCTCACAGCTAAAAAGTGGCAGGGCCAGATTTCAAACCAGAAGTATCCACTTCCCTGGACCTCTCCCATAGTTTACCTCTTCAGTGTAGGCCTGATATTGCAAATTAAGGAGAAGCATCATTGCTCAAAAGTCTATCCTCCTCTTCTTTGAAATTTCAATTACAGAGTGATACATAACGTTCAACAAATTAAAAGCTTTGGCTTATGCTAAAGGATTGGGAATTCGGTGCAAAGCAGCTTGGTTGGCGATTTTAACCCCTTGCCAGCTTGCTTCGTCCTGTCTGGAGGGACAAACCCCCAGGGTCGGCCTGAAGAGCCTGGTTCCCCTGGCGGTCCCAGGATTTTCTGGGCAGAGCCTTGAGATGCTCAAGTGCACGTTTCATATCACAAGGTGCAATGGCCTCCTGCCATTCAAGGGGAACCATTACAGGAACCAAGTCTCACTTCCAACAAGCCACACATTAATTAAAGAAACATTTACCTGATTAGAAATTCTTTAGTGTTTTTACTTACGGCAGGTGTCCCTGTCTGTATAACAGTTGCTAAACAAGATGTTTCACTCCTGAGCTCCTGGACAATGAGTAACCCCACCTATGAGCCATTGCATGTGTAAGGAGGGGGGGAAAAGCATATATCTCAGCAGTTATTAACAAACAGTAATCATTAATACACAAATCCATAACAGAGACTTCAGAGTTGTATTTCTGGCTCCCACATCATGTCTGTGACTTCACCTCCCCTGCGTCCAAGGAGAAGTGACAATAGAGTATGCAAGAAAGACAGACTCCCAGATTATAGCTGGCAAAGTACTCTAACATACAAGAAAATCTAAAGGAATAACAAATTGTCCAGATCATTTAGAATTGCTAATATCTCTTACAATTACCAAAAAAAAAAAAAAGAAGTTAATTTTTTCAATTTAAAACCAAAGCACTTTTTTTTCCTACTTACGTAAAGTTAACTTAAACAAATAAAAGGAAATAGCCATGAGGTCTCAGGAGTTGTTTTATAGAGCCTTTTGGTAGGGAAATCAGGAACATCAATCCTTTTCCCAAAAGGAGGATTTAATCTGTCCAAAACTATAAAACCAATGAAAGTCTTTTCCCAGGACCATTTTATTCAGAGGTCAGAGATTGGAGAAGAACTGAGGGAAAGGCAAAAATCACAGAGCATAATCCAAGGAAACACATGACATGAAACCAGAAGAAACAGAGATTTGACCCTTCATGAAATCCTTCGGTACAAGGTACAACACAGAAAAATGCTCATGGGATACACAACCTGGGGTGGATCTAAGGTACATTAAAAGAACCCTATTTTCAAGCTTCCTAAAAAAATTTAACTCTTTTAAAAATGCATGCTTGCTATGCAGCCATTTCCAAAACATAGTAGAGTCAGATACAGCACAACGCAAGCCACCTGTGAAAAAACCCTATGAAAACTAGACAGATGCTGTGTGTCAATTTAGTCCCTTTTAATCGAAATGATTAATTAATTCTGTTAATTCGCTGAGCTGGCCTACTCCTTGTCAGACACCCGACTACCTATCACAAGATTCCTAATTAGTAATACTGCCCCCAGATTATCCGACTCCACCTCTATCTGACAGGACTGTTCTAGAAGGAAGAGACAGAAATCTCAACCTCATATGGCTTTAAGCCCAAAGGGATTTTATTGGATTCTATGTCTACAAAGGGTAGCAAGTAGGGCTGGCTTCAGACTGGCTGGGGGGTTCAAAACACCCAGCTCCTCACTCTCCAACTGCAGAGCAGGCCCTCTCGGCTGGCCTTGGGCTGGCCCTCTGCTCACGATGGCCCTGTCTCCTACCACATCCATGGCCAGTGGAGAAGAGTATCAGCTACTGTCCCAGCAACCCAAGTGAAGTCTCACTGCTTCCCACTGGGTCACTTGCTTATCCTTACAGCACTCGGTGTGGTCATGAAATGGCATGATTTGGTGGCTGGATCGGTGGCCTATGACATACCAAGAACACACAAACTGAGCACAGAGCAGGCATGGCTGGGAGAGTGACCATGGGCAGCCAAAGCCCAGCACACATCTGCCATGCAGTCTATTCCCTCAGCTGCCACCCACATAGCCATCCTACACATTCCCTGATGATGTCACTTTCTATTCAGACCCACAGTGGCTCTGCACTGCTGCTGATGGGGCCTTCCACAAGCTAGGAACCTGCCTGCTGGGCAAGTGCCTCCTTTTATACCAGTCTCATATGATAGATTGTTCTTCAAAGGTATACTGATGGACCAGAATCCATGCTGTGAAGATCACCCTTCATTCTCTTTCTTCCTCTGTCAGGACCTACTTAGACTGGAGAGCCCACAAGTTCAACCTCACCTCCTCATGCACCAACTTTTCTATGGACAGAGCCAGTTTCAGCCAGGTTAGGACAGCTCAGATTTGGAAAGACAAAGACCAAGTTTGAAACAGACTCACAATCCAAGGGGTTTAGACAGATCCAGGGGTAGCTATTGGTAGAAAAGTTCATCCTAGTTATCTTTTTTTTTTTTTTTCAAGAGATGGGGTTTTGCTCTGTCACCAGGCTGGAGTGCAGTGGTGGCATGATCATAGCTCAAACTCCTGGGCTCAAGCAATATTCCTGCCTCAGCCTGCCAAGTAGCTGGGACTACAGGTGTGTACCACCACACTTGGCTTATTTTTTAAATTTTGTGGGCAGGGTCTCACTATGTTGCCCAAGTTGGTTTCAAACTCCTGGCCTCAAGCCCTCCTCCCACCTGGGCCTCCCAAAGTGCTGGGATTATTGGCATAAGCCACTCTGCCCAGCTCATCCTAGTAATCTTGACACAGCTTTCAAAATAAAGGGGGAAAAGACAGATGGCATATCCAGACTATTTTGTTATGCTGGTTGCAGAAAAAGACATTAAAAATGAATAAAGATCTTGGAATTACATGCATGTTAGAAGGATTTTTAGTGTATATCAGCTTCCCGAGTGAAGAATCTATATATTTCTCAAGTTGCTGGAAATGTAGTCCTTCCTCCAGTGTGAAATAGGGTAGATGATACATATTTTCTATAGATTTTTGAGCCACCTGCAAATCTCCAAATAATTCTTACATATAAGGTTATTTGCTCTCTGCAAAAAAATACAGGCTTAGAGAAATTTGCATTTAAAAGAAGAAAAATAAATCAGTCAAACTTCCTATATAGATAAGGATTCTTTTATCTAGCTTAGGGTAAAGAAAATATCTTGGTGATTTGGGGTAGTCTTGAGCGCCTATAAACAGGCAGGTTGTTGAGTTCTTCCCACCTATAGTATTTGTTAGAACAGTAGATTTGACTGACATTTAACTAACTTTTTAAAATTATCTTGGGAGGGATAATAAAGCTAAAATAGTGAGAGAGAGAGAGAGCCATAGGTACTTAAGCAATAAGAGGGCTGGAAATTCTTGGAAGAGGCAGAGACAAGAAAAGGGAGCCCATTTTTGCTCAGAAGCAACTACAAACGTTATGCCAGCAGCCAACTCTCATAAATAAAATGTCAGGCACTTGAAAGTTCTGCACAGGGCCCATATAATTTATTTTGGTAGGATGACCCTGGATGTGTAGGCATAAAAGAACATGCGCTGTGGACCAAGAAGACAGACTGAGGACTTATTTCAACACCACCTTAAAATAACCTCGACCAAAAATACCATTTTCAACAAGTGCAAGTAAGAGAAAGAGAGGGAAAAAGATGTTAAAAGGAAAATAAATTAAAAACAGATGCTGGGCCCACTGCAACTCAAAGAATACATGTCGACCTATTAAAGACAGTTGGGTTAAAAACAATACAGTCATTTAAAAATAGTATTGGGAGAATAAGACCTTGCTTTGAAGCAATACAGAAAGTCCAAGGCTTATTTGAGGAGGAGGAGGATTTTCCCTCCAAAAATACTTCTGAAATGATTCTGAATTTGACATATTTTTGACAAAGGCACTAACAGCAAAAGATGAAAGCATCTACTTGTATAGTTCTTTGGGAACTATGGGAAGACATTTTTCCGAAGGCAAGTTGTGCCAAATGGAACTGACTGCCTGTCCAAAGACAGGAGACAGCTTGGGCAGAGAGAGAACCAAGTTTTCTGCTCCCTGCCTTCCCGCCAACCACCCCTGGCAAGTATCAGTGTCATGGGGGACGGAGGGCTACTGCCCGTCCATCCATGGCCAGGCTGGCCTCCAGCTCATTTACACATTCTCACGCCCCGTGCCCCACTCCTGGGCTCTGAAGCCTCCAAGGACAGACTGCCAACACATTTTCCTCTTTCTCCTCTTACAGTACAGCCCTCAAGAGTCCTCCATTACCATTCTGGGAAATGAGTATAAAGCAGAATAAAACGCCTCGCAGAAGCAATGATGTGGAGGTCTCTTTTTGTGGCCCATAAGCAAAGCTACACCACTGCCTGTCCCAGTGCACTGTGAGGGTACCAAGAACAGAGAGGATGTCCCTCACCCATCACTGCATGTTCCTTTCTGGCCTGACACCCAAGATCCACCTCCTCAAGACCGCCTTTCCTCAACTAGCCCAGTCCACCGTGATCACTTGCTAAACTTTGAATTGCTGCGACACCTCTGGGCATTGCTACTTGTTTTCCACTTATCCTAGCCTACCTTCTTACATGCTACTGATATTTGTGTTGTGCCACTCTGATTGTTACCAAGAACATATGTTCTCCAGGAAAGCACTAGTTATTGTATGGCCAATATTCTCTGCAGCACAGTGAATAACGTAAGACACACAGTTACACTAGAACTGTGGAAAGAAAGAGAAAGGACACACAGTCCTTGCCTTATTGGCTTCCAGAAACCACAGACCATCACAATGATTGCAGAGCATCAGAGCAAGATCCTTAAGGACAGGCACCATGTTTTTTCATCTTTGTGTCTTAATACATAAATCTTTGTCCAATGAATGAAAATTAACAATACTATGTTAAAAACAAAAGGATGTAGGTAGAATTGGGTATGATTAACAGGGAATGCTTCATTATTGAATTTGAATTTTCAGACAGGAAGGTAAGGAATACTCAATTGTGGAAGACGTGGCAAGTACAGAAAACGAAGAACAGAGACAAAAGGGGTAAAGCAGAACTTCATGTGCAAACATGAAAACTAGTGTCAAATAAGTAAAATGAAGAGAATACTGCAGGATGAGAAGAAACAAGGATGTTATTACCTGATCTCTTTGGATTTTGAAGGCACTGGAAATTCCTACAGAGGACGTGACCCAGGAGTGCATAACAGCTGGCATGTCATGGGGGAGCTCTACAATCTTAGAGGTGGCTGGCTACAGTCATTTACAATAAATGGTTATGATTACAGAGGGTTATCCATTTCTTTGTGTGTTAGATAAGAAAGGCTAAGATTTAAACATCTAGGAAAATGTCCTTGTAGTGAAGTATACTGTGAAATTGTTGGCACGGCCCAGTTCCCATGGCATTTCCCTCTTTGGGGGAACTAGGATTTCAGTGAAATCCTTGGTTTTTAAATGTCTAAATGCTCTGCCTGCTGTTCATGTACTTAAATTATTAGACCCTAAAAACTGCAAATACGGCCGGGCGCGGTGGCTCACGCCTGTAATCCTACCACTTTGGGAGGCCGAGACGGGCGGATTGCTCAAGGTCAGGAGTTCGAAACCAGCCTGAGTGAGACCCCGTCTCTACCAAAAATAGAAAGAAATTAATTGGTCAACTAAAAATATATATATACAAAAAATTAGCCGGGCATGGTGGCGCATGCCTGTAGTCCCAGCTACTTGGGAGGCTGAGGCAGTAGGATTGCTGAGCCCAGGAGTGTGAGGTTGCTGTGAGCTAGGCTGACGCCACCACGGCACTCACTCTAGCCTGGGCAACAAAGTGAGACTCTGTCTCAAAAAAAAAAAAAACAAAAAACTGCAAATACTTTGTTGGCCCTGTTCCTTCAGAGGCTCCGCCCTGAGCTCAATGGTCCAGTAGGAAAACAGACTAAATTAAAAGCTACCTATCTAAATGCAATTGGTCTCCTAATAAAATCCTATGGTAAATTAAAAAAAAAGAAAGAAACAAGGCTGTTGAAAGATATCAAAGCTTGGACACAAAGTCACATTGAACCATTTCATTGATTTATGCATCCAAGAAATATTCACTGTGCAGCTCTGCGTTGTACCAGACAGCATTCTGGGTGCTGGGGACCCATGAGCAGGCAAGACAAAGCCACTGCTCACATAGAGCTTGCATTCTGTTTGGGAGTGGGTGGGGAGGGAAATAGGCAATAAACAAAGAAGTGCATGTGCACACACACGCACACACACACAAACACACACACGCATGCCACAAGACTCTCACAGAGAACATTAAAGCAGAATGAGAAGTTTGGTAAGAGGGGCAGCAGGGTGTCTGGGAGAGTCTTCTCTAATAAATGACTAGATATTTCAGTAGAGAAGCAAGTAAGAGAGCAGTCTATGGGGATATTTGGGAAAAGAGCATTCTAGGCAGAAAGAACCACAGATGAAAAGGCCCTGAGCAGGAACAGCTTGGATGTGCTCAAGGGGCTACAAGGAGGTGAGGATGTCTTGGACCAGAGCCTGTGAGGGGAGAGGAGCAGGCGATGAGATGCCCCGGGTAGCCAGGATAACCTTGTAGGGCCCTCCAGGACAAAGCTTTCACCCTGAATGGGTTAAGAAGCAACTGGAAGGTTTACTAGGGAAGGACAGCAGGATCTGGGAAATAAATCTTCAAAACATGGAAGACTTTCTAAGGTCTTGGCTTAAAGTGATTACACATACATTGTTTTAAAGAATTGCAATGTTACTTTTGTTTAATTCTTTACCACAATGTGGGTTCCATGAAACTAGGGCCTCTGTCTCTCTTGTTCATCAGTGGATCTCTAGGCCCTAAAACACAGAGGAAGCACTCAAAGAATATTTGTTGAATGTACAGGTAAATGAATAAATGCATCAATAGCATCTTTGAAACGATCCCCTTAGCCCAAAAGGCAGAATCCCTTTCTTAAACCACCACTACTCAAACTGGCCGAACGGTTCACTGCCATTTGCACAGTTCAACTGCACCTTGAGTGTTCTAAATAACTTGCGCTTTGCTACATGCCCTAAGGAATAAAACTTCTTTCACAGCTTGGCAATACATTTATTTCTCTGGGAATCTGTGATAAGCAGTGTTTTAATAAACGAAAAAGAGGAGAAAAGTAAACATACGATTTTTATAAAGTTGCCATAGCCTGTCACAAAACTTGAAGAGGAGGTTATTTTTAAACTATTTTAAATGGCTGTGGGAGGAAGGGCTGGGATTATGTCCTGGGAAGTACTTTAGTACTTTTACTCCCAGAGGCTTCAACTAGCTGTCCACCAGGGGAAAGGGCACTAGGAAAAATAGTTTCGGCTGTTCCTGGCCTAAGAAATATGGTACAAAATGGGCTGCTTGGACTCCGAGTGCAATATAAGAATACAAAACTGAACCATCACATGGACAAAGTCACGGAATCTGGGGTGTCTGGTCAAGAGGTTTAATTTCATGCATATTTTACAGCTTGTCCTGTTCAGAATGGAAAAACCAATAAAAATAAGCCTTAAATAAGGATGAGAAAATACATGTACATCTGTTCTATGAAAATAAGCCTCCCAGATACTGTTTTTTGCCCGTAGGGATATAACATAAGCAACAACCAAACCTGATCAGTTACTGAGTTCAATGAGGAAATGTTGAAATTTACTAATAAGTAATGGCTACAGTCGACGTATACAGGAGGTTACAGTTTCATGTCTTTGTTACTGCTTACAAGCATACAAATGTTGCCAGGTGTATAATGCTTTAATTGCATCCTCTGAAAAGCTTTCAGGGTGATACAAATGTTACTGTCTTACTTTCCTCCACCAAAGAGTCAAAGTGTTTCCTAGTTTCTTTCTCATACATCCACCCCAAAAAGACTCTTCCTTCAGGGATCGGGGACAATGTCACCAAGGCTTTGCCTCATAGGCCACTGCAGAGCAGTTTTCCCCGAGCAAAACTTGATACTTTTCGTAAAATCCATGTGTTTGATGAGATTCATGTTTTGATTAAAGAAAAGTATGCTTCCAAGTGTGGGTGTGAACTAGAGTTGGATTATAGAAAAACACTCTTTGCAGAATGCCTCCAGAGGAAAAAATATTTAAGTCCATTGGGCAGTGGGGAGGTGGTGAGTAAGTAGGTCAAATGAAATGTTTGGATTGAGAAAATTCTTTTTATTCTCAAATTTCATGGAAGTTCTTTCAACATACAAACCTGTGGCCACCTCCTTTTGCAATGATGATGATAAAAATAGTAAGAACGGCTAAAATTTACTACATGCTCATTATTAAGGGCTTGCAATATATTCTCTGGTCAGTCTCTAACAAGCTACACATGAGGGAACTATGGCTTTGGGAGACCTCAAGTAACTCATGCAAGATCATACATCTGCCTATAGACAGCAAGACCATGAATGGGGTGGGGTACTGGCAAAGGATACGTAGAAATCAAAGGAGCAGAACTGAGAGTCCAGAAAGAAATCCATGAATCTATGGTAAAATGATTTTTAACAAGGGTGCTAAAGAAATTAAATGGAGTAGGAAAAGTCCTTTCAGTAAATGATGCTGGGACAACTGGAATTCCACTTGCATTTGGGCCTCTACCTCGCACCATATACAAATATTAAATTAAAATGGATCAAAGACCTAAACAGTATAAATCATTGTGAACCTGGATTAAGCAATGGTTTCTTAGACATGGCACTTAAAGTGCAAGCAACCAAAGAAAAATATATAAATTGCACTTCATCATCATTATTATTATTTTTAAACAGAGTCTCGTTCTGTTGCCCTGGCCACAGTGCTGGTGCCGTGGCGTCAGCCTAGCTCACAGCAACCTCAAACTCCTGGGCTCAAGTGATCCTCTTGTCTCAGCCTCCCGAGTAGCTGGGACTACGGGTGCATGCCACCACATCTGACTAATTTTTTTGTATTTTTAATTGCCTGGTAATTTTTTTCTATTTTTAGTAGAGACAGGGTCTTGCTCTTGCTCAGGCTGGTCTCAAACTCCTGACCTCAAGCGATCCTCCCACCTCAGCCTCCCAGAGTGCTAGGATTATAGGCGTGAGCCACTGTGCCCAGCCCCAAATTAAAACTTCTGCTTCAAAGACAATAAAAAGTGAAAAGACACCCCATGGTATGGAAGAGAATATTTGCAAGTTATGTATCTGATATCTGACAAGGATCCAGTATCTAGAATCTATAAAGAACACTTACAACTCAACAATAAAAAGCTAGATAACCCAATTAAAAAATTAGCAAAGGCTTGGAATAAATATTTCTCCAAAGAAAATATATTTACAAATACATAATAAGCACATAAAAAGATGCCCCATATAATTAGCCATCAAGGAAATGCAAATCAAACCACAACGTGATACCACTTCACACCTTTAGGATAGCTGTAATCAAAAAGACAAACAACAAATGTTGGTGAGGATGTGAGGGTATTTGAACCCTCTTGCATCACTGTTGGGAACATAAAATGGTGCCTCTTTGGAAAACTGTCAGTTTCTCAAAAGGTTAAGCATAGAGTGACCATATGACCCAACGATTCCATTCCTGAGCATATACCCAAAAGAAGGGAAACACATATTCACACACACACAAAAAACCTTGTACATAAATGTTCATAGCAGCACTATTCATAATAAACTAAACATGGAAACAACCCAACTACCCATCAACTGATGAATGAATAAACAAATGTGGCTATATCCAAACAGTGGAATATTAGTAATAAAAAGGAGTGGAGTACCAATATATGGTACAATATAGTTGAACCTTGAAAATGTTATTGTAAGCAAAAGAAGTTGGTCACAAGGGGAGCACAGGTTGAATGATTCCATTTATATAAAGTGTCCAGAATAGGCAAATCTGTGGAGACAAAAAGTAGATTAGTGGTTGTCTGGGGTGGGAAAGAGAAAAAGAGGGAATGTCTGCTAATAAATACAAGGTCTCTTTCTGGGGTGGTGAAAACGTTCTGAGATAAGACAGTAGTGACAGTTACACATTGCTGTGAATACAACAAAAACCACTGAATTGTACATTTTCAAAGGGTGAATTTTATGGTATGTGAATTATATCTCATTTTTTAAAATTATGTCAGAGTGGGAAAAAAACCCCATATATTTAATGAGTAAATGGCAGAGTAAGAATTTAATCTGAAAATCTGACCTTGGAGCCACACTGCCTCGTACTACGATGCTAACAGCTGATGTACATTTGCCAAATTAAGTATAGGTGGAATTCATTCATTCATTCAACAAACTCATTCACTCAGTAATATGTAGTGAGCACTTGTTTGTGCCAGGCAATGTATTTGCTTGCTTCTTTATTGTGGTAAAATACACAAAATACAAAATATCCCATTTTTAAGTGTATAATTCAGTGGCATTAAGTTCATTCAATGTTGTGTAATCATCACCACTATCTATTTCTAACCCTTTTTAATAACCTAAAACAGAAACTCTATAACTATCAAGCAATAACTCTTATTTTCCCTTACCCCCAGACCCTGGTAACCTTTATTCTACTTTCTAAGAATTTGCCCATTCTAGATGCCCCTTATAAGTGGAACCATACATTATCTATCCTTTTTTGTCTGGCTTATTTCACGTAGCATAAGGTCTTCAAGGTTCATCCACATTGTGACAGTATCAGAACTTCATTCCTTCTTTGTGGCTGAGTAATATTCCATTGTAGGTACAGACCACGTTTTCTGCATCCATTCATCTGCTGATAGACACCTGGCTTTTTTCCACCATTTGACCATTGTGAATAATGCAGCTATGAACACAGGTGTACAAGTATTTATTTGTGTCCCTGTTTTTATTGATAATTCTTTTGGGTACATATCTAGGAGTGGGATTGCTGGGTCAATGGTAATTCTATGTTTAAGTTTTTGAAGAACCACCAAACTGTTTTCCATAGTGGCTGCACCATTTTATATTCCCTCCACTAGGAAGGTTCCAATTTCTCCACATCTTTGCCAACACTTGTTACCTTCCTTTTTTTTTTTTTTTTTTTTGATAATAGCCATCCTAATATGTATAAAGTAATATCTCACTGTGGTTCTGATTTATATTTCCTAATGGCTAATAATGTTGGGCATCTTTTCACATACTTATTGGTCATTTATATATCTTGGAGAAATGTCTACTCAATTCTTTTGCCCCCTTTTGAAAACTGGGTTGCTTATTTGTTGCTGTTGTTATTGTTGACTCATAAGTATATTTCTTTGTTTTTTTTAAAACAGATGTAAACACCTAAACTTAAAAACAGAGAAAGAAAAGCAGGATCTTTCATATTACAAAGGAATCACCCAGTACACCTTTAAATACTGCAGTACTCTCATACTGAGAAATGTATTTGTTTAAAGTCCATGAGCTTATTAAGTCTTAACGGATGATAGGAAAAGGTGATAAAGATAAAAGTACATCATGTATAAATACCCTTATTTCCAGCAAGTATAATTATACATGATATAATAAGTATATTTATACATGACATAGCATAAGATCTTAAATATTAAGTTGTTCTAAAAAAACAATGAAATTCACAGGGACATATGGCCTAACATACCAACATACGGTTTATATGAAAATTTTCTAGAATTTGTATTTATTGACTGAATTTATTTACATTGGACTATTTTCAAAAGTACTTGAGACATTAAAAAAATATATATGATTAAAACAAAAGAAGTAGCCCTATAATAAAAAGTGTTTCTCTCATGTATTGTCATTCTGTAGTTTCTTAACAGAGTACCTGGATCTTACTAAGGAAATTACTTTCATGTCTAATGGGCTTCCCAATCTCAGGACGCCCAAAACTGAGTTCCTGATTCCTTCTCACCCCACACCCAATTTCCTCCTCCTATTGTCCTTTTGATTTCAGCGATCCATCCTTCCAGTGCTGGGATCAGTAACTTTGGAGTTATCCTTGACTCCCCTTTTTCTCTCCTCCCATGTGTACTCTAACAGTAATTCCTCTCCACCCTACTTCAAAAATGGCTCTCCCACCTCCAACTCCTACCATCCTGGTCCCCAATTCCACCAACTTTTGCCTGGTCCTCTCTTTGCATCTCTGCCTATCCCCTGCCACCTCTGCCAGCTCATTTTTGCCAGATGTCCCGTTAAATGTTAAGTCACGAGTTCAAATCTCTTCCGAGTGAAGGGCTGTACATTACCTGCCCTTCTCCCTCTCAAATCTCACTTCCTACAACTACCCCACTCCGCACTGGCTGTCTGCTACTCCATGAATATTCCAAGCACACTCCTACTTCCAGACCTTTGCATGAGAGGTGTCCTCTGCCTGGGACTTCCCTGGAACTTAGACATGCAGATGGCTCATTCCCTCGCTGTTTTTAGGTCTCTGCTCAAATGTCATTTTATCCAGAAAGCCATATTATCGTCACATATTTAAAAAAAAAAAACTCTAACTCACCCCAAACCCCATGCCTCTCCCCTTTATATTTTTTTGTGTTTCTCCACAGCATTTTATGTACCTACACACACACACACACACACATGCCATACACATTCATATAATCAAATCCCCCAAATTAGAAAGGTACTTGGCAGCTTGCTGCACTTCTATATAAACACTGAGTGAATGAATATGGATTCTTAAGTCCTATAACAGACCATGTGTTCTCTTCACTCAAGCCTCACTCAAGACAACCAGACTTCGACTTTTGCTAGACCTATTAGAATTGAAGATTTCAGAAAGCGTGGGTGATTTCTGAGGAATGTTTAACCACAACTTCTGTGATTATTTGGCTTAGACAATCCATTCTTACTTGGAAAACTAAAAAAAAAAAAAAGAAACAAAAAGAAAACGACTGCCACAGTTATAGTTTTAAATAGATCGTTTCATTCCAACAAACTTATCAGCCTTGTTGTTAAAGCGAGAGAGCATATTTGATATGACACAGACTACCTCCCCAACAGTTGTTCAATATTGGGCAATAAAGGAGTGTAACAATTGGACAATAATCCATCTTTAGACAGATCCAAATCAAAACACAATACTGATGTGGGTACTTTTGAGAAAATCAAATTGCAATAAAAAGAAAAAAAGGAATGTATGAAATACAGAAGCATCTCATTTACCGAGAGGCAAGAATGCCAACAGGACTGCAGAAGGTTTGGGACTAGGACTGTACAGCCACTGAGAACCCAAACTGCTTTCTCTCTTCCCATTCTCAACATCTAACCACAACATAGTGTAGATGTTAGGAACACAAATTTTGGGGCCACACGGCTTGGTTTTGAATCCTCATTCTGTCTCTTCCAGCCCACTAACTTATTTAACTGTAGTTTCCTCATCTGTGAAGTGTGGATAACAACAGAACTCACCTCCTAAGGTGGTTGTAAAGACTTAGGGTATTAATACATATAAACCTATAGAATGGTGCCTGCCATAATATCTATAGCTATTTAAGGATTTTCTTTCATCAGAACTATTCTTGTATTGCTCTTGTTATAAATAACCACAAAAAAAATAAGTTCAATCTCACCAGTAAAAAGATAAACCATACTTCACATATCATTCAAAAAAAATTTTTTTAAGTTCCTTTGCTATACCAGCAAACATGATTCTAGAAGAAAATGTAGCAAAAGGCATTTTTAAATGTTTTAAAGATATATAGAAATATATACAGAAATTGAACCAAATATATGCCTTAGAAATTTGATCTGAGGCAATAGAGAGATCTATACAATAATTTAAATGCACTGGTGTTTATTACAGTTATACTGTGGTGACAAAATGGAGACAAATTAAATATAAAAAATACTAGGAGATAAACTGCCAAGAACTAGGAAATGTCTGAGATTTTAACCAGCTCACAATCTAACTGGTAGCCACCCACAATTGCATGGATACTGATAAAAGACACAAGACTCCCGGGTCAGAAGCAAAGAGTGTTGTTATTCACTGCACATCAGGAAATATGAGTGCCTTGTTCACATTAGCTCTCCCTTCTCCCACCCACCAAGTCTAAGTGGCCGTACAGAGTAGCCCATATAAAGGCTGCACACAGAGTGGAACCTCATCATACATGAGGAACCTCAGAGCTCATAGTTTAAGAAACACTCATCATAGAAGAGGCTCATGACAAACCTGACCAACCTTTGCCCCCAAGGAAAACATTACCTTTATTATCCTGAACAAAACAGGATACTAAGGAAGAAACTAAATATTTATCTCTTCCAAGGTTGTTCACTATAAAATCATCCTTGAAAAGATAGTTCAAAACAGAAGTGCAAAAACACAAAAGACTCAGTGAGAAATGCCTCCAGACACTAAATAACTTATGGTACATTCATACATTGTGAGACTTTATGGTTATGAAAAATCACTTTTCAGAAAAATGTTTAATAAAATGAGAACAATATTTATGGTATGACATATTAAAAACAGGCTCTCACCCACCACTATTACACACACAGAGAAAGAAAGAGAAGAAATAGACCCAATTGTATTTTAAATTGCATTTCTGTTTATATGTAAAGGGCTGATAAATATATACACAGCAGTAGTTTTTTCTAGGTGTTGATATTATGCATAATTTTTATCTACTTTCTGCTCTTTTGAACTAATTTTCTTATAATATATTACTTTTATAATCAGAAAAAGGCTTTTTAGAAAATATACATAGATGCGTCACCAAAAGCACAAGTGACAAAAGAAAAAATAAGTTTGACTTCATCAAAATTAGAAATTTTTGTGCTTCAAAGGATACCATCAAAACAGTGAAAAGAAAAACTACAGAAGAATGGGAGAAAACATTTACAAATCATATATCTGATTAGGATCCAGAACCCATAAAGAACTTTTGCAACTCAATAATTAAAAAGATATATAACTCAATCAAAAAATGAACAAAGGATATGAATAAGCATTTTTCCAAAGAAGATATGCAAATGGTCGATTAGCACATGAAAAGATGCTCGACATCATTAGTCATTAAGAAAACGCAAATCAAAACCAGCATGAGATATCACTTGGCACCCACTCGCATAGTTAAAATAAAAATGACAAGTATTGGTGAGGATATGGAAAAATTGGAACTGATACATGCTACAACTTGGACAAACCTTGAAAACATTGTGTTGAATGAAAAAAGAAGGCCACGAACAGCCACATAGCATATGATAGATGAAATGTCCAAAAAAAGAAATACACAGACTCATAGTGGTTACCATAGGTGAGGAGAGGGAGAAATATGGAATGGCTGCTAATGAGTATGGGGTTTCTTTGGGGGGTGATAAAAATGTTCTAGAATTAGATAATGGTAATGGTTGTACAACTCTCTGAATATACCAAAAAAAGCACAGAAATGTATTCTTTAAAAGGGTGAATTTTATGGTATCTGAATTACATCTCAATAAAGCTGCTAATAAAATATACAGACTGTATACACACACTAAAATCATCAACTATTAAAATGTAAACATAAATAGGTAATTTAAAAAGTAACAAAATGGTCAGTAAACATTTTTGAAAAAGTTTCAAACCGGACGTGGTGGCTCATGCCTGTAATCCTAGCACTCTGGGAGGCTGAGGCGGGTGAATTGCTCAAGGTCAGGAGTTTGAAACCAGCTGAGCAAGAGCGAGACCCTGTCTCTACTATAAATAGAAAGAAATTAATTGGCCAACTAATATATATAGAAAAAATTAGCCGGGCATGGTGATGCATGCCTGTTGTCCCAGCTACTCGGGAGGCTGAGGCAGGAGGATCGCTTGAGCCCAGGAGTTTGAGGTTGCTGTGAGCTAGGCTGATGCCACGGCACTCACTCTAGCCTGGGCAACAAAGTGAGATTCTGTCTCAAAAAAAAAAAAAGTTTCAACCTCATTAGTAATAAAAAATACAATGAAAGAATGAAGTGCTATTCTCCCCTTCAAATTAGCAAATTTTGTTAAATAAAGCAATGGTACAGTAAGAAAGATACTATATAACCTGGAACTGAAAATTTTAAATGATGTAACATTTTTGGAAAGTTACAGGTAGCATATCTGAACCATAAAACTGTTCATCCTGACATGGTTATTCTATCCAGAGCTCTAACCTAAGGGACTAATGACATTCGCAGATAGTAACAAATGAGCTGTCCATCACAACATTATTAAATACCCTCTATATGCAGTCTGTATTACTTTTATAACCTGAAAATTACTATCTGCTAAACAGATAAAAGGAGATAAAGCACC
Source organism: Microcebus murinus (assembly GCF_040939455.1). Taxonomy (NCBI): domain Eukaryota; kingdom Metazoa; phylum Chordata; class Mammalia; order Primates; family Cheirogaleidae; genus Microcebus; species Microcebus murinus. The sequence goes on from NC_134127.1 coordinate 15,866,296, forward strand.
CTTAGTGCTGATGAGAATGTAAATCTTCACATTTACATGTGTCCCCTACTGATGTCCCCATGTCAGAGAACACTTGCAAATGAGATTGCTATTTTCAAATGAATATAGAATTCATGATGATAAATTGGTGAGTTTGACATTAATTCTAGGCAAGATCCTGATAAAATGGGTTAATAGAACTCTGTATGAACCTAAAAAAAGGATCCCATCAATCAGCAGAGACATCATGGATTTACTCAGTCAACATTTCAGACAACCTCCTTCCCTTCTTTGATGAGCACTTTGGAGGGGTGATAGAGGATGAGTTTTTCAACTGGTAGATGTCGCCACACTGAGAGAATCTAGTCAATCTGCTAGCAAGATCAAGACAGTGAGAGAGGGGGCAAGGTGCTTAAGCCACTAAGAAGTCACAACTGCCTAATTTCTTGGATGAGATAATGGATGAGGGAATAGAAAGTAAGCTCATTAAATAGTGGATGGTAACAAACTTACACGAATAGCAGATGTGCATCAGGACCCAAATCTAAATCCAATGAGATAACATTCAACACAGGTAAGTGTAAAATAGTATCATTCAAGGCTAACTACTAATGGGTACTGGATTTCTTTTGGGGGTGATAAAAATGTTCTGGAACTGGATAGTGGTGATGGTTGCAAAACATTATTAATATACTACAATCACTGGATTATATACTTTAAAATGACAAAATGGTGAATTCTATGTCATTCAAATTTTATCTCATTAAAAACAAATATAATAGCAAAATCTATTCTGTAATATATATGTATAAGATACATCAACATCCACAGATACTTAACACTAACACTAAAAGAAGATTCATAATACTGTCAAGTACTGGATACAATGCACAAGAGGCCTAGATTACTAAATCGAATTCTTAAAAATGAAATACTGAAATAAAGAAGTATCCATCCCTTCAATTATGCAATTGTTAATTTATTTACTGCATGCTTACTTGGTACAAATCACTGTGTTACTACTTGCTACAGATACAGGATGAGCAAGATAAAATCTCTGCCTTCATAGGACTTCCAGTCCAGCAGGGGAGCTTGATGTTAAACAAATATCACTGAAATAAACATAATTAATTGTAATGAGGAGCCTATGGAGAAAAGTACAAGGTTCTCTGGTAAAAAATACAATAGGCAGATTTCACAAAATGAGCCTGGAGAAGTAGGAAGGGCTCAGTCCACACAGGGTCTTACAGGCCACTCTGGGAATTCCCGCTTTCTGTCCTGGGTACCAAGGAGAGCCACCCAAGAATTTTAGCAGGAAAATAACATGATCAATTTGTGGCATAAGAGCATCACCTAGGCCCATCTGTAGAAAAGGGATTAGAAAAGAGCAAAAGAGTAAATTAGGAGACCTGTTAGGAGGCTATAATAGCCCAGAGTTGGAGGTGGGGGTAGGGATGGAAAGCAAGAGAAGACATTTTCAAGGTCTATTTTGGAGTTTTGGAGGTTTTCACATATTCTATTTTAGAACTCAAATTTGCACAGGTGGGAAAGATGCCTTCCAGAAAGACCAAAGCATAAGAAGTAGAGATTACTTAGCCAGGATCCTGGACACATTTGCATCAATCCAGCACCAAAGCAAATCCTACAAACACTTCAAGCTACTTCTGGGTGCTCTGAAGTCTTTCCATATAATTAAGTAGTACTTGAACCCAAATGATTCCTGAGCTTCTAGCAAGTTTTCAGAGTGATAAACAATGCCAGACAGGGAAGTAGAAATACAAAAAGTTCACTGTGATGAGTACAGGTAATGCTTGATGTCCTCACTTCAACCCAACTGCAAACTAGCTTGTCTTTGGAATGGTTTTTCTTTTTCCTATAGACCAACCATTCTGAGAGCAAAACACCCTGCTTAGCATATGCTCTGTTAAAGGCTTCAGTTAAACACATACACACACACACCCAGAAAGAAAAATGTGCAAAGCATTCCAGATTATGCATGTGCATCTGTCTCCCTAAACTGCACCCCAGAGACAGAAGCAGAACACAAAGGCTGGGATGGATATTACGTAGTTTACAAAGAGTAAATGAATGGCTTCCATTGTAATCAGAAAGCAACTGTACATTACACATGCAGACATTTCATTGCTTCTTAAAACAAAACCCCACTACCCATAAGGATAAATATTGCTTCAAACCCACAGTGGGTCAGAGAAACAAATTTTGTGTATACTCCTAGCAAATCCAAGACATGAAACCAAGAAATCAAAAGCAATTGACACATTCAGTTCCCCCATTATAGCGAGCAAATAATAAAGATGAATATGATCATTAACAACTACATATTTTACAATGCATGCTCTGTAAATCATCTTGTTCTGAGATTTTTTCATTTAGGCTGTGAAAATTATTAATAACTTTGCACTTAAAAAATGTAAAAACAAAAGGATGCTATTTAGCCCCAAGGAATCATTCACCTTTATCACTGTTATCATCTTCATTCAGCTGCTTTGAGATTGTAATTATTTATTACAACATATATATTTATACAACTACCTAAGAGCTATTGCAAATGCTGCTGGCCTTTCTTGACTTCCATGTCAAGGCACCCCTTCTAAGAAAGCTCCCCTTGCTCTTCATGGCATAGCTGATCCATTCTCCCCTCTCTATCCATGGTACCTTGTACATATCTCTATCATACAATGACAAATTTACAACTGCCTCCCTTCAGCCTGTGACTTCCTGGATGCTCCCAGCACTTAACACAGAGCCTGATACAGGAAAGGTTCTCAAAGGCTTGTGGAATGAAATGAATGAATAAATGAATCAGATCCACCCAACTTCCCTAATTTCAGATTTTTTTCCCATCTGCCTTATCCTAAAGGTTAATGACCCCTTCCAATTCAATGACAATTCAGACAATTCTCCATTCCCAGCCCCCAGCCCCGCCCCGCCCTCCTGCCAAGTTCTTTTCATTTCCAGATAGAAGACAATTTCTAACCTGAAGTACTACACTGCTTAGAGGAGGAGTATCTGTAAAAACCAATTTTAAGAACACGTGAGAACATTATTTGCTGTTCACATTTACGCATATGACTTTGTACCAGGTGAGTTTGAATACAGACAAGGCCTTTACTCCCCAAAATTCATATTCTATGAGAAAATGACATCTAGTGCCATGTAACCCTGTCATGCTTGCTACTGATATTCACATCGAATATATTTTATAAAGGGTCCCTTTCATCACAAAAGAAGACAGGACGCCCTTAGCAAGGGCAGAGAGAGTCCATGAGTTAAATCCATCATCGTCAAATAAATTATTTAGTACCACTTAAACTCTGAAAGCTCTGAGCCACCTAGCCTGTGGTTTATGGCACTATCTTCTGAGTTTACAATTTCCCGATTGTGAAGCAACAATTTAATTCCATAGTGCAAAATCAATACAATTTAAATTTACTGTTGGAACCGACATTCTCCAGTAAACTAAAGGACTTCTTATTCCACTGACATGAGGTCATTTTAAAGCTGCTTTTACAAAGAGGGACTCAGGAACCCTTCCAAAATGTAGGAATGAATCTGCTTGCCGGACATAAGGCAAAGCAATTGCCCTCCTGCCCCTGACCTCTTGAAATGAGTGGGCTCCCTGAAGCCACCCAACTGTGGCCTCTCTGACCGAGCTTTGACCTGATCCTCTAAGGGGCCTGGATTTCGAACAAGAGAGCATCTTGGCAACCAACGCAAGAAACTGCGGTGGTAGCAACAAGAGACAGCCAATAGGATTTTAAAATATATTCTTCCACTAGTTTTTAGGGTTTTTCTCAGACAGGAACATCGATCATCGTTTTCATTCTAAATGATATCATCAGAACAACTATGAGCAACAAGGTTTGGTGCAGCGGTGGACGGCACCAAAACACCGGTTTCCGGTGTTATTTCACCAAAATGATCAGGGACCAGTCGTTTTTTGTTAAGTGGGAAAAGCTGGCGTTAAAACACACGCGTGCGTGACGAATCTGTAAGCTGCATCCTCTTCTCCAAAGAACGAAACAGACTAGAAAAGGAAAGAACACACCATCATGCAACCTACAGTGAATATCGACCGGCAGCTCTGGCCAAGGGCCCCCGCGGCTGCTGGCGTGAGGATGGCGAGGAGGCAGGCCCAGTCGGGTGGACTCGACCCCCGGGATTTAACCAGCTTCCAAGCGCATTCAACGCATCTGCAATGAGCTCGTTTTCCTTGCACCTGTCACCGAAAGGCTTGTTGCCCTTTCAACTGCTCGGAGCAGCCAACAGCTAGAAGAGAAAGCCCAGTGCCAGGCCAGAGGGCAGCGCCTACCGGCAGCCAGTTGCTAGCAGACAACTGGGGTTCCCTCCCGTGCACCCCACATCCACTGCGCACCCCCCAAGGACAAGAGGGGAGATCCAGCGGCAGCGCAGGCGAGGCCTGTGAGAAGCTGCAAGAGGGAGGCCACCTCCCAGGGCCCCCGGAGATGCTCGGGCGCAGCGTGCGCCTCCCTCGCTCCTCGCGGTCCAGGCTCCGCCAGCGACCCGCAGGGAGTCCGACCTCCCGAGCGCTCAGCATCCCTCCTCCTCCTCCTCCTCCTCCGCCCGCGCTCGTCCTACCCACCTTGGGCGTGCGGATGTGCTCCATGGCGGGCCCGCGTCTGCAGGGTCCGGGGCGGGCGCGGCCTCACGCACCTGCGCGCGTCTGCGGCGCGGGGAGGGGGCTTCGCGCCCGTGAGTGGGCGGGGCGGCCGCGAGGCTTGGCTCCGCCCCCAGGTGCGGCCGCTCCCGGCGTGCGGGGGCCCCGGGGCTCCCGCGCGGCCCTAGAGCGCGCGGCTCTGCGCAGCCTCACACCTGTACTGCCCGCAACCACCGCGCCCCGTCTCGGGCTGGGGGCGCCAGAGCCGCTCGCGCGATGCCGCAGAGCCGCTGTTCCCCGGGACACAATGGGGGCCTTGTGCTGGGTGTGGCCTCTTGGAGCAGAGATGAATACGCGGGGCTCCAACGGCTTCCTTCCAGGGCATGCCAGGATAGGTGGCATTTCAGGGTGGGGCGGGCAAAAAGGCTGCCACGCACACTCGAGACCCAGTGTGGTCTAGCTCTGTCTGCATATTTCAGCACTGGCGCAGCCGGCAGAGCATTTAGCATAAGGGTGGAAATAGCAGGAACAGTGTAAGTGCGCATGTTAAGTCGGGCATCTCACATCAACCTGCGACTTCGCTGTTGGAAGCGACGATTTTCCCTTGGCAGGGTTTTGGGAGCTCGTTTGCCACCTTCATTTACTTTTAACTGAAATAGGAAACAGAGATACAAAGCATCCCTTATGAGGGATTATGTTTCCATTTATGATAGTAAGAGCAGTTGTGGCCATTTCTAGTATTGGGCCATTGGGAAAAGCCAAAGACTTGACTTGCAGCCCTAAGTGTACAACACTCCACCATGGCTAAGATTTTTCTAGAACTGTGAATAGTTATTGGAATAATATCTGGTGGATTTTTTCCTAGCTCATACTCAGCCTTCCCACTGGATTGTGAATTCTTTGACTGTAGAGACTGTTTTATGTCTCCTTTTATCTAATGCCTAGTAGGCACATTGCATCCTTCCAAAAAAAATGTTTGTTAAACCAATAGGGTGTTGAAATTATTTTAAAATTCCAGATCCCCTTCACATATCTTCTACCATTTCATCCTCCTACCACTCTAGGAGGCAATTAGAACAAGTACTGTCAACTGCCATTTGCATATATCAAGATTGACCCAGGGTATAATTTCTTCCTTATTAAAGAATGCCAGGAATAGAGTCGGGCCACTCTGATGCCAATTCACACACTGGCCTCACTCTGCTCATTTATAAAATGAGAAAGTCACCTGCCTACATAATCTCAAAGGTAGCTTCTCTCTCAAAATTCCATCATTACCAAGAATCTTTTATCCGTTTTGGGGGAAACATTCTAAATGGGCAAATGACCTCATGCTTGATGAGTAATTTTTGCATGCAGGTACTTCTGACCTGTTGCCTATTACAACAAGTTTAAAAAAAAAAAAAAACACTAATTGGTAGATGAAGAGAGGTAAGTGTGAACAATTTAAGTAGACTAATGTTAAGGAAAAAAAATCCCCAAATTAATTTAAAAATACATTTTACACTAATAATAGTTATAGAATTGGGCTTAGGTTAAAAGGAATCAAGAATTATACTCAGATTGTTAGGATACACTACATAAAACATGTTAGAAATAAAATGATAAGGAAATAAATTTCTATGAGCAAACATTTGGGTTTGATCTAACAATTCTTTGAGGAAGACTTCTCAACTTGTCCTCCAGCACCCATCACTACGGAGGTTGTTAGATCACCAACTGTGGTCATTCCTAATAGCCACATTGAGCCTTCTAGTGGATCTCCCCACCCAGCCCCCAAACTTCACTGCTGCCCCCAACACTAGCCAGCAGGGCAGAAGAGATTGAAAAAAGCAACAAGAATTGGAGACAATAAAGTGAAGAACTCAAGAGTGTATGGCTGCCTATATTCATCCTAAGTAAAAAAAAGAGCAAAACCAGCCATTTATTTACTCAATAAATATTGCTGTTCTTTAACTATTGGTCATACTCAAGGTATCATGAGATATGCTGGGAGACTAAAGGGAAACTCAGATGAGAAGGGTACTAAATGCTATGACTGAGATATGGCTGACGCCAAGGAAATGAAAGGCAGACCAACTAAGGTGGTGACAGAGCGTGTGGAAATGCCAAAGGGGCCTCAAGAAGCACTGTCTACTTCCTACATTTTCCATATTACTTCGAGAAAAATCAATGGATAGACTCAGGATCATATAGTCAGTTCTTGAAGTTTGATATCTGATGTGTCTGCAATGAACCAGAGGCCATTTGGATGACAATTCCATGTTGGAGCCTTCATGGAGCTGGAATCTCTCCATCTGGTCCCAGGCCAAGAATTGAGAAGGGGAGAGGGAAAAAAGCTTATTTCTCCAATTTTACATAATTTGCAGATGGATCCACACCCAGATTTACACTAAATCAGCCTATGTCCAAGGGGTTGGAAAATGGTTATTTTTCTCTGATATTTATGACTCTTGGATGGAAAATACATGTATTTCAACTAAATATATTTTCACCATTAAGCAAATGTCAGACGATAGAGTTAAGACCTAATTACCTGCTTATTCACCAAACTCTTTCTTCCCTTGGTACACTGTGGTTGTCCTCATTGTATCACCAGTGTCTCATGTTTCAGTGATTTGTACCTTTGGGAAAAGGTAGATATTACTGTGCACATCAATATTTAACTCTCCTGTCCTTCCTGGACACACAGAAGACTATACTTCTCAACATCCCTGCTGTTGAATGGGGCCATGCAACTAGTTCTGGCCAATAGACCATGGAAGTGGCTTGTGCCACTTCTAGGCCAAGCCTTGCAAATAAATCCCCTGTGTGACCCTTCAGTGCTCTTTTCCCATGTCTTGATGATCTGGAAGTCACATGTTGAGAATAAAGAGAAAATAGAAATAATGAATTTGCTGTCAGTATATGAAAATAATAATCATGAATTTGCTCAGAGGCTATGGCCCAAAAGTATTCAGTATTAGATTGAAATGAGACAAGAGAGAAACAAACTGTATCCCAGAGTCATTATTAAAAGAACCACTCTAGAGAGCCACATCAGATTCTTTTGTGAAGGAAAAGAAAACACATTTTTTGTTGTATTTGCATGAAGCCATTAAGCTTTCAAGGTTAATTCATTATTTTAGCCTATCCTTACTTAAATTGTACTGACTTTATAGAGAAGGGGAATTTGAGAGAAAGTCAAACTAATACAGTCTCTGCCTTTTGTGTTTCTGATTTTTTTTTTTAAAGGGATTTGATAATGTCTTTAAAGAGCTCTAAGGACACTTACCATAGGTGAGACCTAAATTACTTGATTATGCATTACCAAATGTCTTCTAGAGAACTTCTTTTTAAGAAGTTTTTATTGCATAGATATTCCAGTTGCCAGTATTATTGCCAAAGGAATTTTTAAATAAAAACTTGATATTAACTGGGAAATTTCCCAAAATCCTGTGATCTTTAGTGGCCTGAGATTTGGATATTTACCAAAAACACTTGCAAGACATTTTCCAGAACACTTACATTTCTCCTGAGGCAACTCAAACTTCTAATTTGGCAGTGAAGCCAAGAAGTGTCACCCCAAGAAGTGGGGTTCTTATTTGTAGTTGTTATTGCTAATAACTACAAATGCAGTTAAATCCTATTCAGCGCTATGAAATCCAAGTGGTCCATGTTATGTGTGGAGGAGGGCGCACTTTGCTGAACAAGCCCAGCCCCAGCCAGAAATGTATTTGTCACTCAGTCTGATAGGGTCAGAACTGAATTTGGGGTTCTGCCTGGTTAAAAAAAAAAAAAAAAAATATATATATATATATATATATATATATATATATATATCCACACACACATATATATATATACACACACACAAACACACCAATAGCATCTTCTCCTTTGGGATTTTTATGAGCTTGATGATGCAAAGTATCAATGTCTTCTGTGGCCTTACCCTAAGCCAAAGATGTAGAGAAAAAACACTCAGTGGATTGCAGACAGCTCTGCCCTTTCTCTAGGAACCAAAAAGGAAACTCAAAGGGCAACATGAAAAAGAGCACTTACTCCAAACAGTCAAGGTTTTAAAATAGTCTCCCCCAGAACTATGAAGCTACTAGAATAAAACATGGTGGAAACTTGTCATGACATTGGTCTGGGCCAGGATTTTTTGCATAAGAACTCAAAAGCACAGGCAACATAAGCAAAAATAGACAAATGGAATTACATCAAACTAAAAAGTTTCTGCACAGCAAAGGAAACGATCAACTGTGTGAAGAGACAACCTATAGAACAGGGGAAAATATTTGCAAACTACGCCATCTGATAAGAGGTTAATATCCAGAATATGTAAGATACTCAAACAACTCAATAACAAAAACACGAATAATTTGATTTAAAAAGGACAAAAGACCTATGTAGAGATTTCTCAAAAGAAGACATACAAATTGCCAACAGGTATATGAGAAGGTGCTCAACATCACTAATCATTAGGGGAAAGTGAACCAAAACTCCCACAAGCTATCATCTCACCTCACTTGTCACGGCTATTATCAAAAAGACAAAAAATAACAAATGCTGGCAAAGATGTGGAGAAATCAGAATGTTATACACTGTTGGTGGAGATGTAAAAAAAAAAAAATTTTAAGTAGAACTACCATATGATTCCACAATCCCACGACTCAGTATTTTTCCAAAGGAAATGAAATCAGTATGTTAAATAGGTATCTGCACTCTTGTGTTTATTGCCACACTATTCGAAACAGCCTAGATATGGAATCAACCTAAGTGTCCGTCAAGGAATGAATAAACAAAATGTGGTGTGTGTATACACAATGGAACACTGTTCAGCAATAAAAAAGAATGAAATCCTGTCATCTGCAACAATATGAATGGATGTGGAGGACACCATGTTAAGTGAAATAAACCAGGGACAGAAAGACAAATACTTCCACATGCAGAACTGTCCCAAAAAATAAAGAAAAAAGAAAAAAAAAATAGAAAGACAAATACTACATGATCTCACTCATTTGTTGAATCTTAAAAAGCAGATCTCATAGAAGTGATTACCAGAGGATGGGGAAGTAGAGGGGAGTGGGGATTGGGAGGAGAGATGGATCAACAGGTACAAAATTATGGTTATGTAGGATGAGTAAGTTCCGGTGTTCTATTCCATAGTAGGGTAGTATAGTTAACAATATCGTATTGTCTATTTCAAAATAACTGGAAGAGAGGATTTTGAATGTTCTCACCACAAAGCAATGAAATACTAAATACCTTGATTTGATCATTACACAATGTATACATATATCAAAATATCACATCACCACATTGTACCCCATAAATATGTACAATTATTATGTGTCAATGAAAAAAGAAATAAAACTTAAAAAAAGAAAATATATATATTTAAAATTTTTTGCAGAGACAGTGGCTTGCTATGTTGCTTAGGCTGGTCTTGAACTCCAAAATAAATTTTTAAAGGTTCAAAATATAATAAGAAAATAAAATAGTTTTCTATAATTTGTTCTCGCTCCAGGAAGACACACTGCTGAAGCCCAAGTCTATGCTTTCAGGCCACTTTCTATTGCTTATTCTTTTTCCACTTCCATCCCTACAACCATCACTTTGATGCAGATAATTCCCATATCAATATTTCTAGTCCTGCATTCTCCCCCTACATCACATATTATATTTCCATCTACCTGTTGAGTCCTCCTACACTTGGACATGCCATCAATAACCTGCATGTCACAAACCAGTGTAATTAAGAACATAGGCTTGGGAGGCAGGCAGACCTATATTCAAATCACAACTCTGGATCCATTGGTAGTTCTACTTTTAGTTCTTCGAGGTATCTCCATATTACTTTCCATAGAGGTTGTACTAGTTTGCAATCCCACCAGCAGTGTATGAGTGTTCCTATCTCTCTGCACCCACACCAGCATTTGTTGTTTTGGGACTTTTTGATAAAGCCAATATCACTGATGTTAAGTGATATCTCATTGTGGTTTTGATTTGCATTTCCCTGATGATGAGAGATGTTGAACAATTTTTCATGTGCGTTGGCCATTATTCTGCCTTCTTTTGAAATGTTTCTGTTCACGTCCTTTGCCCACTTTTTAATGGGGTTGTTTGATTTATTTTTTCTTGTTGTTTTTCCTGAGTTCTATATAGATTCTAGTTATTAGCCTGTTATCGGATATGTAGCATATAAGTATTTTCTCCCATTCTGAAGTTGTCTGTTGGCTCTAGTTTCCTTGGCTGTGCAGAAACTTTTTAATTCGGGAGGGTCCCATTTGTTTATTTTTGTTGTTGCTGTGATTGTTTTTACCCGAAGGGAAACAAGACATTCTATAATAAAGACATCTGCACTCGAATGTTATAAACATTATAACATTATAAGCAGTACAATTCACAATTGCAAAGATGTGGAAACAACCCAAGTGCCCATCAATACATGAGTGGATTAATAAAATGTGGTATATGTATACCATGGAGTACTACTCAGCCACAAAAAATGGTGAAATACCTCTCGTATTATCCTGGATGGAGCTGGAGCCCACTCTTCTAAGTGAAGTATCTTAAGAATGGAAAAGCAAGGCCGGGCGCGGTGGCTCACGCCTGTAATCCTAGCTCTCTGGGAGGCCGAGGCGGGCCGGATTGCTCAAGGTCAGGAGTTCAAAACCAGCCTGAGCAAGAGCGAGACCCCCGTCTCTACTATAAATAGAAAGAAACTAATTGGCCAACTTATATATATAAAAAATTAGCCGGGCATGGTGGCGCATGCCTGTAGTCCCAGCTACTTGGGAGGCTGAGACAGAAGGATCGCTCGAGCCCAGGAGTTTGAGGTTGCTGTGAGCTAGGCTGACGCCATGGCACTCACTCTAGCCTGGGCAACAAAGCGAGACTCTGTCTCAAAAAAAAAAAAAAAAAAAAAGAATGGAAAAGCAAGCATCACATGTACTTGCCATTAAATTGGTGCTAATTAATCAACACTTATATGCACATATGAAAGTAACATTCATTGCATATTGCTTAGGTGGGAAGAGGAGGTGAGGATGGGTAAATTCACACCTAACGGGTGCAGTGCACACTTTCTGAGGGATGAGCATGCTTGTAGCTCTGTCTTGGGCAGTGCAAAGGCAATTTACATAACCAGAGCATTTGTATCCCTGTAATATTCTGAAATTTTTAAAAAAATCACTGCACAGGCAACTTATTAGCTATGTGACCTGGATCAAGTTATTCAACCACTCTGTTTTAGGCTTCTAACCCACAAAGTGGGGATAAATGATATTGCTATGGTGTGAATGTGTGTGTCTCTCCAAAAATGCATATGTTGACACCCTAACCCCCAAAGTGAGGGGGCCTCTGGGAGGTGGAACCTTCAGGTATAACCTTCACTAACCTGCCCCCATGAATGGGATTAGTGCTTTTATAAAAGAGGCCTGAGGAAGATTCCTTAGCTCTTTGGCCATGCAAGGTTATAGTGAAAATATAGACACCTATGGAATCAAGAAGCAGGCCCTAACCAGACATCGAATTGGCTTGTGCCTTGATCTTGGACTTCCCAGCCTCCAGAACTATGAAAAACAAATTTCTGTTCTTTCTAAGCCACTCAGTTTATAGTATTTTGTTATAGTAGCCTGAATGGACTAAGACATGTAATATAATCTTTGCAATGCTTTGTTTCTCAAGTTGAGCAGTAGGTATATTATATATGAGTGTTCATTATATTACTCCTATATTCTTATATATGCCTGAGATAATTCAAAATAAAAAACACAGTTAATAGCAAAAATGGTGGATAATTATACCACCTTCTTTGGGTGGATGTAACAATCCAGTGAGATTAAGCACATAACATATTTTGTGACAAATATTTGCTGAGGGCTCACCTTGCACCAAGCACTGGAGATAAAAGTGTGAACAAAAGCAAGCACAGTCCCTGCCCTAAGGTGCTTCAGTCTAATAATATCAGCTCTTGTTATTAATATCTTCCACCTAATACCAATTTTTCCTCTTGACTTCATGATTTCTTTCATTGATCTCAATCACTGAAGATCAAAGCCTTGGAATCTTTTGGCTCTTGTCTCTCACTGGCACCCATATCAGGACAGATGTATTAATAGTTCCCTCCTCTGCAACATTTTTTCAACCCACCCTTCCCTCGCTTTTTCACTGTCCTTATTGTAGTTCAGTTCCTCCATGCTTCCTCCTGGCTAGACTATTAGCATCTCCTGCCAAATTAATATTCATAAAAAGCAACGCTAATCATATTATTCTCCCGCATAAAAATCTTCAAGTGGTTTACAATTGCCTTCTGTATTATTTCCTTATTCTGTCATTTAAGACCCAGCCACATGCTGCCATTGTGTTTTATAAACTCATCCAAGTAAGTCATTGGCATTTAGAAGGTTCTCAGTAAGTACTTTTTGCCTGTATGAATTACGGAACCAATCATTTTCTATGTCCTGCATTTGCTTATCTCCCTGTCCTCGTTCACACTGTCCTCCTCTGTCAAATCCTTTGAGGTTCATCTCAAAATTCATTTCAACATTCCCACCAGTTGCAATTCTTCCAAAATCAGTCTTGTCTGTTCATTCCAATAAGCAGAGATGATGATAAGCAGTTTATTTTCATCTGTCACGAGTGATTCACGGTAGCTTTGATCAGTATACTATGCCAAGGATGCCACGCTGATTCACTCACTACATTGATAACAACATGATGATATCTAGTCAACAGAAGGCAGCAGATGCCCAGATAAGACACACATGTATCCAAGAGTCAGAGATACATTCTGGGAAGATTCAGGGTCCTGCCATCTCAACTCCAGGCCATTCAGGACTTCATGTCACATTTTGAATAATGAAATATCAGAAACAATAAATATCAAAGATAAATACAAATAAATAAAATGATTAAAGTGTGGTGTGGCCATATATAAAATACTCTATGACCTTTAAAGGTTTTTTCAAGGAACACGTAAGGACTTAGAAAAATGCTCATAACAAAATTTAAGCCAAAAACTGGATACAAAACTGTATATATAATATGATCTGTGTTGTGTTTCAAAATGTATATGTTTTGTGTGTGTGTGTATGTGTGTGTGTTTATGCATGTGTGTAAAGAGAATGAAAATAGAAGATATATATATATATATATATATATATATATATATATATATATAACAATTACATCTAGGTGGTAGGTTTGTAAGTGATTCTAAGTCTTTAAAAATATTTTACAAATATTCACATTGCATATTTTTATTTATTTATTTATTTATTTATTTATTTTGAGACAGAGTCTCACTTTGTTGTCCAGGCTAGAGTGAGTGCCTTGGCGTCAGCCTAGCTCACAGCAACCTCAAACTCCTGGGCTCAAGCAATCCTCCTGCCTCAGCCTCATGTCCGGCTAATTTTTTCTATATATATTAGTTGGCCAATTAACTTCTTTCTATTTATAGTAGAGACGGGGTCTCGCTCTTGCTCAGGCTGGTTTTGAACTCCTGACCTTGAGCAATCCGCCCGCCTCGGCCTCCCAAGAGCTAGGATTACAGGCGTGAGCCACCGCGCCCGGCCACATTGCATATTTTAAACATGTATTTTTAAAAAGTCACTTCAAATAAAAACAAGTCCTAATCAATAATCATGTCAGAGCGTCCTAGTCAAAGTAAAAAATTTTTTGTGGAAGAATAATTTTTTTAAGCAAATCAAAAGTTGGATACTGAAGAATTGAAAGAGCTTCTAAGTGTATGCTTCCTAAAATTTCAGTTTAAAAATAATGTTTCTGAGGCCTCTTATTTTTCAAGGACAAAATCAGGCATATTTTACATGAGGAAACAATAAAAGCAGACATCCCAAATGTATAACAATAGCTGGAAAAAGAAAAGAGGAGGGCGTTCCCTCTTGAATTGTCAAGGATTTTGGCAATGCTGTTTTAACAACCAAAACCAAGATTGTTTTCTATGAAGTCTAATCAGGTTTGGAAGGATGTTATATGATGCTTTACAATATTTTATAAAAATTACTTAATTTAACTTTTAGTGACAAATCTGAAATGCATCTTTGGTATTTGGCCGACAGGATGAGAAAATAGAATTTACATAATTAATAAAGCCTTACCTTAACCTCACTCTTCTTTTGTGTTTAGATACAGATGCTAAATATTACCAAAATGTACATGAATACAGATCTTGTCACCAGAACAATTTGAGATTTTTTTTTTTTTAATAAACAGATATAAGAGTTGTTCTTGGGTGACATTAAGGTTTCTTGTGGAGATAATGAGTAGTTTCAAATGCTGGCTCTGCAGGAAGATTCTTCCTTTTCTTCTTTGGCAGAGAGAATATTTTTATAAACAAAAGCAGTGAACAAGACTAGTTCAAAGTGGTGAAATAACATAAGGATTTGATCTGGACCTAACTTGCTGAGAACCACCTATGTTTGCATTGGTATTTGGCAATCACTGCTGACTGTCCTGCCACTGCAAAGACATTCTTAAAGGGCTTGGATATGACACAAGTGCTATTATTTTCAGGTAGAACAGATTAAGTTTATTTTCAGTGTTTTGCTCCTGATCAGTCCGGCCATTTTTTAGGGATAATCAATGCTGTGCTTTGAATGTGTCCCCCAAAATCCATGTGTTGGAAGAGAGATGGGGCCTAATGGATGGTGTTTAGGTCATGAGAGTTTTGCCTTCATGGATGGATTAATGCCACTAAACAAAGGGCTTGTGGGAGTGAGTTTTCCCTCTCTCCTGCTCTTCTGCCATGGGAGGGCAGAACATTCCTTCCTTGAGGAGGACACAGCATTCAAGGCACCATCTTAGAAGCAGAGAGACCAGGCCCTCATGGCACCGTGGTCTTGGGCTTCCCATCCTTCGGAACTATGAGAGAATACATTTCTGCTCTTTGTCCAAGTACACAGGGACTCACTTGACCTTGTGTTTTAGGAATGGACCTCTTCCCTCCACCTTAGAAACACTCAGGAGAGGGCACGTCTACAAACTCTAAAGCAGTGATGGCTCTAGAGTCAGCGATGACTCCTTGGACAGCTCTCAAGTGGTAGGGGCACCAACAAAGGTGGCTTTTTTTTTTTTTTTTTTTTTTTTTGGTGAGACAGGTTCTCACTCTGTTGCTTGGGCTAGAGTACAATGGTGTCATCACAGCTCACTGCAGCCTCAAACTCCTGGGCTCGAGTGATCCTCCTGCCTCAGCCTCCCAAAGTGCTAGGACTACAGGTGTGAGCCACTACACCCGGCCAGGTGGCTTCTTTTGAAGACCAATAACAATTCTTTTTTTCTTTAGGTTGTTAAGTTAAAGAGCACCTAAAAGTCATAAAGCTCTTTAGATCCCCCCATGCAAACTATGAAACAATACCCTACCAGGATATAAAATTACATGTATATCACTGTATACGCAATTATGTTTACAGTCACATATAGAATATAATAATCTCAACACAATAATGTGTCAATGACAGTTCCATGTCATTAGCTAACTACTCCTGAATTTCATGATCATATTTGTTAGCATTTGTTCATTCATTTTAGTCTTGGAAGTAGCAGACACAAATTTTAAGAAAATTTACACTAGAAAAATAATAGAGATGATTCTGTTAACTTTTTTGGAAAATTCAGAACAACTTATTCTATTAATAGTTTGACAGTATTCTGGTCCAACTTTTGAAAGCACTTTTTAAAACTCTAAACGTTTTGAATTAAAGAACAAAGGAGAGGAGAAATGGGAAAAGACTGACTCAAACATGACTCTCCATGACCTTATAGTTAATGACTCATTTTGTTATTTCCAGAATCCCTTGAAAACCAAATTAGGACAATAGATTGGGTGATAGAACTTCCATTACCAGAAAATTTTTAAATATTATACAATCCTTAATAGTGGTATAAGTGGACGTGGCATTTGTCTCTTTGTAGGATACGTAATGCATACAAATCACCAAAAAGTAGGTCAAATACATAAAGACAGAAAATACTTTTCTATGAGATGGAAAAAATCTTTTGAAGTGAGAAAAAAAAAGAAAATGATTTTCTAAAGTAATTTCTTACCTTGATTCTAGCTCACTCAGCTTACTTGCAATGACATTGACATGAAACTGAAGCAATTTGTTTTAATGTTAGGAGGAGAAGCTTGCTAGGAAAAAAAAATTGCCTAGAACTGAGCAGAAGAAAGTGACAATGCTCATTGACTATATTAAAATATTTATCAAGTGATAATTGGACACCTGACTCCTTTGTGCTTTGCTATATCACTCTCAGTGGCTCTGTGAGCTTCCCTGTAGTTTCAGGTCCCTGAAATGTCTTCAGTGCTGATTCCCAATCCTTAATTTTAAAGATTTTTCTATTTCCATCATCAGTGCACTTCAACTATCATTCACAACCTTCCACAATCTATTTCTAGCATTGTGCACATTCTGTTTATTTTTCTTTTCCCTCACAATTTATAATTATGTAATTATATTATAATGATACATTAATACACACACTTGAAAGAATTAAGTTCAAAAAGCACATGGTTGGCCGGGCGCTGTGGCTCACGCCTGTAATCCTAGCTCTTGGGAGGCCGAGGCGGGCGGATTGCTCAAGGTCAGGAGTTCAAAACCAGCCTGAGCAAGAGCGAGACCCCGTCTCTACTATAAATAGAAAGAAATTAATTGGCCAACTGATATATATATAAAAAAAAAAAAAATTAGCCGGGCATGGTGGCACATGCCTGTAGTCCCAGCTACTCGGGAGGCTGAGGCAGAAGGATCACTCAAGCCCAGGAGTTTGAGGTTGCTGTGAGCTAGACGCCACGGCACTCACTCTAGCCTGGACAACAAAGCGAGACTCTGTCTCAAAAAAAAAAAAAAAAAAAAAAAAAAAAGCACATGGTTGAAATTAAAGCTAAACACCTTATCGTGTTTAACTATTTACATCTGCTATAATTATCATATCACTAGTCTCATTCCTCTGTTACTAATTATTTAATGCAATTGTGAAATGCAATGCTATATTCAACATTCAAGTAATTGTATGAGCACTGTTGGCCAAATCCAAAAAGCAGCATGGTTTAAAGCAGTCATGCTGGCTGGCAGGCAGGGTCACCAGGAGATGGTTTTAAATGTGTGTTCATCAGTTGGTAAATAAAGGTTCAAAGTTCACACATTGAGATCATCCTTATAGAATATAGTAAAGTGTACATTGGTTTAAAGTCATGTAGGTTATTTGAAAATCCAGGTATTGCCTTTACTCCTTCACCTTATCCTTCAAGCAACAAAGTATACTTTTTTTCTGAAAAAAAAAAAATTGGATATCACACTTATCAATAGAATGCTATGGAGAGTGAATAATCTTTCAATACACATTTACCTTTATAAATAGAAGATATAAAAATGCACATTCACAAACACACACAGTGTTCACTGCACTGAGACACCTTTTGCAAACCTAATTGTAACAAAGTGCATTTGGTGCTGCTGAAATTACTAATACTTTCCCCAAATTGCTTTCTTCCATAACAGAGAGGGGAGGCACTACCCAGGAAAATCACTTTACTCTCTTCGGGCTTAAACACAAAAAAAATCAAGAATTTTCATTTATCATTGGAAACTGCAAAACCAATTATACCTATAGTGACTGCTTTGTGTTATTTAGCTAGTTTTGTTTAATTTTGATTTGCTTTATTTCACCTTCTTGAGAGGCATTATAACATAAGGCTTAAGAGCATGGGGCTCAGGCTCTTCCATTTACCATCCATGCAAGCCTGCAAACTGCTTAACCCCTGTGCCTCAGTTTCCCCCATTGAATTAATAACTGAGTTGTGAGGAATCCAGGAGTAATGCATTGCAAGCAGTTAGAACGGTGCCTGTCCCATGTAAGCCCTCACAAACCTTTCTTTCTGGTCTCAGCTCTTCCTCCATTTCATTTCTCATTTCCAGCTTAAAATAGGCAGAAATGAAAACACAGCATTTCTCATTACTACGCCTTAGTGGTATTTTGGGTGGGACAGTTAATTTACAGTGCAAGACTGGCCTACGAATTGCAGGGTGTTTATCATGCTTGACCACTGGGCACTAAATGCCAGTGGAAATCCCCAGACATTAGGACATCCCCAAACAGCAGCCCCCACCACCACCACCCCTTTTCCAAATGTCCCTGGGTTCCAAATGCCCACCCAGGTTAAGAACCACAGGAAGTATTTTACACTCACCTTCATTGATATCAGCTAAAGTTTAAGGGCAACAAGTGGAAATGGTAGTAGGTAAAGTAGGCAACAATAATGCTAACAACTACTATTTATTGAATTCTTACTAAACGCCACAGCTCATAGCAGACCCATAAGCAGAGAAAGAAACTAACACCAAAAAAATTAAATAACTAAGCCAAGTCACACAAGTGTCAAGGTGGCACAGGAATTTGAATTCATGGTTGTCTTACCCCAAATCTTGTGCTCTTGTTCATCGAACTAAATCGCTTAGTGTTTTATGTTAAACAAACATCAGTTTGACAGAAGATCAGATTTTGTGCAAAGTATACAATTAACACACTCATCTACACAACCATGCAGTATACCTGAACACAGCTGGTTTTGCTCACGCTGTGCCCTGAACTTGTGTCTTTCATACTTAGATACAGTGCAAACAGTTTGTAGAAAGATATAGATAACAATATTTGTACGCATTCTAGTAAAATCCACAAAAATTACATTGAGATCAGTTGAATTCACAGTCTGTAAAGTAATGAAACCCAGTGTGGGGCTCAATCCTGTTTCCATAGGTGCAAACACCACATCGTGTTACCCACTGTCCTCGTCTTCCCAACGTCCCCTACTCAGATGTGTCTACTTTGAAGAAAACAAGAACCCTTATCATGGTGGTTCATTTCATGTGTCAACTTGGCTAGGGTATGTAGGCTATGGTCTCCAGTTATTGGCTCAAACACCAGCCTAGATGTTGCTACGAAGGTATATTTTTTTTAGATGTGTTTAAACATTTAAATCAGTAGACAGTGAGTAAAGCAGTTTACCCTCCATAACATGGGGAGGGCCTCATTGAGTAAGTTGAAGGGCTTAATCGAAAAGATTGAGGTTCCACGAAGAGGAAGGAATTCTGCCTCCAGACTAGCTTAGGACTCAACCATGCAACATCAACTCTTGCTAGAATTCCAGCAGGCCTGCCTTCCAGATTTTGTATTTGCTAGCCCCTACAATCACGTGAGCCAATTACTATAAAATAAATCACATATAGATAGAGATATAGATATAGATATCTTCTATTGGTTCTATTCTCTGGAGACCTCTGTCTAATACACTTATCCTATCCTTTTTCAGAAAACCCAGGAGTACTCAATCATAGCAGCTCATCTAAACAGACACTGTGCATATCACCTGCTTGCAAAGTCAGCAAATCAGCCATTGATCAGTTACCACTGTGAGGCCCGCTGGAACACCATTTCATGTTGTAGATAATGAGTTACAGGTGATTTTAGGTAGGTTGGAGTATCAGTCTCAGTTTCTCTCACCTAGGATCCTACAGCAGCATTGCTGACGGGATGTCTCCTGTGCTGGTCTTGTTTCATGTCACTCTTTCCCCACCCAGTCCACACTGGAAAGTCTGCTTTTTCTGGAACATTCTTACCGCCACAATTTCTACTTCTACTATAATTAGCTAACAGTTTTTGACCATTACCCATTTAACCCAGATGTCAGCTGGGATATCTTCACTCTCTGAGATAAAATTAGCTTGAATTCATAGTCTCTGTCACATGATAGTCCATTTGCTGCCGATTTTTAGATGGACACAGGGTAGCTTATATTCTCAAGGTCAATGTAGGCTCTCAGTTTCTGTTGCTGCTCTTCTATGCTATGTCATTTCAGACTTACAACTAAGCTTTTTTCTCTATTTCCACATAAAACAACTGGAACCAAATATTTGTGAATGTACAGAGTATACTGAGGATGTTTAGTTTCCATGGAAGGGTCATTTCACCCAACACGGTACTACCAATCTAAAAACACATATTAGTGTAGTGCATAATAATTTAAATGCTAATTGAAGTTTCCTTTCCTGACATTTCCTTTTCCCATTCTCTTCCCTCCCACTATTCCAGCAGCTGTGACATCTTTCATCTACACTACAGAGGAAATCAGACAGAAGTTAGAGCCAAAAAGCCTCTGTGTGGTGGAGAACTGAGCTGAGAGCCACAGCACTTGAAAAGGAAAATGTTTTCTGAATTCCAAAAACATGGCTCTTCTTATCAAGAGCCAAAGCCTGAAGGAAGAAGACAAAGTTTACCCATAAACAGTATATGGGCAAGAGAACAACGAAGAGCCCATTTCCGGCCACACAAGAGGATAAAAGACTTTCTTGACATGGAGAAAAGGACTTCAAATGAAAGGGGAGAGCAGACCAGTGAGTTTATGTGTGCCTCTGCATCCTGGTCCCACTTCTCACCTGTGCCGTGTCCAGGCGGGAAGGAACTGGAAATCCAAGATGGAGGACCCACTGCCTTCCTTCTCAGGGCGTAAGCACGGGAAGACTGCTAGTCTCTGTGAGGAACTCAGCATCCATCCTGGCCAGCAAATTCTGAGAGACCTCCCCAGACAGCCAGCCCAAGGGCAGCCTCGCAGATCCCCAGGGTGATACAGTTACAGTGGCAGAGAGTCACAGTGGCCCCTGAGAGTGGGCCATCCCCAGGATGGCACTCAGGCTGGTGGACATGAAGGCATTTTACATCTCTCCCCCAGTGAGGAGGACCCAGAGTGGTCTGCATAATCAGCCGGGTGTGGTGGCTCACACCTATAATCCTGGCACTTTGGGAGGCCCAGGCGGGGAGGATTGCTTGAGGCCACGAGTTCAAGACCAGCCTGAGCAAGAATGAGACATCCCCCCCCATCTCTAAAATAAAAAAAAATAGAAAAATTAGCCAAGCATAGTGGCATGTGCCTATAGTCCCAGTTACCCGGGAGGCTGAGGTAGGAGAATTGCTTGAGCCCAGAAGTTTGGGGTTGCAGTGAGCTATAATGACACCACTGCACTTTACCCAGGGTGACAGGGCAAGACCTTGTCTCAAAAAAAAAAAAAAAAAAAAAAAAAGGAAACAAAAAAAGGAACAGATAATCAGACTCCTTGGGGGGACAGAGGCCATTTCATAAGCAGTGGGCCACGTGCCTGGAGTCCTGAGGAACAAGTTACAGCTTAGTAGCTGCCACAGATGGCTAAAGGATGATCAGGGACTAAGTACCCTCTTCCCCTGACCTTGATGGTCGTTAAATTCCCTTCATTCTAGAAGCTACTATTATATCACCTCCTGGGCAGAAGGAGAAATGAGTTGAAGAAGAACATGAAATTGATTGAGAAGATGGCCATTATGACCAAGTTTTAAACCCTACATGTCTGAGCTAAACTTGAATGAGAAGATTACTTTTGTCACTCCCAACTGAAAAGGGAGACTGAACATCTAGTTCAATTTTAGAGAAATGAAGAGAGTTTCGATTTGTCATACCTGTGCACTCTATGGGGAAGGTCTATAAACATTTTCACTCACAACATCAACCATCGGGCTGTTCAAAGCACTCCTGTGCTCACCATCAGGGGCTGCTCGCTGACTCTCACTCGGCCTTCCTTCTTTTAACTGGTGTTCTCTACTCGTATTCACATCTCTGCTCCTTTTCCACCCGGATTGTCTTGGGAACTCTAAATTCTGCTTCTGTAACGTGCAAAGTAGGTCGGCACTCCCCAGCTGCTCCTCTGCTCATACCCAACCCACACAAAGCACTCTTCCATTGAGCATAACCCTTGCTAGGAGCCAGCGAGGGTTAGCAATGGCATCTTTCTCCTTTTTTAGTTATGTACCAGTCATGTGCTAGTTGCTTTACTTACTTCGCCTTACAATAGCATGAATAAACCTGGTAGAAGCTCAGAGAAGAAGATCGAAGGACACCTAGGTAAGAAATTGCACAGGCAGTACTCAACCCTGGTCTCTCTGTCCCCAAATCCTGCACTGTGAGCCACTGCATTGCAAAAAGGCTTTGCTTTTGCACCTTCTTAGTAACCTTGAGGACTGTCTCGATCATTTCACTTCTTTCAAAGGCTTGCACTTCCTTCCAATCTGCTTCTCCTGACTGACTGGTTACTGAGACAGCCGATGGCTGGTTGGCTCTGTCCCTCCAGCTGGAAAGCTCATTATTTGCCTTCTCACTTTTGGCAACTTTTTCAGTAGTACAAACAGCCTCAGTGCCTTCTGAGGCCTGAGGGAATCTTCTAATTCCCCTATGAAGAGGACAGCCATTTCCTGCCCTGAGTTGAAAATGAAATTTGATCATGTGTATTTCCTGCGCATCTCCGTGGGAGCAGTAGCTAATGGGTGGTATTGTTGTTTAAGAGTTTTATGTCTCACCCGTGGTCTACCAGGGTCACCAAAAACAGTGGTCCTGTAACCTCCTTGGAGGAAATGCTTCAAGAAGGGAGCTGATTTAAAATGGTTCCCAACCAATGTCCTCAAAAAATAAAGAGAAGAGAGGGTTGTGTAAGTAAGTAGAACCACACAAGATACTTTACCCTAGCCTAAAAAAGGATGTATTTGGAAATACCTAACAGCTCATGCAAAGTAGACACTTACCAGATATGTTCTTTTTTTTTTTTTTCTCCAAGAAACACATTTTATTGTAAGAGCACAAGGACCTTACAAAATCCAAGACCAAATCAGCAAACACATTTCTTAGGCAAAGAAACGAGAATTAGTCAGCGTAATTTAACAGGTGGTCTGTAAAATACATTCTCTGCCAAGAAAAATGGCATTAACGAGACATAGCAGACAGTAAGTCATGGTGCCTGACCACGTGACAAAGTAAAAAAGGGAAATGAAAGTTTACACCTCCCTGTTGAGAAAAGAAACCTAACCTTTCCCTTTTCTTAGAGCATTTCCCTTAGAAAACTGGCAACTGTGAAGTTCTCCATGCACCTCTCTAAAATGTCGTAAACGTTTTGAAAAATCGAATATGCCTCTGCCACTTTTACAATCAAGAATGGACGACGACCTGACAGTAACATATTTGGACTGCATGAGAGCTAGGTACACAGGGGACACCTTAAGCAACTGAACCCAGAAACTCATCAGGGTAGGACTGCAAAAGAGGCAAATGCACCGCACAGGCAGCACCCGAGGCTCCCTATCGTTACAGGAGAAAACCCTGGAATACAAAAGAGATGAGAATACAGTGTGCCAGGAAGGATACAGAAGTACCAACAAAAGTGACAGCACATCCTGCCCAGAACTCCCTCCCACTGTTGCACTATGAACAGATATGTTCTTATTTCTAAAAAAATGGACAAAGAGAACACGTTGCATTCAACCT
This sequence comes from Microcebus murinus, assembly GCF_040939455.1. Lineage (NCBI taxonomy): Eukaryota > Metazoa > Chordata > Mammalia > Primates > Cheirogaleidae > Microcebus > Microcebus murinus. The sequence goes on from NC_134127.1 coordinate 15,890,256, forward strand.
TGGCAAACTAATTATCATTACATATGTTATATATTTTAGGATTGTTTCGTTCAAAAATTAAGCAATGTTTGAAATTTATTGAAAACAGTCGTAGCTAGAAAAATAACTAATCTTTCATGAGTTAATAAACTGTAGTACAATAACTAAACAGTTGAGTCGATTAAACTCAAGTCCAACCTGATTAATTTCTCTGTTTTTAAAATTTTGTTTATCCCAGGAATGCAGGTTAGTTTAACAACCAAAAGACAAAATCAATGTAATTTACCATATTATCAGACTAAAAAATAAAACCATATTATCATCTCAATAGATATAGAAAAATCATTTAATCAATTCAATATCCCTTCCTGAAAAAAAAATCTCTCAGAAAACTAGGAACAGAAGGGAACTTCCTCTACCGGATAAAGGGCATCTGTGAGAGAACTTCAGCTAATACCATACTCAAAGATAAAAGACTAAAAGTTTTCCCCTTGAAAGTAGAAATAAGTCAAGGATGTCCAATGTTACCCCTGCTATTCAACATTGTACTAGAGTGTCTCAAAAGTGCAATAGGACAAGCATAAGAATATGTAAATGTTCAGATTGAAAAGGAAGAAGTAAACCTATCTTTATTTGCAACAGATATAATTCCACACACAAAAATAAATCCTATGGAATCTACAAAAAGTCATTAGAACTAACAAGTAAGCTTAGCAAGAACGTAGGATACAAGATCAATACAAAAAAACAATTATATCTCTATATGCTAGAAACTAACAACTGGAGATTAAAAATTGCTTAAAATACCACTTCTAATAACATCAAAAATATGAAGTAGGGATAAATCTAACAAATTAAAATGCACAACTCCTGTACACTGCAAATAATAAACATTTATGATAGAAATTAAAGAAGACCAAAGTAATTGGAGGGTTATACTGTCTTCATGGATTGAAAAACTCAATATTATTATGATGTCATTCCCCATATTGATTTATAGATTCACTGCAATCCTAGTCAAAATTCTACCAGGATTTTTTTTTTTTATTCTTGCTCAACAACACTTTTTTTTTTTAAACTTTTTATGATGAAAATCTTTGAACACATACAAAAAGAGAAAAGAGAACATAATGAACCCAGGTTCAACAATTATCAACCCATGGCCTGTTTTGTTTCATCTATATACTAACACTTTATTGTTTTGAGGCAAACACTAGATATTGTATCATTTCATCCCTGAATATTTCAATATGTATCTGTAAAAGATAAGATCTCTTTTTAGTTTAGTTTTTAAATTAACATACAGTAAAACTGTATGTTTTTTGCAGTATGTAGAGTTCCATGAATTTTAACACATGTATAGATTCGTGTACTATCTTACAATCAGGATACAGGACTGTTACCCGGCTGTTTTTGTAGCACTGACAAACTGATTTTACAATTCATATGGAAAGGGAAAGGACCTAGAATAACCAAAACAATTTTTAAAAATAAGAACAAGTTTGCACTACCTAAATGCAAGACTTATTATAAAGTTTCAGTAGTCAAGACAATGCAGCACTGACTTAAGAACAGACAAATGGAAAAACTAAACAAACTAAAGTCTAGAAACAGACCCACACATATATGGCCAATTGGTTTTCAACAAAGGTGCAAAAAGCAATTCAGTGGAGAAAGGATAGTCTTTTTGACATATGGTGCTAGAAAAACTGGATATCCATAATCAAAAAAATAAACTGTGATCCATAATTCACACCATTCAAAAATGAACTCAAAATGGTTCATAGACCTAAATGTAAAACCTAAAACTATAAAGCTTCTAAAAGTAGGTCTTTGTGACTTGGGCTAAGCAAAGTTTTCTTACATGTAATACCAAAAATGTAATCTATTAAAACATAATAAATTGGGCTTCATCAAAATTAAGACCTTCTGCTTTTTTTTAGAAACATCTTAAGAGAATAAAAAGACAAACCACTGACTAGAAGAAAATATTTTCAACTCCAATATCTGATAAAAGACTCATATCCATAACTCGTATATAAAGTACTCTCAAAACTCAATAGTATGAAAACAAACAGCCAATATAAAAAATGGGCAAAAAATTTGAATAGACAAATAGACAAAGAAGACAAATAGACAAAGAAGATATACGAATGGCAAATAAGCATATGAAAATTAGCTCAATCCCCTGGATGTTCACAAAAAAAAAAAAAAAATTAGCTCAACATGATTAGTCAATAGGGAAATGCAAATTAAAGCCTTAATGAGACCACGTCACACCTTTAAGAATAGCTAAAATTAAAAAGATTAACTGTACCACATGTTGACAAAGATGTTGAGCAACTGGAACTCTTGTACACTGTTGGCGAGAATGGAAAATGGTCCAAACGCATTGGAAGACAGTTTGGAAATTTCTTAAATTGTTAAACATACATCCACCATTTGACCCACCCTCCTCAATATTTAGCCAAGAGAAATAAAAGCATATGCCCACACAAAGACTTGTACATGATTGCTCATGGCACATTTATTTGTAATAGCCAAAAACTGGAAACAACCCAAATGTCCATCAACAGGCAAGTGGATATGCAAGTTGTGGTATATCCATAGAATTGGACACTACTCAGCAATAGAAAGAAATGAGATACAGTATTTATAAGAGCAGTATGGATGAATGTCAAAATACTTATACTGAATGAAAAATGTCAAACTCCTCCAACTTCAAAAAAAAGAGTACATACCGTATAATGCTATTTGGAAAATATTAATACAAATTAATTTATAATAACACAAAGCAGATCACTGGTTGCCTGGGGATGAGGGGGGTTTGGATCAGGTGGAGAGGAAGAGAAAGAGAACTTACAAAGGGGCAGAAGAAACTTTCAGGGGTGATTCATCATCTTGACTGTGGCGAAGGTTTCATACATGTCAAACCTATCAAATTCTTTACGTTAATGGCAATATTGTATGTCAATTACACTTCCGTAAAGCTGTTATCCAAAAAACCTTTTAATGATTTTAATTTATTCAATTGAGGAAAACCTGAATTATTTCTACAACCTATGCTTTAAAATAAAAAATGTAGTCATTTTTTTGGAAGTGCTTTAAGCAGTCATTTGATAAGAAAATGTATCCATTATACTGGTATGGCTAAAAAAGTTAAACTATGCAGTAAGATCTTAAAAAGGCAAACCTATGTTAACAAAGATCTGATGTCATTCAGTGTCACCCAGTGCTAATAGAGTTCTGTAGGTGAAGTGGGCAAAGGCCTTGTCTCTAGGGACTCAAGAGATTGAAACATTCCAGATAGGTTGGAATCTTAAGCAAAGGCCCAGATAGGGAAACATGGGACTAATAGCTTGGATTATTGGGATGGGGAAAGTATACGCATGAGGGTGACATTAAAATGTGCCTTGGCAGAATTTGCTCCAATTCTTCTTGGAGTTGACTACACGCCTCACCCCACATCCCCTACACAGAGGGAGGGGGACTGTCCTATCAAGGGTGTATTTGCTTGTCTCTTCTTTCTAACTTGTGGGAAGGTGATCACAAGGGCCTGGCCTGGGGAATGAAAGGGCCATAATTCCCATCCCCTGACATACTGAGGACAAAGGGGACCAAGGGGACCCAAGTGTACATTCTGGGACTTATTTCTGTGTTTCTGCCAATTTCAATAAAAGATTCAATGGGGCCATTGTACTGGCAATGGTGGCAGGGAAAGGGCACTGCCTACCTGTGGTGCCAGCACAGCCGTGACCAAGAGCAAATGACTTTGGCTCCAACCAGGCACACACAATAGGGCTCTCCCTGCAGGAGAAATGCCAGGCCAGTGATCAAGATGAAGTGGCCAGGGAACTTGCCACTGGGTGGAAGAGGGCGCCAACTGTATACTGACTGCCTGCTAGAGAGAGACACTCTGGGGTCCAGCCATGAAGAACTCAAATGTCACAGTGGGATGGTACAGTTAACAATAACCACTGAAGAGCAGCCAGCTAACATCATAAAAGTGGGAGTCCTGTAGTTTCTCAGGAGAGAAAGGTAAGGAAGTGTGAGTCTTTCTTTGCAATCCACTCAGGATTTGCTTTTATCTGTCTAATTGACTTGTCTTATGGGAGATGTTTTCAAGAATCTGATGTGTGATGAAATTCTAGAAGTAAATATAATAGTTTCAACCGCTGCTGTCCAATAGAATGTCCTACCATGGTGGAAATATTGTAACAAATTAGAGCACTAGTCACATGTGACCACGGAACACTTGAAATGTGGCTAATGTGACTAAGTTACTAAATTTTAAATTTTGGTTAATTTTGACTCATTTTAATTTGCATTTGAATAGAGATGTATGGCCAATGGCTATGGTAGTGACCAGTTTTAACCTGTCTTAAACATTCTGCATTTTAGTTGGTGACATATTAATAATAATGTTGCCCTATCTGAGTGAAAATTAAGAAATGAATTAAGCTGCTATGAGAAAGCACCATTACTTTTGTATCTTGTATTCGGCACAATTTTTCCTTATTCTTGAATATATATATATTTTGGGGGGTGGGTGAATACAAAAAGAAAAATCTCGAAAATACAGCATGGGTATTTCTTTTCTTTTTAAAATGAAAACTCATTAATTTGATTAAGTTAAAGATTTCTTTCTCCCCAGAAGGTTTATTTGGTGCACGGTAGGTTCTGCAGGCTGTATAAGAAGTATGGCGCCAGGATCTACTTCCGGTGAGGGTCTCATATAAACTCCCCAGTCTCAGGTATTCAGTTACAGCAACACTAAACAGACTAAGAGAGTCATCGTGTCACTGAGGATGCTGATGCATTGACGTCACATAGCTCACTGGACTTTTTTGGACAGAGGTTCACATCTGTTTCAGGAGTCCCTGAGTTCTGAGTTCCATTAGCCAGAAACCTATGACATAAATAGTAACTCTGTTAAATAAGACCAAAAACTATAAGCATTTAGATTTTTTGAAAGTCCTATAAACTTTTCCATTTCTCTTCCTCCTCCTCCTCCTCCTCTTCCTCTTTCTCCTTCTCCACCTTCTTTTTGCCAAAGAAAAATTCTCGAATCATTAACTTCAATAAATACGCAACTCATCTATTAGGGCTGAAGATTTTAAAATTTAAATTACTTTGAGTTTGCTGGCAGCCTTTATGACAAACCTGGAAAAAGATACAGGGCCTGTGTCAGTTCATTTCACGTGGTCGCTGCCTGGTAAATGTTTGTTGAATTAACCAATTATTCAGATCAACAAATATTTACTAAGCTAAACTCTGTGGATGGGGCCAAGAAGAAAAGGTCTCTGTCCTCAAGGAGCAATGACCTTGTTGAAGAGGCACAAACACCTGAACATACTTAGAGTCAACAATGCAAGATTTCTGATGATAAGAAAAGAATTAGCATGGAGTTAATTGCCAGGTAAGTGGTGGAGAACAGGCAATGAAGAATTTCCGAGCAAAAAGCAGTTATTCAAGTGGAGATGATCCAGTAGATTTTTTTTTTTTTGAGACAGAGTCTCACTCTGTTGCCTGGGCTAGAGTGCCATGGCGTCAGCCTAGCTCACAGCAACCTCCAACTCCTGGGCTCATGCGATCCTCCTGCCTCAGCCTTCCCAGTAGCTGGGACTATAGGCATGCACCACCATGCCTGGCTAATTTTTTCTATATATTTTTAGTTGGCCAATTAATTTCTTTGTATTTTTTAGTAGAAACAGGGTCTCGCTCTTGCTCAGGCTGGTCTCGAGCTCCTGTCCTTGAGCAATCTGCCTGCCTTGGCCTCCCAGAGTGCTAGGATTACAGGCGTGAGCCATTGTGCCTGGCCCCAGTAGATGTTTTATAGGGGGATGATTTGAATCTGATCTTAAAGGGCGGCTAAGCTTTGGGTAGGTGAAGAAGGTACAGGGGCAGGTTGCTATGAAGGCTTAAGAACAGGGAAACACAGGTATCCTATCTAAGTCACTGTTTTTCCATTAGAAATAGTGTGAAAGTTGTTTAGGGTGAAGTTGCTTATGTTGGAGCAATCAGTGGTCTTTTATTACAGATCTCATGGAAGCAAAATGTCTCAAGTACTCTTTAGGACTTTGGAGACTAAAATAAAAGAAATTATCTGAAAGTAAAATTTTTAAAAACCAGATAATTGCTTTTTTGCTTTAGCTACTTAGTAAAACTAAGTTCTTAAGAAATATTACTTGGAAAAGTAATTATCTTCTCCTGGAATTATGCCTATGAATTCAAATTTAAAATTTAGCCACAGTCTCTGTGTTTATGAGTTAAAGTATAATTATTTAAATCATTAACAAGTTAATTTATTCCTCATGAATATGAATGCTCATAGTAATTTTTAATATGTGCTGGAAAAAATTAATCCCAGGAATGCCTTCCTGGCTTTTATAAGCCCACTTTATTTTTTTTTCAACTTTCAAATTTTTAATTGAGAGTCTGTGTTCTGTGGAAATAATTGCTTTCTCTTCATTTCTCTTTCATTCGTTATGAGCATATGAATTTTACAGGTCATTTCTCTCATCCCAATAACTGGAGGTCCAGTTTGGTTTCTGAAGTCTGCAAAGAATCTTGTTATTAGACAGTCCCACCCAGAACTTGGACCCTAAGTTTCCTGCATTTCTGTGTGATGAACAACAAAAAAATAGCTATTCATCTTGTTCTTAAAATAGATTGCCTGGTTTTATTTTTTAGTGTTTATTTCAAAATATATTAAGGGGTTACGAGTGTTTTTGTTACATGGATACCTGTACAATGCTTAAGTCAGGGCTTTTGGTGCCCGTCACCAGGATAGTGTTCATTGTACCCAACATAAGTTTTTATCCCACTCTCTCCCTCCCACCTTCTACCTTTCTTGGTTTCTCATGTCCTTTATATCACTTTGAGCCTGTGCATACCCATGGTTTAGCTCCCACTTATTAGTGAGAACATACAGTGTTTAGTTTTCCATTCCTGAGATACTTCATTTAGGATAATGGTCTCCAGTTCCAACCAAGTTGCTGCCAATGACATTATTTCCTTCCTTTTTATGGCTGAATAGTACTCCATGGTATAAATATACACATTTTCTTTATACACTCATTAATTAATGGGCGCTTAGGTTGATTTCGCATCTTTGCAATTGTGAACTGTGCTGTAATAAACATTCAAGTGCAGGTGTCTTTTTATAGAATGACTTCATTTCTTTTGGGTAAATACCCAGAAGTGGGGTTGCTGGATCCAATGGTAGATCTACATTTATTTCTTTGAGGAATGTTCATACTGTTTTCCATAGAGTTTGTACTAATTTGCAGTCCTGCCAACAGTATATAAGTGTTTCTTTCTCTCTGCATTCATGCCAGCATCTATTTTTTTTTTTTTTTACTTTTTGATGATAATGGCCATTCTAATAGGGGTGAGGTGGTATCTCATTGTACTTTTAATTTGCATTTCCCTGATGATTAGTGATGTTGGGCTCTTTTCTATATGTTTGTTGGCCATTGTCTATCTTCTTTCGAAAAACTTCTGTTCATGTCCACTTTCTGATGGGGTTGTTTGGTTTTTTTCTTGCTAATTTGTTTGAGCTCTTTGTAGATTCTGGATATTAATCCTTTGTTGGATGTATAGTTTGCAAATATTTTCTCCCATTCTGTAGGTTGTCTATTTGCTCTGTTGATTATTTCCTTTGCTGTGCAGAAGCTTTTTGATTTAATTAAGTCCCATTTATTTATTTTTATTGTTGCTGTATTTGCCTTTAGGTTGTGAATCACAAATTCTTTGCCTAGGCTGATGTCTAGAAGAGGTTTCCCTACATTTTCCTCTAAAATGTTTATGGTTTCATGTCTTACACTGATGTATTTAATTCATCTTGAATTAATTTTTGTATATGACAAGAGATAGGGGTCCTGTTTCATTCTTCTGCATGTGGCTATCCAATTTCCCAGCACCATTTATTGACTATGGCTTCCTTTTCCCCAGGGTATGTTGTTGTCTGCTTTGTCAAAGATCAGTTGGTGTTTGCCTGGTTTACACAATTTTCTGTCTAAGAATGAGACCAGGGCAAAAACTTTCCATTTGCTGCAGGAGTCTAATAAAAGAAAAGGAAGAGAAACTTATGTATTATTGGAGGATAAATTATCATCTTCCTTCCGAATAGTGCTAGAGGCACATGTCAAGGAGACATCCTAAGAATAAAAAGTCTTTTTTTCCCCTTTGCTGTTTAATGTAACTGTGTGAGGCAGCTGCAAATCTTCATTTTCATGGAAACAATCCCACACCCTTGTTCACCCCAGAGTTCTTTTCTTCCAACTAATAACAGACTTTTGTTCTGAATTTCATAGGATCATAGAATTTTGAAACTTAGAGACCATACAGTCTAACTTTGTAAACTAAAGGATAAGGATAATTCAGGAAAGCAGTGGGAAAAAAAATCCACCCAAATATTTCCTAGCCTGTATTCACCTACAAGTATAGCAACATTAAGCTTTTCTAAACGATCTGCTGATTTTAGGGCTCCAGATCTTGGCTCTGGAAGTTCCCCTTGCCTGGAATGACCAGCTCCTTCTGAGCAGGAACACTCTTGCTATTCCTTTAAGACCCAATTCAAAGATCACCTCATCTACAGAGCCTTTGAGAATTGTCCACGGCAAGCACCATCTTGTGACCCTGTATTCCCCTAGAGGACTCAGTTGACACCTCTACCCTGGTACTTATCAATAACTGGACCATGAGTCTCAGTTCTGTATTTTTGTACATCCATTGCCTAGCACAGTACCTGCCTCATAAATAGATAATTAATAACCAATGATTGAATGATTGGCCAGGACTTATCTGCAGCTCTCTGTGCCTCCAATGGATGGATCATCCATTCTCAGATCTGTTTCTTAATTAAATTGAAATCATCACTTGAATAATAATTCTGATCCCCAGACCTTTTGGAAAATAAACTAAATTAGCATGGTTGATCATTTTCAAGCTTCTTTAACATGTTTGTTGAATAAATCATTCACCACCACTTACTATTCATTAAATTCAGGGCATATGGGACTATTCAGACTTCGCCTTAAAAATTTTTATTGACTAGATTCAGCAAATTGAAAATAAAATAAAACTAGAATGATTACTTTTGCCTTTTGGTAAGAAATGTCTTTGTCCTTTATTAACTAGATATGATTAGGCTTCATCCTTGGAATTTTGCTTTTTTAATTCTCTCATCTACATGTTTGGCCCTGGGGAGTATTTATATCCCCCTCAAAGCGACTACGAAGTACAGGATGTCAAAATTTTAAAACATAATTTTTTTAAAAAATCAGCCCTATCTCTATTTTCTATTTCAGTGGTAAAATGGAAGATATTTACTCTGGGAAGTCTGACTGCATTAATGATCAATCATTTCTGCCGTGACACGAGGTCCCAGCACTGGGATCCCCTATGGTCTCTCCATTGCCAGCACTGGTTTTATATGTTTATTTAGAATGAGCCAAGCTGGTGCAAACATTCAGCCCCTATGGAAAAGCCACTAACCTGTCAGAGAGGGGCATTCATTAGGAGTGTTGGGCAGATCTTTTGGATAAAGATCAAAGCCTACGTAAAACTTAGTATTAGCAAACTTTGAGCATACAGGCAGCCACAAATAAATGTAGTGTATTGGCAAAAGCTCAGGGCTCAGAAGTTAGTCTTTGAAACTTCTCTTGTAAGTTTCACTCTTTCCCTGTAAACTGAAAATAGTAGTATTTGCAATTCCTTACAGTACTAAATAGTTGCTTCTTGGAGGAAAAGTTCAGAAATTCTAAATGCTATTCTTATCTCTCTGTTTTTTGTTTTGTTTTGTTTTGTTTTGTTTTGTTTACTCCATGAAGCAGTTGGTGTATTCAGTTTTCAGATATACAGAAAAAAAGTCTTTTAAAATCTGCCCTATAATTTCCTATAGAGAGTATTACTAGAGATAAAATCATGTCTTCTCATATATAGTGCTACCATATTCTCTCTTTCCTGACACACAGAAAGATTACAGCATTTGTATATCTGTATCTCTGGAAATGTGTCTCTAAAGTATGTTTTCTCATTCTACATCCCAATCATACCTACACAGAACATTTTCCCTAGAAACAAAACTAGAGATATACTGTGAAAAGATATTCACACATCCACGTCCTCAGTAGTGTAGGAAATAACTCTGAAATATCTCATAAGAGCCTTTCTTGTGACCACGCCAGCCCAGTTGGGTGGATTTCAGATGTTAATGAGCTTTTTATAAACTTTAAATTGTTACCTGAACCCTGACACTAAGCATCGTCTCCCCATTATTTAAGCCCCCCACTGCCCGAAGATTTGAGTTGATATGTCTTTATAGCAGTGACTTAAAGAGAACAAAAACCCAAGCCCACCTAGGACTCTGGCTAACCCCTTTATCCAAAAAACCTCCCATCTATTTCCTACTTTTGTCCTTAAACTAAGAAAGAAAGATAACAGATCACTTTTTCAAAGCTTTCAAGATATAAATCCTAGTTTTCAAATGTTATGTAGCTATGAAGCCCACTCTTTGGGGAATTGTTGTTAACATTCAAGCATTGATTTAATTTCTCTCCAAGACAGAAGTCGAGGCTGAGTGACACCTCCCCCCCCCCCAGGAGCCAGGAGTGATGCTCTATGTAGTTCACACAGCTGGCCAGCCTCCTGCTGCCCCTCTGCCCAAACTGAAACCATCACAGCCTGGACAACAGTGAAATGTTGTCCACATTTTCTGAGCAAGAGAAGGACTCTTCTTTTCTTTGCTTTTTCTTTCTTTCTGTATTACAAATAAAAGAAAAAGTCCCTTTCCATGATGGGTTCTCTAGATAGCTTTAAATACAATGGAAGACAAAGAGGCACAGGTGAGGAAATTGGATCACATTTGGCAATTTGCGTTAGTCTGTTCCCTTCCTCAGACGCTGATGATTATTCCCTGAGACTGGATGTGCCTAAACTTCTTTTTCCTGTGAGACGTTACCCTCTGCACTGGTGTGTTCTTCCTATTGTGGGGGTCGGTCCTTTAACCATGGGTAGAACCTTGTCTAGAGCCAGGCGATTCTGTTCCCAGGTGAGATTCCCTTTCAGTTTAAGAGTTTGTTTCCACCCACCGATCTCAACACTCAGGTCACTGAAAGTGGATCAGGTAGCAAAACTTTTCAGGACATTTGTGTCACGAGATGCTTGACACTGTTAAGTGGAGTCAGCAATGATCACTCAAGTCTAGTTAAGTGATGTGGAAAACCAGCACCATTTCCATGCATAATCCAAATTTCCAGGGAGGAAATTTTAGAGGAAAAGGAATTGCTCTATAAGACTAAAACTTGACTTTGTATTATAGAAAGAAGAAAATAGTGCACCTCCTTAATAAAACCTTATCAATAATATGTATCCTTTCACTTTCAGGAAGGGTCATTTTCTAATCATCACAGATGAATAACAAGGCAGAGCTCTATCCAATCTTTGTGACAAGATAATTGTTTCTAGGAAGAATCACTTGATCACAGTGGTGTTTTGCGCCCTAAGTCATGATTTCCCCAAAATTGAGGGGGGTTTTTAGGCCTCCAAAAGATGTTTAAAAATATTAAGGAATTATTTTTTATTCCCTACTGTGTTATTTATGGCTCTCATTCTATGAGGCCAAGCAAAGACATATTAAAGACTAGTGCCTTCAATAAGCGAAATGTCTCACTTTCCAGGCGTGTCTGACACAGTCCTCTCGACTCTGAAATAGGAGGAACGTGGTTACCACTAGCAGAAGCAGCAGCAGGAACCAACAATCCGAAGAAGGAATCTGAAAAATAGGAAAGCCAACCCTACTGTGTCTCAAGGTGGGTAGACCTACAAGCACTCACTGTTTTAGGAGGCAGGAACCTGGAGGAAAAATTCTAATAGCAATTCAAAAGGAAATTCTAACGTAAGAAGTTCTCCTAGGAAAGCAGAAAGCAGTGTCCACCATTACGATGGAAGGCACACAGGCAAATCTCAAACGATGTCCGTTATGTTTTGCGGTGATTCTCAATTTTGCTCTTCCTCCTGCATTTCATTTCACTAGGCTTTAAATCAGAGACCACCTTGTGAAATGTGTTGAACTCAGATGAGTATAGCAGCCCAGCCACAGAACTAAATAAATAAGTAAATAAAAAAAAATTTTTTAAAATAATTCAATAAAATCTGTTTCCAAATATCTGAATATGAGTAGTCTCTCTGGAGCCTAGCTGGTGGTGGGTGTCCAAGGGAGGTGTTTGTTCTGTGCCATAGGAAGGAAGCCAGCATCCTGAGCTGTTTCACTTAAAATAATGGCCTCCCTTTCCATCCATGTTTCTGCAAGAGACATGATTTCATTCTTTTTTGTGTGTCTGAATAGTATTCCATTGTGTCTAATATGCCACATTTTCTTTATCAAATCATGCATTGATGGACACTTTGTTATTGTGAATAGTGCTGTGATAAACATATGAGTGCAAATATCTTTTTGATAGAATGATTGTTTTCACTTTGGTTAGATGCCCAGTAGTGGGATTGCTGGACCACATGGTATTTACATTTTTAGTTCCTTGAGAAATCTCCATACTGTTTAAGGTTGTACTAATCACATTCCCACCAACAGTGTATAAGTGTTCCCTTTTTTCTGCATCCTCACCAACATCTGTTATTTTTTTGTCTTTTTAATAATAACCTTTCTGACTGGTGCAAGATGATCTCTCACTGTGGTTTTAATTTGCATTTCTCTGATGATTAGTGATGCTGACCATTTTTTCATATGCCTGTTAGCCATTTGTATATCTTCTTTTGAAAAATATCTATTCATTTCCTTTGCCCAATTTTTAATGGGATTATTTGGTTTTTGTTGTTGAGTTATTTGAGTTGTTTGTAAATTCTGAATATTAGTCCCCTGTTGAATGCATAGTTTGCAAATATTTTCTCCCATTCTGCAGGTTGTCTGTTCACTCTGTTGATTATTTCTTTTGCTGTACAGAAGCTTTTTAGTTTAAGTCCCATTTGTCTACTTTTGGGTTTTTTTGCCTGTGCCTTTGAGGTTTCTTCATCTAGACTAATGTCCAGAAGAGTTTTCCCTAGATTTTCTTCTAGTGTTTTTATAGTTTCAGATCTTACGTTTAAGTCTTTCATTTATCTTGAGTTGATTTTTGTATATGGTGAGTGAGAGAGGTCCAGTTTCATTCTTCTGCATATGGCAATGGGATTAAGTATTTTTAACAAGTGCCTTGGTCATTCTGACCCTCAGAGTTTAGGAAGCACTGACTTAAGGGATGATAAAACACTGGTGCAATCTTTCTCTTTGGTGTTATTCTCCCTGCCTAGGGAAATAAGAGACATCTTTCTACTCCAGATTTTATTGCTTCTCAGAATAGAATAGAAATACATAATAATATGGACAGAAAGAGCAGACTTGAAAAATATTCATGAAGCTCAAAATGCAGAGGAGAAAGATAACCTAAAGCAAGCTAAATGTTTTCATGGAAGATGAAATGGGGAATATTTTCTTGTAGTTTTAGGCTTAAGCAGCTGTAATTTTGGAGGTTGTACCTACAGTGCCTCTTTCCATTTGCTGTAATGTGCAAGATGATAGAAGAAGTGAATTCAACTTTTTCATGTCCTCATTCCTACATAAGTTGAACACTTTAATTTGCCGTAAGCTTATCTGACAATGAACTTATTCATCAACTTAAAGAACATATGTCTTACTGTTTTCCCTTTCATTTTATAAAACAATATAAAAAAATCTGTCCAGGAAAGAACAAAAGTTAGTCTGAATAAAAATGTTAGCTGTGGATCCCTTACTTAAATATTCTTATTTTGTAAATGTCTCAAACACAGCAGCAGAAATGTAAATAAAAGACATCCTTTAGAGTCTGGTAATTATCTGGTATCATGGTGATCAAATCCTTATAATATGCAACATTATAGGATCAAAATTCTATAATATGTGACGTTTGGAATTATAGTAGTCATCAGTGTCTTATTCTTATAAAACTGTTTTTTTTTAAATCCCCATTATGGTGACCTATAAATGTTACATTTTATTCTTAAAGATATTCTGGTCCAGAACTGGATTAGTAATGGGTAAATGGGTATCATATGAGTCAGAGTAACTTCTGAATGTTCCTGGCTGGTAGTTGTGACCAGCTAGGGCTCATAATTATGTGATGGTCTAATGACCACTTATAACCAGGGCTGAGGATTTGGTTGACATCCTCAGGTCTTGTGTTGCTCCAGCAGGCTTACCAAAATTGATTCCTCATGAATGGAGATGACCACATCGACTTCTAAGGGGTGGGCCCCCCTGCTCTGAATGTCTGCTAAAAAGTGTCAAGCATGGAAACCCAATGTGGAAAGAAGACCACTCTAAAGCCACAGGTGTGCTTTCCACAAAGAATTCTTTGTGAGCAGCAGCTATCAACCTTGCCAACGATCTGATTAAGAAGCCAAAGGTTTGAGTGACTAAACCCTGTTTATGGCATACGGGTGCCACGGAGGCTGGAGACATTGGAAAAGGCTCCGACCACGGTTCCAAGGGTGTGGTGCTAAGAAACTCTTGGCCACATGCTCTGCCACTGCTGAGAGGAGGGAATGGGATGGGGACATGCTCCTCCCAGTAATCAACAACACTTTTGCTAACATTTTAGATCAGTTTCTCTCCGAAATAAATTTTAGCTCTTTTTTTCCCCTTTTTCTAATCAATATTCTCTAATTAAAATAAACAGCAAGGCCGGGCGCTGTGGCTCACACCTGTAATCCTAGCACTCTGGGAGGCCGAGGCGGGGGGATTGCTCAAGGTCAGGAGTTCAAAACCAGCCTGAGCAAGAGCGAGACCCCGTCTCTACTATAAATAGAAAGAAATTAATTGGCACTCTAGCCTGGGCAACAAAGCGAGACTCTGTCTCCAAAAAAAAAAATAAATAAAAAAAATAAAAAAATAAACAGCAAATTTCCTACAGTTGGCTTTTAGTTTATTTATTTATTTATTTATTTATTTATTTATTGAGACAGAGTCTCACTGTGTTGCCCAGGCTGGAGTGCAGTGGTGTGATCAGAGCTCACTGCAACCAGCTCACTGCAACCAACCTCAGACTCCACGGGGTGAATAGATCCTCCTGCCTCAGCCCCCCGAGTAGCTGGGACTACAGGCGTGCACCACCACACTCGTTAAGTTTCCTATTTTTTTTTTTTTTTTGGTAGAGATAGGGTCTCACTATTGCCCAGGAGTTTCAAACTCCTGACCTCAAGAGATCATCCTGCCTCAGTCTCCCAAAGCGCTAGGATTACAGGCCTAAACCACCGCTCCCGGCCCCAAACTGGAAATTAACCAAGAGTCCTTTACTGGGCGAATGGCTAAACAAACTGTGTTACATGCATACCATGAAATACTACTCAGCAGTAAAAGTTTCAAACTATTGATACAGGCAACAACTTGGATGAACTTCAAGGAAATGATACAGAGTGAAAAAAAAAAACCAAGGATCAAAGGATACACAGTGCAGTATTTTATTTATGTAACATTCATGAAATAGCATAATTGTAGAGATGGATAACAGATTCATAGCAGGGGGGGTGAGGAATGAGGGAGGAGGTGTTGATGTGGCTGTCAAGGGATAATAGGAGGAATCTCGTGGTGACAGGAAAGTGTTTTGATTGTGACGGTGGCTACATGAAGCTATACATGTCATAAAATGGCCTACAGCGACACATACACACACAATTACATGTCTGGCAAAATCTGAATAAGCTCCATAGATTGTACTGATGTCGATTTTCTCATTTTATTATACGGTTATATCAAAACTGATGTCGATTTTCTCATTTTTATCATATAGTTATATCAAAACTTGCTATGGCACAAA
Source organism: Microcebus murinus (assembly GCF_040939455.1). Classification (NCBI taxonomy): domain Eukaryota; kingdom Metazoa; phylum Chordata; class Mammalia; order Primates; family Cheirogaleidae; genus Microcebus; species Microcebus murinus. The sequence continues at coordinate 15,906,083 of NC_134127.1, forward strand.
AGTTATTCATTATTAATATTGGGGGAGGCTGGGTGAAAGTCGAATGAGATCTCCCTGTATATTTCTTTGAAACTTCCTATGAATCTATAAATATTTGTGTATAAATATTGCAAAATGGAGAGTTCAGTTTTTAAAAAAGCAAAGTTAGTAGGCAAGATGAGAAAGAAAGAAGTGTAGCTAGTGCTCTCCAATCTTCCTGAGGACAGTTTAAAGAGACACAATCTTTTTGGAAAACAATGTGGCATAAATTTTACTTCCAAATTTTTTGGTGGGAGGGTAGCTCGAAGCCCAGGAGTTGGAGGCTGCAGTGAGCTATGATCATGCCGCTGCCCTCTAGCCTGGGCAACCGAGTGAGACTCCAGAGTGAGACTCCACTAAATACAAAAAACAAACAAACAAACAAAACAAACCCTGTCGAATTATTAATACTAATGGATTCACATCTAGAAGGCTATATGATACATCTACTTACCCTAGAGATATCCTAACACAAAGTGCTAGGATTACAGGTGTGAGCCACCGTGCCCAGCTTTTTAATTGTTTTTGAAATAACCAAATTAAAGTTCAGAGAGGTTGAGCTCTCTATCCAAGGTTGCACAGCTTGTTTTGGAGCCCAGGTCTATCTAATGTTAAATACTTATTTTTTTTTTCTATTTCTTATTGCTACCTTAAGCCAGGCTGGGAGAAAATTAATTCAAAATCTTCTTTAGTAGGGACTGGAAAATAATTGTGAGGTCATCTGTGGAATAAGTGTAATGAGGAAAAGTGATCAAACTGGTAAATATATATTTTATGAAGTCCTTGCTTAAAAGATCCACATATTAGGGGACAGCTGTATCTTGGGACTGAACACAACTAAATAGTTAAAGAAATGGCAGAGAACACCCTAGTCTTAGAGACACTAGGACAGCTCTATTTATTGTTTATATGAAGAATGGGAGAGAAAAGTAATCACATACATTACACTGCTTGAGGGGGGAACAGATTTCTCCTTGCAAGCCAAATGCCTTCTGTTTCTCTTGAAAAAACAATGGAAACAAAAGACAATGGCCAGAAAGAACAATGAGGATTTATTTGGCTAAACATTTTGTGTCGCTTGCCTATTTTCAAAGAGTGCCTAATAATATGCGTTAAGACATATGAGTTCAGTGAGATTCCTCGGCTAGCTTAAAAATCATTATAGAGTTAAACATAACCCCAATTCTGTCTTTGAGTTCTATTGAATAAGGACAAAATATGATTTAGAAGCTATTCAAACTTCAAGTAGCTTCCTATAGCACTACATTTTGATGAGTTCAGTGCAAGCGAATCGGAAACATATGGATTTCATTTTCTTTGTATTACATATGAGCTTAAAAATCAAGTGGAACAGTGATTGTCAAAACATATTCTGGGAGAGGCTTGGTACAGTGTTTCTCTCAACGAAGCCCACTGAAATTATTTTCATTTGTATCCTAATGAATTCTGGTAAAAACTTGGCATACTGTTGAATTTTACTTTTTCCTATTTTAAAGTTTCATTTGAGGATACCCCTTATTTTAAAGTTCAGGCTTTCTAGTTGACCATTGCATTGCTTGTGATCTACTATTGAATACATGAAACTAAAAATAAATCCTATATTGAGATTTGCTAATTTAAATGGAAGAGGAGTTGACTATGTCTGCTTTCTTTAGGGGTAAGCAGGTGGGTGGGAGAAAAAAAATTGTATATAAAATCAACTATTGTGTTTGAAAGGAGATTCAAGAATGTGGATATGGCCATGTTATCTGAAGGGTTGCTGTAGAGTTTCATATCTGAATTTTTTCCTACACTTCAACTTGATTGATTACCATTTTCAATTGAAAGCTCTTGGAGAACAGAGACTGTGTAAGTTTTGTCTGTTTGTATGGTATTTAGAAAGCCCATAAATGAAGTACTACTCGGCCATTTAAAAAAATGAATTAATACCTTTCACAACAATCTGGATGGAACTAGAGACCATCCTCCTAAGTGAAGTATCACAAGAATGGAAAAACAAGCACCATAGATACTCACTATTAACTTGGGGCTAACTGATCAGCACTCATGTGCACAGATGGAAGTAAAACTCAATGGAAATCATGCAGGTGGGAGAGGGGAGGAGGGGATGGGTGAAATCATACCTGACAGGTACAATGTATACTATCTGGGTGACAGGCACACTTATAACTTTGACTCAAGCAGTACAAAAGCAATCCATGTAACCAAAACATTTGTACCCCCATAATATTCTGAAATTAAAAAAAAAAAAGAAAGCCCATGGTTCTCTGTGAATTGAATGGTAATCAATGCAATTACATTAAGAGAATTTTCAAAGCATTTAAAGTCTCACACTTATTTTTTAAAAACATCAAAGCCCCAATAATTCATTCAGAGAGGTTATATAGTTATTTAAATCTTATTAATTAAATCTTGATGGTGGTAATCCGATTTTGTGAGAGCAAAAGAAATTCTATAGAATTCTGAAAGAAGCTGACATATGGCTGACACTTACAGATTAAATCTTAATGAATGGTGATAACCTGATTTTATGAGAGCAAAAAAAATTTTCATATTCCTTTATTACAAAGTTTGATTTTTTTTTTTTTTTTTTTTTTTTTTGCGACAGAGTCTCACTTTGTTGTCCAGGCTAGAGTGAGTGCCGTGGCGTCAGCCTAGCTCACAGCAACCTCAAACTCCTGGGCTTGAGTGATCCTTCTGCCTCAGCCTCCCGAGTAGCTGGGACTACAGGCATGCACCACCATGCCCGGCTAATTTTTTATATATATATCAGTTGGCCAATTAATTTCTTTCTATTTATAGTAGAGACGGGGTCTCGCTCTTGCTCAGGCTGGTTTTGAACTCCTGACCTTGAGCAATCCGCCCGCCTCGGCCTCCCAAGAGCTAGGATTACAGGCGTGAGCCACAGCGCCCGGCCCAAAGTTTGATTTTTAAGTGTAAGCCATATGTAATGTGTAATGCCACAAGTGTAATGCCACCCTGCCCCATCTCATCCTGACGGGCTGCCAGGGTGCAGTGTATATAGTACATGAGACAAAATCGGATTGGTGTTGGGGTGTTCCAGCTAGTGGAGATTTACAGTCTGTTTTTCACTTAGATGTTTCCCTAAGAGCAGAAGCTTGAACTAAGTTAGCACAAGAATTGCCCAACACATCAAACTTGTCAACTGGTTCTTGACACCTGCGTCAACAGCAGATAGAAAGCAACGACCTCTCCACACCCCCCTCCACACACCCCTCCACACACCCCCTGACAGCACTAATCACAGGGCTGCCAGATGGGACAGATAATCAAACAATTCAATCTTACTTTACTTTCCCCTGAGTTTTGTCTAAATCTTTGCCCCCTTTATATAATATTTTCTTTTAACCTAAAGCCATAATAACCCCTTAGGAGAAAAATGAAGTAGCGTATTTGAGATAGATAAAGCAATGTTAGACAATTTGTCTTTTAAAATACTTTGTTTTACAAAAAGAAAATGTGTCCTGTAAAATAAGTACCCCATGTACTTCACTTTTTGTATTTTTACAGGCTTGTGACACAATTTGTCTCATTGACAAATGGTTTGGACAAATGCTTAATCATTGTTTTGCTGTCTTTCCACCTACATTTCCACTAACATCTCTGAAACCACAAGGTTAAGGAAAAGATGTCCTATGTATTGAAATCCTATATTTATCCAGAAGCATATTTGATATAGGTGCTATACTCCTGCCAATTGCTTCAACCTTGACCTCCATTATGAGAGGAGTGATATATGGTCAAGGGACTCCCTTGAATGTGATATGTTTATCTCTTGCTGCTTTTAGTATACTTCCTCTGTTCTTGATTTTTAATAATTTGTTCATGATGTGTTTTGGTAAATTCCTCTTTGGGTTGAATTTGAATGGAGACCTCTGAGCTTCCGGTACCTGGATACTGTCATCTTTCTTCAGATTTGGGAACATTTCAGCCATTATTACCTTAAATATGCTTTGTGGCCCTTTTTCTCTCTCTTCTCCTTCAGGAATTCCTATTTTGCATAGGTTAGTTCTCTTGACGGTGGCCATAAGTCCCACAGGTATTCTTCATTCTTTTTTCTTGTAGCTCCTCTGACTAGGGAATTTCAAATTTCCTGTCTTCAAGTTCACTGACTTTCTTCTGCTTGACTGAGTCTGCTGTTGAAGCTTTTTATTGAATTGTTTAGTCCAATTACTATATTCTTTATCTCTAGGATTTCTATTTTTTTAATTGTTTGTATTTCTTTGTCAAAGTTCTCACATTTTCCATAAATTATTTTCTAAATTTTATTTAATTTTCTATCCATATTCTCTCATAGTTCTCTGAACTTCCTTAACAGGATGACTCTGACTTCTTCATCAGTCATTTCACAGATCTCCACTTTTTTCAGAGTCCATTATTTGAGATTTATTTGAGCTGGTGGTATCTTTTCCCATAATTTTTCATAATCTTTATGGCTTGCATCGGTGCCTGCACATTTGAGAAAATGGCCACCTCTTCCAGCCTTTGCTGGTATTCTTTAGTGGTAGTAGTCTAGGTAAATAGTCTTCACTATTTAGTCTAGCCTGAGATTTCTATTTTTATTTTTAGAGGCAGAGACTTGCTCTGTTATCAAGGCTGGAGTGTGGTAGCATGACCATACTCACTGCAGCTTTGAACTCCCAGGCTCAAGTAATCCTCCCACCTCAGCTTCCCAGGTAGCTGAAACTACAGGTGCAAGCCTCCACACATGGCTAACCTGGGACTTCTGATTGGGCCAATTGGTGACAACATCAGGCAAGTAGACCTTGCTGTCATGTTCTCTGGTTGGGCTGGGCTGTTAATTATGCTCTGGAGTCAATTAGAACTGCTCTGTAATGCAGTGAGACCTGCTCAGCTGAGCTTTGTGATCTGGCAAGATCACTGGCTGAACCCTGCATGCAGCAAGGCAGACATGCTGGCTGGGTTCTGTGATCACCTCTGATTGGGCAATGTTGTATGTTGTCTTTCCTGGCTAGCCAGTACTGCAGTTTGGGATCTATAGTTGGGCAGGGCTGCATGCTGGTCTCCAAGATTGGGCAAGGTCTCTGGATTGCTACTTAACCACTTGGGGTGGGCTAGGCCAGCGGCTACGCTCCACAGATATGCATAGACATGGGCTTTCCTGCTCTCGTAGGTTAGCCTTAAGCAGAACACTGGGACTTGGTGTATTAGCCACTTGGGCCCTGTGCCTGGGTGGGATCAGATGCCCCCTCCACAGGTAATCAGCACCCTGATCCTGATTTCTAGTCTGAGGAAGGATTAATGAGGGCACCAGGCTTGGTTTGATCAAACCTCAGCAGTGGGCACCAGGCAGGGCCAGATGTTCTCTTTGCAGGTAATTGCCAAACTGCCCCTATCTCATAGCCTGGGAAAGTTTCAGGAGAGCACTGGGGCTGGATGTGGAAGCTGGCCAGGGATTCAAGCCTGGATGACCTCTTGACCATATTTCCTATAGAGTGATGCTGGTGGCTAGCCCTTCTGGTGGTCTACTCCACCGGCTGGAATGCACAGCAACTGCCCATATCCCTAAGCTGGTTGCTGTGATCCTCATGGGTCCTGGGAGAGTCTCTGTATGTAGCACTGTCCTGGCTTGGAGAAGAGGCAGTACAGTCAAGGTGAAACCACTCCTCTTACCTTTTCCATACTGCTGAACTTACTTCTGCAGTCCAAGATGTGTCTCAGCCTCAATCCCAAGTTCTGGGATATTCACAAGAGTATTTTTGTCTGTGTATGGTTGCTAGTTGGATTTCTAGGGGGGAGTAGAGCCAAAGGATTCCTATTCTACGATCTAGTTCCAATATAAAATCTTAATTTCCAAGCTCTAGCGTTAGTGTTAGAATTATGTGCTTCATAGCAAACAGAGATCATCTACAAAAATCATATAAACAATTTTAGCTGTAGATTCTCTTACCAAAGCAAAGAACACACAAAGGGTGAGAACAGATTGCTTGAGAGTATAATAGCATCTGCCCTCTTTCTTTGGAGAAAACCATATATGCTTTTATTTATTTATATGTTTAAGACATTCATGCATTGCAAATTATTAGTAAATTTTTGTATATTACTCCCTTTGACCCAACTAAGGGATGTATCCATCACTGAGCAATTGAAGAAGGCGGATATGTACCTAGGAAAAATTTATCATCATTGACTTGAGACCATCAGCTAATAAGTATCTTGCAAATAAGCTAAGAGGAAAATGTGATTTCTTGTGTTGCAGAGTCCAGAAAGAGCTCAGACTTTGAAACCAGGAAAAACAGCAAGCGTTTTAATTAGTGCTTTAGAGAAAACCTGCTTTTTCATATTAATCTGTAATTGAGGTCACAGGATCACCAATCAGAGCACTGGTTGGGAAAAATGGGGGTAAAAGATACTTTGCCAGCTAATTGTGTGCGATCTTATTTTGGAATTGTACTTTTCCTGTAAAACTTTTCAAATACTAGTCATTTACCCTATAAAAGGAATCTGAGAAAGATGGGATGGAAAGGGATCCAGAAATTCAATGAGAGCACATTACAAGACTTCGATAGGCTATTTAAAAGCAGAGCAGAGCTGAGCTATCTTTTCCACTCTCTCTTTGACTTTTGAGTTGTCACCCAAAAAGTCAATATCTTACACTCACGCTTAAGCCTGTACAATGGAATCAGAATATATACTTTTTCTCTTAATATTCCCACTTTTTTAAAGGAACTGGGAAATTTAACTATCATAATTAGTCTGTTGAAAAATAGTGCATAAACCCCCAACGTTTTGCAGAGAGCAGTTTTGGAAGCACTCATAGCTAAAATACAACATTTAGGAAAAAAGATTAAGTGAAAGCTAAATTTAGGCTACAAAAAAAAAATAGGAGTTATAGTTCATTGGTACATCGTGCTGGTACAAAATGAAAGCAGCATCACAAACATCAATATATTTTTGTTTATTGTGTGGTTGTTCTGTATTCTAAATATTCCTTGCAGAACATTTTTCCCACACATAATGTCTCTGGAAAGTAATTCTATATTGACTTGCTGCTTGGTTCATTGCAATCCACAACCAAACACAAGAAAAAGTCTATTATTAAGCAATAGACGAGACTTCTAGACAGGGGCAGCTGGTTTTAGGTAGTCTTGGTTTATAGTGATGGAATTATTTTACCTTTAAACTGTTATAAAAGGGGTCTGAGTAGGAATGTAGAGTTAGGATGTTCACTGTATCCATCATCATATTCAGATTAGCTGTTTGACTTCAACAAAATTAGAGGTATATTTTTGTAAGAAATAATATAATGAAGTGAAGACAGTAAAAGTATGTTAGTCATGGTTTTCTTATCACTGCAATCTTAAAATTTGTTTAGATAATTTTTATTCTTTTTTTCCACTTTGTGTTCCCTTTTGTTTCTTACATTCTTCCAATGTTGAATAGAAATCATGAAAGTAGACATCCTTGTTTTGTACTTGATCATACAGCTGAAACATTCAGTCTCACCTTGAAGCATGACATTGTGTGTTTTTTTGTAGATACTATTTATTAGTTTGAAGAATTTCCCTTCTCCTTGTTTGCTGAGGGTTTCTGTTGTAAAAAAGATCTTAAATTGTATTAAATGCATTCCTGCATCTATTGAGATTACCATATGGCTTTTTAGTCTGTGAATTTTACTGACTGATTGTCAAACTTAAAGCTACTTTTCATTCCTGGGATAAATCATACTTAGCGATGATGTATTTTTCTTTTTATATAGTCCTGGATTTGATTAGCTAATATTTTGTTAAAGATTTTTGGCTCTATGTCTACGAAAGATATGAGTTGGAGGCTATTTGTTGGTTGTTTTTATACTTTTCTCTGTTTTTATGTGCCAGTTGATGTAGACCTGATGAAGAGTATTGGACAGTGTTTTCCCCTTTTTCTCACAAATTTCTGGAAGAATTTGTGTAGAATTAGTATTATTGGCATCTTAAATGTTTGCTGTAATATATAAGTGAAGCCATTCGGGTTTGGGTCTGGAGTTGGTTTTGTGTCAAAGTTTTAAATCATGAATCAATTACTTTAGTTGATTTAGGGTGATTCTAGTTATCTATTTAATATTTCTTCTAGAATAAGCTTTGATAGTTGGCATTTTAATAGTTTAATTGAGGTATAATTAACAAGTAAAAATTATATAGCTTTAAGGTGTATGACTTCATGGGTGTTTTATTTTGTTTTGTTTTAGAGACAGGGTCTTGCTCTTTCACCCAGGCTTGGTGAAAGAACACAACTTTCTTGTGTGAAAGTAAAACAACTTAAAGTTTTGATATACATATATGCTATGAAATGAGGACCGCAATCAAGCAATTAATAATTAACATATGCACCTCCTCACATGGTTACCATTTTCTTTATTTTCTTTGTTTTTTCATGGTGCGCACTTAAGTTCTAGCCTCTTAGCACATTTCAAGTATACAATACAATATTGTAAACTCTAATTGCATTGCTGTACATTTGATCTCCACATTCTATTAATCCAGTATATAATTGATTCATTTTATTGCTAAAGATGGAGAAAAGAACAAGATAGGCATATTCAAAATTGCATTCCTTAAAGAAAAAAAAAATCTCTAAGGAAATTTGTAAGCCTCACAAATATGTCAATAAACTTGGCAAATTACTACGAAGTTTAAGGCAAATAGTATGTTCAAAGGGCAAACAGCATTAACAACTCCTCAAATCCATTTACAGAATGACATTAAATGGCAAATATTACAAAGGCATTGTATCTTTTCCAGGGGGTAGATTAAATAGGTAAGGTGGAAGGCAAAGGAAAAAAATTTCCTTTGAAAATCTCCTAGCATGGCGGTGTTGGGATGCCAACACTCTTCTCATTGGAGACAAACTATCTCTTACTTAACACAAGATCAATTTTTTCCTCCAACATTGAAACAGATTACTAATTCTTTGACACTGGATTAGTTAGTTGGATTGCATTTAGGGACCCTGTTGTACAAAATATATGTACCTTTAAACCACAGAATCATTTTGATGCAGTAGGATGACACATGAGTTTTGAGACTATCTAAAAGAAGAACATCGTGAGTGTAATTGCGTAATTGTAATATTTGAATTGTTTCTCTCTCTCATTCTCTCTGTATTGTGTGTGTGTGTATGTATGCATCCACAAAATTCAATACACTTAAATTAAATGAGCAAATGGTGTAACACTTTTCCATGAATGGGTTTCAAAATGAAATAGTACCTCTTCTGCACATCTGCATATTTATCTTGTTTCACTTTACAGTTAAAACAGTGATGCATAGTTCTTGACATCCGTATTTGAGAAAAGGACTTGGCAACATTGTTACAGAGAAGATATATTTCAATTAGTGTTAGAGGCAAGGACCCTCAAAGACCCTCAACTCCCCTATGACTCGTCCTACGCACGGACTTCGCCCTGGAAAATTCCAGCCATAGCTCCGAGAAGAATGCAGTCCATGACGTGCTGACTATGGGATGCTCCAGGGAGTGCTGGCTGCAATTGTTCCCGACCACCTGCCAGGTTGGAGATGAGTAACCAGTCAAAAACAGGATACCGATAAGACGCTGATTGGGGCTGATTAACCCAGACCCAAGCCTCATCGTCGCCCCACTCTATTTTTTTTGTTTCTACTTCCTTGTTTCTGTATGCTTATAAAACCTACTAAGAATCTAAGTAAAGCAGACCTTGACAACCATTTGCTTGGTCTCGTTCCTTTCTCTCGCTCATCTCTTTCAGGCACGGTCCCTCTTGACCCCCGCGAGTAACAGAAGGTCCCACGGGTCGGGACAAGTGGCGCTCAACGTGGGGCCCGAGGTACAGACCTTTGTCGGGTGACACCGCGGAGTGCTCTTCGGCCGAAGGAAACCCTACAGAGACCCTCGTTCTGCCACTCACAGAGTCGACGGTCTGGTGAGTAAATTTTTACATTGTCACCCCATCGAGATGGGCCATTCATTGTCTAAAGAGGCCGTTTTTATCAAGGATCTCAAGGCCTCACTCAGAGAGAGAGGAATTAGAGTTAAGAAAAAGGATCTAGTAAAGTTTTTTGTGTTCATTGATGGTGCTTGTCCTTGGTTTATTGTTAGTGGACCTGAGATTCACCCACGCAAATGGCAGAAGGTAGGCAGAGATTTAAACAATTTACTTCTGAATCAAGGCCCAGATGCCGTCCCTGTATATGTTTTCTCGTACTGGGGACTAATCAGAGATATTGTTGAGGGAGCAGATTCAGACCCCAATAAGAAGCAGCTGCTCTCCGTAGCGGAATTTTGCCTCCGACCCGTGTCACGGTCCGCTTCGAGAACATCGTTAGAGGCGGCCAAAGGGTCAACTTCCCCTAATAATCCTGAGGGACCAACATGCCCTTCCCCTTGCCCCTCGGTTTATATTAATATGCCCCCTCAGGACCCCTCAGCTGAGCTCCAGACATCTAGGGACGAGCCCCCGATTAGTAAGCCAGACACCAAGACCCTCTACCCTCCCTTACCCGAGGGTACAGCCCCTCATGCATTTAATTACCCGGTATTCAAGAAACAACCCCTCTGAGAGTCCGTCGATCCCGCAGAAGAGGCAACCCTCGAAGAGGAAGCGCCCGATGTCACAATCCCGAATGGCCTCCTCCTTACGCGCCCCAGATTTGCGCACCTTCGTTAATGCCTCCCCTTACAATGCCCTTACTCTTGCGTGCCAAAAAAGACTTAAGTCAAAGGGTTACACAATTAAAGGATGTCTTACAACTTCAAAAAGAGTTTGCCCAGCTTTCCAAAGACTTGTCCTCCCTCCAAGATACACTTAAAGATTCTGTCTTCATTAGCCACCCACGTCATGAGACCGCCCAGTCACACGCCACCTTAGATAAAAAATCCTTAAAGTCCTCCCATGAAGCCCTAGCATTCCCGGTAGTTACCAGGTCTAATAGGCAAGGAGACCTTGCCACCCCTTCTTCGAGCCAGTCCCCGCCCCAAGATTCAGATAATGAGGATACAGAAGAGAGAGAAAGGGAAAGTGAAGGTGATGACCCCCCGGAGGAGGCAGTCCCAGGGCCCGCTGCAGAGCCCACTGAGTTCTGCAGACTAAAACTTAAGACTTTAAAAGAATTAAATTCTGCTGTTAGGACGTATGGGCCCAATGCACCCTTTACCTATTCCCTCCTAGAGGCAGCCTCAGGGGGCGGCTACCTGCTCCCCGGAGAATGGGTCAAACTAGTACAGGCGGTCCTTTCTCGCGGATAGTTCCTCTCTTGGAAGGCCGACTTTCTCGATCGCTGTCAGACTACGGCTGCTAATAATTTAAAAAACCCCAATTCTGCAGCTTGGACCCTTGAAAAACTTAGCGGACAAGGAAAGTTTGCCACTGAACAGCTCCAAAGGGGACTCCCGATTGGACTTTTGTCTCAGACCGCCGCAGCCGCCTTCGGGGCTTGGCGAACACTTCCCTCTACGGGATCTGTTCTCACTCCCCTGACAAAAATCACCCAGGGAGCTCAAGGGGGTTTTAGTGAATTTGTGGGCAGGCTTTTAGAGTCTGCTGAACGAACCCTCGGACACGAGGATGAGAATAATAGGCTTATTAAACAATTAGCCTATGAAAATGCCAACAGCACCTGTAGGGCCATCCTCAGGGGCAACTCAAAAATAAAGACCTTAATGACATGATTAGAATGTGTAATGATGTTGACCCCTTCACCCATAAGGTGTCGCAGGCCGTGCAGCTTGCGGTTGGGGCCGCCATCCAAGGGACCGCAGCACAGAGGGACTGCTTTAAATGCGGTCAGCCAGGGCACTTTGCGAGACAGTGTCCCTTAGCCACCTCCTCTGCTGCCCTTAACCTCAGTGGACCACCAGGCAGGCCAACTCGGCACCCCTCCCTCTGTCCTCGCTGCAAGAGGGGATACCATTGGGCTAGTGAGTGCCGCTCTAAGACCTATGCCCTTGGAAATCCCTTGCCCCCCCTTTCGGGAAACGGCCTGAGGGGCCAGCCCCGGGCCCCTCACCCTATTCAATTTCAGTCGGCCTCGGGGAACAGCCGACAAGAGGATCCCCAGCCCCTAGACTCCTCCGAGCAACCACAGGGAGCGCAGGAGTGGACTTGTGTGCCTCCTCTGACACAATATTAAGACCTGAGGATGGTGTTCAAATTTTGCCCACTGGCTCCTTTGGACCCCCCCCCCCCAGCTAATATGTTCTTTTTTATTCTGGGCCGAGCCTCCTCCACTCTTGCAGGGCTCATAGTCCACCCCTCCATAGTAGATAGTGACTTTACCGGGGAGAGTAACATCTTAGCCAGCGCGCTTACCGGCCCTGTGTATGTCTCTAAGGGACAGCGTTTAGCTCAGGCATTGCCCTTGCCCCTTAATACATCCTTCCCAGCCATCGCCTCCAACCGAGGTGCTTCCTGCCCTGGCTCTTCTGATCTCTATTGGGTCCAAGCTATCACCAAAGAACGGCCCACCCTGCGGCTAAAATTAGATGGTAAATTTTTTGAAGGCCTTCTTGATTCAGGCGCCGATTCCACGGTTATTGCCCAAGATGCCTGGCCCGCTTCGTGGCCACTGCAGCCCTCCCTTACGCACTTACAAGGTATAGGACAGTCTAGAGATACTCTCCAGAGCTCAGAAATTTTGACATGGGAAGACTCTGAGGGAAACAGAGGTACCACTCAACCCTTCGTAGTCCTGAGCCTACCTGTTAACTTATGGGGGCGTGATATCCTTGCACAAATGAATGTCATTATGTGTAGCCCCAATGAAGTTGTAGCCAGCCAAATGCTTAAACAGGGATTCCTCCCAGGACAGGGTTTAGGCAAAGAGGGTCAGGGACTAAGAGCACCCCTAACCACCCTCCCTAAGTCAGACAGATCAGGACTAGGGTTCAAAGACCATTTTTCGTAAGGGCCATTGATCCCCCTGCACTTCAGACAGATAAAATCACTTGGAAGAGTGACTCCCCTGTCTGGATCGATCAGTGGCCCCTCCCATTTAACAAGCTAGCGGCAGCTACAGCATTAGTGCAGGAACAATTAGCTGCCGGACACATAGAGCCCTCTACTTCACCATGGAACACCCCTATTTTCGTCATCCAAAAAAGGACTGGCAAGTGGCGGCTGCTACAAGACTTACGGGCTGTTAACCAAACAATGGTTACCATGGGGGCACTCCAGCCTGGTTTGCCTTCGCCCGTAGCCATCCCCAAAGGCTACTATAAGATAGTCATTGACCTGAAAGACTGCTTTTTCTCCATACCATTGCACCCAGATGACTGCAAACGCCTCGCTTTCAGTCTCCCGGTAGTAAACTGTATAGGACCCTCCCCGCGCTTTCAATGGCAAGTATTGCCTCAAGGCATGGCCAACAGCCCCACCCTTTGCCAAAAATATGTGGCTCAGACAATTGATTCTTTTAGAATTCAACATCCTCAGCTATATATAATTCATTATATGGATGACATTCTTTTTGCCAGAGCCGACGAGGCAACCTTACTTCAAGTTACCATGCAGGTTGTCTCGGCCTTACAAGCTCGAGGCCTCCGCCTGTTCCCTGAAAAAATTCAGGTCTGCCCCCCTCACCTGTTCCTAGGCTTTGAATTGTTCCCCAATAAGGTCCTCTCCCAAAAGGTGCAAATCAGAAAAGACTCTCCTCAATGCCTTAATGATTTTCAGCGCCTTCTAGGCGACATTAATTGGCTTCGCCCATATTTAAAACTCACCACAGGACAGTTAAAACCCCTATTTGACATCCTGCAGGGAGATGCCAATCCAACCTCTTCACGCTCCCTAACTAAAGAAGTGCAGCAAGCGCTTAGTTTGGTCGAGCAGACCATAAATGCCCAGGCCATTGGCTACTTGTCCCCCAACTCCCCCTTGTACTTCATTGTCCTTCCTACCCCCTTTTCACCCACGGGACTCTTTTGACAGGGCAAGCCTCTCTTTTGGGTTCACCTGTCGGCTTCCCCCCCTTAAGTCCTTCCCACCTACCCTTACTTAGTAGCTAAGATTATTCGCTTGGGGCGAGAAAACTCCCTTAAACTCTTTAGAAAGAATCCAGATATCATAATACTCCCTTACAATGCTTCTCAAATTCGGTGGCTAATACAGAATGATGATGACTGGGCAGTTAATTGTATGTCTTTCCAGGGCAAACTAGATAATCATTACCCCCCTGATAAACTAATTCAGTTCCTCTATCGGACACCTGTAATATTTCCCAAAAAAACGAGAGTCTCCCCCATTCCAGGAGCCATCTTAGTCTTTACCGACGGATCCTCCTCAGGCACTGCGGCCTATAGCATTAATGGCCAGGTCCACAGTTTTCCCACCGGGTTCTCCTCTGCTCAACTCGTTGAGTTAGCAGCCTTAGTCGCAGTCTTCAAACACGTAGATCAGTCACCATTTAACTTGTATACTGATAGTTCTTATGTTGCTCATGCTGTCGCCACTTTAGAAACTGTGCCTCATATTCGGCCCTCCAACAATACCACTCAAATGTTCCAGCAACTATAAAGACTCATTCACTCCCGTTCTGCGCCCTTTTTCATAGGTCATATTCGCGCCCACACTGGCCTTCCTGGGCCTCTAGTCGCTGGAAATAATCTTGTTGATCAGGCAACCCGCATTGCAGGCGCAGTCCACACTATCGCTGTTGACCTTGTTTGCACTGCACGCCAAGCTCATAATTTACACCATCTCAATGCCCATACCCTCAGACTTAAATTCTCTATTACTAGAGAACAAGCCAGAGAAATCGTCCGCCAATGCAGGGCCTGTTTCACCCTTCTCCCTGAGCCACACCTAGGAGTCAACCCTCGCAGCCTGATCCCTGGGGAGCTCTGGCAAATGGATGTCACTCACTACCCCCCTTTTGGAAAGCTTAAATATGTACATGTCTCTGTGGACACTTGCAGTGGATTTATCTTAGCTTCCCTACAAACAGGCGAAGCCACCCGCCACATTATTAGTCATATTATAGCCTGTCTCACCTCCCTCCCTCAGCCTAAAGTTATTAAGACTGACAATGGCCCGGGATATGTCAGCTCCAACTTCAAAAGCTTTTGTGCTCAGCTAGGCATTAAGCATATTACAGGCATTCCATATAACCCTCAGGGCCAAGGTATTGTAGAGAGAGCTCATCAGACGTTAAAAAATACGCTCTCCAAACTACAATCGGGAGGAGGAATTTTGTACCCTTTGACAGGTAATTCCAAAACCCTGCTTAATCACGCCCTGTTAATTTTAAATTTTCTCACCTTTGACACCACCGGTAAAACAGCCGCCGACCGCCTTTGGCACCCATCCACCACAGATACTTATGCACAGGCCTTATGGAAGGAGCCGCTTACAGGCAAATGGCTGGGGCCTGACCCTGTCCTCATATGGGGAAAAGGACATGCCTGCATCTATGATACCCAGGCAGGAAACGCCAGATGGCTACCAGAGAGAGCGATTAAGTTATATAACCCACTCAGGGGATCCCCTGAGAAGAATTCTTAATTCTGTTCTCTTCCAGAAATACAATGACTCCCCGAGAAAAGGCGCTGCCCCTCCTATGCCTGATTCTAGTCATGATCAAGAGCACCATCACAACCAACATCCGTCAGATCTACAACTATACATGGCAGGTAATTAATGAGACAGGAGACGTTGTTAATTCCTCCTCATGTGTCTCCGCCATTATACCATGGGATCCATTAGAAATTGACCTATGCGTATTAGCTCTTGGGGCTAAAGACACTGCGTGGGGCCTTCCCGCACTTTTTGCCCCTCAGCCAGCTCCTCCAATGACTGACTCCTCCCCAGGCCTTTGCTCCTCAAGAGCTAGACGCTCTACAATGAGATATAAAGACTTTTATGTTTGCCCGGGGGCCCATCGACCTCGTACCAACAACTACCAATGTGGTTACGCCCCTGACTTCTTTTGTGCTTCCTGGGGCTGTGAGACCACCGGTGATGCCTACTAAAATCCCTCCTCTTCCTGGGATTATATCACCATCAAAAAGCAGTTTCCCTGTCAAGCTCCTTCGTCCCCTTACGCCCCACAAGCACCCACTGATCCTCAGTGTAACAACCAATGGTGCAACCCCCTGTTAATTTCATTCACTGAAGCTGGAAAAAAGGCTTCTTGGGATCAGTCCAGGGGATTTGAGTGGGGGCTTAGACTTTACATATCTGGAAAAGACATTGGTCTCACATTTAAAATCAAATTAATTAAAAGCCTCCCCAGAGGTCCTACGGTCGCAATAGGTCCTAACCACGACCTACACCCACCTCGGCCTCACGGTCCCTCCAGGGGCCCACCCTCCTCCCCAGCTGTGTCCCCTTTTCCGTTTAGCACCTCCCTATACCAACCTACCCTGCCCGAGGGGCCCCCCTCCTCTGCAGAACTAATTCTCACCTTAGTCAACGCCTCTGTCAGGACCATCCGAGAGGCCAACAATTCAGAATATCAGGAGTGTTGGGTATGCTACTCCCCCCGGCCTCCCTTCTATGAGGGTGTCGCTACATTTGGTAAACTATTATTTACTAACGACACCAGCAAACTCAGATGGGGCCTGGAGACCCATGATGGCCTGACACTCAGCCAAGTCACAGGCCTAGGCCTTTGCCTTCTTAGCCACAGAATGCTTCCCCCTGCACCCTTAGAAAAAATATGTAATCAGTCAATTACTGTCGACTCCACCTTTCAGTATATTCAGGCACCTAACACCTCTTATTTTGCTTGTTCTTCCGGCCTTACCCCGTATGTAGTCACTGCAACGTTTCTTGAGCATAGAGAATATTGTGTGTTAGTCATGCTCTTCCCCAGGCCCACTGTACATCCTGCTGACGAATTGCTCAAATTTTGGGAGCCCGGCACCACAATGCCCCGGGAAAAAAGGGAGCCCATCACGGCCATAACACTCGCAGTTGTTCTAGGCCTTGGTGCCACAGGGGCTGGAACAGGCATAGCCTCTCTAGTCACCTCCAACCAGCAGTACCTGCAGCTCTCTGCTGCCATCGATAATGATCTCCGAGAGCTACAGCAGGACCTAAAATATCTCAAAGAATCCCTCGCTTCCCTTTCTGAGGTAGTGTTGCAAAATAGAAGATGTCTAGACTTAGTGTTCCTCCAAGAGGGAGGTTTGTGCGCAGCACTTAAAGAGGAATGTTGCTTTTACGCAGACAAAACAGGTCTGGTAGAAGATAGCATTGAGAGAGTTAGACAGAGCCTAGAAGATAGAAAAAAACGGAGAGAACAAAGTGAGGCATGGTATCAAAATTGGTTTTCTACATCCCCCTGGCTATCCACATTGCTTCCCAGTGTCTTAGGGCCGCTTGTAGGCTTTCTGTTGCTTCTCACCTTTGGGCCTTGGGCTTTCAAAAAACTAACTGATTTTGTCAAGTCACAGGTAGACGCAGCCACACAAAAATCGGTCTCTGTGTTTTACCAACGGCTAGAACAAAGAGGCTCCAGAGAAGACCTCCGTGGAGAGTCTCCCAATACACCCACTGAAGGTCTAAATTTCTCAGACCTTGCCTCAGACATGGAACGCAGTTGGTTCCAAAGGCTGTGGAGACGCCCATGACGGGATTATCACGATGCCGTGTACCAGGTGCACACCCGCCAGCAGTGAGGTGACTCCATGACGGGAATATTGTAGGTCCATGCCCGGGGGCACACTTCATAATCAGAAGTGCCGGAGCAGGATGCCACCTACAGAGCCTAAGACAGAGGCCTCACCTTCACATTAATCGCCAGATCTTATATTTGGGGTGCTGGTCACGGAAGCCCATCGCGTAGCCTAAGACAGGCTCTCCACCAACTTATATAAACCTCCCTCATATTAATAAAGAGAGGGGGAGATGTTAGAGGCAAGGACCCTCAAAGACCCTCAACTCCCCTATGGCCCTGGAAAATTCCAGCCATAGCTCCGAGAAGAATGCATTCCATGACGTGCTGACCACGGGATGCTCCAGGGAGTGCTGGCTGCAATTGTTCCCGACCACCTGCCAGGTTGGAGATGAGTAACCAGTCAAAAACAGGATACCGATAAGACGCTGATTGGGGCTGATTAACCCAGACCCAAGCCTCATCGTCGCCCCACTCTATTTTTTTGTTTCTACTTCCTTGTTTCTGTATGCTTATAAAACCTACTAAGAATCTAAGTAAAGCAGACCTTGACAACCATTTGCTTGGTCTCATTCCTTTCTCTCGCCCATCTCTTTCAGGCACGGTCCCCCTTGACCCCTGAGAGTAACAGAAGGTCCCGCGAGTCGGGACAAATTAGTTAAAAACTGTTTTGTAAACTAGATATCAAATGAAGGAATTTTACTGAGATTAATGTTGATACCAGCAATGTATGTAGAAAAAAAAAGAATTTACACCTGAATGGTAATCCACCGGTTTATTTATAGAGGACAGGTGACAATTCAAATATACACTTTCTAATCTTGATTTGGTATTGAAGGAAACAATGAAAAATGGAAATTCTATTAAATGGTGGTCACTCAGTGTGTGACTGTTCAGTATGTGTGAAGAAAAATTAATCAATATAAAACTCCTTTCACTAGAGTACATTCCCTATAGAGGTGATTTCTAAATCTTTGTAGTTCTTTAACAACTTGATGCCTATAATGACAATAAACTCCTCCTATAAATTCCAAATATTTTCTCAAGTAGCTCATCTCAGTGACATTTTGGGTACTTGATAAGTTTATATCATAAAGGAAGGTGTAAAACTTTAAGTCCAAGCACTATTCGCCAATCAGTTACAATAAATCAAAGCTAATATTCAGCCCAACTTTTGCGTCTATTTCTCAATTGGCTCAGAACTCTGAAGGAAAAGAAATGAGATTAATTCTCAATCCCCAGCACATGATGCATTGACCAAGAGACCTTGAAAATGCACTAACAGAACTCACGCTTGGTGATCAAATTAGTATATGAAGATAATGAGGCTTGAAAGCCAAGACAGGCCAAAAGCTAGGCCTCTTGTGCCAAACAGTTAGCCAAGTTGTGTGCAAAGGAAAAGTTCTTGAAGGAAATTAGGCTCTGTCATGCAATGGATAGCACAATGGACTTCTCGAAGGAAATTAAAAGTGCTACTCCATGACCACATGAATGATAAAAAAAAAATGAAACAGACTTATTGCTGAGATGGAGAAAGATTGAGTGGTCTGGATACAAGATCAAACCAGCCACAATGTTTCCCTATGCCACAGCCTAATTTAGAGCAAAGTCCTAACACTTGCTAATCCTATAAAGGCTGAGGGAAGTGAGGAAGCTGCTGGAGAAGAGTTGGAAACTATCAGAGGCTGGTTCCTGAAGTTCAAGGAAAGAAGCCATCTGCGTACCACAAAAGTGCAAGGTGAAGCAGCAAATGCTGATGGAAAAGCTGCAGCAAATTACCCAGGAGATCTAGCTAAGATGAGAAGTCAATGCCTGGCTTCAAAGCTTGAAAGGACAGGCTGACTCTCTTGTTAGGGGCTAGTGCAGCTGGTGGATTTAAGTTGAAGCCAATGCTTATCTACCATTTTAAAAAACCTAGATTCCTTAAAAATTATACTAGATTGACTCTGCCTATGCTTTAGAAATGGAACAACAAAACCCAGATGACAAGCTGTCTGTTTACAGCATAGTTTACTAAATATTTAAAGCCTACTGTTGAGACCTACTGCTCAGAGAACAAAAGATTCCTTTAAAAATATTACTGCTCACTGATAATGCACCTAGTTACCCAAGAGCTCTGGTGGAGATGTACAAGGAGATGAATGTTGTTTTCATTTCTGCTAACACAACACCCATTCTGCAGCCCATGGATCAAGGAATAATCTCAACTTTCAAGTCTTATTATTTAAGAAATGTATTTCATAAGACATTAGCTGCCATAGATATTGATTCTTCTGATGGGTCTGGGCAAAGTCAATTGAAAACTGTATGGAAAGGATTCACCATTCCAGATGCCATTAAGAACATTCATGATGTATGGGAGGAGGTCAAAATAGCAACATTAGCAGGAGTATGAAAGGAGTTGATTCCAACTCCCAGGGATGACTTTGAGGGGTTCAAGACTTCAGTGGAAGAAGTAATGGCCGATGGGGTAGAAATAGTAAAAGAACTAGTAGAAGTGGAGCCTGCAGATGTGACCTCTCTGTCCCCAACACTACCATGGTTCTGGCCACACCCCTGATCTACCCTATGGGATGAGTTCTCTGGTCAGTGGGCACAAGTAGGACCAAGTACTGTACCTCTCTCAAACCAAGAATTTAGTAAGAATTGGGGTGGAATTTTAGCCCCCGCAGAGCATGGCAGCCCTACACTGATATCTCTTCTTTATTCACTTTTGCCAACAACAAGTCTGGGCACCGAATCTGTTGGCCAGATTGATGTCAAACAACAAAATGAAAGCTAATCTCTCCTTCTTCCAATCCATAGAAGTAATTTTCTTGGAGGCACCTCTGTCCTTGGCTTTAGAGAAAGATGGGGATAACTTCTTTCCATGAATATCACATTCTCCCAAAGCCCACATCTCTTACTCAAATTTGGAATCACTTGTGGAGAGGTACTAGCCCCAATTGCTGGTGTCTCTGAACTTAGAATGTGGGATATTCTGCCCTTTTGTCCTTCATACGGGGACTTCAATCACTATTCCGAGGTAACAAGGAAAATCCCACTTAACTATCTGTTACCCTGGGACAGCTGTATCACCTGGAAATTCCAGGCATATGGCTGTTTTTAATAGGCATGAATCTTACTTAGTAAGCTCTGACACAGGAACTGCTGTGGCTAAATTTAACCTAAACATGATCAGTTGAACCAAGGGCTGGACTTGCAGTTGTAGCCTGCGGTAGGCATTAGATTTTGAGTAAAATAATATTTTAGTTATATGGACTTCTTAGGTATTGGTGAGTCCAAAGATTCTTGCTCCTGGTTGCCAATTTATTAGCAAAGAATGAGTCAGGACATTGAACTTCAAAGGCTGTTAATTTTCCATGGGATAGAGAACGTTAGTATCTGAGGTTTTAAGTCTTATTTTCTCCAAAAGTTTCTTTTTTCTTTGTATGGTTTTGATTTTCGGCCAGTTCCATTTCAAGAACTATATGGGGGATTAACTTCTTGGTTTTCTATGCCTTCTAATATAATCACCCTGTCACATGGACTCATTGGCTCTTGCTTGTTGATTCCAAGAGTACTAATCATAACCTTAAATTTCAGGGACCTAATCCATGAGTTTAACCACAGATGAGTGATAGATTTTAACCATAAATAGGTAAAGAATAATAAGAAAACTTATTCCTCTCTTTGGGTTGAAAAGAGAAACATCTCAATTAATTAAATACACCCCCCCACACACACACTATTTATATATTTTTATACACACACGCGCGCACACACACACACATTGCCTGGAACCGTTGACCTCTAGAATTCAAACTGGATTACAATGTGGACTGGTTTCAGAACATATCTAGATTTTTAGGTCAATATAGATGCTATAAAATAATTTTTTTAAATAATGGAGATTATGCTTAATTACACTATATTTTCCCAAGACTTTTTTCTGACTTTGTTTTGGAAAAATGTGTTAATTGTAAAAATTCAACAAAAATACAAAGAAAATTAAAATTTTCCCCAAATTCTCACCATATCAAAATAGCAATACTAAAGTAAATATAATTCCAGCCATCTATCTTTTTTAAAAGAAAGAAAGGAAGGAAGGAAGGGAGGAAAGTAGGGAGAAAGGAAATATTTCAAAAACCGGAGATCATGATGTACCTGTTACTTAAAAATTAATAATATTCAGTTTAATCTTAATTCGACCAAAGGAAAAGATACTGAAGTAAAACTAAAGAGGTTGATAAATTTGGGATTAATATGTCTTTATTGCAAAATATGTTTCTTTAAAAATCTCTCCAAAATTAAGAAAAAAATAAAATCTTTAAGAGGTTTGGGTAATATTTAACTTTATATTATTACTATGATATTCTTAGAACCCTTATATATCTTATTTTTTATTATTCTTATTTATTGATATTTAGATAACCTTCAGGTACCTAAAGATAACTTTCAAACTTATAACGAAAAATGGTAAAATCAGCACTTAAACTTAGACTTGACTTCTGTATTTCCACAGCCCTATTTTCTGGTTTTGATATTTTATATTTATGTTTTAAAATAAACTTTTATATATATTATATCTTTATATTGTCAAGATTTATATCATTCATATTCTATTCTGTAAACATAATTTCCATATTGACGAACATTAGTTCTATATTCTTAGAATAAATACAATACTAATTACCAATTCAATACAGCACTGTTTCTCAAATTGGAGTCTGCAAGTTTTCTACAAAAATGCTAAACTTGTGTGCCTTTATTAAATTTCCTTCCAGTGTTTGCATTTCCATTTATGTCATAAGAATCCTTAACTGTTACAGCTCAAGAAGAAAAGAACAGAGAAGGGCTTAATAGATAAATAATGCATTCAAGCCAAGTGAAGGTAAATGATTTTATGGTTCACTATATAAATGAAAGCTCTTTATTTGTTAAAAAAAAAAAGAAAAGAAAAGAAAAGAAAAACAGCGGGAAAATTTGGGCCTTTATATAAAATAAAGACAGACTAAAAAAAGTTTTACCTGTCAATATCATATCCACTATTTTACGTGGCCTTTTAGTTTTAGCAAACTGTCATCTTATATTGAATTGATATTAATTTGAATTTTATTGATTTGTAATTTTGTTTGCTTTTAAGTTATGATGTGGGCAGGTTTTATAGTTTTCTAAGAGATACAAACACAAGAGTTAATAATTAGTTTTGTTTTAAGGTATTTAATAAATACAATGAAATAAAGTCAAATAAATTTATTTAAAGTTGATTAAAGTAGCAGGTGGCGACAGTGTCTCACGAATGTCCCCATGGCTGTTTCAGTAGGGCACATGGTACTGGCTTCCCACTGCCAATGCCTGCAACTGAGGGCTTTTCCTTGCCACCAAATCCCGGTGTGCCTGGCATATGGCAGGTCAGATGCGCTTGAGAATTAACCCTCCTGGGAGCAGCCCTCAACCTATGACTGAAGGGAATTGGAGTGTAACTACCCCAGCTCTTCCTGCCTGTGGGTGAAATAATTCCAAGACACATGTTTACCCTGTTTCCTGTGATTCTCGAGCAGAATTAAGCTCCAGTTGTTGGATGCAGGGCACTTAAGCAGTGGACCTAAAGGAACATCATGGCCCCCTTTTAGAGTGGGGGTACACAGCAGCTAGGTGATAAATGAAGTCCTGGCCCAAGTCCATTTTACAGTAGATCCTGCAGCTCTATAGATCCACCAAGTAGAAATTTCTCTGTTGCCAAGTGCATAATCAAAATGGCTATATTTGCAGCTGGCAAAACCTCACTCTAGTCCCTGGCCTCTATAGTAAGAAGGTGAAGTTTTCCTGGAAATGCTCCCATTTGCCATGGTAACAAATGAAGAGCAACATCACATCTTGGGTAGAATGGCAAGAAGCAAGAGCTGTGGTCCTCGCCATGTCTCATTTTAATTTAATTTAACAAGTTAGCCCACCACAGCATCCATGTATAAAATGCATGGAGCAGAGGACCACTTGGAGAACTTGTGCTTCCCACCCTACAATCTTTGGCCATGTTGGGCAAGAGATTCTGGTTCCCAGGAAGAAGAATCCTTCTAGAAGCGAATAGAACAAGGGTTCCACTAAATCTAAAGTTACATCTTCTGCCTTTGTATTTTCACTTTCTTGTTCCAGTTGACCAATAGCCTTAAAGTAACCCTTGTAATGAGGACACAAGTTTCCTATTACATAATAAGGGCAGGGGCTTTCTTGCTTGCTAGGGGCTTTCTCTGGCCACTAAATTATGCTTGTCCTTGTTCTGGAAGAGTTAACACCTCCCAGGAGAAGCTCTGAACCAAAGCTGATGGAATTTGGTGCATAACATCCCATTTTTCTCTCCCCTTGGTGAGACGATTGAGAAGCACATGCTCCACACTGTTTCCCAAAGTTTCCAAGAAGGGCTAAGCTCCAGTTGTCCATGAAGTACTTTTCTTGATAACCCACCTTTTATTTGCTTCCATTCCTTCTCTGTCTTCATTCTCTACTGTCTTATTCCTCCCAAATAAAGTTCTTGTGGCCAGGAATGGTGGCTCACACCTGGAATCCTAGCACTCTGGGAGGCCAAGGTGAGAGGATTGCTTTAGCTCAGGAGTTCCAGACCAGCCTGAGCAAGAGTGAGACCCCATCTCTATGAAAAATAAAAACATTAACTGAGCATGGTGGCATGCACCTGTAGTCCCAATTACTTGGGAGGCTGAAGCAAGAGAATCACTTGAGCCCAGGAGTTTGAGGTTTCAGTGAGCTATGATGACACTACCCAGGGTAACAGAGAGAGATTCTGTCTCAAAACAAAACAAAACAAAACAAAACAAAACAACAAAAACAAAACAAATAAAGTTCTTGCACTAAATCCCTGTTTCAATGTCTCTGGGAGAACCCAGACTAAGGCAATTTCCTTGAAAATTATTTTTCCTTTAAAGATCACGTCAACAACATTTTAAAAACATTTTGTAGTGGCTATTCACTACACACACTTCAATAACCACTGGGGTAACATATTACGAAGCAATGTTCTAATTGTCTATGTGATTATAGTCATGAACCAAAGATGCAAGAAAATTTTGTTCCATAAACTTAGAGAGGCCAGGAAATTGGACATTACTTTTAAAAGTCCACTTAAAATGCTTATTTACAAATATATACATACACACAGGCATTTTCAATTTGAGTGCTTCGAAGGATGGATTTCTGTTCTTCGAGAATCTTCTCTATGCGAAACAGCTGATTTAACGTTTGAATCCTCAATCAGGCTGCTTATAAGGCTGCATAAGTTGTACCCTGCATGACCCAAGGGGGGCACTTCACACTGTAGTCCACATCTGTGGCACCTACTCGGGTTATTCAAGTCACAACCGGCCAGACCTTATGGGTCTCCAGTGTGCATTATATAAGATAGTTGTCTACCTCCTTAGCTATTAGCGCCAAACTTGGTTTAATAATATAAGATTGCATGAAACAGCCCATCAAACTGAAGTGCCACCCTGTCCCCAAACACAGAAAGGAAATGTTCGAAGTGGATGTTGAAGCCACTTTTATTCAACGCAGTTCACTGCCCCGTGTTGCTTTATCTAATGCTGGAATGTACTCAGTGGAACATATTTTAAAACCCGTATTCTCTATGAATCTATATGCGCCTCAAAGTCTAAGCACATTGGAACCAGATAAAGGGGCACTGTCAAGTTCAATTTTGTCACGGTTACCTCCTGAATAATACTTCAAAGATCTTATTCACATATTTCATACAGGAGGATTAGAATATGCACTCAGTTAAAAAAAGATTACTTTGCAATTCTGATGATCAGGCACAATCTTATTGCTAATAAACTCCTCCTTTGTATAGTTTCCCACACAAACAAGTAGAGTTTCTCATGGGAAATAGGCTCATGTAATTTTTTGAAAGAAACATATACTAAGCTTTGTATTTGTTGAAAAATCAACAAATAAAACAGTACCTTTAAAGGGAATGCCCTAATAGAATATTGCAGAAAATAAAACATCCACTAAAGCTTGTAGTGAATGAATAAATCAGCTTTTAGGGGTTTTAAAAATAATTCTTATTAGAATTATTAGTAATTTCCATTGACCACACGAGTATCAAAGTAAACTTCGGAGGAGGTGTTGAAAATGGATAGCTCCAGGGTCTAATTCAGCCTACATTGTGGATTGCCTGGTCTAGCTCAGTTTTTTAAACATTTTGTATTTCAAATGCTTTCTCCATTCTATATCCTCTCTCCCAAATACCCCACGATTGTGTTGTACCCAAGTAGATCCAAATTTTGGTGTTACGTGCCTGGCCTTGTAGGGGAGGCTGAGATTGCAACTTCTGCATTAGAAGAGGGGGCCCAGTACATTTTCATGAGACCCATGCCTACATGCATTTAATAATAAATTTGAACATATTTGTGTATGTTTTCATAATGATCGCCTACCTACATAGGCTGTGACATGATTGAGCACTTAAAATTAAAATGTGGTAATTTCAAGGTTTTTTTTTTCCTCTCCTCTCCTATTTTTCTCTTCTGCTAGTTGTTTTTTTGCACCAAGATTTCCTGAACTGCAGGTACGCTGGGACGAAGGTAAACAGAGGGCCGGCAGAAGAGGCAGCATGAACAGCATAATAAATAAATAAATCCTTTGGGCCTTGCGACGGTCATGGGTCACACTCTGGCAATCACTGTTGTGACGCATGGGGTGGCCCCTTGGATGAAGCTGTTATTGCAGGACTGTCTGGACAGAGTGATCTGGTTTAAAAGGGTCAGTTTCTTTTAAAGCCTTAGTTTATTTGTTTTAATGGGGTGTTAAAGATAGTGCTGCTAACCTGAAAATTAAGAATTAGATGTTTAACTTTAAATTGTACCTGGAACTGAATTTTAGACTGATACAGGTATGAACTGATGAAAGAGTCACACCTTAGTTAGGAAATTAACTTGTTCATAGTGTTTCCACTCCCTTGTGTGTCTTCTCACAATCTTTTGGAGAAGTTAAGTAATATTATTCTCATTTCACAGGGGGAAAAAAAAAAAACTTCAAAAAATGGAATTGAGGAACTCATAATCATATGTTTAGTTAGCAACCAGTAGGATTAATTTGTGCTTTTTACTGCACAACCATATGCAAGTGCATCTTTTTTTTTCTCAATACAATCATCTATTGAGTTGTTTTTATTTCAAAATATTAAGGGGGTACAAGTTATTTTGATACATGGCTTGAATCAGGGCTGTAAATGTGCCCCCAATGAACACCTGAATAGTGTTCATTGTACCTGTTAGGTGGGTTTTTTGCTCCTTCATTCCTCCCCCCCCCTCTGCTTGATTTCTTATGACTTTTATTCCCCTCTGTGCAGTTGTGTGTGTGTTCCCATAGGTTAGTTCCAATTTATTAGAGAGTACATCTGGTGTTTGTTTTTCCATTCTTTAGATACTTTGCTTAGAATAGTGGTCTCCAGTTCCTCCCAAATTAATGCAAAAGGCATTAATGCATCCTTTTTTTATGGCTAAGTAATACTACATGATATACATATACCACATTTGGTTAATCCACCCATGAATTGATAAGCACTTGGGTTGATTCCACATCTTTGCAATTGTGAATTGTGCTGTAATAAGCATCTGAATATGGGTATCTTTTTGATAAAAAGATCTCTTTTCCTTTGAATAGATACACAGTAGTAGGATTGCTGGATCAAATAGTAGGTCTACTTTAAGTTTTTTGAGAAATCTCCATACTGTTTTCCATAGGGGTTGTACCAATTTGCAGTCCCACCAGCAGTGTATAAGTTTTCCTTTTCTCTATATCCATACTAACATCTATTGTTTTTTGACTTTTTAATAAAAGACATTCTAATAGGAGAAAGGTGATATCTCATTGTGGCTTTAATTTGCATTTCCCTGATGATTAGAGATGTTGAGCATTTTTTCATATGCTTGCTGGCCACTTTTCTATCTTCTTTTGAAAAACTTCTGTTCATGTCTTTTGCCCACTTTTTAATGGAAGTGGGCTTCATACCAGGAATGCAAGTTTGGTTCAACATACGTAAATCAATAAATGTGATTCGCCACATAAGCAGAAGCAAAAACAAAGACCATATGATCATCTCAATAGATGTACAAAAAGCATTTGACAAAATCTAGCATACTTTCATGATAAAAAAAAAAACCCTCAACAAACTAGGCATAGAAAGATCATATTTCAAAATTAGAAAGCCATATATAACAAACCCACAGCCAACATCATACTGAATGGGGAAAAGTTGAAAGCATTCCGCTAAGAACTGGAACAAGACGAGAGTACCCACTGTCACCACTTCTATTCAACATAGTACTGGAAGTCCTAGCCAGGGCAATCAAGCAAGAGAATGAAATAAAGAATAGCCAAATTAGGAAAGAAGAGCTCAAACTATTGCTTTTCACTGATGAAATGATCTTATATCTAGAAGACCCCAAAGACTCCATCATGAGACTCCAGGAGGTCATAAATAAGTTCAGCAAAGTCTCAGGATATAAAATCAATGTACACAAATCAGTATCAAGTGTATCTTTTTATTTCATGATCTCCTCCCCAGAATTGAATTTTAGGAAAAATAAAAATGAAACCTAAGCAGAACTGGAGTGTCTAACAGATTGGGTCAGGATCCTACTCAGGTTCAACTTGACTACAACAGCTCTCTCTCTCTCTCTGCATTTCCAGGTGTCTTAGACCATTTAGTTTTACTATAATAGAATACCTAAGACCAGTTAATTTAGAAAAGAGGTTTATTTGGCTCATGACTCTGGTGCCTGGGAAGTTTGATATTGGGCAGCAATATCGAATTTAGTTTCTGCTAAAGCTTCCGGAGAAAATACACGGTTGCCCTGCACAGTGCAGTTTGATTTGACAGTTGAGACTAGAGGACAAGCCACATCAGAGCCAGCAGTTTAGATTCTTCTATATAATTGAGGAAGAATCCCAGATGTTCTCCTCCTGAGTAAACTAGCATTGACTTGTTACAAAGAAGCTGGTGGACCAGACTACTCATCATTAAAACAGACTTTGCCCTTTTTGTCTGGGTCCCAAAAAGAAAAAAAGACTTCTTAATTTGCTGAAGGGCATTGATTTGTGCCAATCCAAATATGAAACAGGTAGGGACTTTACAAACATACTCTATGAAGCACTTAGCACCTGCCCCAGTCCATTAAAACAAATTATCAACTCTTAGAGCATTTTAAAGTATGGACTCTAAGAACCTACGCCAGACAAGTAAAGACATCAAAGCCATGCTGAGCAAAAGAAAACTTCCCTCTTCCTTTCTTCCACCACCAGAGGGTAATTTTAATTTTCACTTGTTTGATCTCCAAGAATTTAATTTTCTGATGAGGCTATGGAGAAGCTCTGGAGGGTGACAGACAGTAATACTTCATTTTCTACAAGAGTTCTATAGTCTGCCCTTATTCTAAGGTTTCAGTTCCCCATGGTAAACCATGGTTGCTTATTTTTATTAATATAAGATATTGACAGTCATCACATTCACATAACTTTTATTATGACATATGATTATGATCATTCTATTTTATTATTGTTGTTAATCTCTTGCTGTATCTAATTTATAAATTAAACTTTATGATAGGTTTATAGGTATAGGAAAAAACATAGTATATATAGGATTTGGTACTATCCAAATTTTAGGCATAGACTGGGGGTCTTGGAATGTATCCCCTGCAGATGAGAGGGGACTACTATATTTTGAGACCAGAGTTTTGCAACTTGGAATTTATAGCATTATGAAAGCAGTTGTTGCTACATGGAAATTGGAATTTAGTTATTTTTCAGACTTGAACTAGAACTTTGGGTGAGCGATTCTACTATAGCTAGCTTTGCTAATGTATGGTATAGATGGCAGGATATGAAAAGGTTCTAGTTCAATATCTTCAAAGTAGTTCAAATCCACTACTGCCTATCATTTCACCATTGGGGCTTTGTTCGTTTGGAACTTGAGAGGATTCTTAACCATGTAACTTCACTACCAGAGCTTGGAATTGAACTTGTTTTTTGAATTTCCCATCTAGGGGGTTTCACTTCATTTTTTTTTTTTTTTTTTTTTTTTTTGAGACAGAGTCTCACTTTGTTGTCCAGGCTAGAGTGAGTGCCGTGGCGTCAGCCTAGCTCACAGCAACCTCAAACTCCTGGGCTTGAGTGATCCTTCTGCCTCAGCCTCCCGAGTAGCTGGGACTACAGGCATGCGCCACCATGCCCAGCTAATTTTTTATATATATATATCAGTTGGCCAATTAATCTCTTTCTATTTATAGTAGAGACGGGGTCTCGCTCTTGCTCAGGCTGGTTTTGAACTCCTGACCTTGAGCAATCCGCCCGCCTCGGCCTCCCAAGAGCTAGGATTACAGGCGTGAGCCACAGCGCCCGGCCTCACTTCATTTTGATGCCACCCCCCCCGGCCAACAGCTTTAAGAACAAGCATGGGACTCACAAGAGAAGTGTGGCTTCAAAAGCACCAGGAGGAGGTCTCAGGAGTTAGTGACAAGGAACTAACAGGGGAGTTGAGTAGGTTCTAATGAAAAGACAAGTCTACTTGGAGGTAGGACTTCTTCTATCTCCATGTTTTGGAACTGAAGTATCTTTTTTTTTTTTAACTATTTGATTGAGTGTATGACACCCTTCTTCCTGAAGGTACTCAGTGACATATTTTTAAAATGGAAAATGAATGACTTTAACATGAAGTGTTGTGACCCCTTAGGGCATCATGAAATTAAGGCTAAGAAAAAACGTTGTCAAGCCAGTGCTGAGGTGGCCAGAGAAAGCAACCACATTCCTTTTTAACGTAACAACACCGTCTCTGTTATTTTGTCATGGCTATCAAATTAGCAAGAGGCTGGTGTCTAGAAATGAAAAAAACAAAATCAGAATTTGAAACATGATAGTAAGTAAGGTAGACCAGCCATCCCAGTTTCCCGAAGACTGAGGTGTTTCCTGGAATATGCTCTAAAAATAGGACAGTCCTGGACAAATCAGAACGGTTGGTCAACCAGGTGCGTGGTCATTTAAATAAACACTGAGTTCTGTCCCTTGCATGGGTTGGTCTCTCAATTGAAAAGGTTTACTCAGTTGGGGAGAATGTTTCCTCAGAGAAAACACCATTCAGTGCCATTATCTGGGAAGATACAGCTGGAGCACACTCTTGGAGACTTAGGCAGAGCGGGGCAAAGATCTAGCTGGCAACATAAATGTACCTTTATATTTTAGCTTCAGGTCTTGAGTGTGGTTAAGGCTGGAAGAAAGCAACGGGGCAGAGAAGCCATTCTGGAAGTGACTGCATGCATAGAGGCACAGAAAATGTACACACCCAATCTATATCAGGGCATGACATTCACCCCTAACAAATTTGGTCTATACCTCGTATCCCAAGCCTACGCAATGTGTCCTCACTTCTTCTGTCCCAGAATACCTTTTCCCTTCTTCCACAACTATGGAAAAAAATACTATTAATATTAATATCTATTTTTCTAAGTTTCTTTTTTTTTTTTTTTTTGAGATAGGGTTTCACTGTGTCACCCAGGCTGGAGTGCAATAGTGTGATCACAGCTCACTACAGTCTCAAACTCTTGGACTCAAGCATCCTCCTACCTCAGCCTCCCTAGTAGCTGGGACTACAGGCATACGCCGCCATGCCCAGCTAATTTTTTTAGTTTTTGGTAGAGATGAAGTCTCACTCTGTTGATTAGGCTGGTCTTGAACTCCTGGGCTCAAGGGATCCTCCTATTTTTGGCCTTCCAAATTGCACATCTCAATTTGGACTAACCACATCTCAAGTTCTCAAGAGCCACATGTTGCTAGTGGCTACCATATTGGACAGCACAGGTTTAAATAATAAGTTAAAAAAATGTACTAATGCAGATGATGGAGACTTTATATGGAAGGACTTTAGTTTGATTCTATAATCAATGCGAAGATACCATAAGTTTTTGAGAATACTGCAATAACTTGTCTTAACATAATGAGAGTAAAGATTACAGAGGTGAATTCACAGAAATCGAGAGATAGGGTTATTTCTGTGACAATGAATAAATGGAAGAATAGCATCAGAACTTTGTGACTGATGGAACACAAAAAAGTAAAGGAGAGAAAGGAGCAAACAATAACTTTCAAACCCAAAATACCAGGAGAGTGGTGGGGAGGAAGTAGGAGAGAAATATCAGTCCAAGAAAGAAAGAAATTTGTTTTCAACCCTATACTCTCAGGTGATTGTAAGATAATCTCACCAGAGACACAATTTGGAGCAAGGATGAGAGATAAGGCCTGAAAAGTAGCTTTTGAGATTGATGTCATTACGTTGGTTGAACCTTAAAAATGGATAATAAGATGACTAAGATAATGACTAAGATAATGAAGGTTGATGAAGATAAGAATGAATCTAGAATTTAATCTTAACAATGCTTAGTTAGCAAACAGGACAAAGGATGATAGGAGGAAAACTAAGAGATCATGGAAGCCAAGGGATGGCCAATTTCAAGAAAGAAAGGAACAGAAAGCAGGAGAGAATTTGAGGCACATGAGAACCAAAAAATGTCCATTGGACATGGTTACAAGGAGGTCTCTGGAGCAATTAGGACCTTCATCAAGACTGAAAGAAGAAAAGAGTATTAACATTAGCTTAGCTCTCTTCTAAACTCCTGGTTTTCAGTCCTTAGAGCAACAGGCTAACTGAAGATGTTTGGATTGAGAAAGTTGACTTTTTCCAGCAGATACATTCCCAGCAAGAATCCTGGCAGAAGGAAACAGAGACCAGCACAGGGCGGGTGGAGCTCTGGGCAATTCTTGATTAATGGCCAACATAAAGAAAGCCCAGAAAGAAGCCAAGTGACAGGATGCAGGGAAATTCGCAGGGAGAGCAATGTGGGACTGAAAACCATTGCAAAACCATTATTTGGTCTTACTTAAAAAGCCAGGCAGAAAAATATGAATTTTAAAGATAACTTGTCATTAGGACTTTTTGGATTTTTTCCAACCATTTTTGCAGTGTTTTGCTGCTTACCTTAAGGGATGGGCAAGTATGGAATGTGTCCAATGGAAAGTTGCCTTTAGTTTTTTTTTTTTTTTTTTTTTTTTTTTTACACATTTTTGAAAGGGGAGTGGAGAATAGCATTGGCCTGAAAGTCCTTGGTACTCTAGGGGCCTAAACTCTGGTCTATCTAATACTTTTTCTCTTTCAAGCCTATTTAAATATAGGAGAAGTATCCAGTACCTAACCATTTGAAAAATATGGATTTTAGCTTGTGTTTGCTGAAACGGCTTGGGGATAATACAGTCACAAATTAGAACTAATAAGAATCAACTCATTCAGTTTTGATAGTTAAAGTAAATCCCTTTTTCATGGACATGAGATTTACTTTGGGTTGTATTTGGCAAGTGTGGGAGGACAGGGTGTGGAATTTATTCAACTGCAAAAGTCCCTTGAAATTCCCTGAATTTCATGAAACCTTAGGAGTTCAGAGACATACACACAAACGTTTGTGAAATCATTGGAAGATGACCACCTAGGACCTAGGTTATTCCATCTGCTGAAAATGGCTAAGTTGGATTTCCTGTTACGTTCCTAAAAAGGAAACTTGGCAGATGACAGCAAAAAGTGATTGCAAAATACCAGACAGGGTGAGGTAGAAGAAGATGGGTGAAACCTATACCTAACTAGGAAGAATATGCTAATTCTATACTGAGCAGCGAAAGAAAATGCAAAGTGAGATGAAGTCAAAATAGCTTAACCTGTTTCAAACATTTTATTTCTAAAAATTCTATTCTATTTTCTCTTCTTCTAGTGCATCTTAGAGATTCATACTAAATCTGTGGCCATCCTATTCTCTTTCTACATCTAAACACATTTTAAAAGTTGAGAAGTAACCAAAGATATGATATAGGATTCAGGGTTAACCAATCATTGTGAACGGAAAATGGAATATATTAAGCCAAAGAGCAGTGTGTCAAGATATTCAGCAATCTTGTTAGAAAGTTGTTTAAAAGGACTTGCTCATTTTTGCTCAGAGATGAAATAGCAATTATTATTCACTTACCTGGACATAGTGTGTTCTTATCTGAGGAAGTAGTGCTCAGATGGGCAGATTAGATACATCAAAGATCGTATTCTCACTAAATTGGCAGTTTCTAGACGTCAGATAGATTTGTTTATCCCAAATCATTGCCTTCCAACCTAATCACAGATTCAATACAGATTCAAACACTGTTTAAATAAATAAAAATATGTGGGGAAATAATCGCTTAAGTTTAAAATTAGGAATCTCCATTTTTTGAAAAAACCAGATGAAAATTTTTATATCGGATTCCTAGCCATTGGAAATTAGATGAAGCATCTTGAATATCGAGTCTTCACCCACTTGTGCAATGCCTTGGAGCTGTGGGATTGAGTGGGAGTTTAGATTGAGTCCACATTCTTCATTTCCTTTGACAAGGAATTGGTTTTACATTGATAGACTCTCTATTACTTAAGACATTCATTTTTATCAGATAGTACTCTTGTAATCGGGTTCTTGTAAACCTCGAGTTTCTTTGATGGGATCCACGGATGGCTTCACGAGGTACATGAACTCTGGAAACAGTAAATGAGATTTTTGTACATGTACCATTTTCCGGAGTGAAGCCCCACACTATATATTAGATTCACTTGGGAAAACATGTCTTGAAGTTAAGAATGATTTAGAACATCACATTCTCTATATGTATTATACTGAGTCAATATGAATCTGGCACTTTGCCAAAGCTATTTGTCACAAGTCAATAAAGGGACGGTTAGCATGATATTAAGCAAAATATGGTAGAGCCTTCTGGCAAACAAAAGTAATAACATACACTTACTTTTCAATTCGGTGCCCGTGTTTTGCTACATTTCGGATTAAAATTAACAGAATTTCACATTGTGACTTTCATCTTATCGGGCGACTCCTAAAGTCAACAATAGCACAGTATGAGAAACCTTGATTGTGTAACTTCTGCTCTCACTCCCCCGTAAATAGCAAATGTCGTTTTCTCATAAAGTCACCCCTAAATAATCATGCCTCCTTGTTCACGTTTCCTGGAGTTTTCAAAATAGCAACTGCACGTTACTTATGAGGCTTTACGTTTAAGTGTCTATGGCAGAGCACCCCGACCTGGGCTTCTATTTCTGATTATGGTGACAATTTATTATTATTTTCTTATTTCCGAATTCTTCCCAGCGTGAAAAGGAAACGCGGGATCCAAACTGCACTTAGACCAAGTCTGCTTCGGGTCCTCCAGGGAAGGCAAGAGCTGGTGCCCGCGGGCAGCTCCGCGGCTCCCCAGGCCGGAGCCCTCCCGCCCGCGCAGCGAGCGCGCCGCCGGGCAGTGCGGGCGCCGGGGGCCGGGGACAGACCCGGGGCGCAGCGCCGGGCGCCGCCCACCGCGACGATTGGCCAGTGCGGCCCGGCGGGAGCGCGGGGGGCGGGGAGGAGGCGGCCGGCCCCGCCCCCTGCCCCGCCCCGCCCCCTGCCCCGCCCCCGCCCCGGCGCCACTACACAGAGCGGCGCCCACGTGCCCTGCCCGCCTTCTGCCGCGCGGCGACCCGGCGCTCCTGTTCGCGCGGACCCGTCCGGCGGCGGCCGCTCCTCCAGCCTCCCCGAGCCGGGGCGCCCCACCAAGTCCAGCCGCTCGCCTCCTGTCACCCCCTCGGCGCGGCCCCAGCGCAGCCCCGTGAGTTGCCAAGTCTCCCGCCCCGCCGAGGGGCCGCCGCGAGGGGCGGCCGGGCGCTGGGGCCGGCGGGGGCCGGAGTGGGACGGGGCCCCGAGCGGTTCGCCCAGCTGCGTGCAGCTGCCGGCAGGCCGCGCTCCGGCCGCTCGGAGGCGGAGAGCCGGGGGGCGGTGGGCAGGGGGTGCGCTCGGGGTGCGCCCCGCCTCGTGCGGCCCGGTCCGCGGGGTGCGGACGGGGCTGCCCCGGGGCGTCGGGGGCCGCGGGAGCTGGGAGGGCGCCTGGCACGGCGACTGCGTGGGGCCCTTTAGTCATTCCTGTTCTGGGGGCCCTGGACACCCCTCTCTGGGAGGGTAGGCCAAGCCTCTCCTCCAAGCATGCCGAGGGGTCCCCCCAAAGTCGCCTTCCACTCCGTTGGGGTTCTTGGAATACCAAACGAGGCTCGGAGCGCTGGAAGCCTTTTCCCATCCTGCAGGGGACCTTGGCAGGACAGGTAAAACGGCCTGTCGTGGCGTCTGTCGCAGAGGTGGGGAAACCTGCGGCCTTAAGGCCACGTCGTGGCCTGCTAGATCCTTAAGTGTGGCTTTTTGGAAGGATGGGGTATTTTCAAGTGAACGGGTGCCGCGCTAACCCGTTTGACACGGGCTATATCTTTTAAGCCCATTCCATGAAGTCTCCAACCTTGAACTGGAAATGCCATTCTTGAGTCTTAGGGAACCACACTACCCATCACCCCAGGGTACTTGTCAGCCCAGAGAACTCTTCACCTTCTGTTTACGTGTACATCCAGCCCGTGGAGTAAGGTATTCAAATATCGCGTCTTAAAGTTATTTAAAAGAAACGTGCTTAACAAAATCAGTCACATATGGCTGTGGAAGGGCAGACTACCTAGATTTCAGGAGTGCAAGTATTCAGCCTGTTCAAACTTTCAAATATTTATACAAAACTGTCTTAAAAAGCCTGTAGGTGACTAATTTCAGACTGGTAATAAAAATTTATCTAGACGTTTGTGCAGTTAACACTAATCCTTTTAACGGGGCCATATAGCATGCCAGATCTTATTCAAATAGAGCTTTGCGAATCCTGTCCTGCAATCTGGGACCTGAAGTTAGAGGGTTTGTGGCTTCATACTTTTTCTTTCATGCCTGAGCCAGTCTTTAAAACTTCTGTCTCCTCTTTCTCCTTTAGCATTAGTAAGAATTATCTTCTCAAGGAAAGTGAAACATTTTGTGTTTGTAGTCTTTCTCTGCAGGATGTACAGGATAAGAATATTCTGTATTAATTATATATTTTCTTAGGGTTGCTTTTTTCTTTTAATTGCCCTGAAGCTTAACATGAAATGATCTCACAGTGCAGAAGAGCATATGACTTTTTATTCTCTCTCTCTCTCTACTAAAAAATTGCTAGTTGGCTGCTGTGCATTGAATCTGGGAGGCCACGTTATTGTGATTTTTTTTTGTCTTTTCCTCCCTTGCCCCTCGCTTTGTTTCCACACTGTACCTTGATTTGGAAATGTCATTTACCTTAAGGCATTTTAATCTTTTAGAGTGTCCCATGGCCTTGGAGACCAGAGTAAAGCGCTGTGGTATCTGCAAGGATTCCGTTTGCAGAATCCTTGGTCTCTTTTGCAGGTCTGCATAGCCCTTTTGATTCCAGAGTCTCTGATCATTGTCACTGGATTTAGGAGCTTGGGAAGAACGGAGGCTAGGAGGGGAAACATGATAGCTGTGGTAGTTTAAAAACTCTGAGAATACTCTGGAGTTTTTCCTTTTGTATTCCCATATAGACATATGTGTCAGAAGAATTTTTTTTCCCCCAAAGACAGCAATAAGAACAATTTTAAAGTTCATGTTTTTTGCTTTCCTCTGCAAACATGCCCATCTTTGCAGAATGGAAGTGCCTCATCTCTGTTCTAGGTGGCTCACCTTCTGTTCTCTTCTTGTATCTCCTAGCTTAAGTCATTGTTTCTCCTGCCTGTTCATGCCAGATGTTGAGCCCTCTTCTGTCATTTCTTATCCTTTTGGCCCTACTTTTTCAGATTCCCTCGTAGGTTTCTCCAGTAACTTCTCTATTTAGCTTTGTTTTTGTCTTCCCTTCTGTTTTATTTGTATGCTTCTCTCTCTCTCTCTCTCTCTCTCTCTCTCTCTCTCTCTCTGTTTGTGTGTGTGTGTTCAGAGCCATCTGCTGGTTTTATTTTGGTACCCTTCAGTGACCAACTTTCAGAACAGAGTCTTGAAAACATCTTCATGTTGCTATTTGCCTTATTATTTCCCCAAACTTGTGGATATGAACACACTGATTTTTAAAGACTGGCTTCTTATAGACTACTTACTGGATGCCACACATTTAGAACAAAAGCAAAAGTTTCAGTTGAATGTATTTCTAATTATTCACATGTTTAGTATTATGTCTGTTATTTGAATACTTTGTCATCCAACTGAATCCTGAAAAACTCAGTTTTCTGTAAGATTTCACTTATGTGATATAGGATTTAGATCACTTATCTAAATGGTTTTGAAAATCTTAAGTGGTTAACTCCTTTATAAATCTTTAATCTGGATATTCAAAACCATATAGGTATAGCCTTAAAATAACAGAAAACCAATGGAATTGTTCTTGTCATTGTTTTCTATTTAAAAAACTTTTCATTCTGGTGCTTAACATAGTGTGTATCACATAACATATGCTCAGTATGTCTTTATGGTTGAGCGAATGCTGCTGATTTCAACAATTTAAGAAAAGGTGTTTTATCCATCTTCAAATGTATTTATTCCTTCATTGAAGGAGTTATCTTTACCAGATACTGGACAACCAAAAAAGTACGGATAGCTCCAATTTTGGTAGGATTCTATAATTATTTTTACATTTGGGAAACTCTCTGTTGATGGATTTTAAAAGTAGTTTTTAAGTTTTGCTGTCAACTGTATGAAAAATAACACCACCTCTAGGCAGGTGACTTCAGTAGTGCCTGCATCAGAAGGCAAGTAATGAAATACTCCCTCTAATATATGAAGACAGTACTACTGTTTCATCATCAAAAGCCCATGTGCTTGGCATTTTTGTTTCACTGGTAGTAATAAATTTGTCCCAACTCCTCTTACATTTCCTTTGACTTACCTTTCTGGCTATTGTTGTGAAGTGGTGTCTGGCTGTGCAAATGTTGTGAATGCCATTGACAAAACCAACTAGAAATTCATTTCCATCATCCTCCAGCTAGTTAACATAATCACAAGATGATTCATCTATTAACTTTTGTTGTCTAATATAATAAACGTAACTATTATATATTAATCTGTAGAAGCAAGCAGTATACCCTTGCTTTTCCCATGATTATGGATTCTTGTTGAAATATTTCTGAGAAGGTCCTCTGCTGCCATTATGTTCACCTTCTCACCGGTGAGTTTAATTAGTATTGACTTAAAAGATTTGAATTGACCTGGCTTTTGTTTAAAAGGCTGGATTTGAATATGTGGGTCATGTTTCTTCTTTTCTTATTTAGACTTTTAGCTTGGATCTCTCTCCTCAGGGAGCTCTGTGGCTCACTGTGTTTCTGGGTGTGTATGGATATGATACATTGTGGAAAACCTTGGGGTTTCTTGACACAAGACTGTATATACAAGACTGAATCATCAAGCTGGAGTGTTCTAGTGCTGTAAATGTCATGCATTTAATTTTATGCCTTATTCCTATCCCCTTGCAAAAAATACAAGTAAAAAATAAAATATGTAAAATGAAATGAAAACTACACCCACACACCCATTCTGGCGCCACTGCATGCTGGCACCTCTCTTCAGAACTGAACTCAATCAAGGATTCAGCAATAAGGCAAATGATATGAGAACATTCCATGACCTTTTGTCCAGGAGTTTGGAAAAAAAAAAAAAAAACTCTGACTATGTCGTATTCTTTTTGGAATATTTGGTGAACAATACACAACGAAGAATTTTTATGTCCCCTGTTGATTCTTACTAGTTTTTCCCACAGTTGTGGGGAAAATTCTCTTCTTTCCTTAACCCATTCTGGTTTCACGAAGGCTTCTTAAATCTTCATTCACTTATTTCTAAAGCAATGCTAGCTTCACCATCAAAACCTACTTCCTTCCCGCGGAGACCTGGTGATCACAGTGTATAGACTTTGGTGTCACCATGGATGCTGAATGACACTATAATTAAGAAGCTCTTATTTTATACTTTGCCCGTGTTTGTTTTTGTTTTGTTAACAAATTGTTTTAATCAGATTCCGAGTTAAG
Organism: Microcebus murinus; assembly: GCF_040939455.1. Classification (NCBI taxonomy): domain Eukaryota; kingdom Metazoa; phylum Chordata; class Mammalia; order Primates; family Cheirogaleidae; genus Microcebus; species Microcebus murinus. Next base: position 15,945,659 of record NC_134127.1, read on the forward strand.
TGGATCTATGCCACTTAAAAGCAGATGTCTCTTTGAAACATCAAGTATTAAAGTAAACCTTCACTCTCACTTTTTATTCATGTTTACTTCTGTGTGGGCAGAAACATGTTATGTAGGTTGGTAACTTGATCATATTTGGAAGATAAAATTTGTTTGGTTAGGGCCTTTTCTTGCCTTGGCTGTGGGTACCTATCTGTTATCTTGGTTAATAATGCTGGAAACTCAGACTTATGGGGGGAGATGGGGAAAGGGCATTTATTGAAACCTTAAAATTTGTACCCCCATAATATGCCAAAAAAAATAAATAAATAATGATGGTGATGCTGACAGTTCTAGGAGAATTAACCGTTATTTTGTATTAAACCTTAAGGAAAAACTGGAATCTCTTTGCAGGTTCAGTGTTACTTGTTTACTCCCTTAGTACAAACTTGGGCCAGATTTTCTGAATGCAGTGCAATTTTTACTTTGAAAAAAATCACATAAACTTTCTAGAACTTGAAATATATTTGACTGGCAGGAGTGAGAAATCTGTGTATCGCGTGCAATGTCTCTTTTCCCAAAGCATGTTTATCTTTTGGGTTATATTCCTCTTCCACCCTTCATGCTCCACCATTCTGGCTTCTAAAAAAAGGTATGCATTTGGTAGAAACAACTGAATTTGATTTTTGTGAAACTAATTGTAAAATTTCCCACCGCTAATATGCAAAATTTGTGGAATTTAGTAATTGTATGTGTAACCCAATTACTGAGTGCTGTTTTGATACACTGGGATTCCCTTGGAATAGGAAATATGACTTCGTAACTTTGATTCTAAGAATATCCTATGAGACATTCTGTTTGGAGTTTTCCATGATCAGAGGTTAGTTAATCCATTTTGGATGACTACGAGTTATGTATAACTATGACCCAGATCTAGAATCTGTAGAGAAGCAAAGAACAAATCCCTGTCCTCTGGGTGTTGACCACCTAGTAAAGGAGATAACAAATATAGTATACATATGATTCAAGAATTGTGATAAAATGCCATTTGAGTGATACAAAGAGCTGAAGTGTCATGAGGAGAGATAATCTATTCTAAAATTTTTTTTGAATATGCATTGTGTTCCTGACCAAGACTAAGTAATCAATCAGTTTTAGGCATTATTATCATACTGTTACTACTTTTAAAACTACTAATGACCAGGCCCAGTGGTTTATACCTGTAATCCTAGCACACTGGGATGCCGAGGCAGGAGGATGTCTTGAGCTCAGGAGCTCAGAGACCAGCCTGAGCAAGAGTGAGACCCTGTCTCTACTATAAATAGAAAGAAATTAGCCAAACAACTAAAAATAGAAAAAATTTAGCCAGGCATGTTGGTGTGTGCCTGTAGTCCCAGCTACTTGGGAGGCCAAGGCCAGGAGTTGAGGCTTAGCCCAGGAGGATCACTTGAGCCCAGGAGTTGAGGTTGCAGTGAGCTATGATGATGCCACTGCATTCTACCCATGGTGACAGAACGAGACTCTGTCTCAAACAAAACAAAACAAGACAAAGCAACTACTATTCCTCCTCCTCCTCTTTGGTAAAACTTGGGTCCCTAGAAATTGAGTTTGGGCTGAGCCAGTTATTCACCAACATTTGTGTTTAGGAGGGCCATAATACTTACTAATGACTTGGCAAAATTTAATATAATTTATTACCCCAGGTCTCTAGAAAGTTATATTTAACTGAAAATTCAAACTAGTCTGAAATGTCTTAAGAGGAAAGTAAAAACACATTAGGTTATATTTTAGATGGAGATTCCAAAATTATGGTCAAATTAAGAACATGAAATTATCGTAATTTCTTACTCTAAAAGTTGAATTGTTGCATTAGGCAAACTTGGTACTTTTGTACTAACTTAATGAGTTTAAAATCCATAAAGGGGCTTTTCAAGAATGTAAAGATCACAAGAGGCCTTAGGCATCATGCCCATTATTTCTTCTCCCAGGAGGAGACCCTCTGAAGACCACCAGAAAAATAGTCAGCACCTACAGCTTAGTGTTGGCTCCAGTCTTGGCTTTCAGCATGGAATGGAGAAAGGACTGATAAAAAGTGTTAATAGTAGTTCTTTTTACTTAAGAATGTTTTGGCTATTCAGATTCTTTTTTGGTTCCAAATGAAGCACAGAATTATGTTTTTTCTAGATCTGAGAAATATGATGCTGGTATTTTGATGGGGATTGCATTGAATTTGTAAATCACTCTGGGTAGTATGGACAGTTTAACAATGTTGATTCTCCCCATCCATGAGCATGAGATGTTTTTCCGTTTGTTTGTGTCATCTGTGATTTCTTTCATCTGTGTTTTGTGGTGCTCCTGTAGAGCTCTTTTGCCTCCTTGGTTAAGTATATTCCTAGCTATTTTATTTTCTTTGTCGCTATTGTGAATGGTATTGAGTCTTTGATTTGACTCTCAGCTCAACTGTTATTCGTAAATAAAAATACTACTGATTTGCGTACATTGATTTTGTACACTGAGACTTTGCTGAATTTAGTTTTCAATTCTAGGAGTTTTTTGGTGGAGCCTTTATGATTTTCTAGATACAAGATGATATCATCAGCAAAAAGGGATAGCTCGATCTCCTCTTTCCTGATTTAGGTACCCTTTATTTCCTCAGTACCTGTCAGACATGGCTCTTTTGTTATATGGGGAAGGTTTCCATGAAGATACGGGGCTTGGTGTCACTGCCTCACCTTCTAGATTTCTGGTTCTTGGGAATGTACCTTTTAAAAAAAATTTTTTTTGATAATCATTCCTAAGAGGTAGGAGGAAGGAGTGAACAAGAAATGGATTCATAATTTTAGCCTGCTAGGCAAATTCTTTATTTAAAGGAATGATGGGGTGAGTCCATTTCTATGGGGTTAATCACTTCACTTTTTAAATGAACCTTAGGTACTCTGGATTCTGATAACCATAATTCTTCACAGCACAAGTGTTGTTATGCCATTATCGGTTTATATATGGCCAATAGAGATTATTCATTTTAGTAGGTTCTTGGGTTGTGTGGTAGGTGAATAGTCATTGCACTATCACTTTAAAATAGTATGTAAGTACATTTTTTTTTTTTTTTTTTTTTTTTTTTTTGAGACAGAGTCTTGCTTTCTTGCCTAGGCTAGAGTGAGTGCCATGGCATCAGCCTAGCTCACAGCAACCTCAAACTCCTGGGCTCAAGCAATCCTCCTGCCTCAGCCTCCTGAGTAGCTGGGACTACAGGCACGAGCCACCATGCCCGGCTGATTTTTATATTATATATATTAGTTGGCCAATTAATTTCTTTCTATTTTTATGGTAGAGACGGGGTCTCGCTCAGGCTGGTTTTGAACTCCTGACCTTGAGCAATCCGCCCGCCTCGGCCTCCCAGAGTGCTAGGATTATAGGCGTGAGCCACCGCGCCCGGCTGTAAGTACATTTTAAATGAATTTCCCTTAAATAATTAGTGGATAAAACTTTCACAAATTTCTTCCTTGTTTTTTCTTCAAGTAGAAAACACCTTATTAAAGAAAATTGTCCCCTTTCCTTTAGAAGGACGGCTTTCTTTAGATAGGGGTTGTCTTTATTTCTGAAATTTACTTTATATTCATTTCTGCAATGTTCCTGATGTCTTCTAGCACAGGGTACTTATTATTTATACATGGGGCTCGTGGTTCACAGGACATTTGTGACTTGCGTAGGTTCTTGTCTTGATAAAAATTTGAATGGAAACTCTTCCTGATAATTTGTATCAACATGGGTATGAATTCCCCTGGGAAAAGCCTGTGTGCCAAACCATAGGCTACTCTGTGTAGACTTTTTATCTGCTTTAAAGGCCATATTAAACAACACAATTGTATATTTATGTTCGAATTCAACAGCAAGTTTGAAGTGGTTTCTTTAGTTCTGCTGTAATGTGAGCAATTGTTTGGGAGGTATCTTTGCTCATGAGTTCTGGGGAGACTTAGGAGGAGCCTGGGGCGAGCTTTGTCACTCCCTCCTTGGAACTCATAGACCCTCAGATGTCTTTTAGCCACATGCGGAGTTTACCTTTGTTCCAGGGCAGCCTGTGCAAGAAAATGAAGTCAAATTGGCTATGATTAGCCAGACAAAGTGAGATTACTATTTCTTTCAATTCTTGGGCTAGGAATTTTACATTGATCTGGACTTTTAAGAAGGAGGTGGTAGAAGAATAACGAACTGCTAAGAGTTCCGTTTATTGATCACCTTGAAGGAGAAAGGCACTGCTAAGTGTTTCAGTGAATGGCAGCCTGGAGTAAGTGTGGCGCATCAGCTGCATGTCGTGCAAGGCTGTGCCAAGCGGGAAATGAGATCTTGTGGCTCTTACAGATCACAGGTCAGTTTCTTACGTAGCTTCATGGTGTTAAGTGAGACTGGGTTCATATGTAAATGTCACAGGGGATTGAATCCCTTTTCTTTGACTTAGTTGCTCTTTAGATCATTTCACAATTTAAAATCTTGAATTACCGTGGTATTTAAAAATGTTTACGTAATTATAATTGGCAGAGCCCACACTGGATCGAATTGCCAGTGGTCTCATTATGGGATAAAATCAGGGTTCTTTTGCATGACCAAAGTAACTCTAATAATCATCAGGCTTACCTGTTGTAGTTCTATGTTCATTCCTTAGAGAACCCACATATATTCAGAGTTACTTTCCTGCCAAATCCCCTTCTTGTTGGCTTTCATCTGGATTATGAACTTAACACTAACAAATTCGGAGAAGTTAAAGGTCGGATTGGTTTTGGGTAGAGTTTTGTTGATATTTACAACTTGAGGTCCATGCTGTTTGAGCAGCCTCTGAGATTTAACTGTGCAACTTCTTAAAAAGATTGAACAACTGAAATCAAGTGGGAGAGCCGAAGAGATTCAGGTTGAAAAAGAAAAGATTACGATGACTTTTGTAGACTTTTCTAATGAAAGGCAACTGCATTTGAACAAATGGTACTTACAGTTCTTTGATACACAGGGAGAGATTGCTCCCCCTGCTTTGCTCAGATACGCCCTCTGTTCTGTTTACATTTATACCTCGGTGGAAGAAGGAGGAATCCTAAGCTCATAGCAGCTGTTTCATGCAGCAGTGGATCTCTTGATGTTTTGGGGGAATTATGGGTATTATGGGATGAAAATATATATGCTCCTGTCTTACCCAGTTCACTTCCCCATTAAAAAAATGCATATCTGCAAGTAAACTGCACCGCCCCCCCTCTGATTTTGTGTAAGATTTTTGGACAGTCAAGATTCCCTGAATTCCAACCAGTACACAGCTAGGGTTTCTGGAACCCAGGATAAGAACCCTGCAATACATAAGCCATTCCTACTTCTCGGAGAAATATCTTAAGGAGAGAATCCTTGGGGGTAAGATGGGGCCTTCCTGCTCACTCATTGTTTCCTCTTGCTGATGTAGTAAAACTACTTACGGCCTCTAAGGAGCAGCCGAGAACTGGCTCAGAGGTGAGCGTAGCAGTGGGGGGTGCACTGTGAGTCAGAGAACAATGACAAACACAATGATGACCATGCTCTTCTGTGCCTTGGTGGAAGCAATTCCCGGGCCTCAAAGGTACATTTGGACTTCGGCATCCCTGTCTTTCTTTTTTTCCTCCAAATTCTCAGATTCACAGATTTCAGTGTCTGCCTATGGACCAGGAGATAAATTCGATGCTGAGTTTTAGCTGAGATCCTTTTAACTGAGAGTTTGTAAACGTATTCCATAAACTGGAAGAAAGGCTGGGTGCAGTGGCTTCCACCTGTAATCCTAGCACTCTGGGAGGCCAAGGCGGGAGGACTGTTTGAGCTCAGGAGTTCCAGACCCACCTGAGCAGGAGCGAGACCCCGTGTCTACTAAAAACAGAAAAAATTAGCCTGGCGTGGTGGTGCATACCATAGTCCCAGCTACTCAGGAGGCTGAGGCAGGAGGATTGCTTGAGCCCAGGAGTTTGAGGCTGTTGTGAGCTAGGCTGATGCCACAGCACTCACCCGGGCAACAGAGACTCTCTCTCAAAAAAAAAAAACCAGGAACAAAAAAAAAGCATGGATAAGAATAGTCAGTGTCCTCTTCTTACCTACAGTTGGAGCATCTTTAGAGTGGACATTTGAAGTCTAATCTTGCTCAGTGTCAGTCTGATAATGGATCTTCTCGCAGAAATCTCTATAATAAACTTAGCATTGAATAGAACCAAAGGATTGCACGATGGAAGCATCACTGCAGGGCCTTGTCAGTTTCTCAAATGTAAAATAACTACTCTATAGATTTGCCTTTTACTTGTCATGTTAGCTTAAAGAATAATAGACAAAGTGAGGAATTTTAAAGTTGATTTCTTTACTGAAATTCTTTCTCTCTCACAACACTTGCTTTAAGAGTAGTGATGATTTGTAATATATTGTTGCAAAGAAAAGCCCTCTTGTAAGTGCCTTGCTTTTGTGGCATAGTGGTTGTGTGGGTGGAGCAGGCCTTATTTATGCTCTGTTCACCAAGAAAATAGCACAGTGCACATTTACATGCCACTGAGAAACAATAGTGGGTGTTGATAAAATTCGTAGTACTAGAGCTGTGAAAACATCCTGGACTGGTGCCTGTTTTAAACTTTAACTGAAACTCAGAATTTCACTTTGAAAATAAAATCTTTTTTTTTTTCCCATTAGGTGATTGATAAATGAGTAAGGCTTGGTATGCTGGAAATTCATTTGGTTATATCGCTATAAAAATGGTAAAACACTATTGTAGTAGCTGGTTTTGTATTTCAAACTCTAAACTTAACAGTGCATTTAAAACGGTCTTGTGGGAAATTAATAACCCTCCCTGGTCACAAACACTTATTGAGTTCCCCCTGGCACTACATACATGCCAAGCACAGTGCTAGACAAATTTGGAAAGGAAGTAAGCTCCTGAGATTGACATTTTAGAGCTCCCTTTTTATAGGTTAAGACTTAAATCTGGAGAGGTGTAACTCATCTTGAGATTAGATAGCAACGGGTACAGTGAGGACTAGAATCCAAGCATTTTGACTTGGAAAAAGCACTAATTTATGTCAGGCCATTCTTTTTTTGTGAAAGCAAATCATAATCACTGCAATACACTACTTGTATGGCATTTTATATTTGGGGATTAGAGTACATTTTAACTTAAAAGTTTTTAGATTTTAATGGTTAACCATAGTATATTGCCTATTTTCCAAAAGTTAAGAAGAGAGGATTTTCAGTGTTCACAACACAAAGAAATGATAACTGTTTGAGGCCATGGATGTGCTAATTACCTCCATCTGATCATTACACATGTGCTAATTACCTTCATCTGATCATTACACATCATATACACATATTGAAATGTCACTCTGTATCCCATAAATGGGTACAGTTATTATGTGTCAACTAAAAAGGAGAAAAAAGAAATATGCAAATGAATAAATTAAAAAATAAAATCTATGTTAATTCAAGAATATCACATGATAGGAATATGCCCTAAATATTTTTATGATAGGCTATTAAATTATTTCTCAAAGAGATAGTTGAAGCTATCGAAGTGCATCTAGAAAATTATAAGTGTTACAGGAAGAGGGGGAAAAGGTTTTTAGAGTTTAAAATTTCTTAAAAATTAACAGGTTTGGATATGACATTTTAGTAGAGTGACATTCTTATGATGTGAACAATTTAATTAAATGGCATACTTTTACCAAAACAATGGGAAAATGTAGTCTTACTCTAAAAAGTCTTCAAATATGGGTTCCAAGCCATTTAAAGTCATTAGTATTTAAACCTCGTAAATGGTGTTTTTCAACAAGTGAGTTCTGTTTGGAGTGCTATTGTGCTATCTTTAAAGAAAAAAACTGTTTGAATTTTTACTTTTTCTGTTATCATAGGGACCAGATGGTTTGCACTTAGTTCAGTGAACCAAACAAAAAAAGAGCAGACTTTGCATAAAATTTCTGTTGATAGTGCATTTTATCTGCCCTGAAATGGATCACATGAACTTTTTGAATAATGAATAGCATATTTACATTATTCAGATTTTTTTTTTTTTTTTGCTACAGAGTATCAGAGAAATGTGAAGGACAAACAACCTAGCATTGTCACTTTGAGTTATTCTTATAAATTATTTATAGTATTTTTCTATTCTTCCTGCATTGCTAACTCTAGGTATTTTGCATGCCCTGTCTACTTTTAAAAATGAGTTGTTCTGGTGATTGAAAGTGCTGTTTAATTTACTGAACTACTGGTAACTGTGGTAAATTAATTTTTATAAGGATTTCAAACTTTAAGCAAAGCCTTGAGGACCCACATCATGTCTATAAACCCAGTTTTGAAAGCATTTAGTACAGTTGAATCTATGTAATAGTATTCGACTTTCTATGGATTGGGCATTGTTGGCCTTTCCATCATTTTTGGTTAACTCTTGTGATGTACAGAGGTGAAAGGTGAAGGTGATAGAGGCCTAGGGCAGGCAGAATGTTAGTACTCAGTGTAGGTATCTCTGCTAGTGGTGACTACAGACACCAGCTGTAGTTGTTGGTACTAATATTATGGTAATTGAAAGTTCATGCATATGTTTTAAGAATGGGCCTTTATCACGTCTTTTGTGTGTGTGTGTGTGTGTGTGTGTGACAGGGTCTTGCTTGTTGCCTGGGCTAGGGTGCAGTGCCATTATCATAGTTTCCTGCAACCTCAGACTCCTGGGTTCAAGCGATCCTCCTGCCTCAGCCTCCCTAGTAGCTGGGACTACAGGTGTGCGCCACCATGCCCAGCTAATTTTTCTATTTTTTGGAGAGACAAGGTCTTGCTCTTACTCAGGCTCACATGTCATTTTAAATCAGTAAAGGTGAACTATATCATTTCACTTCTAACTTTGTATGCATGAATCAGAATTTAGGCTATTTTCAAGAATTGGAAGGAAAGTATTCATGTTATTGAACTAAGTGTAATTTCTGTTGAGCAAAAATAAAATAAAAGAAGAAGGAATGCAAGAACTTTTATTTTAATTATATATATTTTTTGCCCCCAACCAAATGATGTGTGTAGAGCAATGTTTTATGGTAGGGAAAAGTAATTTTTTTCCAATCTTCATTTCAACAAAATGTCTATTTGAGTTGCTTCCCAAATTTAATTTTCCATGTCTTTAAAGGCATGACTTTAGGTATGACTAGCTTTATTGAATCGTGAGATTCCAGGCTCAGAAGAAGCCTATACATTTCATTTCAAGCAGGAAGAACTATGTCTGCCCATTCCTAGTTGGTGTGTGTATGACGTTGAGAGTGAGCTGGCCATTGTATCTGTGCAGATATATCTGCAGAAAAATAAAAATTTCTTAACTTGTAACATAAATGGCAACATTTTCATATTTTAAAACAAAATGTTGAGAATATCTATAACCATAGGAAAAAACTAGCATTTTTTTCCTTCACTTCTTAATTCCCAATCCTACAATGTTGATGTTTCCAGTTTTTTATTTCAGCGCCTAGGCCGAGGGGAACAGTTTGAGCTTCAGAAGAGCCCTTAGGTTCCTTTCCTGCTCTGAAGAAGGAAAATAGCAAGTAGCCCATTCTCATTTATCATCCTTAGGTTTTTCCACCAAGAGCTTCTTGATGTCTCTTCTGACCACACTAGGTACAATGCCCCGCACAGATGTTAGAGACTTTGACATTTAGCTGGGATATTCCTGGGTTGGTGGCTGTTTCGGATTAGGCAGTTTATAATCTGGGCAGTGCTTACAGTAGGCTTTAGGGTTTTTTTCTCCTCCTCCCTCCTCCTTCCTTGTCCCTCTTCTTCCTTTTCTTCTACTTCTAATTGGCAGTGTACATGGGCAAACTGGTCAAACCTGAACCTAGCCGGCACCGGAGACCGAACTGTCAAGGCTGAGCTCTTCTGTAGCCCAGGCTCTGGGTGTTCTCCTGTGACTGTGTGCCATGCTGTCCTTGGCATATAGGTTGCACTTTCTCCCTTGGATAAGATCAGCCTTGAAGAACATTGTTACATGCCTTTGGCGAGGGCTTTGGGGAGCATCCAGTACTTGGGGAAGCTGCACTCGCCTCTGTTTGTGGCACAAGAGGGCTATCCTTGCTCTTCCCTCTCCCTTATTCTCTCTTCTACATGCCCTTTCCCTCAATCCTGCCTCTGAATGCTAACTTCAGGGTAATTGACAGCCTTCCCAGAATATAAAAACTGCACAGTGAATATGGGGATTACACTTCTGAAACTTTTTAGAGAATCCGCATCCTCATCCATCATGAGAATTCTCTATACCATCTCTGCGCCATCATGTTCACTTTGCAAGGAAGGTTTCTTTGTAGTGACTTGGAAAGGGGCCAGTGTTGTGTTTTCTTGCTCCTTTCTTGGGCATCTGCTGCAGTCATTGCTCTTCTGAGCAACTTAAAAGTGGAGCTAGAAAGAGCTCACCCACCATACTGTTTTCCATAGCAGTGACACTATTTTACATTCCCACCTGCAGTACACAAGCATTTTAGTGTCTTCATAGCCTCACCAAAGCATATTTTTTTTGGTTTTTTGATAGTAGCCATCCTGATGGGTGCTAAAGCATTTTGTGGTCATACATTTGTCTAAAACACAACATAAAACAAAGTCAGGCACTTTCATTCACACGAAAAGAAGTTTAAATCCTTGCCTAGTTACGTTTCTAAGATTTTAAAAGTTCCATTTATTCTCAGGATAAGTTGTCTTCGGTTTACATGTGTATAAGAGCACGGGTTAAAAAAAAATTCCTGGGCTTATCTCAGCCTGCACGTGGCATATAAATGTCAAAGACACGTAATAGTCTTGGTTCCTCCCCACAAAAGTATGTGCTCAGCCCTTGCATGATTGCTTGGGGGTAAAAATGCCTGTGCACATTTGTGAGGCCTCCTTGACCTGACAGAGTCTTTCACTGGTTTGATCCCAATTCTCTGGGTCCAGGTAAATGAATGAATGAGCCAGGTTAGTGCATAATAGTAAGGAATGGAGGGGAAGTGTGATGAATCGAAGAACATTCAATTTTTAAAATACTGTCTCTAAACATGCATTGGGAGCTGGGAGCAGTGACCAATACAGTAAAGAACCTAGCAGAGTCCTGACATTGTGGAAAGAATAGATGTGGAATGAGACTGCAGCTCAGAAAACCCACTATTTTAATTCTAGATCTCTTTAAATAGGTCAGAACACACTGGCATATAAAGGAATATTTCCTCTTCTTAAAAACACACATAGAAAGGAAGAGATTGGGGAATATATAGCAGCCAATAGTGGGAGTTGATCCCTTGAGGCTGTCTAATTCTAGGATAACTTTAAATTGTTAAGTTTTCTAGATTTACCTCTAACAGTTGCTCTGGGTGGGAAGAAAACTGAGATTTGCTTTGTAGAATGTTCTTCCCTTGCTGCTTAGATTCCATAGTCATTTCTTGGGCTAGCTTCTCTGTCACTTTATTCAGCCAAAAATGTAGTCTTATAAAAATGAATCAATTAGGGCCTCGTCTCCAAGTAGATCCTATTTGTCAAAATTTATGAATCACAAATACATTTAAGTCTTGGGAGCATAACAGTAATGAAGATAAAGGCACCGGTGATAAATTTTACTAAAATGAGAAAGATCAAATCTGTTACTGTGGGGTCTGAATATTCTAATATTTGATGTAGTCCTTGTCTGGGCTAAGTTGGTAAATGCTAGAGCATTTCTTTTCTGGTCTTGTAGGAAATTGTTTTGTGTACAATAGGTATGTACATTGGATGAGCTGTTATTAAAGACAGTACCTGCTATTCTACATTAAATATCCCATACAGGGGTACAGGGAAGAGGAAAGGGAAAGGGAATACAGTTGCTTAATGCAAAGAAAGATTTGGTGCCTCAGATGAACGTTTAAATTTAGGAAAGGTTTACCAAATCAATATTTATTTGACCTGAATAGTGAGTATGTCATAGTGTAATGCTCTTTGATGCTTTTCCAAAGTTATCAATAAAGAGGACATAATGTGTGGTTTTTAGTTTTCTTGTCCTGGTGAATTTATATGACTGCCACTTTTTTGGAGGATGAGGATGTTGAACTGCGTGGCAGGTTTTTGGTAATGTGTACTTTGGTGTAAATTACCTACCTATAATCTGACTGTTGTTTATACATATACAGAGGACCATGAGCAAATAAGCCTAAGTTTTTCAGCTACAACACAGAAATCATATCATTAAATCTTAGAATCGGAATCTGCAGATACCTTAGCTAATAATACCCTTCTAACTAAAGCTGGTTCCATACAATTTCTGAATCGACTGACCTCTTTTTAAAGTAATGACAGAAATCTGACATCTTTACTGTGGCAGCTTCTTCTGAATAGGAACCTTATCAGGGAGGTCTGCAATTTATTGGGTCAATATCTTATTCTTTTTATATCCTATCTTTTATTGGTAGTTTTGTTTTCTAGGGTGAATAGGTAGGGTTATTGTCTTTTTTTTTTTTTGAGACAGAGTCTCGCTTTGTTGTCCAGGCTAGAGTGAGTGCCGTGGCGTCAGCCTAGCTCACAGCAACCTCAAACTCCTGGGCTTGAGTGATCCTTCTGCCTCAGCCTCCCGGGTAGCTGGGACTACAGGCATGCGCCACCATGCCCGGCTAATTTTTTTTTTGTATATATATCAGTTGGCCAATTAATTTCTTTCTATTTATAGTAGAGACGGGGTCTCGCTCTTGCTCAGGCTGGTTTTGAACTCCTGACCTTGAGCAATCCGCCCGCCTCGGCCTCCCAAGAGCTAGGATTACAGGCGTGAGCCACAGCGCCCGGCCTAGGGTTATTGTCTTTTTATACCTTACCATTCACATATTTAAAGAAAGTTATCTCTTGTCTAAGTCTTTTTTTTTTCAAGAGTGAAAAGAAGCTACATATAGAATTTATGTTTCTAAAACTCCCTGCTATTTGCCACTTTTCTTGTTCTCTTATTCCTTGTGGGAGTTCTGTGATGTCCATTTCAAAGATGGGAAGACTGAGACTCCAGTGACTTGCCCAGAGACACGTGGCTGGTAACTCTCAGAGCCTAAGGCCAGCTCAGAACTCATTCCCTCTCTGGTCCACAGCTACCCCCCCCTGCTCATCATATCTGAACACCTTCTCTAATTGCTCTTCAAGTGACGACGTGGTCTCCAGATCCCTCACCCCATCCCGATCACTTTTTACTGGGCATGCTTGGTCAGCATTTAAGAAAGTGATGGTGGCTATAGCCAAGCATCCATTCGTTCAGGAGATACTTAAGTACCTGCTGTGTGCCAGGCACTCTCTGGGTATTTGGTGTCCGCCAGCGAATAAAATGCTCAAACAAATCCCTGCCCTCATGAGGTTTATGTTCTGATGGAAGAAGAGTTGGAGTAGCAGGCTTCCTGCTGTTGAGGAGTTAAGGTGGGAATTCTATTTGAAAACTTCAAATGATACATCAAATATGCATCTCATATCTCTGCCGGCTTCTCCCTTTTTACATCACTTCAAACACACATTCCTTCTGTGGATTAAGAAAATCGTGTTAACTTTAACTGTGTTGTACTCCTTTATTGAGAGGCACAAAATGAGGCCGCAGGAAAACTTGGCAATAAAAGGGAAAGGTTCCTGATAGTATCAGAGGTCATTTAGAATAAAATCTAAGCAAAATGAAAACACAAAAGATGGGAGTGGAGAGCCAAAAATCTTTATTTGTTCTGAAATAAGTTTTGAATTCAGAAATGTAGAGAGAATTGAGAATATTAGATGTTTGAGAAGCCATGAGATGGATTAGGCATGAACTGGATAAATTGTAAAATGTATGCTGTGTTTTAGGAAATGTTACATGTTATAGTGAAAGCAGTGAAACTCTTCAGCTTTTTCTTGCAGGTGGCCTTCTTATATTAAGTCATTGGAGGCTTTTGTAGCTGGAAATAATGAGTTTTAATATATATTAGGATTCTTAATACAGATCAAAGTCACGATGCTTACCTAATTATCTTTCTTTGTCGTTAAAAATTGATTTTCTTTACCGCTTACATTCTAACAACTATTCACTTTTCAGTTTGAAGGCAGTAGTGGTTCATGAATTTGAAAGGTTAAAATCTATTGGAGATGAAGTTTTAAAATTCCAAAGTCTTTCGACTATATTTTTGGCAACATTTTGATGATGACCTTCACATTTTCTTTCATCAGCTGAGTGTTAGGGGGCTGCCGGGAGCCTGGGAACAGCTAGAATTCTGCGTTTCTCGTTGCTTCTGGGTTACGTGGTGTAGAGGCAAGGGCACGGGCTTCGGAGCCGCACAGACCTTGGGTTCGGATCTAGCTCTGTGACTTCCAGAAGTTACTTAACATCTTTGAGCCTCAGCTTCATCATCTGAAGGTGGGCTATTTCTCCCAAGGTGGTCGTGTGGATTAAGTAATGTATGTCAAGAGCCTAAGGCATAGCAGTTGAGTAACCAGTCATCTCAATTATTTTTATTTTCAATTCCCAAAGTCTAGGGTAGAATGGCCTTGCTTAAAAATGATGAAGTCCCCTTTGAATTACTTTTTCTCTCCATATGATAGTCTTAAATATTTATTCTTTCTTTTCTTTTCTTTTCTTTTCTTTTCTTTTCTTTTCTTTTCTTTTCTTTTCTTTTTCCTTTTTCTTTTTCCTTTTTCTTTTTCCTTTCCTTTCCTTTCCTTTCCTTTCCTTTCCTTTCCTTTCCTTTCCTTTCCTTTCCTTTCCTTTTTCCTTTCCTTTCCTTTCCTTTCCTTTTTCCTTTCCTTTTTCCTTTCCTTTTTCCTTTCCTTTTTCCTTTCCTTTTTCCTTTCCTTTCCTTTCCTTTCCTTTCCTTTCCTTTCCTTTCCTTTCCTTTCCTTTTTCCTTTCCTTTCCTTTCCTTTCCTTTCCTTTCCTTTCCTTTCCTTTCCTTTCCTTTCCTTTTTCCTTTCCTTTCCTTTCCTTTCCTTTCCTTTTTCCTTTCCTTTCCTTTTTCCTTTCCTTTCCTTTTTCCTTTCCTTTCCTTTCCTTTTTCCTTTCCTTTCCTTTCCTTTCCTTTCCTTTCCTTTCCTTTCCTTTCCTTTCCTTTCCTTTCCTTTCCTTTCCTTTCCTTTCCTTTCCTTTCCTTTCCTTTCCTTTTTCCTTTCCTTTCCTTTCCTTTCCTTTCCTTTCTTCACAACATCTAAAGCTAAAGAAACATATCCTGCAACGCCATGGATTCTGAGTTCCTCTTCAGCGTGCTATATTGAGCTAGATGATGTCATCATTATCTAACATTGGCTTTTAACCAAAGCGTGGTGACAAGTTTCTTTCCTTAAGGCACACTCTGGATAGCATTTCTTCTCAGTTTAGAATGTGTCCTCCATAGCTGGACTATTTATTGGTAGAGAACTGCCTGTGCTTTACTTTCTGGGATGTGGTAAGGAACACTTTGCTCATGAGAGTACCCAGTTTCCTCGGCCTCCGGCGTTCATTGTGGGAAACTTTGAGCTCTGAAAGGAAAACTTTCACGCTTGTCTTTTTAGATGGTGCAAACCAATAAAAACTTCAGTGGTTACATCACCATAGAACCATTAGCAAAAAAAAAAAAATTTTATTGTAAGACTTCATTGCTTCTAAAGTGTTAATGTGTATTATATCCTATTTTGGAGAGTCAGACAGACTTGATTTTGTGTCCTGACATTGATATGTACTAGTATCTCAGTCTTCTTGGGCTGCTGTAACAAAATACCATAGACTGGGGGATTAGAAAGCAGACATTTATTTTTCCCAGTTCTGGAGGCTGGAAGTATGAGATATGGGTTCCAGCATGGTTGGGCTCTAGTGAGGACTGTCTTCCAGGCTTGCAGATGGTAGCCTTCTTGTTGTGTCCTCACATGGTGGAGAGAGTGCCAGCTCCAGGCTCTTCCTCTTCTTTTTTTTTTGAATAGAGGTAGGGTCTTGCTATGTTGCCCAAGCTGGACTTCAATTCCTGGGCTCAAGTGATCCACCCCGCCTTAGCCTCCCAAGTAACTAGGACTACAGGTACAGGCCACTGCATCCAGCTGTTCCCTATCTTATTATAAGGACACTAATTCTGTCATTGGGGCTCTGTCCACATGACGTCATCTAGCCCTAATTACCTTCCGACAGCCCTACCTTTAAATACTATCACTTTGGGAGTTAGAACCTCATGTATATTTTGTGGGGAGCACAAACATTCAGTCCATAACAACTATTAATAGTACTTAACCTCTCTAAGCTTTGATTTTCTCATTGGCACACTAGAGATAATAAAAGCACCTACCTTAGGGTTGTTAGGTAGTTAGGTTAATGTATGAAATCCACTCAGCCTAGCTCCTGAAACCTGGTATGCCCTCCATAGCTCTCAGTAGCAGCACTAGAAGTCAAAGTCATAGCAATGGTAGGATATTTGTGTGTGTATTTTATGAACATGTCTCATTCCAGGAACCTTACCAGAACTCTTCTTTTTTTTTTTTTTTTTTTTTTGAGACAGAGTCTCACTTTGTTGCCCAGGCTAGAGTGAGTGCCGTGGCGTCAGCCTAGCTCACAGCAACCTCAAACTCCTGGACTCGAGTGATCCTTCTGCCTCAGCCTCCCGAGTAGCTGGGACTACAGGCATGTGCCACTATGCCCGGCTAATTTTTTATATATATATATCAGTTGGCCAATTAATTTCTTTCTGTTTATAGTAGAGACGGGGTCTCGCTCTTGCTTAGGCTGGTTTTGAACTCCTGACCTTGAGCAATCCGCCCGCCTCGGCCTCCCAAGAGCTAGGATTACAGGCGTGAGCCACAGCGCCCGGCCAGAACTCTTCTTAAATTTTAAGCTGAGGGTTGAATTCTTTTTTAAGTGGTAGTAATGAGAGTCTCTTTCTTATTCCATCTCCCTGCTGCCATTTTCTCTTCCCCGCATAACCGAGTTTTCCATCTCTGAATCCTGTTGCTTCCAGCTCTGTCCCTCCAGGTCAGCTCTGGAGGGGGCTGTGGAGCTATTGGGCTCTTCTGCCTCTGACGCTGCCTTATTGGTGGGTGCTTGTTTCTGTTTGCCTTGTGGCTCCCGACTCTTTGTCTCAAACCCTTCAGACTCTTTCTCTAACTTTTTTTCCTGCCACTTTATCTTGTCTCCCTCATTCACTTCCAGATCACTTATAAAAAGAAGATGAGAGTTTCTCCAGGTCTTCTGGATAAAGGTTCCTAAAGACCGGTGTTCCCATTCAGCTTGCCACACTTTTTCTGAGTGCTGAAAACATTCTCTGTGATCTCTTCTCCATAAAATCTTCTACAATGACCCAGGAAGAGCACCCTGCTTCTTCTTCTTTGAGGCCTGGGAATGGATGCCACCTTGGTATCTAACAATAGAACACCTGATTGATTAAAATATCTTATTCCCCAACAATGATTTGGAAAGAGTTTTCTGGAAGAAGGAATTTAGTGATTATCAGAGTGAAATACATAGATTAAAGCTATCTTATACTTAGTTTTTTTTTTTTTTTTTTTTTTTTTGAGACAGAGTCTCGCTTTGTTGTCCAGGCTAGAGTGAGTGCCGTGGCGTCAGCCTAGCTCACAGCAACCTCAAACTCCTGGGCTCGAGTGATCCTTCTGTCTCAGCCTCCCGAGTAGCTGGGACTACAAGCATGCGCCACCATGCCCGGCTAATTTTTTTATATATATATATCAGTTGGCCAATTAA
Organism: Microcebus murinus; assembly: GCF_040939455.1. Lineage (NCBI taxonomy): Eukaryota > Metazoa > Chordata > Mammalia > Primates > Cheirogaleidae > Microcebus > Microcebus murinus. Next base: position 15,963,275 of record NC_134127.1, read on the forward strand.
TTTCTTTCTATTTATAGTAGAGACAGGGTCTCGCTCTTGCTCAGGCTGGTTTTGAACTCCTGACCTTGAGCAATCCGCCCGCCTCGGCCTCCCAAGAGCTAGGATTACAGGCGTGAGCCACCGCGCCCGGCCTATACTTAGTTTTGAATGCTCTCTGGTACTGACTTTAGAATTTGGAGCATTTTGAGACTTTGATAGTGATGAAAGCATTTTAATTCTTAAAATATAGGTTATGTGTAACAAATAGCAAACATGTTTTAAGAAAGAATTGTCAAAGGTAGAAACTTTTATTGTGGCATGTGTTCCAACAAAATACATTTCCAAGCAGAGTCATCTCAAGTTTAGGGGTTCACACACACACACACACAAACACACGCATATACATATACATATACACATATATCCTTAAATTTAAAAAATCTACTTTTTCAACATAGAAATTTACTTTCATTTCAATAACTTAAAAATATTTTGGTAGCTTTTTCAATTCAAAAGTGTGGGGTAAGTTCCAAAGGGAGGGGTTCTACGAAGACACATAGCACAGTTTCTGCTCTCCAAATTTATCAGATCAACACCAGTGGCCATGGGGTGATAAGCCCAATACACATGGTGCTGTGGCCTGGGTCACAGGTGACAGATGCCACCCAGAGAGGTGTCAGCAGGATATTATGAGCTTCAAAGGAAGGAAGGATCACTCCTGCTTGAGTGGATCAAGAGGAGGGTTCATGGAGAAAGTAGGAGTTGAGAAGAGTCAAGGGGTATCTGCAAGTGGAGATGAGCTTTAGAAGACATTCTTATTGGGGACACACAGCATGAGCAGAAGACTCTGGAAAGTATGGGGCCTGCTGGCAACATAGCACACAATCCTCTTTGATGAAAGTAAGGTGGAATGCAAGGGGCTTGTAGGGAGGGGAGGTGGGGAAGAGAAGGAATAATTGTAATAGCTCCCATTTATTGAGTGCCTACTATGTGCCAGACACTGTTTTAAATACTTTACTTGAATTCGCTGATTTAACCCTAAGGGAGATGAGTGTAGAAATTCAGACTAGGGGCATGGTTAAGACTCTGAATGATGGGGTGAGGAGTCTGTATTTCAGTTGGCAGGAAAGGGTCAGAATTGCAGCAAGGAGTAACCGGAGCTCCTGTTGAGTGAGCACACTGGGGTGAACTGAGATTCCATCGAGGGGAACAGTATTCATGGAAACTTGAGATCGAGGGAAGCTGGAATGTCTTACGTCCCCATGAGCAGCAGTGTTAGTATTTCCCTATTTGTAAATGTCCAAGTCTTCAAGAAAGAGAGGATGTATTTTTTAATAAATTTGAAATGAACTTTTCATCCATGTCAATTTATTTTATACTCCAGTACTGATGTGTGACCAGAGAACTGCTATATAAAAATTTACCTTGAGAGCAAATCAATTCTGTTAACTGCTTTTAAGTCATTTAGATTTTTAAACTAGAGCTAAGATATGCATTACTGAAATGACGGTATTTAACCCTATTTCAGGGTACTATTTTTTAGATGTGATTTGGTTTTGAAAGAAGACAGTACCATAATGAAAGTTACTGATTTGTTGATATTATTGATTAGGCTAATAAATGCAAAGTAACTACATTTTTTTCTATTAGGTTTTTTTTTTTTTTTTTTTTGGTAGCTCTTGAGCCTTTTTAGTATTCTTACCTTCTAGGAAAAATATATTTAAAATATGAAATTGTATATTTTGATAGAGGTTGAAGAAATGTTTACATTTGTGTTTTTCCCACATACGAAATAGGTCATAAATGGCCTGTGTTTGTTCTTTGCGATGATGGCATGGGGACAGAGTGTAAGATTGTAAGAATTTACATCAGATTAACACAATAACTGCCATGTGAGTTGTATTTAACTCACACTAGTTTTGAGCCCAGGGCCTCGTGAAGCATATGAAGACAGTTCTCTGAAACAAATTCAGTAAGTATGTTGTGAGTGACATACAACTCAGTTGGCATGCAGTGTAAGAATTGATTTTAGTGCCACGTGAGTTGCAGATAACTCACGCACAGAAAACAATAAAAAAAGTTTTTTTCATTAAATTAGAAAGGATAGTTTTGTTTTTGAAATTTTTATTCTATTTTTATAGTAAAACACCATGGCCCCAGGGGAAATTTTTCTTTTTTTCTATCGTGGTAGTCGGTGTGTTAATTTGGCAGGATTCTGATAGTTCCTTGATATTTAATTCTAGGCACACTGTTTCTGTCCTGTTAGTTTGTGTACACGTCTTGGTTAAGGAGTTACTCCGAAAGAGGTCTGCTGTTTCATCCACACTAATCTCTGCCTGGCATCTACCAAATATCCCTGGAATCCTGTTCCTGGACCAGACCACACTGTAGGGACAGCATGGGGGGACCCAGCCCGGAGGGGAGCCAGTAGCCCCAGAAAGGGGTTCTTTACAGGCAGACATGGCACTGCACTATGTGGCCTGTTTGCAGTCTCCTGGCAGCAAGTACGTCATTAGCAAGGGGTGCTGGCGTGTGTTTGGCTAAGGAGGGAGTCCCAGGAGGAGACTCCTTGAAGAAAACCCAGCTCTTGTGCTCATGCCCGGAATGATTCATCGCTAGCACACAGCCAGTTGTAAAAGGAAAAAAATCAAACCCAAATGTGGAAGCAAGTTTCATTTCCCCGTTGAAAGTTTTCTGTCAAGCAACTTCAGAGAGCTATTACCCAGTGGCCATGCTTAAAGATACTGTGTTTGGAAAGTTCTTTTAACTGAGGCTGCAGAATATTATTGAGACCGTGCACAGTGGCTGTGGCAACACAAACTCTTAGGCAAAAAGGAGGAAAATGTTCCAGGCTATACTTTGGATCAAACCACTGTTGTCTGGGGTTTTCTGTCACTGACACCTGAACCTAATCCTAATGAATGCAGGTGACTTCGTGGTAGTAAAAGTAGAAATGAAGATAGACATAAGAGATTTATGTTTTTAATATAACCATTTTTTTTTTACTGCAAACAGTGTTAAAAGACTATAATGGACTGACAAGTTCTGGGATAAAGGTATTAAAATTTTCAGGGTGTATATGCTAGGGTAGCTTATATTAACGTGCTATATAGTTCTTTTTGTGTGAAAGTGGAACATTTAAAAACCCAGGAGATTTTTTTAAAAACCTGTACTTCTGTGAAGGCTAAAAAAGTTATTCTAAATTTCTTAAGTATATTCATAAGCTTCCAATTTTTTTTTTTTTTTTGGAGCCAGAATCTCACTCTGTTGCCCGGGCTACAGTGCCATGGCGTCAGCCTAGCTCACAGCAACCTCAAACTCCTGGGCTCAAGCCATCCTCCTGCGTCAGCCTCCTGAGTAGCTGGGACTACAGGCATGTGCCACTATGCCCGGCTATTTTTCTGTATTTTTGGTAGAGACGGGGTCTCACTCTTGCTCAGGGTGGTCTTGAACTCCTGAGCTCAAATGATCCCCCTGCCTGGGCCTCCCAGAGTGCTAGGATTATAGGTGCGAGCCACCGCACCTGGCCACAAACATTTGGGTTTGTAAGTGGATTTGTGATTGATCTAACTGACCAATTTGCATTGTGGGGGTTAGATTTCTATAAAAAGTACTGTCCTTTGGAATTTGCTTTGTGGCCTAAAATTATATGAATTTTTGTATGTTTCTCATGGGCTTGAAGAGTATAGATTCTGTAATTGCTGGATGCAGAGTTCTGTGTATGTTAGTACCGTACATTTATTTATTTGTTTATTGTGTATTTGTTTGTCAACACATCCAAGATATAATTTCCTTGAGGGAAAGAACTTGGTTTTGTTCACTCCTCCCAGAACAGTGACTAATACATGGTACATTCTAATTACTGTGTGCAAGTGAATTAAGTCAAGTTTTAATTGTGCTGTTCAAATCATCTGTACCATTGATGATTCTTTTTTGGATTTTTAACAACAATAATTGAGGGAGATGAGTTGAAGTCTCTCACTGTGGGCAGACATTTGTCAGTTTGTCTCTGTAGTTCTCCCAGTTTTTGTTTCATGTATTTTGAAGCTATTTTATTAGTATATAAAATTTAGAATAATTCATCCCTAGTAAGTTGAATCTGTTTTTATTGTGTAATGGCCCTAATTATTAGGCATTTAGCTTTAAAGTCTATTGTATCTTATATTAGTATAACTATCTCTGCCTTCTTTTTTATTCTCATTTGCCTGGTTTTTCTTTCTCTGTTTATTTATTATTAGTATTTGCCTGGTTGATTTTTCTTGATTTGTTATTATTTGCCTGGTTGTTCTTTCTCTATGTACTTCCAACATTTCCAGATTCTTTTTTTTTTTTTTTTTTTTTTGAGACAGGGTCTTACCCTGTGGCCCTGGCTAGAGTACAGTGGTGTGATCATGGCTTACTGTGTCTTCATACTCCTGGATTCAGGCTACCCTCCTGCCTCAGCCTCCTGAGTAGCTGGGACTACAGGTGCATGCCACCATGCCTGGCTAATTTTTCTGTGTTTTGTAGAGATGGGGTCTTGCTATGTTGCCCAGCCTGGTCTCAAACTCCTAATCACCAGCGATCCTCCTGCCTCAGCCTCCAAAAGTGCTGGGATTACAGATGTGAGCCACTGTGCCTGGCCCATTTCCAGGTTATTTTGATTTGCTATAGCTCAGTAATAATATATATAACTGGAATTTTTAAAAATCCAATCTAATATGCTCTGATTTTAACTCGAAAATAGGTCAATCATATTTTACTGTGATTCAGTTTTCTCCTTTGTAAGTTACTGGCAATCTGGTTCATTCTAAATCTTAATTTCTGTGTATCTATAATCTTTTTAAATAGAAGTAAGTGGCTTTTATACATAGATTATTGTTCAAGAACATGTCTTTGGTTTATATATATATTATAGTAATTAACAACAACCACTGCTATCCACTGAGTCCCTGCTCTGCAGTGTAGGTATATCTCATTTGACCCTCACCACAACCTTATGAGAAAGATAATGTTATCTTCATTTACCAGTGAAAAAACAAGATTCCAAGAAGTAAAAACCCATCTGCCTGCCTCCGACATCTTATGCTCTTCCCACACTGGATTGTCTTTAGGAGTTTGCTTTTATCACTTACCAATAGGTTCACATGAATGTGAATGGTAATATTATAATTGCATCTGATTCTCAGTAGAGTTTTTAAAAAGTTTAATTCCGCATGAGGGCCATCATAGAATGCATGATGCCATCATAGGGCATCATTTGATGCCTGGAAGAATTGGAATAAATTGCCTTTGCAAAGGGGCAAGAAAAGCAATTTGCCCACCTCTTTCCCTTCATCCTCACCTCAAAAAAAACCAGTAAAATATTAAATAATTGACTGAAATGTGTATGCATTTATATACATAGTGGTGCCTTTCACACCTAACCCTGCTTTTTTTCTCCTAGCTTCTCTCTAGCAGGGCTAAAAATGCAGAGCCACAGTGAGCAATCAGAAAGAAGTTCCCAGCATACACGTTTCATTTCCCTGCGCCTACTTGCTGTTTATAGTGATAGCACTTTAACTTTTGGAAGTGGAAAAATTACTGAAAATTATTGATTAGGGCAAGAGTCAAGGATGATTCAGAGCTCAGCGCTATCCCTGCATCTAAATAAAGTTGTGCTCTAACACGGAACCCTTTTTCCACATATTTTTCTCATGTTCTCTATATTTCCCCCCATTCCCTACACTTGTTTTATTAAAATTATCGTTTCAGCCCCCCAGAAAAGTTTGCCTTGACTTTTTAAGTTTAATAACATCCTTCTCTGGGTGTCTTAGATGTTCTAGGCTCTTGATCCCCTTCATTAAAAGAGGTTTTTCCATTATGGGTATTTCTCTACTTGAAAAAAAATAAAGTGTTTAGCAGTCTTTTTACAAAGGGGAAGATAAGTGGTATCTGATGGATATGCTAAATTTCTTGGCGGTAGTAACCATTTCAGTAAGTGTTAAGTGTATTGAAACATCAGGTTGTGTAGCTTAACTAAATATAATAAAAAGCAAGCTCTGGAATATGAAACAAGAAAGTGGCCAAAAGTCATAGTTATAATTATTTGTATTTTTTGCACTTTCTTTTTACTTCTCAACACAGTATCTTTGCACGCAAAGAATGATGTTCTGGAAAAAGGACAGATAAGTGTTTAGACGTGTGAACTGCAGGAGTGGGAGGTCCCAAGGGAGGTGCAGGTGACAAGTAGGAAGGATTTGTTTGCTGGGGTTTTAATGTGACACAAGCTGTTTGCCTTTACATTATCCTGGTAGCTTTCTGCGTGCCTCGTTAGCGATTGGCCGCATATGAGTTTGCACTCCGGATATATTAAGCAACTTGGTGGCGTTAGTGCCCTAGATGGTGAAACGTTGTTTTGCTGCTTACGAATAAGGACATTCCTGCAAGCAGGGTTGTTTGAAACCTTCCCGTGAAAGATTCTTAAACAAACTTGGTCTTTGTTGACATGAGATAAGTGAAAATAGGGAGGCTGAGTCATGAGAGTTCGGGAGGTTCAAAAAATTTGCGCGAGCTATACTTTTTGATAACACTCATAAAATGTTTGCCTTTTGGTGACAGGAGCATGAATAATTTGCTTATGCCTTAGGATATTCCCTAGTGACTACCTAGTGGACTCGATCTGCATTCCCTAGATTGTTAAAAAGCAGATTTTTCTAAACACTCAGAAAATGCGAATGTAACTCCACTGACTGCAACCCTAAGAGGTGATAACTGTTTGGATAGAAGAAAAGACAAATTCAGTCCAAATCCTCATCCAATAACGAACGCTCAGTGTGAGGAAGGAGATGCCAGGAGGATTCGGTTGTGGCTGCCACAGGAATCCCATTTGAGAGGTTCAGATTTAAAAGATGGAAGAATAAAGTAGGATGCTTGTGTGAAAAACAGCAAAGAAATGTTTGATCTGAAGCTCTGTGAGATATCGAGGCAGGAAGGTGAACAAGGAGGGGGAAACCCGGTATGGTAGCAACAGGTGACTGAGAGAAGGTAGAGCTGCTGCATCCCTATTTTGCTCCTGTCTTTACAAAAAGAATGGCCACCCAACTAGAAGGACAGAACAAATGGCCGGAAGGGAACCTGGAGCCCACGTTGGTGAGAGAGAACCCAGATGCTTTGAACTAGTTCACAGTTTCAGGCCTGGATGAATTACATCTCGTGACATTAATAGCCTTTGTAGATATGTGCATGGAGTGACCAATCTGTAATCTTGGAGGTGCCCTCTGACGTACAAAGGGGACAGAAGAGAGGAGAGAGACGGTTACCCTGATTGTCAAACTAGAGATCAATGTAGATTCTGGAAACTATAGGTCAGGGAACTGGACATTCTTCACTAGCAGAATTCCAGCAATTTGTGGTATGTAGTTGGAAAAGGAGTAACTGACCTCCAGAAGGCATCTTGAGTTCACCAAGAACAAGTTGTGCTTGACGAACTGCACACTCTCTTTCTAACGTATTCGGATTTCATCAAAGCACTTAACGCAATATATGTTAACCTTGGGGTAAGCTGGAGAGACGTGGATTTCTAGCTGGTTGCATGATGTGTACCCGGAGTGTTGATTAATGAATGGGTCGATATCAACTTTGAAGGGACATCCTTGGTGCCATGCCATAGTACTCTGCCCTTGGCTCTGTTGGGCTTAACATTTTTTTATCATTTATTTGGATTAAGATAGAAGACCTGTTTATCCCATCTGCAGTGACACACCGATAGGTAGGGCACAGAATACTTTGATTCATAGACTTGTATTACAACACGATCCCAAATAACATGAAACTTAAAAAATGCTGGATTTGGGTTTTAAAATAATCAGTGAAACAAAATGGCATCAAAAAGATCACTGTATATGGATATCTTTGAGGAAAAAAAAAGACATGAAGGTTTTAGTTGACATTCATTCACTCATTCATTCACTGAGCAAATGTTTCTTGTACTCCTCTCTATAAATCATTGGGAAGACACTGAGTATACAACAAATGAATACAATATAGACCTTGATTTTAAGAAACTTATAGCCTAAAGCAGTATATTGATTTACTAGGGTTGTCATTTAAAAAGTACCACAAACTGTGTAGCTTTTAACAGAAATATATTGTTTCACAGTTCTGGAAACTTGAAGTCCAAAATCAAGAAGGTGGGGCTGGGCTGTGTTCCGCTGAAACCTGTAGGAGCGAGCCCTCTCTTGCTTCTGCTAGCTTCTGGTGGTGGCAGTCAATCTTTGGTTTTCCTTGGCATGCAGCAGCGTCACTCTAATTTCTGCCTCTGTCTTCATGTGGCATTCTTCCTGTGTGTCACATGGCATTTTCCTCTCCATATGGGGACATGGGTCATATTGGATTAGGGCCCCCTGGGATGACCCCATCTTAACTTGATAATACCTGCATACGCTCTTATTTCCCAATAATATGACCAGATAACGTACCAGATGTTAGGATTTCAACATAATCTTTTGTGGGAGACACAATTCAGCCCATAACATCAAATAACACATAACGTTCGTCCAACTAGTTGACTATAATTATGATAAAGAAAAGTGACGTAAAAACTACAGTGTGCTAGGAAAGCAAGTAATAGGCTGACCTAATTTAGCTTGGGGAGAGTGTGCGGGTGACTGGGAAACAAAGAGGAGGAGTAACTTTCCAGGAAGATGAAACAACTGCAGAAAGCCCCAAGGCAGTAAGTTAAAAGGGAGCCCAGTGTAGCTCTAAAGGGCAGTAGGAGGAAACAGGAGAAGGGCTGAGGAGGTATCCAAGAGCAGATCAGCAGGGCTTTGTACACCGTGTTCAGGCAACTTAAGGTGGTATTTAAAAACAAAGCAAAAAGAATGGAAGTCTGTAGAATGCAGGTATTAATAGATCATAAGCAAATTAGACCCTGTGCGTACCTGACCACATCTGGTACCTTTCATCTTCTTGGCAGTGTTATGTTTTAAGTTACTGTTTTACAAAGTGTGGTCATTATACTTTGAACCAATGTATTTAAATGAGGGGAGAGAAGTCTTGGGATGGTGGCCACTTGGAATTATTTGAATGAGGACATTTTTCTTTCTGTATAATCTTCCTTTCTGTGTACTCTTTCTAGCTCTTTCTTTGTTCTCGGGACAGAGTTAGACTACTGGGTGGATTAGTTACAGGAGAGCTCCATGAAGTAAAAGGGCTTCTAGCAGTGAGTGCTAGAAGAGAGAACAGGGTGAGAGAGAGAGAACAGGATGCTTTGAATCTTAGGACTGTCCTTGCCCATAGCAGACAGCTACCTGTTAGGGACAAAGGGATTCTGCAGGGAAAATGAGATGGGGACTGATTTCTTCTAGGATCCTTTGGGGAAACTCTAAAGGAGCTTCTCCTCTCACCTGTGATATGAAGATTTATAAAATATATTTGCATGTACTTTATACTGAAAAAAATAAAGGGCATTAAAAAGGCTTTAAAATTAAATGTCACTCTGGGGATTGTTAAACAACTGAATATATTGAAAACTCTTTGCAGAACTATTTAGTCAATCCTGTAGCACTCTGCTCGGTGGCATTTGTCCTCACACTCTGCTGCAATTGGAGTAATTGTCCTTAACTTCACATCTTTGGTATGACTCTCTCTTCCCTTGTCCTGATGTCCTCTCAGCTATCCTTAGTTGATGCGTCCAGTCAAGCTTGTTTTTAGGGATCAACTGCCAGGCATGTAGGTTAAGCTGAATAAATCCCGTCTAGAGGCGATGGTGTGTGCACACGTGTACATTCCATTTTACACCAGACAAGCAGTTTCACCTTCATTTGGTGGAGGAGGAAGCCTGAGGGCATGTTGAAAGTGTTCATCCCACCCAAGCGCCCTGCCAGTAGGTCTCTTCAGGGGGCAGATTCAAAGAAACACCGATGATCCTTAATATGATTATTTTGAGGATTTTTTTGTTTGTTTGTTTTACTATTTATTAGGGAAATAACTATAGTTGCCATTGAATATTTATATAAAAAATTCAGGATCTCTTTCCAAGGAAAGAATTGTTTCAAATAAAGTACCAAAGAGAAAAATTTGAACTTTTAACTGAATTTAAGAAGTAGCTTATGTAAATTGTCAAAATTTCAAAATGAATGTTAAAGATTATGGATATTGCTTAGTTATCAGAAAAAATGCTAAGTTGGTTTTATTATTTCTATTCTTTGCTCTAAGGACTAGCTAAGCAGTAGTGAGCCTTTTATTAAAAATGAATTCTGGAGTGGAAAAGTGGATGAAGAATTGGATTAGCCCCCAACTCCAACCAGGTCCCAACCTGAGCAGGGCGCCCCTCCTGGTGGCCCAGTGTGCCCTGGCCCTTCCTTACCCAGATACATCTAACCTGTGGGGTAATGGTCACTTTACTTGTCTTTCTCCCTCTGCCTGTATTCTCTTGCTCCCTGGAATTTTGTTTAGGAATTGTATTCAGACTGTTTTCTTTTTCCTTTTTTGAAGTTTTCTAAGCTTTTAGTGACAGTTTGTCTAGCAATTGACAGGTTGAATTCAGTCAATTGCAATAATATTATAAAAAGTAAGAGTGATGCAAAATTAATTGGAGAAATCGTTTATGGTTATGGCGTATTAATAAGCAGACTAGAAATGGGACAAGAATGTCAGTCTTCGGTTTCAAGGACTCATCGTTTCAAGTTGTTTTAATTTTGAAAATTGTTCTTGTTTGCATATTCCAGGTATACATTTTAGAGGCTTTGAATCGTAGTGATGAAACACTGGCACCCTTTTAATGGCTTTCTCTAAGCACACACAATAGGAATGTTTTATTCAGATTTATTTGAAGCCAATATGAACTTGCAAACATCTCTCAGCCAATGGCAGTATTTCAACAATCTGCCAAGAAGCTAATGATAAAATCTCTGGTCATACACTGTTTCTGTATTTTAAGAAGAACCAAATCAGAACATGCTTTTCAAAACTGAAAATACAGTTTCCAAAGTGACCATTTTTCAAGAAATGCAGCTAAACCATAAACCGTAACTCAGTATCCATCTGAATTTCTCGAACTAAAAACGAATGTGAATTCTTGCTAAATTCCTTTTCTGCCGCAGTTTGACGGAAGGAATTTTTGCCTAGCATTGAAACAAAAGTGGTTGGATTCTATGAATTAATTAAATTAGGTAGTTTTCTAGGGGGTGAGGTGGGTGCAGGGCGGTGGATTGAAAGGAGTACTTCAGCTCTGTTTGGAAGGAAAATGATTAAAGGAAACCAGAGTGTTCTAAAGTATTTCTCAGTTCTTTGGCTTCAGACAAAAAGTGCTTTCTTCTCCTCTACTCCTCCTGCTAGTCCATGCACATACTTCTAGCATCTTTCATCAGAAATTCAGCGACTAACCCAGAAACAAGTAAAGCTTGTTTCCCAAGCACAGCCTATTTAAAAAGGCAACAGGAGCATGGTTTCATCCGGGTCTTCTGGATTTCCTTGGCATCCTTGAGTTGGCTCTAATCTGTGTGGACAGTGAGTTAGAAGTGGAATTAAGGTAATATTGAATGGTTTGGTTTTTTTGAAATGGTTGTCTTCATCTTTTTAAACAGCTTCTTTGAAAAGTAATATTGAATGAGTCACCCTCTTGCAAAGATGAGCAGTTTGGATACCTATTACCCCCAGAGAACAGCCACCGTAAAACTCAGCAGCATTTATAGGAAGACCACTGAGTCGTGGCAAGATCTGATCGACAGTGTCAAAGACGTAGAGGCTTAAAAAAAACCCAAAAAACAAAAACAAAAAAGACGTGGAGGTTTAAACATCAGTAATCTAGAAAACCTGCTCATTTATTATCAAATACCTAGTTCCATGAAAACATCATGCCAAATATTTACTGTTTTCTGATGGTTCAAAGAATTAGACATGAAAATTTCAACTATATTCTAGAGGCATATATTTAAAGTTACTGTGTGTTTATTTTATTTTTTTTATTTTTAGAATGGGAGTGCAAGTTCTAAGTGATAAAAACAAAGACAAAACAGAACCTTCCTTGCACACTGTTACTTTGAAGTCCATCTGACATAACTTGTTCATTCCCTTTTATTGTTATCTATAAACGATATGCCATGGAAAGTTAGAATTGTAGCTTTCAATAGAATAAGAGCCCAACCAGTCTACCAGCCAGTGCATAAACCCTCTGTCCCGTCCCACCCCGGCCTCCTTCTTGACCTAGAGAAGCTCAGCTCTGCGGTCCCTGTTTCTCCTTACCCTAGAGCGGATCACAGTCCCTTGTGCCTGGATGATTCCAGTGCCTGTTTACCTTTCTCCTTAACTCCAGTCTTGATCTTCCTTATCCCTTCCCCGCAATACAGTCAGAATGACATTTCTCAAATTCCATATCTGGCTTGAAATCCTCTGATTCCCCACTGCCCTCAGGGTAAAGGTCAAGCTCTTTGCCCTACCTGGGGACACCCCCTGCTTACTCCTAACTTTTCCCCATCCCTAAACCCTGCGTGTATCAAACTCCTTGCTGTTCTTTTCCCTCGCTGTTCCCTGTGCTCAGAACACGTAATTCCCACCACCCTCCTTCCCATTGCACAGATGGCTAAATCCAACTCATTCTTTATTTCTCAGATTAAATATAGCTTTCTCTAGTAAGGTTTCTCTAACGACCTGAACCCAATTCGAAGTCTGTTAGGTCTCCCTGCTTTGCTCTTCACTTTCCTTATGTACAAGCATTTGCTCTCTGATACTACAATTGTTGTCACCCAAACTACTGCAAGTGCCATGAGGGGAGGAATTACGGCAGCTTTATTTATGGTTTTAGTGCCTAATAGAGTGTCCTGAAGTATTTGTCAAACTAATTAAAATAGTGGGAGTACCTGTAAGAATTTTACATTTTTTAACAAAAAATAACCCACTAACATTAAAGTCTTAAGGCACAGGTATTGAAAGATTTCTCTACTCTGACTCTAGAAACTTAAAACTCTTCTCTAATAGAATGAAATATTCCCAGTGCTTCCTTCTGTATCTTTCCTGCCTTTAGGTGAATAATTGCTCTACTACTAGCTCACTGCTATAATTCATTAGTGAAAGACAGTGTTTTAAACGTCTTTGGTAAGTACTATATGGAACCCTTGTTTATTATTCCTGGGACCTTGACTAGGTGTAGGATGTTCCTCGTTGCAGTAGTGGGCGTTTGGAGAAGTGGTGTTGCCACGAATCTAGATTGGTTGTGTGTGTGTCTAAGAAGAAAAGATTTTTCTCCTCCTTGGATCAAACAGAAGGTTTATATGTCTGTGGGCATAGGGCAGGCCTCATGTATGTTAAACTGTCGAAGTACCTTATTAGAAAAATAAACAAATTCAAGTCATCCCACCAGGACACCTGCTTTTAGAATTATCAGGAAATGTGGCAGAAATGGCAAAAGGTGCATTTGGAAGAGTTGGAAGTGAGAACAGAGCCAGGAGGAGCAGGCCCTCCCAATGCGGTCTTGACCTGTATCAGAAGCTCTGGTTTCAGAAAACAGAAACAACCGTAGGTAGCTGAGGCCACAGAAGGTGTGTGCAAATAATGCAGGGACTTCACACACTGCACGGGGGAGTAGGCAGGGCCTGGGGGAAGAGGAAAGTTGGGCTTCTCCTCCGACCCCATCCCCGGACCACGGCTCCCTGCTGGGGCAGCAGAATCTTCCACCTCTGCCCTCACTCAGCTGAATGGCTGTGGTCTGGCTCCTGCCACCAGCCTCTCTCAGTCCCTGCACCGTGTCAAACCGGGCCCCAGTCTGTGTGACTTCAGCCTGAGAACCGGATGTTGTGACTGATTCAGTCATTGTGTTAGGTGGAGTTTCAGGAATCTCTAATGGAGTGTACCCAGCCTTTGAATATTTAACCCTGAGTCGGGTGTCTGTCTCTGGTCCGGTTACCTGTGGCTTGGGGGCGGGAAGACAGTGCTTTTGGGGAGGGCAGGTGGCAGTGGCAGGAATGCCCAGTAAGGTGAAGTAGCTTGGGAAAGGGGATCTCCTGGTGTTTTGCAATGACATATAGAAGCGGCTGGTCCTAGCAGCTCGGGGAGAGGGAACAGGCCGTGCCCACTGGCGTTGGGAGCGCTGTATTAGCCAAAGTTTGCTGAAGACCTTACAGGCATGGGTGCCTGCCTGGTGCCCAAGCCTGCCACCGAGCTCTGAGCAGGAGAGCAGGGTGCTGACTGGGCAGAGACTGGTTACCAAGGCACCGAGGGCTTTGCTTTCTTCATTTCAGTTTCTTCTTCTTTCCCAAGTCTAAAAACAGAAGTTGGGCACTTAATTTTGTTTCTATTGTTCTGTGTCTATTTGAACAAGACAACTCTAGATGTGCCTTCCTTCTGCTGTATCCTTGCTTTTACTAAAGCTAAGTGGATTCACCTGTTTTGAAGTACCAGTTGCCTTTACAAACTTTCCAAAATTCTCTATCGGCTGTTTATTTGTTGAGGATAAACAAAATAGGAAAAAATGTTTACTTATGTCTGGATTCTATATCAGAAATTTTGAAATCATACATTTTTAGTCTAACTTTATGGCAATAGTGATTTGGTATAGAAGGGGAGAAAATAGAAATGTTATTACTCCAATGTTAATGGTTTTAACTTTGTAGCGGCCTCAATTGTATCTTTAATTTTTACTTGTATCTACATTTGTATTTACCAACCTGGAGAAAACTTGGAAGGAAGGAAAAATTTGATTTGGAGAAAAGAAAAGTTTTGAATCAAATATAAGTGAAATGTATATGAAAAAGTGTTAGACAATTAAGGCCATACATTGTAATGCAAAAGTTTGCTGTTAATTTGGTTTTGTTTTTTTGATAATCAAACCTGAACTGTGTACCATTTCTGATTGTCTTTTATCTTTTCATCATACTTTTGATGAATTTTTTGAGAAATTTCTCAAAACCAAGTAAAAAGAAGAATGAGAGAAAAGTCACAATTCCATGCTATTATGTCTGTATCTTTTTTTTTTCTTTTACTAAATTATTTAACCTACAATATAAGTTGAAAATTTGTATTGGAACTTTCAAGTTGTAGAAATATAATTGGGTTCGGAGATTGCAAAATCAAAGTCTAGAAAGAAATCCCGTGGGGCCAAGATCTTTGTTCTATATGGTTAAATTATTTCTTTTCTCATCAGTCCAAAAACAGAAAGTGCAGATGTCTCATCGTGAAACTAGCAATTGGAATGAAAAAGGAAAAAACTGATTATAATCTGGACAAGCTAATTTGCTGAGGGTTTGCTGGAATGCCTCACTCCCCCCCCCCCCCCCACTGGCCTGCCACAGCTAGTTTCTCCTCTAAGATTTATTGTCAAGGCATGTGACACTGATACAGGGTAGTAAGTTTGAAATTTCAGCCTTTCCTTAGGGGAGGAAGGGATTTATTTCTGTGCGACTAAATGCCACATCAAACTTTTGAACTACAGTGAAAATCCAGGATCGACTTTTGACTGCGATGAGCAGGTTTTGAAAGATTGTCATGGGTGGTTGAAAGGAAACCTGCTCTATGGGATTGTCACAGCATCAAGGTTCGGGATGTATTAGACCTAGTTGTGTAAACCTAGTTATGTATTTACTAGACCGAGACCTAAAGTTCTGTGCTGGGCACATTGACGACTAGATTGAAGAAGTTTTGGAAGGAGAGCATTCCAAAGTTGCTGAGGAAGGAATTTAGCTTTCTGGCAAGAATTAATCGGGTCCCATCGAGTGTAGAAATTGTTACACTTGAGGCTGAGGTTCCGGCAGGGGTTGGGGGTTGGAGATGGCAAAGACTCACATGTATCATTAGGCTCGTTAAAGTCCTTCAGAGACTTTTTGCTGGCAGAGCATATTGTTAATCCCTTCCACCCCTCCTTCAGCTCATTGTATTTTCAGCTCCTAAGCCAATAGGTGCATGTTTTTCTTCCTCGAGAGAGAGGCCACTGCCTTAGCAATTAATAAAATAACTGTTGATTGAAGAAAGACAGATATCTATTTCTGGTCTGCCCAGAATCGTGTGTGACCCGATAGACATGCTGATGAGACTGTTTGTATTTTAAGGCCAAGGACGTGGGTCTGAGCTTCTCTTGGGCCTCTTCCCCGAGTCTGGATCGTGGTCCTTGACTACGTGCATGTAGGTTTCAGATGAAATACAAATCCTCGGTCACGGTAGCAACAGCCCACGGTGGTGTGATGGAGCAGATCCATGGTCTGCTTCTGGAAAAACAAAGTCTGTGCCCTGCAGATCAATAGGATCAATCGCCTTCAAAACCCCTGCGCATTATCTCTGCATATGTATTTGTTGTAAATCCTGTGAAGGTTTTTTTTTTTTTTTTTTTAGCAAAGTGCCTTGTAAAAATGACAGTAGGATTGTCATAACCATTTCACATAAGGAACTTATCTTTTTTCAGTGTTTTAAAGGGAAAGTTATAAAACTTAAAAAAATATAGAAATGTCAAATTATGTCACTAACATAAGACCCACATATTCTTTTCTCATTCCCTTGTGGCCACACTCTGTTCATCTATCAGTGTGCCTCCACTAAAACATATATTTTACAAAAACACCAGATTATCGTTTTTCTCCACCTACTGTGTGATACACCTGCTAGGACTCATGAAATATTTGTTTAATAATGACTCGTTCAATTGGCCCCCTATGTTTTCACATTCTTTTCTCCCATCCCGTTATATATTTCTACAAAATTAGTTTTGTTGTGGCTTTTGCAATCAGTATTTTAACCAGGCTGTGCGTAGTTGAAATTGTTTGCAAAGGACATTGAGCAACCTGTCAGTTCTGAGAAGTTTCTGACGTATGCTCTTCTATTACCAAAAGCAAATGAGAGGGGGAGGGGAAGGGGAGAGAAAAAAAAAATAAAAGCAAATGAATGCTTGACAAATGGTACCTTTGTCTTATTGCCCCAGAGAAACATAGAAAAACTAATTGTACATAAAATACTTTCCATCCCCAATAGGAAAGAAGCAGGAAAAATCAGATTTTACCTGATTATCGCTATACATTTCTATAAGCAATCCCGCTTCCTGTGTAATCTGGAGTGAATTAAACTTAATTTTATCTTGAAGAGATGACTGTCACTAATTTATTCATTTTGAATAACTTAATAATAAACAGCTTTTACTGTTAACGTTTTCAGAGAAAGTTTGTTTATGGTTGGCTTGCATTATTTTTACTTTAGAAATTTCATAAACAACATTGAGACCATAACACCAGAGAAAACGATTTAAAAAAATAAAAGCTCACTCACAATCCTTTCACCCCCCCCAATCTCTTCCTCATTTTCTTTACATCCTTCCAGATCCTTTCTCTTTAAATATGCAATTTGTGTCTTTTACTCATAAGAGTCAAAGTTAATCAAGTACTCTCGTCATGTTTTATTTAGTTTTTTATTTAGTTATATGTTTTATTTAGTTAAATGACAAACAGGTATGCCTCATTTTGTCCGTCAGTTGTAGTCCTAAAGTTGTATATGTATACTGCAAATACATATTAGCAGTATAATACATATCATATTCAAGGGATCTTAAATCATTAGTGACATTCAGTGGGTCTTCATTTCTGAGCACTTGTCAGTTGGCAGTGGTCCCTCATTCCTGACCTTTGTGCATCTCTGTTTGTATAAAAACACTTAAATGTTCCAAAAGTTCAGCGTTTAGTAAATATTCTCCCCCACCACACCCCCAAAAGGCCTTTATATGACTTCTGCTTTCCACTTATTGATTCTTTTTAAGCAGAACACTTAACCTGCCTTATCTTCTAGGGATGTTATATGAAAAGTAGCTATTTAAGGGGTTAGCAATTTCAAAATTGATACACATTTGACTTATAAAAGCAGCAGTCCAATAGATTTGATTCTGGAAGCCTGAAGATGGACAAAATTGGAGATGCCATTTATATTTGCAAATTTTTCAACAAGCCACACTTTGTCACTCTGTCATGTGGTGCGGAAGATATTGAAGTCATATGTTTCTGTAGACAAGGCCATGTAGACCTTTTCTGATTTTTATTTCTCTGCATATAAGTTGTATATATTCATTGGAAATAAATTAGAAATAGATTATTAGCAATATAATACATATTATATGAAGCAGATAGAAGTAAAAACCCATCACCCAAATATAATTACTGTTAATATTTTGTTATATTTTGCTTTAAACTTTTTTACTATAATATGTATATATATAATTTTTCTTACTAAAATCCATATCTTCTTTTATAACCTGATTTTCTCTTCAGTGTTAGATTATTTTGGACCTCTGGGGGCAGGGTAGGGTGGGGAGTAAGACTTTTTGTCTACTTTATTCATTCCATTAAAAAAAAGAACATATAGCAATTCCATTGCTGGGCATCTACCCAAATGATCCAGTGACACTCTACAAAAAAGACACCTGCACTCGAATGTTTATAGCAGCACAATTCATAATTGCAAGGCTGTGGAAACAGCCCAAGTGCCCATCCATCCAAGAATGGATTAATAAAATGTGGTATATGTATACCATGGAGTACTATTCAGCTCTAAGAAACAATGGTGATATAGCACATCTTATATTTTCCTGGTTAGAGCTGGAACCCATACTACTAAGTGAAGTATCCCAAGAATGGAAAAACAAGCACCAGATATATTCTCCAGAAAACTGGTATTAACTGAGTAGCACCTAAGTGGACACATAGGTACTACAGTAATAGGGTATTGGGCAGGGGGGAGGGGGGAGGGGGGTGGGTATATACATACATAATGAGTGAGATGTGCACCATCTGGGGGATGGTCATGATGGAGACTCAGACTTTTGGGGGGAGGGGGGAAATGGGCATTTATTGAAACCTTAAAATCTGTACCCCCATAATATGCCAAAATAAAAAAATAAATAAATAAATAATAAAGCTGCTATTAAACAAACAAACAAAAAAAGAACATATAATAATACTTTGCATGGACTTTGGATTTATTTATCTATTTAGAAATCTCAGACAAATATAATAAACGTGTGCTTTGGTTCAAATTCATACATAAAGCATGGTTGCATAGCAGTTTTCAATCTAAGCATGTTTTGGGGGGGTGATTGTTTAAAATTCTAAGATGGTCACATCTGCTTCACAGTAATTGTTTACAGTGAAAACAGAGAAGCTCCCACATACCTGATAAAGCTGTAGAAGACACAGTTACCGTGTTTTTACCAGTGTTTAGACAACAACTAGATTGTAAGTCGCATAAAGCTAGGGCCCACGTCTATGGAACATCATTCTACACATATTCCTAGCAGGATCCCTGGCATTTAGCGAGGCCTCAGCCATCTGAGTTGAATGAATAATTAAAGAAAAGAGAGAGAGAACCTAAATCAGGAGGCCATTCACTCTCTTCCTTGTAGCAAGGACTAAATTAGCCATCTCTCGGAATATGTTTCTATCATCATGTCTTTAAAAAAAACCGTAGAAAGTGAACAAAAATGGCAAATCTTTGTTATCAGCCACGGTTGCTGTTCCTTTGCTTGCCACATAAGCCATTCGTTGCAGTCCCTTATAAAGAGGGGTGTAGGAGTCAACGACAGGAAATTTGCAACTTTGGCTTACTAAACCCTCCCCCTGATCACTCTGGGCCATGCCTCTATTAACAGGTGAAAAAAAAATAAAATATAATAAATAACAGCTGCTGTATTTGTGCCTGGAAGCTGGGTCCGTAAATGGAAGGGAGGATGATTCCAGGTGAGCTTCTAACCTCTTCCCTCCTCTTGCTCAGGTTGCCATCAGCACAATGATTCCCTGCAGGGCAGCCATGACTTTTGCCCGCTGTCTGATCCGGAGAAAGATCGTCACTCTGGACAGTCTAGAAGATACTAAATTATGCCGCTGCTTGTCCACCATGGACCTCATCGCGCTCGGGGTGGGCAGCACCCTGGGCGCGGGGGTCTACGTCCTGGCTGGCGAGGTGGCCAAGGCGGATTCCGGCCCCAGCATCGTGGTCTCCTTCCTCATCGCCGCGCTGGCCTCAGTGATGGCCGGCCTATGCTATGCTGAGTTCGGGGCCCGCGTTCCCAAGACCGGCTCTGCCTACTTGTACACGTATGTCACCGTTGGAGAGCTGTGGGCCTTCATCACGGGCTGGAATCTCATTTTATCTTATGTCATAGGTATGTTTTCAGAATAACCCTAAATTGTGTGGAATGGTAGAAATAGCACTTCCCGGGGCAGAAGCCTCCGTGCTCAGCTGCAGGGCTGCATCCTTAGCTACTGGATGATCCCCGGTGGAGCACTCGATCCCATTGTGTCTCACCCCTGGTGTTTCAAAAAAAATTCTTTATTGCAAATAAAGTTACCCAATTCCACATGATTACTAATATACTCCCACAAATCATCAACATTATTTTATTGTATTGTATTGTCTTTATTTATTCGAGACAGAGTCTTGCTCTGTTGCCCCAGGTAGAGTGCGGTGGCATCATCATAGCTCATTGTAGCCTCAAACTCCTGGTTTCCAGCGATCCTCCTGCCTCACCCTCCCCACTAGCTGGGGCTACAGGTGCTTGCCACGATGCCCAGCCAATTTTTCTATTTTTAGTAGAGATGGGGGTCTCGCTCTTGCTCAGGTGGGTCTCGAACTTCTGTAATCCTCCCATGTCAGCCTCCCAGAGTGCTAGGATTACAGGTGTGAGCCATTGCACCTGGCCTCATGATAATTTTGTATGTGATTAAAATAATCTATGTGAACTATCTCATGCTTATCCTAGAATAGAATAACAGACAATGTTATGTTAAATTGCTGCCAGTGACCTTGTTATTATTCTCTGCACGTTCTGTGTTTTGGGAAGGCACGTCAAGTGTCGCAAGAGCATGGAGTGGCACCTTTGATGAACTTCTTAGCAAACAGATTGGGCAGTTTTTGAGGACGCACTTCAAAATGAATTACACCGGCCTTGCAGAGTATCCAGACTTTTTTGCTATGTGCCTTATATTACTTCTGGCAGGTAAGAAAACCCACTGTGCTTCTCCTCATGATAAGCCCAACTAATTGTCCCAGGAAAATAGAATACTTCTGAATTCAGGGCCTGAGTTCTGAAGACGAGGTCAACATATTTATACACTAAGGTTACTGTTGGACATCTGTGGGGTTTGTCACTGGCTGGGATCATATTTTATCTTGTGTGATAGGCATGCTTCAGAATTAAGTCTAGATTGTGTAGAATGGTAGAAATAGCACTTTTGAGTATATGGTACTTGGCATGCCCTAAATAATAGGATGAGGACATTGATTTTGTAACACTATTTGCAGGTTTGCAAAAATGGCAGTGAAGTTTCAATAGAGAAGACTATAATTTCTTGACATCGTGTCATGTTGTTAGGCACAGTGAAGGTTATTTGTAGGTATGCTATTTCTAGGAGAAATTCTATTTTTCTGGCATGCCTTCATCTATGTAATGCAAGCTCCTGATTAAAAAGGAAGCACGTTCAAACCACCTGTCATTTTGTAATGATGACATTATGTAGACAAACATACTTGGCACTTAGAGTTTTCGGTTTTCATCAGAATTGTAGCGTTGTGGTTTAGCAAGGCACAGGAGTTAGAGTCAGAGCGACCAGGCTTTCAATCCTGTTGTGCTATGCACTGCCTTTGGAACACTGGACAATTTACATAATCTTTCCATTACTCAGCTTGCTCATCCACAGGGTGAGGTTATCAGTGTGTATGTACCTTGTACATTCTTCTTGCTTGGTACATAATATGCACTCGGATAGCCAGATTTATTTTATGAGCATAGCTAATCCCCTCTGTCTCTTTATATTTTTTTAAAATTATTTGAACATTTTCTATTTTGATTGTCATTCTTACCTGTAGTCCCGCTTAAACCCATCAAAGATTGTACCAAGAGTAAAATGCATGTCTTTTCCTACTTCCTACCTGCTTTACCCTGGGCAATCTGTGCCTTTCTTTTCTGGCCAAGCTTATCTCTATTTTTCTCTCTTGGTAAGGAAGCTGAGACAGAAAGATATGAAAATGAAATGTTTACTTGCAAAATTGTATAATGTTAAAAATAGCTTTACCCTTTGAAAAATTAGTTGTTCATTAAATGTTTTTATAGGGATAGTGATAGGAACGTGAACAACATTTTTAGCTCTATAAATTTGCAAACTTTTGCATTCTGCTTCTAACATCAAAAATTGCACCCATTGTTTTTCAACAAAAGAGAAACTTTTGTTGTTTTTGGTTTCTAAACAGCCTAGCTAACATTAAATTAATTATATCCTATTTTGTTTAGGGACGGTTTCAATGAACTAAAAATATTCAGCTTTAATCTTTAAACTATAAAAACCATGTAACTATGACATGGTTACAGTCATTATATTCCATGGCAAGACTTAGGCCAGGGCCTGTGTCATTTTTCCTGTGTTCATTCACTGTCATTTTTTTCATTTTTATATAGGGTAAGCTTACATTATAACTTTGTTCTGAGAATCTTCAAAGATTAAAACCCGCATTATGAATCACCATTCATATTGTAATGCCAAATGTCTTGTCACCCAAAGCTATCATTTTCTTAGAGATACACAGGAAGTGTATGCAGTATTTAAAACTGTTGGTAGGAGATGAAATCTCAGAGTGCATGTGAGATGTTGGGAAACTTAGATAAAATATGACAGTGGCTTTGTTATTCCTCAAGGTGTGTAACAGTGGTTCCTAACCTAATATCCAATTACACAGTCAGGAATTGTGCTGGCCATACAACTTTACTTTATGTCATTAATACAGTTATATTACTATAGGATTCTGGGAAATCATACAGGTAGAAGAATGAAATTCAATTTCTTTTATCTCTGGAAATTTCTGCTTATTTGATGGTGGGTGGAATAGATATGGGGAAAAAGCAAGTAAATCTTTGGCATAATCTTTTCATAACAATTGTTTTCCCAGTGGTGAAAGATAAACTTTCTTAGGTCCATAATTCACATCTTATGCCACATGGATTAAAGGTATAAATATGATTAATATAATCATAAAAATACTAGAAGAAAACAAAGGTTAATGTTTAAGGAAAAATCATTTTAAAGGTAGAAACTATAGAAAAATGTAAAGATGATTCTAATAACTTTCCTACATATGTATAATCCACATTAAAAGCAAATGATCAACTGGGCAAAATATATGCTGCACATGACAGAGAGAGAGCTTATAGCATTAATGTATAAATAAATCTTCTGAATATGAACAGAATACCCTAATAGAAAAAATGGGCAATTTAAATTGGGGCCAAACTTTCTGGAGAATATTTTGACAATCTGAACCAAATGCGTTGTGCAAAAGTGCATACCCTCTCATACAATGTGACTGTGCAGAAAATTATTGTAAAGAAATACTTAGAAAGTATAGAAAGATATTTATCAAAGGGTGATTATGTCAGTGCTGCTTATAATTGTAAGAGACTAAGAGTGATCTAATTCTCTATAAATAAGAGATTAAAGTATGGTGCCTCAATATAGCAGAGGATGATGCAGTTGTTAAAAATAAGGTCATATAATGGCTCTCATGAAAATATGTTTATGTGGTTTTTTTTTGTTTTTTTTTGAGACAGAGTCTCACTTTGTTGCCCAGGCTAGAGTGAGTGCCGTGGCGTCAGCCTAGCTCACAGCAACCTCAATCTCCGGGGCTCAGCGATCCTCCTGCCTCAGCCTCCCGAGTAGCTGGGACTACAGGCATGCACCACCATGCCCGGCTATTTTTTGTATATATATTTTTAGTTGGTCAATTAATTTATTTCTATTTTTGGTAGAGACGGGGTCTCGCTCAGGCTGGTTTCGAACTCCTGACCTTGAGCAATCCGCCCGCCTCGGCCTCCCAAAGTGCTAGGATTACAGGCATGAGCCACCACGCCCAGCCTGTTTATGTGTTTTTATGTGCAGAATTCTGGAGGAGAGACTACAGTTGATCTTTATCTTCTTTGTACTTCTTTGTATTAATTCTGCAAATTGCTTGAATAGGAAATAAATTACTTTTACAATCAGAATGTAAAAAAGCTATTAAAATGAGAATAGATTTAACAAAGCACTTTTTAGCACAATGGAAGAATTAGTTTTGTCTGTATGTTCAGTAAATACATGGCAGACATATGTTTGAGCTTTTTTTTTTTTTTTTTTTTTTTTGAGACAGAGTCTCACTTTGTTGTCCAGGCTAGAGTGAGTGCCGTGGCGTCAGCCTAGCTCACAGCAACCTCAATCTCCTGGGCTTGAGTGATCCTTCTGCCTCAGCCTCCCGAGTAGCTGGGACTACAGGCATGCGCCACCATGCCCGGCTAATTTTTTTTTATATATATATCAGTTGGCCAATTAATTTCTTTCTATTTATAGTAGAGACGGGGTCTCACTCTTGCTCAGGCTGGTTTTGAACTCCTGACCTTGAGCAATCCGCCCGCCTCGGCCTCCCAAGAGCTAGGATTACAGGCGTGAGCCATAGCGCCCGGCCTGTTTGAGCTTTTACTTAAAATAGTTCACAACCATAAAATTCGAAATGGTTTTTTAGAACAGCAATTCATTAAAATTGTTACTTTAGACATACCTATCATGAGTAATAATGGTCAAAGTTACTAGATTGATGTGTTTCTTACAAAATGTGGTATCTTCTGACTCTGAGCACGATCAGCCTTCTGAAATCAAATTGGTTGTGTTCCAGAAGAAGTATTTTCATGATTAGGTGACTAATGAGTAAAAACTGGCAACAGAAATGGGTGGATGGGAGTTAAATAAATGGATGCTGATGAAATCATATCTGAAAGCCCTCTATTTGCCTCACGATGCCATTGCCTTTCCTAAAACTTAGGTAAAAAATTGAAATATCCTTTCCTTTCTTTTTCCATAGGCCTTTTATCTTTCGGAGTAAAAGAATCTGCTTGGGTGAATAAAATCTTCACAGCTGTTAATATCCTGGTCCTTCTCTTTGTTATGGTTGCTGGGTTTGTGAAAGGAAATGTGGCAAACTGGAAGATTAGTGAAGAGTTTCTCAAAAATATATCAGCAAGTGCCAGGTACGATATCTGATTTTCGTTCCCCTCCTCTCTCTTTTTTAATGTTACATTTTTAAAGCGCGTAGGTGAAAATTTTCGTCTATAACATGCTTCCTAAACTTTTTGCTTTTGAGACCTTTCTTAGGGGCTGTTCCATTCTAAATACTCCTCTCCCTGTGCTCCTTCCAGACACAAGGGTTTGGAAGGCTGGGGTTCCAGCCAGAGGGGGTCTGAGCCGTCTGCACATGCTATGGATCAAGCTCTAATTGGGTGTTGTTGACACAAGAGGGTCATTGTTAGGGACACCACCACATTCCCCAGGAGGGGATGAAAGAATAAGGTTTTAGTTTTATATACACCAGCTTCAAAGGGCTGATGAATACAACAGCCTTTCCAGGACATAGTTTGTGATAAATCACCAGAAGGAACAGTTGCCTATGAAAATGACTTTCCATTGTGTTTGTTCTCTTCCTCAGAGAGCCGCCTTCTGAAAATGGAACAAGTATCTATGGGGCTGGTGGCTTTATGCCTTATGGCTTTGCAGGAACTCTGGCTGGTGCTGCGACTTGCTTTTATGCCTTTGTGGGATTTGACTGCATTGCAACAACTGGTAAGAGTGGCGTCTTGGTTCTGCATAGAAGGGAAAGGTGTTCCTTGTCCCACATGCGTACTGATGTGTGGCAGCCAGAGGGTCCAGGAAAGGGAGAGGGATTTGGGGTAAGAAGGGCACTAGCTCCAGACCCAGCTGTGATACCTACTGTATATGCTCAAGAAGAAACTTAGCGAAACTCTCTGGGCCTTGGTTTCCACATTGGTAGATTTGGGAGAGCAGTACCTACTCCTCAGATATGATGAAGATTACCTAAAATAATACATAGGAAAAATACTGGCCGGACGCGGTGGCTCATGCCCATAATCCTAGCACTCTGGGAGGCCCAGGCGGATGGATCACTCAAGGTCAGGAGTTCAAAACCAGCCTGAGCAAGAGCGAGACACTGTCTCTACTAAAAATAGAAAGAAATTAATTGGCCAACTAAAATATATAGAAAAATTAGCCAGGCATGGTGGTGCATGCCTGTAGTCCCAGCTACTCGGAAGGCTAAGGCAGTAGGATCACTTGAGCCCAGGAGTTTGAGGTTGCTGTGAGCGAGGCTGACGCCAGGGCACTCCAGCCTGGGCAACAGAGTGAGACTCTGTATCAAAAAAATAAAAGAAAAAAAAGAAAAATACTTTGCAACCTATTGACTACTTTATAAATGTTAGTCATAATTATTATCCTTAACCTTCCATCTGGAAGTGCTGTTGCAGTGAATAACAAAGGATGGTCATGTTCTTAAATTGTTTCTTCTTTAGTTGGACAAAATAAATCATGCCAATTCTTTCCTCTTTACCCTTTACAACAAATAACCATGCCAGAATCACTCTCTGGGTGCTTCTTGTGGGTTTATATCATTGTGTGACCTTATAATTGACCATGGTTTGGGTCCTTCAAATGCTAAATCTTACTAAGAGGTTACTGATTTTTTAAAAATTGAAAGTAGAGTTTTGTATAAATAGATGAAATAAGTTAATGTGAAGGCTCCATATTTAAGGGCCTAAAGAATGCCACAGCAGTTGTGTAATCTCTGTGGGTGAATCATTCTCCAAATGGATCCAGACTGCTAGCCTATCCCTATACACTTCATATTGCTGGTATGTTACAGGGTTTTTTGTTTTTTGTTTTTGCCTGGAACCAAAAAACTGACTTGTGTGACTCTTCCTTTTCTTCTCCCTCTGGAAATTAGATTTTTATGCAATAGCAAGGTACTTTCAAGAAGAAAGGAAATTTCATATAAAATAGATGGATCAAGCTAAGGAAACAGAAGGGACAAAGACAGAGAAGAATTATCATGGAGAAGAGGAAGAATGCCATACAAAATAAGTTCTTTACCTATGAGTGTTGTATTACACATGGCAAATCTTTTGTTTATTTTTCCTTAGGTGAAGAGGTCCGGAATCCCCAGAGAGCTATTCCCATTGGAATCGTGACTTCATTGCTTGTTTGCTTTATGGCCTATTTTGGGGTCTCTGCAGCTTTAACGCTTATGATGCCATATTACCTCCTGGACGAGAAAAGTCCCCTTCCTGTGGCATTTGAATACGTAGGCTGGGGTCCTGCCAAATACGTTGTGGCCGCTGGCTCCCTCTGCGCCTTGTCAACAAGGTACATTGCGCTGCCTTTGGGGGGCAGGGGCTGTTTGGGTTCCTACGAAATGTAGTCAGTGTCTAAAAAATTGCCTTTGTATGTTTTTAAAATATCCTAATATAAAGGAGTATATTATGCAACTATGTGTTCAATGGATTTGTGTTCAGATTACTCAAAATGGCCATATATCCTAGATCTGGTTTGGTAAAAAAAAAAAAGAATTGCCATATAAAAATCTTAAGTGTTTATAGAAACTACCTGCCCCCACATCAGTTAAGAGGCAGTTTTTCAAGATAATGATGGTCCAAGCTTCAGTAGAAATATATACGGCATTGGTACGCACACACATACACACACACACACATTCATCACACATATTCACATACATGTATATTATAAAACTTTAGGGTGTTTATCCTGATATGCTGCTTCACTGGCTTTGGTGTGACTCACAGTGCTACAGCCATCCTGTATCAGACCATATGTGCAGACTTACCTTAGCTGCTGTCTGTTCAAGCAATACTGCATCCGTGTGCATGGAAGCCATGTGCTGTGTCTTTTTTATATATAATGTGTTTTTTATTGGGAAATTCTGCCAGTTTTTCCTCTCACCACCAATCGGAGTAAACTTGATTTCAATGAGTGAAACTAGAAATCAGTGAGTGAACTAGAGTGAACTAGAAATCAATGTCTTGATTTCTAGACATTTCTGTCTAGAAACAGAAATGATCATTTGTAATGGTGGAAATTCACTCAAAATCTATGTGAAAAGAAAAAGGTAGTTGGATCTCAAATGTTCAGATTTTCGGTAGCTGCTAGTTTTAATACATTAGAACTCATTTCTCACGTTTCCCAAGCTACTTATTTGAAATGAACATAGGATCATAAGCAAGGTATTTCATTCTAGGGTTGTACTGGGCCATATGATAGAATATTCGTACAAAGGGAAAATTAATCTTTTTGCCTGATCACGTATTTTATTAAAGGGAAAGTAATTTTCTGAAAGTCTGAAATTAAACAAAGAAATCTTTTAATATAATTCATTAACCCTAACTTATTTTTTCCCTCTAAGTCTCTTTTATTCTCTAGTCAAGATAATATTAAGTAGCAATTAGACCCTATTGGTTTCTCAGTCATCTTCTAGTGTTGAGGTTTATTGTGAATAGCTTCAAGTAATTACAGAAATCTGAACTGTGACAGTACCATGCTACCATGGCCTTAGAAGGGATGGACAAAGATTCATTTGTAGCCAAGCTGAACCCAGCCTTATTAAAAAACAGAGAAAATGGATTTCTAAATAAAAATATTTTACTTGTTTTCTCTTAAATCATTATTTCTCACAACTAAGTAATATATGGAATGGTGTAGCCAGTAAACAAAAGTATTTCCAACATCTTAAGCAAAAATTGTCATACTAAACGTCACTGTTACTTTCAATTGTGGCTACTTCTGTGTACTAAATTTACTATAAGATGATCTTTTTTACGTTTGCTTACATTGATTATCATATCATGCTGGAAATTATTACCAATCTGATCAAAGATCAGGCTATATGAAAAAAATATTGGTAAAATAAATACAAAAAGCATATAATTATAAATAATTGTTACTATGAAATAAATTTGCTTAATCTCTTCTTTAATTACATATCAATTAAGGAATTTTATTTTCTGAATTATTGCCGTTAAAAATATCTTAATGAAATTGTTTCTTTTTTTTTTTTTTGGTAAATTCTTAATTACTTAGTTTTAATTCTGTAATAATTGTGTACATACACAGATTACTTGCAGTATTGTTTTTAGTCTGATAATTTTGCTGGGAATATATCTGCAGCAGAATAATGAGTAGCACAATATTTGTTAAAATATTAGCAAATATTTTTAAATGCCCATTCGTAGTGCATTTAAAAAATAGTAATACTTCATAATCACAACTGTTATGCTGAATTTTATATAATTACTTTATTTCAATTCTGGAATGTAACCTTGCATGAATGTGTTTGCCATACTGCATGTGTTTGCTTTTTATTCAGTCTTCTTGGATCCATTTTCCCAATGCCTCGTGTAATCTATGCTATGGCGGAGGATGGGTTGCTTTTCAAATGTCTAGCTCAAATCAATTCCAAAACGAAGACACCAATAATTGCTACTTTATCATCAGGTGCAGTGGCAGGTGAGAGAGAGTTGACTTTTATTATGAAAAGGGGATCTTGGTCATCCAGGACTCTGGAAAAAGTAGAAAGGTGGTTTTCTGTTATGATGTACGTGAAGTCCAGTACCTTTTTTGAGAATGTTTCCTATTTTGAATTGTTTTGGTTCTGCACTTTAGTGTGTACTGTCTTTGCCTGTATATATCTTTCTAGAAGAATACTTAAGATAACTTACATGTGGCTTATGAATTTTTCTGTTCTAGTCTTATGGGCTCTATGTTTCCTTTACCCCGAATTATGTTTGCGATGGCCCGGGATGGTTTACTGTTTAGATTTCTTGCCAGAGTGAGTAAGAGGCAGTCACCAGTTGCTGCCACGTTGACTGCAGGGGTCATTTCTGGTAAGCTTTACAAACATAGGCTTCTTCAGCATTGGACTGGAACATTCTGTTCGCATGCGTGGACTGATAAATAGGGTCTGCATGCTATGCATGTAAGTTAAGAAAAAAAAAATCACTGATTAATTAGCATATGAGCATTGGGATTAACATCTGAAAATCCTGGTGGTGATGGTGTACTGAAGTTCATTCTTAATTGACCATTTGGGGATTCTTTTTTTACTGTTTTGTTATTTGAACCTTTTGGGCTTCTAACAGATGTGCAAAGGGTTGTAATGGGTCTTCACTCAATACCATGCATTGCTTTTCCAATGAAAAAAACTAGCACATAAAATGCTATTAATTGATGCATAAAATTGTAATTAAAGCATTTATTATTTAATTTTTGACATATTAATGTTAAAATAATTATTTGATATTTTCTTATTTTGTCCAGGGTATAAGTTGAATATTGCTAAAGGACTGTAGGATTTTTGAAAAGCTGTTACCCATTCTTAATTAAGTATAAGAAATGTCAAAGATAATTTATACCTGGCCTTTGTAATCACTGCCCTCCGTGTGGTGGGTGTCCCTCCTTCCTGGGCCATCATGGTCCTTGAAGAGTTACTGACACATATGTCCTCTCCAACCCCATTGGGAATCTGTTTTTCCTTCCAGCAGTTTTGGTACTTATGTTGTGTTCAGAAAGTCCAGATTGCCTACATCTTGGCACATCTTAACATCCGTATAAAATGCCTTTGGCCAGATTCTTACTCCATGCAGAAATGGCGAATCTCTTCAGAGATTCTATAGATCAAGAGAATGTGGCCTTAAAGATCATGTTAGAGGAAGCCAAAGAAAGACTTTAGCAAGCTTTAGAGATAAAATGATAAACCGCAGGAGTTCGAAACCAGCCTGAGCGAGACCCCGTCTCTACCAAAAATAGAAATAAATTAATTGACCAACTAAAAATATATATACAAAAAATTAGCCGGGCATGGTGGCGCATGCCTGTAGTCCCAGCTACTCGGGAGGCTGAGGCAGGAGGATCGCTGAGCCCCGGAGATTGAGGTTGCTGTGAGCCAGGCTGACGCCACGGCACTCACTCTAGCCTAGGCAACAAAGTGAGACTCTGTCTCAAAAAAAAAAAAAAAAAAAAAAAATGATAAACCGTCTTGGCAGTAGAAATCCTGGCCAAAATGATAATTTTGTGTAGGCTCTGAATTGTTGGGAAATTAGGTTAGAGAAAGGTAATGCTTCATTATGTATAAGATGGGCTGTTTTTAAGGTCAGAAAGTATTTGTCTAAACAGTTCATTTTGTAAGCATTCTCTGATAAATTTGGCACTTTATTAGACATATGTTGGGAGGTCAAATCAATTATTTTCTCACACTTAGTTTCTGCCTCCCGTAAAATGAAGGTTTTGCTAAATGATCTCAAGCCCATTTTATTATTAAACAATACATTATGATATTAAAGATAGTCTTGCCAAAGGACCACTCATCTTATTTAATGCATAAAAACTTATTTTTTCCCAGTTAAAAAAAAAACTTGCCTAGTAATACTCTATATTTCAGAATTTATCCTTCTGCTTTATTCGGGAAGAATTTAATTTGGCACTATAGTAAGATATTAAAATTAATAATTAAAAGAAGGTCATTATAATAGACCACTTTTTAAAAATACTCTAAAATATTTTTTGTAGTTTTGTACTCCCATACCTCACTTTCTTTGTTTTTAACTTAGATCAGAGAGCTTGTATGAATAATTCATTATTTTCTTCCCTCGTGGCTACCTTATTTGGCTCTCTGTGATTCTTAAAAAAAAAAAAATTACTGAAATTTTAATAATCTAATACATAAGTGTACTAGCAATGAAGAGTTTTCAAAGTGAAGCATGCAGTGTATTTAAACAAACAGTGTGATACTGCAGAAGTAGTAGAAAGACCCTCAGGATGTTGGTTGAGGTGGAACTCTGTGTTTACCTAGTACTTGTAGCCTTGCTAAATTAGCCTGTCTATAAAATGGGCATAATCCTATTAGATTAAACCATGTGAAATTGCTGGGGTTTTTGGTCAAAAATAGTCAAGTACCAGCCATTTTATATGGCTAAAACTAAATAATAGCCCATCTCATAGGATCGTTGACTTGAAGATAAAATGAGATCATTGAGTTCATAGAGAGATCTGGAATACCATATAAATGGAACACAGTATCTACTTACAATGATAGGGAAAACTATGTGGTAAATTCAAGTCAATATTATCACTACTTTGATGTTTCAATGGAGAAAACAATAGCTAGGTACAAGTTGTATTATTTAACTGTTTGAAGTATATTTTGCTTTTTAACATTATCTCGATTTGGTGTGCAGGACTATAAATTGATTTCTCAGATATGGTCAGTCTACCTGGAATGGGTGGTTTTAATCATAGTAGAATTTAGCCTACATCCACAGCATAACTTAATTGAAAATTATTTTATTTTACTTTTTTAAAATGAAGATAATTTTGAGTTGTCTATGCTATAACTCATAATGCATATGGGAATTTAAATGATTATATAACATCCACAATGAAAGCCCTTTCTGTTCGAATGTTTTTGGCTAGCTAACGTTTTCTAGCAAGGTTTTTCTTCTGAAACATCAAAGGACAGTATTCTGTCATATAATATTTTCACTCTTTGTCAGGCCAAATATTTTTTAAGTAATCAAGTAGAATGTGCTTTGTACTTACTAGAGAGCTGAGGGCTTTTTAAGTCTGATTAACAGTAGGACCTAAAGAACATCTTACTGTGAGAGAGATATTTTTCTATACTTTGCTTAACTTATCCTTGGCACTAAAACAAAACATCTGTCAGTTGTCCCTGACTTGAAAGTTATTAACTGTATGCAGTTTCATCCTGGGCCATTCACTTCACTTTCTTTTGTTTTCCCAATAGCTGTGATGGCATTTCTGTTTGACCTGAAGGTGCTCGTGGACATGATGTCCATTGGCACGCTCATGGCCTACTCCCTGGTCGCAGCCTGTGTTCTCATCCTCAGGTGAGTTGCCAGGTGGTTCTGCAGGGTGTGCCATGTAGGGCAGAGGGAGTGAAGAAAGTGAGCACTAACCATCCTTGCTTTCCAGGAACTAACGGTCTCACCAAGGTGAGGCCTGGTCCATGGAAACATCCATGGGAGTGCAAGAAGCATACTTGGTTCTTTGCAAAGAATCAAATACAGTTTGATCATGAGTGACAGGTTGGCCTACTCTGTGTGACAGGCAACTTCTCATGTTGTGTAAAGACACTTAAAAATACTATACTTTTTGTCTCAGTATTCAACTGCTAAGATTTTATGCTAAAGATTTAATCAGAGGCAAACACAGATGTATGTAAAGGATCTTTATAGAAAAGGTAGATTACAATAGTGAAAAAAAAATGGAACTAACCTGAATATCAGTCAACAGGAGCATGATTAAATAAATGAGGATACAGGTATTCCTGGCACTTCTACAGTGAATAAAATGATATTTAATTATACAGAGAAATATATCAGTTTCAGAATACAAAGCTACACTATATATAACATCAAGTTAAGTAACTTATTTAATTAACCTATATTAAAGTTATTTAACTTTATGCTATTTGTTATTGAGTTTCTGTGCTGCTTTCATGAACCTATGGGCATAGATAATTTCAGAATCATCATTCTGTTGTCACAGTTGCCTCCCTCTAAAATTTAACTTTCTTCTGCATCTAATATATAACTTCCTAAATTAAGTGGCTGCAGGTCTTTTATTGGAAAGGTCAGTGGCCTGGCTCAGCACGTTCTGGGGCTGGAGGCATGAGAAGTATTGATTTACCAGCACACGCTGTGACTCTGTGAGGCGTCCTACTTAGAGTTGTAGGTGCTTGTTTCATTTGGGCCAGTGTCTATTGGAGATTAAAGACACAAACATTTATTTGGGGATAGGTACCAGCCCAGCTTATCTTACGAGCAGCCCAAATATTCTCCTGAGAAGGAAGGTCTGGAAGCATGTCCCAGCGCCACCTCGAAAAGCGAGTCCCAGGTCACCATGCTGCAAGGACAGGGGTCCATCCTGCAGAGCCTCTTCAACCCCTCCCTTCTGCCTACGCAGCAGTCGTCTTCTCTCGTGAGCTTCCTGGTAGGATTCCTGGGTAAGTCTTTCTCCCTGTATCCGCCGTAAAGATCCAGAAGACATGAGTAGCTGGAGCTGGTACAGTGCGAGAGGGGACAGAGGGTCTCCTATTTCCCTGGAATGTGTTAGGAACCAACCCGAACCCTGAAATTGCCACCTAAAGAGTCACTAGTAGTTGAGATCGTCTTTGTACCAGCAGGATAAGTTGATCATATCTCGACAATTGAAAAAGAGAGGAAGAAATTCCCCAAGGTGGGAGTGGCAGCAGGACAAGCTGGCCCATGTCATCGGCTGTCAGGGTGCTCTCTGTGGAAGCACCAGGCCAAGTACACCTGCACCAGTGACTGAACTGGAACCCGATGGGATTGGGGGGCAATGTAGACATTCCTTGTTTTCCCACCCGCAGTTACACAATGAGTCATATTTTCAGCAACGTTTATTGAGCATCATCTATGTGCCAGGCACCTTGCTAAGCAGTGGGGAGATCGAGAGAGCCGGTCGGTCCTTGCTCTCACTGGGTCTACAGGACAGAATCGTTGGTGACAAGCTAGGGAAGTGCAGGTTTCTCCCAGGGCAGATAGGAGGGGCCCCTCACACAGATGTGATGGTCAGAGGTAGGCTGAGTGGGTGCTGATATCATTCCTCTGCAACAGAAAGAAAAGGTGCAGAGCATGTGGTATCATTAATATACATTTACAGCAGCCTAAAATAGACAGACTTGCCATTTCCCATTGGAAAGAAAGGGAAGTGTCCACCCCGGTAGCATCCCATCCATCATGTGATAGAGCCTGAGGGTGACAAATGAGGACGCAGGTGGCACACAGGCAGGTAGAGCAAGATGGCAGCACCACGAACGAGGCTGACTTCTAAGGAGGGGAGAGTGATGAGTAAACTGGATGAGTGTCCTAAATCGGCGAAATCTCCAATCCCACCGTGGAATTTCTTTCTGCGATGAAAAAGAAGAAAGGTCGTCAGGGAGAATCTTCGCATTTGGCAAAATAGATACGTAAAGACCTTGAGGTTTGAACGGAGCGACCTGAGTTGAGCGCGTGTGCTGACCTTGCTTTATGTCCTTGTCACCCTGGCAGCGTTTCTCATCCTGGGCCTGAGTGTCCTGACCACCTACGGGGTTCCGGCCATTGCCCGGCTGGAGGGCTGGAGCCTGGCGCTCCTCACGCTCATCCTGCTGCTCTGCGCCGCCGTGGTCCTCGCCATCTGGAGGCAGCCCCAGAACCAGCAGAAAGTGGCCTTTATGGTACGTGTGGTGAGGATGAGAGATCTGCAGCATTCCGTGCACCTTCTCTGTAGGTTCGTCTGGGGAGTTGTTTCCAGGAAAAAAAAAAAAAAAGAAATCTTCTGCCGAAGTTAACCAGTGAATGAGAGTGTCAGAATCCTTTGACATGTTCCTTGTGGTCACCGTGTCCTCCCTACGTTGGGTGTCTTACTGCCTTTGTCAAAAACTTGAGTATGATCCCATCACAGGAGTATTATGTTTATTAGTATGCAAATTTCTTGTTATATAATCTATTGTATTCATAACAGAAAAATAAGCAGAATATCTTATTTTTAGAAATCCAGTGCCCTTTCTTAAGGTTTTATCCTGCAAGTTGAAGTTATCCTGTCCCAGTTGAACTCAGAGCAGGTTTTGGCTTGAAGAGGGCTTCCTGGAAGTACCCGCTGGGATACACGTGTGTCCAGAGTTCTGGAGGCTTGCCATGTTGATGGCCGAACTGAGCCAGTAAACCCCAAATGAAACTAAACCCCAGAACCAATGTTACCTTGATGATGATGCAGGTGTTAGCAGGTTGAAAAAATCTCCTATTGCCCTAAGCTTCAGTAAATAAAATGGGATTCTCCTTTTGGTGATCTCTGGAAGCATGGTTTTTGTTCCGGTTGCCCTTTTTGCAGGAATATACAGTTACTGACATAGTGTGAAAGTATGTATGTCAGATTAATTGCCATCATGTTGAAATAATTGGGGGAACGTGTTTTCAAAACGTGAATACACACTAAAGGATCGTTTTCCACCTTAGGTTCCATTCTTACCATTTTTGCCGGCATTCAGCATCCTGGTGAACATATACCTGATGGTCCAGTTGAGTGCGGACACTTGGATCAGATTCAGCATTTGGATGGCACTTGGTAGGTCTTCTAAGGTGTTAGCTTCCCGAACTCTGGCCCTCTCTCTCTCCTGTTCACGTGCTGTGATGAGAGAAATGCATCCTCCTCCCCATCCTGGAAATAAAGGCTTTGTATAGTTTTTTCCTTTCCCAATGCTTAAAACATCTAAGTGCTACCTTTCCAAGGTGTTTTCAAATAGCTTTTTTAATTCAAATCTCCCAGTAATCCTGTAGAACCACATAGGTTCTATTTTTCTCCAACTTGCAAGTGAGAAAAATGAAGCCCAGAAAAAGACATTTTATATCAACCCAAAACTCTCAACCAATTTTCTAAAATAAAGCTACAGCACAGCAAAATGCCTACATATAACTAATTATCTTAAGAGGGTACCTAACACATTGCCTCCTAATCCACACACAATCAGCGTGGCTGTCAATCAGCAGTTGCTTTTTCACAGTTCTTTAGCCTCTCCTGGTGACAGTGACATGTATGAGTCATGTCCATGTCCCCTTTGTCAATCCAGGGCATGCCTTCTAAAATATCTGGCCATGACTCTGATTCTCCGCTACTTGTGTTCAGGATGTGATTTGAGACTTTATCCCATTTGCCGTTTTGTTTATAGTATGGTATAGAGTTTTGAGAACATAAATATAATTTTTTTTCCTGTATAAACATTGTCTAAAAAACTTGTTAAGAGAAAAACATATTCTATAAAGTTGGGATCTTAAAAATGAAGAAGCACATTCTACCAGGAAAACATTTATCAAGGAGCCCTTCTGTGGGGTATCTTGTGTTTACATTTTAATCTTCTAAAATAGCACAGGCAGAGAAGACTAAAAACCCTATCAAGTTCTGTATTAAAATTTGCACATTAAAACAGTCATCTCCTGACACACCTTGAAACATTGATTTTTTTTTTCCCCCTTCCCCAAAAGGTTTCGTGATTTACTTTGCTTATGGCATTAGACACAGCCTGGAGGGTAATCTGAGAGATGAAGATGATGGTGAAGATGCTTATTCAGACGACATTAATGCAGCAACAGAAGAGAAATCTGCCATTCCAGCAAATGACCATCACCAAAGAAATCTCAGTTTACCCTTCATATTCCATGAAAAGACGAGTGAATGCTAATGCTGGCAGGAGCTGAGCTGGTCACGGTCTTAACATACATATCCTACATTGAGTAAACCATGACAGGATGTCATCATCATGCTAGGTCGTCATGGGTGCTGCACACATAGTTCACCCTGAGTAGTACTTACTCATCTGGACAGCATCTCCCCAGATGGTGAATTATGTGCCCGGGAAACCTGAGCTCTTTCCTCCGTGATGAGTATCCCCCAAATAGTGGGAGTGTGTGTGTGTGCGTATGTATGCGTGTATACGTTTGGGAACATGAATGTTCGAAGTGAGTTGGTATTTTGCTATTACTGTGTTACATTTTTTTTCAGTGTTGTCATTCATCAATGGCATATACTGCACATCCTGAAATAGAGGTGAATCCCCGAATAGAAAAGCTTTGTTGGCGGCCCCGCTAGTTGAAGACATAGTGGTCGCTCTTCCATATTAGGCTTCATTCATGTCCATTTCGAGCATGCTAAAAATGTAGCTACCCATCACGGTGTCATGGCGTCTGTCACTGGTCAGAGGTGAGAGGAAGGGGTAAGGATGGAGCCTTTTCTGGAAGTTGTAAATGCCAACAGTGGGCGTGGTACAGATTTTTTTTTTTTTTCCTGTGGGGTAGGATAGTTTGCTAAAACTTTAGCCAACTGGAGTGTTAGCTTGTGTCATAGTACATGGATAGGAGTAGAATTCCATGTCACCAGCTGCCATCCCTTGAACTCTTGTCTTTGAGATAAGTGGTCCTCATCGATGAGACCTTCCCCTACTGTGAATGATGTGCCCCCTCAGCCCACTCAGGGACTTGAGAGAGGTGCTGTGATCTCCTTGGGACCCTTTAGACTAAGCAGTAAAGGTTTTCTCCTGGGCCGGAGAGCTCGTGCGAGTGGCCACAGTGAAGATCTCAGAGTAGAACACATGCTTGCATAAATAGACACCAAGCATCCTTTTTTAAAAAGTCACTTAAAATTTTAAGCCAACACACCCTCCCAGAGCACACAGTTGGTGGAATGATTCATACCTTTACCATGACTTATTAACTAAATCACAGTTCAGGTTTTGTTAACTTCACCAGGCAGAGTTCACTCCTGTGTTGCTGTTTTTGTTTTATCTCGCCCTGGATGTGAGCAGCTACCACAGCAAATTCTTATCTTTACTACACACAGAAGAGGTAAAGATGAAGGAAGATTAAGAAAATTCCCCTATTCTGATATATATTAAAGTGCCCAGTCAGATGTTACGGGACATTTGGCCCAATTTAAGGGGCTCAGATCTAATTTGCCTCTGACGTTTCTTTTGGAAACATTTGGGGGTGTTTTTTTTCCTCTTCCCTGCCCCCCACAAATTGTTGAGCACTTTTTATTCCTTTTACTTTTAAATGACCACACTAAGCCTGTGAATACAAGCTCCAGTATTGTGCAATGATCCAGCAATGGTTGGGGAAGCAAATAATTTGGTTGACATTACTTAAAACTTCAAGCTAAAAAATTAACCAAATGGAATTAAAGCTATCTGGACACAGTAACCTTTGTATATGAGTAAATAAATTTTTATACGTAAGATTTTCTAATTGCTCTATCTTACTTTTTTGGGCTCTGTAACAATGGACTATTTATCTGTAGTGTGTTTTACTTCCCATCAATTATTTTTTGTACAAATAATTAAACAGTTCACTAGATGAGGCCAGAGGCTCGACATGAGTATGTGGGTGACATTTCCAGGACACCATGGCGAACATTACCAAGCATGCTAGTTGACCCGCATCATCCAAAGGCAAGGAGAGCGTTGTTTTTTTTCCCTTCGTAGTTCCAAGAGGTCGGTTATTTTGTTGATGCCATTAAAAAGCAATTGTTTTGAATAGCCAAGAGTTTATTGTGACTAAATGTCACACGAGCAGGTAGAAAGCCTGGGTTTCTGGCTGCTAGTGTTGTAGCATCCCTGACACAGAACTCATCACTGACATTCCACAGTTTCCAGGGTGCGCGTGGTAAAATCTGAAGCCCAGAATTCTCTTTCAAGCTGCACGTTTTCCTGGAGAAGGAGTTGGGAAAGCAAGGAGTAAAATATTTTTGTAAGGACTGTAGGCACAATCATGAGTCCTTGCTGTCACAGCAGGATCCTGAGAACCCCTTTTATTCCAGAAGCTAAAATAGGGCCCTTCACACAGGGAACGTGAGCAAGTTCATATATGAATATTTAAATCTTTAACAAAACCAAGAAATGTGTTTAGAGTGTGATAGGCAGCTAAAGCTATTATACCTACTGTGTTCAGTTAGAAGCAGAATTTAGTTAAAAGTTATTTTTCCACCTTAAAGTACTTTGCAAGCACAAATATCATGAAAAGATGCTTTGGCAGTGACTGCATTTTTTTTTTCCTGTGAAGACTCAAATGGATGCATGTGTTTGTAAACACAGTTACATATGTATGTGTGAGTATACATGTGTGTGTATGTGTGTGTGTGTGTGTATTTCAAAGGTCAGTGTATAAGTAAGTTGCGTTCATGATGGGCTTTGGATATAATATCTATGTGGGTAAAAAAAAAAACCAGCTATTGTGGAGAAAAATTAATGTTTTATGTTGATAGATATGCTTATACAAATTTTTTAGGTTTTAAACTATTTTAAAACATATAGCAATTTTATATGTATATTTTCCATAGATAGATTCCTTAAGAATATTTATAATGTTTCTAATATGAAATCACTAAACCCTAGTGCATATAACAGGTGCTTTATAATCTGAAATGGAGTGGGGGCAGCAAACATTTGGATATTACTGTTTACTTGTTTCTGCGACACTTTCTCTGACTTATCTGTCCTGGTCTGTGTTTCTTAGTCAAAGCCAGTACTACTAGCTCTTTGGCACTTCTCTATTCCTACCTTTGAATTCATCATCTTTTGAACAAAAATGTTGTTTTTACTTTCTTAGAATTATCAAAATGTTTTGTGTAGATTTGACTAGTGGTCCGTCAAACTTACATAACGTCATCTTCGGAAATTAAAGAATACATATGCACATTCTTTTATCATAATAATTCTGATTGAGTAAAAGCAGCTTAAATTGCTTTCCTTTTTTACCCTCAGAAATACATTTTCAACCTTGTTAGTGAGAACTTCTCATACTAGCACCTTAATTTTATACGCTCAAAAAAGAGAATGACTTGTGAATTAAGGCCTAAAGGCAATGCTATTTATGAGGAAAACTTATGTTGGAACCTTTGAAATATACTAAAATACAGATTATCTTAATCACACTTTCCTCAGAGATAAACATCAAAAAAACTAAGACTAAAACATCATTTGAGACATACGTAGCTGGATAGATATAAAAGAAATAGTAATGTTGAAATACAGAACTTTACTATAACCAACCATAATTGATAGAAAATATCATTTGCAGGATTATCTTCTTTTAGAAGATAGCCTCTCTTCTTTTAATTTTTATGAATAAAGGATTTTTTAATTTAAACATTAGCCAAAATATTTCCAAAGTCCTGGGTGTTTGCAGGTGGTTGTTAAATTTGTTTTCAATAAAACACTTTGAATATTTTGGATTAGAGTCTATTTTTATCAAATTATTTTCTAAATTGTCCCAAGACTACAAACCCCAGGATGAAACTGTGCCAAGATTCCCACTCTCCCTTCCCTGTGCTTTATTTATTGATTTCTCCTGATATGTTTCAAGTGATTGTTAGTTAACACCAAAAATACAATTTCCATGGGACTTTAAAAGATTGGGTTTAGCATGTACATCATGGGTTATTAAAGTTTACATGGTTCTTGTTATTTGGGGAGGTGAGTTGAGATTAACTGTCCTTTTTGCTAGTGCCAAAACAATGCCTTCTTTGTACACTTTTCTACTTTATAAAGTTCTCCAACATGTTGTTAAATGTCAAGGGGAAACGTACTGAAGTTCATGTAGTAAATAAATGCCAGCAAAGGTCATTTTTTTTTCTAGTCACGTAGATGTGAAAATAAGGTTGCTTGACTTTGTTGTTTAGCTGAGATTTTTTTTTTCTTGTACCGTTATATTTAAACACTTTAAAATAGGTTTCTGGATTCTGAGAAGTCTGAGCTTTTATTGTTATTGGTTTGGTTGTTGGTTTTTTTGTAATATTCATTCTTGTTTGTATGTACACAGTTTAGTCTTACTGATTTCAAGTGCATTTTGTCATGGCTTCACCCAATCGGTAATGCTATGTGCTGGAGCGCCATACTTAGCTTCTGTTCGCCATGGCTGAAGCCACTACCACAGTCTCTGGGCCTCAAAGAGCCTTCCCTGACCACTGACAGCCTGTGGGGATCATAACCAGGACCCCAGGCTGATGCCAGGGTCAGGCAACCTGCAAAGTGTGAGCATCCGAAGATACCCTTCCTGGGTGGGGTCTTAGAACGATGGGATAGAAGTGAAAGACTTCAAGTGAAACAAGATAGTGTGGGGTCTCCAGTTTCATTTCCCAGTATCCCATGAGTAGATCAAGATGAATAAGGACCAAGGAACCTCTATGACTCATGGAAGGGGTAGCTGATTCCTGGAACTGGAACAGGAGGGCCTGGCCTGTCACAGTCCTCACACATGCAGTGACAAGACAGCCTTGCTGTGCAACGTGTATGGCCAAGACCCAGGCGGTGAAGAGCCTTGTATTGCCCACACCTGACTGAAGAGCTCTTTATCTTCATTGTCCAGTGGGGGTGCCCAGTTGTTCTATTGCTTTATTTTGTATCATTGTACTTAATAGAAACTGTTCACAGGGCCCAAAACCCTACAGAAATTACATGTCTGTAAAAACCAACAAAGACATTGGATCTGTGTGAATGTAAAGACTATTTTGTTTAGTACGTAATTTTAAATTCAAATGTTTTAAATGATAATCATTATTCCTTTTTACTGACAAAGTTGGGTTCTTTTTTAGCATTTGTAATAAAAACTGTTGCTGCTTGACCACTGTAAAATGTGCTTTCTGATGTGTCTCTGTATTTTTAAAATACATTTGAATATGACTTGTCATAATGTAGCATGCATATGTATCACACATACCAAATGCATATGTTCCATACTTATTTAAACTCTTTTTTGTTTGTAAACTTTTAAAGCTCAGAGTATAGTAAAATCTACATCGAAACAATTATATTGGTAAGAATACTCAGCCGGCAGCCGAGGGCCAACTGTATGACTAGCAAGTACCATGAGATACATACCCTTCATCCTCGTGGAACATTCCAGAAAATATCAGTTGCTCCTGAAGCATGACACCCTGGGATCACACATCTGAGATCCTACCACTTCAACTGCCATTTAGTGAACCAGTCACTTTGACACTTCTGATCTGAAAGAAGCTCCTCAAATACTCATTGTATCATAGCCTTTGATAATTAGTGATCAGTTATATGTAAGACATTTTTCTCTATAGCAAACAAACATTTATTAACTTCAACTATTTCTACCCTCTGATGAGGGAGAAGTCAGAGAGCTTTTTAATATGATTCTAAGTTATTTAAAATTACAAATCTCTTGAATTAGCTTGCTTTTTTCCGCTTCTGGTTTTTTGTTTGTTTTTGAGACAGAGTCTTGCTCTGTCGCCTAGGCTAGAGGGCAGTGGCATGACTTTAGCTCACTATAACCTCGAATTCCTGCCTCAGCCTCCCGAATAGCAGGGACCACAGGCATGAACAACCACGCCTGGCTAGTTTTTTAATATTTTGTAGAAATGGGGTCTCACTGTGTTGCACAGGCTGGCCTCAAACAATCCTCCTGCCTCAGCCTTCCAGAGTGCTGGGATTACAGCATGAGCCACTGCACCTGGCCGAATTAGCTTGTTTAATTTTGAAATGTCTTTGCGTATATAGTTAGTTCCTATTGATTCTAGTAAATTGGAGAGAGCATATTGCATTTTTAAAACTTTAATACGGTCAATTTAGCCAGCACTGAAACCCAGGCTAAAATAGCTATTTGCCAAGTGGAAGGCTAAAACAATTTAATTGTTGGCTTGGTTAGAATTGCAGCTCTGGATTTTGGTGCTCCACCTTTTGCTCTGGCACCGTGAGATCACCAGAAGGAATTAATCCCCCAGAAGCTCTGTCTGGGCTGTGGGTCCAACCAGGAGCCCCTGGAAGTGGGAACATGATTTCCTTAGTGTTTAAAGATGACCATAGAGAGGTTTCCTTTTTGGGCTAAGGGCTCAAAGCCCATGGATTGCTAAGGGATTACAATGAGAAGTTCCATTTGTCTGTGTGGAAAGAATGATTCATGTCATCTCATAAAATATCTCAAAAAATTCTCAGA
Source organism: Microcebus murinus (assembly GCF_040939455.1). NCBI lineage: Eukaryota > Metazoa > Chordata > Mammalia > Primates > Cheirogaleidae > Microcebus > Microcebus murinus. Next base: position 16,006,569 of record NC_134127.1, read on the forward strand.
CATACAAAAAATAACTCTCATCACATTATCTCAATTTGTCTTTTAAAGTAGGTCAAAGTATAGGTGGAACTATCTAGAAAGAAACTGAACTCAATACTGATTTCCTTAAGTGAACCTTCCTAGTAGCAGGAACCTTCCTTGGTAGCCACCTCTTATATACTTTTAGGTACCAGAGATATCAGATGTCACAAATCCCGGGTAAAGAGTCTTTGTTACTCTACTAAGATTGGAGCAGTCAACAGGCAGAGGAAAATAAGATAGGGACTGCACTACCCAGGGTGGCCCCAAATCTCCCCAGTGGGAAGCAAGCCAGTTTTGGGGCTCTGGGTCCCTTAACCTACAAACACTACAGCGTTGTCATGGTTCAGGATTCTGGGGTTCCCCAATGAGTGAGTCGATAAGTCACCAGAATCTTTTCTTGACTGGTCATCGATACCTGATAATTCTTCATGCAAGGACCAAGGGTTTCACTGTCCTGGTAAAAATCAGGCTTAAAATACCAATGTTTTTGGCAGAAGTATTGATTTAAATTGGCATGAAGGTATGAGGATTGACAGTAAATGCTTTCCAAAAAGAGCATTTACAGCAAGTAAGCAGGGGAAAGCAAATAGATGAGAGATCATTGTGGGGGAGGGGATTAAGTAAAGAGAAAGAACAGAGGAAGGACTGAAAGTCTTAAGTCACATGTCTCCTATTTTACATTTCAGCTTTGAATTGTGCCTTCCTTCCATTGCCACTTAGAATTGCTCTGGCAACTAATGAATAGGTGACCCCGTACTAACAACATGTTGTATTCTGGAGCTAGGAAGGTGATTTCTTTTGCCTCGTTGATTTTAAGTAGACTAAAGTTTCCAGGATCCTTGCCTCACCCTATGGTGTCTCTTGATGAGTGGCTCTGGGATCATCAAAAATGTCTGGCATTTCTATTAGAATGTAGTTTTCAGGGAGTGTCATATTTAAAACTACTAAAGTTAGCTCCTGCTAAAATCTTGAAGCACTCTTTTTTGTAAAAAAAAAAAAAATTCATCTTGACTATATTTATATAGTTAATGGAGACAAGTTAGAGAAGTTAAATGTTCTTGGGGATGGGGAAAGGATGGCCAAAATATTGGCTGATTTGTTTTTTGTTTTTGCTTACCTAATAAATTCCTGATAGTATTGATTCCTTTGAAAAGGGGAAAAAAGTAGTGAGGGCAAAGGAGTATGGAGATTTTTCTAGGACTGCTGAGTAGTCATTGAAAACCACCATTCATTAAAGTTTACAGTGAAAATTTTATAGGTAAAATAATTTACAAACAAGGAAATCATAATGGAAGCACTGAAATCTCACTGTGACCTTTTCATCCATCAGATACACATTGTATACCAGCTTGTGCTTCTAAGGAAAATGGAAAGAAATACACTTTTGTAGACCTAGGTCTACAAATGCAGCCTTTCCCCCACCACCCCTGAATCCTGAATCACACTCAGTTCTCTCACTCTTCCACTCCTGATTTTTTACTTCTCCCTCTGCTATTCTCCTCTTTTCTTTGCAACTCCCCATTTGTTAAGCCAATGCAAGGAACCGTGGCCATCGCTCTTCAGAGAAAGATAATAAAGCATGGCCACTCAGATAATACTCTGCCCTCCCAAAAGTGATAGTGAGTCCCTGGATACCACTTTTACAAGGTGTTTCTGTGTTTTCATCTTCCTCTCTTCCCACATAAGGAAGTAGGTGATTCAGGAGAGGCGTGGATTCCCTGGGCTGTTCTATCCCTGAACCACTCTATGTTTCCTGGAGTTAGGGGTCAGTGGATTATAAACACTAAAGGCTAATGCAAGAGTGAGGCAGAGGTAGCAGACAGGCAGCAGCTAATAAACACACACAAAAAATGGGTGTTGCAGGTATCATGATCATTTATCTAGAAACCTAAGAGATCAACGGAAAACTATTTAGACTAATAAGAGTGTTCGTTAAGGTGACCGGATACAAGCTAAACATACGAAAGATTTACCAGGACTTAGAAAACCAGGCTTCAAGTTGTACTAGAGTTAGAGCTACAAGATAGCGCTTATTTTAATTGGCCAACATTGTAGCATTTGTTGGAGGCAAAATGGAAAAGATAAACATAGAGATTCTAATAATAAAATTCTTTCTTACTCTAGAGATGAAGCACATGATTTTTATAGTGAAATCAAACCCATTAAAAACACAGCTTTGAAAAAAAGAAAAGGAAACAAAAATCCCCCACAGCTTTGGCAGTTTTATTTTTCAAACTGAAAGTCATCTTGAGATTGTTTCATTCAGGGATAATAAGCCTTGTGATTAAATAGAAAGCCCCTTCTTATACTTCTCATAATTTACTTCCTATACTTCTCATAATTCCTGCTCCTATCCTAATACAGACCCCACTATTAGTTTGCTAGGGCTACTTAAACAACAGAAAAGTATTTTCTCACAGTTCTGGAGGCTGGAAGTCTGAGATTAAAGTGTCAGCAGAAATGATTCACTCTGAGGCTTCTTTCTTTGGCTCTGAGATGGCCTTGGTCTTCCCTCTTTGCTTGTGTCCGCATCCAAATCGCTTCTTCTTTTAAGGATACCAAAATTGGGTTACAGCCCACCCTAATGAGACCTTATTTTAATTTTATTACCTCTTTTAAGCCCCTACCTGCAAATACAGTCACATTCTGAGGCACTGCAGGTTAGGACTTCAGCAAATAAATTTTTTTTGGGGGGGACACACCTCAGCCCATAACACAAATCTAGGATAAGTGTCATGTGTCTGCATTTAGCTAAAGTGTATGTGATATAGAAGAGGCTTGGGAAATAGAATTCCAAGATTGTTTTCTATATACCAACGTTAACCAGTTTGAAAAGGCAACGGGGAAAATTTTAATTCACAATGGCAAAACAAATGTATAAACAAGCAAAAATGAGAAATAAGCCTAATAATTATTAAGCTTACATGGAAAAAATAAGACTTACCTGGAAAAAATACAACTTTGTAACTCTATAGCTGTATAAGTGTTTAACTATATGACCATATACACACACCAAATTTATGTATATGTACACACACACACACACACACACACACACATACACACCAAATTTAGCTAAAGTGTATTTGATAGAAAAGCGAGTTGGAAATGCAGAACCCAAAATTGTTGTCTAAATACCAGCATTAGCCAATTAGAAAAATGTCATGGGTCTATAAAAGAAGACCTGAATAAATGAAAACATCCATAACATTATGACATTCCTGGATTGGAAGACTCGGTAGTATAAATATAGCCCATTCTTCCCCAAGACATAAACTCAGTGCAATCATAATCAGAACACTTTTTATGGAGATTAACAAGTGCTCAGCGAGAGGAGATGAGGTCTGTACTAAACCTTGTCGGATGAGTGAAGCCAGAGAGGGCAGGCGCCCAAACTCTCTAGAATCTGAGCCTTTGAAGGGTTTGAGTAGGGTGAGGCTTTCTAGGGTTTCATTTGCAAATAGATCTAATTGCTAAAGACAGACTGGATTTCGAGCAAGAAGGAGGGGCAGGGAGACCAATCAGGACCCGCGGCCACTCTACTGATTGATGAGAGAGGAGCCCTGAGCCAGGGCAGGGAAGAGCTCAGTAGTTATGGCAAAAAAGGGTGAACTTGGTGCACAGTCAGCAGGGAGGAGAGAGGGAGGAAAAGGAGGCGTCTAGACTGAACCCAGGGCTCCAACACCACGTGAGAACGGAGCGGTCACTCATGGAGTCAGAATAGAAAGGGATCTCAGCCCAGGCAGACTGAGCCACTTCTGTGTGTGTTCCCCAAGTTCTCTGTTCAGAATTCCCCCCAGAAGGCAACACACATCTCATTGCAGTGGTCTAAATGCTTGTCACCAGGCTGGTGTCTGCTCCTTAAAAGGAGCCACGCTGGAGGGTGTCTTGCCCTTCACAGCCATGATACCAAACACCCAGTAGATGTCAGCTGAAATAATTGTCTAGTTCCACCTTGAGAGACTCTAAAACCCAGACGGTCAAGTGAGTTGAGAGCTTGTCGCAGTTGTCAAGACTTGAACCTTGGTCGCCTTTATTCCCAGGCAACTAACCGTTGTCTCACCGCAACACGAGTGGCAACGATGGGTTTAGAGCTGGCAACAGGGAGTGTGGCATTCTTGGGTCCCCCTACATGATGTGGCTGAGAAGCACCAGTTTATAATGACCTGCAGCACCTCTGCCCTTGGGTCCCCTCCTGTTATTTTGAATGCTATTTAATCGTAATGCTTGTTGTCAAAGATGGCAATGACATGGGACACTTCTTACTTGGGCGAATACACACGAATGACACGTGAATGACATGTGAATGACTAGATCCTCTGCCCCACCACAACCCAGACTATGTGTAAGGTCCAATTTCCCACTTGACTCCCGTCATGAATTTGTCCTTGCAACCTGGCCACCAGGTACAGGGCCGGGTGCAGAGCCCATCCGTGGCCAACCCATAGGAGCAGCAAGAACCACCGGGGCCGACGGTCCTGTAGCTGAGCGCAAATGAGAGGGAGGACTGCGAGCGAACAGCAATGTAACAGTTAGGGGACACTTTTTACAGGGCACTAAAGGCTCTGCTTGAGCAGGTGGGGCGAGCGCTGGTGACCTTCTGACAGTCATGGTTCCATGTGACCCGCAGGATGGCACCGGGCCTTCTTGAACTTGATAAACTTGGTGAAGGAAAAAAAAAAAAAAGCAAAACGCCGAGCGTCAGAGAAATTCAGTAGTGACTGTTGTACTATTTTAAGTCACATTTCGCTCCCAGCCCTTCCTCCCTGCGCTTGGAAAAAGCGCTGCGCACCCGGCTCCGCCAGGGGGCAGGAGAGGTCATATCACAAAGGGAATTAAAAAAAAAAAAAAATTCCAACTTTTCCCCCCAAACTGTGTTCCTCCCCGGGAAACCGAATCCTCGAGCTGTGGCGTCCCAGGCGCCCGCCCCTCGCCCGCCGCCTGTCCCCGTGTCCCCGCCCGGCCCCGCGCCCCGCGCCCGAAGATGAAGCTCTGGCTGCTGCTTGGGCTGCTGCTGCTGCACGGAGCGCTGGAGGATGGTGAGTGACTCTGGGCGAGGGGCCCCCGGGACCCCCAGCCCCGGCCGCCCTCCTGCCAGCTCCTCCTCCAACTTTTGGCCTTCGGTGGCTCTGCCCCGCGGCGCCACTCGCAGCCCGGTGCACCTGCCCCCTCCTGGGGGGGGTCTCCTTTCCTCCCGCCACCCCGTCCCCCCCACCTCCCCAGAGAGCCCTCTAGGGGAGGTGGCAGCTACCCAGATCCTTGGGAGCCCCCCAGGACCCCTTTGCGCTCCCGCAAAGCCCTGGCTCCGCGGGCACCGCGCGTCCCCAGCCGGCGCCTGGTCCAGCCCCCAGTGTCAACGTGTCAGTCTGGGAAGTGGCCCGGGAGCGGCGGGTCGCTTCCCCCCGCGCGCGCCGCGTGGCCCGGGACCTCTGCTGCCCAGGGCGGCTGCCACCTAAGCAAGGCAACTGCGGATTGCTTGGCCAAATTCCAGATGACTTCCACTCCCCCTTCGCAGTCCTGAGCGTGTTTCCTTAATACCACCTCAGGCTTGGACTCCTGCGAGATCTTCCTAGGTCTTCCATCCAGAATTTCTATGTATTAAACTTCAAAACGAATCAAAACCCCACAGCTGGTTACATTTCATATCTGATTGGACGGGAAAAGGGGAAAACTTTTTTGGGGTGTTTTGGGATTTTTTTTCTGCTTGTGTTTTTTTTTTTTTATTGTTTTTGTTTTTGTTTTAGTACAACAATATGGGAATGTGCACCACTGCGCATTTTTGAACGTGTGCCTGGCCTGGGTCCACCCTGTTGTGTAGACTCATAACCACAGGGTCAGGATTTATTTTTATGCATTTTTATGTGTGTGTCTGTGCTTGTTACTGTTGTACATGTTATATTACTGTCAGCATTTAGTTGTTTTGTTTGCTCCATTATTTAATCAACCAGTGTTTTCGTACTGTACATATTTCATCTGGGCACATCCTGGTGTCCTCAGACCTCTTGAAATTCCTCCTCTACAGTTTTTGCATAGATTTGGTGGGAATGCAGCTTTTTGCTGTTATGCAACCTCACCCTGGAGCCAGCTTAACCTGGCTCCCATTTTATCCACTCCTCCATCCTGCCCAGCTCCTTCCTTTCCTATGAAACTCCAAGCATTTGCCAAAAAAATACCACATTCTAGCTTGCAAAGGCCACGATGGTTGTGGAACTTGAATTTGAGCGTGAGAGAATCTTAAGCCTAGAGCCCTGCTTAATAAACTGCAGGCAGCGCTTCTACTTTTGGGGGGTGGGGATAATACTTAATTAGGTGCTCAGAGAGAAGTTGGCGTGAGTTCAGTTTGTAAAATGCAGCATTAAAATGCTCCTGGCAGGTCCTTGTATATGATTGCTGACATGGGGGAAATGCGGTATTCAGTATCGTTTTTGAATAAGGCAGAAGATGGCCAGACAAAAATCATTGCAAATCATCCATTCACTTGTTTATACCCAAGGAGGCTCAGGAAGCGACTTCAGCTTCTGCCTCCCAATCCTTCCCAGCCGATGTGCACCCAGACCATGTGAATGATGACAGACAGCTGCCTAAATACATTAGCATCTGTTTAAAATGTAATTCATGCGAACACTAAGCATTTAGGAGACAATCAGAGAAAGTGGAACAGAGACTGAATATTTTATAAGAAATAATTGATAAGTTTTAGGTGTGATAAAAGCACTGTGATTTTGTTTTTGAAAGTACACATATAGGTATAGACTATTTATGGATAAAAATAAACATCGTGCTACATGAAATTATGTAACAATTTTCCTAAACCTGGTAAGAATGTTTTTCCTGTTTGGAGTTGTGTGGTGAGTTGGGGAGAGGCACAGCCAATGAGAGCAGATTACCTTTCCAGGGCCAGCCTCTAAATTGGCAGGTTGGTAACATGCTGCCTGCCAGGCTAACCCAAAGCCCAAACTGCAAACCCAAAGCCCACAAGTCAACTTGTCCCACTGCCTTTCCGTTTTTTGTCATTGGGTCTAGGAGAGAGCATTCTAGAAGAAAAAGACTTCTTTGCAAGTGCAGATGGGGGTGGACATCTGTCCTAACCCAGTGAATTTTGCCTTGTCTTCTAAAATGCTTGAAATTTGTGGAAGTAATGTCCTTTCTCCTTGGGGAAGAGTGAAAGCTGGAAGGGCATTTAATATTCCGTGGCATGAAACTAAGGCATGAAAAGTCAATAAATAGCCCAAGATCTCACTTGAAGTCAGACATTGATCACAGCACCTAACATTCAGCATTTATATGGACTATGTACCATTGAGTTTATTGATATAGTGCTGCTAAAAAATATAAAAATCACAGGCACTTACCAACCTTTGATTACCTACATATTTTTATTCAATGTCAGGAGCAAATGTTGAAGCATAAATATCAATTTGTTACTGCTGTTTTGTTGAATGATACCAGACCCTTGATCTGTGCTAATTTATTCTTCATTCTTAACACGGGTTTATTTTGCATCTTATGAAAGCGTTTTCTTTTTGGGAGGACTGAAGAGATTCATTATGGTAGGAGGGCAGTACAGCCAGATCTCTGGAAAGATAAGGACAGAGACAAATGATAGTGATTCTCTAATCAAGATCCTGTCTCACATTTGTGTCTTAGTTTATTCCTTGGAAAAAGAGTAAAAATTAGAAATACAATTATAAGTATAAAAAAAGGAGTAAAAATTAGTTCAGAAATCTTTATAAGGAAAAAAGAATTATAAAATTCCTCATTTTGTATGAGTGCAAATCATGAAGGGTTGGAAGCATTTGGGAGCTTTGCCTGTATGTTTCAGGTACAATATAATCTCTGATCCCTAGAGACAAAAACGTTTAAGGGCGAGAGGCAGGGAGAGCTGGGTGATCAGAGGAGGGCAAAGAGTCCTCAGGTGTGTTGGTTTTTCCGGGAGAAGGTTGTAAAACCCTTTCTTTGTGGTGCGTATGACCAAATGAAAAGACCAGATAATAAACAAAGACATCATTTCAGGAAATGCTAAGTGGCTTGAAGAATCATTCATCAGGGTGTATTAGTTTCTTACTGCTGTGAACCGGGAGGCTTAAAACAACAGGAGATTGTTTTCTCCCAGGCTGGAGGCTTGAAGTCCCAAATCAAAATCAGGGCCAGGCTGCTTCTGCGACTCAGGATGGAATCCTTCCCTGCCTCTCCTGCCACCACCACCAGGAACCTTTGTCGTCCCTTGGCTTGCAACTGAATCACTCCAATCTCTGCCTCTGTTGCCACCTGGCCATCTTCTCCCTGTGTGTCTATCGTCACATGCATGGCCTTTTACTCTTCATATGTGTCCCTTCTCTTCTTAGAAGGACATTAATCATATTGGATGAGAGCCTACCCCAATGACTTCATCTGAGTACATCTGCAAAAACCCTATTTCCTTCCAAAGAAGGTCATGTGCACAGGTGCTGGGGGTTAGGACATCCATGTATCCTTTTAGTGGCCAAAACCAACCGAGAACACAGGGTAAGACGTGGATAGGGGATTGACGAAGGGAGTGAGGGTGCTGTGCCGTGTCCTTCCAGAATCTCAGGTTGACATTTTATCTCGAATGCGTGCTGTTGGCAGTGGCAGGTGTTTGGATCGTGGGGGCGGATTCCCCATGAATAGATTAATCCCTCCGTCGAGGGTGAGTGAGTTCTATTAGTTCCAGGCAAGAGCTGGTCATTAAAAAGATCCGGGCGGCACCTGCCCCCTACTTCCTCTCTTGCCATGTGATCTCTGCACAGCCCACTCCCCTTCCGCCCCGAGTAGAAGCTTCCCGAAGCCCTCGCCAGAAGCAGATGCCAGCACCCGGCTTCTTGTACAGCCTTGTTCCGCCGATGAAGGCCCTTTAAAGCCTCCACATAATATGAACTGGCACCAAAGGACCAGAGAAAAGAGACATGCGTTTATTCGGGAAGCTTCCATGCCAGGGCTCCAGTGATGGCTGGCCAATCCGGCAATCCTCCAGGCCGTACCCAGAAACAGCAAGTGATTCAATAGGCAAGTACAAACAAACACTAACTTGGGGATCCAGTGTGTGTCACCAGGGATGGCAGGGCATTTTTCCAGAAAGGTTGGCAGGGTCTCAGCCCCTGCAGGAGGTGGGCAGAGGGGCTGTGTTGCCAGTCTTTCTTTTCTTTCTATTTATTTTATTTTTTGTTAGCTGTGTTTCCTCATTTCACCTGAGCACCTCAACCTGCAGCTTGCTTGCTCCTTTTCAGGCCCCCAATACGGGATTGGGGCCAGAATCTTCAATTACCCCACAAGCCTGCAGAACTGAGAGCCAAATAAATCTCTTTTCTTTATAAACAACCTAGCTCCGGGTATTCCTTTACAGCAGCACAAAACAGGCTAAGATAGAAAATTGGTACCGAGCACTGGGTATTGCTATAAAGATAACTGAAAAGTGGGAGCAGCTTTGGAACTGGGTAATGGGCCGAGGTTGGAAGAGTTTGGAGAGCTTGGAGGAAGACAGGAAGATGAGGGAAAGTTTGGAACCTCTTAGAGACTAGTTAAGTGGTTGTGACCAAAATGCTGATAGAAATATGGACAGTGAAGGGCACGCTGCTGAGATCTCAGGTGGAAATGAAGAACGTATTGGGAACTGGAGCCAAAGACCTTGGCTGCCCTGTGTCCATGCCCTGGAATTGAAGAGTGTAGACCTAGGATATCTGGTGGAAGAAATTTCTGAGCAGCAAAGCACTCAAGAAATGGTGGGCGTGGCTACTTTTAAAAGCTTATGATGAAGAATAACTGGCAGCAAATAAATGGCCTCAAGGTGGAATTCACAAATAAAAGGGAAGCAGGGAGTCAAAGTGTGGAAAATTGGAAGCCAGGCCAGGTGGTAGAAAATGAAAGAGCATTTTTTTTTTAGGAGAGGAATTGGAGGGTGCAGCTGAGAGGCTGCTTGTTAAAGAGATCAGTGTGGCTAAAAGGGATCCAGGTACGGGCAGGCAAGACAATGGGAAAAGGTCCCGCGGGCATTCCAGGAACCTTCTAGAAGCCACTCCCACAATAGGCTCAGAAGCCTAGGAGGACAGAATGGTTTCGGGGGCCACTTTGGGATGCTGCTTGTTGCATTTTGGCTGCAACCTCAGCTCAAAGGAGCCAGGTACTGCTCTCTGGTCACTGCTCCAAAGCTTTGGTGATTTCCACGTGGTGTTAAGTCATCAGGTGCCCAGGATACAAGAGTGGGGGAGGTATTAAAAGCCTGGGTTCCAGGCAGAAGCTTGTGGCAGAGGAGGAGGCACTATAGAGAGTCCCTACTGGGGTACTGCCTAGTGGAGCTATGGGAATGGGGGTGCTGCAGGGAGCTCAAAATTATAGAGCCCCCGGCAGTGTGCACATTCCGCCTGGAAAAGTCACAAGTATTTGACTTACGAGAGCAACTGAATGAACTGTGCCCAACAAAGCTAGGGGAGGGGCTGCTGGGGCATTGGGAACCCACTGTCACCAGTGTGCCCAGGATGTGGGACTAGGAGTCAAAGGAGATTATTTTGGAGCTTTGAGATTTAATATCTGCCCTGCTGAGTTTTGGAATTGCATGGGGCTTGTCATTCCTTTATTTTGGTCTGTTCCTCCCTTTTGGAATGGGCATGTTGACTACATGTCTGTTCCACCATTGCATGTTGGAAGTAAATAACTTGCTTTTGATCTTACAGGATCACAGCTGTAAGGAACTTACCTTGAGTCTCAGATGAGACTTTCAGACTTCTGAGTGGATGCTGGAATAAGTTAAGACTTTTGGGACTATGGGGAAGGGATGATTGTATTTTGCAAACACACACAAAAAAATGTGAAAAGGGCATGAGTTTTTTGGGGGGTAGGGGTGCAATAGCTTTGGTTTGGATATTTGACCCTCTCCAAACCTCACATTGAAATTTGATCCCCAGTGTTGGAGCTGGGGCCTGATGGGAGGTGTCTGGGTAGTGGGGGCAGATCCCTCGTGAATAGATGAAAGCTCTCCCTCTGGGTCAGTGAGTCCTTTGTTAGCTTCCTAGAGAGCTGGTTGTTAAAAAGAGCTTGGCGTCTCTCCTCTGCTTCCTCTCTCGCCCTGTGATCTCTGCACACACCAGTTCTCCTTCACCTTCTGCCATGAGAGGAGGCTATTGCCAGATGCCCAATCTTGAACCTTCCAACCAGCAGAACCATGAGCTACATAAACGATTTTTTTTTTAATTCAATGACCCAGCCTCAGGTGTTCCTTGATAGCAGTGCAAATGTCCTAAGACAGTAAGCGTGCTAGCGTGGAAGCTGGGAGCTACTTTGCAGATGGTTTAACAGTCTGGGTGAAGAGTGAGTGACTTGGTCCACACTGGTAGGAGAGGGAGAAGAGGCTGGGTTCAAAGTCTGTTTTCAAGGGGAAGCCAAAAGGATTTCCTGCCGGATTAGCTGTGGTTTAGGGGAGAAAGAAAAGGAGGCAGACCGAGGTTTTTGTCCTGAGTAACTGGGTGAACCAGAGTTGCCATATGCTCCCCAGGGTTGGTGCTGGGGCCTGATGGGAGGTGTCTGGGAGGATCCTTGTGAAGAGGCATCCAGAGGTCAGTTTCGGACACGCTAAATTTGCGATGCCTACTGGTCTTCCAAGCAGCTGTGCTGAGTAAGTGACAGAATATTCAGATCTAGAGTTGAGTGGCAGAGTCAGGACGGGACCTAGGGCAGCTTTCAGTGCAGAATTGCTGCAAGAGCCATCCACAGGACCGCTTGAGGTCATTTGGAGAGAGAGGAGTGGTCAGAAAATGATGCTTTAGAAGTGGCAGGAGAGTTTTTGGAGTGGGGTTCTCAAAGGCAATGGGGAAAGAAAGGAAGGACTCTCATCTTTCTGCATTTTCATCTCCTAGTGTCAACTTCCCACCTTCTCAGCTTTGTTCTTGGGAAAGTGTGTGCATTCCTATGGGGTGTTTCTGGAGAATAGAAAATTGAGAGGGGATGTCTCTGTTTATGTAACTACTTGGGAAACAGTAGAGCTGCTTAGGAAATGTATGGTATGGTTATTTGGATGCTACCTTCAGGGCTGGCCTTTTCCCGTAACTGCCCATTAATTAGAGAGGAAAAACCAAACAGCTCTAGCTCTTTGATACTAATGAGTGTTTAACATGGAAGCCTCATCGAAGCAGCAGTCAATGATTCTTCTGATGGATTTATTCTCTTCCACAGCTCTATGGAATAAGAGAAGTTAATAGATCATTTTTAAGAGGGAAGGTTTGATTGTAATTCTCAGCTGCCGCTGAATATTCATGGTTCCTTTTTCCTTCTTGCTTTGTAACATTTCTTCATTCATTTTTGGGGATGAGCATTTGACCAGCATCTCCTACTTGGGGATTCTAATGTATGTCTGGGGACAGCTTCTCCACCCCTTCCAGGGAGGCTGGGCTCTCATCCCCAGCATCAAGTAATGTTTGACTTGGAACTCCTCGTCCTATCAAACAGAGATGTGTGCAAATAAAGTGAAACTGCAACAATATGCTAATCTCTAGGTGAATCGGGAGCCAACGGCATGAACCAGAGAAAGCTGTAGACTTGGAGTCAGAGAGTCTTATTTTTTTTTTCTTATTTTTTTTTCCCCAGCATATTGTGGGGGTACAAATGTTAAGGTTACATATATTGCCCTTGCCTCCTCTTCCTCCCTGATTTTTTTTTAATATCTTTTTAATGACCAAGGGTGAGACACTTGGCATCTATAAACATAAAAAGAAGGCATAATAGCTGCTGTGCCTCTACTGGGGGTTTGTCGTGGAGGTCACATGAGACAACCATAAAACAAATAGCAACTACTGACTGTGGTTCAGACACTGTTGTCAGCATTTCAAACATTAACTCATTTATTTAATTCCTGCAACAGTCCATGAGAGAGTTATTCTAACCCTATCATTCCCAATTTACAGATGAGGAAGCTAAGAAAGAAGGGGGCAAGTAACTTTCCAAAGTCACACAGCTAGTAAGTGGCAGGCCTGGATCTGAAGTCAATGGTGATATTTAATTGTTTGTGAATTTTGTCACTTATTTCTCTATAAACTGTACGGTGCAATAGTCTCAAAAATGCAATAGTAATGGACTTTCTTTTTTATCTACAATATACATTCTTTAAGTCATTGGAAAATAACTAATTTACATAGGCTAAAGAGTCATATTTTTAAAAAAATTAGACATGGGATCAATCCCAGGACTGTCTGGCTATCTGTGGGGTCACTAGGCTGGCTCCTTTAACTTAGGTTCATTGTCATCAAACCGTGGCCCCATTCTCTAGTCTGGCAGCTGGACCAAGTATATAGTTAGATCAACTGATAGAGCTATTTGGTCAAAAGATCAAATTATCTTGCTGGGATAATAGCAAACATTCGGATGCATAATATCCATAATCAGCTAATCTGATGTTCCTGGGTAGCGGGGCAACACAAGATCTGATAGCTTTGAAGTCAGCCAAGTAGCACCGATTGCCTAATTCCATAGGCTTTACAGATGATGATTGTTATTTCTGATAGCTCAAATTCCTGTTACATGACAAAACACCCAATTAGACATTAATCCGGAGGTTCATTAATCTCATAGGCATAGTGAGACTAATGCCATAAGGCACAAATTACTTAGACATCATAATGATAGGTTTTTATTTTCTGTCTTAAGAAAAATGTGACTTCTGTGCTATTGTCAAGCTGAGGGTTATGCTTCACAACTGATGTTGCTGAATGAGTGTATTTTTGTTGGTCTGACGTGTTCCCAGCAGTTACGATGCTGCTCCTTCTAGAAGGCTGGGGACCGTGTGTGTGTGTGAGCCATTATCTGTCCCCTTCTAGCATTAGAACCAGGGGTGCCAAAGCCAACATACAGGGTTGGCAGTAGTCTGGGCAGACAGCAGGTTCACTGGCAGGTGCTGAGGACTCCACCTTGGAGACTGGGGTTCAAGGACACAGCTCTGCTCCCTGGAAGGACTGAGAAAGCTTGGCAGGGCCCATAACCCAGAGAAATGGGAGCAGAGGAAGAAAAGGAAATAAGAGACCCAGACCTAGGAGAGGAAATAAATCACAACCAGATCTGGGGTCACAGAAAAGAGGGCCAGAGATGGGCTCTTAGGGAGCCAAGAGGGCTCCGGGAGGAAGACAGAGAAGCTTGAAGAGTGAGGACTGGATGTTGACACTGAGCTGAAAGGTCCTAAGAGCAGCATTGGTTCTAGAATCCAGCCCAGGCTGAACCAAGAGTGGAGGCTAAGTGGCTCTTATGTCAAAGGGCAACACACAAAGCCAAGTTTCATCATTACACAGTTGAATCCAAAGCAGCTGAGTTTTTTGAAAAAATTCTTTTTAGATATGGGGTCTTGCTATGTTGCCCAGGCTGATCTCAAATGCCTGGGCCAAAGTGATCCTCCTGCTTCAGCTTCCCAAAGTTTTGGGATTACAGGCATAAGCCACCACACCCGGCATGAGTTTTTGATTATAATTTTTCTCTTATCACATTTTCCCATTTTATACAAGTGTCCTGTAATTCTCTCAATTGGCCAACGTATGTGTATTTATTTAAAATATGTAAAGAATGTTTATCTCCATATAGTGAAACGAGTACTTTGGAATTGAGGCTAAAGACCTAAGTTCCTGCATTCTGCCACTAACCAGCTGAGTGACTTTGTGCAATTGATTTAACTTTTCAGGGCCTCCTTTCTTTATTTTTAATCTACAACATTAGGACTTTTCTTAAGTAATCTCTAAGGATCCTTTAAATTGGGACATTTTTTGATTCTATGAGCATATATCAAGGTGGCCTTTGAGCTTCCGCAGACAGATGGTCAAACTGAAACTGGAGGACAGTCCCCTTTTCATCTTTGCTGGGTGGACACAACTGCAAGGCTTCGGGGACCCTGGCTGAGATTTCTGGAGCCCGGTGGCCTTCCAGGGCAGGACAGTGGGAGCAGCCTTCCCTGGGTGCAGGCAATAAGGGGTTCATTGTCTGCAGAGAAGACAGAAACAATAATCAAACCAACTTAAAGTCGGTCAGCTTCTTATTATCACTGTTTTACTGGCAACTCAACAATTTTGGTGATGAGATACTCCTCCCCCTAAAAATATTTTGTTGGTTACGTTCTAAACCAGGGGTCTTCAGACTTTTTCAACAGGGGGCCAGTTCACTGTCCCAGTTCACTGACCGTTGGAGAGTGTGCACTGTGGGCCCGGGATGAGTCGGCTGCTAAGCAGGACAGGCAGCGTTGGCAAAAGCACCCGGAGGGCCGGATAAATGTGCTAGGCGGCCCGCATGTGGCCCTTGGGCTGTAGTTTGAGGACACCTGTTCTAAACCATTGCTACAGTTACTGTTGAGTTTTAATAACTTACATGTAGGCTTTAAGTTAGCCTATGTTTAGTACTTACTCTTTAGTAAACGCCATTCTATTAATACATGGATGTTGTTAGCCCCCAATAAATGTAGATTCCCCTCAATGCATTTGTGTTGAGAGAGAGTTCATTGTGGTTTAAAATCTTTTGAGTGCAATTTCAATATGGTTCGTGTCTCCAGTCCCTGGAAGACCACATACATATTCCTACGTTTAAATAGTAGATGCAAAATGAGCGATGATAACAGAGAGATTGCAAAGACCAGAGACAAACTCAAGGGCCTTCAGTTCTTCCATTGTATGTGACCACTTGGAAATTGTGAGACTGTGTGTGAACTACAGGGAATAATAACTTTTGTAAGGACAAATGTTAGTTCATAAAATATTTTGCCGAATTTGAATGATTTATTTGATGCTGAAATAGATTTCTTTTTAATTGCTTTAAAACTAAAGAATGAATCAAGAAAATGGTGGTCACTACATGATTATTACTGGGAATAATTTTGACATAGGAGGAGGGAAGTGTTGAAAAGTTACCTGCTATAGGTTATCAAGGGCTCTGTGAATGCCACTGCTGTCACCCACTGCCCTGTCCTCACGTTCCTACAGTTACTGGCCAACACCCTCCCAAGAACAAACGTCCAAAGGAACAAGGGGAAAATAGAATCAAACCTGCCAACAAAAAGGTGAAGCCCAAAACTCCTAAAATAAAGGACAGGGACTCGGCTGACGCCACACCAAAGACACAGTCTATAATGATCCAAGTGATGGATAAAGGTCGCTTCCAGAAGCCTGCTGCTACCCTGAGTCTGACAGCAGGACAAACCGTAGAGCTTCGCTGTAAAGGGAGTAAAATCGGATGGAGCTATCCCGCGTATCTTGACACCTTTAAGGACTCTCGTCTCAGGTAAGCATTTAAAAATAAATTTTTTTTTTTTTTTTTTTTGCTTGTGTTGGGAAAAGAGTTTCATTTCGATCCTTCATTAAATATTACATTGTTTCTGACATCTACCATTTCACCTTAATAGATGATAAAAATGGACACTCAATGAGCAAAAGTTATAATAGACTTTATTTCTTTGCCCAGTTAAAAAAATACTGCAAATCCTACCAACATTGGTTGAAAGGGTGACATTTTATAGGAAACTATAATACATGATAATTTTATATGAAAACATGACAAGAGGAAAATGTATTGAAAACCAAAATTTTATAGAAAACTGTAATGCATAAAGATGGAAATTTAAGAATTGTGAAAAATAATGGACTTACTCTTTTACGTTGTTTTTTTTAAGTTATCGTAATGGAAACTGAATTGATCTGACAGATTCCTATGAGCAACTTGACCAGACACCACGTTGAACAAGTTTTAAACTTTTTGACTGCTCATGATGAGTCTTACTTTTGTGAATATGACTTTTTAGATACAGATGCAATTGGTAGGACAAAGATTTCTCATGTTTGCATGGGCACCTTTCAGGAGGCTGGTGGGCTTCTTATTCAGGAAAAGTGGTGAAGATGATGGCTATGACAACAGTGACGAGTGAGAAAGGCTACGTGAGAGGATCCCTGAGCACTGGCTAGGGCTTAGAGGATGTGCATGGGTTAGAGTCCTTGTGTATCTTTGGTTTGCTTCACTTAGCATAATGCCCTCAAAGTTCTTTCACATTGTAGCACATAATGGGATTTCCCTTTTGTGTAAGGCTGAGTAGTACTCATTGTATGTATATACATGTTTTTATCCATCCTTCCAGACAGTGAAGGACATTTAGGTTGCTACTAACTTCTGGCAATTGTGAACAATACTGCAATGAGCATGGTTGTGTACATGTCTCCTTGTGATTCTGCTTTCAATTCTTTTGGATATACACCCAGATGTGTGATTTACCATATACATTTTAAATGACCTTATTAAACAAAGGGAGATTCACACTTTGGGAAAAAAAAAGAATTGATATATATGTATATATATACATATATATATTTTTCAAATTATTCTGAACATTTAGCCTTTGACTTACAAAAAGTATCTTAAACTTAGAAGATTTGGTACTTGACAATTTAGTATTTTTCTAAGAGTATTTTCAATGTCATAGCTAAATTATATATTAAAATATGTTTGAAAACATTTTAAGGAGCCAAAGTGAAATGAGCATGAACCTTGAATTGAAACGTCCAGACCTAAAAAACCAATCTTGACCTTTTTTTTTTTTTTTTTTTCCCAATCTTGACTTTTTAACATGAGTGTTCATTCAAAGTACAATAAGGGCATTATAAATAAGCAAAGACAGATGTGGGCCCCCCAAAACCTCAGGAAACATGTGAAAATATGAAAAACATGTAGTCATACTCTATATTAAACAACAACAACAACAAAAATCATGATTTATTTGACACCAGAGATTCAAGAAGTGGACTCTTGACATCTTTCCCAGAATGCGGTGTGTTTGGACGGAGAAGTATTCCGCCTGCGTTTTCTTTTCCTGTGGAATGAATTCTTTCTAACGCTATGATAGTTCTGGGGTTGGAAGCTTCCCAGGTGTTTTTCTGACAAAGCCTTGTAGTTTTCACTAACATCAGTGGCTTTCTGGAACTAAGTTCACATGTTACCATGTTGCTTCCAATTTAATCTTCTGATCATCTTCTTCTATGGTGTGAGATGTTCCTTGTCACTAATCTATAAAAGCCCAACAGGGAGAGCAATTCACTAAGAAGATAGAGGTCTAATGAGAATCGTGGAGCCCCAGGAAGTGAAACTGGACCCAAGTAGAGAGAAATGCTTATACATTTGTTTTTTCCCAAAGAGCTGGAGGAATGTTGTCAATGCTTATCAAATAGATGAATGAATTAATATGTTTGGCTTTGTTCATCAAGGCATAAAACTTCTTGGTAAATGATTAAAACATATCGAGAAAGGAAAATTAATGTTATCCCATTATAATTTGGTATCTCTGTAGGACTGAATGATGAAGATATCCATCTCTTCCTGTTGATTTTTCAAGGTGGTATTTTAGCATGCATGCTGCCTCAGTTTCTTAGCCTGTAAAACAAGATGGTCTCTAAGGACCCTCTCAACTATGAATGTGAGATTTGAGAAAATGGTTTTAAATCAATATTTCAGTAAGTTCACATATAATTTTATAGAGATTTTATAGAGATCTATTTATAGTATACTTATTTATCATTTCAATAGCAATATGGCATTCCATCAGTGTAATATTGTTTTCTTACCCGGTTCCTAGTTTATGGCTGTTTGAGAAGTTTGTACTATCATAAATAGTGCAACTATAAACATTTTTACATTAAACACTTGCTGTGATTATTTATATGTCTAACAGTAAGAGAAGGAAAATGTCTAAATTCCTCAATCAAATCATAAGGATGAATATGTTATTTCCTATTAAAGGAATTTTCATGTCTATGAAAATAATTACATGTTATTTAAATGATACATGTTTGAAAAAATTTTAAGGACCCAAAGTGAAGTGGCTTTGTTGGAAAAGCACCTGGGGAGCTTGTGACCCCAGAGCTATCATAAGAATTCATTCCACGGGAAAAGAAAATGCAGGCTGAGTACTTCTCCATCCAACATCCAAAGAGGGAGCACGTTGTGGAACAGAAAGACCAGATTGAGGCACAGCTAGATTTGAAACCTGCCTTTACCACTAACCAGCAAAGCGATCTTTGATCAGATATTTCCCTAGAAACCAATTTTCTGATCTGGAATATGTATATAATATTACCTACCTATTACAAGCAATGCCTGGCCCATTATATTGGTAGGTGTTTAATAAATCATAACTAATTGTTACTAGGCAAAGCATATTTCTCAAGCACCATAATCCAAGTGATCTTCTGGAACACTTCTGACCAAGATTAGCACAAGGGAGGGAATTGTGCACAGCCAACATGGCTGCTGATATACAGGATCCAAGATAGTTTGTACACCTCTTTTCCAACAATGTACTTCTATTAGTCAATTCTTGGTAACTGGAAATAATTTTTTGGTTCCTCCAGGGCTTTAGTGTTCATGGAAGTCAGTTCTTAGTCATGCATTCATTCATTCAACATTTAAAGATCATAACTTAGTGTTGACGCATGCACTCCAGGTAGGTGGGGAGGGGAGGATCTGCTAGGCAAACAACAGAGTATTAATGTATTTTATGTCTGTCGCGTTGTGCCACTTGAATCCGTCCTCACTGTTGCTTGACCTCGTGGAGCCATGAGTCAGTCAACTTCTCTTCTTCCATCTTTATCCACACTGCCCTCTTCTGTCTTCACTTCTCTCTCCATTCATTTCAGCTTCTGGGGTCTGGGATTTCTATTAAACTCTTGAACCTGCCCTAAGTTCCTTTGCTCTCTGTTCTTCCTTCATTCCCACTTGGAAACTTCCAGCCCCAAATGAACCTTCCACTTACTTTCTCTTGCCCATGTATGGCTGCTGAGTACTGCAGGAGGAAACCACTCAGTTGGCCATTGGGGTGTCCATTTGACTCTGGTCACCTTGATATTCTGCCTGGTAAAGCTGAATACTCTAGAGAGCTCACTTTTTTCCTCTTCTTAAACCTTGGAGTTCCTCCATCTCTCTCTCTCTCTCTTTCAGCTAATGGAGTTATCACCTAATTTATTGAGAAATTGGAGCTCCAATTGCCTTGGCTTCCTCTTATGTCTACTCCTTCCCTGTTCTGCCAATGACAGTGGAAGGCAGGGGGGGGTATCTCCTCCTGACTAAGGACAAAGCTCTATCCTGGCTCTCATGCCTACCTCCATTCTCAATCCCCTATCTTGTGGGTCTTCAACCTGTCCTCCTTGACTGGATCCTTTTCGTAAGTCTCCACCAAATTGGGAATTTCTGCCTTGACTTCCATGCATCCCTCCAATCACCTTCCTCTTTCTTCTTACCTTCACAGCCAGGTGCCTAGAAGAAGTGATTCTCACTGTGTTAACTTCTTCCTCCTGTTCACTCTTCAGTTACTCCACCTGGCCCCATTACTCCACATGCATTTGATTACCAAGGTCAACAGGGCACTAAATCCAGAGTTCACTTTTCCATCCCCATGTGACTTGCTCTACCAAGTCCATCCAGCAGATGGCAGCATTCTCCTCTTGGCATCCACTGTGCCGTGCTTGTCTGGTCTTCTCTCTTGGGTTTCTGTCTGTCTCGGCAGCTGTGAATCCTCTGCTCTCCCAGACATTAAATGTTGGTTCTGTGCCCTCTTCTCTTCTAACTAGATGCTGCCAAATGCCCTCGATTTATCTGACATTATAGTTAAATGTTTGTATTGAGCACTCCCAACTGCCTGCTGACTACAGTCACTTGGATCTTTCATGAGTCTGTCTTAACCATCTAAATAAAATCTTCTGCACACCTGGGCATCCTCCTGTGTCTGTCAGTTCAGCGAATGGCAGTAACTCCATCCAGTTGTCCTTGACCAGAGGCTAGGAATCACCTTGGATACTTCCCCTTTTCACTTCCACATCCAAGCAATGACACTGTGGAGTGAGGGCAAACTTCCCCTTTCTCCCTAAAAATTCACTGAAAGATCAACTCACCGTTAATGCAGATTAATAAGAGATTTATTTACTGTGTGCACAGGGAGAATCACAGAGCGATTACCCAATATCCCATTGAGGTCCAGAAATTTTATACCTTCCTTTGGGGGGGTGGGGCATGAGGAATATAGGTAATTCTGATTAGGGGCAATAAATGGAGAGTGAATGCATGGTGGAAACAGATTGACTTGTAAATGAGCCTCTTTGCAAATCAAATTAACCTGAGAAAGTATTATATTCAAAATGATTTGGGCCAGATCTGCTTGAGTTCTTGCTGTTTCCTGCAATATGGTGAGCTAACGGGGAAGGGAAGTCAATTGGTCTTTTGAGGGCTCTGTCTGGTTTAGGCAGAGAGGGAAAAAGACCTGCCGATCTCTGAGGGCCTTTAATACAAAATAGTCTCTATGCCAAGAAGTCATATTTTGGGGTGAACTTTTCTGAGCGCCTTCCTCCCTACTATCTAATTATTTCTTGAATTTTCCCGCTTCTTCCTACGGCGACACCAGTGGCCCTAGTGTCTTACCAAAGATGGTGTCTGTTTATTTCCCTGGTGTCTCTCTTATACCCAGCACAGTGCCTTGGCATGAGTATTTGAATGAACAAATGCTGCTGGGGACACTGAGCCTAGAGCGAGTCTCAATTCAGGACCCTGAGGTCATGTGACCTATTGACTCTGGGAATAGGCTCAACAAACTTTAGACCTAAAAGAGACCTTAGTGGTTATTTTGCTAAAAAGCCCCTCTTTTTTAACATATTAGGAAACCAAGAATCATAGAGGAGAGATGGCTGGTCTGAAGTGACTAGCTAGTGAGTAGCAGTGTTAGTCCTAGAACTTGGGTCTCCTGGTCCCCAAGGCAGAGCTGCTGCCTGACTCTAGAACCCCGACCCTGTAGTGTGTTTAGTGGGGTGAATTTAGATCGAAGTACATTCTTGGCCTGATGAGGGTAGCTTCAGGGAAGATGGATTTGTTGTCTGCTTTTTTTTTCTTTAAGCTCTTGACAAGCCTAGACTAGACTAATAAATCTGATTTCTAAAGTTAAGATGTAAAACAAATGAAAAGGATATGCTTATCCAAGTGGTGCATGGATTTCTTGCTGGGTTAGCTTTGAACTGAAAGTGGGTGGAATTATTTATTCTGAGCCAAATTTGAGGAGGAAAAAAAAGAAAGTGGTTGGAATTCCACATTGATTTAGGCTAACTTTTTGGACACTGGAATATTAAAACATTGCATTGGGCTAAATAGAAAGGAGAGCTCTGTCGGTAGAACCCAGAGGTAGCCTTTGCCCACCCCAAAGGCTGGGGCCACCACGAGGTGGCTCTGGGAGTTGGTTCCAGGCCTCCTGTGATGCTTGCCTCCTTCACATCAGCAAAGCCATGTCACTAGATGGTCCACTAGGTGGCAGGTTTCAGCTGTGTTACAGTCGACACCAGTGAAAGAAACATTTTAAATGAAGACGGGGTAAAATATGTGCCCACTTGTGACTATAGACCTTTCACCTGTTTCAGTTACTCGGTGGTTACAGTTTCAAATCGCAGTTTAAACAACATAGAATTCAATTTGCCAACGAAGAAAGAAAGAAAAGGGGTGAGGTGGGCATCTGTAAAATTATGTACCCACACAGGGATAACTTGACTTACAGCCCCAAGCCCTGCTGAGTCTTTGAAGAGCAATGGCTGTCTTGAACTGTGTAGCTGGTCCCTCGGAGGCTAACAGCAGCATGCTGAAGAGTCTGTATTTTTAGGTGCTGAAATTGATTCAGATTTTAATTCTTGACTCAATCTATCCCAGATCATTTAGATGTATCCCCTTCCTTTGAGATCAAAAACAACAAAGATATTTTTTCTGACAACAGTTGTTAGTATGTATTTTTTCCATTTCCTCTCATTAATTCTTTTTTTTTAATTTTACTTTTTTAAATTGTGTTGTCTATATAATAGTTGTGTATATTTATGTGGTCCCTGTGATGTTTTGATCCAAGCATACAATGTGTAATGTGCAAATCAGGATAATTGGGGCCTTCGTCACCTCAGGCATTTATCATTTCTTTGTGTTAGGAACATTTCATTTTTTAAATTGGATTATTTGACACTTGTCCTATTCAGTTGTTTGAGCTCCTTATATATTCTGGTTATTAGTCCTTTGTCAGAAGGGTAGTTTGCAAATGTTTTCTCCCATTCTGTGGGTTGTCTCTTCACTTGGTTGATTGTTTCCTTTGCCGTGCAGAAGCTTTTTAGCTTGATAGGATCCCATTTGTCCATTTTTGCTCTGGTTGTCTGTACTTTTGAGGTCTTACTCAAGAAATCTTTGCCCAGACCAATGTCCTGGAGTGTTTCCCAAATGTTTTCTTTTAGTAGTTTCATGGTTTCAGGTTTTATTTTTAAGTCTTTAACCCATTTTGATTTGGTTTTTGTACATGGTGAGACGTAGGAGTCTAGCATCATTCTTCTGCATATGTATATGCAATTTTCCTGGCACCATTTTTTGAAGAGACTGTCCTTTCCCTAATGTATGTTCTTGGCACCTTTGTTGAGAATGAGTTGACTGTAGCTATGTGAATTTATTTGTGGGATTCTCTATTCTGTTCCCTTGTTCTGTGTGTCTATTTTTATGCCAATACCATGCTGTTTTAGTTATTATAGCTTTGTAGTAAAATTTGAAGTGACGTAACATGAGTCTTTCAGTTTTTTTCTTTTGGCTCAGATGGCTTTGGCTATTCTGGGTCTTCTGTAGTTCCATATCAATTTTAGGATTTTTTTTTTCTATTTCTGTGATGAATGTCATTGGTGTTTTGATAGGGGTTGCACTGAATCTGTAGATTGCATTGGGTAGTATGGATATTTTAACAATATTCATTCTTCAATGAAGATCCATGAGTATAGAAATATGTTTCCATTTTTGGTGTCTCCTTCAATTTCTTTCCTCATTGTTTTATAGTTTTCATTGTAGAGATATTGCACTTCTTTGGTTAATTTTATTCCTAGGTACTTTATTTTATTAGTAGCTATTGTAAATGGGATTACTTTCTTGGTTTCTTCTTCAAATTGTTCGCTGTTGGCATATAGAAATGCTACTGATTTTTGTATGTTGATGAATCTTGCAACTCTGCTGAATTTATTGGTTCTCATAGTTTTTTGGTGGAGTCTTTAGGTTTTTCTAAATATGAGATATTGTCTGCACACAAGAATAATTTGACTACTTCAGGTTACCATTTATTGAATGCTTTTGTTTCTTGACTCCTCCATCTGCAACAATTTTTTTAAAGCATGTTCAAGGTCCCCTGCTATGTAGATGCTGGATATAAAATGGTGAGCAAATTAGACACAACCTCTCTATTCATAGGGCTTTTATTTTTTTTTATTTTTTTTATTTTTTATTTTTTTTGAGACAGAGTCTCGCTTTGTTGCCCAGACTAGAGTGAGTGCCATGGCGTCAGCCTAGCTCATAGCAACCTCAAACTCCTGGCTCAAGCAATCCTCCTGCCTCAGCCTCCCGAGTAGCTGGGACTACAGGCATTCGCCATCATGCCCGGCTAATTTTTTGTATATATATTAGTTGGCCAATTAATTTCTTTCTATTTTATAGTAGAGACGGGGTCTCGCTCTTGCTCAGGCTGGTTTCGAACTCCTGACCTCGAGCAATCCGCCCGCCTCGGCCTCCCAGAGAGCTAGGATTACAGGCGTGAGCCACCGCGCCCGGCCCATAGGGCTTTTAATATGATGGGAAGACAGACTATTAAATAAGCAATTTTAATACAGCTGTGTGGGCTCTTTGCTAATAGAAATACAGCATCAGGTGGGAGAAAACTCAAGGTAATATCTGAAGGTTGAGAGTTCACTAGGTAAAGAAGGATGTAGAAGGAGAAGGTAGGCAAATTCCAGAAGGAGGGGACAACATGAACTGCTAGAGGTGAGAAAGAGTATAGGACCTGGAGCATTTTGAACGTAGGTGGGAAGATAGGATGATTGGGGGGGGCGCTAAGAGGAGCGATGATGTTCGAAGGTGAGCAGGAGGCAGACCATGGGGAGACCTTTGTTGGCCTTGTGGACGTATTTAGAGTGAAATCTAGGGCAAGTAAGAGTCATTGGCTCACAGCTTTTATAAATACATACATACATAGAAAATGCAGAATAACAGACCACTACACGAGGGTTAGCACGCCTCATTGCCTTAGAAAGAAATACAGGAAGAAAGAAATCTCTTTCTTTCTCTTCCTATCTCAGGTGTTCCCACCTGTCCTTCTTATGTCCTGTACCTATTTTCCTCACCCTGGGGTCTATAGACATCATCTTGGGTACAATCCTTTATTGCCAGAATTTTTTCTTAATTTTTGCTTTCATTTTGTTGATAATATTTTTAAAAATAGTATAACAATATTCTGGATCATCTGATCCACCCCTGCTTGGGGGATCAACATGATACTTTCCATCTTCTCTGGAAACATTTTGAGTCTTCAGTCTCTTCCTAACACACTTCCAGAGTTTTACAGCGGAGGGATTCTTGGTGCAGGGAAGAAAATGAGAAAAAACTTAGTATAGGCAGCCTGGACTGTGGCTTACATAAATCAGTGCTGTAAGAAACAAGCAGATGTTGAAGATTCCAAATAGGCTGTCAGCAACAACATCACAGCAGTGAACAAACAAGCTGGGCTGATGTGGGAATAAACGTGGATCCCGCTCCCTAAGAAATAAGGGTCCAGGCATTGTGTCTTTCAGGATGTCTCCGTGGTGTCTGGTCAGATGTTAGCATTTTTCAGTGCAGAACCGGAAGTTGGGTGGAGTGGGTGGGGCATAGGAGATCCCTTTGATGGCTGGTTCCTCTGAAAGCAATAAATAGCTTTTGGAGAGAAGGGGGAGGCATCTGGGTTTTCACTTGGCCACAGTTGGCAACAGCTCATTCCACCCACAGGCGACACAAAGGGTGGGTGGCCGGGGGAGCAGACGGCGGGCTCCAGACCAGTCTCCTCTGCTCTCGGCATCTGGAAGGAGAAAGTGGGCTGGGAGCCATTTTAAGAGAAAAAGAAAAAGATGTTAAACAGTGTTTCTCAACAGAAGAAATCCCACTGTTGACAATGAATCTGCACAGACTTTGGCAAATAATATGGGCAACAACACTCCGGTGTTGTCTTGAGGAACGTATCTTTCTTCTTTTCAAATTTATTTTAGGACAATATATACACAACATGAAATTGACCCTTTTAACCATTTTTAAGTCTCCAGCTCATTATACTGAGGTTCCCTTCACATTGTTAAGCAAGTGTCTTTTAAATTCAAACTCTTTTTAATTCAAAGCTCATTTTACTTTATTTTCTTATTGGATGATGCCTTCATCCTGACCTTGGGGACACAGTTTGGGTCCCCTTTGTATAGTGGCACATTGAAAGCAAATGCTGCAGCCAACCTCTGATACTTCCCTTCAAATGCCTTTCTGCCCCAGAAATGACAAATAAATAACTGATCCAACTGAAGGTGGAACTTCCTCTTCCCAGACCAAAAGGCATAGGCCCTCCAGTATTTCCCCAGAGACGGCTGGGTGGGGGCGGCAGGATGCGAGACTCGTCCGGGTGTACTCAATGTTCTGACGGTGTTCAGGTTGCAGAAAAACACAGCTATGCCCAGTTGAGGACATGGGTGGGGGGAGGGTAAGAATAGGACTAGTCTCGTTGTGTTGTCAGGATGGAATCCTGAGATCATGCCTGTAGGAACGCTTGGCACATGTCCTGAGCTGTCGCAATCACCGATGAGCTATTTTGGTTCACCATACTGTACCCAGAAGAGGTAAACCACAAGAAAACAATTTTTCAGGACATTTGTTTTAAGAAAATGTTTTAGACATGTGTCTCAATCTGCTACAAATTCTGCGTCTATAACACTGGAGCCCTCGCTGATTATTTATGCCAATGGTCCATCTATTCTGTCCATCTAGTCATTAAGGTGGAGGAAATGGGTTGAAGCATATTCTGTGGTTTTGGGGAAAATGTCTGCCAACTCATATGTAAAAAGCATGTTTCATTAAACAAAACATTTCTTGAAGCATTCTGGTTAAGTTTAGGTTTACTTATCCCGGATGTGTTTCACAGTATTAAACTAGAGTAAGGAGATTATAATAAAATTCAGTTCATGCATTAAATGGAAGACACAGAATTTTAGATGGTAACTTTGGAGACTTGCAAAATGGAACATTGTTTATAGTACAAGTGATGGCATGTCTTCTAGGAGTGAAATTTTTTTTTTTTTTTTTTTTTTTAGACTGAGTCTCGCTTTGTTGCCCAGGCTAGAGTGAGTGCCATGGCGTCAGCCTAGCTCACAGCAACCTCAAACTCCTGGGCTCAAGCGATCCTCCTGCCTCAGCCTCCCTAGTAGCTGGGACTACAGGCATGTGCCACCATGCCTGGCTAATTTTTTCTATATATATTAGTTGGCCAATTAATTTCTTTTTATAGTAGAGACGGGGTCTCGCTCTTGCTCAGGCTGGTTTCGAACTCCTGACCTCCAGCAATCTGCCCGCCTCAGCCTCCCAGAGTGCTAGGATTACAGGCGTGAGCCACTGCGCCCGGCCTAGGAGTGAAATCTTTAATGAATATACATGTGGGTGAGGTCTGGGATTTAATGCTCAAAGATGAAAATTAGTGTAATGGTAGCATGATCATTTTTTTTTACCAAGTATTTCAATGTGTCAAATTTAAATAAAAGTTTTGAAAGGTATGTCAGAGAGGGGAGCAAGAAAAGAGGAATAAAGGATAAGCTATAAAATGGGAAGTTTTATGTCCACTGGGATATAACTGTGTAAAATGGCACATTACAAAACAGCAAAACAAGATGTGAGGGGTTTTGTCAACAGTGTCTGAATTCAGCTCCCTGAACAGGTCCATCCCACCCACACAGCCGGCTGCAGGTGGGCAGGCGCTAAGCCACTGCCCTGGGGAGTCTACCCAGAACCTTCCTGTCACCTCCCATCCTGCGTTCCACTCGTCCTCTCTGTCCTGGGCCCTCAAGGTCCTGTCTCCTTGCCTTGCCCATCTGCCTGCCCTGCTGCTCAAACCCTTCGGTTGGATTGCCTTTGGGGCTTGATCTTGACTTTGACCCTGGACTCTGCCTTTCAGAACACAATCCTGCTGCCCAAAGCCCCACGGTCACCCACACTCCACTTCTAGAACCCACGGGAGATCTGGTGTCTCACTTGGCTTGCAGTGGAGGTCAGAAAGTGCAAGCTCACCCTTCCCTGTAAGAAGAACGCTGCCCTTCTTTATGAACTTGACTTTGTAGCTGGGACAAGGCAGGGGGAAGTTGGGACCCTGTGTACCAAGCAAAATCGATAGGTGACAATGTGCCCTCGTGCATTTATTTACCTAAGTAACTCTTGGAACGGCACGATATGTCATGTTGGCTTATGGGCATCCCGGGGACAAGAGGCACATAGAATGGGAAGGGGCGACCAGGGCTGGAGAGTGCTGGGTGTTCAGCCGAGCAGAGTACATGCCTAGACGAGCTCTTATTTGCCTAATTTATATAGACAGCCCACTAAGTCAGAAAGGCATATGAGAATAAAACCAGACATAGTACCAACCACAAGCAAGTTAAGAACTAGTGAGATTAACCAAAAAAAAAAAAAAAAAAAAAAACATAGCAGAGTGCGAGTATAGAGCAGCAGAAGACAGCTTTGGTCAGTGTCTCCATGGGAAAAGAGAAGCCAGCTTGGGGGATCACTGGTCTGCACCCTACATTTTCCATGTGATTAGCTTTGACCCACAGAGAGGGTAAGAAGCTTTCCCAAGTTTGCACAGCTTTTAGCAAAGTAAATTAGAATGGGGCCTCATTCCCAAGACCCTGTGTTCTACACCAAGAAAGCTACTTCTTTGGTTTCTGGTGATTGTTCAGACGTTTTCTGTCGCGGTGGGCGTTAGCATGAGCTGGGTGCCTTGCAAATGCTGGCGACAGGGAGATTTGGTGGCTCTCTTTCTGCAGTGACTGCATCGTGCCAGGTGTGAGTGAGCCACTGCTGCCACTATTCTGACGTGGCACAATACGCTCCCTGTGCCCACACAGCTGCCCGTTAGTAACCCACAGCTTGTTTTCCTAGCAAGGGTGGCAGAGGCTTGCTCCTTTGTCTTCTGTCCCTCCTCTTCTGGGGCCTATTCTTCCTGACTATGTGGCTGGGAGGATTCAGCTAAGCCCAGCAGGGGGGGGGATCTTTTTCTCCTGTTACCCACAGAGAAGGGCTGATGAGCTCGTTCTCTATGGTAAGATCGGACTTGCTAGAAGTACAGTACAGGCTGAGCACCGCTAATGCCCAAATGCTCCAGAATCCAAAACTTTTTGAGGGCTGACACGCCACTCAAAAGGCTTCGGAGATAAAGGCTACTTGACTAACAGAGTTCTGGCCCTCTCAGTTGTGTTCACTGTTCACCAGTGATTATGTCATTAGGAATGAACGAATCAGTGAGTCAATCTTTACATGAAAGCTGCCACTTTGAAATTTTCAAGAATCTCTGCACTTGTAGGATTAGGGTAGTGTTCAACAGCTGTTACTGTTCTGTTGCTGCAGCTATGTGGCCATGAAAAATAGTTTTCTTATGGTATCTTTTTATTTCACTTCTCCCCCCTTTTTTTTCTTCTTGAGAGTAGCCATGTTTTTAAAAGCTTGGGCTCTCTGATGATTTACTCTTCATATGAACAGCAAAGTAGAACCAAAATAACATGCTATTTAATATCTGGAAATCGCAGGAAAACAAAGAGCAGTAGGGTTGAGTAGAGGTCAGAGAATTGTCTTAAAGAGTGAACATTCCAGAAATGTTGTTGGATGATGATTCTTGCCAAAGAAGAAGAAAAAAACTCATCGGAGCATTTCAGATTTCCAATTTTCAAATTAGGGATACTCAACTGGTAAGTGTTCCAATGCAAATATCCTAAAATCTGAAAAAAATGGAAAATCCAAAACACTTCTGGTCACAAGCATTATTGAATAAGATATACGCAACCTGTTGTGTCACTTTTTAAAATGAATAACCCCTACACATCTGAAACATATGGTTGCAAAGTTTGAAAGATGATTTTGTTGTCAAAGTTACGTAAAATGATGATTGAATTGTTATCTCTGCGTTTTTCTACATAGTGAGTACACATCTGCGAAGTTATACTGTACCATCATCCATGAATCCCCAAGTCACTCATTTGGTTTATGTAATCAAAGTCAGTCCCACACTTCTTTTCCAGTGCCCAGTGGGAAGCATGCCAGACTCTTCTCTCATGGGTCCCCAGGGATTCCAGGCCAGCTCTGACTCTGAATGGCCTTGTAACCTTGGATGAGTCACTTGGTATCTGTAAAGTGAGAGACCCAACCAGATGATCCGTAAGGTCCCTTCTAGGTCCAAAGTGACTTTTAGCACTTATACTTAATTCACATAAGATAAAAAGAGGGACAAAAAGTAAGGCTCTTGGACAAGTTATTCAACTCTCCTTCACTCATTGTTCTATTCTGCACACAGTCCCCTTTAAATGTAGTTCAAGGTCACACAGCCAGTAAGAAGTAGAGGGAGGCAGGATTTGAACCAAGGAAATCTGACTCCTGAGTGAATGGCTCTTAACCACTGAGCACAAAAGATCGCCTTGAGAATGGCGCTCTGAAGAGTAACCAGGTTTTGGCCAGATGGGAGAAGAGAGCCTTTCAGGGGCAGAGGGCTGGAGGGCTCAGAGGTGGAAATGAGCCCATGTATCTCTGGGGTGGGTGAGGCGCTTGGTTGGATACAGACCAGGGTCCCTGTTGGAGAGGCTGGGATTGCAGAAGACAGTGATGGCTGCATGCAACTTTGTATGCACCAGGAGCAGCTACTTTGTTTCCCCAAAAATAAGACCTACCCATAAAATAAGCCCTAGCAGGATTTCTAATCATTTGTGCAATAGAAGCCCTACCCCAAAAATAAGCCCTAGTGACGGGCGTGGCTATGCAGCGCATCTGCACAACCCATGCATTTCGTCACAGAGCGGGAAAGAAGACAGCAGCCCTTCTCATCTGCCCCATGGTGACAGCTACTATCCCAGAGGTGACCGGAAAGGTGCGGGCAGCCCCACCAACGAGGTCAGCTCCCCCTGTCAGGTCCCAGCCATCCTGTGCATGCTGCAAGCTGAGGCTTTGAGGGGAAAATAACTGCATCCCCTGAAAATAAGCCCTAGGGTGTCTTCTTGAGGAAAAATAAATATAAGACCCTGCCTGTCTTATTTTCGGGGAAACACAGTAATATAGAACTGGAGGTAACAGATAAATTGGTTTTAGGAAAGTACATCTGACAGTTGATGAAGAGCAGCTGAAGGGAATGGAGGGAATTTTTTCCAGAAGGATTGATTTGTCCCCTAATGGAATAGAGATGAGATAAGGAGTCAGTGGTGATGCCAGTCTGGGTGACAGGTGGAGTTACAGCTCCATGAAAAGAGATGCCAAGAGGGGAAACCAATAAGAAGGCTCTGGAAGATCCGGGAACCTGGTTAAACTCCAGGCAGGTGGTGGAGCCAGGGCGGGTCCGCCCAGGCAAGGGAGCAGAATAGCTTGAAGGCAAAGTCCTGCTGCGCTCATTATTTTTTGGTAGTATTTTTATCAATCAGAACAAAATATACTGGAGTTTTTAGCCCTCTAAAGGAATTCCTGCTGCCCCTGCCTGCTGGAAACTGATGTTCTAAAAAGGCAACATCACTTTGTTGTAAAACTCACTGTAGGTATTTCAAACATGCATAAGCCATTTTTGATTCGCCCATTTATGATGAATCTGTTCGGCACTTTGTAAGCGGTTTAGCTTGTTTTGCTTTTATTACAGGTTTTCTTACTATAGAAACACTTATTTGATGTAGAAACTTAATTATAGATAAACAAAAAGAGATCACTGAAAATCTCAGTGTAGTATAGAATCTAGGTTTTTTTAACATGTAAAAATTGTATCAAAATGTACAAATTCTTATGATTAACTCTTTTCTGAATGTGATCATTTTTCTGTGTGTTGGCTGTAACGCCATCATAGTGTTAATTACATTTCTTGGGTCTCTTGTTCTCCTAGCTTATGCCCCATTTTATGCTATCAGTCATTGCTACAGCTGACATCTAAATAGCAATGCTCTGTTCCTGTGGGTGGAATTGTTGGCCCAGGCTGCTATGCACAGTGTGAGGCTGTTATACCAGGTGGCCAGATAGGATTTTCTGTCGGGTGGATCTCTGGAGTGTCATGCCTGGTTTTGGTTTGTGGCAACAAAGGGAGATCCGCTTATCATTTTCTCAGAATCTGGGCAATCTCTAAAGGAGGAAGAGGAGATTTTCTTTTGTAAAGAAGCTGGATATACAGGACAGAGAGGCAGAAAGAATGCAGATCTCAGCAGGCTGCGGAGGGGGAATGACAAGGGAAGAGGGGGACATTCCAATATGGTGGTCAAGGTCCAGTCAATGCCAGGGAAGGGACCCAGAGAAATGACAGAGGGGCTGGCAGGGCTGGAGGGTATTGTGTGTGACCACCTATGCAAGAGCAGAAAAGTGCCTAGTATTGCTTTTTTTAATAATACAGAGGAATCTGGCATCAGTCATTGCAGTAGAGAGACCTCACATTTCACGTGCATTGACATAGCCCATACCGTGGAATGGTCTGGAAACATTGTAGTTCTATTGCAAGGATTCTAAGTGGTTCTTTGGACAGTACTCAACCATGAAGATGACAGACAGTAGATAGAGATACTCCTGCTTAGTGTCTGATATTGGAACTGTATTCACTTGGAACTTCCTTAGCTTGCATATTTGGTTCTCTACAAGTTTCTCATGCATAGTTCTTTTATCTTTCTTTTTTTAAAAAAAGAAACACATAAACAGCGACAGCTTCAGTATGTTTTACCCAGCTGTCGGTTTCCCAGAACCTGTACGCTGTCGTGTGGCTCTGTTCCCAGCATGTCGTGGAGCAATTCGTTTCTGACACATGCTTAGATGAGACTTGGAGTAAACACAGGCCCCGCTCGAGCGCTCGAAACATGGACAAGCAAATACTCATGAGTCTTTATCTCCTTTGGCTTTTGGCACAGCTCCTTGCATGTAGCAGAATAAAATGACTGTTGAATAAGGAGGATATTTGCCTCTATCTTTTCACCTTACCCACTTATGTCTCTGTTTTATGCCAATGGAGGCAAGGGCAGAGTGCCCAAGGCAGGAAAATCTGTGTTCCCATAATGAGTGGCCCTGGGAAAGTTATTTAAACTGAACTTGACATTGTTCTCCTGTGGCTCCAACACTTCCTGCGCAACCTTGGGCAAGTTACCCAAACCTCTCCAGCCTGTTTGTTCACCTGCGACATGGCAATGATAATAGCAGCTTTCTCACAGGGCTTCCAATAAGTCAAAATGGGAAAAGGGCTTACAGCAGTGCTTAGTGGGTAGTAAGTACTATGTAAGTTTCAGTTGTTTTTAATTTCATCGTCATCATCTCATGGGATTGAGAAAAAGTACTGTGGGTATTATCACAGTAATAATGGTTTTCCTGCTCTTGTTTTCTTTAATTAGTTATGGATGGTTTAGTGTCGACTTAACAGAAAACGGTGCATTTGTCTTACGGAATTTCTAATGCGGAGCTACTTTAATCAGATCTTCCATGTTTTCATTTGTCATGTGTGTACATGACCACATTGAAGTTAGAGGTACCATCTCTCAGTCAAAATTGCTTCCGTTCATCTCATTGCAGTAGGATGAAAATCTATGCCCTCTTCATTCACAAACACTCTTAACCTGTTCTGTAGGACACTAGATTAGATGCTCTGCTGATTAGCAGTTGGGGCATCTTGGACAGTGACTTCTCTAAGTTTCAGTATCCTCATGAGTAAGAGGGGAAAGACGGTGCCTCTATCCCAATGTGTTTGTGAGATCTAAGAGGGACCATAATATTATCTAAAATGTACCGAGCACTTATTCTGTGCCAGATGTCTTGCCCAGGACTTTGTGAGTATCTATTGTTCCTAAAAGTCTGGAGTGCAATTGTAGCCAGATCATGGAAGGCATGAGCTGGGATTTGAATCTGGTCAGTAGGACTCCGAAGTCCATGATCTTATGCCTCTCACCAATCTTCAGCCAACCTGTGTTCCAGTCAAGCATCTCTTTGATGCCTCCTTCCCCCTCTCAGGAGATTTCCTTTCCTTTGGAATTCACATCCCCTACTTGTGCATATTGAAATCCTTCCCTTCTACCAACACCCTCTTGGCCCTAGAAGCTTTTCTTGGTTACCCTCCTTGGAATTCTCATAGCACTTTGCACAGGAGAATTTGAGAGCAGGGAACTCTCTAGACATCATTGTATCCATCCTTTCCTCTCCAATTTAATTTGCACTCATTAAGTATTTATGGGACCGATGTATAATTATCTTATAACCTAGGGCTCTCCCCCGCCCTTGGTTTGTAGAGTCTTGGGGGAGGACAGGAACACAGGACAGGAACACACTCTTACCTGGTCACCAGCCCAGGTGAGATGCACAGCGGTCCCTAACTTAGGAGCTGCCAGGTCCCTGCTCTGTGGCATCCTATGACTTAGGTGGCCTCCAGGTGACTAGCTTGGGCCGAATGCAGGAGACCTCAGGCCTCTACTGATGGGAACAAGACTGTTTGCAAAGGCCATGGCAGCCCACTGGAGGACTCACAGAGTCTTAAATTTGGAATAAATGCTCCTTGGTAAACCTAGACTCGTTTATCACTGAGCTCTCTGTGGGTCAAGGCTAGAAATGCTAGTTAAGAAGGAAAAGAGCTGGGATGAGCTGATGTGTTGGGAAATTCAGAGCTGCCTCCAATTAATGCGAATTCGGCTTCTCTTATGAAATTGTTTTTTCTGGCACACCTTTAGTTTTAGCTCCACTCAAACTTCACATCCTCTACCTCTTCCACTCCTGGGGGTGTTCAGTGGTTACAAGAAAAAGGGAGACTCTCTGATAAAGCATTTCCATACCGGCTGTAGCTCTGAAGGGCTTAGTGAACTCGTGTCTCTGTGTCATGGCACAGACAGGGCTGCGGAGGTCTTAGGTCATCTCCGGCCCTTGGGGAGCCCGCTGCCCGGACGAATGCAAGACCATTAGTAGAAATGGACATTTTAAAGCCAGGCATTTAAACTGTAATCCTACTAAATAATTTGTTTCCTGTTTTATATTGTTTGCATAGCAGAGGGGGTGGAAAAATGCAGAAATGTTCTCCAGTGTATTTCCTTCCTTCCACCCCCAAACCTGCTAAAGATACAGGGTGCAGATTTCATGCTGTGGGTAGAGTTACTCCCAAGGGTTAGATTTGTATGTGCTCAGTTACTTTCCTGGTAGGAATGGCACCTCATACTTTCTGTCACTAAAATGAAGGTGCTCAATGAACTGCTTGCTCACCTGTGGATTTCGTTACCCTGGTTTTGAGCTCTACCGGATTGTGGCCAGCAAATATTATGGTCCCCAGTGGGGGACTTACACCTCCATGTTTTTCTTCCCTTTTCCATTTTTTAGCTGCTAAAATCCTACTCCATCCTTAAAACTGATATTGATCTTTTTGGTGGTTGCCCAAGACTGTCATTCTGTCAAATGAACGTGTGTGTGTTGTCATGAATCTTAAAGGCATCCGAGACTGTCGAGCGTGCATTCTTGAATCTTTCTCATGTGACCTCCTTTCTCTTTCTTTGACAGGAGATTTTGTTCTCAACCTTTTTCTTCCACTCTTTCTCATTGAGTGCATATCCATTTCTTTGGCTTCTCCTCCTCCCCCTACTCCCCCAGATACAAATCTAGTGCTGTTTTGTCACTTTTGTCCCAGTCCTGTATGTCCAGCTGCTCATAGGACATTCATCCATACTTAAATGACCCACTTTTCATCATGCATTCAAAGTCTCCCAAGGGACTCTATCATATTTGCCTACTCAAATCTCTTTTCTCAGCGATTCCATTTCCATCAATTACAACCTTATTCTTTCCAATGCATAGAAATACAAACTGAGAGGTCATTAGTGCTGTAGCCACTCTTTGACCCCATACACCCAGTCTGTCACCATCCCTCCCTGCCCTTGCATTTGTCCTTGTTCCCCAGCTAACACAAGCCCAGGCAATGGGTGCCCTTGGCAATGACAGCCTCCCAGGCTCGCCCTCCCTCCCTGCCTTTCCCACTCTGGTTCTCTGTGCCCGCACCCCAGCCGTGGGGTCTCCCCCACTTCCACCTCTCAAACTGGGAGTGGTCCCTGCTACTTGGTGAGTGAGACATGCACCCTTCTTGCTGTTCTCGACAATACACTGTGACGTCCAATCCCCTCTGCCCTCCCATTCTGTAATTAACGGATGAAATCCCCAAATCCTTGTTGGGCGCACTCTATGCAGAGCATGTCCCTGGCAGCCCTCATGTGGCTAGTAGTTTCTTCAACCCACAGGGATGAGTCCTTCTTCAGAATTCGTATTGTTCTTGTTGTCGTGACCCCTTCAGTTACTCTGATACTTTTTCATGTATATTAGTTTTTTGGTTTGTTTTTTGTTTTTTTTTAGACAGAGTCTCACTCTGTTGCCTAGGCTAGGGTGCCATGGCATCAGCCTAGCTCACAGAAACCTCAAACTCCTGGGCTCAAGCGATCCTCCTGCCTCAGCCTCCCGAGTAGCTGGGACTACAGGCATGTAGTCCCACCATGCCCAGCTAATTTTTTCTATATATTTTAGTTGGCCAATTAATTTCTTTGTATTTTTAGTAAAGATGGGGGTCTCGCTCTTGCTCAGGCTGGTTTCAAACTCCTGACCTTGAGCGATCCACCTGCCTTGGCCTCCCAGAGTGCTAGGATTACAGGCATGAGCCACCAAACCCAGCCTGTATATTAGTTTTAACTGCTTAACCAGATTGTAATATCTTTAAGGCCCACTGCTTTTTATCTGCTCTGCTAACTGTTTGCAATGTTAGTTGTGCATTATTTCTCATTGCTGTTAGTAGTATTCATGATAACTACTATTAATCTCTAATTATATGTAATTAAGATATAATTAGGATAATGCAATGAACCAGACATTGCATAAAGCGCTGTGTGCATTTTCTTATCTAATGAATAGGTATTCGGTGCATACTTAATTGACTTAAGGAAGAGACTTGCTCAGCGGTTCACCAGCTGTGGGTCTCCGGGAGCCACTTCTGTTGGAGACTCAGTTTCCTCCTCTACAAAATAGGGGACTGGCTGCCTGCTTTTTTCTGGGTTCTTTTCATTTCCAACACTGTGGGTTCAATTCAGTTCACTCGTGTTTTAGGGAATCCTTTCTGTGCACTCTGCACAGATTTGTTGCTTAGAGAAGATAAATATGACATGGCCCCTTCCCTTGGATGTTTTACCAGGTAGTGTAATGACAGGAAGCAGGGGTATCCGAGGGCTAGAGGATGAGAGAGAGTGGATGACATCATCAGGAAAACGTGGGGAGATTCCTGAGCCTCAATCTTCGTTGGAAGCTTCCTGAAGGAGGAGAGATTTCCGTTGGGTTTAAAGGAGCCAGTTGATGGAGTGGGAGTATTCTAGAAGTACCACTTGGCAGAACCAGTGGGCAAAACAAGCCATTCAGCAGGGAACAGAACCAGGGCTGTGTTTAGGACCAACTAAGCAGACATTTTGCTATATGCTAAAGTTAGAATGGTCACCCTATTGATGTCGCTTTGAGATAAATCGGAAGAATCTCCACTCTATATCATGAGACAATGTGGATTTCAGAGGAGTGAAACATTTGGATAGTCAAGATGGATGCCCAGATTAAAACCACTTACTTTGGCTCCCCGGTCCTGACTCATCAACCACAGGGGAGCTTCCGTTGCAGGCCTGATACATCTGGATTTGTCACTGTGTAATAGAATTAATGAGCATGACAATTGGCTAATGCTAATGTTTAATAATAAATATTTATGCTGCTCTTCATTTCAAAAAGAAATTGAAGAGGTTTGCAAATATATTTGCCATGGAACAA
This sequence comes from Microcebus murinus, assembly GCF_040939455.1. Lineage (NCBI taxonomy): Eukaryota > Metazoa > Chordata > Mammalia > Primates > Cheirogaleidae > Microcebus > Microcebus murinus. The sequence continues at coordinate 16,044,423 of NC_134127.1, forward strand.
GATAAAAAATAATACAAGGAGCCGGGCGCAGTGGCTCACGCCTGTAATCCTAGCACTCTGGGAGGCTGAGGCGGGCGGATTGCTCGAGGTCAGGAGTTCGAAACCAGCCTGAGCAAGAGCGAGACCCCATCTCTACTATAAATAGAAAGAAATTAATTGGCCAACTAATATATATATAAAATTAGCCGGGCATGGTGGCGCATGCCTGTAGTCCCAGCTACTCGGGAGGCTGAGGCAGAAGGATTGCTTGAGCCCAGGAGTTTGAGGTTGCTGTGAGCTAGGCTGATGCCACGGCACTCACTCTAGCCTGGTCAACAAGCGAGACTCTGTCTCAAAAAAAAAAAAAAAAAATACAAGAGAGAAAAAAGAAAAAAGTGGAAATAATAGAGTGAAGTCAGAGGAAACATTTGAATGCCCAACAGCTCGAAATACTTTATTAGCCGTCAACTGTGTACTTAGAGGTCAAGTATGTTAATTGCCAATGCATTTTTTTTTTCTTGCTAAAGGAAAATTTTTATTTTTAATATGATGTAGCATCTCTAGGATTCTGAGCTAATATTCGGAGGCTTATCCTTATTGATGAAAGGGATTTGGGATATTGGATGAGGCTGTGTGCTTTCATTCATGCCGACGGCGTTTAGAAAGGAACTCATTAGAAACAGGCTGAGAGCGAAACAGCAGCCCCGGGCTTCCTGGCTGAGCTTCTGAGGCTGCATTGCTAATGCACCTAGGATTCCACTTAAGGAAACCCCGGCTCTGAGGTCGGAGATAATTTCCTTTCCTTGGAAAACGTAATTGTCATTTATCATTTCCTTTTAGGAAAGGTTTTTCTCTTTGCCTCCCTCCTATACACTCTTTTTATGACTTAGGCCATTAGAGGGAGGGCGCTGGGTGGCTATACCTGAGCACAATGGAAACCTGCACGATGGCTGGAGCGTCCCTAGACTGGGCCTGACCTGCTTTGAGTTCATCACGTCTCTTTTATTCATAGCGTCAAACAGCATGAGCGCTACGGCCAGTTGACTCTGGTCAATTCCACATCGGCTGACACGGGCGAATTCAGCTGCTGGGGCCAGGTCTGCAACGGCTACATCTGCAGGAGGGACGAGGCCAAAACGGGCTCCACCTACATCTTTTTTACAGGTAAAAATGTTCGGTGCATCAGCGAGGCTCTTCCAACTTCTGGACTTGGCCCACCAGAACGGAAGGTTCCCACTACACGTTGAGTAGCAAAGAATGACAATAAGAACACACGCTGCTTGCCAGGCCCTGGGCTACATCCTTTACATTAATTATTTATTGTTTCATGCAAGTCTTACAGTGAGCCTTAGAGTAAATACTAACATCATTTCCATTTTTTTTTTCCAGATAGGGAAGCAGAGGTTTAGAGGTTAAATCCTTAAGGTCACATGACAAGGAAGTAGTGGTAGCAGGATTTGAACACAGAACTGTCTAATTCCAGGGTCTGCACCTGTAATGTCCAATATGGTAGCCACTGGACACATGTGACTACTTACATGAAAATTAAAATGAAATAAAATTTAAAACAGTTTCTTAGTGCACTTGCCACATTTCAAGTGTTCAGTGGAGACACGTGGCTACTGGCTATTGTACCAGACAGCACAGATAGAGAATGTTTTTTTTTATCACAGAAAGTTCTTTCGGTTGGCATTGCTGCTGACTTTCCATCACCATGCTCTCAGAACCTGTGATGAGCTCCTTGCTAGCAACTCCATAATTACGATTCTCTGCTAAAGATCTCTTCCCGTTTGTTCTTAGGGGTACTATGGGCTGAGGTTTGGGGGGCAGGATTCCCAAATGGTGGTGGTCCTTCAGGGCTCCAGTCCCTGTCCCTGAGCCTAGGTGGGGTGCCTGAAAACGTGCGGGTCACAGTTGGAGAACTCTTTTCCCCTGCAACACGGGGTACACGTTTGCATGGTGGAGCTTGCACTTTGAGAAAAGGGCCTTGCAGAGTAGCTGTTCAGCCTCTTTCCTCTGCAGAGTTTTCTAAGCTGAAGTTTAGGGAATGAAGTCATTCCAACAAGGTCAGGGGGCAGGCACAGCTTTCAGGAATCTTGCAAATTCCACGCCCAGGTTCTGTGGCCCTTGAGGCATTTCAGGGCAATCCACAATCCTAAAGCCTGAATCCACTTACCTTTCAGACCTAGAATGACTTAGGCCTACGACCCAAGTAATCTTATGCCCTGGCCATTAATGCTTCACCAAAATCTCGTGTGTTTTTCCCCTTCCTGCCCAAATAGCTCCTCTCTGGCACGAAGATGCAGTAGCAGGGCCTGCTACAATTCTGGAAGCACATGTATCTCATTTCTACAATACTCCTGGGAAATAAGCAAAAGCTATTTTTCTCTATTTTGGAAATAATAAAGCTGATGTGGAGACTCAGTGTTCCATGACTTGTAGTGGCAGAGGAAGGATTCCAACGCTGGTTTTCTGATCTAGGATTCAGTGTTCCTACTGCCTTGAACCCTTTTGTAGGACAAGGTTGGACTGACAGCCAGACACCAGCTGGCAAAACTGGTGTTGTCAGGAGAATTGCTAACAGGTGTTCATGGGCAATCCCTTTGGATCTTCATTTTGGAATATGCTACACAGAATTGCCCGTGTCTCCTTTGTATAATGCCACGCTGTGAAGCAACAGTGGCAAAGGCAACCAATGAAAACTAATAAAAGTCTACTGTTACAGACAGGACTGATGCCATATTGCAAATTGCAGAATGAAGACTCTTGCCAAAATGAGCACTGTTGTGTCTTCCCAAAATATTGGTCAGGATTTTGAACTGTAGGTTTTGCTGGAGCAGAATGTCCTACTAAGGTTATGGGCTCCCTTTGAGTTTTGGAGGCAAGTCCCCTTTCTTAATTTACTGAAGTCTCTTTGTGGATCAAAGGAAGGCTAAAACATACTTCAACCATCAAGACACCTGGATCAAGAAGGAAGGTGACCTAATGTGTTGTATCATTTTTCTTAATCCTCAACACTATGCCAGGAGTCCAGTTGGATTTATAGTACAGACTTTAGCAATTTGTCTTTTCAAGCATGGGTGGGTTTGAAAATCCAAGATGGACCGTCACAGAAGCTGAGGGTTCCCATCTTTGGCTCCAGATTCTTTCAGAACATATGTTTCCCAGCCACCCTTGTAGAGAAACGTCTGTGATTCATTATGTTTGTATGTTTCCTCTAGTGAAGCTGCTTTGGGGGGCGGGGGCACTGACTGATGTTAATTTGTGCAAGTTTTGCTTAAGCAACTGCCACATGCATTTCCTCTTTCATCTTTATTCAGAAGAATTTTGGAGGGGTTCATCCCCCCTTTTTCTCTTCTTAATTGACATATAGCATATGTAAAGAAAAACACTCAAATCCTAAGCATACAACTCAATAAATTATCTTCAAGTGAACAGACACGTGGAACTACTACTGCCCACAGCAAGTATGAGAACGTCACCAGGGATGGATGGGGCTATCGCAGTAAAAGGCTTGGGCTCTAATTTTCATATGTAGGAAAACAACATTAACAAGTTAATTGCCTTATTAAATATTGAGTTTGCTATCATTCGGTTTTCGTTTATAGCCACCTAACTTTATTTTTTTTTGGAAATATAAAATCCCATGTGCTCACTTTTCTTACAGTAATATGTTTGTCATCTACGTAAGTGGCTATAAATACACTTGCAGGGGACATATGTCATCTCTAACTTTTAAAATGAACTTGAACACATTTTGTTTTTGTAGATGGAAGCTACTCATTGCAAACACATTTTTAAAGCAATGGGTGTGGCCACTTCTTTCAAAGCAAGTATTAAAGTACAAGAAGTCAGATGACAGTTGTGTTCTGCAATTCGGATGGTTCACGTACTCTACTGGCTTTGGTTATTGGTTCAGATTACTCTACAGACCCTTACTTAAAGCAAAAGTTGCCTCTAAATCTTATAATCATAAAAGCCTGAAGAGTTATTGCTAAAAAGACATCTTTAATATTACCTATGCCAGATTCTTCTCTTTACGAATGGGGATATGGAAGCCCAGGGAGATTAACACGTTCAAGGTCACGTGGACTGACTCCGTGTGAACACGTGAATCTCGGGCACATTAACAAAGGTGCCTCTGCCCGAGCCTGAAAGTCAGTTTGTCATAAAGTAGCACAAATCACCCGGACTGATATCAAGCCTTGCAAAAGATAGATTCTTGCTGAGCTAGGACATAATGTTTCCTAATCTTGGAGCCGGGGAAAAAAGAACCTCCACGTTAGTGAACTTGTTAACCATAGCCCAAGAACTCTTGGCCCATGAAGACATTTGATGTTGTGTCCAGGAATTCTGTCCCCTAACCTAAAACACCATACAACCGTGACACAGAGGTGGCTAGTGGAGGAGAAATCAAGAATAATTTGTTTCAGAAACATTGCAGGGAAAACACAGGAAACGATTTTAACAAGTGTTGGGGTGCATTAGCTTCCAAAGATTTCTCTTAGCAATTACTATAATATTCCCTCATAGAATGATCCAGAAGACAAAAGATTTAATGTGCCAAATGGGGGGGGGGGGAAGAAAATAGAAAACCAACTATCAAAAAATAAATAAAACCCAAAAGCCCAACCCAGAGTCCCTTGACCAGGCGTCCTCAAACTATGGCCCACAGGCCACACACAGGTGGTTTTGCCCGTTTTTTACTTCAAAATAAGATATGTGCATAGGAATTCGTTCATAGTTTTTTTTTTTTTAAACTATAGTCCGACCCTCCAACGGTCTGAGGGACAGTGAACTGGCCCACTGTTTAAAAAGTTTGAGGACCCCTGCCTTGACTGTCCTAAGGACAGTGTGGGGAAGCCAGTCCTCATTTCTGTGAGATAAAAGTACCATCAGCCGGGCGCGGTGGCTCATGCCTGTAATCCTAGCTCTCTGGGAGGCCGAGGCGGGTGGATTGCTCGAGGTCAGGAGTTCGAAACCAGCCTGAGCAAGAGCGGGACCCCATCTCTACTATAAATAGAAATTAATTGGCCAACTAATATATATAGAAAAAATTAGCCAGGCATGGTGGCGCATGCCTGTAGTCCCAGCTACTCGGGAGGCTGAGGCAGGAGGATCGCTTGAGCCCAGGAGTTTGAGGTTGCTGTGAGCTAGCCTGACACCACGGCACTCACTCTAGCCTGGGCAACAAAGGGAGACTCTGTCTCGGAAAAAAAAAAAAAAAAAAGTGCCATCATCTAAAGCTTAAAGAACCAGGCAGAGTGTGATTTCAGAGGAAACGGGGAGTGTAAAAGACTAGCTGGAGGTCCCCAGCCAGGGGGTGGCCAAGCTGAACCCAGACTGGAGACCTATGGGTTCCTTGTCCATCCCATTTCCTTCCACTAACCTTGGCAGGTGCCAGGTCCTCTGGGCCGTGAGTGTGGGGACAGGCTGAGGACACTGTCACTGTGCGGGACCTCCTAGAGGAGCTCCAGTCAAGGTTTAAAACTGCTCTTAAGGAAATCAGCTTCCTTCCCTGCTTCCTCGGGGCCATGATCCATGGGCCCTATTTGGGCTTGAACTACCTACCTTTTTTTGTTTCTTTTAAGGAGATGGATAGTAAAAATCAGTCTTCCAGAAAATGAGAAGCATTTTTTTTTTTTTTTTTTTTGGAGAGAGAGTCTCGCTTTGTTGCCCAGGCTAGAGTGAGTGCCGTGGCGTCAGCCTAGCTCACAGCAACCTCAAACTCCTGGGCTCGAGTGATCCTTCTGCCTCAGCCTCCCGGGTAGCTGGGACTACAGGCATGCGCCACCATGCCCGGCTAATTTTTTATATATATATCAGTTGGCCAATTAATTTCTTTCTATTTATAGTAGAGACGGGGTCTCGCTCTTGCTCAGGCTGGTTTTGAACTCCTGACCTTGAGCAATCCGCCCGCCTCGGCCTCCCAAGAGCTAGGATTACAGGCGTGAGCCACAGCGCCCGGCCAGCATTTTTTTTTTTTAAAAAATCAGCTATTTATGTTCACTAGGACTCAGTATTCCGAGTATATTGCCAGAATCCTTAAGGCACTCTGGGCTCATCGCTCCAGAGTCAATAAACCTGTGTCTTCCTCTTTGCAGAGAAAGGAGAACTCTTTGTGCCGTCTCCCAGCTACTTCGACGTTGTCTACTTGAACCCGGACAGAGAGGCCGTGGTTCCTTGTCGGGTGACGGTGCTGTCCGCAAAAGTCACCCTCCACAGGGAGTTCCCGGCCAAGGAAATCCCCACCAATGGAACGGACATCGTTTACGACGTGAAGCGAGGCTTCGTGTACCTGCAGCCCCACGCCGACCAGCAGGGGGTGGTCTACTGCAAGGCGGAGGCCGGGGGCAAGTCGCAGATCTCCGTCAAGTACCAGCTGCTCTACGTGGAGGGTGAGCCTGCGCCAGCCCTGCCTGGATACTGGTCACCTCCATGGCTGGGGTCGGGCATGCTGTTCCCTGTCAGGGGGCATGCTGTTCCCTTTCAGGGGGCATGCTGTTCCCTGTTAGGGGGCATGCTATTCCCTGTTAGAGTGGGAACTCATGGCGCGGGATGAGAAAGAATTCTCAACACAAAGATTAAAATAGAAAGAAGTAAAAAGTTTATTTTACTTTTCCCTGAGAGAAAGGGGAAAGGATTTGGCACATGGAAGGAAGAAAGAGTGTGGCTGGACGCTTAAGGGGCTGGGCTTTTTGGGGGGAAAAAAGGAAAAATAAAAGTGTTGCCAGCTGATAGCAGAAAATGGCAGCATCTGTTTTTCCTTTTTTTTCTCTCTCTCTCTCTCTGAGGCTGGCTTATCAGACTGGTTGGAATGTGGGCTGGCGGGAACTGGGGACACATCAGCCTCTATCTGCTCCGTTCTTTTAAAGGGCTGTGAAAACAAACTCTTGAGAGGCCGCAGGTGGTTTATCTTCAAGAGGACAAGTTAAGCCACAGCTGGTTAAACAAAGGGGCAGTTGTGTTGTGGTCTTTCTCTTCAAAGGGGCAATTGTGGGTTGAGGTTTCTTTCTGTGGGTTTATTTTTCTCTGTTAGTTTATAACCAAGGACATGAAGTCCTGTGGTTCCCTACCTACTAGGGGGCACCGGACGCTGTTTTTTAAAGGTTACCCTTTTTGCACGGCTGCTTCTGGAATGTTCTGTCCCCTCTGACACCCCTCTCCTCCCTTCCTGCCAGATCCTTCCATCCTTCCCTCTGGTGCTGCCTGTGTGTCTGATCAGCAGGTCCCCTCCGTACCCAGCCTCCTTGGGAGCATCCTCCCGGCTTCCTGGTTTTGACCCAAATCTGCCGTCTCCCAAGGGCACCGTCCCCTGCCCACCTCGAGGCTGGCGTCCTTCTTGTGCCTGTTCCCGAGCCTTGGTGTCTCCCCTTCTGCTGGGAGCCTCCACTCCTCCCGCGGTCGCATCTCCCTTCCTGTCGCTCCCCTCCGTTCCTTAACATGTTGGCACCCGGCCCGCTGTCCCCCGGCCACTCCGGCAGGGTGACTTGGAACTCACTAACTGCCCTGTCCGCTCCACCCCATCGCGACATGACCCCAGCTGACCCCAGCTCCGGCCACAAGCTTGTGTCTTCCCGGACTGTTCACTCAGTGCCCCCACCTGTCCCCAGGCCCCCACCTGTCCCCAGGCCCCCACCTGTCCCCGGCTTAGATCCGGGTCTCATCGTAGCCGCGCTCCGCCGACGCTGCACACCTTGCCCCTCTGCACTTCCCTCCTGCCTGTTCGGGAAAAATCCCTCCTAGATGAATGTGACCGTCCGTCTACACCATCCTGTGTCCCTGCGCCCCTGTTGCCCAAACACTTGGGTTGTTCAGCGGGCGAGTGACAAAGGGCTGTCCGACTCTCTGGGTGTCCATCTGTAGTTTCGGTCACTTGCAGCCAGCGAGCGCCGAGAATAACCCCTGAAGCAGCGTCTGCCCCAGGGGAAGTGGGCGGGGCTTTTACAGTAGAGAAAGGCGTGTCCTCAAGTGCAGGGGCGGAGTTTCACTTGCGCACGCGTGGTTGTCACATGACCATGCAGTGTTATGATAACGAAGCTATAGCTACTTCCGGGTGGAGACTTTAGCATTGTCATGAGTAAAGTTCACCAGTGCTCACCTACAGGTGGCCAGGGTCTGTCGGGCTGGTGTCAGCCTGCTGTGAGTAGCCAGGTAGCATGAGCCACCACACCTGACTAATTTTTTTTAAAAAAAAATTTTGTAGACATGGGGTCTTGCTATGTTGTCCAGACTGGTCTCAAACTCCTAAGCTCTAGTGATCCTCCTGCCTTGGCCTCCCAAAGCGCTAGGATTACAGGCATGAGCCACTGTACCCTGCCTTGTGTGTCCTCCTTGGATCCAAGCTGCAGTGTGGTCTGAGAAATGCTGGAGTCGTGAAGTGTCTGTGTCCCTCCGATCCCATGTCTGGAGCATGTGGCAACCAGAAACTGACAGCAGGGACACAACTTGGGCCCCCTTGCCTCCTGGCGGCCCCGGTCTGGGCTGATGGCACAGGGGTGTGGCCAGTGAGCAGAGCCACAACACGTGGTTCTCTTAGGTCCCTCCCCCTCAAATTGCTGGGGCACAGGCACCCCCTGGGCAGCCCTTGCAGGGCAGGAGAGGAAATGGTTTGTCTTTGTACACTGTAGTCCCTCAGAGGTGACTTCTGTCTCTCTGAGAAGTCTCAGCCTGACGAGGGTGTGTGGGCTGGGGGCAGAGTCCCTGCTACCTACCACAGTGGCGTCCTACCGGCAGCCCTGTGGAGGGAGGAGGGGCCCCACGAGCTAGTGGCCCTCTGGAATTGGCATTGAGGCTCCCTTGAGCCTTTTGTTCTCAGCCATGGCGTTCTCAGTGGCCCCAATGCTCTGTTAACAAATGACTCTCGCAGCCCTGCTTTGACCCCTCAGGCTCCCTGGGGCCATTGCCCTTTCCTGGCCCATCCGAGTCCCTGTCACCCCCCTCCCTTCCTCCCACCCAAATGGCTCTGGCCAAGGTTGCCAGGGCCTCCCATGCCGTTAGCTCCAGCAGGCAATGCCTGTTGTCTCCTGCAGGAAACCGCCTCCGCCCTGCCCCGCTCTCCCCTGGCCCCGCTCTCCCCTGGCCCCAACTGTCACTCTGCTTTGTCAGCTCGCTGCCTTCCGTCAGCTTTTTGGCATCAAAACTCCACAAGCACCTTCTTTCTCACTCCTGGTCTCTTCTGGGGCAGCCTGCACCCTCTCCCTGGCTCCATTTCACGCGTGTGTGCTCTAACTCCCAGATGGACACGTGTGTGGCCCAGACCCGGGTGCCGGGTTCCCTTGTCCCACCGTCCAGCTAGCACCTGCGCATGGAGGCCTCACAGCCCTTCCAACTCCTTGTCTCACTCCTGAACCTCCCAGGGTCTTCCTCCCAACCTGGTTCTTCTGCCTTCTCTGCCCCCATGATGGCACCTCAGTCACCCAGGCCTGTGGCTGCCACTCAAGCCTGACCATCCTTTTCTTCCCAGTCCTCTCTACTCTTTTCATTAAATCAATTGCAAATCCTGTCTCTCTCCATCCTCACTGCAAAAAAGGGTTCACGCTGTCATTTCTTACCAGGACTAATGTGAATAACCTTTGTCATTGATCTCCCTTATGGTCCCCCCCCTTTTTTTTTTCTTTAATCCATTTCCCACACTGTAGATGATTGTAATTCCTATTACCCCATTCGGTAGGTTCCCACTTCTCCCAGAACCAGAGTCTAGAATCCTCTGTGTTCTCACCGGACCTGCCTCTACCCTCCTCCTCTAGCCTGGTGGCACCCCTCCCTGCCCAGCCTGTGTGTACCATTCCACACCCTCACCTCGGGGCTGTGCATACAGTGTTCCTGTCCATGTCTTTAACTCCCCCGCCCGGAGATTTTATTTCAAACGTTGCTTCCCCAAAGCTGTCTTTTCCGGGCTCTCAGACTATCCTGAACTTTCAGAGCGCTCTGGGCATCTGTATCATAGCTCTTAACACAATTAAATTTTTTTTTTTTTTTTTTGAGACAGAGTCTCACTCTTGTTGGCCCCCCCCCCCCCGCCCCCGGCGTCAGCCTAGCTCGCAGCAACCTCAAACTCCTGGGCTCAAGCGATCCTCCTGCCTCAGCCTCCCGAGTAACTGGGACTACAGGCATGCGCCACCATGCCCGGTTGATTTTTTTCTATATATTTTTAGTTGGCCAATTAATGTTTTTCAGTAGAGACAGGGGTCTCACTCTTGCTCAAGGTGGTCTTGAACTCCTGAGCCCAAAGGATCCGCCCACCTCGGCCTCCCAGAGTGCTAGGATTACAGGCGTGAGCCACCGCGCCCGGCCACAATTAAAATTTTAAAGTAACTGTGTGATCCCTTGCTCCGTGTCTGCCCGTCCTCTGGAGCACAGCCTGCAGGGCTCAGTCGTCCAGGTTGTCCCAGTTCCTAGTGCACAGCCGTGCTCAAGGCTCACTGAGGCAAAGAATTTGTTTCCGAAATGCAATGAAGATACTACTGCCAAGCCAGGTCGCAATTGTGCCCTGCTCCTCCGTGTATTTAGACTTCGGAGTGTGGGCAGCCACACACCTACCCATTCCTTGTCACCCCCAGGCTGTTGTCACTATGTTCTCCCTGCTCCTTCCCTGAGTGCCTTCTCCCGTCTCACCGTGTTGTTCCCTTTGCATGATGGAGACCTCTGAGCCTCCTCCCCTAATGACGGGCTTGGTGGCTGTCCCTGAGAGTTCCGGACCCCCAAAGTTGAGAGAGAAAGGTGGCTGCAAAGGAAGCAGAAAGCGGTGGGCTAGTGCTGGCCTGGCGCAGCTGGGCAAGCTGTAAGATAGATATGTCACCTCTGCCCCACGAAAAGAACGCGTCTGCAGGTCCATTTCCAGTGTCCTGCTCGCCATCTCACGTCACTGTGTCTCCCTCTGGTTTCCAGTTCCCAGCGGCCCCCCCTCGACCACCATCGTGGCCTCGTCCAACAAGGTGCAGGGAGGGGACGACGTCAGCGTGCTCTGCACCGTGCTGGGGGAGCCCGACGTGGAGGTGGAATTCAGGTGGATCTTCCCGGGGCAGAAGGTGAGCAAGCGCCACCCACCCCTGAGTCTCAGCCCCTTTGATTCACAGTTTCGTCCCCACCCAGTGACGCAGGCCTTAAAGTACAAGAAATGTACTTGGGGACTATAAAAGGGGCCAGGGCTTGCTTAGGAAGTTTTAATATAGTTATAGTTGGATTTTTTTTTTTAAAGGACAGGGAATAAAGGATTGGTGTTTCCATTAGGCAACTTGCTGAATGTATCCTCTTCATACACAAGTTTTCTTTAAAACCTTTAAGGGTAAAGGGACCATGGCATGAAAGGGAAACAACCTTCAGTCCCATGTTGTGGGATCCTTCGGGGCGTTCTGTGTACAAGCTGTGCCCCGTGGCATGGAGCTGATATGCCTCTGACGTACAGGGGATGCTTGGTGGAAAATCACTTATCCCTAGGGAATAGGGTTTACCAACGTCCCTGTACTACTAAGTGCTTGTTTTTAAAAAATGTCACACTTTGAGGACATTACTGATTTTCAATAGAGGGTTTGTTTTTTTTCCTACATTGCTAAGTGGTATTTTCTAAGCAGAAAAGGTGTATTCAGTTATAAATATTATCACCAGCCTTGGTTGAACCATGTCAAAAATGACCATTTCGCTTTCCAGAAATAAAATAATGTCATCTCATGCAGTATCTTATCTTTCCTTGGTACACCTTTGCCTAATCCTACTCATCCCTCTCCCAAATCTGTCACTGACCCCCAGTGAGTGCTTCTGGCCTCTGACTTTCAATTCTGTAAATAAGCCACTAAGCTACTGGGAGAAAGTAGGAAGAGGGAAGCAGTGGAAAATTCTGGCCACATTTTTAATGCTTATACCAGTTCCTTGGCATTCCAAAAGGATACATTTTACAGTAAGTAGAAACTCACTGAAGAAAAGGCCCCAAGAGCGAATGCCAAATAGCATGAAGAGTTTCTTCCAAATTCAATGGTGGAAAAATGCAGCCTATAATGATTATATGGTATAGAAGGCCCACAGCATATGAACTCTGCATGCCATCGTCTTTTCCAAGTGTGTGTTTTGAAAGGGACACTCAACAGGGTTGGGTGAATGGGAGCTGGTTCTAGTAGGCTGTCCATTCGGGTGTCTTCAAACAGGATGAAAGGCCGGTCACCATCCAAGACACATGGAGGCTGATCCACAGGGGACTTGGGCACACCACGAGGATCTCCCAGAGTGTCATCGTGGTGGAGGACTTTGAGACCATCGACGCAGGGTATTACATTTGCACGGCGCAGAATCCTCAAGGACAGACCACGGTTGCTACCACCGTTGAGTTTTCCTGACTTGAAAAGCAGGTGCGAATGGACTTAGGGGAGGAACAGGTACGAGCACCGTCGGGGTCGGGGTTCTTCTTAGTAAGTACTTTGCTGGACGCGGAAGCCCAGCACCATACCCTGCTTTGAGAGTCAGACCCAGACAGCCACGCTAAAGGCAAGTCCCGTGGTCTGTTAATGGAAGTGTTAATTTTTCTAACAGAAAGCATGTATTTTGATTGCTTGCCTAGTTTTTATAAGTATATATGGAAACAACTTTATATAATCATTTCTATTAAATGAGCAAGTTTTTGTAAAAAAAAAATGGCCTAAGTGCTTGTTTTTTAAGTTGGCTTAAAGTATATCCAGAAGGACTCATGGCAGCAATATTTGTGAAAGAGTACTAGGTATTGACCCATGCTCACTACAATATATTAGAATTTTAAGATGTACTAATGTATAGTTCAACTACTTATCCACAAGCAGCAACTCAAGATTCATAGGTATAGACCCATCACTTTTTCTAAGTAGCAACTTCAAGGCAAATGTGAGCTAATTTATAAAGGTGTTAAGAAACATCAGGGGTACTTGGCTTTCTCTTAAACTGCTATGCTCAAAAGTACTTATTTCTAGGTAGGGCGTGGCGGCCCACGCCTATAGTCCTAGCACTCTGGGAGGCAGAGGTGGATGGCTCGAGGTGAGGAGTTCAAAACCAGCCTGAGAAAGTCCAAGACCCCATCTCTACTATAAATAGAAATTAACTGGCCACCTAATGTATATACAAAAAGTTAGCCGGCCATGGTGGCGCATGCCTGTAGTCCCTGCTATATGGGAGGCTGAGGCAGCAGGATTGCCACGGCACTCACTCTAGCCCGGGCAACAAAGCGAGACTATCTCAAAAAAACAAAAAACAAAAACAAAAAACAGAAGTACTTATTTCTAGATTAGTCTGTTTAACTTCCAATACAAAATAGATGCACAGATTAAGGAAGATTCAACTGTGTTTAGACATTTTTATCAAAAATATCTGCACCACAGCTACTCTAATTCTTATGTTATACAGCATCGCGATCGCTAAAATCAGGCACCATTTTTTTCTCAAACACACAGCTGTGACCCCTGCCCTGCTCTGTGGCTGCATGGGACCCTCCCAGGAAATAGCTTCAGAGGAGACAATCCTAATGACTGTACTCTGAGAAGGGCCATCAACTTTGCAGAGTGAAGTATGTCAGAGGTTGCGATTCTTAGATTGAATATTCCAGCATTATTTATTTGATCCAAGTAAAATACACTTTCCATCACTACAAACTGAGCACAACTACAGTTGTTTACACATCCATATTTTTATGACGTGCCAGCATTTTGCATCCTACGTGAAACATTTGGTTTAAAAAAAAAAAAAAGTTCTCTATCATCTTCTCTCCTCTGGAGAACATTTTATATTAATTACTGAAAGATTTATTTCCCAGACACATAGTAGGGAGGACAGCAGGGAACAGCACAAGACTTACCACGTGTAGGGGATGAATGGCAAACCCAACTTTGGCTAATGTCATCGAGGACAACTTTGGGGGTGTGAACAGGGACATCCCAGGAAGTGGCAGTGAACCTACGTTTCCATTAATCAGAAGCAAACGTGGAAGGTTACATACGTGTTAAACTTCAGACAATCACTAAAGAAAACATGCACCATGAATATCCATTTGCTATGTAACGTACATGTAAATGACTCAAATATCCACCTCTAGTATCCCGAAGCTCTTCTTACTATAGGGGTTATTTGTACGGCCACTGAACGCAGGGTAGCAAATACATGGCAACATTGACACATGCAGGGAGAGGGAGAAAAAGCCATAGTCCTTCCGTCCTTCTGTCTTTTCCAAAGTCTCAGGATTGGGGGAAGAAGTTTTGGAAAGAAATCGAAATGGATCTTGGAGAAGAGCCGTACAAGCCACATTTTGCACTTGCTGGCCGTTCTACCACCTTCCCCAAGACAGGAGGATTCCTCGAACCATACCTGAAAAAGTAGCATGAGCTTTCCCCACTGTTTTCTTCTATTAAATACGGCATCATTGGTTTAACGCAAGGTGCTTCTCTGCATCCCTAAGCACTGAATCCTATTTTAGTTCTAGTAGCCAATGACTTCTCCTTGTTCTTTAGTCTAAGATTTTCTCCAAAACTATAGTATCAGATCCAGGCCTTTAGTGTAATTTTGGAGAGTGGCTTCAGCACCTTGAAGATGAGCTGGCTCTGGGAAAGCATGTTTTTTTTGTCCCTGTCCCAGAGAAAAGCAGGTCGGAGGTAGGAGGTTTGCTTTTGTGGCTCTGGATGGTGGAGAAAGTGAAGGGGGAATGAGGCTGATGGGAGAGCAGGGGACTGCATGGATCTACAAGGGCAGCTTAGATCAAGGTAAAAATACGGCAGCACAACCCACTGGCGCGCTGCCCTGTTTCTTTGTACAGATTTTTTTTTTAAAGAAAAAGTAGGGTTCTACATTTACTTGTAGCCTGAGAGAATAGATCATAGTATAGTGTTGGCTCACATGGGTAAGTAAAAAACCTACCGAAAAATCAAGCTAGCTTCAAGGGACATGGCTGAACGTTGAGAAACTGCCAACAAGTTGACCCCAAAAACATACCGAGAATGTACAGACAGAGCAGAGCCTCTCCCCACGTGTGGCTGGGCTGGGCTGGTGCTAAGACTGAATTCAAGCAACTATTGCTTTTTTTTCCTATGGCTTTTGCTGAAATGTGTGCGCTGATTTTGATTAGTAGGGATCCAGGAAAGATTGAGTTTTGACTTAACACACAGCCAGGGCGGCTGCATCAGACGCGTGACACTGTTAAACATCCAGCTCATTCACACCCCGGCCCCCCCAGCCAGACCAAAATAAAACTCACAAGAAGGTGTCTGCGGTGAAGAACATTACAAAGGTTATAAATCTTTATCTTAATAGGCCCCTGAGAGTTTTTCCCCTTACGCTTAGGTGAAAAAAAGGCAACGAACAAGATTCTCTCGTTCTTTAAGTGCTTTGTGCAACAACGTCCGAGGTCGGCTGCGAAATCTTTTTTGGAGGAGTCTTTTGGACCGAGTCCAAGAGTCTCCCACCCCCCCACCTCCATCTCCAGAGTTCCAGTCTTGGAAGTTGCCGATGCGGGGCGGTGGTGACTTTTCCAGTTATCCCGCGGTGACCACGGCGAGAGCTAATGTAGCTCTTGCGCCCGCGATCACGGTCGGGGCCAGTCCTGCAGAACGCACGCTCGGACAGTCTCCGGGCTCTCCGGGAAGTGTCATCTGGGTGAGATGCTGGGGTTGGAGGAGCAGCCCGAGTTCCTGGGCGACTGGAAAGGGACGGCGGGGGACGTGGGCGATCGCTTGGGGCTGCACAGGTCCCCGTTGTGCAGCTTCCAGAGAAGCTCCTCGTTCTCCATGGACAGCCGCTTGTTGACTTTCGACTCCTTCTCCAGGGACTCCTGCAGCACAGCCTGCTCCGTGGACAGTTGCCTTGAAGGTGGAAAAGAGCAACAAACTATGTGAATCTAAGTTAAAAAAAAAAAAAAAAACTTGAATTTTTTTTTTTTTTTACCATTTTAAATTTGAAAGTCCCAAATTATCATCTTTGGGATAAAACAATCCTGCACAAGCTCAAAGGTATGTGGCTGGCCAAGAAACCCAACTATAGTAGAAGTATGAGCTTGAGCCCAAAACAAAGAATCTACCCTTTGTGCAATTTCACAGTAGGCTGAGTGATACTTCTGCAAGGGTTCTACATGTTCCATGATTATCTTACACAATTGGGGCTGTTTTCTATTAACGTTTGTCCGAAAGCATCGTCAGAGCCAGGAAGCCAGAGCTTCTGCAAGGAGTCTGGAGCTCTTAGGTCTCAGTGTTCGGTCCAGGCCCCTCTGGTAAAAAGCATGAGCTGCTACAATCGTATTTTCCAGGGAGAAATTAGGACCCCTTCACCACTGGCTTCAGCGGCATCTCCAGGAGGTGCCCCGGTAAAGTGTGGCAAGAAAGTAATGCCAGATGTTCAGGGAAGGGAGCAGCTCAGGAAAAACGGGACTGTTTTATTTTTACCTTGAAATTGCCATGTGCTTGTCCATGCGAGCTTTCAATTCCTCATTCTCCTGCTGGAATCGCTTCAATTTGTCAACCAATGCTGTGTTGCTGTCCACCTTGGTACAAGCAAGAATTCTGACATTTATACAACAATAAAAAATAAATAACTCCCCCCCCCATTATTTTTTTCCCCTTCCAGAACTCACAGTCTAACCCCTCATTTCTTAAAGCACATTCACGATGGGAAGGATTTAATTAAGGAAAATCTAATAGCATACTGAAATATATTACACAGACATACCACAAAAAGAACCTCAAGCAGCAAAAATAGAGCATCTAGATGTCATTTTTAAAAATGTATGCCAGGCTGCTTAAACACGGACATTGCCCAGGGGGACATGGATTTGGTCCAGGTCACCCTGTTCTAGAATCCCCCCTGGGAACTGGCGCCCTGGGCTGCCCCGGGTGCTGTGTGTCCTTCTGTTTCAAGATCAAACCAACACTGCAGCTGGACAGCCCACGTTTATCAAAAGCTACTACACACCGTCTTGTGGCAAATTTTGCAAAACAAAAGGTTCCCACATTTGATGAAAACTCACAGGCTAGAAGTTCACAGTTCTCAGCAATGTCTAGTACGGCCTTAAACGTAGTTTCATGGTTACTCTTGAGCATTTACCTCTTAGCAGCCACACAAAGTGACAATACGACAAACCGCTGTAGAGCATTCCGTGAAAGAATTAACACTGCAGAAGGCCACCTTCCCCAGTTCAACTACAGATATGCCTATCCTTCGGGCCTGCCCAGGCTAAACTTTCAAGAAAAGCAAATGGATCGGCAGAGAGATTAAAGGATAAGATTCCCTGAAGACATTTAATCACTTAACATGATGAAGAGCTGATGATACTCCAGCTCACTTTCTAAAGGTAAGATTTGATTACCTGCTTAGGAGGCGACATTACACCTCTGTCAAAATTAATTCTAAGTGTCTGGCCTTGTAGCATAGGACTAACTTTCCAGAAAATGAGTCTGGAATGTGAGAAAAAAAGCAAGCTCGAAATGTTCAGCAATCATAAAGGAATTCTAGGTAAAACATGGGTGGAAAAATCTGGAATTGGAGAATGAGCAGTGATTGGCCTTTAAGTATTAGCGCATCCAATCCTCCATGCTATAGAACAGGAAATTGGTCCTGATGGTGTCACAGAGCTAATTATGGGCAGAGCTAGCTTTCATACCAAAGCTTTCTCACTTAGAAAACCTCCTTGTGCTGAGTTGTCTTAATTTCTTCAAAGACCTGAAATTTACAAATAAATAAGGTAACAGTGGGTTTCCCATCATCGTCATGGTAACCTATTCTTACATATACACACAGCGCAGGGCTGATGGATGTTATCGTGATACTTCCTGGGCATGGCAAGAAACACTATGGATCAACAAAAATTAAAATGTGTTGGTAATTTTTGGAGTTCTGATACATGAATTGCACACAGAGCAACTGATCATTAACATAATTGTCTGAGTCACCGTTGACTGCCAGGTTAGAGTTATTGGACTCAGTATCCGCCCCTGCCAGAGGTCATCCTGTTATACTATCTTATACTAGGTTGGGCCCATTAACAACCACAAGTTCTTTGCCTGCCTTTAAAAAAACCCAAAATTTCCTGATAATTCAAAGTGCCCATATATCCACATGGGAGCTTCGCCATTACCTCCCTCAACAGAGGGGTAATAGTCTCTAGAAGAAAACGACACCAAACCCCTCAAGCCAAGAAAACACCAAACAGAGTGACCACCATGCTCCCTGCTGTCCAGCGCTGGTTTGGGTTTTAATGAGGTGCTTGTTTGTGTTTTGCAGGAAAAAGAGGCAATTAGTGCTTGGCTGCTGGTGCAATAGTCAAGTGCAGACGACAGCAATAGCTGGGATCACTGAAACCACCCTGCCAAGCCCTGCCCACATGGGACAGTCCTGCCTGGCAGCAGTTGGGTTTCAGGCCCGGGCCAAGACTGACACTGAACACCGGGCAACTCCACTCAATCACATAGGTCTGGGTACACTTGTCACATACTGCATCATTCTTTGTCCTAGAGGCTGCAGACTACACTTTATATTCATATTTTTCACAACACTTTCTATATGTCCAGCTGGATTAATCTTATCAAAGCACACATTCTTTTATCGCATGCAGGTCCCCAATAAGCAAGATGAAGAATTTAGGTAGATTGTGCTGCTTCAACGGGACACTCATTTACATATTCAACTATTTTGGATATGAGAAACCTGCCCAGAGTTGGCGGTATATTAAAGTACTGATTTTATATTACAGGTATTGAAATTTTTTTCTTAGGCAAGTGAAGATTCACAGACCACTAAACATGTGAGCCCTGATTTGTTGGTCATAGTTTTCCCAAGAATTGAATGCTGCTGTAGATATTCCTTGGGGGAAAAAAACTGTTTTAAAAGGCGGCAATGAATAAACCTTCAACAAAGCTGGAAAATAAAATGTAACCTCTTTTGTATGATTTCCAAATGTCTTTGAACAGCAGTCGACTTAACGACAGAGTTCTAAGTTGAGAGCTCAATTCCTATTTCGTAGACACTACCCCATTCAGTAACATCCTCAATCAGTTTTTTGGTTTTTTTTTTAGCGTAGTATGGGGGTACAAGTGTTAAGGTTACTTATATAGCCCATGCCCCCCTCACCCCTTAAGTAAGCTCAATCAGCTCTGAAAGAGACATACCAGTTTCTCCATTTTCATTAACTTGACGTCTTGCTGATGCAGTTTCTCATTCTTGATCTCTAACACGGCTTTCAGGCTCTCTAATTCCTGCTCCAGATACATGATCTGAGGGTTTTTCTGGAAAAGACACACCAAGGTATCACTCTGCCTCATCTCACACAATCACATGGTCCCAAAATTCTTAATACAAAGAGCCTTTGATTAAATGTAGACGGTAGATAAACAAGTAGCAAGTGGCTTCCATCTTCTTAATAGCACTTTCAAAGAAAGAGGTGAAAAAAAGAAGGGTTAAGATCAATTTAATCTCAAAAGGCTTTGGTCATAATGCTGGAAACAAACATTTTACTCATTATCAGTAGGTTGATATGGAAAAACATTGCTTTGCATCAAACATGTTACTGGAAACCAGAGAAAAACCATTGCTTGTGGTAAGAGACAGGACTCTGGCTGGAGAGCAATCTACAAGTCTTTTATTGGTGTTTGCAGGGGGAAAGGGAATAATAGTTGCCTCTAATCAAAGTAACTGATTAGGAGTGAAAAGGCAGTATGTTTATAGGGCTTTCTGGAAAATAACAAAAACAACAAGGTCCTCAGTCTTTAGATTTTTCTTACTTTATGATGGGACTATGTTACCTGGGCCATGCTTCTAGGGCAGCCGTAACACCCCAACACCTACTTGGCGTATAGTACATACTCTCCTAACATTTTTCCCCACAATAAATATTACATAACAGAAGATGTCCTCTGAGAGCACCTCAACAGCCTGGCTCCCTGCCAGATTCCTTGCTTTATTGATGGAAATTCAACTGAACCATCCACAATTTATGATACAAATTAAAAGCGTAAGATCTACTGATCAGGTGTTTAATGAAACAATTTCTTAGATAAGATCCAGTGGTACAGAGTAGATCATCAAAACCATTCTCCAGGGCAGGGTTTTCTGCTCTGGACCAATCCTGACTATAGTAACACTCAGATCTTCAACTCCGGGCTCTTTTGCTAGTTACCTGAGGCCAGGAAGGGTACGTGGGTGGGGGGTGAAGAGAGGTAGGTTACTGGGTACAAACATACAATTCGATAGAAGGAATAATTTCTAGTGTTTAACAGCACAGTAGCGTGACTATAGTGAACAACAATGTATTGTGTATTTCAGACAAGATCGGCCGTTCAGGGTGGTACAGCTTAGACTATTGTATATTTCAAAATATCTAGAAGAGAAGATCTGAAATGTCCCCGATATCAAGAAATGATACATGTTTGAAGTAATGGATATCCTAAACACCCTGACTTGATCATTACACATTCTATGCATGTATAAAAATATCACATATACTTCATACATATGTACAAATATTATGCAATAACAAAATTCATAAATTTTATATAATGTCTGTGTACATGCTTGTTTTTTCCCCTGAAAATAGCAAATCCTTACTTTATTTTTGTTAAAGGGAAACAGCATAACTTCTTCCTGTGTCCCTTTTTAAATTAGGGAGCCAGGTACCGGCTGCCACTTTTTCCTACTTCTCTGCCACCCTGTTCCTTTCTCCCTGACCCCACTCACATGCACTCTATTTTTCCACAACCTCAGCATACTGATTCGGTGACAGCCTTGGATATCACAGGGTTCCTCAGCCTGTTTCCTCTTTAGCTTTTCCAAAGTAGCTGCAGTACAAGAACCTCCTTTGTGTACTTAGGAAGCTCTTTAAAAACCTGTTCCCGGAACCATGAGTAAGGTTTGCACTCTGCATGCGAGTCCAGATTTCTTTCGAAATCACTGACTTTGCCTCAGGAATCTTCCAGAATAAATAGCTTTGAAGTTTCCTATGACCTCATCTAATTTTATCAAATGGCTAAAGGGTCTCTTCATGAGATTATCAGCAAAAGTCCTCCCTGAGAGATCCACACATGCACTTTGGGAGCTGGCTACAGATTTTAAGTGGAGAAAAAGCTTTGCTTCTGCAGTCCCAGAGCACAAACACACACATGGAATGGAAAAGGCAGAAGCAGCAAGAAAAATTCTTTTCTCCAAAAAAAATAAAAAAATAAAAAAAAGGAGGAGGGGAGTACGATACATATTGCAAGAGTAAGTTGAGCTTGCAAGAGATTTGTATTTTTCGAAAGTGGCATTCCTCTGATTCTTCTGTACAATGAAATATTATTCATCCATAAAGAGATGAAGCACTGACCCGTGCTGCAACATTAATGAACCTTGAAAACATCATGCTAAGTGAAAGACATCCTTCATAAAGGACCACATATTATATGATCCCCTTTGTGTAAATTGTCCAAAGTAAGCGAATCCATAGAGATAAAAAGTACACTGGTAGCTGCCTAGTGCTGGGAGATTTGGGGGGAAATAGGGATTGGATGCTACTGGGTAGAGGGCTTCTCTTGGGGTGCTGAAATGTTCTAGAAATAGATACTGGTGGCCAATGCACAACTTTATGAATATACTAAAAACTACTAACTTGCACATTTTAAAGGGGTGAACTTTAGGGTATGTCAATTATATCTCAATACAGTGGATTTTTTTTTTAAAGGAAAGTTTCCAATTAAAATTCTGATCCTCATTGATAGTCTTGTTTTCCTGTAGGTATGAGCTTAGACCACCCAAAATACCTCGGACTTCATTTGTATGTCACTTTTTAGGATGCCAAAAAACACACCACTAAATGAAGAAGGTGGTTTAACACAGCTTTTAAAAAGCACATTGCTGGCCGGGCGTGGTGGCTCACGCCTGTAATCCTAGCACTTTGGGAGGCCGAGGTGGGCGGATTGCTCAAGGTTAGGAGTTCGAAACCAGCCTGAGCGAGACCCTGTCTCTACTAAAAATAGAAATAAATTAATTGACCAACTAAAAATATATATACAAAAAATTAGCCGGGCATGGTGGCGCATGCCTGTAGTCCCAGCTACTCGGGAGGCTGAGGCAGTAGGATCGCTGAGCCCCGGAGATTGAGGTTGCTGTGAGCCAGGCTGACGCCATGGCACTCACTCTAGCCTGGGCAACAAAGTGAGACTCTGTCTCAAAAAAAAAAAAAAAAAAAAAAAAAAAAAAAAAAAAAGCACATTGCTAGATAGGAAAAGGATTCCAAACCCACAATATTTCTCTGGCTGTTCAACACTTAGTTGCCTCTGAAAGGCAACTGAGCAGAAGAAAAATTGAGTAGTGATCAAAGAGCACACGTTAACTTACCAAATTTGCTTTCTCTCTTGATATTCTTTTTTGTTCTTCTGATTTCAACTTTTCATTTAAAGCATCATTTTCACTCTTCAGATCATTGATTTGTTTCTGAAACACAAACAATGAAATGCAGAATGTACATTAATGAGAAGACGCCAGAAAACATAGCAAAACCACAGAAACATCAAGAATGATGGATTTTCTGGGGGCAGGGAGTTACTGAGATTCACCCACCTCTAGTGATTCCTGCTTCTCAGAAAGCAAATCTTCGAGTGATTTCTTTTCTATTTCATGGCTTTTCTTGATTTCTGCAGAGAAATATTTTTAAGGCAACAAGATTCTATAAGATGGCCGTACTGCACAACTGCTAAAACATACAGACATAGGAGCACATTAAGCAGCGACAGGACGATGTTACTTTACATTTATAGGATGCTTTCTTGTAAATTAAGCCATCGGTTCTCAAAATAGCCTTGTGAGGTGGGCAGGGAAGATATTCCCATTTTATGGCTGACAACACTGAGGTCCACAGAGGCCAAGAGACCTCAGGAAACACTAAGTGTCCATTTCAGGGCAGGCTCTCAAAAACACTGGGATTTATTAGACTCTTTTCAAGGAGCCAAACAGACATCTAAAATTAAACTCACTTCCAGCAGGAAGGAAGAAAAACAGTGTTTACTAACTGGCTCCCCTGAGGCAGCCACTTTCACATATTATTGTGTCTGACTTCAAGCAGCTCTTGTCTTTCTGATGGCAGCGTCCTTGCTAAAGGTCACACGGCCAGCTCGTAGCACGGGCCCACTCGCTTCCTGGTGACATGCAGCTGGTTTGGTAGGAAGACTTCGGCCGTGCTGCCGATTCTGTTCTGAAAGCAATGGCTTCTTATTCTTCCTATACGCTTCAACCCCTCCAATGACGACAGATATAAAAACAAAAAAGACTCTCTTTATTCAGCAAGTGCCATCGACATTTCACAGTGGCGTTGGGAGGCAAGAGCACTCAGTGTGGACCCTTCGCTGTGGCCAGGACATAAATTGACATTTCCAACTTCCCAGGAATCTAAACTGACAACCACCACCACCACCATGACATGGGCCTTTAAAAATCTGCCAAAGTCCACCCTCTTTGCTAACAGGCTGGCATTTCTAACAAACTACTATTTAAACCCTCAGCGGTCAAGGGCATCTGTTAACAATGGACAATGCAAAAAGGAACCCAGAACGTTCCAGACCCAACCCCACAGGGCTTGCTCCAAAGGGGAAAGTTATGAATCATTTCCGTCCTGAGACATACCGTTCTGTTCCATTAGATTTTTTTTCCTGTTTAAAGAGAAAAAAAAAAAATCCTTGCCTGAAAGGGAGGCTTCGTAGGCCTCCTTTAGCAATTCTATTTTCTCCGAGTGGCTAGCTTCAATTTCCAACTTAGAGGTTTCATGGGCGGCGTTTAAGTTGTCGAACTGCAAGAAACAAACAAAACCGCAGTTTAACAGTAAAATCAGAAGCCCCGAGTTGAGCAAGCAGCAGGGACAATAGGAGATGGCACATGTAAGCTTGTGCTGCAGTTTAAGGGCCACCTGGCACGTTAAACGATGGGTAAGGGACCACCGGCCTGGGATTTGTCACTCCCAACTCTCTGCTCTGTCCCTCCCCTGGGAACAAGACGTGGCAGCTCTCTGGAGGTCTCTGACGGATGGAAATGGCCGAGTCCCTCAGAAGGGACGAGCATGTGTTTACAAGTGACAGGACAATGCCTGGCACCTCAACCACTGTCTCCTCCGTCCCTGTCACTCGCCCGGCTGGGAGGAAGCACTGTAAATATTTACCAAATGAAAACTGAGTTTAAAAGCAGCAGCCAGGAAATTAAAAAGAGGCTTACGATATATATGCTATTAAGTGAAAACAATATTGGTTATTAAATAAGTGCCATTTAAAAAAAAAAAAAAAGAGGAGGAGGAGGAGGAGGAAATGAAAACCAATGGTTTGGCAACAAAACACCAGAAAGTTCACAATGGGATTATTTCTGGGCAGTGGAATAAAGAGTTCTGTTAAATTTTATCTTTGCCTTCTTTCTGTTTTCTTTCTTTCTTTCACTCAACATATGTACATTGCTTTGGTCCTAAGAAGAAAAAATTTAATTAAAAAAACATGCTTTTCACCTATTAAGCTAAAAAAAACACAGAGCAACTCATCATAGGGAGTGAACCACGATCAGAATTCAAGTCAACAGCCTCGGCCAAGAGCACACTCGGGGGT
Source organism: Microcebus murinus (assembly GCF_040939455.1). Taxonomy (NCBI): domain Eukaryota; kingdom Metazoa; phylum Chordata; class Mammalia; order Primates; family Cheirogaleidae; genus Microcebus; species Microcebus murinus. The sequence continues at coordinate 16,068,938 of NC_134127.1, forward strand.
CCAAAGGCACAGACCTGCTCTTGCAGTTGAGTCTTGTACTTCTCTGCTTCTTCGATGTAAGCGTCCCGAAGTTTTTCATACTCCCTCGTGTAAAATTCCTTGAGCCGATTCTCTCTCTCTGTCTTATCGGCCTGGTGCTGCTGGACAAACCCTTCGTAGGCTGTTTCTAGCTCGTTCTTGGCTTTCTCCAATTTCTCACAGGTGGTGGAAGCAGTGACTGAAAGGAGATGAAAAAGACAAAAAAAAGGAAGGTGACATTTCATCTGTTAAATGTCCTAAATTCACAACAGTCACACGCACGGCTGTGATGCCACTGGATGAGTGAACACAATAATGTCTCCGCTCTCTGGGGACCGGATGGCAACAGAAACAGCGGGGCAGGTCGGGGACAGGAAGCAAGAGCACCATCAGCTTGTACTTAATGTGACCTGATTTCAAATTGCTATTTCCAAACCACAGCAAGAAAAACGAAGTATCAGAACATCAAAACACCAGAATGTTAAAAGTTTTAGGAACACATTTTAAGAGTGCCAACACAATATGAATATATGGAAAGGTTGACATATTTTAAAAGGACAAAGCAATTTGATGAATGCAATTTAAAATCACAGCGCATTCTACCTCTCCCCCACTGCAACCCCAAACAGGATGACTGACAACACAACACAAGGCAGAACACATACAGAGACACTTGTACACGGACTTTAATAATCCCAGAAGAGCTTGAATTTCCCAGGAAGCTTGACTTTGGCCAATTCCAGCTTTCCATCACCAATATGTAAATACAGATATAGTGGAAGCTACTGTCCTTGTCACTGAAATGCATGTTCTCAGCACCCCAGAGTGCTCTGGAGTCACCTAAAACAGTTACTGGTGAGTCTGTTAATCCTGACGTCTCTTTTGGTAAGGAACATGTATTTCGGGAGTTGTGGAAGGAAAAAGATTGTTTTAGGGCAGAGAAAAGGATATTTTAGATCAATGATTATGCTACCTAAGAAATGTGAAACTGGAAGGTTCCTGGGACAATTTGGCTACAAGGATGTAGACTTTTTTCCTCAGGAATATGCCAGGTGGTGGCAGAAATACCGGTCACTGGCTCCAACTCAGTTCTCTTTCAGAGGCGAAAGAGGCCATATTGGAATAATGGCAAGAAGTCTCTGCTAACAAGAACCCTTAAAAAAAGAAATCAAATAAATCCACTAATGCTGATTAAACGGGAGAGGAACTAAAACTTAAAAAGCAAACCAACGAACTAGTGCTGGATGGCTGGCACAGAAGGGGGCTCTCTCCGTGTTATCTTGTGGGACCCTCACAGAGGTCTTTGGAGAATCCGATTCCTAAATGTATAAATTAGGACGCAACACAGAGAGAGGAAGTGATCCGCCCAGAGGCACAGAGCTGGTATGTGGCAGAGGATGGGGTTTTGGGGAGCAGTTTAAATTCTGATTCTGTTTCCTTCCTTCCCACCAAGCTGTCCCAGTGAGGTCCACTGCGGGGCCTTCACCTGGGAGGCTCCCTGAGGGATCTAGAAGATGAGACACAGACACATGAGCAGCAGCAGGACTGGGCAGGCACCAGGGGCCCAGCGAGTGGCACTCAATGTGGTCCGCACCTAGTTATAGTGGACCAGAAGGTTTGATGGGATTTTTAAAATAATTTTCAACAAAAAAAATGTGGTGAAATAGATAAAAATAAGACGGTTAACTTTATGTTTTAAGTGTGTAGTTCAGTCTCATTAAGTGCATTTATATCACTGTGCAACCATCGCCTACCATCCATCTCTAGAACTGTCCCCCCCAAACTGAAGCTCCATACCAATTAAACAGTAACTCCCTTCCCCTGTCTCTTTGCAGCCACCATCTTACTTTCTTTCTCCATGAATCTGACTGCTCTAGAGACCTCACAGAAGTGGAATCATCTAGCACTCGTCCTTTTGTAACTGCGTATTTCACTTGGTGTAATGTCCTCAAAGGTCCATCCATGTCGCCGTAGCATGTGTCAGAATTGCCTTCCTTTTCAAGGCCAAATAATATTCCATTGTACGTATATGCTGCAATTGGTTTATCCATTGATGGAAACATGGGGTTGCTTTCACCTCTTGGCTGTTGTAACGCTGCTCTGAACACGGTGTGCAAATAAAGCCATGTGACATACAAAAAACCTGGTATCGAGGGTGAAAACCGCATTCCAACACGAGAAATAGCGGAAGATTGCATGCTTTTCCCTGGGGACTGGAACACTCAGAGCAGAAAAGCTAAAGACCCAAAAAAGATCCTGGATGGAGGCCAGATGACAGGGACGATCACACGGGACATCAGTGACAACTCAGTCCTTTGGGACTAAATATGAGAAGTTTTCTCTTTGAAAGGATTTAGAAAAAGATAATGGCTATCTTGATTGCTGAAGAACACCCAACTTCACATTCACTCTACCTTTTATGACACTGTGGACCACAGGAGATAAAAAGATCCAGGAAGTCAAATGTTACTCAAATGAGTAAACACAACCTCAGCTTCTGCCAACGAACTTTCCAACACATACAACTAATGGGGCTACCCGCTTTCGCTGAAGGTTCCTTATGTAAATAATCCCCTATTAGAACTTAAAGTAGGCAACAAAAATACTTCGCAGGCAATCAGTAAAGGCATCAAATAGCTTTCTGCTCAGAGAAATTCTGGTTTGACATAGACTCTTCTCTTACTTCCCTTGGAATTTCAGTTATCAGCAAAGTTTAAAAAAAAAAAGGTAAAAACACGATCCAAGCCTGTCTGAAAGCTCATACCAGAGATAGGAACGTCCAAGTGAACGCAATGACTCGGGAATAAACTAAAAGGGACCATCAGCTTGATGCCTTGGACTAGAAGAGCTTGTAAGTGGAGGTGAGTGGCATGCTGCACCTGCCTGATTTTAACACATCTGCTTCTTGTCAAACTGCAGTCGGTTTGAATGTTCCATGATGGGGCATCAGACTCTAAAAGCAAATAGGATACACAGAAATCCTTTCCCATCAGCCACCGGACAGGGCCATTTCCTGTGTTTACCAAAAGAAAAAAAAAAAAAAAAACCAAGCTCAGATAGTGTGCAGTGCTGCTGGCCACCAGGACAGAGGTGAAGAGAGGACAGAGGGAGGAAATGGGTCAGATGGGGGAGCGGGCAGTTCGCTGTCATTCTCATAGCCCAGTGGGGGCAGGCCCGGCCCCAGACGGTGACATCAGCCTGCAGCTGTGCACAGCCCTCCGCTCTGTTTACCATGTGAGGAACAGCTGGGCCGCGAGGCTCACTCACACAAACGGCTTTAGTTTGGACTAACTGGACCTTCGGGCTCCTGAAGAAATGTTTCTCGAGCAGAGAGACTCATGAAATATGTTTATAAGGTTGCACGTGTAAATGCTGTGTTAAGGGTTCTCAGGGTGCTCCTTGTCTGCTGTGACGTCCTGTGGGGGTGGGGCGGATGTCACCCCATGATTGCAGGCCACGCACTTCCCCCTGTACTTGCTTACTGTGACACAGGACAGAGTTACGGTGCCATCCTCGCGTGTCTTGCTCCTGTCCTCAGTCTGGTCTCTTCTCACACGTGGCCCTGGATTCTACAAGCTCTCAATGGATTAGGCACCCAACAAAGCCAAAACCAGACATTAAGTCTCCTAGAATTTGGAACAAGCAAGCATGGAATTTTCTCCCAGTGCTAGGTGCAATTGTTTGAAAGAAAAAAAACACAAAACCCACACAACAAAGTCAAAGTGGCCCTTTTGTCCTTGCCGTTTCAATCGGTCCATTCATTTATTTTTAAAAGCATGTATTAATATATGACTGAGAACACCAAAAAACCACTGCCTGTAGGACAACTGTTGGATTATAACCTTCACACACACATTTGCAAACTACGAGAGCTACCTCCAGCTACGTAGCTTAGAACGAGAAATACGGTTTTCAGAATTGAAAAAGAAAAGAAAAACTAACTCATTTACAAAATCATCCCTAAAATGTAAGGCCAACTTAAGATGAGAAGTCAATTATTTTCACTCTGCAATGAACAAACCAACGCTGGGAAGCTGGCCACCTGCCTTTAGTTCTGTCCCCCTTCCTTCCTGTCTTCAATAGCTCACAGTCAATATACTTTTTGTGCTAAACATAACTTTATTATCTTACTCCTCCTGTGCCTCACCCCCAGAACCACTCGGGGACACCACCTTGTCCTATAGTAGTGTGACGATTTCACAATATTATTCTTTCAAGGGAAATCCTACCACGACACTCCCAGGGCAAGTGACTACTACAACAATGAGTGTCTTGGCCGGGCGCGGTGTCACGCCTGTAATCCTAGCTCTCTGGGAGACCAAGGCGGGCGGATTGCTTAAGGTCAGGAGTTCAAAACCAGCCTGAGCAAAAGCGAGACCCCGTCTCTACTATAAATAGAAAGAAATTAATCGGCCAACTAAAAATATATACAAAAAATTAGCCGGGCATGGTGGCACATGCCTGTAGTCCCAGCTACTCAGGAGGCTGAGGCAGGAGGATTGCTTGAGCCCAGGAGTTTGAGGTTGTTGTGAGCTAGGCTGACGCCATGGCACTCACTCTAGCCTGGACAACAAAGCGAGACTCTGTCTCAAAAAAAAAAAAAAAAAAAAAATGAGTCTCTCATCACAGGGTCTACTGTCTTTTGAAATGGGAGGTAGGAATGTCACTGAACAGGGGAACCAAGAAGCCATTTTTTAAAAGCAAACTGATACTTTGTAGACAGGCAGTAGCCCACAGAAGAAGAAGAAAAGAGCAGGACCTAGATTGGCCCACAAATAGGCATTTCCAGCTTTCTGGGCCTGTGTGTCCTGATGTGCAAGGTAGGAATGAATGCCACTGTGCTGCCAACCTGATAGTTTGGTGAGAAGAAAGCGAAATACAGAGTTGTTATCACACATCGTAGAGAATGCCTTCACAGGCTGGCTGTGGAATGGTCATCTACTGGTAAGAGCTCCAGGGTTTGCTTCCCTAAATGTAACTTTTTCACATGGCCCAGAAATTTGGCAGCCATGAGGTAGGCAAGGGTCTTTTTCTAAATGTCAAAATTAGCTACAAATGGCTTTCTGATGGTTCCTGGGCATTGTATCAATGATTCCATATGATCCAATTTCAGTCTTCCACGAATCCTAACTTTCTCAAATCAATCCTCCCAGAAATAATACTTGAGCTTTTGTAACTCAGTTCATACCTTAAACATGCGGTAGCATGTGTTGTGTCATGTGATATATAGCAATGCTTTCAGTTCATAAAATAGGCATTATCACATAAACCTCATTTTGCTAAAGAGGAAAGGAAATGGAAGAACTGGATCTAGAACTCGAGCCTCTTGGCGAGCCTCAGCCCGGAGCACCAGACAGGATCTGACTGGCTGTTTTCCCAATGAGAGATGAAGAGAGAGGTTATTATAAATTCATATGACCCTTCTTCCCCCCTACACTGTTTAGTTCTGACAATGTCTTAACTCGGCAGGTGGGAAGATGGTCTGGCCCAGGCAGCCTGCCTTCCTTCTTCTCTTCGAGCCCAGGTGCCAGCCAGGCCTTCACTGAGCCTTGATCTATTCCCTGCCAATGCCCTTCCTTCCCATGCCCGAAGGAAAATCTCAAAAGCCTTTGCTGTTTTTCAGCCATGCCTCGGCCAACAACATACTGCAAAACAGATGCTCCTCTTATCCTAACAGCAAAGACTGCATGTACAAATGAAAACATTCAGGACTAAAAAGTGGATTAAAAGCACGGCTGAGTAACTGACAATGTATGTGCTGAGATTCAGGCCTGAGAAAAATGAGGCACGCTTTAAAGAAACTGCATTTCAATGAAAAACAAATAAATAAATTTACTGCTAATAAAAAGTTGATTTTGAGTCTATTCTGCCTCTCCTCCTCCCTGGTACATTACTTTTCAGGCACAAAGGCCAAAAGAGCTGGTAAAACTCCCTTCCATGAAATTTGGAAGCCTAATTATAAGAATGTACTCGATTCAGTTGCAGCCATTGGATATTTTTACTGTGCTTGATTTTTATAGATTTTTTTTTTTTTTTTTTTTTACATAAAAGAAACAACAATCTAGACAGCTAGTGCAATGTCAAAGTGCAGTCCTAGGAACACCTGTATTAGAATCACCTGGCTGATTGTTAAAAGTACAAATTCCTGGACTTTGTCCCCTACCAACTGGGTCAGAACCGATGGATGCTAGAACTGGGAATCCGCATTGTAACCAGGTCATTTTATTACACAGTGAAGTTTGAGAACCACCATTCTAGACAAATGACATTAAACTAGGAAATTCAAAAGTTCAGGATCTAGAGTTAGGACAACAAACAGGACAAGGAAGAATAAATGTTCAGTGGACTTTTGGAAGCAGATACCTATGGTATCTGTTTGGCCAAAGTCCAAACGTAGGATAGATATAGATAGGAAACGAATGAGCTAAGTTTGAGGCGGCTATCAACTCTGTCTTCAAACAACTCAGCGAGATAAATAGCTCTGTTTTGGTGCACAGTTGGTTTTCATTACATTAATAGATTTTTTTCCTTAAAGCCAACTTCAAAAAAATTAACTTCTGGAATTCTACAACTCCAAAGTGACCTAGCTTTAAAGAGTTTTTAAATGACTTGAAATACACAGCCTTCTAAACCAGAACTGTAGACAAAATTGGGACAATGAAATTAACACATCCCATTAGGTGTCAGGAAGACTGAAGTTCATGGACGCTGGTTAAGTGTTGATTAGACAATCTTGTGTACTGCTTTTAGCAACATACTGTTTTTGCGAGTTACTTTCCCCAGTAGAGAAGACATTTTAATTTAATGATACTTCTTAAACTCTTGATTAGAAGAAAAAACATTTCAAAAGTAGCTATCAATGAAAACTAGTATTTATTTTCAATACTTTTCAAATCTTTCAAATAGTTTCATCAAGCTTTCTTTCCCTGCTGTGGTTATCTGAAATCTTGTATTCTAGGCATCTTGGGTTCTTATTCAAGCTCTTAGGAAAGTTATTTAACTTTTGAACCTCAATTTCTTTCTCTTTTCTTTCTCCTTCTAAATAAAATGCAAACCAATAGAGCTGAACACTTTGTTAAGAGTTATCAGCCAATACGTGATAATACTGCTATACCCAGCTCATAATTTTTACATACAAAGGGCAAAATCAACTAGTCTTTCAGATAATTCATACGGAAATCCCAGGCATCTTTTGTGAATTAAGCATTACAATCCCATTTGTTTCATGAAATAGAAATAATCAAGACTAATGTATAAAAAGATGTGAGTTAGTTATTATGATGGCTAAAAAATAATTTTGAAATACAAAATAACTTTTGCTTCATTAATTTAGATGAAAAAATGTGATTCCAAGGATTAACATTTATGACAAGCAACAGAAACACAGAAGATCATAATTATGACCCTCTCTTGCACTAGGTTTTTATTTAGCACGATGCGAGAAAAAATCAAAATGATATCCTAGAGACAAAATGTTTGCTGTGTATATAGACCATTGAATTTAACTGTAATCTATTTCAAATGCTGATACTTTCAAAATGATTTGATTAACTGGGATTGTCAGACATAATATAAAATCTTCCCAAGAGAATGATAGCTCATCCATTCCTAAAGATAGAAATGTTCTTTTTAAACAGTTTATGAGAAAACATTTCTGCATAAAAACCATTGGGCATTAGGATTTTCTAAGGAGAAAACCACCTTTCCCAACCTACCACCCTCAGTGGCAAAATCATTCATTCGCTGAAGTCTAAGCACCTGGTAAGTGCCAGGCACAGGGTGTAAAGGCTACAAAAATAAGGACATATTACTGCCCTTGCCCTTGAAGAGCTCACAGTTCTGCATGGTGAGAAGAGTGCTGTGAACAAATAACTGTAAGAAAAAGTCTCGAGTATGTACAAAGGACCTAGAAGGACACAGCAGAAGATGCAATGTGCTTGAAAGAATCGGGTGAAACTCATCTGAAAGCAAGGTATTTTATCTAGGACTTAAAAAAAATCGAGTAAATGAGGAGTTTGCGATGTCAAAGAAGAGCACTGGAAAGAGAGCACACTTCAGGCAGAGAGGGGGACACGTGCAAAAGGTGTGGACGACAGGTGTGCGTGAACCCAGGGCTGGGACCCTGGGACGGGGGACAGGGGAGCGGGAAGGAGGCGTGAGTAGAGAGGAAAGAGTCCACTGGAAGGTTACGGCCGATCAAATCATGAAGGGTCACCTTTAGTCGTCTGGACTTTTTCTAAGGCCCAAATGGAGTCTTTCACATTTGCTAAAAACACCCAGTAGACGAGACACGTCCTGTTTACTGTAAGCACAGTGCTGACAGCACGAAGGCAAGGTGACCTGGCGGGTGGCTACTGCAGTATCTTCCAGGTGACACATTACAGGACTCGAATTAGAACAGTAGCGGCCAGAACGCTGAGGAGGGCTGGACCCAGTGACATTTAGGACACAGACTGATAAGCATATGGCGGGTGGGGGGAAAGGAGCCTGACTTCGGTTGTTAGCTTGGGCGGGGAGGGAATAGTGATGCCACCACAGAAGCTTCCAGAAGGACTCTGAGGCAAAGGTCTGAACGAGGAGACGCGTGTTCAGGAAGCAGCAGCGGCTGCGCAGTCGGGAGGGTCTGGCGACACTGGCCCGGCTCACCTGCAGGCAGGTGAGCAAAGGGGAAGATTAGGAAAATGAATCTGTGACTCATCACTGCATGAGTGATGAGTCATGAAACCACGGACTGGGTGGGAAAGCAGCTGACAGTGGAACCCGTGCTACGTGGCGACACTGTTTAAGGGTGAGAGGAGTTATGGTACATCCACCGGACCCGCTTTCCCGTGGTCATTGCGCATGACCGTAATGACTGAGCGACGTGGGAAAGTGCTCGACGTGTAAGTTACAAAGAGCAGAGCAGCCTGCGGTGACGAGCGTCAATCCCGAGATCATCTGGCGGGAAGCCAGACACAAAGAGAAGCTGCTGAGCATTTCCACTTACGTGACATTCTAGATTAGACTGAACGAACCTTTGATGATAAAAATTATATCAGCATTTGCTTCTGGGGCATGGGAGGATCCACTGGAAAAATGGCATGAGGGGACTTGCTGGGATGACTGGAATGTTCTATGTCTGATACGGGTTTTATGAGAATATAGAGATGTCAGAATTGATGAAAAGATAAGCATTCCATTGTATGAAAATGCCACCTTACTTTAAAAAAAAATCAGAGTACAAAGTTGCATGTATTCATATAAACTAAGACAAGGGAATAAGGGAATACGCAAATATAAAAGTTACATCAGGGTAGTGGAGTTATGGGCTGATTTCTTCTCACTTAAGAATTATCTGTAATTTTTATAAACTGTTCTTAAATAAAAAGAAACTTCAAAACCTCAAATGCCCATCAATATTTACCAATTACCCATGAGAATGGAAAGCATATTGTCCCCCCCCCCATAGGAAGCAGGAAAGAATCTGTACCATCAAGTGTCTTCAGATACTTTACTATGTGAAGACAACAGGAAAACACAAGACACAGTGAACACATCAATGTAAAATATCAACAGATTCCTGGAACGAGGGGCCCCTCGTGGTTGTGTTCTGAGAAGACTGAGGGTTTTGGGGGTTTTTTTTGAAGAGTTTCTGCAGAAGCGAAGGGCAAGTCCTTTCGTGAAGGGGGCGTGGCTGAGACGACAGACACGTGGGCTGCACTTGAGGGAGGTTAGCATCACCTGGCACTTGGGGACACCGGTCAGAGGACGAGTGGGATGGCAACGGGAAGGTCAGTTAATGATCGGGAAAACTGGAGACTGTCAGAGTCTGAAGGTCAAAAGCACAGACTCTACTGGGGTTTCTGTACTCCTGAGTTTATGAGTTGTCCTTTATCTTTGCAGTTCTTAGTAGTTTGGGAACCTTGTCTCAAATTTGCATAGAAAAATTACCCAATGGGAGAGTGACACCAAGACCTCCCCGCCCCCCATTATTTTGGAGGTTTGGGGGTATACTCTGATGACAGTGATGGTGGCAGCTCCCTTTTCTTCAGCCGCACTGTTTCACACACGGCACTATTGCATCCGAGCTCCACGACCGCCCAGCAAGATCCACAGTGACGTCCTACCGCCCAGGAAGACACTGTACTCAAAGAAACTCGAGCAGGGCGCGGTGGCTCACGCCTGTAATCCTAGCTCTCTGGGAGGCCGAGGCGGGTGGATTGCTTGAGGTCAGGAGTTCGAAACCAGCCTGAGCAAGAGTGAGACCCTGTCTCTACTATAAATAGAAAGAAATTAATTGGCCAACTAATATATATGGAAAAAATTATCTGGGCATGGTGGCACATGCCTGTAGTCCTAGCTACTCGGGAGGCTGAGGCAGAAGGATTGCTTGAGCCCAGGAGATTGAGGTTGCTGTGAGCTAGGCTGACGCCATGGCACTCACTCTAGCCTGGGCAACAAAGTGAGACTCTGTCTCAAAAAAAAGAAAGAAAGAAAGAAAAAAGAAATTCGGTAAGTCCTAACTAGGTGTGGGTGGACAAAACCAAGACTGTTGACCCCACACACTGAGCACTGCCGTGTCACGGGGGACTCATGGAGTCTCGCTTCCACTCAGTCCCAAGAGCCTGTCCTGAGGGCTGTTCTAGTGACAGCCCGATTACCATTCCTTCCTGTAGCGTGGCCATGCCATCACAAAACAGCCAGTGTGGTTCATTACCACACTGCACACATCGCAATACCTGTTACTTAATGGCAGGTGACACTCGGTGCCACCCTTGGGGCAGACAATTACTGCCGTTTTACAGAGGGTGAAAGGCGGACAGGAAAGATGCCAAGTGACTTGCCCTCGGTCACCCGGCTACCCAAGATTTGAACCTGGATAGCGTGACAGCGACAGTCCTACCCACTGTGCTCTGCCGCCTCGGTGTTTGGAACTGAGTTTTCAACTTTGCCTGTGCCAACCTGCCTTTTCCCGCCTCAACTAAATGCTGACACCAGCCATCCAACTGGCACCTTTGGGTGCCTTCTTCCCGCACTGCTTCATCAGAAGCGGTTTTACAGATTTC